>NC_140752.1:16752500-18145000 GCF_051527215.1 Medicago sativa | reverse complement strand
ACTCGATCAAAATTACGCTCTTTTGTGGAACCCTTCCATTAGGAAATTTACAAAATCGTCCTATCTAGAAGTTCCTCCAACTCGAACGCCTAGTTATTTCACAATGTATGGCTTTGGATATGATCATTCCAGTGATACTTACAAGGTGGTTGCGATTTCCCTTCTCTCTCACTTGTGTTGACAAATCTTTCTTCTCGTATTCTCTTTTTCATGTCCCTTCAGAATTAAGAGTGTCCGTAAGACCATAAACATTTATATATATAATGTCCATTCGGAATGGTCTTAAGAGCATAGTCATTTGATAATTTATGTCCCTTCGACATAAATAGTATTTTTAAGACCGTAGTCCCTTTTGAGGTATAATGTCCCTTCGAAAATTGAGAATGATCTTAAGAATGTATTCTTCTTCAATTCATGTAGATGTTAAATGTTAGAACGGTGGTAACAACATATTTGAGTGGTCACAATATCATTCCTAGATTGAGGGTAGGTGTTTTTGAAAATATAGGAAGAGTTGGGTAACTTTCAAGATCCAACAAAGAGTTCAACCCACCAAGGACAATAGACGGATAAAATATATAAAACATCCTTATATCTCCAAAAAAAAGCAATAAAAATAAACAATAGTATCAAACCATATTTAACGGGGCTCGTCTAAACTAAGGATTTTAGACGAGCCCCACCCATGGTTAGAGTGGAGAAGATGTTTTAGGACATTCAGTCAAAACTTTCCGGGGCTCCTAAATTCCTTTTCTGTTAGCTTTCTGATCAGAAAAACTGTGATATTTATGGTTGATAAATTGATGGTATTGTATCTTATGCCTAAGCAATTTTCCGATGTTGATTTTGGAATTAAGCAATTTCCAATGTTGATTTTGGAATTATTTTTTTGCAACCAAGGGTCATCGAAAAAAGATGAATGTTGCTGATTTTGGAACATTAATAGGTACATGTCGAAGATTAAGAGTCAATGACCAGTATTTGAGTAAATATTATGTCAAAGATAAACGATAAGGTATATAATTACGATTCGATATTAATGGTAAAATGTTGTTTGGTTATATTATATCGAATAGAGACTAAGGTCTTAAGAACACTCTTAATTCCGAAAGGACATAAAGAAGAAAAAAAGATGAGGAGAAGAATAGTTCGTTAATACAAGCTGAAGGGAGAAGAGAGAAAGGGTTACCGACAACTCAATAAAACTCTGGTGTGTGGAATGCACTACGTGAGTTCTCTATTTATTGAGAAAATTCACAACTAATAAGTGAGAAACTTTGGGAACAAGTAATAAATTATTTTGGGATTAAGTAATTCAAATATTAGATCTAGTACAAAAACATCTCAATTGAGTACCAAAATATATTATGTTGAGTAAAAAATATATTACATTATGTACCAAAATATATTTCAGATTGTGCACCAAAATATATTAGATTGCATACAAAAATATTTCAGATTGTGTTCCAAAATATTTTAGATTGCATTCCAAAATATTTTAGCAAAACTCAGGGATTTAGAAAACACTGATCAAATTAATTATTTAATTTATCATTTCCAAATAATAAATATATAAATTTACATTTTCTTTTGTGCTTACTTCATTCACATAACTATGCACCCCTTTAGAGGTACACCCCAATTATATAAACACTACTAATGTGTGTATTCCATCCGATGTGAGACATCCACTTTTTTCAGTTCACACAACATTAATTCTACCTAACGTGGGAATTTATGTTTAGTCTTTTTACTCAATTTCCACGCATCTTCCAACAATAACAGTAGTAATAAATTATATACTACCTATATAATTTGGAAAGCTTTCTAGACGATTTTCTTACAAAGAGATCGATGAAGAGCTACTAACATGTTTTTTTTTTTTTTTTTTTTTTGCTGAAGGTGGATTTGATGTGGTTCATAAAGGAAGTACTTAAAGATGGCCAAGCTATCGCAATGAAACAATTAAAATCTAGTGGCGCTCAAGCAAATCTTGGTTTGACACTAATTTTTTTAGTCAACCTTTATGATTTCATATTGCTTCACTTTTGGTCTTTGGTGGGACCTGAAAATTGAAAAATATAGATGTGTTATGCTGTATTGACAAAAAAACATGCTTATTAAACATTTCAAGCGAACATGTGGTGTCAATCTCACTTATGTGATTGCTCTTACCATAATATGATGTTCCGACCCAATGTACGCTTCCTCTGTAGTCCCAACATTATGACAAACTATTTTGCTACCGTTTGGATATAAATATCGACAATTTCATTTTTAGTCCATATAAAAATAAAACGTACATTTTAGTTCTTGTAAAAAATTTCGTCAGTATTTTTAGTCTTGTCAAGTTTTTTTATTAGCATTCTTAGTCCTTGTGTAATTAAGTCTAATTTTTTTGGTAATAATTACCCAAAAATCTTCAACTTCCTCAACAAAACCTCATAATTACCGATAATTCAATCCATTTTCCATACTCTCATGGACAAAACACACTACATATTTTTCACCTTTATGTTTCTCTCATGTTCAATTTTTTTTTTCATATTTACTTTATTTTTCTTTCTAGGTTCCCTTTTCTATTCTCGTGGATGAAAGGAATATAAATCTTCTCTCATGAAATCACCACCAATCAGCCCTTTTGAACATGTTGTGCCTAATTTTAACCTTATTTGACTACGTCACATATTCACGGACACAAATAGTAGTAGCACAAGTGAGATGACCAAAATACCTAATGTCTTAAGGTTTTATGTGAAGATGTGGTGTCAATCTCACTTGTATGGTTTCTATTGACGTAATACGATCATCCAACCCGGTGTAGACTCACCCAAAAATCCCAACATTATGATAATATATTTTGTTAGTTTTTGGTTGTCAAATGTTTAATTTTTTTTATCTTAAACTTTAGTTATTGGATGTCATTATCTTTCATGCTATATATGTTTTTTATTCAACCTCAACTACTTCAAATCCCTTCACTTTTATTCTTTGGTAAAATTTGACAATTGAAAAAAGCATATGCGTATTGTTGAGTTGACAAAATAAATGCTTATTAGAAATTTTTAAATAACGTGACTTTTTTTAGTTAGTCTAATTTTTTGGTAATATTTACTAAAAAATCTCCAACTCCTCAATCGAATCAGTAAAATTATCGGCAATTCACTCTATTTCCTATACGCTCACAAAAAAGCACACACTCCTTTTTTTTTCCTTATGATTCCTCTCATGTTCAAATTATTTTTTTATCTTCTTGTCTTTTCGAATTTATTTCGTAACTTCTCATGAAAGAAAAGAACATAAACCTCCCTCCATTAAATCACCACCAACCCACCTTTTTTACCATGATATGTCTTCATCCAATTTTATTTGACTTTGTTACCAAATCACAGTTGCGGAGAGTCTCACACTTAAAGGAAGAGATGTTAATATGTCTCACTCCTTTTTTCCTCATACGAGTTAAAGTTCCAGATTGGATGCAAGAGAATATTGGGACAAACATATAAGTGAGATAGCCCATATATCCAATGCCTTTAGGATTTTGATGATGTGATGTTAATCTCGGTTGAGTAGGGTCTCTTAGTCTAATGTGATTATCCAACTCAATTTACGCTCTCGTGAAAGTCCTAACATTACGATGAACAGTTTTCTTCGTTTTTGGATGTCATTTTGTTAATCCTTTATTTCTCATGAAAGAAAGGGGAAAAAACTCTTTGTCTAAAACCACTGTCAAACCACCATTTTTAGCATGTCGTGCATCAGTCTAATACGATAAGCATAACAATCACTCATGATAACTAGGGAAGGCAAATATTCAAAGACATGGTTAATCATAGACATATTATATACTTACCTATGGAATATGAGTGGAAATTGAGTTAAAAGACTAAACACAAATTCATATACTGGGTAGAACTAATATACTTACCTATGGAATATGAGTGGAAATTGAGTTAAAAGACTAAACACAAATTCATATACTGGGTAGAACTAGTATTGTCTGAATTAAAAAAAGTGGAAGTCCTACATTAGATGGATCACACTTAGTAGTGTTTATATAGTGGGAGTGTCCCTCTAAGGGGGCTACATAATTATGTGAATAAAGTAAATATTAGCGAAAAATATATATTTATATATTTTATTGTTTGAAATTGTTAAATTAAATAATATTTAAACATTATTAGAAAATGTTTTCTTAGTCCCCGAGTTTTGCTAAAATATTCTGGTATGCAATCAATGTAGTTTGGTGTATGATTTGAAATATATTTTGATACATAATATAATGTATATTCTTCTCACTCAATATAATATACTTTGATACTCAATTTAAGATATTTTTGAATTTGATCTAAGATGTGAATTACTTGTTCCTAAAATAATATAATTAACAGTTCTCAAAGTTTCTCACATATTAATTTGTAAATTTTCTCTATTAGTTGTGAATTTTTTCTATAAATAGAGAGCTCACATAGTACATTCTATACACAGAAAAGTATTTCAAAACTTCAAATCATTTTCTTCTCCCTCACCGACTTGTGTTGACGAGTCTTTCTTCTCGTATTCTTCTTTTTTTTTTTTCCTTTTTTGTCCCTTCATAATTAAGAGTGTTCGTAAGACCATTTGATAATTTATGTCCCTTCGGCATAAATAATATTTTTAAGATCATAGTCTCTTTTAAGGTATAATCTTAAGAATATATTCTTATTCAATTCTTGTAGAAGTTAGATGTTAGAATGGTGGTAACACCATATTTGAGTGGTCACAATATCATTCATAGAATGAGGGTTGGTGTTTTTGAACCAATAGGAAGAGATGGAGAACTTTCAACATCTAGCAAAGAGTTCAACCCACCAAGGACAATAGACAGATAAAATATATAAAACATCCTACCAATGACAATAGACGGATAAAATATATAAAACATCATGATATCACCAAAAACGCAATAAAAATAAACAATAGTATTAAACAATATTTATTCAAGTAGACGGGGAACAAATATGGAATAAATCACATATGACAATGATATTGCACAATACATGTAGAAAGTCACCACACAACTTTTTATCATTAATATCGAACCGTAACTATGCACATCAGCGTTTATCTTCAACATGATATTACCCAAATACTAATCATTGACTCTTAAGGATACATGCACTAATTAACAATTCCAAAATCAGCAAAAAATTTCTTCTTCTTCCATGGCCTTCGAATGTTGAAGACTAATTCCAAAATCAGCATTGGAAAATTACTTATCCATATATACATAAGATACAAACATTCAATTTACCAACCATAAATATCACAATTTTTTCCATCATGAAGCTGACAGTGAAGGAATTGAGGAGCCCCAGGAGGTTTAGACTGAATTCCTCAAACATCTTCTCCACTCTAAGCATTGGTGGGACTCGTCTAAACTAAGGATTTTAGACGAGCCCCACCTATGGTTAGAGTGGAGAAGATGTTTAAGGACATTATGTTGATTTTGGAATTAAGCAACTTTTCAGTGTTGATTTTGGAATAATTTTTTTGCAACCAAGGGTTATGCAAAAAAGATGAATCTTGCTGAGTCAACGACCAGTATTTAAATAAATATTATGTCGAAGATAAACGCCAAGGTATATAGTTACGATTCGATATTAATGGTAAAAAGTTGTGTGGTTACATATACCGAATAGGGACTAAGGTCTTGAGAACACTCTTAATTTCGAAGGGACAAAAAAAAAGATGAGGAGAAGAATAGTTTGTTAACACAAACTGAAGGGAGAAGAGAGAAAGAGAGTTGTTACATTATACTGAATAGGGACTAAGGTCTTAAGAACACTATTAATTTTGAAGGGACAGGAAAAAAAGAGATGAGGAGAAGAATAGCTTGTTAACACAAATTGAAGGGAGAAGAAAGAAAGAGTTCTCGACAACTCAATAGAACTCTTTGGTGTGTGGAATGCACTATGTGAGTTCTCTATTTATTTATAGAGAAAATTCACAACTAATAAGTGAGAAACTTTGGGAACAAGTAATACAAGTAATTCACATATTAGATCTAGTACAAAAATATATCCATTGAGTACCAAAATATATTATGTTGAGTAAAAAAAATATATTGTATTATGTACCAAAATATATTTCAGATTGTGCACCAAAATATATTAGATTGCATTCCAAAATATTGCAGAGTGTGTTCCAAAATATTTTTGACTGCGTTCCAAAATATTTTAGCAAAGCTTGGGGACTTAGAAAACATTTTCTAATAATGATTAATAATGATTAAATTAATTATTTAATTTATCATTTCCAAATAATAAAATATATTAATTATTTAATTTATCATTTCCAAATAATAAAATATATTCTAAATTAATTATTTAATTTATCATTTTCCAAATAATAAAATATATAAATATACATTTTCTTTAGTGCTTACTTCATTCACATGATTATGCACCCCATTAGAGGTACACCCCAATTATATAAACACTACTAATGTGTGTGTTCCATTCGATGTGGGGCTTTCACTTTTTTCAATTAACACAACACTAGTTCTACCCAACATGAGAATTTGTGTTTAGTGTTTTAATTCAATTTCCACACATCTTCCAACAATAATAATAACAAGTCATCCAAACATAAAGAATCGTAGAGTTTCATGTGATCTATTACATATGTGATCATGTGTCAGGATTTCGCACCTATATAATTTGGAAATTTATCTAGACGATTTTCTTACAAAGAGATCCAAGAAGAACTACTAACATGTTTTCACATTTGTATTTTTGTTTTGTTTTGCGGAAGGTGGATTTGATGTGGTTCACAAAGGAATTACTTAAAGATGGCCAAGCTATCGCAATGAAACAATTAAAATCTAGTGGCACTCAAGCAGATCTTGATTTCTTAAAGGAAGTTCACGTTTTGAGTTGTGCACATTACATAAATGTTGTGTTTGTTGATATGATTTTGTTCAACGCGTAATGTGAGTATATGTATATTAGTCTATGAATATATATGTAATGGATCATTGAATCTCTTCTTACTTGATATGGGATTCTCTGAAAGCACATACGCCTCTAGAATTAGCAGGGACGAAAACCAGGAAATTTCATTAAGGGGGGCAAAAATTTAAACTTTTTCACTAATGCCTCTGAGGCACTAATTAACAAAATAAAAAATATAATATTTTTTTATTGAAAAAAACAATTTTTTTACTTTCAAAAAGTTGAACCTACTACCTTTTATCACTTTTCAATGCAAAACTTCTATATTAATTTTTCTAACTATTGTCTCAGAGGCACTAGTTAGCATTTTCATACATATATAAGGGGAATAAACCACAATCATCAAATCTAATTCAATGGCTCATATTAAAATGTTGCATACTTGCATTACAATAAGTGGTGATGTTGTAATTAAAACCCAACGATACGGCCATTAAATCCAACCGCATGAATTTTTGAATAATGATTAACAATCAACAAGTGTACTCTCTTCGATCACATTTATAAGCAAAAAATGACTTAATAAATTCATCAAATACCTAATATATTTGGTATATAATATAGGTCAAATACATTAGGTATTCAATGAACCTAAAAAATAATTTTTTTGCTTATAAATATAATCGGAGGGAATATACGATATACCCCTAAAAAAAGAGCGTATACAAAACTTAAAGGTGGAACATATATATTTCAATCTTGAGGGTGAGGGGGCGATTATGTAGCCTTTAAGTATACAACATCATATGCTTTTGTTCCATGAGAATTGTCGCGCCCCGTGTCCCCATATCTGATATGCATCGATATCCGATACACATACGACATGTGTATGATAATATGCTTAATTAATGGAAATATTTTAACACAATACAAAATCTACTATAGTGTTAGCAATAATTCAAAAGTTATTCTGTAACACCCACACTAAACATATCTAGAAAGTTTAGCATGTGCATTAGTTTAGTACTGGATACATTAAAATTTACAACATTAAAACTTCGAATAAATATCTTATACAACAATATGCGTTCGTACAATGATAATACAACTCAAATTTTCTAAAGAATAATGAATATGTCCTTGAATATCCATATCTTCCTGCAACGGGTATGAACGAATACTTGCTGAAACATCCATTCGGCTACTAGCTTGCCATCCAACCTATTTATCTGAAACAAATAAGGATTGGTATGAGACATAATGTCTCAGTGAGTTCTACCTAATCCTAGGCTATAGGTAACCTCAGGGGAAACCTACGGTCACCACGTGTCTACAATACAACCTGTCGGTTGATTATACGTGTGTGGGGACTTACATTCTAGACGGTCGTGCATACTAGGACCGTCATAGGATTCTTCTTACCTTGTTATAAGCTTCACTTCTTATACGTGTGATAAGTGCTAGAAAGTGTTAATTTAATGCTATATTTTAAAACACTTTTGATACTTGGTTTACAAGTTATCAAGGAAAAGCCGAGAAATAAATGATAAATTGCCTTATTACGCTTTAGCTACCTTACTCTACCCTTTTATGCAGAAACAAAGAAGAAAAACCATAAAAAGCACAAAAAGGCAGAATGATGGAGTTACTCGCCACCAACTCGCCATGGCAAGCAAGAAAGGCGAGCAAAGAGGCAGGGAGCATGTCTTACACGCCTACCAACTCGCCTCAGCAAGCAACTGCTCGCCTACGCAAGTAAGTTAACTCGCCTCGGCGAGGTACCAAGAAAAGATAAGATCAGGAAGCAGTGTTTGCTCGCCATGGCGAGTGAACCTACTCGCCTAGGCAAGTAAGGACAGATGACCCAGCAATATGACCTGTCATGCACTTGAAGAAGTGGAGAAGAACTTTCAGCATGCTTGTAATATTTTTATGGCAATAGAGGACAGACAAGGAGCTGTTGCACATGGACTAGAGAATAATGAGTTGTTCTCTAGAAGTGGAATGATGTTGGTGAAGCATGGGCCACATGGTATGCTTGGGAAAATATTCTATATAAGTGGCAAGAATTATGCATTGAAGGCATCCCATAACTTATTCAATTTCCATATCAGTTTTAGATAGTAGTGTTTACATTCTGTACTTTTATTTCTGCAAGAGTGATAAGGCTAGTTTTTATAGAGTGAGAGTGATAGAAAGGTTGTTCTTCATCTCCTTTGGTGAGACATCACAAAGTTGTATGAATCCTTCTCTTTCAATTCATCCTTGCAAGGCTTCCATGAGAATGAGGAGCTAATCATCTTTTGTTGGGATTAGAGGTACTTGATCCTAGCTAAACATGTAATCTTTGATCTTTAAATATATGGTTCTAGCATTTGATTTGATATTGATTTTATTCTTGCACTTTAATTACTTATGTTGATTTATTAGTGATTGAGAAATACTTTTGAATCTAAGGTTAGAATAAACATCAGTCAAAACATAGATGCTAGACATAGATGTATGTTTTGATATCACCTTTTGTATCCAAACTGAATGCTTTCTTATAATTTAATAGAGTGAGACATCATCGATTAAATCATAAGAACGACTCTTGTATAATTCAATAGTGTGAGACATCAACGATTGAATAATACAAGAGCTTTCACGATATTGTTTGGACACGAATAATGTTGTTGAGGGATACGTGATTATATCAAAGAAAAGCTAGAATCCATATATGATCATTAGGTTACATGTGATAGTAGGACAAGGAAATCTAATCCTAACAATTCTCTTGCCTTATTAATCTCAATTTTATTTATTGCAAATTAGTTAACTTGGTTACAAACTATCTTATACACTTAGAATGATATTTGTAGTCAAACTGTTCTTGATATCACACTAGTCCCTGAGGAGACGATGTATAAATACTTACTTTTGTTTGATGCAAAAATACTACATCAAAATGGCGCTGTTGCCGGGGACTGGCGTTTAGATATCATAGATAGTATGACTAGATTATCATTTTAAGCAAATTTTGCACATACTCACATTCTTACACTTATCTACACATACTTGTTTATACACATATAGTTAGAATTCATTGATCCATACTCCTTTTGTATTACTAATCTTGTGGTTAGATTCTTGAATTTTCTTTTCTATGCGAAGCACAGTTCCAAAAGTAAAACTTGAATTTGATCCTGAAGTTGAAAGGTCAGCTCGAAGGAACAATAGCTTGAGGAGAAAGAAGGAACAAGCCATAGCAAAAGAAAAGAAAAAGCAAGCTTTAGCCAAAGAAAAGCAAGAAGAAGGAACCTCAACTTTCATTCTTTCACTCAAGACCATACAAGAAGAAGAAGAGATGGCTGACCCTAATCAAAGTGTGATGCCCAGTGTTATACCCTAATTTTGGACCTAAAAATACTAGCTTCATTCTTTTCTTGCATTTCAAGTCATTTGAACTGTCTCTGATCAATTACATCTTTCTCTGCATTTTATTTCAATGTTTTTTGCAAAATTCATGAAAAAGGGCATTTTAGTCATTCCCTATGTTAAAATTTCTTTCAATCTTTGAGAAATTGTTTGAGTCTTTTCAACTGGATTGAATAAGTCCTTATTTCAATTCTATGTCAAAATCCATTTCAAGAAATTGCATTTGAAGTCATTTTGAGTCAGTTTAGCCCCTAGGGGCATTTTAGTCTTTTCATGTGTTAAAACTCTGTTTAGTTCCTAAAAGTTGTCTCTGAGTCTTTTCAATATACTTGTATAAACTTTTGCTTAATTTCCTGTTAAAAATCCATTTTAAAATTGCATCTGAGTCATTTTTTAGTCGTTTTAGTCCCCAGGGGCATTTTGGTCATTTCACACGAAATTTCGGCAGAGAGAGGTTACTTTAAAGTACCTCACTTAGGTAATTGGTTCATTTTAGTCCGTTTTGTCAGTTTTAATCGTTTCACTTTACGTTATTTTCCATTTTGCCAATTTTAATTCAATTTTATTTTAATTTCATTTTAGTCCTAAAAAATTCTAAAATTGCATTTTAGCCCCTTTGTGTCATTTTATTTTAGGTCCTTTTAATTTTAGGTCAAACTTTTAGGTCAATTGCAGTCTAGTCCCTTATTATTTTAAAATTTGTTTTCCAGTCCTTTTCTAAAATTGCAGATTGGTCCTTTTAGTTCTTAATTTTGCAGAAAGGCCCCAAAGTCCAGAATTAGTCCAAGAACGAGTTAGTTACAGGTCCAGTACAGGTGTCACAAAATCATTGGGTCTCAAGCACTCATGGCAGCCTATATAAGGGCCAACTCATCAATGTGCAGGAACGAAATCAATCATTGAGAGCCAACTCATCAACACATTTCCATTTCTCTCTCTTCTCCATAAAGATCAAACCCTAACCGTTTTCCAGAAACACGATGAAGTTCATGAAGAACTTCATCCCCAAATCATAAACCCTAACTCAATTCATCCTCAATTCATCACAAAACCGTACCAATTTCATCACCAGAAAGTTCAATTCAACAGTTATGTACAAAATCAGTTCAAAGTAAGATAATTTGTTTCGCAGTTCTCAGAGATTCGAATTGAATCTTCATCATCGAATAAAAGTCTCTGCAATTCCAACACCGAATCATCCAAGGGACGAAGCGGTGTGATCACAGAGACGAAGAGTTGAGAAGAAGGGGAATCGAAGAAAGAACCAGTGAAATCACAGAGACGAAGAGTGAGAAGACGAAGAAACTTCGATTTATTTTCGAAGTTTCGATCAAAATATACCTCAGAGACGAAGAAGAAGCTTCAACATCTTTCTCCTCTTTCTTTTGGCTCGAATCTCTAGTTTTCAACAGGTATATTCAAAGAACCTCCTCGTTTTTCACTTTAAATCATCATCAAAGGCTCAAAGTCAAAAATAAACGGTGAAACTGAATAGATCGACAAGTTTTGAGACTTGTTCTTCCGAAAAAGTTTGAAAAAGATTGAAAAAGTTCAAAGTCGAAACCCTAACATGTAGATCTAGGATGATTCACCGTTTATTTCGTAAAATCAAGTTCAGATTCATAATCAGTATCAAAAATAGCACAAGTTAGGGTTTAGATCCAAGCAGATCGGAGATTTGAGTGTCGCCGGAATCTGGAATTCACGGCGGTGACAATGAAGATTCCGACGAATCTTCATCGTCTCCAGCCGTTTCATTCCAGAAACCGGCGGTGGAGGATGAACATTGAAGAAGAGAGAAGTGAGAGCTTCTCTCACTAGAAAGAGAGAAGAGAGAGAAAGACGAGTGAAAAGTGAGCTGGACCGGTCTCCAGGCACTTATATAAGCCTGTGAACCGGTCTGGTTCACTTGGTTTATTCCCCTGACCGTTGGATCTAGGTTTGATCCATCTGGATCAATCCAACGGTCCCTGAGTCGTCCTCTGATCCGTTTCCTGCTGGTGTTTGGGCCTTGGGCCTTTGGTTTGTTTTTCTGGATTTTTTCTTGCTATTTGTCTCACTGCCTATGCTTTTCACACTCCCATTCATACTAAAATTACTTGGAAAAATTCTATAAAATTTGTGCATGTTTCTTGTTAATTTTGAAATGTTTTTATGTAACTTTTTGTACTGGAAAATTTATAAAAATATGTGTGGTATTTTCTTGCTAATTGTTGCTATTTTAATTGAAATTTGTGGAATTTTATATGTTCTTGAGCTTTTAAAAATCCTTTAAAATTCTATAAAAAATTTGTGTATGTTTCTTGTTAATTTTGTGATACATCTATGCATTTAGTTCACTGAAAATTTTGCCAAGAGGTGTTAACACATTTTCTTTCATTATTCCTTGTTTTTTTATGTGAAAAACCCCTAAAAATTTGTTCAATTCTATGCCATGTTCTTGATGACCATTTGATATACTTGATATGTGTTTCTATGAATCTCCAGTCACTGTTTGTACATAATTTTGATGCTTGTGAGTGGACCTTAGTTAGTTGCTTGGTTTACAAGTCACATTTGTGAATAAATAATGCATATATGTCTAAATTCACCTTAAGAATGTCAAGTCCATCATATTGCCCTAATTCACCCTTTAAGACTTGACTCTAAGCTTTTGAAAATGTATGAGAATGTGAGGATTTTAGGCAATAGGATTCTTACATTTTGTGGGTGAATTTTAGCCATATTTTGCACTTGTTTTGGCTTTATTTTGTGTTAGTTTCTATACTTTTGCCATAGTATTCCTTGCCTTATTTCCCTTTATCCTATCATGTGCTACTAACCATTTTCTTGTGTTTCATGTCTCATACATTCCATAAGCATATTCCCTTATTCAACCTTAGCTCCATCTCTTGCAATTTAATTCCTATACTAAGACTTAGAAATTTTGCAATTTCCTTTATGTCTAGATTCTTGCAAGACCATTGAATGTATCTAGGGTATGATGTAATAAGGACAATGGACTCTAATGATAATGTACACCGACACAAGCACCGACACATGCACACACCTCACTTTAGATGTATGGCTAGGATATGCATGTTTAGATGTATGTTTAGGATTGAATGTTTAGATGAATGCTTAGGCTTTACACTTAGAAAAAATCATTTTCCAAAAAAATATATATGAACAACATCACTCAAATATTTCTCTTAATAAACCTTGGGATCAAAATCCCATTGAATTTTCCTTTTCTTTTCTTAAATAAAAACTTAATGAATTTTAATCATACTTTGACTTTCATTTTTCAAAATAACTAAATCAAACCTCACATTTTCACAACTCTCATGCCTTTAAGGCCTCTTTTCCTCATTCTTCAAATTCCAATTTTCAAACTTAAAATCAACCAACAAAAACAAAAACATCTTTTGAGAGAGAACTACGGTGAATTTGATCCCTTAAACGGGTACGTAGGCAAGGACAAAATTCCTTCAATTCAAATAAAATAAAAATTCAAACACTTTCTTCTCCCTCAAATTCTTCACTTAGAAAAACTCTTAGGTGTAAATATCATTTTCAAATAGCATTTAAAAATAAAGCGCGCGCGTAGAAAGTAAAGGCGGTTCCTATAGGATACTATAGTCGTTATGGGTGCCTAACACCTTCCCGTAGCGAAAACAACTCCCAGACCTCGATTCTCAAGGGTTTTGCTTACTTTTTCCCTTCCCAAGAAAAAATGAGATATCAAAGGTTCAAAAGGTTCAAACGTAATCAATGTTTGACACCCGAAAACCAAGATAAAACACCCAGCTGGACGAGTCCTAGACGTTTAGCTCATCTTGGGAAAGAAAAAGAAAAACAGATGGAGATTAAGTCTGGAACCATAGAATTGGTTTCAAATCATCCTTTTGCTGGACTTGATCATGAGGATCCATATCAACATCTATCAATGTTTTACACCTTGGCAAACAGCCTTGGTGCATCTGAAGCTGAAGAAGAAGTTGGGTTCGTAAGGTTGTTGCCCGAACCAAAGCTTATATTAGATGCAGCCGCACATGGCTCATTGATGGGATTAAGTCCTAGAGAAGCTATTGATATCATCAACAAAATGTCACTCAATGATCGTGCAGCAAAACACAATAGAAGCAGCTCACAACGGAAGACCGGAATCCTCGAGTTAGGCGCAAATGATGCAAATCTTGCACAAACAAAACTCTTGACTCAACAACTTGAGGAGATGAAGACTCAAATGAAAGAAATGCCTAGACTCATCAAAGAACAAATGCAAAAGGAGCAAAGGCATCAACAAGTTCATTATTGTGAAATGTGTACCGGAGATCACCCAACGGGATATTGCCCACCACCACTTGAAGAAAAAGTCAACTATGTGGGCAATCAACAAAAACCGGCACAATTTCAAAGTCAATTTACGGGCAATCAACAAAGGTATCCGAACAACAACTAC
This sequence comes from Medicago sativa, assembly GCF_051527215.1. Lineage (NCBI taxonomy): Eukaryota > Viridiplantae > Streptophyta > Magnoliopsida > Fabales > Fabaceae > Medicago > Medicago sativa. The sequence continues at coordinate 18,130,204 of NC_140752.1, read as the reverse complement.
CAAAGAGGTAACAACTTCGGACAACCATGCAGGTCTACTGCTGGACCTTCAACTCAACAACCATACAACAACAACTTTCAACAATATCCACCTCAACAAGATCAAACACAAAAGATTGAGGATACCCTCAACCAATTCATGCAACTTACAATGGCCAATCAACAAAACACCGCCGCATCTATCAAAAACCTTGAGACGCAATTGGGACAACAAGCTCAACACTTGAGCCAAATATCTCAAATATTAGCTAATCAACAAGGAGGGACCTTCACAACAAACACACAAAATAATCCCAACAACACCAAACCGGAGCATTGCAAAGCCATTCTTACAAGAAGCGGTAAGGTGATTGGAGAAGGGGTTAATGATAACTTGACGGTGGAAAGAAAAATTGTTGAAGATGAAGGAAATGAAGAAGAGGATGTTTATGGAAGTGATGAAGATGTAAATAATAGGAGTTTAGTTGAAAATGAAAAAAATCAAAAAAATGAGAAGGATGTGGAGAAGAACAAAAAGAAGGAGGACGGAAAGAAGGTACCGACTCATAATCTTCCATATCCTAAAGCTAAATCAAAGAAGGATTTAGAGAAGCATTTCAAGAGGTTCCTAGATATTTTCAAGAAGTTGGAAATCAACATTCCTTTTGCGGAAGCTCTTGACCAAATGCCAACTTATGCCAAGTTCATGAAAGAGATATTTTCAAAGAAGCATCGGTACAATGATGACGAAATAATTCAACTTGATGCGAATTGTAGTGCGATCATCCAAAGGCGGTTACCAAAGAAAAAAAAATCCCGGGAGAGTTACTTAACCGGTGGCAATAGGTACCGTCAATGTCGGTAGGGCTTTGATTGATCTAGGCTCAAGCATAAATCTCATACCATATTTGGTAGTGAAGCGTGTTGGAGGTTTAGACATGAAGATGACAAAGATGACTCTACAACTAGCCGACAAATCCGTCACCCGACCAATGGGGATAGCCGAGGATGTCTTGGTTAAAGTTGATAAATTTGTCTTCCCCGTTGATTTTGTGGTCATGGATATTGAAGAAGATGATGATGTACCTTTGATTCTTGGAAGAGCATTCATGTTAGCCGCACGAATGATGATTGATTATGATGATGGATTGATGAAAGTGAGGCTAGATAATGAAGAGATCAACTTCAACCTTCACACCGCAATGAAACACTCAAAAGATAAGGGAGCTTGTTTCAAAGTAGATGCAATAGATGAAGTTATCATGAGTACAAGAACACAATTGCATCAACCTTCAGCTCTTGAAAGAGTGCTCACCGATGCTATCAATGTTCTTAGTGTGGAGGAAGAAAAAGAAATTGAAGAATGTTTAAAAGAGCTTGAAACCTTGAAAGAAATTCCTCACAACAAAGAAGAAGTGGAGGAATTAAAAGAAGAGATCAAGGTTGAAGAATCATAGGTGGAAATGAAAATCTTGCCATCACATCTTAAGTACGTGTTCCTTGAAGAAGATGGCACAAAACCGGTGATTATAAGCAGCTCTTTATTGAACAATGAAGAAGAGAAGTTGATCAAAGTGCTCAAAGACAACAAAGAAGCAATAGGTTGGAAGTTATCCGACCTCAAAGGCATAAGTCCATCGTATTGTATGCACAACATCAATATGGAGGATAATTTCAAACCGGTAGCTCAACCCTCAATGCCGGTTAAATCCTATCATGAAGGAAGTAGTTCGAAAAGAGGTGGTTAAACTACTTGAGGCCGGTATGATCTATCCAATCTCGGATAGTGCGTGGGTAAGCCCGGTACAAGTAGTGCCAAAGAAAGGTGGCATGACGGTAATTAAGAATGAAAAGAATGAGCTTATCCCTTCAAGGACCGTCACCGGTTGGCGGATGTGTATTGATTACCGGAGACTTAACCAAGCCACAAAGAAGGATCATTTTCCATTACCTTTTATGGATCAAATGCTCGAACGATTGTCCGGGCAAGAATACTATTGTTTCCTTGATGGCTATTCGGGCTACAACCAAATCACAGTCAATCCGGAGGATCATGAGAAAACTGCATTCACTTGTCCTTTTGGAGTATTTGCTTATCAAAGGATGCCGTTTGGTCTATGCAATGCACCTGCAACATTTCAAAGATGTATGCAAGCAATATTCTCCGATTTGATTGAAAAGAGCATTGAGGTATTTATGGATGATTTCTCTGTTTTTGGATCATCCTATGATATTTGTTTGAACAACTTGGACACCGTACTGAAGCGGTGTAAAGAAACCAATCTTGTGCTCAATTGGGAAAAATGTCATTTCATGGTGACCGAAGGCATAGTACTTGGTCACACGATCTCATCAAGAGGCATTGAAGTTGACAAGGCAAAGATTGATGTGATAGGAAAGCTCCCACCACCGGTAAATGTGAAAGGTGTTCGTAGCTTTCTTGGCCATGCCGGTTTCTACCGGAAGTTCATAAAAGACTTCTCTAAGATCGCAAAGCCATTGAGCAACTTGCTCAACAAAGATAAGTTTTTTAACTTTGATAATGATTGCTTGATTGCATTTGAAACCTTAAAGGAAAGATTGACCTCGACACCAATAATCACTGCTCCCAATTGGGATTTAAATTTTGAATTAATGTGTGATGCAAGTGATTATGCTGTTGGTGCCGTGCTAGGTCAACGCAAAAACAAAATTTTTCATGCTATACACTATGCAAGTAAAGTTTTAAATGATGCACAAATTAATTATGCTACCACTGAAAAGGAATTACTTGCAATAATGTATGCATTGGAGAAATTTCGTTCATACCTCATAGGTTCAAAAATCGTTGTTTATACTGACCATGCAACCATCAAGTACCTTCTTACCAAGTCGGACTCAAAACCAAGGCTCATCCGGTGGATGTTGCTATTATAAGAGTTTGACTTGGAAATCAAAGATAAGAAGGGGACCGAGAACCTTGTAGCTGATCACTTATCACGATTGATGAACAATGAGGTGACTAAGAATGAGCCGGAAGTTCTTGAAGAATTTCCAGATGAGAAGTTGCTTGCAATCAATGAAAGACCTTGGTTTGCCGACATGGCAAACTACAAAGCAACAGGGTTCATTCCTGAAGATTATGAATGGAAACAACGCAAGAAGTTCCTCCATGAAGCAAATCACTATGTATGGGATGAGCCATACTTATTCAAGATTGGAGCTGATAATCTCTTGCGGAGGTGTGTTGATGGTGAAGAGGCAAGCAAAATATTGTGGCAATGTCACAATTCACCTTATGGAGGTCATTTCAATGGGGAAAGAACAGCCGCCAAAGTACTTCAATCCGGTTTTTATTGGCCAACACTTTTCAAAGATGCCAATGCACATTGCAAACATTGTGATCAATGCCAAAGAACCGGAGCAATATCAAAACGGAATGAGATGCCTCTACAAAACATCCTTGAAGTAGAGGTATTTGATTGTTGGGGTATTGATTTTGTAGGCCCCTTCCCTCCATCATACTCCAATGAATACATCTTGGTAGCTATTGATTATGTCTCCAAGTGGGTGGAAGCCATAGCATCACCTAAAGCTGATAGCAAAACGGTGATCAAGTTTCTTAAGAAAAATATTTTCACCCGATTTGGAACACCAAAAGTATTAATAAGTGATGGAGGTTCCCATTTTTGCAATGCACCACTTGCCAAGACATTAGACCATTATGGTGTAAAACACAAGGTATCATCACCATACCATCCTCAAACAAATGGTCAAGCCGAGGTGTCAAACCGTGAGATCAAGAGAATTCTAGAAAAAACAGTCTCGGCATCAAGAAAGGATTGGTCAACAAAGCTTGATGAGGCTTTGTGGGCATATAGGACAGCTTACAAAGCTCCTATAGGTCTCACTCCATTTCAAATGGTTTATGGCAAGTCATGCCATTTACCGGTCGAACTCGAGCACAAAGCTTTTTGGGCTCTCAAATTTCTGAATTTTGATTCTGAGAAGGTCGGTGAAAAACGGAAGATTCAAATGCATGAACTTGAAGAGATGAGGAACCAAGCATATCAATCATCAAAACTTTACAAAGAGAAGGTCAAGAAATACCATGACAAGAAGATCATTCAACGACAATTCTTACCCGGACAGATGGTGTTATTGTTCAATTCAAGATTGAGACTTTTTCCGGGCAAGTTAAAGTCTAAATGGTCTGGACCTTTCATGGTTAAAGAGGTAAAACCCTACGGAGCTGTGGAACTTGAAGATCCAGCTGTTTTATCTTGGTTTTCGGGTGTCAAACATTGATTACGTTTGAACCTTTTTAACCTTTGATATCTCATTTTTTCTTGGGAAGGGAAAAATAAGCAAAACCCTTGAGAATCGAGGTTCGGGAGTTGTTTTCGTTACGGGAAGGTGTTAGGCACCCATAACGACTATAGTATCCTATAGGAACCGTCTTTACTTTCTATGCGCGCGCTTTATTTTTAAGTGCTATTTGAAAATTGATATTTACACCTAAGGGTTTACTAAGTGAAGAATTGGAGGGAGAAGAAAGTGTTTGAATTTTTATTTTATTTGAATTGAAGGAATTTTGATTCCTTGCCTACGTACCCTTTTAAGGGATCAAATCCACCGTAGTTCTCTTCCAAAAATGTTTTTGTTTTTGTTGATTGATTTTAAGTTTGAAAATTGGAATTTTGAAGAATGAGAGAGAGATGCCTCAAGAGCATGAGATTATGAAAAGAGTGAGGTGGAATTAGTCAATTGTAAAAGAAAGTCTAAGTATGATTAAGATTCATTAAGATTTTTGTTTAAGAAAATAAAAGGGAAAATACAATGGGATTTTGATCCCAAGGTTTATTTAGAAAATGATTTGAGTGATATTGTTCACATTTATTTGGAAAATGATTTTTCCTAAGAGTAAATCCTAGACATTCATCTAAACATTCAATCCTAAACATACATCTAAACATGCATATCCTAGCCATACATCTAAAGTGAGGTGTGTGCATGTGTCGGTGCTTGTGTCGGTGTACATCATTAGAGTCCATTGTCCTTTACATCATTGGCCTAGATACATTCTATGGTCTTGCAAGAAATTAAAAAGCATAAGAAAACTATTACAAAATTCCTAAGTCTTTACATTCTAAGCTTTGCATGAATTTTAAAGTGTAAGAAAATAAAAGCCAAGAATGTGAGATGGAAGATGAGATGCTTATGGGATGCATGAAACATGAAATAAAATGGTTAGTAGAATAAGGCATGATAGAATAGAAACTAGAAGCAAAAGAAAATACTAAAAAAACTTGACAAAAGGTAATGAAATTTTAACCTAGAAGTAGCAAGATTCACCTAAAATTCACCATGACATCAAGCCAAGTATATGACCTATAATCCTCATATCATGCCAATTTTCTAAAGGTTTTACCACATTCAATGATATGAGAATAATAAGAGCATATTCAAGTCAAGAATCATGATGCATTTTATGCATATTTGGCATTTTATTCACAAACATAACTTGCAAACCAAGCAATTAAACAAAATCCACACATATGCAGCAAAAGCACATACAAACAGTAGCTAAAACTTCACAAAATCATATGGTATAGGTCACAAACATTCATCAAGAAATTGGAACTAGAATCAAGCAAATTTTCACACATTTTTTAATACAAAACATCACAAAATAGCAAGAAAATCATCACATTATTATTTCCAAGTTTTAATAGGCTAGAAACATCACAAAAATACTACAAAACTATCAAGAAATGTATATGAAAATACTTAGAATTTTTTAAAGGATTTTGGGATACAAGAACACATAAAACTTCACAATTTTCTTAACAAAAATAGTAAACAATTAACTAGAAAATATCACATATTTTTTAATCAAGATTTAACACATAATAACATCACAAAAATATCAAGAAAATGATCAAGAACACATAGGAATGTTTTAGGAATTTTTAAAGGACTTTAGACTTAAAATGTGCAAGAAAATCACCAATTTTAACAAGAATAGTAAAAAAAGCTACATATGTTTTCCTCAGGCTTTGACACATAAAAATATCACAGAAATGTCCAGGAAAAATGTCAAGAACATATGGAAAAAAAATTTTAGGAATTTTTTTATGAAAAAAATTAGACAGACAAGGGTGCAATTAGCAAGAAATCAATAAAACATGCAGGAGAGGGGGGGTGTGCATAGCAGAAGGTCACACAGGCGTGGTAAAAAGGGTTATTGGGCTTCAGGATGGGTCCATGGGTGGGTCAACCCGGTTCATGGCCATACATATAGGCCTGAACCGGTTTGAGCTTCATTTGCTCTCACTCCTTCTCTCTCTAAGCTTCTCTAGAGAGAGAAGCTCTGCAATTTCCTGCGTCTTCTCCGATCTTCTTCTCCGGTGGCCTCAACGGTGCCGGTACGGTGGTTCGCCGGTGGCACCACCGTACTGGAGTGGTTTTTAATGTTTCTTACATCGTTGAGTTCGTCTCTTCTTTCTCTTTACGATTTTGACATTATTTTTCAGAGGAGAAGCTTGGATCGGAGTAGATCTAGGATTCTTTGATTCAGTCTAAATTTCGAAATGAAAAGGCATAAAACGAAGGAAAGAACTTGTACCTTAGTTTTAATCGGAGGAATCTTCTCTTCTTCTTCGTTTTATGCTTCTTCCCTGTGAATTCGTTTGAATCTGGTACCGTTTTTACTCTTTCCCTCTTCTTCTCTTCCTTCTGTGATCGCTTGAATTCGTCACCTACGTGGCGAATTAGAGCTTGAATTGCAGAGGAGACGGTTCAGGGATGAAGATTCTGCAAAGAATCACTGAGAACCGTCAAGAATTTACTTGACCCTAGCTCCGAATACGATTCTGGAAAATTAGGGTTTGCACTTGTCCTTTTCGTTCTTGACGAAATTGATGCTTCTAATGATTTGGTGATGCTTGATTCTGTATGAATTGATGAATTTGGATGTGGATTCCATGATTTTTGTTGGAATTGTGGATGAAGGAAACGGTTAGGGTTTGAAGGTTCTTCAAACCTTCATCGTGTTCTTGTGAAATTTCTGGGTTTGATCTTTTTGATTCTGGAGAGAGAATGGAGTTGGTGTTTGTTGAGTTGGCGAGTTCTGACTGTTGAGCTGTGATGACATGGCCTTTTATAGGCTGACACTTGTGCACTCTGACCCAATAATTTGTTGCCACGTGTTCCCTAAGCTTGGACTTGGACTTGAAATGCCGTAAGGACTTTTCTGCAAAATAACAAACTAGAGGGACCATTCTGTAATTAAGTGAAATGACTAAAAATGAAAACTTGCAAGACTTGAGGACTGAAATGAAAAAGGACTAAAATAAAATAAAATTTGGTTAAAATTTGGTAATTTGAAATTAACGTAAAGTGAAACGAAAAATAAAATCAACAAAAGGACTAAAACGAACCAACTACTTAAATGAGGTACTTTAAAGTAACCTCTCTCTGTCGAAATTTCGTGTGAAATGACCAAAATGCCCCCTAAGGACTAAAACGACTCAAAACGACTCAAATGCAATTTTAAAATGGTTTTTTGACATGGGATTAAAGCAAGAGTTCATGCAAGCAAAATTAAAAGACTCAGAGACAAATTTTGGAAACTACACAGGGTCTTAACATATGAAAAGACTAAAATGCCCCTAGGGGCTAAATTGACCTAAAATGACGCAAATGCAAATTTGAAGTGGGTTTTAAACGTAGAACTAAACAAGACTTTGTTCAAATCAATTGAAAAGACTCAGAGACAATCTTTCAGAGATTAAACAGAGTTTTATCACATGAAAAGACTAAAATGCCCCTAGGGGCTAAACTGACTCAAAATGACTTCAAATGCAATTTTAAAATGGATTTTGACAAGAATTGAATCAAAGACTTCATTAAACCAACTGAAATGACTTAAAGACAAATTTCAGGGACTAAAATGAAGTTGGACACATGAAATGACTAAAATACCCTTTTTCATGAATTTTGCAAATAATATTGAAATAAAATGCAGAGAAAGATGCAATTGATCAGAGACAAATTCAAATGACTTAAAGTGCAAGAAAAGAAGAATTGAGTTAGTATTTTTAGGTCCAAAATTAGGGTATAACACCAGCCACTAAAACTTGCTGGATAGTAAATGGTCAGAGACTCAAGCCCTATTTTGGGGGAGAAATTGATCGATTCACGTCGACAATGCAACTCGACAACCCATGAAGTTCACAAAAAGGCGTCGAGCTAATGACGTAAAACAAGCGCTGGTTGGGAGGCAACCCAATTTTGTAAGTTCATTTACTGTTTTAATGCATATTAGTTGTTAGGAGTCATTTGCTTACCAAAAACCACTCAAAAACAGAAGCCAAAAAGAAAAAGAAATAGTGGACTGTCTCAACTCGCCTAGGCGAGTGCCCTACACGCCTAGGCGAGTAAACTGTTGACCACGTTGACCACATTCTTACACGCCAAGGCGAGTAACCCAGCTCGCCGAGGCGAGCATATGCAGTTTCTGACAGTTTTTTTTTCCATAACTCCCATTAACTCTCCCCATAAACTCCCTTAACTACCCTTTAGCCACATTTATCTTCCCATTTTCGTTTTTCTTTTATCTCTTTCTCTCACCCATTCACAAACACTTTATCCCCTCAAACCCTAATCTTTCATAGCCACAAACATCCTACCACATTCAACCCAAGATCTACATCAAGTCCAAACCATTCTTCACATTCATCTGCATTTGCATCAGTTAGCTAACAGGTTTGAATCTCTATCTATTTTTCACATTTCAATTGTTTCTCTGAAAAACTCTAGGATAGAGAACCGATTGTTATGTTTTCCTGTTAAAATTGGTACCTATAAAGCATAAGATGATTCTGTTACAATCATTCTTGGTTAATTTAAGAACAAAAAGAATTTCACCTTAACCCTAGTTTTGTGAAAATTTGAAAAATTTAATGGGTTTTGTGAAAATTGTTGCATGCATCTTAATTAACCATCATCTCTATGTCGATTTAAGGTCATATCAGTTGATGGAACATGAAAATTGACAGGATTTGTCAAAAGAGTTTCTGGATTCGTGGGTTCTGTGTTACTCGCCTCGGCGAGATTCATCACTCGCCTTGGCGAGTAACTTCAAAACCCAGAAAATTTCCTGACCACTCGCCATGGCGAGTAGCTTATCTCGCCTAGGCGAGTTAATGCATATTTTTGTTTTCCAGTTCCTTTTGAACCAACTGTCTGCACTTGAGGTTATAATTTGATTCCATACTGTTAATAATTGCTATATGTTCTGTTGTATGGTATTTTTCTGGTTGTTTTGCAGATATGGCTCCGAAGAAAGACAAAAACACTAACAAACGCCAAAAAGGTCAATCATCTGCAACCAATCCACCTAGAAACCCAAACTTTGATCGAACCCGTTTCTTGTCTCGTTACCATCAAGAGAGATATCTGGAGCTGCTAGACCAACACATGTGGTCTGAGAGAGTTTTTAGTGTGAATCCTGATGGACCTTACAAAGATTTTGCCAACCTATTGCTAAACCAAGGGTGGGAAAAATTGTGTAACCCAGTCACAGACCTCAATGCAGAGTTGGTGCGTGAGTTCTATGCTAACGCCCTTCCCTTAAATCCTCACACAGATTTCTTCACCTATGAGACTTTTGTCCGTGGCCAAAAGATCATATTTGATCGCGATGCGATTAATGCTTATCTTGGAAACCCTTATGAATTACCTGAACCTACTCATTATGATGACTTCCATCAAAAGCAAGCCAGTGGATACTTTTTACTTGATGAAGTTCATAATGAAATAAAAAAATTCCTTTTGCTAGAGGGGTTCAACTATGACATCAGTGAGGGTGGGAGAGAACACAGAGCCCAATACCGCTTCATGACCATCCCGGCCAAATTCATCCAAAGGTTCATCCTTTTCAATGTTGTACCTAACAGCCATTTGTCCGATTGTGTGGTTGAAATTTGTCCACTGATTTACCATATCCTTCAAGGCACTAAGGTGGACATAGCAAGAACCATTGCTTGGGAAATGAAAAAGGTCACACTTCAAGGCAAGACTGAGAGAACCCCATCAATGACGCTTACATTAAGCGTTATATTTTTGGTGACACCAAAAAGGATGCAAGCAAGGGAAAGCAACCTTCCACCTCTCAGACTCAACCTCCATCAGAATCTCATCCACCACCACAATTCCAACAGCCACCGCCACCACAATCTGGTCCTTTTGATATGGCAGCCTATGCTCAGTGGCAGCACCAGTGCAATATGCACACATGGAGGATGCTGGAGGCAGGCAACAGAGCTGATCTCTATTTTCAGCAAGCTCAATATGAGATGCAGCAGCAACAAGGGTACCCACCGGAGGTGATGGATCACTTCATGACACCACCAGCTTTCAAAGCTTATCTTTCTTGGCCTGAGGGCATGCCAGATGCTTTTGGAGGGGCAGGATCATCCTTCGGATCGCTAGACGATGATATTTTGATGGGAGACTATGATAGAGACGATCCAGACAAAGTCCCAAGTGCTTCGGGTGATTCAAATGATGGTGACGATGGTGATGATGGTGATTTGCAGGGCTGATGTTATCTTTTATCTTTTAGTTTGCTTTTATTTCATGTTACTTTTCTTTTGGAACAATTTACTTCTGTTTTCGTGGTTAGTTTGGTACACTGACTCGTAACTCTTTTGGTTTGATATTTCGTTATTTCAGGATTTTTAGTGTTTAACTTCGGTTTTAATTTTAGGATTGTGGTTTTCAATTTCATTTTATTGTGTGGTGTGTTTAAATAAATATGTTTAGCACTTTTGGTCAAACTAATACTCCATTTTGAAACTGTGGAAATCTCTTGATTCATCAATCATACTGTTCAAAACATCAAAGTGCTTGAAATTCGCCAAAACTTTAGCAAAAATCTCAGGTGAATGGTAATGATAGATAATTGTGACAAAGTGCAAAGTCAAGGTACAAATTTCCAATTTTTCTAAGTTTTTACTCAAATATGAAATGCGTACTTTGCACAAATTTTATTTCATTCAGTTCTCCACGATACCGTGTTTGTTTGTGAACCACTTAGTTCTAGCCTAAAAGTGAGGAAGCTTCAATTATTTGTACTATATGCAGGGAGACCGACATTCAAATGTTGAACTCGGTCGCTTTATGTTAAATCTAAGTGTTTGTTTTGAATTGTGTGAAGACATGGAAAGGATCAAGGCACATTTTTTGTTAATGAGAGAAACATATTTGACTACAAAAGAGCCTACCTTGAGAGAAGAGCGAGTATTTGCAAACCCAACTGAGCCAAATGAATCAGAGTCTTCACAAATTGAACTGTCAAAATCATAAGCATAATGCTTGATGAATTTGCCCTTAAAACTTTTTCATAAATCCAGTTCAAATTGTGACACTCAAAAGACTCTGATATGTTTTAATTGTTGAACCCTAAAACTTTCATTGTTTATTGAACCCTTTTTGCCATAGAATAAGGGAACATTCAAATAGGGTACGGTTGCATTCAAGTTGGGGAGAAAAGGTAGAAGTAATTCATTTGTCAAAGAGAAAGGTGTAAATTTTTGATCCAAGACAACATGGTTTTGAATATACCAAAAAGAAAAAGAAAAATAAAAAAATAGAAAAAGAAAGAAAAATCCAAAAATAGAATAAGTTGTCAAGATTAAGGTGTATCAGTTTTTAAACACCAAGGGTTTGTTTTAAGAAGATTCATAGAAGAAATGTTCCCTTATGTTGGCCTTTTGAATTCAATTGTCCCACAAATGTCCTTTCTTTTGTAGCCAAGCCACATTACAACCTTCAAAGACCTTTTGATCCATGTTCTTATGCATGTTGAGATAATTCTTGGATGAACACATAACTTGATTGGTATGTTGGCTTGATTGCTGGATGTGTGTTCATAACCCATATTCATCCAATTCAATTGTTTATTTACTTACAAAGAAGTGTGTTAGGAGTGGTTTGTGAACAAATGCATCATTGACTTGAACTGGGTGACATAAACTTTGTGCTTAGGACTCATTTCATATGTGCAGTAGAATTTTAGACTTGTTGGAAACTTTAAACTTCTTTGTACACTCATTTTGAATCATTCATCTAAAGTTTCAAAACCTTTGTTCTTTTCAACTTGTTTGGTTTTAAATCTTTTATTTGAGGACAAACAAAGAGTTAAGTTGGGGAGAGTTTGATAAGTGCTAGAAAGTGTTAATTTAATGCTATATTTTAAAACACTTTTGATACTTGGTTTACAAGTTATCAAGGAAAAGCCGAGAAATAAATGATAAATTGCCTTATTACGCTTTAGCTACCTTACTCTACCCTTTTATGCAGAAACAAAGAAGAAAAACCATAAAAAGCACAAAAAGGCAGAATGATGGAGTTACTCGCCACCAACTCGCCATGGCAAGCAAGAAAGGCGAGCAAAGAGGCAGGGAGCATGTCTTACACGCCTACCAACTCGCCTCAGCAAGCAACTGCTCGCCTACGCAAGTAAGTTAACTCGCCTCGGCGAGGTACCAAGAAAAGATAAGATCAGGAAGCAGTGTTTGCTCGCCATGGCGAGTGAACCTACTCGCCTAGGCAAGTAAGGACAGATGACCCAGCAATATGACCTGTCATGCACTTGAAGAAGTGGAGAAGAACTTTCAGCATGCTTGTAATATTTTTATGGCAATAGAGGACAGACAAGGAGCTGTTGCACATGGACTAGAGAATAATGAGTTGTTCTCTAGAAGTGGAATGATGTTGGTGAAGCATGGGCCACATGGTATGCTTGGGAAAATATTCTATATAAGTGGCAAGAATTATGCATTGAAGGCATCCCATAACTTATTCAATTTCCATATCAGTTTTAGATAGTAGTGTTTACATTCTGTACTTTTATTTCTGCAAGAGTGATATGGCTAGTTTTTATAGAGTGAGAGTGATAGAAAGGTTGTTCTTCATCTCCTTTGGTGAGACATCACAAAGTTGTATGAATCCTTCTCTTTCAATTCATCCTTGCAAGGCTTCCATGAGAATGAGGAGCTAATCATCTTTTGTTGGGATTAGAGGTACTTGATCCTAGCTAAACATGTAATCTTTGATCTTTAAATATATGGTTCTAGCATTTGATTTGATATTGATTTTATTCTTGCACTTTAATTACTTATGTTGATTTATTAGTGATTGAGAAATACTTTTGAATCTAAGGTTAGAATAAACATCAGTCTAAACATAGATGCTAGACATAGATGTATGTTTTGATATCACCTTTTGTATCCAAACTTAATGCTTTCTTATAATTTAATAGAGTGAGACATCATCGATTAAATCATAAGAACGACTCTTGTATAATTCAATAGTGTGAGACATCAACGATTGAATAATACAAGAGCTTTCACGATATTGTTTGGACACGAATAATGTTGTTGAGGGATACGTGATTATATCAAAGAAAAGCTAGAATCCATATATGATCATTAGGTTACATGTGATAGTAGGACAAGGAACTCTAATCCTAACAATTCTCTTGCCTTATTAATCTCAATTTTATTTATTGCAAATTAGTTAACTTGGTTACAAACAAACTATCTTATACACTTAGAATGATATTTGTAGTCAAACTGTTCTTGATATCACACTAGTCCCTGAGGAGACGATATATAAATACTTACTTTTGTTTGATGCAAAAATACTACATCAACGTGTCATGGCGGTCGAGGGGAATCTAAAACCGCATTGCCAAGAATACGTTCTACGGATCGAGGCCTAAGCATAACATAATCATGACACAATTCTAAACCGGACGATTCGGGGAAACCTAAAATCGTCACCGGCATAACTTTCTCTACTTGCTCTATGCATACATACATTGTGTCTAGCAACATATCTATCTTACTACCATACTAGTTCTTGACGATCTACGTGAATGCTCTACTAGTTCTTTACGATCTACGTCAAGGCTCTATGACATAACATAAACATGTCTAATAATTATGCATAGTCATATTCATTCATTAGGTTAGCATTTAACAAACAAACATTATCTGAGTTCATTTTACGGAGAGGCCCGAGGTGGAGTAAACCCGAGCACAATCCCTATCTAACCGAGCGCAATCCCAATTTTAAGGTATAACCAATGACACTCCTGCAGTGACGTGCGGGTTCCTTACGGCTAACCCCATCTCACCTAGTGGAAACCCCTTGAGCCAACCTAATGTGGAACACAAGAGACACGACCACTACATCTTGTTTAAGCTTTCTTTGTGAATAGATATCTAATCGCTTCACAACTTTAATAAAGACTTGGTCTATAAATGCATGAGTATTAAATCTATACATGCTATCTCTTTTATCTTGGATTCCTATACGATCCAACTAGAGGTAAATTATATGCTTGCTTAACTTACTATGTGAAGAGATATCTAATCAATTCACGTCCTGCCTTACTTTCTTGGTCATTCTAGTTCTTGTGCGAAGAGAATACTCTAAATTACTTCGTGTCTAAACATACATAAGACTCATGCGTAGCATTCTCGTTCTTGACAAGCTATTCTAGTTCTTGACACGCTATGTCAAGGCTCTTCATTCATTCCCCTTCTTAGTTCATCACTATCCGAACATATTGCATAACATATCACTCTAGCGTATCATTTATCAACAAGCATTGTTAATGATTTACCATGCCTTTCCCTTGATTAAAACCTTGTTTGGAAATGTACTTTAGGCACTTGGAATTGATGGGTTCTTATTTCATTAAAAGATTGCAAGAAACGGGCCTTGAACGACATTTCTGGATCACCGGAACATTTCGGAACATTTTCAAAAAAGCGTTGTCTAAAGCTGGGAACATTTCAGAACATTTTCAAAAAAGTGTTGTCTAAAGCTGTTCTGAGGCTGTTCCCTTAAGCGAACGCTAAGCGAACCTGTAAGTGAACCTGTTCGCTTAAGCGAACCCTAAGCAAACCTGTAAGCGAACAACTCTGGTGGTTCTGCATTCCTTCGCTTAAGCGAACGTACGTTCGCTTAAGCGAACATTCATCAGTCTAGACCTGCAGAATTCGTATTTTTGACACAAAATCCTCAATTCAAGTGTTCTAATGCATTCTAATCATCCAAAACATCATAAAAACATCTTATATCATGGGCATGACATCAATTAACAATATTTGATCATAAATGGTACAAAGGGGGTACTAAAACCCTAATTTTCATAAACTAACATAACTTAGCAAAATTCATGTTTTCTCACAAGAATTGCACAACCCAAAGGTAGGATAAACTATCTAAAAACTCACCTAAACAAGATTTTTGCAATTCCTTCAAGCTTTAAGCTCAACCCTAGCTTGTGATTCATCTTGATCCTTAACTTTTCAACCAAACTATGCTTTAATCCTTTCCTTCATGTGTTTCTTGCTTGCTAAGCTACCATAATCCATGCTTAATCATGATTAGGAGGAAGTTTGGATGATTTTAAGGAGAGGGAGAGGGCGCAAGGTAGAGAGAGGGAGGAGAGAACTCTTTCTCTCAACCCTAGAGAGAGAAAGTGAAATGGAAAATGAGTATTTTGGGTCCAAACATACTTAAATACTCCTTGCATGCGAATACCCAAAATACCCTTGCATTAAGCGTGTTTAATACGACACTGATACTTAACTTGTATTAAACTGACATCACGTAATAAACATTCTCCATTATACTAACTTTCCATGAACTTTCGTCCTCTGGCACGATTGACTGGTAATATTCCGAACTGACAAGCGGGATATTACATATTCATATTTACTTTATTAAGCAAACTGGCTACTTCACACACAAAAAAATAAAATTAAGTTGGCTTGATAGGCCTAAAACATTATTTTGTGGCTTGAAGATAGACCTATATTTATGCTATGCTAAAAAGCTTTTTTTTTTTGGCCTGAAGGAAGATCTCTTTATGCTATGTTTAGAACCACGTCAAGAAACTCCATTAGCATTAGGACGCGGTTTACACGGTGTCATAGTTTTGAAATGTGAAACCAAACACTCACTTAGCAAGATAGATTTCTTAAAATAGTATGCCATGACCTGACTTGTCCATGTTGATCGACAATCCATAAACATGACCTTTTTTTGTTACAATGATAAATAATAGGAAAAACAAAACAAAAAAGAAAAAAAACACTAGCTATTCCCTAACGAACAAAGTGCGAGCTGCATCGTTACTTAGAAGATTAACATGACCAGCGAGGGGTTCATCATGATGAAGAAGTTCCACATCAGAAGAAGCTCCAAGCTTTGCCATGTAATCTGCACAATGGTTCCCCTATCTAAGAGTGTGAGAAACTGTTACATTGGTTTGTTGAAGCATTTGTTTTATGTCTTGGATTAGAACAACATAGATATGATATCTCTCATTGGGATCATTAATAAGGTTGATGCAAGCAAGAGAATCAGAGTAGCAAGCAAATTCTACATAACCCAAATCTTTAGCCATGATCAGCCCGCGATAGATAGCAGAAAGCTCACCTAGCAGGATGTCATCTGAACCTGGAATAAAACCAGAGAAGCCCACAAGGAAGAAACCTGTATCATTATGCAAGAGCCCACCAAACCCGGTTCTAACGGGAGTACCATGGCAGCTACCATCCACATTAAGAATAACACCTGTAAATTATTATTTTTTCATCTGATGTACATGTCAGTCGTAACAACAGAAGCAGAAGGAGAAAAGCTGATTACAATGCTCTCAATAGAATTTTTTATGTTACAAGTCATACGCTGTAAATACCAAGTTTCACCACCCAAACACATAAGATTCCGATGCCGCCAAGACCATCAAACTGCAGCAGAAAAAGTGTTGGCCTGGGAACCCTTAGCTCCCCTTCTAAGCCATTCGTAAGCATCCATAGAAGAGAAAAATTCAGAATTAGTGAAACCTAAGTGGTGCCATAACAAAGTGGAGAAAGTACAGTCACGAACACAATGGAGAAAGGTCTCATTTTGAAGACCGCAGCGGGAGCAAGTAGCAGAAGGAGCTAAATTCCTATGATTCAGCATAGATAAAGTTGGTACAACATCATGGCAAGCCAGCCAAAACAAGAATTTATACTTTTCGGGCAGCTGAAGCTTCCAAATCCAAGACTAAGTGTATAAAGACAGATTTTGACCAGCTGAATCGGTATTCTGAAGGAGCCAAACGTAGCCACTTTTTGGAGAATAGGTACCATTTTTTTTAGTGCCCCAGATGACAACGCCTTCAATAGTATCATTAAAATTCATATGAATGCGGTATATGTGTTCAGAAGCCTCAGAAGATAGGTTGGTATAGAAAATATCTCTGTGCGGGTCATTAGCAGAGATAACATCTTTAATGGTGAGCTGCAAATCATGGATATCAATGTAAGGAACAAGAGACCCAAGGATGCCAAGAGTGCTCCAGTTGGTGAACCAAAATGACGAAGATCCGGACCCCGTACGCCGAGAACTAGCATTCGCTTGAAGGACGTTGTGGGTGGCTGCATATTTATTTGAGAGGAGGTTGACCTAGAGTTTATTAGTTGATTGAACCAAATCCCAAACAAGCTTCCCAAGAAGGAAAATATTTGTTTCCCTGGTTGTTCGGATACCGAGTCCACCAAGAAACTTGGGGCAGGCAATTTTACTCCAACCTACTAGATGAATGCCTTTGTCATTTGAGCCTCTCCAAATAATATTTCTGGTTGTTTTATCAATGCTATTACATATTGATTGCAGAAGCCAGCTAGCCTGCATGTAATAAGCCAGAATGGATGGGAGAACCGAAGAAGCAAGGGTCAATCTACCTGGTTTATTTAGCAGTCTATTCTTCCAAGAAGCAAGTCCTGATTGCATTTTCTCAATAATAAAATAGAAATAATTCCTCTTCGCCCTTCCTTTCAATATTGGGAAGCCCAAGTATTTATCAAGAGAAGTAATGCTTCTAATTCCAGAAATAGATGTGAGTTTGACGATCTTGACTTGGGGGATGCCTGAAGAGTAGAAGGCTCTAGAGTTGGACAAATGTATCTTTAAAACTGAAACACAACTAAAACGGTCAAACAAATCAGATATAAATCTAAGTTGAGATATAATCCATAACCATGTTGTGCCTTTAACAATTTAATTATGTTTCATATTTAAATTTAAATCTACATCATAATTTATGGAATTAAAAAACTAAGTCTAAAAAGATGCAATAATCAAACAATTTTCCAAGAATTTGTAGATGGCAACTACAAGCAGCAGAAAAATAGGAAAAATGTAGCACCCTAAGAAGCAGGGCCATTATGTAACCTATTAGCAAAAGCAAATTTTATAGGATATTGATTGAATAGACGAGCAACTTCGTAATAATAGCGCATAAATTATCCACATTTGTATAATAGCGCATAAATGAAAGGAAAGACTATGGAACCTGTAGAGTAAGATTATTCTTGTCTAATGTATTGCTAATCTTTTTTAATGACGACTTCCTTGTGTGTAATCGAATTAACATCGACACTGAAAAGAAATTAAGAGCCTATCCTTTTTGTGTCTGTTTGTAGGGCGAATGTTGAACTCTTGTTTTTTGTAATTAGTTCGACCAATAAACAGGATATTAATAGTTTGTGTTGGTTTTGATGCTATGAGAATGAGAGCTGAAGTTTCCATTATGCACTTTATAAGCCTTAGTCTCTTGTTATTCTTTAATCAAAGAAAAATATAATGACTACAAACAAACATATATTTGCATAAGAACATACTTCTGAATTAGATTAAATTTTACATAATAAAAAACACTTTAATCATTATTCAAATATATCACACAATGAAAGATATATGTTCATAGGAAAATGATAGATACAATGACAAATTGTATCAAGAAAATTTCAAGACAATATATTTGCTAACACTTTTCCTTAATTACACACCATTACCTCCTTTGATTTCCGGCAAATAACAAATTTAATTGGCTTAGACATTTTCTTGATCAATTCTTGAAAAAATCTCTCTAGATAAATATCAATATGCTCATGTTCATACCACCAAAATTGAATTGCATTAATTCACACCAAGAATTTCCCAAATTAATAATTACTAGTATGTGGACCCGTGGCAAGCACGAGATAGAATTTGAGCAGTGCTATTTCAAGCGAGAAATAACATTGCGAGAGTTTCACGAATTGTTCACACCATAGGATTAAAGTTTTGCAAAAGTAATAGGCGGTGGGATGAAAAGATGGGCCTATGTTGCAGTATCTTTTATTGCCATACAAACTGCTCGGGATGCATTTGGGATAAAATATTCGCTACACCAAGCATTTCCCATAGAATTTCTCCATGCTTGAGGGTGAGAATATGTTGTGATTTATCAAGTGTCGGTTGTAACACCCCGTTTTTCCAACATAAAAATTTCTTAATAAAAATCAGAGTAATTCAACTTTAAACGGAATGCTACACTTCTTAAAAATTCATAAACTAAATGAATAACAATTTATTCTTCAAAATCATTTAACATAAGTAATTCAAAACTTTGCAGCGGAATTAGTTCAATATAATAAAAGTCTTTGGCACGCAGGCCTCATCAGAAAATCTCATAAGTCTTAGTTCAATATTTATTCATAAAAGTTCATAAACAATACGTAAGGAATAAAAGTAAAGTCAAGTCCCATCCCGTTACGTATCAGAGCACCTAGACACACATGTGAGGAGTCCACTCACGACGCCTCTAATCTTGATTACCTGTAAGATACCCATAAGAAGAGCAACATTTCCAAGCAGAGGGGTGAGATTTCTCAAACAATATTATTAAGCATATAAATCATATAAAATACATTCAACAACTTAAACATCTTATAATTCATTAATCATATCTAACAACTTAAACTTCCTTAACTAGTGTCATTAATCTTCTTATATTGGTCGTAAAACTTTCTTAATACTAATCATAAACATCTTCATATATTATCAATTACTAATCTTAACATCATCATATAACATCAAATAATAGTCTCCAACAATCATCACATAGCATCAATATTAATCACAAACGTCACCACATTTCATCAAACATTATTTATAAGCATCAACACCTAATATCAAATATAATCATAAGCATCATCATGTAATTTCACATAAGTATTATTATCAAAACATAGCATTACCGAAAACAACTTCATAATCAAATTCGTAATCAACTTCATATATCAACATAATTATAACTCACGTAACATCTTATCATAAATCATTCGTCTTCATTCAACATAGCACTTCATTAATAACTTATCAACTTGACATCTTAACAACTTGACATCTCAACATCTTAACAACTTCGACTCGACTATGCAACTTCTTCTTCTCAAATCATCTTAAATCATCTTAGACATCTTCATTATGCATGTGGTACCACCAGGGCATTAAACCCTCTTCTCTAAGGTCATAAAGGACCTGTCGGGCATTAAGCCCCCATCTCTAAGGTCATAAAGGACCTGTCGGACATTGAGCCCCCATCTCTAAGGTCATAAAGGACCTATCGGGCATTGAGCCCCCATCTCTAAGGTCATAAAGCACCTGTCGGGCATTAAGCCCCCATCTCTGACTATGCAACGACACAACTCTAATGCAACGACATAACTTTCATACACCTTAGACAAACTTCATGAACATCTATGACATCCTAACATCTTGACATCTTGACAACATAACATCTTAACAACTTGATGACTTAATACGACTCGACGACTTAACAACTCTTATCATCTTAACGTCTTAACATCTTAACATCTTAGCATCTTGACAACATATGGATCACATAAATAATTCATGTCATATCATAATATAACAATATCAAATCATAATAAACAACATCTTAAAACATCATATTCATCAATCATAAACAACTTCATATAACATCGTATTTAAACATCAATCATGAAACAGAGAATGATGTCACCGTACAATTTTGCTAAGACCTCCCTGTAGTATTTTCATCATAACTCAAATACCATACATCATTTTCACGTCAAACTAAAGCCACTAGAAAGCTAACAAAATTATCTAAAACTTTCATGTTTACGCCTAAGACCAATTCTGTACCGATCAATACCAGTTTTCATTTTAAATTCGGAAAAGTTGTGCTGAAAGTCCATAAAAATTCACTGTGACCTACGTGCAGTAATTTGACCATAACTCAAGTTCTATAAATCGTTTTGACGTGAGACCAACGACATTAGAAAGCTAACATCCATACCTACAACTTTCGTGTTTACACCTAAGACCAATTCCGCACCGATCAATACCAGTTTTAATATCAAAATTCGGGCAGAATGCAGATTTTCTTCAAGCAGGTTCACCTAATCTCATGGTGCTAACCTCAAAACTACTTCCAATAATCATCCTATGCATTATCTAAAGTCTGTACACAATTTCTACATCAATTCAACAAGTTTTCATCATCTAATCATCAAATCTCTCTCAAAACCCTAATTCTCAAATTCTCACAAACTCTCCCCAACTTGTTAGATGTAATCTAATGATTTAACAACTTAATATTAATGCAAGACAGTCTCACCCTCACCTTAGATTAATTCCTGAATCAGCAGCAGCGTTCTTCTTTCCTAAGGTATTCTCCTCTTCTCTTGACTTTTCTCTTCTCTTCTCTTCTTTCTTGTTCTCCTCTTTTCCAAAAAGCGGTTTTAGGTAACTCTTTCTAACCTAAGCTTCTCTATTTATAATACTAAAATATTCTTCTCAAATCTATTTAGGCCCAACAACTTATTCTTTTTTCTATTCTAACCCCCAATTCTACTCACACTAATAATCCTCATATTCTAATAAATAATATTTCTCTACTAAATAATATAATAATATACCAAATAACAAATATATATCTATAACAATTAACAAATATATTATGCTAGTAAATACCAACATATAACATAACAAAATATCACTCAACAAAATATATTAACTAAATTATAAAAAGACATCTAATCTCAACAAATCATATATCCCTCATATACATCATATAAATATATAAATATATTCTAAAACTGATTAAAATAATTAAATAAAAAGGAGGGCGTTACATCGGTTACGGTTTAACATTGAATAGAACAGTGGAAGTTGAACAAACTCTTACACTTGTGTGGTTGCTCTTTGTCCAATGAGTAGTCGACCCACACCAATGTTGATTCCCTTAGAAGGTTCTACAATGATATCATAACCTGATTTAACTTCGTGGGAAAGTGCCATTGATTCATGATGGTAGACCACAGATGCGGGGAGTCTCGTACTTAAGGAATAAATGTTAATGTTATAAGTGTGAGTTAAGTTCCGCATTGGCTGCAAGAGTAATCGTTGAACGACAAATAAGTGATATGACTGATATACCTAATGTCTTAAGGTTTAGGGTGAAGATGGGGTGTCAATCTCACTTTTGTGGTAGCTGTTAATCTAATGTGATGATCAAATTCAATGTAGAATCCACCATAAGTCACAACATTATAATGAACTGTTTTTTTAGTTTTTGGATGTCATTTGTTTGATTTTTATCTTAAAATTTAGTTTTTGAATGTCATTCTCTTTTTTTTTGCGAATTTTTTCATTCAACCTTTACTATTTCAAAATGCTTTATAGTTTTTGTCTTTAGTGCAAGTGACAAAGGAAAATTGCATAAATGTTATGTTGAGTTGACAAAATACATGTTTATTAGACTTTTGCAATTATGTACTGTTTTTTTTAAATGAGTACAATTTTTTTGTAACATAATCACTCAAAAATCTCTAACTCATACAGCAAACCCATAAAATTACCGAGAGTTCACACTATTCTATCTACTCCCATGTATATAACACACAATAATTATTTTTCCTTTATCTTCTCTAATGCTAATATTCCTTTTTCATACTCTTTTTTTCTTCTAAATTCCTTTATCTCTTATCATGGAAGAAATGAACATAAATCTCCCTCCATGAAACCACCCCAACCGACCTTTTTGAACATGTGTTTTGTCACATAATTATAGACATGGATGGAGAGTCACACGCTTCATTAAAAGTTAATATGTCAAGTGTGAGTTAAAGTTCTATATAGGATGGAAAAGTGGATTTTGAACACCATATAAGTAAGATGACCCATACATGATGCCATAAGATTTTGTGTAAAGATGTGATATCAACCTCACTTGTGTGGTTTCTACTATAATATGGTCGTCAAACTCGATGTAGAATCCCCCGCAAGTCCCGAAATTATGATGAACATTTTCTTAGTTTTTGAATGTCATTTGATTATTTTTTATATTAAATTTTAGTTATTGGATGTCATTCGTTTCATGCTATTTTTTTATTTAACCTCCATTATTTGAATTCATTCACTTTTGAGTTTTTTGTTGGAATGTGACAATATAATAATGTAGATGTGTTATGTTGAGTTGGCAAAATGCATGCTTATTAAATTTTTTATAAGATGCAGTGTGTTTTTATTTAGTCTAATTGTTTTGGCAGAATAATTACCTCAAAATCTCTAACTCCATCAACAAAACTGTAAAATTATCAGCAACTCACTCTATTTTTTATATTCTCATAGATAGAGCACACCATCCTTTTTTTTTTCTTATCATTTCTTTCTTCTTAAAATTCTTTTTTCATTCTTTCTATCTATAATTTGTTTTCTCTCCTTTCTTGTAAGAAAGAAACAAAAACATTCATCCATGAAACCACTATCAACCCACATGTTATACCATGTAGTGATCCAATCTGATATTACTTGTCTATTCAACAAATCACAAATGCGGAGAGTCTCACACTTGAGAGAGATACGCTAATGTGTCATATGTGAGTTTATATTCTATATTGGATGCAAGATTAGATGGTGAGAAAAATATAAGTGAGAAGACTCATATACATTATTCCTTAATAGATATATTTATTGGTTTAGGGTTTTGTGATTCCAACAGTCATAAAAGAAACCGACCTTGTTTATG
Source organism: Medicago sativa (assembly GCF_051527215.1). Classification (NCBI taxonomy): domain Eukaryota; kingdom Viridiplantae; phylum Streptophyta; class Magnoliopsida; order Fabales; family Fabaceae; genus Medicago; species Medicago sativa. Next base: position 18,106,267 of record NC_140752.1, on the reverse strand, counting down.
GGAAGCTTCCTAATACGCGCGAGACAGACAGCGGGAATAATAATAAGAGACATTAATTGTCTCATTGCTTCCTTAATTTCTACAGCTGGATGTCTCATTGCTTCCTTAATTTCTACAGCTGTACTATGTTTACGGAACTTACACATTATTGGGTGTCAAATTTTTATTTACAATTCCTTTTCTTTTATTTTTTACACGTAAATTTTTTACTAATTTAATTCCATTCTATTTTATTTTTTATAAAGTCATTAATAATTTAATTATCTAGTCTAACTGTACCTTCAAAAAAAAAATTGTACCTTGTATTTCTATGGTCTTTGCATTTGACTTATTGTCATACTTTCGTTAATGAAATTATTTTTAACGTAATTTTTTTTTTTGTAGGGAACTTCACATTACCGGGTGTCAAATTTTTATTTACATTTTATTTTATTTTTGACACATAATGACACATAAACAATTTGATACTTTAATTCCACTATTATTTATAGGGTTATTAATAATTCAAGGCTAAATTGCATTTTTGGTCCCTTAACTATTTAGGTAGTATCGCTTTGGTCCCTTAACTTCTCTCGATTATACATTTTGGTCCTTTCTGTTAGTTTTAATTCAAAAACGTTAGGTTTTCTTCATCTTCTTCTCCTCTTTTTCATCTTCATATCATCTCCATCAACCTTCAACAACGAGAATCTCAAAAAATTTCCAAAAGAAAATGAAGAAAACCTAACGTGTTTGAATTAAAACTAACGGAAAAGACCAAAATGTGTAACGGAGAGAAGTTAAGGGACCAAAATAAATCGAATTTTAGTTAAGGGACCAAAACGATACTACCTAAATGTAAAACAAAAATCATATAACTTCACTTGACACTTGATCAGTTGACAACTCTTAACTCACTGGGAGATCTAGGATCAACCGTACTCTGATACCATAATGTAACACCTCAATTTTTTACATTGTAAATATATTTTGAAAGGTAAATATTTTTCATAAATAAGTGTAATAAAGATTTTCTTTTGCGGAAAATACCACAATTTTTTTGATAAGAGATTTTCCAAATTAAATAATAGTTAAGTGTTCAATTTTTTTTTAAATCGATAATAAGTTCAAAGAATTAAAACAAATGTCAAATCATAAATGGGTCCCACTATGTTCCAAGACATAAAGTACGGTTAGTAATATAACTTTCAAGTGTTAATAAGTAAAAAGAACTCAAATTTTCAAGGGGAAATAAATTTGTTTTCTTGGAGTAAATATGAATTCCGATCCTTGTGAATTGATTATGGTGAGTCTCTAGCACTCAATCAAATTTGAAATCAATGTTGACCAACTTAAACCTTGTGTACGGTTACGCTTCATACATCAGTTTCCTTATAAGGAAGAAGTAACTGAGCTTTCAAATGGATATTCTTGCAACACAAGGAATGATACAAAGAAGTGAGGAAAAAGAAAGACTCTTGCTGCAAGAGTGAAAAAATTTGCACTAAAGTGAGCAACATGATTGATATGTATTTACCTCAGCCATTGACGAACCATTTCACTCAATCATTTTCCACTTTACTAGGAATGTTATGGCTGCTTAATATCAATGTTGGATGAGCTTGCTTTAAAAACTTCACAATGTAAGAAGAAACCTGCATCACAAAGATTCTTAGTTAATCCCTCAACTAAATCCATTAATAATGTTTGATCATCCATTTAAAATACTCTTTTTCCTAATTAATTCTTTAATTGACCATTCAATGAATATTAAGTAAAGAAGATATTAGGTCATGCATGAATCTTAATCCTAATTATCATATATCTCTACCAAATTTTTTAGACCAACAACCATGGTCTAAAAGTAAACAAATATGATTAACACAAACAGAGAACATACCATATTAGATCACGTGATTCATTCAATCCTGTCTTTGTCTTCAACTACAAAGCAGCCGCGGTACCTTTTTAATAATCAAGCTTATGGTATAGTTTAAAAGATTACCCTAAGAGTGATCTGCGCACTTATTAGTAAACTATTAGTGTCGTTTGTCGCTTATTAATAGATTAAAGAAATGTGAAAATTTATTAAACTTGAATAGAGACATAGTGAAGAGCCTCTCATTATTTCAATAAATCTTCCACCTAATAACCTTAAAAGACAAAATCTATTCGCGCACACGTAAGTGTTTCTTGAAGTGCCATGATTCTCCTTCCCGCCATACAATAGTAGGGATAAGCACTGATTCTCCTTCCTGCCAGTGCTATAAATACTAACACAGTAACACACATGAATATAGAAAATTACTTTTTTGGAAAACACAATGTGATCACCTGAGGAATTATGAAGTAGAAACAAACAAAAGCCAACAATTTTGATTACACATTTGCTTTTGCATAAGAACAGATAGCTCCATATATGCACAAATCAAAGGGCATCTCTCAAAAAGAAACATTCAAAGTAAAAAATTTCAACAAATGATTTCAAATAGTAGTTGTGGCATATAAGACATAGTACATAGCCTTTGCTGGTGTTGCGTTTCTATGGCTCATCTGGTTCTCTTGTTCTTATGTTTTTTCCTCATTTCCTACAACCATTCATAGCATCCCTAACATATTGGTATTCTGAGCAAACCAAAACATACTAAAATTGAATAGAGTAATAGACTTTAAGACACAAAACAAAATATAAAATCAAGATTTGGCTCTCATAGAGTAAGCAATTCACTTTCAAATTTGGTGAAATAAATCAATGGTTCATGTTAAATGTTATATGCAATACATAGAATAACTTATAGATATGTTGAATTACTTACAAATGATATTTTCGATAACTCTTTTCAAACGGTAAAAAAGTTGATAATCTTAGATTTTGTGGGGTTTTAATGGGGAATTAGTCATCAATCATTAATAGAACTCAAAACTCTAAGTAGAAACAAGAGAGATGATTGAACCGGAAAAATGCAAGTACAACATGCTTAGATGTTGTTATATAATCAAAGGGATTCGATTAAAGTTATTACAATACAATAAGCAGGCTCAAAATTCGCATGTTATATAGAAGTAATTGAAAAGACTACAATATGGTTGATGTGGAAACTAAAATACTAACAAAGAAAACTTATCACCTTGAATTTCCACACCGACCAAATAAGGTTGATGTGGTCCCTGTTCAACAACAGGAAGAAAACGAGCAATTTGCGGTCCAATGCTTAATCGAGGATTAGGATGATTATGTTGACTGGTGTAAGTGAAATATTCTCCAATCATCCGATCAATGAAATTTTTTTTTTGCTTGACAATCTGAATATGTACATTTGTAAAAGCCTTATTTATGTCCATTCTTCTAAAAAAAAATTCTCTCCATATTTTTTCCACCTATAGCCATCTTTTCTAACTTTTTCATGTATGAAAGAGTGAGTGTACTCACTAGAATGCATCTAAGATAATTCATGTGAAGGAGTATTAGGGCTTTGCAATTGTTTCCTGAGTGGTTAAGAGTGTGACGATACATCTTCGGTCTCTCATGACAATCTGATCTTCCTCTGAGGACTCACTCGATGTTGTACTTTAGAAGGAGAATCATCCGATGTATCGTCTCACTCTTCACCACTCAGGAAACACTTACAGATCCCTAATACTCCTTCACATGAATTATCTCAGATGCAATCTAGTAATTACACTCGCTCTATCATACATGAAAAGGTAAGAAAAGATGGCCATATGTGGAAAAAATATGGCGAGAAAAAAATTAAGAAGAATGAACATAAAAGGGGCTATTACAAATGTACACATTCAGATTGTCAAGCAAAAAAGAAATTTCATTGGTCAGATGATGGGACCTTCGAATATTTCACTTACACCAATCCACATAATAATCCTAATCCTAAATTAAGAATTGCACCGCTAGTTTCTTGTGTTCTTCCTATTGTTGAACAAGGACCACATCAACCCTATTTGGCCGGTGTCGAAGTTCAAGGAGATAAGTACTCTTTGTTAGCATTTTAGCTTTCATGTTACATGAAAACTCGCCAAGTGTTTTACAATTTCTCTTAACTAAAGGTCAAGTTTTTCATATGTTATAACTTCTAGTTAACTTCTTGCCTAAACTTATTCAATTTGATTCTCTCAACAATATTCAAGCTATTGTGTGTAATTGAAAAGACTACAAGTTGTTGAACAATAAATGTACTTACTAAGATAGAAAGGTTAATATATATGCAAATATCACAAACGACATTTAATATATGATATAAACATCATAGACTCATGTAATTAGATTTGCTTTTGAAATTTTGATTTCCAAAATGAACTTTTGGTACTTCATTGATTCAATTTTAAGAATTATGATTCACGAACAATAATTTCATCATCGCCGTCGTCACTATCTTCTTTTTTTTTGTCGAATTTTAAAAAAATAAAAAAAGTACGAGATCAGATTCGTTAGACCAACAATTAAACATATAGTAGATCTGATCAACTTACTAAATATTAGATTGTTTAAAATAAAGTTTTGATACCGTAAATTGACTTTTAATTAATGGGATCTAACTAGTACAGTTTACTAAGATCTAGTAACTTGATCAGATCTATTATGTGTTCGATTTTCATCCAACTAATATAGCATGCCAATACCGAACTTGAAGAAAAAGATGATGATGATTTAGATTATACCTCTCATATACTAGAAATCTGTTCCCTTTGTTGATCGTTGAGTATGACGGCCAAACCAACGAAACTCCTCTTGTAACTTCAAACTAAGCAATTTATATGTCGCTACCATCAATAACTTGTTGCAACAAGTTGAGATGGTGAGAGGTTGAAAATTGTGGCACTCCCTTAGAAAGTGAGACTTAGTAGACAATGTGAAGTTTATCGCTTCCATGATCACTATTAGTGGCATCACACACCAAAAAAATTATTAATGCTAATTCTAAAGGCACATAATAATAAACAACATTATACATGACTGTTATTCATATTTGTAAAATGGAAGATACATAGCTCAAACCCAACCATTGTATTTATAGATAGAAGAAAGATAATTTTTGGTTACAATCGTTTCCATAGATTATAAAATGGTTTGATTTCTATCTTACAATTAAATTGAATAAAAATAATATTTTTAATATTAATGTTATCATACAGTGGTCAAAGATGATTTAATGTATATTATGATAACAAAATCTAATTTTAATACATTCCTATAAATAGTTTTTTTTCCTAAACTCTTATATATTAAAAAAATAATATATTACAATTGCTAAAAAGCTATATAATATTTTCTTGAAATATATTTGTTTGAATAACTATTAATCCAGTCATACTAAAAAAAAACCATTAATGTTATTTTTGACCACTGTATGAATACATTAAATCATCTTTGACCACTTTATGATCAAATACGATTAATATATATATATATATATATATATATATATATATATATATATGTGTGTGTGTGTGTGTGTGTGTGTGTGTGTGAGTGTGTGTGTGCGCGCGCGCGCGCGCACGTGTGTGTATTTATACTAAAGGTATACATGGTTTATGGTTCACTTTTTACTTTCAATTATACCCTTAAACAAATTTGTCTATAAAAATGTTATATTGTTGATGTCACTCAAAAAGATAATATCCCTCGAAAAAAAAAACTCAAAAAGATAATAATTTATCTTATCCTTTCGAAAAAAATTATATTATATTTTCTATATTGTTTGTGTCATTGAAAACAAAAGAATAATTTGTTACAATCTGAAAGTGCGAAATATGTATACCTATATATATTGAGGAAAAATATGTATACCTATATTTTATTCAAAATCAAAATAGTTTTAATCTAAATTTAAATTTCACAAAAACTACCGTTAATAATTTATACGCATTACCGCAATAAAAAAAAATGGACAAGCGAACACTCATCTATATATACAAAGAAAACGAGCACTGATATATACTTTTTTTTTATTTATAAATTGATGTGCCTATAAGGATCACATCATATCATATCATAATATTATTAAAAAAAAAATGGAGTACAAAAAAGGGGGGTATACCAAACCAACCCCTCAATATGTTAGGAAAATCTATAATATGGAAGACCTAGCCTATTCTTAACTAAATCTTCTCTAATCTGCATAGATGTAGATGATCACCATTGAAAGCCATTCTGAGTAAGACCTAATGCATCTAACTTATCTGTACAATGATTGCCCTCTTTGAATATGTGAGATAACAAAAATTTCATAGATTTCACTAATGTAAGACAATTAAGCCATCTGTTTTTGATCTTCCAAGGAACAATTTGTGGAGACTTATCCATAAGTTCTGTCAATTTCTTTGATAAGCACATTCCACTGCTAGAATTACTGCCATAAACTCAGCAAACAAGGCATTACAAACACCAAGGTTATGAGCAAAACATCCCATATTCTCTCCCTGGTTTTTTCTGAAAATTTCTGCACAAGCTCCTAAACCTGGACTTTCCAAAGTTGTGCCATCAGTATTACATTTCACCAATTATGGATTGGAGGCTGCCAAATTACTTCAACAATTCTAGGTGCTCTTGGATGATGAGTTTCCACTTTGAAAGCTTTCAAAACAAGAAAGTCAGAAATAGCAGGTCCAATAGCAAGTTTGGTTGAGTTACCTGATAAAGAAACTTGAGTTGTTATCATAGCTATGACTGCATTTGTGGTGATTCTTAAGTTCTTGAACCTTTAATTATTTCTACAGAACCAGATAACATTAAGGATCGATGGTAATTATAGCTGAATTTATAACTAGTTTGCATTGGGGACTCCATCCTCTATTGCAAATGTCAAAAATAGAGAGAACTGAGGATATATTGATATTCATTTTTAGAATAGATATCAGCTAGTGCCGTAAATAAATTGCAAACTCGCTGTGCAAAAACAAGTGATCAGAAGATTCAGCTTGCTTATAGCACAAGGTACAAACGTAACAACCTCTTTTTGCTAAGTTGTCATCAGTAGGCAACTTTTGATGAATTAATCTCTAATCCATGCAATACATTGATGGAGGGATGGCTACATTCCAAATAAGCTTGGTCCAAGATTTTTGATTGGTGATTGGAGCATAAAACCTATAAGCATATTTTAGGTAGAGATCTCTTGAAGTTGAGTGTATCCAAAGCAATTGATCCTCTTTTTGCTCTAAGGGGATTGTGATTTGCTGTACTAGGTGAAGAAGTGAAGGAAAAAGTAGTTAACATCTGCAGGAATATTCCATTGAGAGTTGTAGATAAAGTCATTTACAGTTGAGTGCAGATTTTGATGAATGTGTTGTGGGATATTGAGAGCTTGAACTAAAGGTTGTCCACACCAGTCATGCAGCGAGAAATTTATCTTGTTACCATCACCAATTAGCCATTTAGTGTTCTGACAAATGTTATGAAACTGATCCTTGCAACCACTCCATATGGAAGAGAAGATATGATACTTAATAGTGTTGCTTGCCCTCATAATTCTTTCTCTAAGAAACTTGACCCATCGAATTTCAGCAGCACTCATCTATACTATATATAAAGAAAATAGGTTATTTTGGGCTGACTTTTCTCTTTGCAATCGTACCCTTAAACGAATTTGATATTAAGAATGTTATTTTGTTGGTGCCACTGAAAAAGATGAGAATTTATATTATATTTGTTTTATTTTTTTGAAAGATATATATTAGTTATATTGCTGGAATCATTGAAAAAATAAGTATAGTTTTTCGTTGGTGGTGGCCGGGGTTTGATCCCCGAACCTTGTATATATTATGCATTGTTCATACTAACTGAGCTAAGCTCACGAGGACCTTGCATATATCTTTCTTTTGTTTGCAGGAGAGAATATTCCAATCCAGTCATGGGTTGAAGTTTGATCCCGTATGTATTTTGTTCTGAAAACATTCAAATGTGGAACTCATCAACAATTTCTGCAACCGAAACTTTCTTCAATATTCTTAGGCAATGATTGCAAGGAAAATACATGAAGCAGCTAAGCTAGAACTTCAAGAAACACATGAAAATTTGGCAAGAGTCGGTTGTCGCGTTTGAATGTTGAATTCAAACTACCTTTTTGGCAATCATATATTCATTTTCTCGATTTGAGGGTTTTGGTTTGGAACCCATCACTTTATCAAGGAAGGACATGGTTGGCGTTGATGACTTGTAAATATTGGGAGGTTTGTTGGCATGTTGTTGTTGATTGTCGCCTTGTGCAGAGAAGCCGAAATCAGAGCCCATGGTGATACCGTGATATTTTTCAACAATTTCAAAGCATGATAAAATCCCTTATTCGTTTGGTAATCAGAACGGTGGCCAACTAGAAAACTGAAGTTCTCTCAAAAAAACTAGAAAACTGAAGTTGAACAAAAGCTTACATATATATAGTTTATCCAACATCATTTCCTATTAAAGTTGGAAGAATTTTTCAAAAAAAAAAATTTAACTGAAGAATTCAAACACAAATTTGGCCCGAAACATTATTCATCCAACAACTTTATATAAGAGGAGCATTGCTGGAAAATTCATCTAATTTCATTAACAACTTTGCTATACATCACGAGGCATATTATCCCGACGGAATCACGACAGCTTTGCAATCATATAATTTTGCTCCTGCCACAATACAAGGGAGGGCCCCACAATACAAGGGAAGGCATTCATGGAATTAAGAAAAAATACATCCAGTGCAATTTTGCTGTCGTGAATTCTTCTTGAGTTTTTTTGTCGGGATATTCAGCATTTCTCTTTCATTAATTTTGTTTGAGGAAAGTTGTATTATACATAAATAGAAAAATGATCAATTCCATAACACTTAATAAAGCTTAACAGGAACATACAAAAAAGAAAAAGTTGAAAAGAATTTAAAGAAAATAAGTTAGACACTATCTCTTAATAACCTAAAGAATGTGTTTGGATGGAGGAATGTTTTGAGGTAAAGTAATGTTTTGTAACACACAAGATTTAAAAAAGATAAGGTTAGCCAAGCATTATTGAAACTAGACATTATAAAGTGTATGTAAAAAGTTTATTTCCAAACAAAAATGTACTAAAATAAACTTTATTTCCTTCTTCTATTTAACTTCGGATCGTTGTTGACAGTATTTCTCTCGAATAGATACATCCACACATAATGTTTCTCAATATGCAAATTATGACTTATAATTAGATAAAGACTGTTCCATTTATCCATTTAGGCAATAATTTTGATATGTTTGTTTACATCGCCTTTTAGAGACGGTACATTAAACCTGGCAGTTCCATCTAGAGAAGTCCATAATGATTCCATATTTACATATTCGGATGGACGTTTTGTCTCTAAAGTATAAAATTCATAATGATTGCATATTTACAAATTCGAAAACTAATATATTGTTGATAGTTGAGATCACTAAGAGGATATTGTTGATAGTTGAGATCAGTAAGAGGAAATTGCAGAATAAAGGGGGAAAATAACACAAATAAGCCTTTTGAATTGAAATAATAGCTCCATATGAGCGAATCAAAGGACGTCTCTCAAAGAGAAACTGTCAAAGTAATCATTGAATTAATCAATAAATTTAATGAGTATACTGCATTGGACATAAACTAATCAGTAAATTTAAAACGTAAGGAATTAGGAATAATCAAACACATAATGGTAATCCAGGTTAATCAGATCTAAAAACTTATTGATTCACATGTATGTGAATTAGTATGTTCCCCCTAAACATAGAGCTTTCTGGTAAGTTGTAGTAAGCTCCGAGAGTTTACCTAAACTCTCAAGTTTGACAATCTTGATAGTAATGAAATGAAACTTTCAGTCACAAATCATGTATCCCAGCTGCAGCCTTCCACTCTGCAAACCCTGACAAAGATGACAACATCAATTACCAACTTGTAACAATATCAATGACCAGTTTTTACATAGGTTTCGATTCATAAGCTCTACAAATGCAACTAAATAATCACTTCCTACTTGAATCTGATATAGATAATAATGAGAAATCTTGAAATATTAAAAGGGAATGACAACAACGGGAATAATTAGTATTACCACATGCAAGAACTTGCAACACAGCCAACCCCATTGATTTTACAAAATATAGAGAGGTTTTACGGTAAAGGAACAATTCTTTAGCATAAATTAAAGGCTTCTTTTAATCAAGAATCAGGTCTCCACAAGAAGAATCAACAAGCAACAACAATGAATAACTAAAATTATGAAACATCTAATCACTCCATCCACCAAATTTCCAAATAAATGTCCGTAACATTAACAACATCAAGAATGCGTTTTCCATCCTTAACCACCAAACACAGCTGCTAAATCCTGCTGAATACTGAACAGAAAACTTCACAACTCCAACCACAGCCCGTTTAATAGATAGTGGTTCCTATGCATTTTAGCCAAAAAACCAACACCATGAGTCGAGCTTGATTAGACTCAAAATACTTAGAAAAACATGCTTAACCATATTACAACATTCCCATATAGACCAAATAACTGCTTGTCAAATTACACTCAAAAAATCTCGTCTGGTTCGTAAGAGACCCTTCACCAGCTTTGGATTAGACATCTTGATCTGTAAAAGACTTTCTTATTGATTAATGTATTACAATATACAAATTGATATTTGCACATTAAATCAATTCTAAAGTTCAGCATGTAAATCTAGTATAATATTTTTTAATATATTTTAACTAATATGCATTCATTACTACTTAAGGTTGCTAACAGATTTTATCATTTTATTTTGTTATTGACTTAACTCAAAGAAGAAAAGAAACAGAAGCTACTTGATAACTTCAAGAAACAATATCAGACAAAGGATAATTTCACAATAAGAAACATAATATGCAGGCATCAGCAGAAGGATGCAATTTTCCATTGAACTTTCAACACAGTGAACAATGAAGGGAAAACCATCAGGCATATATCGAAAAAAAAATGGACAATTAATAGTATTGATTTGCTAATTTTAATCCTAATAATATTATTTGATTATAAATTCTAACAAGAATGGTTGAAAAATTTCCTTAAAGAAAAAGTTCTAACAAGAAGGAATGATATTAACTAGTTTTAAAACATTTTCATATATTTAATTGAAGTTTCATTTTGTTTTGCACCTTACTGTGCCATGTGAGATAAACCAGGGACTTCCATACTCAAATGCATCCCAACTTCTAATCCTAAACAAGAAACAAGATCCAAACACTAATAAGCATGAAAAGGTATTAGAGAATACTTTCTCAAGTATTTAACAGAATGAATCTAGAAATCAAACAGAGAAGACCACAACATCCACATGTATCTACAGAATTCAATGGAAAATTAATTAGTAAAGATCGGCCAATGATGTCGGGATTTCAAATGACAAGCATGTTCATACTGCTTCTAACTCTCTTACATATATCATACAAAAATGTAAATAAATCTCAAGTTGTTGTTCTAAAGAGGAATATATAATCTACATGTAAGTTTTTTTTCCAAAATTAAATAAGTTATAGTTTGTTCTCAAAAGTTGGTAGGTAGGACCAATGGAAACACAAAAATATGTAACAGATGAGAAATGTGTTCTAAAACAAGTAGGCCAAACTGTTGGAAAATATAGAGCGTGAGGGAGCTAGTGGTAGGGCCACACATTAGTGATGAGCATATTGTAGGAGGAGACACATTAGTGATATGGTGAAGCCTTCAATATTATTGACATTGCATCTCAAAGGCTTAGAGGCTTGAATACAATTGCACCCATATAAGTCTATTTATAGGTGCTTATAGATGTTTCTAGAACTAGAATAATCTAGGCCTTTGTTTGCCTTTTCTACATTAGAATATTATGGATGTTTCTAGGCTACAACTTAACCTAGACATTAATGGAACAATCTAGAAACATATAATAACTTTAAGCTTATTCTAGTTTTCTCTAATGTATTCTAGAAATATCTAGAAATGTGCATCATATTTCAACACTCCTCCTTGATGCATATTTCGAAAACTTCAAATGTAGTACGTAGTTGCTCAAACATAGATGTGTGCTATCATCTCCTCCTGCATTGATACTCTTCATAGTTGATCAATTTGACATGATAGAAAAGTTGTGCCACCTCTTGCCATAATATTTGTTATTGGTCTCCTTGCCGGTCTTGTTGAAGACTTTCGCATGGATCATTCTTCCTCCTTAGTTGCATGTGAATCTCCTTGTCGACATTGTTGAAGATTTCTGACAGAGAGAATTTCTTCTTCATAGTTGCTTGTGAGTCTCCTTGTCACTCATGTAGTAGATTCTTGACAGGGACTCATTCTTGCTCTAGTAGTTACCTATGCTTGAACTCAAGTTAAGCATCAAAGGTCACAGGTCTCCATTTATATTTATTGCCTGGACTTGTGCTCTATTTGAACTTGAGTGTCTTATTCGCCATAGGTCTTCGACATTAGTCGGACTTGAACTTTAGAGGATCGGGCTGTTAGGCTACCTGAACTCCTCTATAGCCTTCTTAGTTTTTGTTTGAACTCAAACAGAGTAGAGCCTTGTGGCTACATGTACTCCTTTTGTGTTTGAGTCATAGACTGAGAATTTCTACTTTTGAAGAATTCATGTTATAGAAGAACATATAGTTGGTGACACGAGGTCATATTTTGCTACGCCCTGTTAATGACCGAACGCAACTCTGATACCACTGTTGGAAAATATATAGCGTGAGGGAGCTAGTGGTAGGGCCACACATTAGTGATGAGCATATTGTAGGAGGAGACACATTAGTGATATGGTGAAGCCTTCAATATTATTGACATTGCATCTCAAAGGCTTAGAGGCTTGAATACAATTGCACCCATATAAGTCTATTTATAGGTGCTTATAGATGTTTCTAGAACTAGAATAATCTAGGCCTTTGTTTGCCTTTTCTACATTAGAATATTATGGATGTTTCTAGGCTACAACTTAACCTAGACATTAATGGAACAATCTAGAAACATATAATAACTTTAAGCTTATTCTAGTTTTCTCTAATGTATTCTAGAAATATCTAGAAATGTGCATCATATTTCAACACATACCCATGCTGCCAATGAAAATCAAATAAATATGACACAAGAATCTTATCCATGTAGTATAGGCAAGGCAATGAAAATAAATACAATGTTAACTTGTAAATAACGCCCAACTGCTAGCATTCCACAATACCTTAAGCAATAATCATGCACAAATTGATGTATTCCCACTTTTTTCCAGTGAACGAATAGCAAGGTGGAGCAATTATCTTTCTCAATGATGGCCTTGAATGTACCATTGAGGCAACAATATCACCATGCACTCCACGGCATTTCCTCAAATTGATCTCTCTCAGTTGCTTGCAGTTTTCTACCACGTGCTTCAATCCCTTCTCTGTGACATCACAGCAAGTTTCCAGTAACAGATGCAAAAGTCCACAACAACCCTTTGAGATCACACGAAGTCCTTCATCATCAACTCCTGTATGTGACAAGTTCAAGACTTCCAATTGAAGAGCTTTAAATTTCTTGCTGCGTAGCTTCACTCTTGGACAGTAGGATAAGTTCAAATGTCTAATCTTAGAACATCTCCGTAAAACTTGACGAATACCTTCTTCATGCAATCTATAGGAAGAGCTCAAATCAAGCAGCTCCAAATTGGGGAATGAGGAAGCAAATGCTTCTATCTTTTCATTTGTTAGCCAACGATTGTAAACCAAACTGAGAGACTTTATTTGAGGGTTTGATACAAAATTCATCCAAACATTAGGATACCCTGCATATTCGTATTCCACTTTGATCTCATTAAGGGAAGGACAATCCCTAATGAATGAAAACAACGAATCACTTTCATAACATTCATAATAATTGGTATAGGATAAAGACCTCAACGTAGATCTCTGAAATAGAGCAATCTTAATGCCTGCTCTGGTTAATTGACGACATCTAAATATAACGGCCTCTTCGAGAAGCTTACAATTCTTAAACAAATGGAAAAGCAATTCGTCATTGATGTAGTCCTGACCAGAGAGATTAACCTTACGAAGTTTGAAAAGTGCTATTGAAAGAGCTTTTACCCCACCGAGAATGCCTGTCAACTTTCCACGTTTACTGAGGTCGAGTTCTTCAAGCAAAGGGAAACAATCGGCAATGAGGAACATGTCAGTGCTAGTGACAGATAAAATGTTGGAACATGTGAGAGAGGTCAAAGTTGTAATATTTTGAGAAAGAGCCCGCAACCCACTTGCTGGAATGATGGCTTTATTGGAGATATTAAGTGATGTGAGTTTCAATGGGAAACGAGAGATTTCGAGGAGAAGCGCATCGAGTTCACGATGGAAGATTGGGTTATCACCAGTGTAGCAACGGGAGAGGTTGAGGGAGGTTAGATTCGGAAACCTTTGAAACAGGCGACGGGGATAAGGGAGTGTTGCAGTATAGATAGTGAGAGAGAAATGGAAATTGTTGGTGATGGAGAGCAACTGTTTGGATACAGAGGAGAGAGATTTCAAATAGCGGCTGTATTCTCTGTCGTCGCTTCCGTCGGTGACCAAATTGAAGATACGTATCCAGCAATCATCCGGTAAATATAATGATTCTTCAGCAGAAGCCATGGTTGTTTTTGTGGAAGAAACGAAACCAATTGGTTTGAAAAATTTAAAGAGAGAGAGAGAGGGAGGAGAGAGATAAAGCGTTTTCTGAAAGTTGGAAATTTTAGGGTTTGGTTACAGAAGGAAGAAGATATCTATATATATATATAAATAAAACTACAGCTAACTTTCAGTATTTTTGGGACTTTTCCTTTCCTTTCGAAAATACTCTCAATTTTCAATACAATACAAACAAAACATGTAACGAATGGAATAAGAATAAATTTAAATATTAAAATAAAATGTGTAACAAACACAAAAAAAAATGTAACAAACGAGATGAATGTATCTATACTTACTTTTTCATTATCCAAATTATACCTTTAAACCATAGTCACATAATTCGCGGTTCGTTCCGGTACGCGGTACGGGTACGGGTTCGCGGTACGCGACAGGAGAAGAATTCGGTACGTATAGGGGTATACAGCTTCGGTACGCTCCGGTTCGTAGTAGTAATAATACCTAAATAAATATAGTGAGCTATAAAAAAAAAGTATTTTTTTACCTAATTTCTTCTACCAAGTTTCTCACTCTCCACTCTTTGTTCATGTTCTTCTCACTCAGTCCTCAACTCATGGTGATTCATTTTATATTTACTTTGTAGTCTAAACCTTTTTTCAACCAATCAGCGGTAACCATGCTTTGGTACGCTTGGTTCGCTGGTTTGTGCGTACCAATACGCCGAAGTACCCGAATTCGGTACTCACGTACCAATTCGCAATTCTCCCTTGATTACAAGAATTATGTGACTATGCTTTAAACAACAAATTTTTTCTATAATAAAGATTGTTGCTGGTGTCATTAAAAAAAAATAAGAATTTAGATTTATTTTTTGTTATATTGTTGGTTTCATTGAAATAGACGTACCCGGGGAATACCGGGTTCGATTCCCAGGGGGAACAACGCATGACCGGTGCGCATGCCTCTATGCATGAGCCGGATTAGTCGCCAACCTTTGGTGCGTCGGAAATCGGTGCGAAAGCCAAAATGAAAATGAAATAGATAATCAAGATTATTTTGATTTGTTATAATTTGAAAGCAATAAATATTTATAGTTTTACTTTTAATCAAAATTAAAATTTCATAAAAAAATACCGTTTAAAATTTTCAAACATAACGCAATAAAAACTCGTCACATTCTTTTCAAAAGATTTCTTGCCCCTCATATCTCTTTAAGGCCCTAGAATTTACGAAATTGCCCTTAATAATACGCCATTTGGATAACTACCGGATGTTCTTTTTAAAAAATTTCATTTTGTACATCCGGTAGATAACTACTGGATGTTCATTTTAAAATTTTCCATTTTCTACATCAGTAGATAACTACCGGATTATTGCCCATTTAACCTCTTGTTTTACATAACAAAGAGACATCATCCAAACTTTTCCTCTCATCTTCTTGCATCCCTCCACCAGCTTATTTCATCCACCATTTCACCCTGATTACCTAACCAAACCACTATCTGAACTCATTCACCCCACGCGAATGCCAAATCCTCATTGTTCAATTATCCTCATTGTATAAATAAGTTGTTTTGAATAAGCTGTTTTGCACAAATAAGCTATTTTGTATAAATAAGTTGTTTCGAATAAGCTATTTTGCATAAATAATCTGTTTTGAATAAGTTGTTTTGCATAAATATGTTGTTTTGCATAAATAAGTTGTTTTGAATAAGTTGTTTTTTAAAATGAAATCGTAATAAGCTATTTTGTATAAATAAGCTGTTTTGAATAAAAAAAACTTTAAAAATAGTTTTTTTTTTTAAAAAAAACTTTAAAAGAAAATGTTTATAAAAATTTTGGGGCTTGGGGCTTTTGATTTGTGGGCTTGCATGAATGTGGGCCTTTTAATCTTGTGGATTTTTAAGCCCCATTACTGTGTGGGCTGGGGCCAAAACTTCAAGGCCCCATGATATTGACACCTCTAACCCCACGCGAATGCCAAATCCTCATTGTTCAATTATCCACCATCATCAAAACCCATCAAACCTTCTAATTGATAACAATTGAGTGAAGATTGATGATATTTGTTATATTGAATATGATAAAAACACAAAAAAAAAATCATCAAAAATCGCAAGGTTTAGAAGCATATTCAAGTTGAGTGCAAAATACGCAGTAACTTCTTAAAAATCGCAAGTTGAGTGCTTAAAATAGGAAGTTGACTGCAAATTCAAGTTGGTACAAAACTGAACATCTGAGAGTTATCTACTAGAGGTATAAAATTGCAATTTTTTAAATGAACATCCAGTAGTTTATCTACCGGATGTACTAAATGAATTTTTTTAAAATAAACATCCGGTAGTTTTCTACAGAACGTGTTATTAAGGCCAATTTCATAATTTTAATGGGACTAAAGAAATATGAGGGGGGCCTAAATAGAATTCTTCACACTACACTCTTTCAAAGTTGGGTTCAATTAAAAAATACACTCATTCAAAGTTGGACTCAATTAAAACAAAGTAATAAAATTACTCTTTTCACTTCCAAAATATCTTCCTAACACCCCCAAAAATATCAATATGTTCCCACTAGGAGTTAATTGCCGCTTGTAACAGCCCGATTTTCGCTAGTTTTATTTTATTATTTATTTATGTGTGATATATGTGCTCTTATGTGATTATTTGCCTCTGTGTGTATTTTTGGTTGGGAATTGTAGAATTCGGTGTAGAAGGGTATTTTAGTCATTTTGGACTTAGGGGCATTTTGGTAATTTTGAGAGCAGGGGTAATTTTGTAATTTTGGATGAGGATTATTTTTAGTGCTTAGTAAGAGTATTATTTTACCAAGTTACTAGAGAGGGGGTAGTAATTATTTTAATTACCATTAAGTGACCGTTAGTGTTATAAATTACCATTAAGTGAGTAGTGACATTTTGGGTGTTAGAATAGAAATGGGTTAGGCCCATTAAGGTTTGAGAGATAAGCCCAATTGAGTAGAGCATGTATATAAACTCTAGTTGTTGGTAAAACTAGGTTTTACAAACATTATTCATTTCATTTTATTTCATTTGGGAAGAGAAGAGATAGAGACTAGAGACAACAACAACAACAACAAGGGTTAGGAGGCAAAGAGGGGATTCAACATCTAGGAGCAAAATTGAAGCTTGGGTTAGAGAATCTTGGTGTTAGAGGTAAGAGGGTTAGATTTCAACCATAATTCACATCTTTTTCTCTTTACCCATTTTTGTGAAATTGTTGAATTGAACCTAATTGCTTTCAAATTCGTGTTCATGTTTTGATGCAATGTTTGAGTATGTAATTTGAATGTTAATTGAGTTGTTAGTGATGAAATTACATGCTTAAGTGGTGGTTATATGTATACTGTTGGAACAACTCAATTAACATTCAAATTACATACTCAAACATTGCTAATATTTGAGTTTTGATGATAACAAGGTATTAAAAACTGTAAATTGGACTAGCTAATATTTGTTCAAGTGTACATGACCTTAATTAAAAAGTTACATCATTTATTGGTTCTGAATGAGCAAATGAAGAGCTAAAGGAATCAACAATAATTAAAGCTTAGTGCTTCTGAAGGCAACTCGCTCCTGAAGAGAAAAGTGCTCCTGAAGAAAAGCCGCTCCTGAAGTTAGTAAAGCGCTCCTGAAGAATAGTGCTCCTGAAGACAAGAGGTCCAGAAGCCACATCATCAGAAGCTGCGTTATCAGAAGCTGTATCATTCAGAAGCTGCATCATCAGAAGCTATGTTATCAGAAGCTGCCTCATCAGAAGTCATTTCACCAGAAGCTGAAGATCAACTGGATTTGCAAAAGATTCAAGGATTGAAGAATCATCACTGCAAAAGCTGTCTATTGGATTCGAAAACACAACAAAAGATTAGTGGAATTTTGCAACGGTCATTTCAAAGATGTTTGAAGACATGTGCTTGCAATTTGGACGAAAGCGTTGACATTGTACTATTGTACGAACTGTACAACCACCTTCTCCACTACTCTGTTTTGTGTCCACGCTACAAGATAAGAAAACAGCTCCAGAATACGGCTTCGCCTGCATAGATGTTCCTTTGGATAAAGAATGGATTTCAAATTGGTTCTTCATAGGACAACAACCAAATCAGGCAAAAGATCATTGGTGAAAGATCAAGCTTCAACAACGACTCTTTGATGTGCTGACAATTTCACAACGTCTCTTTCACACCCCTATATAAAGGAGTGAAGACTTAGAGAATTGGTAATGCAAGAACGCTAAACAAAAGACTCTCATACAAGTGCCAAACCTCTGCTGAAATTGTGCTGCATTCACTTAGAATTTCTGTGTCTCAAAGTCTTATCTTAGAAATTCTTAAGTCATTGAGTCTGTATCTGATTTGTATTGTGAGCACCTCTGATTGTATATCAAGTGTTCAACCTTAAACAATTTTCTGTGTAATTTTGTTTAGTTAGAAGTCTCTTGCAGTTGTGCTTGAGCAGGAAGTCTCTTGATTGTGTTCTTGAGCAAAGGAAGTCTCTTGCTTGTGTGCTTGAGTAAAGGAAGTCTCTTGCTTGTGTGCTTGAGCAATTGTAATCAGATATTACTCTTAGTGAAATCTCCTTGGAAGTGCAAGGGGGACTGGACTACTTCCGGATTGTGGAAGGAACCAGTATAATTGCTTTGTGCCGTTCTTCTTCTCTCTCTCTGTTTTATTCCGCTGCATTTAGATTCTGATAATCACTTCAGAAGCTGTCTCACTTAGCTTCTGATCAAGTGTGTTCAGTTTTAGGAGAAACGAAGAATTTTTTAAAAACACAATTCAACCCCCCTTCTTGTGTTTTTCTCACCTTCAATTGGTATCTAGAGCCTTGGTCTGTTGTGTAACACTTAACCGTGCAACAGTCAAAGATCTGAGAAAAACATGTCTACTCCTCCTCCTACTGGTTCTGATGATACTAGCTATAAACATGTCTCACATGATTATAGTGATAATAAGAAATCCAGTGTTGGAAAGATTCCAAAATTCAATGGAGATGCTGAAGAATTTTCTTAGTGGAAGACCAACTTTTACAGTTATATCATGAGCCTAGATGAAGAATTATGGGATATTCTGGAAGATGGTGTTGGTGATTTAGTCCTTGATGAAGAAGGAGCTGCTGTGGATAGAAAGAAACATACTCCTGAGTTGAAGAAACTCTACAAGAAGCATCATATTATCAGAGGAGCTCTTGTCACTGCTATACCCAAAGCAGAATACATGAAGATGAGTGACAAATCCACTGCTAAAGCTATGTTTGCTTCACTCTGTTCAAACTACGAAGGCAGCAAGAAGGTCAAAGAAGCTAAAGCTCTCATGCTTGTACTTCAGTACGAGTTATTCAAGATGAAGGATGATGAAACTATTGAGGAGATGTACTCAAGGTTTCAAACCTTAGTCTCTGGGCTACAAATTCTAAAGAAGAGCTATGTTGCTTCTGACCATGTGAGCAAGATACTCAGAAGCTTACCTGCAAGATGGAGACCAAAGGTGACTGCCATTGAGGAAGCTAAAGATTTAAACACTTTAAGTGTCGAAGATCTTGTTAGTTCTCTCAAAGTTCATGAGTTAAGTCTTAATGAAGATGAGTATACTAAGAAGAGTAAATCAATAGCTCTTCCATCCACAGGCAAGTCATCAAAAGCTCTCAAAGTGGTTGAATCTGAAGAGGAAGATCAATCAAGTTCAGATTCTGAACCAGATGCTGCTGAAATGGCCATGCTCTCAAACAGACTTCAATATCTGGCCAAGAAGAACAGAAAGTTTTTAACCAAGAGGAGTAACTCTAGAAGCTCAAGGAAAGAAGATCAGAAGGGATGCTTCAACTATAAGAAGCCTGGACATTTCATTGCTGAATGCCCTGATCTTCAAAGAGAAAAGTCAAAGGACAAGTCAAAGAGGTCTACATTCAAACCAAGCAAATTCAAGAAGCAGATCAAGCAGAGTTTAATGGCATCCTGGGATGATTTGGGAAGTGAATCTGGATCTGATAAAGAGGAAGCTGATGAAGATGCAAAGGTAGCTGTTGGGCTGGTAGCAACAGCAACTTCAGAAGCTGGATCAAATTCAGACTCAGAAGATGAAAACGAGGTATATTCCAAAATTCCCAGAGATGAACTTGTTGAGTCACTTAAAGAACTTCTTACACATTTTGAAGTAAGAACCAATGAGTTGAAGGATTTTAAAGAAAAATATGCTGATTTGGTACAACAGCAAAAATCAACTCTATTGGATCTGAAAGCTTCTGAACAAGGACTTAGGGGCTTTGACTTCATGTGTAAAACATATGAAGATCAGCTCAGGTTCTTATGTCAGAAGCTACAAGAAAAGTGTAATGAAAAACCTTTAAGTAACCATGAAATTGCTCTTGAAGATTTTATTATATCTGGCATTGACAGAAGCAGAATAGCTTCTATGATTTATAGCATTTACAAGAACAATGGCAGAGGAATTGGTTTTCCAGAAGTGAAACTTGAGAAAACCAATCTAAAATCTTGTTGTGAATGCATCAAGGAAGGTCTGAAAACCTTCTTTGTACCAGAAGGGGCTGAGTTGGAAACTGTTGTTCAATCAGAACCTGAAGCTTCTAGTTCTAAGGCTAAGATTACTTCAAATCCAAAGAACTCTAAGTCAAAGGCTATGATCAAATCTGATTCCAAGACTTCAAAGGTTAGGATCCTGAAAAGATCAGAACCTATTCCTCAGAGTCTGATGAAACCAAAATCTGAGGCTCTGAAATCTAAGTTTCAGAAGAAGACATTTACTGCTTCTGAAGTACCAAAACCTAAGGTGATGGTTAATCAGAAGCAACCCAACTCACAACACAAGGTACAAGAAGTGAAGAGTAAAGCCTTAAGCACTAACCTTCCAGGACCCATAGGACAATGGGTACCTAAATCTAAAAATGTCAATGATGCAGGTATGTCTAAGAGCAGTGCCAAAGCAAAGATCATGGTACCTAGACAGCGGTTGCTCAAGACACATGACAGGAGACAAGTCCATGTTCCTCAGCCTAACAATGAAAGAGGGAGGAAATGTGAAGTTTGGAGGCAACCAGACAGGCAAGATCATAGGTACAGGAACTATTGGTAATTCCTCTACCTCAATTAATAATGTATGGTTGGTAGATGGTCTTGAACATAACCTTTTGAGCATTAGTCAATTTTGTGATAATGGTTATGATGTTCTAAGAGAGTTGATAATGTCTATAAAATCAATTTTTCTGAACTGGCTGATAAGAAGGTGATTTGCCTTCTATCAGTGAATGATAAGAAATGGATGTGGCACAGAAGGTTGGGACATGCTAACTGGAGGTTAATCTCTAAACTTAGTAAGTTACAACTTGTCAAAAGGCTACCAGACATTGACTATCATTCAGATGCACTCTGTGGTGCATGTCAGAGAGGGAAAATTGTGAAATCATCTTTTAAAACCAAAGACATTGTTTCAACCTCAAGACCCTTCGAACTACTTCACATTGATTTATTTGGACCAGTGAGTACTGCATCCTTGTATGGAAGTAAATATGGATTAGTCATTGTTGATGATTACAGCAGATGGACTTGGGTGAAATTCCTGAAAAGTAAGGATCATGCATATGAGGTATTCAGTAACTTCTGCACACAAATTCAAACTGAAAAAGAGTCAAAGATTTTGAAAATCAGAAGTGATCATGGTGGAGAATTTGAAAATGAGCCATTTGAAGCTTTTTGTGAAAAACATGGAATTATCCATGAATTCTCTTCTCCTAGAACTCCACAACAAAATGGGGTTGTAGAGAGAAAGAATATAACTTTACAAGAAATGGCCAGAACCATGATCCATGAAAACAATTTGGCTAAACATTTTTGGGCAGAAGCAGTGAATACAGCATGTTATGTTCAAAACAGGATCTATATTAGACCTATTTTGGAGAAAACAGCATATGAACTCTTTAAAGGAAGAAAACCCAATATCTCTTACTTTCATCAATTTGGATGTACATGTTACATTCTGAACAACAAGCTCTACCTAAAGAAATTTGATGCCAAGGCCCAAAGAGGAATCTTATTAGGTTACTCTGAAAGGTCAAAGGCATACAGAGTGTATAATTCAGAGACACTCTGTGTTGAAGAATCTATGCACGTTAAATTTGATGACAAAGAGCTTGAAGATAAAACTTCAAAGCAGGGTGAAAGTGTTGCAGAGATGCAGGTTCCTGAAGCTACTCCAGAACCTGATCAGATAGCTGAATCTGAAGAAAGTCCAGAAGCTGAACCCACATCAGAAGCGCAAAATGAAACTGCTTCTGATGAAGCACAAGATGGCTCACATCAAGAAGATCCTCCCAGAAACACCTTCAAGCACAAATCTTCACATCCTGAGGAACTAATCATTGGAAACAAAGATAGTCCAAGGAGAACAAGATCATACTTCAGACAAGAAGAGTCAATGATTGGACTGATCTCAATGATTGAACCTACAAAAGTTGAAGAAGCACTTTCAGATGATGGATGGATCTTAGCTATGCAAGAAGAGTTGAATCAATTTCAAAGAAATGATGTGTGGGATCTGGTACCCAAACCTCATCACAAGAACATTATTGGAACACAATGGGTATTCAGAAACAAGTTGAATGAGCAAGGAGAAGTAACAAGAAACAAAGCCAGACTTTTTGCACAAGGGTATAGTCAACAAGAAGGCATTGATTACACTGAAACATTTGCTCCAGTTGCAAGATTGGAAGCAATTAGGTTACTTCTTTCCTATGCAGTTAATCATGGCATAATATTGTATCAAATGGATGTCAAGAGTGCATTTCTTAATGGCGTCATAGAAGAAGAAGTGTATGTCAAGCAACCTCCTGGATTTGAGGATATTAAATATCCTGACCATGTTTTTAAACTGAAGAGATCACTATATGGCTTGAAACAAGCTCCCAGAGCTTGGTATGATAGACTAAGTAATTTCTTAATCAAAAATGATTTTAAAAGAGGACAGGTTGATACAACACTCTTCAGAAGGACCCTTGGGAAAGATATTCTTGTTGTGCAAATATATGTTGATGATATAATATTTGGTTCTACTAATGCATCTCTTTGCAAGGAATTTTCTAAGTTAATGCAGGATGAATTTGAAATGAGCATGATGTGAGAGCTGAAGTTCTTCCTGGGCATTCAAATTAATCAATGCAAAGATGGAGTCTATGTTCATCAATCAAAGTATACAAAGGAGCTTCTGAAGAAGTTCAAGCTTGAAGATTGTAAAGTGATGAACACTCTAATGCACCCTACGTGCACCTTGAGCAAAGAAGATGAAGGAGCTAAAGTTGATCAGAAGCTGTATAGAGGTATGATTGGTTCTTTGTTATACCTTACTGCATCTAGGCCAGATATTTTATTCAGTGTATGCTTATGTGCAAGATTCCAATCAGATCCTAGAGAATCTCATATGACTGCTGTCAAGAGAATCTTCAGGTATTTGAAAGGAACAACTAATCTTGGACTCCTTTATAGGAAATCCTTAGATTATAAGCTAATTGGATTCTGTGATGCTGATTATGCTGGTGATAGGATTGAAAGAAAGTCAACCAGTGGCAATTGTCAATTTCTGGGTGATAATCTTATATCCTGGGCTAGCAAAAGACAAACAACTATTGCTATGTCTACAGCAGAAGCAGAATACATTTCAGCTGCAAGTTGTTGTACACAACTACTTTGGATGAAACATCAGTTGGAAGACTATCAGATAATTGCTAACAGTATTCACATTTATTGTGATAATACTGCTGCTATTTATTTGTCTAAAAATCCAATTTTGCATTCAAGAGCTAAGCACATTGAAATCAAACACCATTTTATCAGAGATTATGTTCAAAAAGGAATTTTAGATATACAATTCATTGATACTGAAAATCATTGGGCTGATATATTTACTAAGCCTTTAACTGTCGAAAGATGTGATTTTATAAAGAAAAATTTGAACATGCACTCTGTGTCTAATTAAATGATTGCTTGCTCCTGAATAGGATTTTAGGTTCTTAAGTTAGTTCAGAAGCAGTAGTCCATCAGAAGCTGTTTATTGAGGTTCTGAGGAAAACTCGCTTCTGATGATGACGTCAGCATCTGAAGTCCAGAAGCTGGATTTTATGCTTCTGAATAGTAGAGTTAGTGGAAACGTTGGGAGTTACTTTTTATGGTAACTTCTGGCCCACTAACTTGGTAGTTACTATGTGAACTTCTGACGTGGCCTGTTTGTATTGGTGTATAACTAAAAAGGGCAATGATGATTTAATAGCTTTGAAAGTACTTTTCACGCGCCCCCAATTTTGTCATTAATGTTATGTTTGTTTGTCTCTTTTGAATTGCAATCGTTTTACTTTTAACACTTTGTCAATTCACACACTACTCACTCACAACAAACACATTTGCTTTCAAACCTTTTACGAAGTAAGCGCATTCTCTCAACCCTAGAATCCTAAAAACATCATCTTCTTCAAATCTTCTTCAATCATCAAATGGCATCATCAAGCTCAAAAGTTTCAGAATCTACTTCAAGCATGCAAGGCACATCAGAATCTGGGTCCGTGTACAAAGAGAAGACTATGGATATTCCATGGAAATCCTTAATAGTTCAAATAGAATCACCGGTGGACTTCGCTTCACTTAAGAAGTACGAAGTAGATATGGAAAGTTTGGTAGAAACTCAGAAGCTATCTGAGTATTTCAAGATGCTGAATGGGCCAACTTATGTGAACTTGGTCAAGGATTTCTGGTTAAGGGCTGAAGTGTATAATGGAAAGCCTGCAAAGGTCATGGGTAAACAAGTTGGGTCAAAGAAATGGAAAATGATCATGGATATGAATCCTACCTCTTTTGAAAGCTTAGAAATAAGGTCTGAAGTGATGGGCATTCCTATAACCATCACTGAGAATGTTATAGCCAAAGCTTGTAGAGTGGATGCAGAGGGAAGATTTCAAGAAATAGTCAAGAAGGAAGATGTCCTGCTCAAAGGCTACTACAACACTCTTCTGGGTGGGAACAAAGATGCTAAGCCTTCTGAAATGAAAATTCACAACAAGATGTTAGTGAAATTCAGTAATGATTGCTTCTTTCAAAGAGCAGGAGGGTCTGATCAACCTAACAACCAACAGAAGCTAGCAATTTACTTCATGGCTATTTTGGATAAAATAAATTTCCCAAGATATGTCATGGATCATCTCTGCTGGGCTATAAATGAAGGAACTATTAGAGGAAGGAAACAAGTGCCCTATGGAAGATTGCTATCTGAGATCTTTTATCAAGGAAGGGTGGTGGATTTCTTGAAAAAGACAAGGAGTGCTTCTGATAGATGCTTCAAAGTTTCTACTGCTGTAAGGACTATCAGTAGCAGAAGCTTATCTTCTATGAAGTTTATCAAAGAAACCCCTGCAGATGAAAAGTGGTTGGAGATGACCACAGAAGAAACTGGGATTATCAGGGACTTTCCTTCAATCTTTAAGGAAAGCAATCCTGAAATCTTAGCTAAATCAGTAGCTGAGTACGTCCTGGAGGAAGATGTGAGCCCTCAGAAGGAAGCTGCTCCTGGTAAAGGAAAGAAGGTTAAGGGAGCTACTGCATCAGAAGCAGCTACTGATAAGGGAAAGCAACAGAAGGTTGCCAAGAGAAAGAGAGGGAAAGCTGAAACAGTTTATCACAAAGAAAAACTGAATGAAGCTTTGGATGAGTTGGAAATGGAAGAAGCTGAGCCCAAGCTGAAGAAGAAAAAGGCACCTGTTGATATGAAAACCTCTATGGTTGAGCTGACTCCTGCCAAGGCCAAAATGGCTAAGGAAATTGCTGATTTTAAGTTAGCAGATATAATGGAGAAGAAGAGAATTAGGGCTGCTTCTATTCCCATAGAAAGAAGTAAGGGCAGATCAGAGTCCATCATCACAGAAGGGCATCTGAACAAAGCTCTTGATGGGATAAAAGCAAAAGAGCACGAGAAGAAAGCATCTGGGCCAATCTTCACTCCAATGATGGAAGTTACCTCTGACATGAAGAAGAAGGCTGATGAAGAAGCTGCTCAGATGCTAGCTAATCAGCAGGAAAGGGAAGCTAAGAAGAGAAGGGATAGGGTTGAAAGGCTTAAGGCCTCAGGCCTTGAACATTGTGATGAATTCTTCAAGAAGAAGTCTGAAGAAGTTAAGGAAGTGGTTGTTAAAGCTTCAGAAGCGGTTCTAAAACCACCTGGTGCTACCACTTCAGAAGATGTCAAGGTATGTCAGATTCCAGTCACCTCTACCCCCATCTCACCCTTTTCACCACAAGCAACTGAGCAAGAAGAAGACACTTCTGTCTTAGAAAATCTTGCTCTTCACTATTCAGGTGAATTACCACTAGTCAAACCTAACTCAGAGAAAGCCTCTGAAGCAACTCCAGAAGCAGTTGCTTCTGAAAATATTGTTTCAGAAAGTCCCCATCAACAACCACCTGAACCACACAAACCCACATCACCTCCACAACCTCAATCACCAACTGTTAACATTGACACCCAACTCAACATTCAAACATCAACTTCACCACATCAACCTCCAACCGAAACTGAAACCAACTCCCCACTTAACCAACAACCAGAAGAATCCTCTCACCAACACACTCCCATTGACATTGATCCTGACCAACCAATAACCTCAACCCAAGCTGAACAACTCACAATTCCAGAATCCATCCTTGTTCAAGATAATACTCTTAATGATTCTGACCTGGAAACCCTTGAACAACCACCCCTGGACATCCTGGAATCTGAACGTATTGACAATGAGCTACTCAAGATTCATTCTAAAATGCATGGTCTGGTGGATCAAAGAAGGACAATTGATCTCACCAATGCATATGAAGAAGCATGGACATCACTTCAAAACAGAGCTGCATAATTAATAGAAGCTGTTAAGGCCAAGTGCATCAGAATCAAGGAAGCTTCTGTAAGAAGGTTAATGGAGAACCTGAAGCAAAGACTCAGAGTCAGAAGTCCTAGACTGCTTCTGGAAAACAAGCCTTTCTTCTCTGAAATGGAATATTTGACCAGAGACGCAAGGATGTTCAAGCTTCTGAGGCAGAAGATGGCAAAGCAACAACAAGAAGCTAAGGAAAGGGAATTGGAGCTTCTCCAGAAGCAACAACTTCTTGAACATCAGTTGAAGCAACAAGCTGAAGAAATGGATAGGATGAGGAAACTACTTCAAACCAAACCTTAGTTGCACACCTTAGTGTTTATATATTGTTTGTTGTTTGTTTAATCCTGTCTATTTCTTGCTTCTGATCACTTTTTATCTTAAGTTTCTTACTGCT
Source organism: Medicago sativa (assembly GCF_051527215.1). Classification (NCBI taxonomy): domain Eukaryota; kingdom Viridiplantae; phylum Streptophyta; class Magnoliopsida; order Fabales; family Fabaceae; genus Medicago; species Medicago sativa. The sequence continues at coordinate 18,078,379 of NC_140752.1, read as the reverse complement.
TCTGAATCCTTCATGGTTCTGATTCTTGAATGCCTGAATACTTTGTTTTGTTTATCTATATACTAATTGCTTGGCTATTTTATTTTTTGTTATAGATTTTAGGTTCTGATACTTTATTATACTCTCTTATTGTTTGAATTTTTTTTTTCTCTCAAATTTTTTTGTCTTGTTTTTTTTTTATAATGACAAAAGGGGGAGTATGTGTGATGGTATTTAAAGGCTCTGAGCCCCATTAATGATATTTGAAAATTTTAAAAAACTTATAACTTTTTGTCTTACCTAAAGAAGGGTGTATCAAAAAGGGGGAGTATCAAATTTCAAATAAAATTAATTGAACCACTCTTCTCATCTATAACTTATTTCATTTTAAAGCTCTAAGATTATTTTTGCGCTAAAAATGAATTTAATTAACCTGGATAGAACTTAGGGGGAGCTTACAAACCTCACCTAAAGACTATCAGACTCAGGGGGAGTTTGAGCTTACAAACGTCAGAACCCCAAAGTCAACTTGTTAATTGGATTAATAACAATTGATCAATTTTAAATACTATTGTTTGTCATCATCAAAAAGGGGGAGATTGTTGGAACAAAATGTGTTTAACAATAAACCTTAAAGAGTTTTGATGATAACAAGGTATTAAAAATTGTATATTGGACTAGCTAATATTTGTTCAAGTGTACAAGACCTTAATTAAAAAGTTACATCATTTATTGGTTCTGAATGAGCAAATGAAGAGCTAAAGGAATCAACAATAATTGAAGCTTAGTGCTTTTGAAGGCAACTCGCTCCTGAAGAGAAAAGTGCTCCTGAAGAAAAGCCGCTCCTGAAGTTAGTAAAGCGCTCCTGAAGAATAGTGCTCCTGAAGACAAGAGGTCCAGAAGCCACATCATCAGAAGCTGCGTTATCAGAAGCTGTATCATTCAGAAGCTGCATCATCAGAAGCTATGTTATCAGAAGCTGCCTCATCAGAAGTCATTTCACCAGAAGCTGAAGATCAACTGGATTTGCAAAAGATTCAAGGATTGAAGAATCATCACTGCAAAAGCTGTCTATTGGATTCGAAAACACAACAAAAGATTAGTGGAATTTTGCAACGGTCATTTCAAAGATGTTTGAAGACATGTGCTTGCAATTTGGACGAAAGCGTTGACATTGTACTATTGTACGAACTGTACAACCACCTTCTCCACTACTCTGTATTGTGTCCACGCTACAAGACAAGAAAACAGCTCCAGAATACGGCTTCGCCTGCATAGATGTTCCTTTGGATAAGGAATGGATTTCAAATTGGTTCTTCATAGGACAACAACCAAATCAGGCAAAAGATCATTGGTGAAAGATCAAGCTTCAACAACGACTCTTTGATGTGCTGGCAATTTCACAACGTCTCTTTCACACCTCTATATAAAGGAGTGAAGACTTAGAGAATTGGTAATGCAAGAACGCTAAACAAAAGACTCTCATACAAGTGCCAAACCTCTGCTGAAATTGTTCTGCATTCACTTAGAATTTCTGTGTCTCAAAGTCTTATCTTAGAAATTCTTAAGTCATTGAGTCTGTATCTGATTTGTATTGTGAGCACCTCTGATTGTATATCAAGTGTTCAACCTTAAACAATTTTCTGTGTAATTTTGTTTAGTTAGAAGTCTCTTGCAGTTGTGCTTGAGCAGGAAGTCTCTTGATTGTGTTCTTGAGCAAAGGAAGTCTCTTGCTTGTGTGCTTGAGCAATTGTAATCAGATATTACTCTTAGTGAAATCTCCTTGGAAGTGCAAGGGGGACATGACTACTTCCGGATTGTGGAAGGAACCAGTATAATTGCTTTGTGTCGTTCTTCTTCTCTCTCTCTGTTTTATTCCGCTGCATTTAGATTCTGATAATCACTTCAGAAGCTGTCTCACTTAGCTTCTGATCAAGTGTGTTCAGTTTTAGGAGAAACGAAGAATTTTTTAAAAACACAATTCAACCCCCCTTCTTGTGTTTTTCTCACTTTCATATACTTTGCATTTTTGTCCAAAAATGGTGATATGAGATGTTGTTGTGATGAATTGTTGGTGAATTCATGATGTTTAGCTGCTGTTGATGTTGATAGATGTTGTTGTTGATGATTAAAACATTGGGTAATCATAATTGGAGAGTTTGATATGACTTTGTGTTGTTTTTGAATATTTGATGAAAAATGGGTCAAATGATGATTTTTGTTAAGAGAATGTTTTGGGGCAAATTTTATATGGAATTGAGTGTCTTTTCATGTTTAGAAATGTTTAGACAAACTTTGGGATCAAATTTGGGCATTGGGAAGTCAAAATTGGGGTTTTGGGGTGAAAATGGGGTTTTTCCCGAGAGGAACTGTCATAACTCGCAATGGCGAGTAAAGTTCACTCACAATTGCGAGCACTCGCAATTGCGAGCACTCGCAATGGCGAGCAAACCTACTCGCAGTTGCGAGCTACACAGGACAGTGTTCCCTGTTTTTGCGTTTTCGGGTCTTTTCACTCGTTTTTTTTTTGAAATGGTTTTTGGTGCAAACATGAAAATTGTAGAGAATATTTTTATCTTTCTAAGGGCGTTGGTTTGACTTGAATACGATTTTTGGTTTGCAAGTTATGGGGAAATTACTCTTGAAACGTTTTATTGAAAAATTCCGCATAACTAGTTCCAAGTCGACCCAATCCTTGTGGAATGTTTTTAATCTTTGAAAACTTCATTTTTAAGAGTGCAACAGAGGTGGTTAAGCTGTTATATAGTGAACCTACTTATTTTTACTTAGAAATTGGGAAATTCTTTGAAAAATGATAATGGAGACGAACTTTGTGATTTTTATGAATTCGTCGTATTTGGCCGATGAAATGCTTACGTAACCTCTACTGCACACACATGTGGACTGTGAGAATACAAGGCATAGTCTATTGAGCTTGTTTACTTGGTTTTGAATTAATTGTTCAGTTAATTTTAAGTTTTGACTTGGAGAGACGAACTTGACTAAAGATGACTTTTGAGAACCAATTGATTGTGAATCCTTTACGGAGAATTGTTATATGTTATGTGAAGATGATTGGTGGTGCAATTATGTGACAACTTTATGTTGTGTGATTTTTGATGTTGTTGGTGATTGTATATGTGTTAATTGGTGATGAATTGTTGATGATTGCATATATACATGTATTGGTGATGGTGAGGTGATTATTGTTTGTGTGAACATATGCATTTGTAGTTGAGTCATATGTTCATGAATTCATGACTGATGGTGGTGGATTTTATATCCAAGACTGATGGTGGCGGATTTTATATCCAATTGAGGTGAGTACGATGTTTTTGTTGCATCGAAGGTGACGACCTTGAGGTGATTTGGTACCACATGCATCTAGATGAGTCTAGAATCATTGCATAAACTGTTGGTGGATTGAATTGCATTTGCAATGTGTGTGATGATTGTTTTGCTCACTGTAATTGTGGATTGGATTATTGATTGTTAATTGTTGATTGACAAGGTGAGTTGGATATATGTGTATGATACACTTATGGAGATGAACTTGGAATGATAGTATGTATATGTTGTGACTACTTATGAATAATATGTATGAATTGTTATTCTTGAATATATTCTTTCATTTCCAATGTTCATGATAATTGTTTTTCGTGGATTATGATGATGTAATGCTAACCCTCAGTGGTTTACCACCTACCTTTCTGTATGGACGGGTAGACGGAGTGCAGGATGCTTAGTTGTTGCTTGTTGATGCCGAGGAGTGGAGTTCCTCTTTTTCATGCAAGTGTCTAGATTAGGGCTCTGATCTAGGATAGTCTTTGCATGTTGTTTATTTGACTTTGTATTTCGGAGTTGTTGAGATATTCTGTTATTTGAGATTTGGAGGATACATTTGTATTTAGTTTGGAGATCCAGAGATGTTTATGAATTATATGTTGTTCCGCTGCTATGTTGTGTAACATGATCTTTATGCATGTATGAATTATGGTTTATTCGGAGACGCAGCATCTATTTCTAGAATATTTCTGATGTATTCGCGCGTTTTACCGCTTAATAGAAATAGGGTGTTACAAGTTGGTATCAGAGCCGTGGTCAGTCTTGTCTAGACTAGTAGATTAATGTTTGTTGATTTACCCTGTTAGTATGTGAATGGTAAAGAGTTACCTTCGGTACTTGTTCTGGTGTTGTTGTGCTGTTGTTCTTATCTGTTGGTTGGTTTTGTGTAGAAGTGAGATGGCCGGTGGTAGAGATGATGGAGCTATTGCTCAGGCTTTGACTTCGGTGGCTCAGGTGTTGGCTCTGGTTAATGAGCAGGCGGCAGCTGGTCATCGTGATCCTGGTGAGGCGGAAGAGCGAAGGTTGGATCGTTTCTTGCGAAACAGTCCGCCGACGTTCAAGGGTAGGTATGACCCAGATGGAGCTCAGAAGTGGGTGCAAGACATGGAGAGGATCTTTCGTGCTATGGTGACTAGTGAGGACCAGAAGGTCAGGTTGGCTACTCACATGCTTGCTGAGGAAGCTGAGTATTGGTGGACCAATGCTAAGGGAAGACTTGAGGCTGGTGGAGCTGTGACTTGGGCTAAGTTCAAGACTGAGTTTTTGAGGAAGTACTTTCCTGAGGATTTGAGGACCAAGAAGGAAGTGGAATTCTTGAACTTGAAGAAAGAGAACCGTTCGGTGGCTGAATATGCGGCGAAGTTTGAGGAGCTTTCGAGGTTTTGTCCGTACATCAATGCGGAGGATGCTATGGTTTCCAAGTGTGTGAAGTTCGAGAGCGGCTTGAGGCCGGACATCTACCAGTATATGTGTATTCAGGAGATCCGAGACTTTGATACTTTGGTGCATAAGTGTCGCATGTTTGATGATGCTGGAAGAGCTAAGGTTAATCACTACAAGGCTCAGAATGAGAAGAAAGGAAAGAGTCATGGGTTTGGGAAGTCGTACAACAAAGACAAAGGCAAGAAGAAGGAATCTGGTGGGGGCTCTAAGGTGAATGTTGCTGAGGTGAGGTGCTACAAGTGTGGCACATTGGGCTATTTTGCTAATGATTGCAAGGGTAGTGAGAAATGCTACAAGTGTGGAGAAGCAGGTCACAAGGCTGTTGAGTGCAAGAAGGAGATCACTTGCTACAATTGTGGTGAGAAGGGGCATATCAGTACTAGGTGTACCAAACCGAAGAAGGCTGCGGGAAAGGTGTTTGCATTGAATGCGGAAGAGGTGGAGCATCCGGATAATCTCATCCGAGGTATGTGTTTTATCAATAGTACTCCTTTGATTGCAATTATTGATACTGGTGCTACTCATTCTTTTATCGCGGTTAGTTGTGTTGAGCGTTTGGGATTGGTTGTGACTCCGTTGTCTCGTGGGATGGTTATCGATACCCCAGCTAGTGGTTCAGTGACTACTTCTTTAGTGTGTGCTAAGTGTCCTGTTAGTTTTGGCAATGTTGATTTTGAGTTGGATCTTGTGTGTCTTCCGTTGAAGCATATGGACATGATTTTTGGTATGGATTGGATGTTGACTTTTGGTGTTAACATCAATTGTTTGACCAATAGTGTAACGTTTTCTAAGCCGGTAGCTGAGGAAGGTGGGGAGTTCTTGACCGCGGAGCAAGTGAAGAAGTCCTTGGATGGCGAAGCTAGTGTGTTCATGATGTTTGCTTCCTTGAAGGAAAGTAGTGAGAAAGGAGTTGGTGATTTGCCGGTAGTGCAAGAGTTTCCAGAAGTTTTTCCGGACGACATTACCGAGTTACCGCCGGAGAGGGAAGTTGAGTTTGCAATTGATTTGGTACCTGGAACGAGTCCTATTTCGATTGCGCCGTATCAGATGTCTGCATTAGAGTTGGGTGAGTTGAAGAAGCAGTTGGAAGAGTTGCTTGAGCAGCAGTTTATCAGGCCAAGTGTTTTGCCGTGGGGAACTCCTGTGTTGTTGGTTAAGAAGAAAGATGGAAGCATGAGGTTGTGTGTGGATTATTGGCAGTTGAACAAGGTGACAATCAAGAATCGATATCCGCTTCCGAGGATTGATGATTTGATGGATCGGTTGGTTGGTGCAGAAGTGTTCAGCAAGATTGATTTGAGGTCAGTATATCATCAGATTAGAGTAAAGGCGGAAGATATATCCAAAACTGCGTTCCGAATGAGGTATGGACACTATGAGTATTCTGTGATGCCATTTGGAGTATCTAATGCGCCAGGTGTTTTCATGGAATACATGAATAGAATATTTCATCCTTTTCTGGATCGTTTTGTGGTGGTGTTTATAGATGATATTTTGGTGTATTCGAAGTCTGAAGAAGAGCATGCCGAGCATCTGAGGATTGTGTTGGGAGTTTTGAAAGAGAAGAAGTTGTTTGCTATGTTGTCGAAGTGTGAGTTTTGGTTGCGGGAAGTGAGTTTCCTTGGTCATGTGATTTCTAAAGGTGGCATTGTCGTGGATCCGTCGAAGGTTGATGCAGTGTTGCAGTGGGAATCACCTAAGTCTGTTTTTGAAGTGAGGAGCTTTCTTGGATTGGCAGGTTATTATCGGAGGTTCATTGAGGGATTCTCTAAGTTGGAGTTGCCATTGACGCAGTTGACTCGGAAAGGATAAGCTTATGTTTGGGATGCTAAGTGTGAGAAAAGTTTCCAAGAGTTGAAGAAGAGGTTGACGTCAGCTCCAGTGTTGATTTTGCCGAACCCGAAGGAATCGTTTGTCGTGTATTATGATGCTTCTAAGATGGGTCTTGGTGGTGTGCTTATGCAGAATCGTCAGGTTATGGCTTATGCTTCGAGGCAGTTGAAAGTGCATGAGAAGAACTATCCGACTTATGATTTGGAATTAGCAGCTGTTGTGTATGTGTTGAAGATTTGGAGGCATTATCTGTATGGTTCTAAGTTTGAAGTATTCAGTGATCATAAGAGTTTGAAGTATTTGTTTGACCAGAAGGAGTTGAATATGAGGCAGAGGAGATGGTTGGAATATCTTAAGGATTTTGATTTCCAGTTGAGCTATCATCCTGGAAAGGCCAATGTTGTTGCTGATGCTTTGAGTAGGAAGTCGTTGCATGTGTCTGCTTTGATGGTGAAAGAGTTAGAGTTGATTGAGCAGTTTTGAGATTTGAGTTTGGTTAGCGAATTGACACCGGATGGTGTGAGGTTGGGAATGTTGAAGCTGACGAGTAATATTTTGGAAGAGATCAAGAATGGTGAGAAGGAAGACTTGGAACTTGTTGATCGTGTGGTGTTGGTTAAGCAAGGTAAGGGGGGAGACTTCAGATTGGATGAGCACGGTGTTTTGATGTTTCGTGATCGTGTTGTGTACCAAGAGTTCTTGAGCTTAAGAGAGAGATTTTGGAAGAAGGTCACAGAAGTAGTTTGAGTATTCATCCCGGAGCGACTAAGATGTATCAGGATTTGAAGAAGTTGTTTTAGTGGCCTGCAATGAAGAAGGATATTGCAGAGTTTGTGTATGCTTGTTTGGTGTGTCAGAAGTCTAAGATTGAACATCAGAAGCCGTCAGGTTTGATGCAACCGTTGTTTGTGCCAGAGTGGAAGTGGGATAGTATATCAATGGACTTTGTTGGAGCATTGCCGAAGACTGTTAAGGGTTTTGATTCTATTTGGGTGATTGTCGATCGGTTGATGAAGTCGGCACATTTTGTTCCTATTAAGACCGGTATGTCTGTGGCGAAGTTGGCTGAGATCTACATTGAGCAGATTGTTAGATTGCACGGCGTTCCTTCTAGTATTGTATCAGATCGGGATCCGAGGTTTACTTCTAAGTTTTGGGAGAGTTTGCAAGATGCTTTGGGAACTAAGTTGAGGTTGAGTTCTGCGTATCATCCCCAGACTGATGGTTTGACGGAGAGGACTATTCAGAGTTTGGAAGATTTGATGAGAGCTTGTGTGTTGGAGCAAGGTGTCAGTTGGATTGAATGTTTACCGTTGATTGAGTTTACCTACAACAACAGTTTTCATTCTAGTATTGGAATGACACCGTTTGAGGCTTTGTATGGTCGAAGGTGTAGAACTCCTTTGTGTTGGTATGAGTCAGGAGAAAGTGCTTTGTTAGGACCAGAAGTTGTGCAAGAGACGACCGAGAAGGTTAAGATGATTCAAGAGAAGATGAGAGCGTCTCAGAGGCAGAAGAGTTATCATGATAAGAGGAGAAAAGATCTTGAGTTTCAGGTTGGTGATCATGTGTTTTTGAGAGTGAATCCTGTAACTGGTGTTGGTCGTGCTTTGAAGTGTCGGAAGTTGACTCCTCGTTTTGTTGGACCGTTTGAGATTGTTGAGAAGGTAGGGGTTGTAGCGTATCGAATTGCGTTACCGCCATCTTTGTCGAATCTTCATGATGTGTTTCATGTGTCTCAGTTGAGGAAGTATGTGTATGATGCGTCTCATGTGATTCAAGTGGATGATTTGGAAGTAAGGGATAATTTGACCGTTGAGACTTGGCCGGTTAGGATTGAGGATCGTGAAGTGAAGCGTTTGCGTGGCAAGGAGGTCGTTTTGGTTAAAGTGATTTGGGTTGGACCAACCGGTGAGAGTGCCACTTGGGAATCGGAGAGTAGGATGAGGGTTGCGTACCCGGAGTTGTTTCCTTCAGGTAATTTTCGAGGGCGAAAATTCTTTTTAGTGGGGGAGAGTTGTAACAGCCCGATTTTCGCTAGTTTTATTTTATTATTTATTTATGTGTGATATATGTGCTCTTATGTGATTATTTGCCTCTGTGTGTATTTTTGGTTGGGAATTGTAGAATTCGGTGTAGAAGGGTATTTTAGTCATTTTGGACTTAGGGGCATTTTGAGAGCAGGGGTTGTAACACCCCGTTTTCCCAACATAAAAATTTCATAATAAAAATCAGAATAATTCAACTTAAACGGAATGTCACATTCTTTTTCTAAAAACATAAACTGAATAAATAAATATTTATCCTTCAAAATCCAACAACATAATAATTAAAACTTCGCAGCGGAATTAATTCAACATCTTAAATAGTCTTTGGCACAAGGGCCTCAACATAAAATCTCATAATATCTTAATTCAACAACAATTCTTAAAAGTTTCATAAGGTAATACGTAAGGAATAAAAAACAATAGCAAAGTCCCCATCCCGTTACGTATCAGAGCACCTAAAGACACACTGTGAGGAGTCCACTCACGACCACACCTAATCTTGATTACCTGCAAGTTACCCATACGAAGAGCAACATTTTCAAGCAAAGGGGTGAGATTTCTCAAACAATAATATTAAGCTCATAATTCATCAATCACATTTAACAACTTAAACTTCATTAACTAGTATCATTAATCTTCCTACATTAGTCATAAACTTCAACTTATATTATCATAATAAATACTCATAAACATCATATATCATCTAAATCATAATATCATATATATCATCATAAATATCACAAACATCATCACATATCATCATTAGTAAACATGTAGCATCTTATCATAAATCACATAGCATCATATCATAAACAACTTCATAATCAATCATCTTAAGCATCATAATCATTCATAAAGCACTTCAGTTATACATCATCAATTAACACATCAATTTCACATCATCAAATAATTCACAAATTACACTTAGTCAAATAATACATCAACTATACTTCTTAAATATCATATACATAGAAACATGTATAAAATGAAATATCATATACACAAAAAGGCACAAAATACAAAGAAAGGCACCGGTATACAAATATGCCGAGCAAGGACATAACACTAATTTGCATATAGCCTGCTAACCTAGTCAATTTGTTAATTTACCCCCTTAAGAAATTGTCAAACCTGTAGTGAAGTGATCTAGGAATCCGAACAGTAGAAGTATATATATAGGATCATGAAACTACCTTTACTTCCTCTTATCAAACTCAATTTTTTATCATATATAAAAAAAAAATTCTAATTCATTAGTTACTAGAAGCAGTAAACCGACATGTGTTATAAACATTGATATAAGATAGAGCATAATAGATAATCACAAATATCATGAAGAACTAGGTTTTAACCATATTATGGAGACCGAAAAACAAACAACCCAAGAATCTTGTGAAAGTAAAACGACACGCTAATTTGGTTGCACATCCAAAACAAAGAGTCCATCAAAATAATGAAAAGAATTGACACAAGCAATTATATATATATTAACCATGATGTCATACGGTGCACAAGTTGATTCACATTAAAGAACAATTTTAGTAAATAGTGGATATAGATGTTGGATTCATGCATGTTCAAATATATACAATAGCGTGAATTCAAAATTATCATATACTCCTAAAATTATCAAATCAAAAAGTATATGCATACTGACTTGACTGACTTCAGAAATTTCATTCGAAAACATCCACCGTATTTAATATTTCTACCTTTATAAAATTATAGATTCAAATCAAAAGAGAACATAAATCTTTCACTACCCATATGATCATACAACCCTAATTTCTCATAATCTCACAAACTCATCCTAAAGCATGTTAGATGCAATCTAATGATTCACAGACCTAATATTAGTGAAAGATAGTCTCACCCTTACCTTAGAATTATCGATGACAGCCTTTCTCTTTTGGTTCTTCTCTCCTCTTGTTCTCTTCTCTCTAAACCTTGTTTTCTCTTCTCTTCTCTCCTCTTTCTCCAAAAAGCGGTTTAACGTAAAAACTCTTTCTAACATAAGCTTCCTTATTTATAATACTAAATACTCTTCCTTAGACCCAATAACTTATTCTTCTTTCTATTCTAACCTCCAATTCTACTTACACTATTAATTCTCATATTCTAATAAATAATAGAATAATGCCACATAATAAAATACTAACAACTCATATATATAAATAAATCACATAAATATATTCTAACTTAATAAAAATAATTAAATAAAAAGGAGGACGTTACAACTCTCCCCAACTTAAAAGAATTTCGTCCTCGGAATTCAAAGCACAAGAGAAAATAAATTTAGTTATTGCTTCTTCAAACAAAACACAAAACCACATCAAGTTAGTCAGTTAAACATGATCACATAATAAAACATAAATACTAACTAGAAAACATGACGACAAGACACAACGACTCATCTACTTGGCTGGACGGACCGACCTGCTCTGATACCAATTGTAACACCCCGTTTTCCCAACATAAAAATTTCATAATAAAAATCAGAGTAATTCAACTTAAACGGAATGTCACATTCTTTTTCTAAAAACATAAACTGATTAAATAAATATTTATCCTTCAAAATCCAACAACATAATAATTAAAACTTCGCAGCGGAATTAATTCAACATCTTAAATAGTCTTTGGCACAAGGGCCTCAACATAAAATCTCATAATATCTTAATTCAACAACAATTCTTAAAAGTTTCATAAGGTAATACGTAAGGAATAAAAAACAATAGCAAAGTCCCCATCCCGTTACGTATCAGAGCACCTAAAGACACACTGTGATGAGTCCACTCACGACCACGCCTAATCTTGATTACCTGCAAGTTACCCATACGAAGAGCAACATTTTCAAGCAAAGGGGTGAGATTTCTCAAACAATAATATTAAGCTCATAATTCATCAATCACATTTAACAACTTAAACTTCATTAACTAGTATCATTAATCTTCCTACATTAGTCATAAACTTCAACTTATATTATCATAATAAATACTCATAAACATCATATATCATCTTAATCATAACATCATATATATCATCATAAATATCACAAACATCATCACATATCATCATTAGTAATCATGTAGCATCTTATCATAAATCACATAGCATCATATCATAAACAACTTCAAAATCAATCATCATAAGCAACTTCATAATCAATCATCATAAACATCATAAGCATTCATCATCTTAAGCATCATAATCATTCATAAAGCACTTCAGTTATACATCATCAATTAACACATCAATTTCACATCATCAAATAATTCACAAATTACACTTAGTCAAATAATACATCAACTATACTTCTTAAATATCATATACACAGAAACATGTATAAAATGAAATATCATATACACAAAAAGGCACAAAATACAAAGAAAGGCACCGGTATACAAATATGCCGAGAAAGGACATAACACTAATTTGCATATAGCCTGCTAACCTAGTCAATTTGTTAATTTACCCCCTTAAGAAATTGTCAAACCTGTAGTGAAGTGATCTAGGAATCCGAACAGTAGCAGTATATATATAGGATCATGAAACTACCTTTACTTCCTCTTATTAAACTCAATTTTTTATCATATATAAAAAAAATTCTAATTCATTAGTTACTAGAAGCAGTAAACCGACATGTGTTATAAACATTGATATAAGATAGAGCATAATAGATAATCACAAATATCATGAAGAACTAGGTTTTAACCATATTATGGAGACCGAAAAACAAACAACCCAAGAATCTTGTGAAAGTAAAACGACACGCTAATTTGGTTGCACATCCAAAACAAAGAGTCCATCAAAATAATGAAAAGAATTGACACAAGCAATTATATATATATTAACCATGATGTCATACGGTGCACAAGTTGATTCACATTAAAGAACAATTTTAGTAAATAGTGGATATAGATGTTGGATTCATGCATGTTCAAATATATACAATAGCGTGAATTCAAATTATCATATACTCCTAAAATTATCAAATCAAAAAGTATATGCATACTGACTTGACTGACTTCAGAAATTTCATTCGAAAACATCCACCTAGGGGTGGGCATGGTTCGGTTAACCTAAAAAACCGAACCGAACCGAACCGAAATTTTGAAATGGTTCGGGAAAACCGAACCGAACCGTTTCAGGTATGGAGCTAACCGAACTGAACCAAAGTTATGGTTCGGTTAACCGTTTTCTTACCTATGAACCGAACTGAACCAATATTTTGAACCGAAATGTATTTTTTTTATCCTTTTGTGAATTTAATTGTTTTTTTATCCTTTTTTTTTATCCAAAATGCATATAAGTGCTTATCTGCAAATACAAACAGAGAATAGAAGAATGAAACAGAATCAAAAGCTTTGAAACTGAAAATTTGAACACCTTCAAAATACAACAAAATGAACCAAAAAATGCACTCTTCTGAACAGAATTAACTTGATGATTAACAATTAACAATTCAATACCTGCAAGCACAGAAAATAAACCAAAAACAAAATGAAATTAGATATTCTGGTTAAAGATGAAACAAATTATAAATTGAAGCATCTTATAATTATAATTTAGATTTTAGAAACCTTAATTATGTTAAAGAAATTAGCAGATCCTTAGCGTTAACCATTCAGTAATGAAAATTAAGATCTTAAACGATGATGTTTGGTTTGGAAAAGAGAATGGTGAAAGGACATAGAAAATTTGTTGCTGTTGTTGTTCTTCGTCGTTCTCTTTTGTTCTTGTGATAGAATGTCACTGACTTCACTTCACTCGTTCCTATGTGTCTTAAGGAAATTGAATTGTATGTTTCGGTTCGGTTCGGTACGAACGGTTAACTGAGTTTTGATAACGGTTTGGTTCGGTTAATGAACTGTCTTCAAAATAGCGGTTCAGTTCAATATCCAATATAAAGGTTCGGTTAATTTTAGTATGGATCGGTTTGGTTAACCGGTTCGGATTGGTTTTTGGTTAATTTTGCCCACCCCTACATCCACCGTATTTAATATTTCTACCTTTATAAAATTATAGATTCAAATCAAAAGAGAACATAAATCTTTCACTACCCATATGATCATACAACCCTAATTTCTCATAATCTCACAAACTCATCCTAAAGCATGTTAGATGCAATCTAATGACTCACAGACCTAATATTAGTGAAAGATAGTCTCACCCTTACCTTAGAATTATCGATGACAGCCTTTCTCTTTTGGTTCTTCTCTCCTCTTGTTCTCTTCTCTCTAAACCTTGTTTTCTCTTCTCCTCTCCTCTTTCTCCAAAAAGCGGTTTAACGTAAAAACTCTTTCTAACCTAAGCTTTCTTATTTATAATACTAAATACTCTTCCTTAGACCCAATAACTTATTCTTCTTTCTATTCTAACCTCCAATTCTACTTACACTATTAATTCTCATATTCTAATAAATAATAGAATAATGCCACATAATAAAATACTAACAACTCATATATATAAATAAATCACATAAATAGATTCTAACTTAATAAAAATAATTAAATAAAAAGGAGGGCGTTACAGGGGTAATTTTGTAATTTTGGATGAGGATTATTTTTAGTGCTTAGTAAGAGTATTATTTTACCAAGTTACTAGAGAGGGGGTAGTAATTATTTTAATTACCATTAAGTGACCGTTAGTGTTATAAATTACCATTAAGTGAGTAGTGACATTTTGGGTGTTAGAATAGAAATGGGTTAGGCTCATTAAGGTTTGAGAGATAAGCCCCATTGAGTAGAGCATGTATATAAACTCTAGTTGTTGGTAAAACTAGGTTTTACAAACATTATTCATTTCATTTCATTTGGGAAGAGAAGAGATAGAGACTAGAGACAACAACAACAAGGGTTAGGAGGCAAAGATGAGATTCAACATCTAGGAGCAAAATTGAAGTTTGGGTTAGAGAATCTTGGTGTTAGAGGTAAGAGGGTTAGATTTCAACCATAATTCACATCTTTTTCTCTTTACCCATTTTTGTGAAATTGTTGAATTGAACCTAATTGCTTTCAAATTTGTGTTCATGTTTTGATGCAATGTTTGAGTATGTAATTTGAATGTTAATTGAGTTGTCAGTGATGAAATTACATGCTTAAGTGGTGGTTATATGTATACTTTGCATTTTTGTCCAAAAATGGTGATATGAGATGTTGTTGTGATGAATTGTTGGTGAATTCATGATGTTTAGCTGCTGTTGTTGTTGATAGATGTTGTTGTTGATGATTAAAACATTGGGTAATCATAATTGGAGAGTTTGATATGACTTTGTGTTGTTTTTGAATATTTGATGAAAAATGGGTCAAATGATGATTTTTGTTAAGAGAATGTTTTGGGGCAAATTTTATATGGAATTGAGTGTCTTTTCATGTTTAGAAATGTTTAGACAA
Organism: Medicago sativa; assembly: GCF_051527215.1. NCBI lineage: Eukaryota > Viridiplantae > Streptophyta > Magnoliopsida > Fabales > Fabaceae > Medicago > Medicago sativa. The sequence goes on along the minus strand of NC_140752.1, from coordinate 18,063,339 downwards.
ACTTTGGGATCAAATTTGGGCATTGGGAAGTCAAAATTGGGGTTTTGGGGGTGAAAATGGGGTTTTTCCCGATAGGAACTGTCATAACTCGCAATGGCGAGTAAAGTTCACTCGCAATTGCGAGCACTCGCAATGGCGAGCAAACCTACTCGCAGTTGCGAGCTACACAGGACAGTGTTCCCTGTTTTTGCGTTTTCGTGTCTTTTCACTCGTTTTTGTTTTGAAATGGTTTTTGGTGCAAACATGAAAATTGTAGAGAATATTTTTATCTTTCTAAGGGCGTTGGTTTGACTTGAATACGATTTTTGGTTTGCAAGTTATGGGGAAATTACTCTTGAAACGTTTTATTGAAAAATTCCGCATAACTAGTTCCAAGTCGACCCAATCCTTGTGGAATGTTTTTAATCTTTGAAAACTTGATTTTTAAGAGTGCAACAGAGGTGGTTAAGCTGTTATATAGTGAACCTACTTATTTTTACTTAGAAATTGGGAAATTCTTTGAAAAATGATAATGGAGACGAACTTTGTGATTTTTATGAATTCGTCGTATTTGGCCGATGAAATGCTTACGTAACCTCTACTGCACACACATGTGGACTGTGAGAATACAAGGCATAGGCTATTGAGCTTGTTTACTTGGTTTTGAATTAATTGTTCAATTAATTTTAAGTTATGACTTGGAGAGACGAACTTGACTAAAGATGACTTTTGAGAACCAATTGATTGTGAATCCTTTACGGAGAATTGTTATATGTTATGTGAAGATGATTGGTGGTGCAATTATGTGACAACTTTATGTTGTGTGATTTTTGATGTTGTTGGTGATTGTATATGTGTTAATTGGTGATGAATTGTTGATGATTGCATATACACATGTATTGGTGATGGTGAGGTGATTATTGTTTATGTGAACATATGCATTTGTAGTTGAGTCATATGTTCATGCATTCATGACTGATGGTGGTGGATTTTATATCCAAGACTGATGGTGGCGGATTTTATATCCAATTGAGGTGAGTATGATGTTTTTGTTGCATCGAAGGTGACGACCTTGAGGTGATTTGGTACCACATGCATCTAGATGAGTCTAGAATCATTGCATAAACTGTTGGTGGATTGAATTGCATTTGCAATGTGTGTGATGATTGTGTTGCTAACTGTAATTGTGGATTGAATTATTGATTGTTAATTGTTGATTGACAAGGTGAGTTGGATATATGTGTATGATACACTTGTGGAGATGAACTTGGAATGATAGTATGTATATGTTGTGACTACTTATGAATAATATGTATGAATTGTTATTCTTGAATATATTCTTTCATTTCCAATGTTCATGATAAATGTTTTTCGTGGATTATGATGATGTAATGCTAACCCTCAGTGGTTTACCACCTACCTTTCTGTATGGACGAGTAGATGGAGTGTAGGATGCTTAGTTGTTGCTTGTTGATGCCGAGGAGTGGAGTTCCTCTTTTTCATGCAAGTGTCTAGATTAGGGCTCTGATCTAGGATAGTCTTTGCATGTTGTTTATTTGACTTTGTATTTCGGAGTTGTTGAGATATTCTGTTATTTGAGATTTGGAGGATACATTTGTATTTAGTTTGGAGATCCAGAGATGTTTATGAATTATATGTTGTTCCGCTGCTATGTTGTGTAACATGATATTTATGCATGTATGAATTGTGGTTTATTCGGAGACGTAGCATCTATTTCTAGAATATTTCTGATGTATTCGCGCGTTTTACCGCTTAATTGAAATAGGGTGTTACACCGCTCGCTTCCAACGGTAGGTAACAACTACTCGCTAACTGTTTCCAACGGCAACTTTTATCGTTCCTGGATTTTTTCATTATAACGCAACACACATCCACCTCACTCTTCTTTTACTAACTTTTTTTCCCTCTTTCATCTAAAAACTCTAAATTTCAAATTTTTATGCAAAATCTGGGTCTTAAATCATTGAAGAGAGGTTGTTAAAAGGTTTGTACACTCATTTGACATCAACAAACAGTTAATGCATATTTTTAGCTATTTACATTGTTTGATTTTTCTACCATGTTTTTGTTTTTTGACAACCTAGTCGTGTTGGCAGTTAATTGTCATTGGGTGTCAACAATGGTTAACGGTTATTGGAACAACGGTTGTTAACTTCCGTTGGAGCCCTTTTTTTTTGACGATTTTGCCTTTTTTTCATTGATTCGTTGAAATAATTATTGTTAACTTTTGTTAGCAATGTATTGTGATCTTTATTGGTAGTTATGTTAGAAAATGCGTTTGATGATCTTGTTGAGTCCAAACCAAGTAATATTGAGTCTCTCGTCGAGTTGAAATCTCTTAAGGTTGAAGATTCCTATGATGTCAAACCAAATATTGTCGAAACCTCCGTTGATATGAAACCTTCTATTGAAGCTTCCATTTATATGAAACCTTTAGGTGTTTCCAACTTTCGTGACAATGAAGTAAATATTGCACCATTATGTTGAACCAAGATGGACTTTAGGACAATATCTCTAAGATTTTTATGATAACAATGCATAAAAGAACAATTTGATACTCTAAAGTTTGTTCAAGTGAGCATGATCATAAAATTAAAATCTGAATCTGAAGTCAGCATTCTGGCTCTGAAACACACTGCTCTGAACAAAGAAGAACAACTTTTCTATTTAAGAAAAGCTCTCATGACAAAGCTCTGATTTGAAGATGGTCAACAACAATTCAAATCTTTGATGAAAGAGAATTCATCAAGTTGTAAAGACAAAAAATCTAAAGAACATCAGACTAGTTTTTCTGCTTATCAAGAACAACTAGTTTTTCACGTACAATTATCCTTGTTGAATTAAAAGAAGACATGTTGCATAAAAGGTGAAACCTCTAAACAAAGTAGATGCAACAAATCACTCTCAAAGAAGCGAAGATATTTTGAAGTATTATTCCATGAAATTATCTTTAAGAGGCAAAGATTTGAAATATGTAGAAAACTTCTAAAAAAATCTTGATGTGCTGGCACTCTCTTAAAATAACGGCTATATTCAAATCTCCTATAATAGGACCCTGGGCGTTTGAAGAAATATATAAAACTACATGTTTTCAACTGTGGCAAACTCTCAACTTTGAATTTCTTAAGTGTTTAGAACACTTATATGATTTATTTAGTTTACCATTCTGAGTCTGAATTGTAAATAAACATCAAATTATTGTAAACTTATTAGCCCCCACTATGTAACTTGCAAAATTTTGCATCACTTACATAGTCAAAGACCAAACCCAACAGAGGTCAACCTTCTCCAAATAACCACCAGTATCCAACATTCTAGGAAAAAAAATCTTGTATTTTTCACTAGACCAGACCAAATAACATAAATATGTTAGTATTTTACAACAGAGTATTCTAACAGACCAACAAATCTTGTAGTTTACAACAGATTTTTCAGTACAGAACCACTTACACCAACACAAACATTCATGCACACCAGCTTTTGCAGTTTTGAATGCAGTTAATCTCCCTGCTAGTCCACAATCCTACTCGGCACTTACTACACAATTAAAACCTATCTTGGAAGACCATCATACTTCACATATTCGATAGCCAACATGCCTCCTCACTATCTTCCTTATTCAACAAGAAATATGTCTCCTTAACTGTGTAGCTCGGATCGCTCCCCCACTCCCACTCCCACCACACTCCTCTCCTTCAAAAAAAATGCTCCTAAGAACCACTCCATTACAAACATCCAGCAATTCTTCTTCCCAATGAAACAACCTCCTTCTCCATCTCCACCTGACCACTTTAGATCCATTGTCTTCAACAATCATTTCTACAAACCGAAATATCTGTTAACCATAAATTAAAGTCTTCTAAAATGTTTAATCAATGCATCTTCCTCAACCCACAAATCCAACACAAAATAACTATATCTCTCATCTCCAATTACTTTTTTCAAATTTCTGACAAACCAATGCTCCTCTTTGAAGCCCGATATAGTCTAAATATATTGATCTTCCTAGTCACATACTTGTCATACTTATTGTGTTTCCGATAAATGGCAATTCATTAGGCCGCTGAGGAAAAAACTGGTAAGGAGTTTTTCCTTCAACCTGTAATGGTTTTGATTAAGACTTAAGATACATTCTACTGCATATCGTTAAGATGACACTGCTCAATTTGATGGAGCCAAAAGAGTAAAGAAAAGTCCAATAACTTACGTGCGGGATCTTTCTAATTCAAAGGTAATTGAGACATAAACTAAAATTGGCTTTCCAGTGTTTCCCACGACAATGAAGGTCAAGGTTCCCGTAGGTCTGCCCATCTATGCATCTTAGGACACTCATAACACACTCTCTCTAAGCTTACTTAGTAGGTCTACAAAGGGGCAGCCCTAATCTACGTCTGACTTACTAAGGGTTTCAAGAGAATTGTCTTACTAGGTTGTAGCTTTAAGTCAGAAAGCTAGGTGCTTGTTTCCCTAATTACTAACCAGTTATTTCCTAGCTTCCGTAATGCACCACACGACCCAATGGGTTCTAGCTGTTGGGTACCTACTGTTGAGGCAAAATCCCTAATTAATTTTAAAGATAATGAACTTTAATGATTAAGGATTAAATGGACTTTGATTAATTCCTTGGTATTTAACTTGTGTTCTTGAGTGTTTTACTAAGACAGGAACAAGGTTTAAATCATACCAAGATACAAGAAATCAAAGGACATTGAATTCATGAACTAACTCTAAAGTTCAAAAAGTTAGTTCAGAATGTTGATCAGTGAGTTGATCAGAACGTTCTGGTGGAAGTTCAGAAGGGTGTTGATATGGAAACCCAGATTTATCAAGAACGTGAAGAACATGCAAGCACACTTGACATGAATAAAAGGTCCATAAAATTACATCTTCATGGATCTATCAACAATAATGGCATGGAAAAGGAACTATGTCTAAAGGATCTTTAATGTTCATCTAAGACTATGAACATTAAAGTACTAGGAATATTCCAATGAGAATATTATCCTAGATGTTGCATTCACTGCACTTCACTTGTGTCTTCACTATTAGGATTGATTACATCAAAAGTAAGTCTTACAAATCAACCTAAAGTAAGAACAAATGGAACAATCTGAAGGTCAGAATGTTCACTCCTGCAAAGTGAGAAGTTTGAATGTCTCATCTAGCTTTAGGGGTACCAAAGTGTTAGTTTGAGTAAAGGTTGTAAAAGTCTAAGTGGTTAACTTAGCAACAAGGTGCAAGCCTGCTGAGGCTTAGAGAATACAGAGTTGTAAGTGTTCAGGTGAGCATAGATTGTAAGGTGCAGGATTTGAGAGGTTATCTCAAGCATCATAGTGGAAACTCTCACAAGATTGTGAGGAGTGGACTAACCCACATTGGGGGAACCACTATAAATTTCTGTGTGTTGATTTTCTCTTCCCTATACTCTTTACCTACTGCAAACACAACCACACACAACATTTACTTTGTTAAACTTTTTAGGCACTCAGACATCAGAACGTTCTGCTATTAACTTAACCATTCCATGTTTCCACTTGAGAATTACTTTTTAAGTTACAGGATAATTTTTAAAGGGTCACAGTTCAAACCCCCCTTCCTTGTGACTATTTTATCTACTTCACCTATGTCTAGGGTCGACAATTTCTATGGTATCTTTGACTAATTAATAATCACTTACTTCCTAGACAGATAATTATCAGTAAAGGGATATAAATATCAAGATATAAGCATCCAGTTAGTGATAGCAATATTAGGTCCTGTCACAACCTAAGTACTTAATTTAGGGTTGCACCTCTCACAGAAATAAAGACTATAATCTAATAAAACTCTATAGCGGACAGAAGCATAAATAAAATAAATAAATGACAAATTAAATTAAATAAATATCCAACAATAATATACAGAGGTTAATCTTAGAACTCTAACCTAAAAAGATTTAGTTACACATGGTAACTAAAACAAACTAAAGATAAATACATATCCTTGAAAATCAAGGAGAAGATAGAAACTCTCCCGAAGCTCCAAAGTTGCCTTCCTCTTGAACTGCTTTAGTTCTAAACTAGAAATTTTGAATGAGGAAGGTCGGTATTTATAGTGAGAGTCCCTAGGCGCATGGGAAATGCCCTAGGCGCATGAAGTTTAATTTTCATGCCCTAGGCGCATTCTGCCTTCCTTCCGGGCCAATCTCCGATTTTTTGTTGTTTTTAGGTCTTCATCTTCAAATAACTTGCCTCGGTACTTTGGGAACATAATTCCTCCCACTTGTAAGTCTTCTGAGGCCTCTTGAATCTTTATTCTTGTCTCTTGAATCTTCACAATTCACTACTAAAAAAACAAAAATTAGTGAGGGAAATTTAGTGAGGGAAAACACGAAATCCCTCTCAAATTCCGTCACTAAATTTTGCGACCAAAGAATTTGTGAGGGATTTTATTTTTTCCGTCACTAATTTCCCTCTCTAATTTTGCTTTTTCTAGTAGTGATTCTTCGGATGTTCTTGATTTGCCGATTTGCATGATTTCTTCGTGAATTACTTCAAAAATCCCCTCAAATTGCTATGTTTCGGGAATACTAGAATTAAAGACTAAAATATAGAAAACATTACAAAAGTCCCGAAATCTAGGCAATCGTTCTAACATTCCTCCTTTTTGCTACTATTTCCTACTAAACTAAACTGAAAAATATGCTAAGAATAACATAAGATGACCTGTCATCATTAACCACGCTATAGGATCTATATTAGCAGTAGGCACAACTTGAGTTTCCAAATAAGGAAGAAGTAATAGCGCTTTCATGCAACACAAGGAATGATACAAAAGCAATAAAGAAAAAGCAAGAGAGAACAAATTTAGACTAAAGTGAGCAGTATGATTGAGATGTACCATTTTACTTCAGCCATCGAGGCTCTATTATGTTCAAAGCTATATTAACTGCAAGATTCCAATCTAATTTACAATGAATATTATGGATTCTAAGATAAAGCATTCTAAGCTAAAGACCAAACCTCGGCTAGAGCATCTCCATCAATCTTTTGTTAGAATCTCTGCAAGCGACGGCAAATATATTGCTAAATATTTAGATTGAGAATTATTTGAAAGAAATAAACAAAAGACGAGGTGACTTTATTGAATACACTATTCTGGCTAGAAAGTTTCAAAGATTGAAACCAATATAAGTAACAAAGAAATTACTGATCCAAGCTTAAGGAATTGAATTCTCATGAGCAATGTTGATAAAATTATTGATCCAAACATGAAACAACACTGTAAATGGCTATTTAAAATTCACTGTTATACCTCGACATAAACTAAACCAATTCTGGTCAGTAACATGCAAATCACTTTCCTCCCTAGCTTCTACCGAGTATGTGCAATTTAACAATAACCACAACCAGAAAATTCCAAGTTGATACCTCTAATCAGATATCTCCAATGCTGTATTGACGCAGGTAAAATACCGCCTATGGAAGAACAAACTAAGCTTTCAAATGCATTCTTGCAACACAAGGAATGATACAAAGAAATAAAGAAAAAGTAAGACTCTTTCTGCAATCTTGATGAAAAAATTTGCACTAAAGTGAGCAACATGATTGATATGTATTTACATCAGCCATTAAGGAACTATTTCGCTTTATCATTCCTAGAAAAAATTTGATGCTTGTTTCTGGTGAGGCAAATTTTAATGACCAATTAGAGACCACTAAATAATGGAAAAAATCATCCAAGGACCATCATCAATAACTTTTTCTTTATCAGCCACCTTCTCTTTCAAACTTTCTTTAGACAATCCTTCATTATGGTGTATCCTTGATTTCTCCCAAAAAGTTTAACCACTAAATAATCTTTCCATGAGGTACACATACCTTATAAAACATTGGTTTCAAGAAAAACTTTTGGCAAGAGTCGGTTTCCGTTTTCATGCCATTTTATAAGAGAAGCATTGTTGGCAAATAATTTCATTAATTTTGTTTGACAAAAGTTGTATTATAAAAAAGGGCAGCCCGGTGCACTAATGCTCCTGCATACGCAGGGTTCAGAAAGGGGTCACACTATTCTGGTGTATTGTACACAGTCTTACCCTGTTTTTTACACAAGAGATTGTTTCCTAAACTTGAACCTGCGACCTTTCAGTCACATGACAACAACTTTCCCGTTATGCCAAAACTCGTCTCATAAATAGAAATATGATCAATTTTACAACACTTAATAAAGCTTAACAGGAATATAGATAAAAATAAAAAGTTGAAAAGTCTGCAAAGAAAAAAGACACTAACTCTTAATAACCTTAAGAGTATGTAGTTATTGGAACTAAGAATGCACAATCCTGGGTTTAAGGCTGTAAAATTGATCGTAAGGTTAGCCAAGCATTATTGAAACTAGACATTATAAAGAACAGAAGGTTTATTTCCAAACAAAAATGTACTAAAATAAACTTTATTTCATTCTTCTATTTAACTTCGGATAGATTATTGTTGACAGTATTGCTCTCAAATAGATACATCCACACATAATGTTTTCTCAATATGAAATTATGACTTATAATTAGATAAAGACTTTTCTATTTTTCCACTTAGCCATATAATCTTAATATGTTTAACCTCCTAGAGAGGCACTCGAGGTTCATAACGATTTCATATTTGCAAATTCAGATGCAGAGGAGCAGCACTGGCGGATTAGACAGGTGTGTCTCAAACATATCTCATAAATTTCATAATGATTCCATATATACAAGTTCCATTCAAAAACTAATATAGTGTTGGTATTTGATATCAGTAAGAGTAAATTGCTGAATAGGGGGGGGGGGGGGGGGGGGGATACAACACAAATAAGTCTTTCGAATTGAAATGACTGGATCGAAGGGCATCTCTCTGAAAGAAACTGTCAAAGTAATCGTTAAATTTAATGAGAATACTGAATTGGACGTAAACTAATTATTCAGTAAATTAAAAGGCAAGGAAATAGTAATAATCATGTATGTCTAGTACATTAGAATAATCAAACACATAATGGTAATACAAGGTTAATCGGATCTAAAAACTTATTGATTCACATGTACGTGAATTAGTATGTTCCTCCTAAACATATAGCTTTCCGGTAACATGTAGTAAGCTCCACGAGATTACCTAAACTCGAGTTTGAACACCTTGAGAGTAATGAAATGAAACTTTCAGTCAAAAATCTTGTATCCCAACTGCAGCCTTCCTCTCTGCAAACCCTGACAAAGATGACAACATCAATTACCGACATGTAACAATATCAATTACCAATTATTACATATGTTTGGATTCATTAACTCTATACAAATCCAAATAAATAATCACACTTCCTACTTGAGTCTGATATAGATAATAATGAGAAATCTTCTAAAACTAAAAGTGAATGATAAAAAAGAGGAATAATTAGTATTACTATGCAAGAACTTGCAACACAGCTAACCCATTGATTTGACCAAATAAAGAGAGATTTTAGGGTAAAGGAACAATTCTTTATCATAAATTATATTCTTTTTTAATCAAGAATCAAGTCTCCACAAGAAGAATCACCAAGCAACAACAAAGAATAACTAAAATAATGAAACAAAGAACATCTAATCACTTCAACCACCAAATTTCAAAACAAATTAATGTCCTTAACAACATCAGGAATGCGTTTTCCATCCTTAACTACCAAACACTGCTGCTAAATCCTGCTGAAAACTGGACAGAAAACTTCGCAACTCCAAGCACAGCCTGTTTAGTTATTAATACTCCAAGAAAGAAATAGATTAAAAAAAAATTCCCATATAGACCAAATAACTGTTCGTAAGAGACCCTTCACCAGCTTTGGATTAGACCTCTTAATCCATAAGAGACTTTCTTATTGGTTAATGTATTACAATATACAAATTGGTATTTGCACAATAAATCAATTCTAAAGTTCAGCATGTAAATTTAGGTTAATATTTTTAATACATTTTAACTAATATGCATTCATTACTACTTAAGGTTGCTAACAAATTTATTCATTTTATTTTGTTATTGACCAAATTAAAATTAATTAAACACTTAACTCAAAGAAGAAAAGAAACAGAAGCTACTGAATAACTTCAAGAAACAATATCAGACAAAGGATAATTTCACAATAAGAAACATAATACGCAAGCATCATCAGAAAGATGCAATTTTCCATTGAGTTTTCAACACAATGAACAACGAAGGGAAAACCATCAGGCATATATTGAAAAAAAAATGGACAATTAGTAGTATTGATTTGATAATTTTAATCCTAATTCTAAAGAGGAATATATAAGTTGAGAAATGTGTTCTAAAAATGGACCAATTGGAAATACAAAAAAAATGTAACAGCTGAGAAATGTGTTCTAAGACAAGTAGGCCAAACCCATGCTGCCAAAGAAAATCAAATAAATATGACACAAGAATCTTATCCATGTAGTATATTTTAAGGCAAGGCAATGAAAATAAATACAAGGTAAAACTGCAAATAACACCCAACTGCTAGCATTGCACAATACCTTAAGCAATAATCATGCACGAACTGAAGTATTCCCACTTTTTGTCGGTGAATGAATAGCAAGGTGGAGCAATTATCTTTCTCAATGATGGCCTTGAAACTACCATTGAGGCAACAACATCACCACGCACTCCACGGCATTTCCTCAAATTGATCTCTCTCAGTTGCTTGCAGTTTTCTACCACGTGCTTCAATCCCTTCTCTGTGACATCACAACAACTTTCCAGTAACAGATGCAAAAGTCCACAACAACTCTTTGAGATCACACGAAGTCCTTCATCATCAACTTTTGTATGTGACAAGTTCAAGATTTCCAATTCGAGAACTTCAAAGTTCATGTTGCGTAGCTTCACTCTTGGACAGTAGGATAAGTTCAAATGTCTAATCTTACAACATCTCCGTAAAACTTGACAAATACCTTCTTCATACATGTTATGGGAAGAGGTCAAATCAAGAAGCTCCAAATTGGGGAATGAGGAAGCAAATGCTTCCATCTTTTCATTTGTTAACCAACGATTGGAAACCAAACTCAGAGACTTTAATTGAGGGTTTAATACAAAATTCATCACAGGATTAGGATTCTGTACAATTTGTACCCTTCCACATTGGTATTCCACTTTGATCTCATTAAGGGAAGGACAATTCCTAATGAATTCAAACAACACTGAATGTTCATACACTTCATAGTATCTGGTAAAGGATAAAGACCTCAATGTTGGTCTCGCGATTAAAGCAGAAGACATGCCTGCTTGGGTTAATTGACATCTAAACATGATGGCATCTTCGAGAAGCTTGCAATTCTTAAACAAATGGAGAAGCAATTCATCATTGATGTATTCATGACCAGAGAGATTAACCCTACGGAGTTTCAAAAGTGCTGATGAAAGAGCCTCTACTCCACCAACAATGTTTGTCAACCTTCCACGTTGACTAAAGTCGAGTTCTTCGAGCAAAGGGAAACAATCGGCGATGAAGAACATGTCAGTGCTAGTGACAGATAAAATGTTGGAACAAGTGAGAGAGATCAAAGTTGTAATATTTTTTGAAAGTGCTCGCAACCCACTTGCTGGAATGATGGCTTTATTGGAGATATTAAGTGATGTGAGTTTCAATGGGAAACGAGAGATTTCGAGGAGAAGTGCGTTGAGTTCACGATGGAAGCTTGGGATAGTGTAGCAACGGGAGAGGTTGAGGGAGGTGAGATTAGGAAACCTTTGAAATAGACGACGAGGGTTAGGGAGTGTTGCGGTATAGATAGTGAGAGAGAATTGGAAATTGTTGGTGATGGAGAGGAGCTGTTTCGATATGGAGGAGAGAGATTTCAAATATCGGCTGTATTCTCTGTCGTCGCAGCCGTCGGTGACCAGTTTGAAGATAAGTATCCAGCAATCATCAGGTAAATATAATGATTCTTCTGAAGAAGCCATTGTTGTTTTTGTGGAAGAAACGAAACCAATTGGTTTGAAAAATTGAGATATATAAAGCGTTTACTGAAAGTTGGAGATTTTAGGGTTTGGTTAAAGAAGGAAGAAGATAGACACATACAAACTCGTCACATTCTTTTCAGACTACACTACTTATTCAATCAAAAAAACACTAATTCAAAGTTGGACTCAATTTTGTCAAAAAAAAAAATAGTTGGACTCAATTTAAAAGAGAGAAATAAAATTGCTCTTTTCACTTCCCAAATGTCTCCTTTAACACCCCTGAAATTATCAAAATGCTCCCATCGCTAACTATCTCCAAATGCAGTTTACTGGGCAACACACTTCTACCTCATTCTTCATTTACCAACTTTCGAGTTGAAGTCGCTTATGGTTCAAGCTTCCTTTGATGTCAAACCAAATATTGTTGACTCTTCCGTTGATGTGAAATCTTTTATTGAAGCTTTTGTTTACGTGAAATCTTCCGGTGTTTTCAAGCTTCATTACAATGAAGTAAACACTGCGGCATTATGTTGAACCAAGATGGGTTTTAGAACAATATATCTAAAGTTTTGATGATAACAATATATAGAAGAACAATTGGATGCTCTAAAGTTTATTCAAGTGTGCAGGACCATAAAATTAAAATTTGACTCTAAAGTCAACATTCTAGCTTTGAAACACACTGCTCTAAAGGAAGAAGAACAACACTGATCTTCAAGAGAAGCTCTGATGAAAAAACTCTGATTTGAAGATGGTCAACAAAAAGTCAAATCTTCGAAAGAGAACTCGTCAAGTTCTGAAGACGAAGCTCTAATCTGAATGATTAAGTCAACGATCAACCCTCTAAAAAAAGAACATCTAACTAGTTTTGTAATCTTCTGAAGAAACATCGTTGTCCATGTCAAGTAGTACGTTTTGTCCTTGTTGAATTAAAAAAAGACACATTTCAGTAACAGAAACACCTATATGAAAGACAAATCGGATGCAACATATCATTTCCAAAGAAGCAAAGAAATTATGAAGTATTATTCAACAAAATTATCTTTAAGCCAAAGATTTGAAATCTGAAGAAAACTTTTCATGGAAGCTTGATGCGCTAGACTCTCTTAAAACGACGACTCTATTCAAATCACCTATAAAAGGACCATCATCGTTAATTTGAGGAAATATAGAGAACGACAAGCTTTCAACTATGCCAAAACTCTGATTACATTCTAGCACATAAACACTTAGAAAAATTCTTACAAACTCCCAAATTAGAATATCTTAAGTGTTTAGAAAACTTATGTGCTTAATTTATTTTACCACTCTTTGAGTATGATATGTAAACAAATATCAAATTATTGTAGACTCTTAATCCTATTAGATTGTACGTTGAAGTTCTCGAGGAGAGACAAAAAAATCTTAAACTTATGCGTCTAAATGCTTTGTGATTAAGTTTGATTATAGTGAAAAAATCGCTAAGTGCTTTCTAAAAAACAAAATGATTTATAGCATAGCAACTACTATTGACATGTTGAGTTTAATGATCTTGAAAGAGGATCAATGCTTACCACAATTATTGTTTGGGATAATTTTCTTTATTTGTCAGTGGAAAATGCTACCTCTGATCTTCAAAATACTCTTTGAAAATTTAGTGTAGATTTAGGTCTACGGTGGCAAAATTTGATTTCAATTGAATTAATTTTCTAAAATCAATTTAATTGAAATTTAGTTTAAAATAAAATGATTTATGTTTGGATAAATTCACTTGAATAATAAATTTGAGTTTAAAAATCAAGTTTTATGGTAAAAATTAAAATCATAGGTTCAAGTTAAAATCGGTTCTTAAGACAAATCAATTTGAATCAAGAACCCCCAAATATATCAATTTTAAGTCTTTAAAATCAATTTTGACTCTCCCTCCAAACATGCACTATGTCTTTAAAATCAATTTCTCAGTTAATCTACTCGCAACAGGTTTCACTTCTAACCTTAGCTCCATCAAATCTTATGGTTGTGAACTCCATTACGAATAGCCAACCACCACTCATTTTCTTTTCTTGCTAATCCAAATTCACACCCACATTTTCTTGAGTTTGTATCTGAAGGTGAGAAAAACACAAGGAGGGGGGTGTTGAATTGTGTTATCTTTTTCTTCTTCTTTTTAAACTAAGTCCAAAGTCTGATAGAGTTCGGAGTCTGGAACAATGTTCAGAGTCTAATAGCAGCGGGTATAAAAGTGTTAGAGAGAGAAAAGAGAAAGACACAATGAAATTATCTTTATTCGTTCCACAATCTGAAAGTAGTCCAGCCCCCCTTCTACGGAGATGTTCACTATAATCCAATCTGATTACAAATGCTCAAGCACACAAGCAAAAGATTTCCTATTATCAACCACAAAAGCAAGAGACTTCAAAACAAACAAATTACAAAGAAATAAATTTGGTTTGAACACTTGATATACAACTAGTGATGTTCACAGTACAAAACAATTCAGACTCTAAGACTCTAGAATTTCTAAGATGTGAAAGTTGTTAAGAAATTTTAAGTGTTTGATGCACAACAATTTCAACAGAGTTTTGGCACAGATAAAATGTTGTAGATTATCTTATTAATCTTCAAGTCTTCATTCCTTTACATAGAGGTATAAGAGAGATGTTGTAGAGGTGTCATTGCATCGAAGAGTCAATGTAGAAGCTTGATCAATCAACATTGATTTGTTGCTTGATATGGTTAATGTCCTAGAAGGGAATAATTTGAAATTCATTGTATGGAGAATAAACCAGCAGAGACACAATTGTAGCTTGTACTATGCGCATGAAATGTTTGAGTAGTGAAGTAGCGGTTGTACAATTGTACTATTGTCCATCACTTGTCCTTTCTCTGTGGAAAAACATTAAATGCCTTCTAATTCCTCTGAAATATCTGTTGCATCAATCTTTTATTCCTTCTCCACATTTGTGTCTTTAAGTATCCATTTAACTAACTTTAGGTTCTTCATTTCAGACTATGGACTTCAGACTCTAGGTGATCTTCATATCACTCTGACAATTAGCTTCTGTTGGTCTTCAGACTCTGAAGTCTTGCTACTAAGCTTCTCTTGTAAATTTTGTTGCTCTCATTTGTTCTTCCAGAACCAATACCTTGTTTTAAGACTTAAAAATTTTAGTCTTTGGTTCTGCACACTTGAACAAATATTAGCATATCCAATTGAACTTTTAATATCTTGTTATCATCAAAACTCAAAGAGACATTGTTAAACACATTTTGTTCCAACAGTGTCTTGAAAATTCAATTTTCTCTTTCTTTTATGTGGCCTATATTTGCCACTCCTTTCACAACGCAACATTAAAATTGGTTTTTGGAGATTGGATCAATCTATAGGTATATTCCGCCTTTGTTGCTTGTCGAAGAACCCAATTAATCAAATCATCTCGGACTTTTCATCTATCTTCTGTGAAAAATAAGATGAAGATGAGAAAAACACAAGAATTGGAGGGGAGGGGTTGAAATGTGTTTCTTTTTCCTAAAAATCCTTTCAAGGTAAATATTTTAGAAGAGGCTAGAAAAGAAAGCAGAAGAAGAGAAGAATCAACACATATATTTATCCTAGTTGGAATGGAATAAAAAATGAGTTTTTTAGAAAGAAATCAATTGACCTTTACAAAAATATTGAGAACCTAATAAGTTGACCAAATTGTATATGTTTTTTTTTTTTTGGTCTAAAAAAAATCATAAAACTAACATCTCAAAATTTTCAAGGAACCAAAACCAACAATGCTAATCAAGTGTCCAGTGAAGTAATATCTATGAAGGATAATTGACTTTGTGAATGAAGCCAATCAATTATTTCAACTTGCTCCACTCAAAATTAGTTCAAAATGGAGAGTCTTCTTTCAGCTCTGAAATGGCCTTTTTGCTCATTATGTTATTTTCTCCTTCTCTGCAACTATTCATTTAAAGGTAGCATCCCTTACACATTGGTCTCTAAACAAACTAAAACATACCAAAATTGAATAGAGTATTGGACTTTAAGACTCAACAAAATATAGAAGCAAGATTTGGCCCTTTATAGTAAGCATTTCACTTTCAAAGGTGGTAATCTAATTCAACAGTTCATATTTCATGTTTTATGCAAGATGTAGAATAATAACTTATAGATATGTTGAAATATTGACAAATGGTTTTTTCGACGTCTCTTTTTCAAACAGTAAAAAAATTATGCAAAGTCTCTTTATGATTGATTAACCTTTAGGCTCAAATTAATCGACATATTAAAAGGACTGTTTTGTCAGATGTTGTGAAGGTAGAATGTCATTCTTGATGTTGCACACTTCTATGATAAAATTAGTTTATAATTAGAATTAACTATAAAAAGAAACTGAAATCAAACAAATATCTACATTCTTTGAATAATAAATCTAAAAGTAGTCTCTTGTATAGCACTGAGTTAATGTGGGAAACAACTGAAAAAGCAAATGAAAAGCTAGTATCTGATAGTAATGATCCTTCAATCACAAAGTTTTATACAAATGCATATAAGTAAATGTAATGAATCGTGTAAGCGGAGAAATAGTGGAATAATTGAATAATAGCTGCAACTACTTATAAGTAAATGTGAAGAATCGTCTTGGGAGTCTTGATGTCTTTCTCTGCTTTCATCATCTTCTTCCAGCAGAAATAATCAATAAACAATAACTAATCACCACACAAGTGATGATAAATCATCATCAACATATGGGAACAAGTTGGGAAAGTCAGAAAAAGTGTTGCTCATAATGTTGGATTCACCAATTTCCACCCAATGTTGTTGTGCATCGCAATTGTCGCGACATTGTGTCGCAGAATTATGAAGAAAACTTTGGTCCTGCTCCGGTATTGAGTGAGTAGCTTCTAAGCTAAATTGTGTTTCAAGAGGACTCTTCTTTGATTTTTTCATCTTACCTTTTGTCTCATCGGTTGAGCTCTTAAACTGATTTCTATACTTCTGCAAAACAACATTGCAGTTACAATGTTAATAATAATACTAGCTCCATAAATTTCAGTTTACAATCATACAAAATTGAACACAAGTAGTATATTATCAACAAGAGGATATATAGAAGCTAACGGACAAATACTTATATTCTATTCTAGCAATACAACAAGAAATAGTCACTGCAAATGATTAATGCAAGCTGTAACAGCTAGAAAAAGAATTTGGAATTACATGTCATGCATAAGCTATTAAATTCAGGTTCGTTTCATTTACACCGGCCTATAAGTAGCTGAAGCTACTCTCAATTATAACTGTTATAAGTTGTATAACATGCAAGACTATGGTATAAACAACATACATGATTTACACAATTACAACAGACTTAGGTAAAAGATCACTGACAAACCTAGGCAACTAGACTTAGGTACAATATATCAAATTTACAGAATCAATAAAATTTATGCAAAAACGAACCTGTAAATGGCTGGCAACATGTTCTTTTTTCATATCGGGAACATCCATGATTTTCAGAATCTTTTTTGGCGTTGCCCCTGAAAAATAAGAGAAAAACATGGACATAAGTTCAACTGTTGAAGAATGCAATAAAGCATAGTAAAAAAGTAATTAGGAAAGAATCATACTATCAAGGCCTAGTTGATTGACTGCACGTAGAAACTGCTGATGCAATTCTCGCGACCAAGACAAACGGGCCTTCTTTGCAAGTGTTTCTTTTGAGGCATTAGCATCTTCTCTACCCCGTTTTCTATTTTCTTGAAACACCGAGCTTCCAACAATTTCATATTTTTTGTTTTGAGTCAAACCTTTTCTTATAACATGTTGCCACATGGTCTTGAACTGTTTTTCAACCAAAGGCTTAGTCCAATATTCGCAAGCCCCACATTCAATAGACTTCATAATAGAACTTTCTGCAGAATCAACGGCCATCACTACAAAAAAGAAATAATAATGTAAGTTCACACTTATTAAGTACATAATATGAATGAATCATTTGAATTGTGCAAAGTTGAATAAATTCTTACTAATGACAGGAATTTTGAGTTGTAGGGTAACATTTTGGACAAAGTCGTAAACATCCATGTTTGGCATATGAGCATCAATCAACATTACATCGAAACAGTCCTTTCTTTCCAACATGTTGAAGGCATCAGAAGCCATGCTACATTTGGTAACTGAAATAAACAATATCAGAATAAGCAAACATGAAAACATATAAAAGTAAGAATTTTTACCAAAAAAGATGAAAACTTTGAATAAGGTGTGATTCAGTTACTAACCCTTATAATTGCATCGATTACACATCTCCTCGACGAAATTAAGGAGAGTGATGTCATGATCAATTGCAAGAACCTTGAGACCTTCTGATAATGATGGTTTGTCGGTGAAAAGGGCCATTGCAATTTTGTCAAGAAAGAAACGGAAATAGTTTCTTAGGGTAGAAGAATCTTCAACACTGTGTGGTGTTGAGGGAAGAATAAGAAGGAGCAAATCTTGTTCTTCTTGGAGAATGAATGTGCTCTGAACAAGAAAGTGATCGCTGAAATTTAGGGTTCCCTTTAAGAGAACTAAACACATATATTTATAGTATCTAAAATTTAGGGTTTTGATTTGAAGGGTAATATGATAAATCTTGTGGGTCAATTATACGCGCTCGCTAGCGGGAAGAGAGAAATTGAAGAGGTGCGATTAGTGTTTAGAGAGGTGTGTGTGGTATTTCTCGTGTGTCAGGAACATACGGATTAATTAGGTGTCAAGATTTTAATCACATTGATTTTTTTTTTTAACATAAATCACTCATTAAATTTTCATCATCCAATCCAATTATTAATTTTAGGGTGATGCTAATTTATGCCCTTAGGGCACATGTTAGGTTTCTATAAAGAGCAAGTATTTATTAAAAATATTAAATTTTAATATTGTAAGAAATAAATTGACACAATTTACGATTCATAATTTCTATCTTTGAACCTTAACTTGTGCCCTTAAGGCATAAGTTAGCATTTCCCTTAATTTTATTTTACTTTTTTTTTTGGGAAAACACGAGTGTCAAAGCCCGAAAACAAAAAAAAACTACTGCTTAACAAGACACAAAGATTGCTTCCCTTAAGACTCATTTGGTCGCTCTTGATGGTAAGGGGAAAGAGGAGGAATTGTCGGAAGAGAATGTGGAATTGCATGGTATTACTTTGGGAATTCATTCTTTGTCCTGATCAGGTCTCAATACTAGTATATGTTGGCAGCAGTCGAGGCATAATTGGCAAAGTCATGGTGAAGCAAATTTAAAAAAATATCATTCTGTCATGCAGGGTCGTTCCTTTGAAACTGGAGGCTCGGCTCTCATAGTAAATATATGCCCCTAATAAAAAAAACGCACAATTTTTTTAAAAGATTAATCTTCTATTTAATTGAAAATAACGCTCGTATAATGATTATTAGTCACCGAAATCAAAATTAGCAATTATTTTGTACTAAAGACGTGTTTTTTAACTTAGAAATAGAAACATGAAACATGAATTTTTACTTAGAAATTGAAACATGAAACATGTTTATTTTTCTTTTTTGAGTGGGGGTGGGGATATTGAGCAATAATTTTTTCTTGAGACCCATCACTTTGGAAGGCCCAGCTCGATTGAGCTCTTTGCACTCCCCAAAAAAATGGCCCTGCTGTCATGGCTAGACGGCGGAGGTGAAATTCTTTGTGTACAATTTTGGTGGATGGCGCTACGATGGAGGGAGTGCAGTCGGTTCGTGATGTTGTGTACTCGCATTTTGCGACTCATTTTAAAGCGTGAAATGTGGTTCGGCCACGGGTGGTAAACCTTCAGTTCCGTGCCTTTTCTTACGCGAAAGGAGGTGGCTTCATAAAAACCTTTTTCCGCGGAAGAAGTGAAGGTTGTTGTGTGGGATTGTGACAGTTTTAAGAGTCCGGTTCCCGACGGCATCAATTTGGGATTTATTAAGGATTTATGGCTTGACTTGAAGGATAATTTAATGAGGTTCTTATCAGAGTTTCATCGGAATGGGAAGTTGACGAAAGGTATAAATTCTACTTTTATTGCTCTTATTCTAAAGGTGGATAACCCTTAAACTTTAAATGATTTTCGGCCTATATCATTGGTGGGTAGCCTTTATAAAATTCTGGCAAAAAATTTACCTAATAGACTGCGACAGGTGATTGGTAGTGTTATTTCCGATGCTCAGTCAGCTTTTGTTAAGGATAGGCAAATTCTTGACGGTATTCTGATAGCAAATAAGCTGGTAGACAAGGCCCGCAAGTCAAAGAAGAAAATCATGTTGTTTAAAGTGGATTTTGAAAAGGCTTATGATTCAGTTGACTAGGGTATCTAGATGGTTTCATGGGAAGAATATCTTTCCCGACTTTGTGGGGAAAGTGGAATAAAGAGTGTGTTAGTACAGCTACAACATCCGTGTTAGTAAATTGTAGTCCCGCAACTGAATTTCCTCTTGAAAGGAGTTTGCATCAGGGCGACCCGCTCTCACCATTATTGTTTCTGTTGGTGGCGGATGGTTTGAATGTTATGATGAAAGCCATGGTTGCCTCATCTTCAGTTTGATGATGACACATTACTGGTAGGGGGAAAAAGTTTAGCTGATGTTCGTGCTCTGTGGGTTGTTCTTGTTCTCTTTGAGGCGGTGTCTAGTTTGAAAATATATTTTCATAAAAGTATGTTGTTGGGAGTTAACACTATTGATTTTTGGTTGAGTGAGGTGGCGTCTGTTTTGAGTTGTAAAGTTGGTAAGGTACCGTTTATGTATTTGGGGTGCCTATTGGTGGTAATCCGCGAAGGTTGGTGTTTTGGAAGCCTATTGTTAACCGTATTAAAAATAGACTGTCTGGTTGGCAAAGCTGATTTCTCTCCTTTAAGTATGTTCTGACTACTCTGCATGTCTATGCTCTGTCCTTCTTCAAGGCTCCATCAGGTATAATCTCTTCAATTGAATCTCTTTTGAAGTTTTTTTTTTTTTTGGGGGGGGGGGGGGGGGGGGGGAATGGGTGGAAGATGTTTGTTTGTGTAAGGAGTATGGCGGTTTGGGGGTTAGGCAGTTACGGGAATTTAATATTGCATTGTTAGGTAAATGGTGTTGGAGGTTGTTAGTGGAGAGAGGTAGTTTTTGGCACATGGTGATGTTGGCTCGTTATGGTGGTAAGGAGGATGAAAGGTTGCATAATGCGGGCCAGGGTTGTTCCTCGTGGTGGAGGGAGATAGTGAAGATTAGGGATGGTGTACGTGGTAGTGAGGGTGGGTGGTTTGAGGAGTTGGTGCCGAGAAAGGTGGGGGATGGGGATCATACATTGTTTTGGTGTCGAGAAAGTATGAATTTCTGTTCTTGCAGAACGTTCGGGACAACGTTCTCTACGTTCAATTGGCCTTGGCAGAAACTTCACACGCTTTTGCTTAGTTGTAATGAGTTGTCTGAGAGTTGGTAATGGTTCCAGTAAATTGATAAGACTTGGTGTGATCATGATTATGTCATTTTGATGATGTCACATGCTTTACATCCAAGGTTTGCACTTTTCATAGATTCCTTTCTTTCTTTCCTTAATGGGTCGAAATCCTATTTGGGTTTTTCACTGATTTTGTCCTTTTATGTCCCATTTGCAATTAATACCTTTATTTGCTTCTAATGTCTTGCCATTTAAAACCTTTTAATCATTTTGATTCCTATGATTATTCTTGGTGAGACAGAGAATTATATTTATTCTTTAGTTTAATTATGCAACTCTTGACTTTTAGCTTAAAAGCTCATATTTGTCTCTTGCATTGTTTGTTGTTTTGATGAAGATGCCTTGTTATCCTTGTGAGGTCAGAATGTTCTTATAAACGTTCTCAATGAAACAAGCTCACAAAAAGTATTAGTAGATAACAATATATAAATAAATTAAATGTGTTTGTTATCTTTAAAACATAAGATGAAGATTTTGTTTTCAACAACATTCACTACAAATTTTACATCAAATGACTAATTGTTGGAGTGGGTTCGAGAAGAATCAAAGAAGTCGGGATTAATTGTTGTTATTGGAAGATAAGATAATGGATGTAATGGCACAAAAACAGTTGTTGCAATGTTATGTGAAAGATGAGATTTATATCGAGTATAAAAAGTTGTCCAAGCGTAAAATATATGGTTCGGTTAAATGTGACTGTATGTTTTAATTGAGACGTTATTTGTTGAGTGTTGGTGATTTGAGCCTCAAAGTTGGGGATGGAAGACACAATCATGAGATGGCTGAAGTGTTGCAGAGACTTAAAATTGTTGGATGATTAAGACCGAAAGAGAATTGGCTTCTTCGTGAGTTGACAAACTCAATAGTCATTCCAAGAATTATACTAAACCACTTTAAAAAATAAAAATGGTCGAAATACAACTACTATTAAGGATATTCACAATGCATGTCACAACTATAAACAATTTATTAAGGGTTCAATATTAGAAATGCAGCATCTTATGAAGTTCTTGGTTGATGATAAGTTTGTGTTTTAATATAGGAAGAAGTATCCTGACTTTGTGTTTATGGACTCATCCAGATCCCATCAAAGAAAACGAAATGAGTAAATGGTCACTTTAGTGCTGGACTTTGCACCTCGCTGTCACAAAGGTCCCTAACTCAAAATTAAATACAAAGTAGTCCATGAATGTGCACTTTCATTATCAGTTTAGTCCTTGACGTTAAAAACTTTTGTTAAATGATGAGGTGGCAAATATTTTGTGCTGACAAGGTGCATTAGGTGTTGCAGGGACTAAAGTGAAAGTAGAATATGGTCACTTTGGGGATTTAGGGATTTGAGATTCATTTTGAGGATATTGATTTGAGATTTAGGGATTTAGCAATTTGAGATTCAATTTAGGGATATTGATTTTCGAATCAAAGACCAAAGTGACAATTTTCTACTTTCACTATAGTCCCTATGACACGTTACGCATCTTGTCAACACAAAACATTTGTCATTTCATTAGATAACATAAATTTTTAACGCCAGAGACTAAACTGATAACGGAAATGCACATTCGGATACTACTTTATTTTTAATCTTAAGTCAAGGACCATTATGACAACGAAGTGCAGAGTTAGAGATTGAAATAACCATTTACTCAAAACAAAATACGACAGAAATACCAATGTTTTAGTTCAAAACCTTGCGCGAACTTACCTTGATCCAGTATAATAATTCCTCTGAATATATAATGCAATATTTCTATCAATTGAGTTAGGCTCACATACAACTATGATGACCAACTAATATTCAATTTTATTTAATTATAAATTTTAGTCATCAAAATTAAAATTTTATAATACTAGCACGGTTTCGTACACAAGTAATTAAATAATAACAAATATATTTAAAATAAAATTGTAATAAAAAATTAGTGTCCCAACGGTGCAAGTAAAGTTGTTGGTAATCTAAAAACCCAACTTCTTTTGACTCCTTCATCTTCTTCCCTTTCTAACTTCATCTCCCCTTTTTCAATTCCCACACTCATCAAACCAAATTCAACCCAATAATCACACCCCCCTTTTCTCTATTCCCACCCCCACCCCCTTCCATGGCACAAGAACAACCACCATTACAGATCCACTCCACCACCAACAACAATACGGTTCACCCTGTTTCACTACCAGTTCATCACAACAATGGTAGAGAAGTGAAGCATTACAAAAAATGGTTTCCTTGGTTGTTACCGTTTTTTGTTGTTGCTAACATCGTAGTTTTTGTTATCACTATGTATGTTAATAATTGTCCGAAGAATTCTGTTTCTTGTATTGCGAGGTTTCTGAAACGTTTCGCTTTTCAGCCTCTTAAGGAAAATCCTCTTCTTGGTCCTTCTTCTTTGACGTGAGTTTTTTTTTCTTTGCCTAATTTTCTTTTTTGTTTTGTTTTTGTGTTTTTATGATAGGTTGTGATTGAAATTCAGTTTTTTTAGTAAATTATTAGTGAATTGGGTTGGGTTAATAAAAGAGGTTAGTTTCTGTTAGTTCAATTTGTAATGTCGATATCGATAGGTTGAACACATTCATTTGGAATGAATTTTAGGCTATGAAGCACGGACACCAGACACTGACACGTCGACACCACTGATAATGATAATTTGAGAAAATCACATAATTCAATATAATTATATGTGTCGGTGTCACGACACATGTCCGACACCGGGACATGCCGAATCCGATGAGTGTCCGTGCTTCATAGGTTTCAGGTAATGTTTGTCACTCGATCTCTAGACAACGAATAAGGGGATTATAGTCTTTGAAACATGGTGGACTATTGTTTGAATTCACACTTGTTTCAATGTAAATTTGCTGAGTAATGATGATGACTGGATGGGGAGAGAGAGAGAGAGAGAGAGTTAGAGTTAGAAAGGTGTCTTGGTGAAGTAGATGAAAGGTGACGATGGAGAACGACGTGGGGTACCTGCAATGCAAGGATTCCAACACTCATAGGCCAATTAGTGGAAACCCGGAACCTTGCAGTTGTGTGAGAGTTTTTCGCGGTGTTTATCAAGACAAAATAAGGGGGTTAGTCTCTGAAACATGGTGGACCGTTGTTTGAATTCACACTATTGTTTTGAATTGTTGTAAATGTGCTGATGAATGATGATTATTGCATTGGGGGAGAGAGAGAGAGCGGGGGGGGGGGGGGGGGGGGGGGGAATTAGATAGAAAAGGTGTCTTGGTGAAGTAGATTAAAGGTGATGGTGGAGAACGTCGAGGATACCTGCAAGGATTCTGACACCCAAGAGACCAATTAGTGTAAAGAGTAGTTGTAGAATGAAATTTGAAAAGTATACTTGAACTTCGAGTACACATCATTTTGTATTGTAGTTTTGGTCGATTACTTGTGGCTGAAAATGTAGTTACCACTCCATGCATTGAGCATCTTTAGGTGCGGTGTGGATTGTGAGTGACTGTTGATCATGATCAACGGGCTTGTTGGTGATTTGTATGCGCTTCATATAGGCTAACACGGAAGTAGCTCATCGTTTGAACTGCGCTCTAGTGTTGGGTTTTTATGTTCAGTCCAAATTAGGCTTGAATTCCCACTGTCAGGACCAGAGAAGCCCAACCCAGTCTGACCCAATATGAGTCAGGTTCGAGTTTGACCATGTCCCATAGTGAGTCAATCTCGAGTTTGACCAGGTCCCGCAGTAAAATAGGTATGAAGTGTCTCATTTTATGACCTGACCTGATTCACTATTTATTACAAAGTATTGTTAAGTATAGGCTATAGCGGCATTATAGCACTGTAGTATACTTTTCATACCTATTTCTGCAGTTTGAACAAATTGCTATTTCTGCGATCCGCTATGGAAAGCATTAATTTTATTGCATGTAATACACTACTGGTTCATCTTATGATGTTAGAAATATTTCCTTAGTTCCTGTTCTGTAGTCTAAAATATTAGGAGGACTAATTGGAGCATAGACCAACATTATAGATACAACAAGCAAAACTACAAGGAACAACAACAAATTAAGGACTAATTCTGGTATAGATCAATATTATGGAGACTAAAACCAAAAAAACTAGTGACAAAATCTAATTTGAGGACAGGCTGCAAGATTTTTTTTTTTTTTTCAAGGATTATAAGTGGAAAAGATGCATATTTGTGGATGAAAAAATATTTTAAATTTATGGATATTTTTTTTTTTTAAGAATGCATTTTAATATCTGATAGAAAATTCAAATTGATTGTTAATAACTGGTGATTTGCTATGTTGCTTAGGCTACAGAAGATGGGGGCTCTTGATGTGGACAGAGTGGTTCACAGGCACCAAGGTTGGCGTCTCATCACTTGTATGTGGCTACATGGTGGAGTTTTTCATCTATTAGCAAATATGTTGGGCATTCTTTTTATTGGAATTCGGCTTGAGCAAGAATTTGGGTTTGGTATGTGTCATTCTGCATTAGTCTTTAGTAGTAGGATTAAATATATTTTTATGATTCTAAGTATGTTTTTAATCCCTATTAGTATACCAAATTTTGGTCTTAGTCTATAAATTTGAGTTTTGCTTTTTGGCCCTTGTTTGTGAAAAGTGAGCAATTCTGGTTCCTACCATTATGATAGATCCACCAACTGCTGACCTTTCAAATGGATTCCTAACTCAAAGGTTGGTGACTTGTTAGCGTTTAAGAAATCTATGGATGATAACAGGACCAAAATTGCTTGGAGAATTAATAGGGATTAAAAACAAATTTAAGTCCTATTATGGATAACATGCTGTAGTGGCATGTTAGTTTATAGTATTTCTACCAAGTATTCTTTTATTCTGTATTAGTCAGATCTTTGTGCTTATAATATGAATTTGAGTAGTAAAATGTAGATAAATAGAACTAACAAGGAAACAAGTAATTAGGCCTGTATTCTGAAAAAATTGTCCTATTATCATTGGTGAAAGGTTAAGAGATGGTATTGGCAACTTCAAAGTATTTACATGCAACAACCTCTAAATTAAGATTAAAACAGATCTGTTAATATGAAGTATAATGTGAGTAATTCTGTTTATTATTGGTAAATAGATCAACATGACACCAAAATTTATTCCTTTTGGTTTATCTTTGACAGAGGTATGATTTTCTTAATTTTCGCATTACTAACTTATATATAGTTTTGCTACAGTGCTTATTGGACTGCTATTTGTCATATCTGGATTCGGAGGCAGTTTGCTTTCTGCTCTTTTCATTCAGTCAAACATTTCTGTCGGTGCTTCTGGTGCGCTCTTTGGGTTGCTAGGAGCAATGCTATCAGAACTCATCACTAATTGGTCCATGTATGATAACAAGGTGCATATTAAATTTCTTAATTTCTACTCTTGAGTGTCTTAAAAGTCAAGATTATGCACTTAAAAGGAAACCACTGCTAAACAAAATTTTGTTTTCATGTTCAGATTGCAGCACTTTTAACACTTGTGATCATCATTGTTGTCAATCTCGCAATCGGGATTCTTCCACATGTGGACAACTTTGCTCATATTGGAGGCTTTCTTACAGGATTTCTTCTCGGATTTGTGTTTTTGATACGACCTCAGTTTGGATGGGTAAACCAACGATATGCTCGTGTAGAGTATTCTCCAACACGTGCTAAGCCTAAATTCAAGAAATATCAGTGCATATTATGGGTCCTCTCCTTGATCATTCTAATTGTTGGGTAAGATCTGAACTGAAGTCTCTTATTTTTTAGATCTAGTGTATGTAAGGGGAGACTTGAGCATGACTAACCCTGTTCACAAGTAGCATGAAACCTGAGGTTTCCAGTTTCGTTGAGTAGTTGGGGTAGATTGCGGTATTAGTTTACCTCCAACAGTTGCAAGTTTTAGATTAAGCTTCTACTAAATTGAAAGAAAAACACATTGTAGCATGAGAAACCAAGTTATTTGCTTTAGGCAGAATCTCAAATCCATCAAAATCTTCTGTTACATTTATTGGATATTAAAATTGTGTTTCATGATCTTTACTACACACAGTAATAGTTTTACAGTTATTTTTTAAATAATTACTTTTGATATTGTTAATATGATACGTGTTTATATACTATATAGCAGACATGAAGGGATAAAACAAAGAGGAACTAGTAAGTAATAATTGACCAGTGTTATTTTTTTTATCTTGTAAAGCTTAGTTGCTTTCTTAATTCTGATGTTTAATACCAACACAAATCCGACACTTGTGGTTTTTTGAAGAAGAATCTGACACATGTGGTTACGTTAAATCGCTTCCATTTTTTTAAATTATTACTAGTGTCTGCATGTTAGTGTCAGAGTCGTGTCCGGTGTAT
Source organism: Medicago sativa (assembly GCF_051527215.1). Taxonomy (NCBI): domain Eukaryota; kingdom Viridiplantae; phylum Streptophyta; class Magnoliopsida; order Fabales; family Fabaceae; genus Medicago; species Medicago sativa. Next base: position 18,035,634 of record NC_140752.1, on the reverse strand, counting down.
GTGCTTTATAGCTGAATGATGTCATATATTTATATCTGTTAACTTATCTAAAAATCACAGGCTTTCTGGTGGACTTGTTGCACTCCTCAAGGGTGTTGATGCAAATGAGCACTGCTCTTGGTGCCATTATCTGTCTTGCGTTCCAACTTCAAAATGGAACTGCCATACAGAGGCAGCATATTGCTTGGTAAGCATTTTAGCTTAAATCCTCCTTATCTGAAAAATATTATCAGATCCTATGAACGAATTTATTTATAAGCCCTTTTCAAGTATTGTTACTTTACATAGTTTGAAAAATATTCCTCATTTAACACTTAGGGAGCATTTGTCTCGAGGCTTATGATTATCTGAAAATGATAGTCCTAATACTATAATTACCTGGAAAAGTGGAAAACTATTCCCATCAAAGATATTTGGTACATACTTATCATTCCCAGGACTGTTTTTACAAATTTTAGTTGACAGAAAGAGGTAGAATTAGGTGAAATTGAGAAGTTATGTTCAGAATTTAGAAGAATGAAACTTAACTTCTCTTTCCATGGGAATGTAAGATTCCAACTCCTTGACATGGAAATCAAAAGTGAAAAAAATGTGTACTGTGTAATCTAAATTCTTAGCAATAAATAATACCAATGAATATTTTCTTGTAACTTTGTACCAAACATGATGAGAATGTTTACATTCCCAAGGTCACATTCTCATCAATAATTTTACGTTTTAAGAAAAAGACACTCTTATGTTTGTAATGCTTCTCATTAAATAGGCAATTTTAAATTGCTTTATTCTTTGTGTCATAATCTCTAATATTTTTTTTCACTATGAGACTATTCATAGAAATTGTTTATGACATGTCCATAAGCTGTTTTCAGGTTATTTTCATAAGCTCCCCATGCTTATGAAAAAAAAACTTATATTTTATGTAGAAGCCGTTTGATGTTATTTTATAGAAATTGCTTATACATAAACACTTATATGATAAACACTTATTCTGTAAGAACTTAATTAAGCTTCTTATCCATTCAGGACTATATTATGTGCTTGTATATTTTTTCTTTTCTGTTTTGGTGTGGATATTCATTGTTTTGAATTAATACCATAAAATGCAGTCAAACCAGCTTGGCAGCCAGCTGAATGTAACATGCTCAAGCAATGGTAAATCAAGTACATATCTAATGCAAGATCCAACTAGTTCCCAGATCCAGCAATTGTGTACTCAGCTTTGTAATTGAGTTTTTGACCAAAAGGGATATTTACCGTTGGACGATTATGATCAGTTGTTGATATTAGGGTTTCAGGCTCTCATGAAGCACTATAGTTCTATACTTCTATTAATGTAGTCTATACCTGTTGGTTTTTTCAGGATACCAGATTTTATTTTTTTTGCAAAATGATTATTTTTGCCTTAGCAGATTTGTTTATTCTGTATATAGTACTTTGACTGATACCTATTTTGTGGCAGGATCAAAATATACTTGCAAATTATTTGTATCATAAAAAAGATAAAAACTGTGTCTTAATTCCTTTGATGGGTTTTGATTCCTGTGTTAAATAATTCAATATTGGAAACTTGAAGTGGTTTTTTTTTTTTTTTTTGGTATTAACACCTCTTGATCTCGGGAAATAGGGGTGTTGGTAATTCGAAATTTGTTTTTGGTGAGTTCATTAACCACTTGAATCAAATTGTTTGGTCGACTAGTCGAGTAAATCACTAACTTATTTCTTGAATTTTGTAGAACACTCTTTTTATGAGTGAATCATCAACTTCGTCCCTGAATTTGCACGAATCGGCCAAATTTGTCCCCCAATTTAACGAAATATCAAAATAGTTCCTGAATTTGTAAAATGTAAATCAATTTAGTCCCTCCGCTCAATTAGAGTGTTAACGGTGTGATGTGGCCGTTAACCTCTCACATGTCAGATGCCACATAAGCAGGGACTAATTTGGCTGATAGTGACCAAAATTTTCAAGGACGAAATTGATTGATTTGCAAAAAATGTTCTTTCCTCCCAAACGACTCTTTCTTTCTTCCCCAACGGCTCTTTCTTCCCCAAAAATATAAAATTGGGACCCTAATATTACAATCTTTAATCTACACTCCAAAATTTCTTCCAATAAATAGTGGCAACTCCAAAAACTCCAAACCCTAATTTTTGTGATTGAATATGAAAACTAGAACCCTCAATTTTTTTTGATGGAATTGGTGCTGGACATGGAAGAAAGACAAGATTGATGGAGAAGGTTCAGTCCATGGTTAAGGCTAAGGAAAGTGGCAATGATGAGGTTTAGAGGGCAAGGTTGATGGACAAAGTTGATTGAATATGAAGTGAGCTTAGGCTGATTAAGTTTTTGATAGTCATAATTTGCTTGTTTGAGTTTTTTAACATGTTACTGTATTGTTCTAGGTGTGTAAAGTTGTAATGAAAAAAGGTTGAAGATGAATGAAATGTAGCATTTCTGTAATATTTTTACCATCATATTAGTCCCTGAATTATTTGTTTAACTATCAATCGATCCATGCATTATATTAAAACATCATCAAATAAGTCCTTGAATTATATAAACAAAAATCAATTTGATCCTTGAAGTAGTCTCCGCAATGTCCCACAAACATAACTCATCAACATCCATTTTTTCCCAAACACAATTCACCACAAACATATTGCTGCCTCTGATACTCATCTCGATCTAAACCACCACTGTGATGCAGGATTAGCGTAATATTGTCTTCCATCCTACAGATTTTGGTAACATTAGTCTTAATCACAAACAAAACAACATCAAAATGCAAACCCTAAAATGCAAACCCTTTCTGAAATTGTTTAAATCAATCAGTAATTTCCTTCATTACTAAGTTAATCTTCATCAATTTTCGTATTATGGAAGACAATATTATGCTAATCCTGCATCACGGTGGTGGTTTAGAGCGAGATGAGTATCAGAGGCTGCAATATGTTCATGGTGAATTCTGTGTTTGGGAAAAAATGGATGTTGGTGATTTATGTTTGTGGGACATTGCAGAGATTACTTCATGGATCAAATTGATTTTTGTTTATATAATTCAAGGACTTATTTGATGGTTTTTTAATATAATGCAGAGATCGATTTGATAATTAGACAAATAATTCAGGGACTAATATGATCGTAAAATTATTACATAAAGATTACATTTCATTCATCTTCAACCTTTGGAGATTTTGGAGTGTAGATTAAAGATTGTAATATTAGGGTCCCAATTTTATATATTTGTGAAAGAAAGAGTCGTTGGGGAAGAAAGAAAGAGTCGTTTGGGAGGAAAGAACATTTTCTGCAAATCAATCAATTTCGTCTTTGGAAAATTTTGGTCACTATCAGCCAAATTAATCCCTGTTTATGTGGCATCTGAATGTGAGAGGTTAAATGCCACATCAACACCGTTAACACTCTAATTGGACGGAGGGACTAAATTGATTGACATTTTACAAATTCAGGAACTATTTTGATGTTTCGTTAAAGCCGATTCGTACAAATTCAAGGACGAAGTTGATGATTCATTCAGAAAAAAAGTTATCACTCATTACATTCCGTTAATTTTCCAAAGAATGGAAAGGTAAATTTATTCCGCTCCATCGTAGAATATCCAAACAATAGAATGTCTCTCTACTCAATTTCATTCGGTTCCGTTACATTTTACTCCGCTCCGTTGTCTTCCACCAATCCAATGAGAGCCTACACTTACACTATTCATGTAAAGCTTTATTAATTTATCCATCATCATATCAATTTATCTGAGTCTATCACCACAACGAAGGTTTATCCTACCTTCACTCACTCATAGCTCCAATGAACCTCTGAAACCTTCTTCAATGGCCGTTCGAGCAGTTAACACCTACTCGCTCCTCCGCCCTTCCTCCCCTTCTCTCTCCACAGTCCCCCGCTTCTTCTCCCCACACCGCCCTCCCCCCTCCGCTCTCCGCTTCCATCCTCCTCCCTCCTCCTCCCATGTCTGCCATACTCAAACTCGCTCCATCAAAAGCCTCTTCGAAACCGTTATGGAAGAACTTCAAGCCAAACGTAAACTCCGCAAGAAAATTGTTTCCGTTAACGCTTCTTCTTCTTCGTCAAAGTACGCTTCTCTTTCCATTTCCTTTGCAAAAAGATACCAATGCACTGTTTGGATAAAAGACTTATTTGCAGCTTATCACATACATGCTTATCATGATAAGTGCTTGTTTATAACTTATAAGCTATTTCTTTAGTAAAAGCTTATTTGAATTGACTTATTTTAGCTTATTTACCAGCATAAGTTTTGTGAGACTGTGGACCCGTTTGGATTGAGCTTATTTTGAGCTTATGCAGAACAGCTTATGCAAATAAATAAGCTTTTATTTATTAGTCATGATCTTGTTAAGGTAGTTTATGAGAAAACAACTTATGAAGATAAAGTTTTCGTTAGTGAGAACTTATAAATTAATATAAAAACTTATTTATTAGCAGAAGCTATTTTTCATAAGCTAAAAATAAGCTCAATCCAAACGGGGCCGCATGTGATACCTTTTGAAAATAGCTTGTGAATTTTTTTATAAGCTCTGTTTTTGTTCTCCGGTGAGCTGAATTGATTTTGAGTGATGAGATGAATGTAAAGTGATTTATATTTGGATGTATTTATGTAAAAGTGGATTTAACAATAAATTTAAGGCTAAAATCAATTGTAGAAGCCAAAAGCTGCAAATTCTTAGTGGATTTATCAATTGTAGAAATGTGTGGTTTAGGATTTGAGAGTTTTATATCTTTTGCTTAATTATAATTTAGAGCTTGTAAATTTTAACTGTGCAATGCAATTTCTAGCACGTGCTTTGTGGAATTGCGGTTTGTTTGTGTTTTGCAAGTCTTAAGAACTTGACCGGGCAATTCACACAGAGGACGTTTGGATAAATAGATTAATTAATGACTTTTTTGAGAGTCCTTACATTGGATAATGATTATGGACATGGTCTGATAAAGAACTTAATTAAGTGCTTATAGTAAAAGCACTTTATCATATAACTGTTTATGCATAAGCTATATCTATAACAAGATAAGGTAAAGTAATTTTGTTTTCATATAAGCTGTATTCAGAAGCTATTATCGACAAACTTGTGAAAATAAGCTGAAAATAGTTTGTGGACATGTCATAAGCTGTTATCTTAAGTACTCATAAATAGTCTCACAAATGTTTACGCTTGTGGATATGCTCAAATAAGGCAATCTGAACAGGCTCTTTAAGTGGTTACCTTATCTGATATTTATTTATCATATAATAGTAAGGGCTTTCTTTTAAAGAGAGAATCAGGTTAAGTTTTTTATAAGTCATGTAAAAGCACACACTGCATGTATAAGCTATAAGGCACTCACTATCACAAAGGCACTGGCGCTGTAGACACCATTGATAATCCGAAGAAAAAAAAAAAAAGTAGTATCGATTGAATGCAACTACATGTGTCAGTGTGGTTTTGGTGTTGGACACTGGACGCACTTTAAATCTGTAGTGTTGGTGGTGCATAATTTATGAGGAATTTTGCAGAACTTAAATAAAGTGAGAACATATTTACAATCCCTGCCCCTAAATATTTGGCCCTTTTGAGAAAATCACAAGAATTAAGAAAACTAATTGTTGTATTAATTTTGTTGACAATTTCTATTGTTTTACAAGTTTACCCTTTAGGAGACATAATAAGTTAATGTTTTCATAGAGTATTTATTACATATTGTAGAAAAATATGTAACATAAATAGGGGTATATTGGTAAAGAAATAATTAATGTACTTGAAATTTGAAAGGGGTCTTATAAAAAGGGATAGAGAAAAACTCAAAAGGGTATTATATTTAGAGATGGAGGTAGTATAGTTATATTTATTAGTTGTTCAAAACAACGGCTCATGTCATAGATTTAATTGCAGCAAAGGTTTTGAAGGTATTTGTTACAGCATTGTGACTGTAATTGGGGATGTATTTGTCTGCAATTTTGCACTATATACAAATACACGAATACTATTTTCTATGTGATCTTAAAAGATAGAATACATAAATACAGAAACACTGTCAAAATCCGGAGGAAAAAGTAATGATATAAAAAATTTGAAATGTGCTTTTTACTTTTTTATTTTATTTTATCCTCCTCCTTTTGGTTTTGCTGTTTTAACAACCATAGAAACTATTTTCTGCAATAATGTTTTGGATACCCGTTATGAAAAGGAAGACAAGTAAATTTTTCATACAAGCCTAGATTTGATGTTACCGCTTTCCCATTGCTTTGGTTACTATCTAAATTTTATTTGCTGGTTTGACAGCACGGAACTATTGAATGAAGAGCATGTTGAAGATAGACTTGTGAAGCGTTCCTTGCAAAAAGGTTTGCTTTTGGAATTCAAGAAAGATTCTGATAAAATATTGCTAGCAGTAGCTCAGAGACCTGATGGCAAGAAGAACTGGATGGTTTCAGATCAGGTTTTTGTTGAAACAGCATAATGCGGCATGTTTAATAGGTTGCTAGGTGTTTGGGACCTATTGCATTGTTATTAAATGCTAAAAGCTTTTAGATTTTATGTAGTCTAACTGTGCCTTGATTTTTTGTGCTGAAGAATGGTGTCACTAGTTCCATCAAGCCACAACAAGTGACATATATTGTTCCCGGCATATCCAATTTTGACCAAGCAGATATCGCACATTTTGTTCAGAAAGCTCAGGACAACATGGTAAATTTCACAATTTAAATGTAATAGAGATCACAAATTATACCTTTCTCTCTTATTACTGTAACTAAGTACTGGATGATATGATGCAGGACCCATCACTACTTGAATTTGCTTGGTTTGAGCTACATGAAAAGAATAAGTCCGTGACAGTTGAAGAGATGGCTGAGGTAGTACCAATATGATCTCTGGACTGAATGTCAAAGTATGTTTCTATATCCTTACATGAAATGCCTGTTCTGCAGATAATTTTTGGTTGTATTGAGCCTCTCGAGAGTTATTCTGCTCATCTCTTGCTATCAAAAGACGAAATATACTTTACTATACTCGAATCGAAAGGATTGCGTTGCGTTTATGGACCTCGACCAAGTGAGCAGGTAGATGTATTACTCTCAGATGTAGAGTACCTTGAAAAAATCAATGTTTTCATGACACATCGTAAGATAACTTGTATATGCTCTCTGAGGATATTTGCAATCATAACAAAAAAACATATACATATATTTTTCTCTTATCCATATAAAAAATGTATTCTTTTCTTTGTAAATAAATACTACACATGTATTTTTTCCCTAACCAATGTCAAATAGATACAAAATAACAATAGTCCTATTTAAGATAAGTCTTAGATTCTGTTTGATTGCTCACTATTTACTGTGTACTACTAGCTGTTTTATTTTCATCTCCCCATTCTAACAATTCAAAAAGCAAGCTCATAAGTCTAATTCACCACGAGACAGCTATAGCAGTTAAAGAAATCGGTCACCACCGTCATCAAATGGGTCTTTTATATCTCCCCTACTATCTCATAACCATGTTTGTCTTAAGTTTTATATCGTCAAAATGAATAAAAGAGTTTGTACAATAATTTTACTCACAACCTGAAGAACAAATTTGCCCAAAAGTTTTTAAGACAAGTTTTTGGAGTTTCTCCCGTAGTACTGGAGAAATGTCCCAAGCATACATATTTTGTTTCAATCCATAACAATAGATAAAAGGGGATTGTGGATACCCCTTTTTGGGTTGGTTTTTTTTTATTCCAAATTTACCCTTTATTTGAACTATTTTATTTACTATTTTCTCCTTTTTATAATATTATTTAAATTATTAATTAATTAAATTTAGATCCTGTTAAAATAGGAACAATGGCACTAAAATAGGAATGTAAATTATTAATAAAAAAATATTTAAATCCCATTAAAATATGAACAACAACACTACAATACGAACAATATTGAACATTATTAAAATAACTTATTTTAATCTTATTTGTGAAATATTTTTGATCATGTATCTGTCAAAATTGATATGTCTTTCTCTATACAATTAAGCACAGTAGAAAAGCGGACAGACGGGCACATAAGTGCTCGTCTGAACGCTAGTAGTTATAAAAGTTTGAAGATATTGTGTGGATATGTATTGAGGAATATCATACACATATCAGTATGGATACACCCTACCGGTATGACACCTTTTTTGGCAATTTTGGAGTATCTGGCCTTCGTAGATAGCCTTGCATTATTTTTGTTATTTTAAACTGTTTTGAATTTTTTGTAAATTGGGATGCCAAATCAGTTATTTGAAGCCAATGCTTGTGAGGTGCCACTCTTTCTGTACTAAAAAATATATAAAACATTGTTATTGTGGGATCTTGTCATATGAGTCATAGGCTTCTTTCGTAAGCAGCTAATTTGGGATTAAAATAGACTTTGACTTCTATTTGTTGCAAAGTATGTGGTCTTTTAAGGTGGTTTTCCTATAAATATGTTGAAGTGGGCAGCCTAGCTACATTGGTGTTTTGTTAAGGAGGATTTGTTATGCTCCAAAGTTTATTTACAATTCTTTGTTATTGTATTAGAAGTTAGATAGAAATAGAGAAAATTGCTTTCAATAGTTAATGAGACGCATTGAAAGGTATATGCATTGCTAGTGCTTTGCTCGTTATTTAAAGTTCATATCCATGAATCTTTGAATTACATAAGTGATAAGTGTGGTATTTTCATTAATGAGGTTGTTCTTTGTTTTGTCTTGCATTAATTTTAAGAAGTCTAAGCAGAAATGTATTTCCCTTTTGTTTTATTTTTAAAAAGGAAGGTTGAGGAGCTTATTCGTAGAAAGGTTGCAAAGGAAGCTGCTGAGAAAGAATTTCAGAACTTCATTAAACTATTATGCTCTGCAAAATCAAGGCCTTCACATGATAAACCTTCCAAATCTTCGTGGAAGGATGAGGAGAAAATTTGGAGCAGAATTGAGTCACTTGAAGCATATGCTATTGATGCTTGTATAAGTGATGAACAAAGGAAAACAGCTGGGATAGTAATATTCTGTCTCATAGTTTGTTTTGATTTTTTGTTCTATTTGGCAATTGACATGTCTCTTTGTGTGTAAATTCTAAGAAGCAATAACACTAAAATCACTGAGTCTTACTCCATTAGGGGAGAATCCACAAATTAAATTATGTAACTTATTTTAATTGGACTACTTGTACTGTGTATAAAAGTCACCCCGATAATGTTCTGTTCTTACAAAAAACACTGCTTTCTAAAACGAGAGAGGCTGATCTTTATGGATTCAGTTGTCTTTTTGCTCGGAAGTTTAGTAGAAAAATCATGGAGTATGAGGGTTGAATGCCTAGAGTATGAGGGTCTTACGCTGTTGACTGACCCCTGTAGTTGATCTCATCTAGTTAAAGTTTGGTTGTTGTTGTCATTATCCATCTCAAGATAGTAGGCCGTTATATATGTCGCCAAAGATTACTTTGTTGTTCTTATAATAAGTTTACCCTCCATGCTTCTTGCAGATACTAAAGGAAATGGGTCTGGCAAAAACATCATCATCAGCTGTAAATCTTTTGATAGATATTGGATATTTTCCTATACATGTCAATCTTGATTTGTTGAAGTTGAGAATTCCCACTGATCACTTGGAAGAGATCACATCAGCTGCTCAAAGTCTTCTATCAGATTCATCTGATCCAGACGAGGTGATTTTTATTTGCTTGATTGTCTCACAATATTGCTCAAAATCTTCTAATGGTTCCTATGTCTGGATTCTTTATCACTTAGAATTATCTAATACGCTTGGATTCCTATGTATGGATTCCTATGTTTGCATGATATTTTGATACACTTGGATTTGAAATTATTTAATTTGTTGACAGTTTTAATATACCTGTTTCATCCTTGAAAACCTAATATCACTTAGAATATTAGCAGTTGATGCATGCTAACTGAATATTTTATCCTTGACAAGGTTATGATGTCATATATTGCTAAGATAAAGGGTAACAAGAAAATTTGTTAATGAATAACTTTTACAAATACTATTGTTAACAATCAACTGCTCACTGTTGATTGTCAATATGCTTTTAAACATTATAAGTTGCATGGTATCTATATTTTAACCTGTTAAATATGACTTATGACAAGGAAATAAGAGATGTATTCAAGCAGGGCTGATGGAATAAATGAGTGTTTTGGGTGTCATTTACAATACAAAAGTATCACTAAGCTTAACAGATAATTTTATTGTAAAACTATATCCCCTAGGATGTGATGTTAATCACGGTTGAATACAAAGCAGCAAAGAGTTAAAACCAAACTAGGCTCAATGTTGTATATATGGGAATGTTACAATGTATGAGGGGGCACAAGACAAAATAGGAAAAAGTTGGCGTAGTACCCTATTATGGATAAGATGGTAGAATCCTCCCTTAGGAAGTTTGATCGTGTTTCGAGAAGACCTATTGATGGCCTATCAATGATAGTAGATCAGATGGAGTGTAGTCCAATAGTTAAAAGTTGATTTAAAACTATAAAAGTTATAGGGCAGACCATTAAAAGAAATTTTTATTTAAATGGTTTGTCACTAGACGTTGTTTGTAATTGGAGACTATAATGTTGTTTGATCCATATCTCCAACTCCATATTTGTTGTTTATTCGTTACTGTACAAAGTTGGAAGAGGATATTGCAGGAAATTTAAAGTTGAATGTTAATAACTGGTAGGTGTGGTCAACCAAGGGCATGTTTTTACCAAGCATGAAAATTTTGAAATATCCAGATATCTTATCTTACATCCTAATATCCTACTGAGCGATAAGGTGGTCTAGGAGGAGGAACATGCGGGTTGTTGAAGGAGTAGTGCGTTCAACTCCCTCTCCCACTAAAATTCCAACAATTAATTTCCGACATTTGTCATTTAAAAACATTCTGATATCCTACCACTTTATAGTGTATATGTACCAAATTTCGCGTAGAAAGCTGGATTAATCAGATTCTTTGACTAAATACATGGACTGTATGACTTTTGATTGTTTTGATTTGTTATATACATGTACTGAAACTTTACATACATTTTGATATTCTCATTTTCTTCTGTAATTGCTTTGAATCCTCCTATTGTTACCTGGAAACATCTTATATTTATGTAGTTTGATAATTATTTTGTTTTTCACATGTTTAGATTAACAGGAAGAACCTTACTAACCTGAAGGTCTATGCCATTGATGTTGATGAAGCTGATGAGGTGATCAATCAATCATTTTCTATTAGTTTTAATGAGTTTCTTGTGAGTGTTGCTCCATTGATTTTAAGGACCCTAACATTTTATTAACAAATAATATGTAGCTTGATGATGCTCTGAGTGCAACAAAGTTACAAGATGGTCGGATTAACATTTGGATACATGTTGCAGACGCAACTAGATATGTTCAACCTGGAAGTATTGTGGATAGGTATGTGGTTGATGTTTAAAGAGAGATTTTATTATATGTTTGATGTCATCTTCTTCCTTAACGTTCTTAATGGCACACAGGGAGGCTATGAGAAGAGGAACTTCTGTTTTCTTGCCCACTGCTACATATTCTATGTTTCCAGAAAATCTTGCCATGGGAGCTATGAGTTTGAGACAAGGGGAGGTTTGTAATGCTGTTACTGTATCAGTTGTGCTGCATGATGATGGCAGGTAAACTTAGATTTGTTGAGTGCATGTTCTGCTAAAATTCATCCATTAGCACATTAGAAATATAACATCAAAATCCACTCAACTGTGCTATGTTGCATTAAATTTATTTTAACTTGAAGGAGAGAAAAGATGGAAAATCTGAATATTAATTTTGATGATCCAAAAAAGTACAGACCTCAATTACACCCTTTTATAGACTAATGTAAGCAAATCATTGGGAAAAACTCAAGTCCCACATTGGATAGATAGGATTCTTCATAAGAGTTTATAAAGACGAGGCACTCTTCATTTTATGAGCTGGTTCTGTAAGGATGAGTTACTCCCCAATTTCAACAAGGTATCAGAGCCTATCGTTTCGGGCCACCCACCAAGCCCAATAGTGTTGGGCGTGAGGGGGTGTATTGAGAAAAACCCAAGTCTCACATTGGACAGATAAGACTCTTGATAAGAGTTTATAAAGAGGATGCACTCCTCACCTTATGATCCGGTTTTGTAAGGATGAGTTAGACCCCAATTTCAACAAATCGTAATAATGGCTATTCTAGAATTAAGGGAAATCTGAAAACAATAAAGTAAATCCTATTATAAAAGGGAATACCTTTCATTATAAAAGGGAATACCTTTCCTGTTTCATCCATAAAAAACCACAGGAAATATTGAAACATTGAAAGTCTCAACAATAATAACATCTATGATTATATTTTTATAGGTGGCCTTCTATTAATAATATTCTCTGCATTTAACAGCATTGCAGAATGTTCAGTGTTCAACTCAGTGATTAAACCAACGTACATGTTAACATATGAGAGCGCATCAGAGCTACTCAATTTGAACCTTGAAGAGGAGGTTGAACTTAGAATTTTGTCTGAGGCTGCAAATCTTCGGTTAAATTGGCGCCGCCAGCAGGTAGGTTCCTTCTTTTGATTTGTGATTATAATAATTTAGGTTTTTAATGTTCTTATGGTTTTTCTGTATCCCTTTTGGTAAAAGAGGTGATTCTTATGTCAGATCATATATATGGAATAACGATAAACTATAAACTATTTAATTAATCACATTTGAGAAGATCTTCAGTTGACATCATTCCCTGATTTATAATTCATAGCTTTACAGGTTTCATAACTGTCTAAATAAAGCATGACGTGAAACCTGTTACTTAAATCATCCAACAAGAATATTATGTAATTTATCTGGGATTCGAGGAGCTTTGGTCTATCCCATGGATCTTAAAATTTTATTATTCTCGGATAAGTGATGAAAAATTGCATTTGTATTTTATATTTTTGTATGTCGTTAATAAAAAAGCAATCACACTATTGTAAACTGGCAGCATGCTTTAATGGACAAAGTTTTTACCTATTTGTTTGTATTCCTTCAAATCACTTTAGATAGCTTTATAGCTAGTTCAAAGTATCGAAAGTATATTGTCTGAGAGGCCGGTAGTTTTTTTGAATTTAGAAACTTATACCCAATACGTGGAGTCAAATATTGCACGAATTTATGGAGCTGTCTATACTATAATAGTTTTAGCTGAATGCTTGGGCATAAATACGACTTAGTAATTGAAATCCATGCTTGTTGATCCTTAATGATATTCTGACTTGTGGAATTGGCTATTTATTTAAAAAGCATTTAGTTAGCTGAAGCTATTTATTTTTATTAGTCTCTGATATTTTAGGATTTGCATTCCCTTCCTTTGTTAAGGGTGCAGTCGAGACAGCAACATTAGAAGCTCGCATCAAAGTGTCTAATCCAGAGGATCCAGAGCCATCAATAAACCTTTATGTAGAAAATCAGGCAGACCCTGCAATGCGATTAGTCTCTGAGATGATGATCCTCTGTGGCGAAGCTATAGCTACATTTGGATCTCGGAATAACATTCCTTTACCCTACAGGGGACAACCTCAATCAGATATAAATCTTTCTGAATTTTCCCATCTTCCAGAAGGGCCTGTTAGGAGCTTTGCCCTAGTCAAGATAATGCGTGCAGCTGAAATTGATTTCAGGAAGCCAGCACGCCACGGGGTTTTGGGAATTCCTGGTTATGTTCAATTTACCTCTCCCATCCGTAGATATTTGGACCTTCTTGCTCATTATCAGGTATGTTTCTTTTGATTTTATAATTGCAAAGTAGAATATATTACATGACTTGATGCTTCTAGATGCATGCTATGAAATTGTTTACGAAATCAGCAAGAGTCAGGATACTGAAGGAAACTAGATTGAAAAACATGAAACTTTTAGTTCCCTTCACAAGGGACAGGATGCAGGATGGGACAGTTTGGGATACCTGAACTATCTATATGTTTTTGGAGAAATACTTACAAAAGTTAGTATCTATATTTATATACAAATTCCTCCTAAGGATCTAATTAGATAATGACTTTATATTATATACAACTACTTGTGGTTATTAAAAGGATAGTAAATATTGTTGGTGAAAAAGTATATTCAACGGTCCCTATTTACATGCATATGTATTTCAATTAATATTTAAGACTTTACTGGGTGCTTTTTGTTTATAGCTGTTTTTATACTGTTTACATTTCTGATTCTGATATTCAGAGATTGCAAAGCTTTGTTGTATTTCTTTTTATTTATTTATTTATTTTTATCTTCCTACTCTCGTTTTTTTTTTTATTTATCTTGTCTCCATGCTATATTTTGATTAATTTGCTCTCCACCAATGTAAGTCCATATTTGATTTCCTTCATTCTACATATTCATCATATAGCCTGAAAATATATACCCCATATCATATTGACAGTTATGTTCGTGTAGAAGCGGTATTTGGGTTTATATTCATGCAGTGATTATAACCTAGAAGAAGACATGATTTTATAGCTCCAAATATATTATATTTTAGTTTTTTATTTTATTTTTAATATATTGGTCCTCATACTCACACCAATACATATTTTGCTATGTGATTAACTTCATCTAAGTATTTTCTTCTAAGATGTTTTTCTGTCTGTTTTGGATGTGTCTGGAATGATTTTGTTTTTCCTGCAGATAAAGGCATTTCTTAGAGGCGAGCCGCCACCCTTTACATCTGGTAATCTCGAAGGTCTAGCAGCAGGTGTAAATGAGAAAGTTAGAGCAGTGAGGAAGCTCTCCAACAGTAGTCTCCGTTACTGGATACTAGAATACTTACGAAAACAACCAAAAGAGAGAAGATACCGTGCTTTAGTCCTTAAATTTTTGAAAGATCGCATTGCAGCTCTGTTGTTGGTTGAGGTAAGCAGATAATTGCTCTCTATTATATAATATTTTTCATAGGCCGTGCCATTCGATAATTGTCCTACTGAGAATGTAGCAGCATATAAAACATCTAGACAGGATAGTGATATACACTGGTTCAGAATCTCGACAGAAAAGATAATTTAGTGAGAAATTATCACTACTCAATAGTTGTACTTGTACCAGTGGGTAAGAAAAACAGAATACAAAGAAATACAGAAACCCTCATCCATGTATTCCAGAGATCCAGAACATTCTATCCTTAGCCTCCTTTCCAATAATACTCAAGATTGCCCTCTCTAATCTTCCACTCATTATTTGTAACCTATCATCTTCCACTTTGACTAATTCCTTAACTAATTAACTACTCCATTTGACTAATAGAGTTATATAACATGTATCTGCTAAATATTAGTTGTGTCGATGGCATATTGGTCAGTGAACCAGTCATACAAGTAGCTGTATTGAGTTGAATACTGTTTTCACTAGGTTTGATATTTCAAATACCAATTGACAAAAAAGTTATAGTTGAATATGATCGAAATTCAATTGTGATAGAAGATGAGATTGATTTTTGAATAAGACTGGGAGAACTGATGGAAAATAAGCTTTATAACAGCATAACAGTGATAAAAATTACAGTTACAGAACAATTGTAATTGATGACTACATAATAACATAATATTTGGTTATGGTTTAATCCTTCTCTTATTCCAGACATCATGTATATAAATGTCCTAAGCCAGTGATTTCCACTTAATTGATGGTCAGATTCTCAGTTATAGCCAAACCTTAATAACTCGATTCTTTAGTCCTATATCTCAATTTAGCTTTCCCTAATTCCTTAGGCGAACTCAATCCAGACCTGCAGTATTTGCAGGAATCACAAGATCACACAATTTTCATTTGTTATTACTAGGCATGTTTTTATTTGTGCTTTTTACTTGACATCTTAATGCACATTACATGAGTATGTTCAGATAACCTCGGGTATTACTCATACGTGTTTTGACACCATGCAATTGTGTTATTCTATTGTTTTGAATCCTAAGATGATTCTCGTTTGCAGGTTGGATTTCAAGCTACTGCTTGGGTCTCAGTTGGATCACAGATAGGGGATGAAGTAGTGGTTAAGGTTGAACAGTCACATCCACGTGACGATATTATTTATGTGAAGGAGGTTGTAAGAGGTTGAAAAGACCTTTTCAATTTCAACAAGTTGTTCAAAAGGCTAAGCTCCTAGAAGTTCTTCTGTATTTAATATCAGCTAACACATGAACCACACTCTTTCATTTGAGAGCATAGCCTTGTTAACTCCCAGTCAGCTTGGCTAGTTCGGTTCAACCTCGTCTTTTGCATGGAAGTGCGATCACGCTTCACTGGCCAAAATTCATCATTTAAAGCTGTTCAAATCTTTAAGAGCATCTCTTGCACAGAAGTTCTTGAATGTTTCGGCCTTCAATTGTGCTGCAATTGTACATCATTTTCTCTAAGCATGCAGTGGCATAAAGTTAGCAGGTTTTCACCACCGCCGATAGTTTGCCCATTATTAACTTTTTAAGATGGTCTCTAATAGAGGTTGTTGTAGTAATGCATTGCCAAAAGGAGATTTTTCTCATATTTTACTGAAAATTCATGGCTGAGGGCATTTTGTTTTTGGAACGGTAAATGATAGTTATTTTTGTAAGATTCATTAGATGTTAGAGAGTGGGTTTCAAATCTTATCCTCTCATAATTCCCAATTTTTATCCCAAGAATGTATATTGTAATGTGAGTTTCTTCAAGAAGTCTCGATTGAACATTTGCTAGATGTATTATTTTATTTTTTGGTACAATGCTAGATGTATTAGAACTGCAACATGTTATTTGTTTCGATCATAGTGGATATGGAGGAGACATTTTCATTAAATGGTTATAACGATGATTCGATATCAACCAAGGATAAAAAAAAAGAACGAAGATTTGCCTGCGATTCCTAAAGTTGTTACTATATTGGAGACTCAGATAGACCAGTTCAATAGAAAACTATTTTGTGTACAAAGAGAAAGAAGGTATGACCTTATGATCTTTCATCCCTTCGTTCATAATGCAAAGGTTGTTTTAGCCAAAATTTGCCAAAGGGGGAGATTGTTGGGTTTTTAGACATATGTTTGCTGCATTTTGCTAAAACTTTAGTTATAGCAAGATATCAGACATAATGTCTTAACATGTTGGTACGACAACAGAACGTGCTTTGATCCGCTTCTTGGATATTCGCTTTTAATCGTGAAGATTTTCATATAATATCTAAAGATTTGCATCACGGGAAGAGTTGACCAAGTTAGCATGTTTCTAGAAGCAGAGGAAGGCGGTTTATACTTAGCTTAGTCCTTAAGAATGTTGTTGCAACATTTAAAGAAACATCTGATCTGCTTCAGAATAATTGTGCTGGAATATCGAGATTTCAGCTGATCTTTAGGCAAGACTTGCGCATCACACCTATTCTGCATTCAAGCTATATAAACAAAGACAAAAGACCTAACTTTTCACTGAAGCCGCAATTAAAAGAGTCATCTAGGGTTTTAGTCTGTTTTTCTTATTTGTGAGCCACTCTCTTATCACTTTGATATTAGAGTTGGACTTTGTAATTGAGTTGTAATGCTCTGAATCTCTCTAAGCTTTTAAGCACGATTTGATTCCTTTCTAGGAGAGTGTCTCCATATTTGTTAAGAACTTCAAGGACGGTCACTGGTCAGTGACTAAGAGGAAGTGAGTGGGTCCCCATATCTAGGACTAGTGAGAGTCTTAGGTAGAAATTACACGGGTAGGGGTTAAGTGAGAAGACAGTGAACTGGGTTGTTCACGTGTGAACAGGGGGGTTTACATAGCACTTTGAATTGATACCATTATAGTGAATTTTCTTCCTAGCTTGGTAGCCCCCAGATGTAAGTGAAGTTGCACCGAACTGGGTCAACAAACAACCTGAATTATTTACTTTCTGTCCTTCACTATACTTGTTATCTGTATTACTGTTGTCACGATGTTCTGACTTCTTGCGAGACATCTGTTATATTTTGAATATTTTAGATGATTTTTAATTATTTAACACTTGGATAATATTAATATTTATGTTTTATTAATGTTTGAATGTTTGAAAATTATATTGTGTTGTTAATTCTAATGTTATAAATTGAATTTTCTGTTTGAACAACTGGTCAAAGGCCAAAACAGTTGACTACATGCTCTAAAACAGAGGCTCAGCCAAAATAGATGGTTTCTGCCTCTGTGCTGATGCAATTTGGATATATAATCTGGAGAGTTTTTTCACTTTCCAGATTATGTACTCCGGAAACATCATTTTTCACCCCAAATGTTGATTTTCTACGGGGTGATTGACACATTTCGAATTACATATTCCGAAAAGTGCAAAAACTGTACGAATTATATAATATGAATCCATCCAATGCACATTGGCACCAACATCCATCAGGTTGGTTTAAGTTCCAAAATCCACGAATTTGTCCGGAACTCATTCTCTGAAAGGAGTTCGGATTATGTAATACGGACAAAGGGTATTTTGGAAAAAAAATAGGACGCGCGTAGAAATGAATAGGGTGGGAAAATTAATAGTCAAATAAAATAGATACAAAAACTGGGGACATAAATCTAGCCCAGTGAAAAAGAAAACCAACCTAAAATATAATGAAGTTCAGTCCAAAGGGTTACAAAAAACAACAAGGAGCATACACATACAACGTACAATTCAACGAACCTGCGTGCTAACCCAAAATTAAATTGCAAAAAAAGAGTAGTACATGAATGAACACAAGAAATGGAAAACAGATACAAGTTCATACGAACTTGAACCTTTTCATGTATGACAATGAATCCGACCACCAACACGATACCAAATCCACAAACCAAGTCAACTACGACACAAAACAACAAATTTACGCGGCCATTTCTAGTCTATCAATTTGAATCCTCCGAACAACAAGCTTGGACAAAAACATCACTTTATATAAGAGACAAAAAAATGAAATAAAATTTCAATTATATGTTGAAAATATTTTCCAGAAAAATTAGGGAAAAAATCATTTTTTTCATCTCAAATTTATATATGCACTTCGACTTTTCTTACAATACAAAATTGATGTCTTATATCTTATTTATAAATGTCCTGAAGTCTCTTAGACAACTTTTTGGAGCCAAAAAAATTGTTGCACATTTCCTTCCTAATTTTTTGTTGTTTCTTTATATTTTTAGAAAATGATCGCGTGTATTATATCTTATTTATTAAAGTTCTTAAGTCTTTTAGAGAACTTTTTGGAGCCAAAAATATTGTTGCATATTTCCTTCATAATTTTTTGTCGTTTCTCTATTTTTTTTAAATGATGGCGTATATTATATCTTTTTAATAAAAGTTCTTAAGTCTCTTAAACAACTTTTTGGAGCCAAAAACGTTCTTGCATATTTTCTTCCTAATTTTTTGTTGTTTCTATATATTTTGTAGAAAATGATCGTGTGTCTTAACTTATTTATAAAAGTTCTTAAGTCTCCTAGACAACTTTTTGGACCCAAAAATGTTGAAGTCTAAATTACTTCGAGGGTTTTATTATTTGTCTTTTGGATGCATTGTCAATGATTTTTTTTTTCATAACTAGGATTGGACGAAGGGTCAACCCTAATCCCTATCAATGTTTTTTTCATAACAAGGATTGGACCAAGGGTCAACCTTAATCCCTTATCTTTTTACATTAGTCTTGGATGTACTTACAAAACACATCTAATAGCTAGCACCAAGATGTATGGGTTTTGTAGATAGCTAGCACCAAGATGTATGGGTTTTGTAGATAATGTAATCTCAATTGGAGAGTCGATGAAGGAATAGAATGGGATGTTGGAGACTTGGAGAGAAGCCTTAGAAGCGCAAGATATTCGTTTGAGTAGAAGCAAGACGTAGTATATGTAATGTAATTTCAGCAAAAGACGAAGTAGTTTGACCTTAGAGGTGAAAGTTGGAGATCATATCATACAAGTTACACAGTTTAAATATCTTATGTTCAGTCTTTTAACAAAAAAAATCATGGGTTCATAGTACAAAATGACGGAGAAATAAAAGCAGATGTAAATCATTGTATTCAAGTTGGATTGTTGAAATGGACAAGTTACACAGTTGTATTCAATATTGATGGTAGCTTTCTAGAAGATTTGGGTTGTTTAGGTGCTGGCGTTGTTGTTCGCAACCACGATGGAGATTGGATAGCTGGTTTTTCTCACTATGAAGCTGGAGGTGATGCGTTATTAGCTGAGTTACGTGCTATCTATATAGGTCTTGATTTTTGTAGTCTAAAAGGCTATGACAACATTATTTGTGAGAGTGATTGTTTGGAAGCAATTGACCTGATTATTGATGGTCGTGATCATACTTTGCACACTTATGCTACTGACATCCTTCATATTAGAGATGCTTTATATGAAAATGGTAATGCAACATTGGTGCATGTTCTTAGGGAACAAAATATGTGTGCACAGTTCATGGCCAAGGAAGGATCACATGCAAGGTGCTCTGCTCGTTGGAACTGCCCTCCACCTGGCATGGAATCTCTCATTATGAGAGATAAGCTTGGAACTTAGTTTTGCCTCTCCCTCTTTTTTCTTTTTCTTTTTGTCTCATTACTTTATACCACTACCAAAAAAAAATAATTGAAAAATCAATCATTTTTTGAATGTTTTTTTTCTTCGAACAAGCTCATTTTTTTAAAGTTAAAACTTAAATGCCAATGTTTTGTAGTAAAAAGTATGAGTTATAGTACCCCATCCGGTCAATATTATAAACAAAACTTTGCATTTTAGATTCATTCGATCAATAACGTATATGGTCTTTATTGTAGACCACATATATCATTTAATGAATAAATCTAAAATATTAATTTTTGCTTATAATAGCGATCGTATAATATACAATTTTAACCAATATAATTTAAAATGAAATTACAAATATGACATTGCTTTACCTCTAGTGTATTAGTTTGGTTATGTGAAGTCAACATAATATTTAAAGTGGGGTCAAGATGTAAAATCATGCTATAATTAGATGAAATAGAAGCCAAAGAGTGGGGTCAAGTGACCCCAATAGCCTTCACTTGTATCCGTGCCTGATCCAAAAGCTCTCCCTCTCCCTACTCCCAAAAAGACCCCCTTAGCAACACTGAAAAAATGACTATTAAAGCCACTTCATTAATATTTTTTTTCTTTTTTTGAATAAAATTATTTTCCTTTCATAAAAATATTAATATTAATATTCTGCATAAACAATTTTTTGACCAAAATTATATAAAGACATTAAGACTTTATAAATGATGAAATCCGTTTAAAATTATTTCTTTGACTCAAAATCCTTTTATGATTGTAGATAAAGAAAGCTGACCATTGACTAAAAAAAAGTTTCACATAATAAAATTATTTCTTTGACTCAAAATCCTTTTATGATTAGCAAATAAAGAAGATATACTTTTATATGGTTTGGGCTAGGAGTTTTTTTCCTGTTCTTTTTCTCTTCTGTGCTGCTGCTGTAGCGTGTTTGTTCCTTTCCTGAGGCTCTTCTTGTGGCTTTGTGTTTTAATAAAGTTTTGTTTTTCAAAAAAAAGGAAAATTTGTATATGTCTTTCCAAAAAATATAAAAGCAAAATCAGTATATGTCTTTCTAAAAACAAAAAAGGAAAATCAGTATATGTCTGTCCTAAAATAAAAAGGAAAATTAGTATATATGTTTCCAAAAAAGAAAAGGAAAATTAGTATATGTATTTAAAAAAAAAGAAAAATCAGTATATCTTTCCAAAAAAAAGGAAAATCATTATATGTTTTTTTTTTTGGAAGAAAGGAAAATCATTATATATCTTTCCCGAAACAAAAAAAAGGAAAATCATTATATGTCTTTCGCAAAAAAAAAAAAAAGGAAAATCAGTATATGTCTTTCCCAAAAAAAAAAAAAAAAGGAAAATCTGTATATGCAATTTGTTTTAATGTGTTGAATGCATTACTGTACACAATCTTGCAAGATTTATACTATTTTTTTTCCACTGAAATTAATAAAATGCTAAAAGTATTTCCTTTTATCATATTTTTCTTTATTTTGATTATTGACCAAAATTTGTTTAAATTGACCTATTATTTATTGCAATAGAATAAGCATGAAAATAATACTTGTTCGAGAAAATCCTTTTGTTGGTATCATCTAACATATATCATTTATAAGTCTCCGTGAGCTTAACTCAGTTGATAAAGACAATGCATAATATATGCAACGTCCGGAGTTCGAACCTTGTAAAACAATCGGTATTTGATAAGCAGGAAGTATTTAATAATGTTATTATATATCCTCCCTCAAAGAAAAAAAATGTTATCATAACAATTCAAATGCACTTTTTTTTAAAAAATTGAATGCACCTTTTGGTCAGAATAATAAAAACAATTTAGATGCACTTTTGAATTTAGATGCACTTTTGAAGAGAACTCAACCATTGTATTCAATGATGATTTTGAAGATTTTTTGGTGGCTTCATATATTCTCCAAATTCAATCTATTTTGTTTGTTATAGTACTTGCAAGATTAAAAATATATATTTTTTTTGGTGGTGGCCGGGTTCGAACCCCGGACCTTGCATATATTATGCATTGTTCAAACCAATCGAGCTATGCTCACGCGGACTAATCATTCTCTATATAATCACTCTTTCAATTTTTATATAGATTTTTTAATTTTTTTTCCATACACACGAATCATTCAAACCTCCTCCTCTCCCTACTCCCAAACAGACCCTTAACAACATTGGTAAAATGACTATTAAAGCCACTCAATTAATATTTATTTATTTTTTGTTTTTTTGAATAAAATTATTTTCCTTTCACAAAAATATTAATATTCTGTATAAACAATTTTTTGACCAAAATTATATAAAGAAAATAAGACTTCATAAATGAGGAAATCTGTTTAATTAATTTATTTTTTACCCAAACTCCTTTTATGATTGTAGATCAAAGAAATCTCTCCATTGAGTAAAAAAAAGGTTCACATAATAAAATTTATTCTCATTCGTAAAAAAAAAAGTTATTCTCTTGCTGTAAAAATATGTTAATCAATTCACTTGCGAAATAGTATAGGAACAACATATAAATTAAAAATTCCAAAAAAAAAATCATAATTTAAATCATGATATGATATTGAAAAATAGTGGGATTTAATTGGGATTCAGTGTAAAACTCATTTTACACCGACTTTTCATATCCAGTGCACTCAATTATATTTACCTCGTAAAATTTTACCATCCAAACACACACTAAAGAAAATTAAAATACTTAATCTTTAAAAAATACTACTACAATTAAACCAAATTAAGGAAATTAAAAATAACACCTACCAAAAGGAATTGACAATTCTACCCTTCTTATTCATTATATATTAAGTTAGATCTCAGAAACCCTATCCCAACATAACCTTCATAGTTTTGGTAGCTGTGCCATGATTGATTCATTTCCCGATAACTCAAATTCTCTCATCCTAATTCATTATATGTTAAGTTAGATCTCAGAAACCCTAGCCCAACACAACCTTCATAGTTTTGGTACCTGTGCCATCATTGATTCATTTCCCGATTACTCAATTTCATAGGTTTATCTTTTTCGTTTTAATACTCAGGGTGTCTCCTGAATAGCGATCGCATCTTCGAATTTTGCAGAGCTCGTCATCATTTCCATTTAGGTTTGTTTATTTCCTCATTTCCTCACTTTTGAATCATGATTAATTTTTCTAAGCTTCCTTTGTGGATCTGATTCCTAAAAAATTTGGGTTTAAATTTTCTGTATTTAATTTCCTCTAAATTATTTTATCTTGCTCATTTGGTGCGATTGAATCTGTTGATTTTGGGACACCACCCACAAACCTGGATGGGTCTCGCACCCTAAGGTTGTGTGTTTATTGTTATCAAAGCTTTGCTTGATGGTTTGACTGTCCACTATTCAGATCTATTCATATGGGTGGTTGTTCACCCAAACAGTGAGAAGCTGGCCATGGCAATGAACAACCACTTATATGAATAGATCTGAATAGTGGACAGTCAAAATGTTAAGCAAAGCTTTCAAAACAATAAACACACAACCTTAAGGTGCGAGACCCATCCAGATTTGTGGGTGGTGTCCCGAAACCAACATATTCAATCACACCAAATGAGCAAGATAAAATAATTTATAGGAAATTAAATACATAAAATCCAAATCTAAAATTTTGGGAATCAGATCCACAAAGGAAGCTTAGAAAAATTAACCACAAGTCAAAAGCGAGGAAATGAGGAAATAAACGAACCTAAATGGAAATGATAACGAGCTCTGCAAAGTTCGAAGATGCGATCGCTATTAAGGAGACACCCTGAGTATTAAAACGGAAATGATAAATCTATGAAAGTGAGTTTACGACAAATGAATCAATGACGGTGCATGTACCAAAACTATGAAGGTTGTGTTGGGCTAGGGTTTTCAAAGATCTAATTTATATATAATGAATAAGAAGCAGAGAATTGTCAATTCGTTTTGGTAGGTGTCATTTTTAAATTCCATAATTTGGTTTAATTGTAGTAGTATTTTTTTAAAGATTACGTATTTTAATTTTCTTTAGTGTGTGTTTGGATGGCAAAATTTTATGAGGTAAATATAATTGAGTGCACTGGATATGAAAAGTCGGTGTAAAAGGAGTTTTACACTGAAAACCAATTAAATCCCACTATTTTTCAATATCCTATGATATTTTTCAAAAAATAAATAAATTTATCAAACAATAACCAAACCTATTTTCATGGTTGAATATTATTGAATTTGTGATAATAAGGAATGAATTTGTGTATGTTAATATTTCTAATTTGTGATGAAGGGTTTAGGAATCAAAGTGATAATAAGGAATGAATTTGTATATGTTAATATTTCTAATAATTTTTTTACTATGTTCTGCCTTGATGTTTTACTATGTTCAGCCATGATATGTACATTATGCCATTTGTTTTTCTGGTGTGGTTTTATTGTTAGTGCTGGTCTAATTGACTTGGTTTGTTGGGTCTGTTTTGCTTGGGAGTTTTTGTGCGGCTACTGCCTTTTCATTTGGTGCTGACTGCGGGTCCTGTGGTGCTGTGGACAACAACTGTTATGTTGTGACAGCAACTGTGTTGCTGTTTTTTTGCTGTGACAACATTTGGTCCAACAACTGTTTTGCGGTTCTGGCACAGGTTGGGGTGATTTTTTTTGGGTGTTCGGGTGTGAGGCAGGGGTATGCGTGTAGTCTGTTACATGTATACTCCGGCCTCAATACTTGATATCTAGTTTTTGTGGGTTTTTAATGTTTTATGGTGTTCTGTATATTTGTGGCACCTCCGAGTATCTTTTTCCCTTTTGTCCGCGAGTTTTTTTTTTGCTTCTTGCATATGCTCGTCGTGAATAAATTTGCCATTTAAAAAAATGTTATTTAGGAAGTTAATCAAATTGTTGTTTAAGATGTCTGGAAGAGGTACTAACAGAGGTGGAAGGACTTTATCCTCTCAAAGCCGATACTCAACTGGTAGAGGGAGAATTGTTGTTCAAGTTACACCTACTATACCATCTCCACAGGTATCTCTAAATCAATCATTATCACGTGCACAAACTACGCCATCACCACACATAAACACTATACCATCAGCATCACCATCACCAACTCAAACCCCAACACTAACTCCAACCCCATCACCTACTATACCTCAAAATCCAACTCCGAACGCATCAACTACCATACCTCAAAATTCTGAACATACTTTGTCACACACTCTATCATCTGACATTGAACCTGATGATGCTGAAGGAATTAATCAAGAAGGCCTTGACGAAATAGAGCCGTAGGGAAACGAGTAAGTTAAATTTTATACTTTTGAGAAATTAACTTATTTTTTTTGTAGAAAATAATCTATTCATGTATATTAACAATTTGTATTAACAGGTACAATCCATCAACTGCTATTCGTTTCTTGACAAAATCCATTATGTGGAAATTTGATTGGTTTTGTCCTACATGGGGACATGCATCTCTTGACCAGAAGTTGTTATGGTTTACTGAATTTAAGGTAATAGTTATAAAATTAGTATTGTATAGTTAATTGGTAATATATTTCTGTAATAAGAATACTTTGCTACAATGTTTTATATACAATTCAGTCGGTTCTTAACATCAATTTCGCTAAACGACTTTGTTTTAATAGATACAAACTGCCTTTGCTGACATAAGTTTCTGGTAGTTAAGATTAATATTAGTGTAGAACAGTACAAACAGTGCACAAAGTACTTTATCTAAGTGTTTTTTTTTTTTTTTCATTAGTTAGATGTAATTTACTGAACAATTAAAGACTCTTGAAAATTTTGAATTGCTAACATGTTAATCACACGTATTCATTAATCATTCTTTATAAAATCACTCTTTGAATTTTTTTTTTTATAGATTTTTTAATTTTTTTTTTCCATACACGCGAATCATCCAAAGCTCACCCTCTCCCTACTCCCAAACAAACCCTTGGCAACATTGGTAAAATGACTATTAAAGCCACTTAATTAATTTTTTTTTCTTTTTTTGAATAAAATTATTTTCCTTTCACAAAAATATTAATATTCTGTATAAACAAATTTTGACCAAAATTATATAAAGACACTAAGACTTCAGAAATGAGGAAATCTGCTTAATTTATTTATTTTTACCCAAAATCCTTTTATGATTGTAGATCAAAGAAAGCTCTCCATTGAGTAAAAAAAAAAACGGTTCACATGATAAAATTTATTCTCATTCGTCAAAAAATATTAATTCTCTTGCTTAAAAAATATGTTAATAAATTCACTTGCGAAATGGTATAGGAACAACATATATATTTTAAAAAAACATAAATGAAGAATTCCTAAGAAAAATATAATTTAAATTATGATATGATATTGAAAAATAATGGGATTTAATTGGTTTTCAGTGTAAAACTCAGTTTACACCGACTTTTCATATCCAGTGCACTCAATTATATTTACCTTGTAAAATTTTACCATCCAAACACACACTAAAGAAAATTACTTAATCTTTAAAAAATACTAGTACAATTAAACCAAATTATGGAATTTAAATATAACACCTACCAAAAGTAATTGACAATTCTCTCCTTCTTATTCATTATATATTAAGTTAGATCTCGAAAACCCTATCCCAACACAACCTTCATATTTTTGGTACCTACGCCGTCATTGATTCATTTCCTGTAAACTCACTTTCATAGATTTATCTTTTCCGTTTTAATACTCATGGCGTCTCCTTAATAGCGACCGCATCTTCAAATTTTGCAGAGCTCGTTATCATTTCCATTTAGGTTCGTTTATTTCCTCATTTCCTCGCTTTTTGAATCATGATTAATTTTTCTAAGCTTCCTTTGTGGATCTGATTCCTAAAAATTTTAGATTTGAATTTTCTGTATTTTAATTTCCTATAAATGATTTTATCTTGCTGATTTGGTGCGATTGAATTTGATGGTTTCGGGACACCACTCACAAACCTGGATGGATCTCGCACCGTAAGGTTGTATATTTATTGTTATCAAAGCTTTACCTAAAGTTTTGACTGATTACTATTCAGATCTATTGATATCGGTGGTTGTTCATTTGCCATGGCCAATCTCTCACTGTGTAACCACCAATATGAATAAATCTGAATAGTGGACATTGAAAACTTTAAGCAAAGCTTTGATAACAATAAACACACAACCTTAGGGTGCAAGACCCATCCAGGCTTGTGGGTTGTGTCCCGAAACCAACATATTCAATTGCACCAAATGAGCAAGATAAAATAATTTATAGGAAATTAAATACATAAAATCCAAATCTAAAATTTTTAGGAATCAGATCCACAAAGGAACCTTAGAAAAATTAATCACGAGTCAAAAGCAAGGAAATGAGGAAATAAGCGAACCTAAATGGAAATGATATCGAGCTCTGCAAAATTCGAAGATGCGATCGCTATTAAGGAGACACCCTGAGTATTAAAACGGAATTGATAAATCTATGAAAATGAGTTTACGGGAAATGAATCAATGACGGCGCATGTACCAAAACTATGAAGGTTGTGTTGGGCTAGGGTTTTCCGAGATCTAATTTATATATAATGAATAAGAAGGAGAGAATTGTCAAATCGTTTTGGTAGGTGTCATTTTTAAATTCCATAATTTGGTTTAATTGTAGTAGTATTTTTTTAAATATTAAGTATTTTAATTTTCTTTAGTGTGTGTTTGGATAGCAAAATTTTACGAGATAAATATAATTGAGTTCACTGGATATGAAAAGTCGGTGTAAAAGGAGTTTTACACTGAAAACCATTTAAATCCCACTATTTTTCAATATCCTAAGATATTTTTCAAAAAAAATTAAATTTATCAGACAATAACCAAGCTTATTTTCATGGTTGAATATTATTGAATTTGTGATAATAAGGAATGAATTTGTGTATGTTAATATTTCTAATTCGTGATGAAGGGTTTAGGGATCAAAGTGATAATAAGGAATGAATTTGTGTATGTTAATATTTCTATTAATTTTTTTACTATATTCTACCTTGATGTTTTACTACGTTCAGCCATGATATGTACATTATGCCATTTGTTTTTCTGGTGTGGTTTTATTGTTAGTGCTGGTCTAATTGCCTTGGTTTGTTGGGTCTGTTTTGCTTGAGAGTTTTTGTGCGGCTACTGCCTTTTCAGTTGGTGCTGACTACGGGTCCTGTGGTGCTGTGGACAACAACTGTTATGTTGTGACAGCAACTGTGTTGCTGTTTTTTTTGCTGCGATAGCATTTGGTCCAGCAACTGTTTTGCGGTTCTGGCACAGGTTGGGGTTATTTTTTTGTGGTGTTCGGGTGTGAGGCAGGGGTATGCGTGTAGTCTGTTGCATGTATACTCCGGCCTCAATACTTGATATCTAGTTTTTTGTGGGTTTTTGATGTTTTATGGTGTTCTGTATATTTGCGGCACCTCCGAGTATCTTTTTCCCTTTTGTCCGTGAGTTTTTTTGCTTCTTGCATATTCTCGTCGTGAATAAATTTGGAATTTAAAAAAAAGATATTTAGGAAGTTAATGAAATTGTTGTTTAAGATGTTTGGAAGAGGTACTAACAGAGGTGGAATGACTTTATCCTCTCAAGGCCGATACTCAACTGGTAGAGGGAGAATTGTTGTTCAAGTTACACCTACTATACCATCTCCACAGGTATCTCTAAATCAATCATTATCACGTGCACAAACTATGCCATCACAACACATAAACACTATACCATCAACATCACCATCACTAACTCCAACACAAACTCCGACCACAAAATCGAACTCCGAACGCATCAACTACCATACCTCAAAATTCTAAACAAACTTTGCCACACACACTCAATCATCTGCCATTGAACCTGATGATGATGAAGGAATTGATCAAGAAGGCAATGACGAAATAGAGCCATATGGAAATGAGTATATTAAATATTATACTTTTGAGAAATTAACTTTTTTTTTTTTTGTAGAAAATAATCTATGCATGTATATTAACAATTTGTACTAACAGGTTCAATCCATCAACTACTATTCGTTTCTTGACAAAATCCATTAAGAGAAAATTCGATTGGTTTTGTCCTACATCGGGACATGCATCTCTTGACCAGAAGTTGTTATGGTTTACTGAATTTAAGGTAACAGTTATATAATTAGTAATTTATAGTTAATTAGTAATATATTTCTGTAAGAAGAATACTTTGCTACAATGCTTTATATACTTTCGCTAAACAACTTTGTTTTAATAGCTACAAAATGCCTTTGCTGACGTAAGTTTTTGGTAGTTAAGATGAATATTCGTGTAGAACAGTGCAAACAGTGCATAAAGTACTTTATCGAAGTGTTTTTTTTTCATTAGTTAGATGTGATTTACTGAACAATGAAATTAGACTCTTGAAAATATTGAATTGCTAACATGTTAATTGGGTGCAATTTTGTAGAAATATTGTAAATGGCAACCTAAATATGATTCTAGGATTCGCCAAATTTTTGAAATCAAGGGAGAAGGTAGATTCAGAGGTATGATGTATCAAGAGAGGAAAAACTATGCAGAAAATTCCGAATACATGCCAAAGTACATCCCTGAGCCAATATGGAATCATATTAATACATTATTGGGTATTCGATAAAAAATTTAAGTATTTATCCATGGCAAACATTGCAAATCGTGCTTGAACTCAAGGTAGCTCCATTCATACTGTTGGTTCTATATCTATGGGTGAGCAGGAACGTAGGATGGTAAGACATGTGATATTTTCTCATTAATTTGTGAACAACATATTGGAAATTTTCTCATTGAAGTTATGGAAAAAATGTAGGAGAATGAAACAGGAGTCAAGCCTGCTGTGGAGGAGGTATTTGCTCATTGCCATATTAGAAAGGATAAGAAACGGGTTGATAGTAGAGCTGAGCATGCCTACGTAAGTAGATCTTTAACATTACAGATTTATCTATAATTTAGTTATGATAATAGAGCTAAGAAAGGAAGAAAGTTGGCCACCACACCTGGTAAATAGACAACATACGACCCTCCAAACCAGCCAAGAACAAACCTGCCATCACAGGTAACCACTGCTGGAACAGCAACCTATGCACAACAACCAGCCGAACCAAAACAGCCACGGCCACCCAAAACCAGCCAACAAACAGACCTGCTAACAAAGCAGCTGCTGACAGTAGGCCACACACAGCTGACAGACGAACAAAAACAACCACTCCACCCCCTCGATAACGCACTTCTTGACTACCTCTTAAGATATTCTCTAGGATTCCACCTCCACTCATAAAACAAACTGACCGAAATTTTAACACGATCCATCATCCACCTCCAAGAAAACACCTTTACTATGATTTTATTTTTATCTATGATTTTACTAAAATTATAGATTTTAATTGGTTGTTAGTTAAATGACTAACAAAATTCAAAATTGCAGGGAGCTTTTAAGAAGAGAAAAGAAGAGCTTTTGGAAATATCTATGTCTCAAAATCAAGAGGAAGAAGGATTGTCTTCTAAAACACAGCATAATATGTCAGATGACTTGACTATTTCGAAGGAAGTAGCTCCCAAAGGTAAAAAGGAAAATTATATGGTTTAGGTTCTATAGGAACAAATGCTTCGAAGTATACTATTGGTTCATGCTCAAATGCCTTTAAGGAAAAAAAACATAGAACATGAGCTCTTAAAATGGAAAGAAAAGGCAAAAGAGCAAGAACATATAAACCAAGAGCAAAAATAAAAACTGGAGCAGCAACAAAAAAGAATTGAGTCAAACGAAAGCATACATGCAGCTTTATTTGAAAAGTTGAATATGCCATTGCTTCCAAATTTTGCTTGTGCAACACCTATGCAAGATGAACCAAATGATATTGGTGAAGCCTCTAAATGGAAACAATGCTGATAATTTTGGATTTGATTGATGAGTTTGGCCTTGCTAGATTTATGTTGTCCTGATGTTTTGTGGTTGTAGCTACTGGTTTGTGTTTGATTGTTCTTGTCTTGTATTTTGCTTTGTCTTGGAATTTCCTTTTGGTTGGAGTTATCTTTCCAAACCTTTTTACCTTTTGGCTATTTACTTTTTGAGGGCAGTTGTTGTCGCCCTTGTTCCTGCTAGTGCACTTGAGTGTGTATCTGTTTTTCTTATGTTCGAGTACGTCATCTTTTGAACAAAGTATTACTCAAATTTCTGTTAATTTACTTTTGAGTATTGACTAGTGAATAATTTAGTCATGTTATTTTGTGATATATTGTGCTAGAACATTGAGCACATATATGAATCTAGTTTGTATATAATTTTGTTTTAGACAATGAGCATTTGTTTACTCTTGAATTATTATTTATTTTTATTGAATATGAATTTTAGGATTTGAATTTATCTCAAACTCATTCAAATAAATTAATTTTGTTGCAATTCTGTAAAAAAAAAAAAAAAGGCTAATAATCTCTCCCGAAAAGCGTGGTAAATATTTTAAGGTTCCTTAATTTCGTCTGAAAATCGTTAGAAAATTTTTCTGAATAATGTAGGAAATTAAGCTCAATACCGTCCGAAAACCGTAGGAAATTAAACTTAACTTCGTCCGAAAACCGTAGGAAATTAAACTTATTTTCGTCCGAAATCTGTAGGAAATTAGCTTAATTTCGTCTAAAATCTGTAGGAAATTAAACTTAATTCCGTCCGAAATTCGTAGGAAATTATACTTAATTCCGTCCGAAATCTATTCAATGTCCCACAAACTTAAGCTTCAGAGTTTGTGTGAAAATAATGCAAAATACGTCTGAAATATGTTTGGGATGGAATTTCGGACAAAATTATGATTTGTGACGTGTCTTTTTCGGCTACGCTCTATCTGTCCGAAAACACCTTTCCGTCTAAATTTCATGGGAATTGTCCGTAAATTCCGTCCCAAAACCGTCCGAAATTTCGTCAGAAAATGACATTTTTTAGTAGTTACGATTTGAGTGCAACCTTATTGTTGGGTATTTGTATTGGCTGAATTGTTGCTAAAACAAATATCCTTGATGTGTAAGTTGGAACCAATGTTCCAACATGTGGTTAGGCTACTCTGTAAGATGTTGGATAGTTCCAACATCCTGGCATGGTTCAGTGTGCCTGGGTTCATGCCTATTTGTACGCACGCCCTTTATTGTTTAAGGAAACAATATTCCTTATCTTATAGACCAAGCAACACGCATATCTTTACATAATCATCTGTGAAATATTTCTAAAGTAGTATTTATATTTTAGTAATTATTTGTTATTTTTTTGGACGATCCTAAAGATGTTCCGACATTTTAGGATTTTCCATATTTGTTTCTGATTTCTGTTTTGCAGATTAGCTGAACCGATCTGCTTTGTTCTGAAGCCCAACTAAGTATTTGGCCCTAGCTGCTTCAGTATATAAACAAGACTTTAAGACCTAATTGATCATTCAAGCCGTCATACTAAAAAGTTTAGATTTTTAATTAGGGTTTTGAGTCTACATGTGCTCTACTCTTGTATCGTTTGTGATGCAAGTTTAGAACCTATATTGTGAGCCTTTCTTGTATCGTTTGTGATACTTGTTTAGGACTGTGTGTGAGTTTGAAACTCTTGTGTACTACACTGAAGTTGTGAAACAAGGTGTTAGTTGTTTGTGTTTGAAGGTAACTTCATCCAGGGGCTGTGACTGACCATTAGGATAGTGAGATGGGATCTCAGATCTAGGAGTTCCTAGGTTGAAGTCTATACGGGTAGGTCCTAGGTCTTTAGTGTAAACGAGGAGTTTGCTGAGAGCTATAGAATAAGGACTACACTAGTGGATTTTCTTCCTAGCTTGGTAGCCCCCAGAGAACGTGTGTTTGTCACCGAACTGGGTCTGTGTTCTTTACCTTCTTGTCATTTATTTTCTTGTTTATATTTCTGTTTATCTCGTGATGTTGGAACATTGAACGGAACATTGCAAACGTTAAAACATCTTAAATAACATATTAAAACTAGTGCGCTAGAATTTCACTTATTGTCACAAGACTCGCAAAACTATTCTCATGTTTTGATTATCCTGTCTAATCTCATTTGATCCAATATCAAACTTCACCTCTTGCTTCTTCATTTGATATTTGATATAAAATTTAATAACGATGAGATTAGATTAGAACAAAACTTCATATAAATTAGTGCATACAAAACTTAAGTGAATTGTAAGAACTTTTATTTTTACTTTAGAACAAGATTGCACGTGTCTAAACATCCTTTGCCACTGAGGTGGAGTATTTATTGCCTAGAATCTCTGACAATACATTAAAAACGAGTCACAGACCATTAACCAAAGAATTCAAAGAGCTTGTAACAACTATTTTTGTTCTGCACAGGAAACATGGTCGTGCTTCACCCACACGATCATTCTTGAACTTTCTGCCTGTTGAAATCCTGAAGGGCATACAGTCGCGCTTCAAGGGTGCACTGTCATGCTTTTGCTTCCGCTTTTGAAATTCTGATATTGTAAAAAGTATGGATGATCAACCATTTCTCTAGTCCATCATGGGGAAAAACCTTAGCATTTCTTTGAAATGCTCTTATGCATCATAAAGAGATTCCACCTAATTTTGAGTGAACTGTTTGATTTGATTCTTCAATTGAGCAATTTTGCGTAGGGAAAGAATCGAGTAAGGAATGGTTGCTTTAGTTGATCTCAAGTTGTGATCACAGAATCATTAGGTAGTGAGTGAAACGAAGCCCTATATTTACCTCTTAATGATAAGGGATCATTAGTGGCTAATCCAGAAAATTGATTTTTTTTGAAGTATAAAGTTGTTTAAATTTCGAAATTATTAACTTTAATGGCTGGATTCACAATAACACTATGGGGCTCTTCCGTAGAAGCCGTATCATACTCTTTAGGAGTAAGATTTGCAGCCATTTGGTAATTGCACAAATCACTTCTTGTATGAAATAATATTTCATTTTCAGGAACTAGTTGAACAATATGTCTGTGATTTTGGGTTCTTCACATTAAAAAAAAAAAAAAAAGAGAGAATTCAAAAGTTACAAAATAAAAGAGAAGTTTCAGTCTAACCGGTGCAAAAAAATTGATTAATATCACTCACTCCCGATAACGACGAAAAAAACATGATACGCCCGCAAGTGTACGGTTCTATCGAGTAGTAAAAAGAGTATTGATCTACATGGAATTAAAATGATTACCAATCTAATTTATAATTTTGATTAGTTGAAAAGGAATAAATTTGTTGAAAGCAAATGGCTGTTTGTTTAAAATTTCAGATATTAAAAAGCGTCATGAAATTGAGGTTTTCATAAAGTTAAATCCTTGGCATTCCCCTGTCTAATATATGAATGACAATTTAAAAAGGGTTAAAAGGAAATCACATTAATCCAAATGCTAATAGGAATACAGATATATCATGAGCCTTCAAAGAAATTCTCAACATACAATCATTCATTTGATATTGTGATTACTTGAGAGATCTAATAAATAAATAAAATTGCAAAATTTGTGCAAGGTAGTTAGTTATCTATAATATGTTGAAACTGAGAAAAGTCTTGGTGTAGCCTTCCGGAAGCAAGTGATTTACAACTTCAGTAACTGATGTTAATTTCTTACCACAAGTGGCACCATGAGTGTAGTACTTCAAGAAAGGAAAAAAGAAAAGATAAATGAGTGTTATTATCATTGACAAATATATAGTATTTATCATATAATTATATAGTAAAAATACAATATCATGGACTTATGAAAAATTAAATACAAACCAGAACAATGAGAAAATACAAAATATTCGTTACAAGGTATAGTGTGAGAATCATATACACATAAGAAATGATTTTTAGCGTATCTAATGTTCCTGAAGTTCTTTTTCTACATTCTACATCCCACTGATCAAGATTTGATCATAAATTTTCTGTATTTTGGAAACTCATTGCATCTATTGGAAATTGAAATGAAATAATCTCCTTTTTTTATCAATTTCGTTGTCTCAATCCTCCCTCTTCTATGTGGTTCCTATCAAACAAAACCATCAATACAATATGTTACAACAATTATTAAAATGTAGGTTGGAGATCTGGTAGATCATAAGTGTAAGTCAACAGGTACATGAGATTGAAATTTCAAAGATCAGAAGCAGATTAGAAAAAACATCAGAATGAGAAGTTCAGAAAACAATAAAAGGAATTATGACAGAAACATAACCAGAGCTGCACAAGAAGAAAACATCTCCGAAGATTGAAGCTATATATAGGGAAGTGTCATTCAAAACTATATAAAGGGAAGTGTCATTCAAATTAAAACACATCTCCGAAGAAAACAATCTCTCACCTAAAATCCTTTCTATCAAGAATCTCTGCATCTAGAAAAGATAAGAAGCATAAAAGATCAGATTGCTTGTAAGAGATACAAACATCTTCTCATTCTATGATTCAATTCTCAACAATTAGATTGCAAACAAAAATACACTCAAGACTCCATTATATCTTTGAAACATCTTTTATAGTGTATTTGGAAAGTTTATATTCACATGTGTGTTATCATATCAAACTTAGAAAAATAAATGTTTAGATTCACTTTAGTGTGATCGATTTGAACTTAGAGAGAGAGAGAGAGAGAGAGAGAGAGAGATAGGGAACTTAGAGAGAGAGAGAGATAGAGAGAGAGAGAGAGGGGTCATTGTGATATCTTATCGATTCTTTGTAAAGATCAAAATAACAATAACAATTGTGTAATTTGTTGTAAAGCTTCAATAATCCAATTTCAAGTATAATGCTGGATTGTGTGGTAGATTAAAGTTTGTAGAGGATATCAAAAACTTATATGGTCAGGTAAACCAAAATGAAAAGAAAGTGTGCAAAATTCGAGTGGGTATCTCATGCACCAGATTGAAAAATCTCACGGTCAGTGGGCTTTGAACAAGCTCAGTTGGGTGAACCAGGATAAATTGTTGCGTCATCTTCTATATCTTTTAGCTCCTTTATTTGATAGTTCAAAAGCAAACACACTCAACCAATCTCTTCTTGTATCAAATTAATTTTGATACATACTTCAGATTATCAAATCTGAACATATTCCCCAAGGGTTGAGAAGCCACCAAACTTTTTAAAGGATCACAATTCAAACCTTTATTTATTGTGATCCTTGTTATTACTTTAGATATGTGGGGAAATGTGATAAGAAGAACTTTTTACCATTTTTATTAATTTCTACAATGAAAAATAATGTGTCCTTATTTGTTATGAAATTTTACGGTAGCATCAAAGCATACAAAATATACGGGCTGGCATGTGATACCCATGGAGAAAAAGTGCTATTCTTGAAACTCCGCCCCCGAAAAAAGGTAAAGTGAGTTAAGAAAATTTGGACAATAGTTATATATTGGTAATTGTGATTAAGGAAAAAATTTCAGCAGTTTTGTTCATTTCTGCAATGGAAATATTAAATACTTATTGTTTTTGAATTTTTCCCTTAGTCGTTAAACTAAATATAAATAATATACAATATTGCAAGAATGTAGACTATAATGTGAGTTTCTATTCATCCCCATACATTAACGTTCATGCACACTAAAGAATAAAAATGCTTCGCTTGATTCTTCAAGAAATTTCGATTGAACATTTGCTAGATGTATTGGAACTGCAACATATTATTTGTCTCGATCGTAGTGGATATGGAGGAGACATTTTTATTAAATGGTTATAACGATGACTCGATATCAACCAAGGACAAAAAAAAGAATGATGATTTGCTTGTGATTCCTGAAGTTGTTTCTATATTGGAGACGTCGATAGAGAAATTTTATAGAAAACTATTTCGTGTACATCCAATTGAAGAAAAAGATAGAGATATGATAGTTGTAGTTGACTGATTATGTGATATAAGGACTCTAAAAAGATAGAGATATGATAGCTGTTCTCTTTTTGTAAAAAAATTCATAGAAGAAGACTCATTAAAAATGTTATTCAAGAAATAAGTTAAAACTGTCTTCCATATTTGTTGTTGGATGGGTTAAGTTATGCAGAAAATCTAACTAATTATAAAACACATTCTTGTTATATAAATTTTTTAGGAAAATGTTTGATGGACATCGAAACACCCAGTGAAAAAGAAAGAAATTGGTTTATTGTTATAATTTTACGGAGAAGAAGGATAGATGGAAGAAAATAACATGTTGAATCTTTTAGCACACCCTCAAACTAAATGGATGTATAAATCCTCTTGGAATCTAGATGTGTATCATGCGACTCAAACTATGAATTAATGACAATTAAAAAGCTAAATGAAATCACATTCATCAAGTTGATAAGTACTAAAACCAATCTATAGCTTTTAATAAATTCTAAATGAATAAATGTATCAACATTTTATTACACCAATTCAACACTTCATAATGTTTCTATCTCCCTGTCACATTATCAATCTATTAAATCTGTCACATATCTATCTCCATTTCACGAATGAGGTGCAAGTCTTTGTTCTGTTCATTGTCCTTGGTTGATATTGAATTATCGTTACAAGCGAACTCATTGCGAATGTCTTCCCATCGTATCTTATCGATAACACTACAATGCACTTGCCATTCTATCAGCCCATATAAGATCGAGTCTTCTTGTAGAATAGGCAAAGATTCGATGGAATTATTACCCGCATTCTCGTCACCAGTTTTCTTATCAGCACAAGAAGAATGATCAAGCAAGGTAGTTTTCATTTTTTCTGAATTTTCCTCTTTAACCTAGATATAAAAAACATTGTCAAAATATTCAGTCAAAATAATGGTTACAATGTTAACATTAATATAAGTTGATTGCATCACCTTATTTTTTCTGCTTGTTCGTTTTCTCTTTGATGATTTGGAGATACTAGCATCCCCTACTTCAAGAGTGTTGTTTTCACTTATATCCCCAATTTCCTATAATTTATTTGAAGGATTTTACGTAAAGGATTATAAATAAAATTAGTTATTGCTAAACTATATAAAAATATCATTGACCAGAAACTTGCACAGGAGAATTGATAGCAAAAAGAAAAAAAAATCTACCAGAAACTTCATTTAAATATAAGTTAGTTGTATCACCTTATTTGCTCTTTTTCTTCTTTTCCTTTTCGATTCTGTAGAGACACTAGCAGATGAATTCCCCACTTGAAGGTTATTATTTGCATTCTCAATGTCCTAAAAATTATTTAAAGTAGGTTAAGTAAAGGGGTGTAAATAAAGTATAGGTTATAACTTATAACTAAATCATATATAAAAATATCATTTGTCTGACAGAAAATTTCACAGGAGCATTCACGGTAATAAAAAAAAACAACCAGAAACTCCATGACATAAAATGCCACAAAACCTATTATATGTAAATATTTAGTCAAGATTATATGTGATAAAGTTATCAAGAGAAACATCTGAAATATAGTTAAGATGCATTTTTCTTCTTTTTTTTTTTTGTCTTCTTGGGTAATTTCGGGTAGCCTTCGGGAAATAGGAAATTCACCATGTCTATGACAGATTTTAATTTTTTGTCTTCATAAATGCAGTACTTCAAGAAATAAAAAACCAACATACAAAACCAGATTAAAGAGTGTTATTATCGTTGACAAGACATATAATCTTCCATATAATATAATATATAAAAATATCATATCATGTGCTCATTGTAAATTAATTAAATACAATCCATTACAACGAATACATATACAAATATATAATCTTAAACTCATTACCAGGTATAGTACCGCGAAAATCATATACACAAAAGATATTTATTTTACAGTGTCGCATGTTCCTGAGGAGTCCTTCCGTCTTCTGCATTCAAGAGTCCAATCAAGCTTTTTCAATACAGTGTCTATACCTGGAAAATTTCTACAATCTTCAGGAAATTCAAACGAAATATTTTCTCTTGCAAGTAGAATAGATGTCATTTGTCGTTTCCCTTTCTTAGGTGATCCCTACAACACCATATGAAACAATACAAAAACAATATAAATAAATAGTATGGGTAAGAGAGTATAATGGGTACTCCAGCCGAGAAACAAGAGATCGCCAAGACAATTTAGTGACTGAATTTTCTGCGGTGGGAATTCTCGAGTTTTCGCAAATGTGAACATCTATACCATTAAACACTTTATATCTTTTGATTTCTACATTTAATTCACTATGTTTTTATTTTTTCAATGACCACGATCATTTCATCGGACCTTGCAATCACTGCAGAGAATCCATTCCAAAAATTATCTGGTTTTTAAACAACCTTTTGGACAAGAACACGTATTAATGGAAGAAACAAAAAAAAAATGAAATAAATTTTCAATTTTGTGCTGCAAATACTTTTATTAAAATTTTAGAGAAAAAATATTTTTTTCATCTCTAATTTCTTTATGTGCTTCAACTTTTCTTACAATACAAAATTGATACGTTAATTAAATTAATTTTGAATAAATTAAGGATATGAGTATGTACGTACATGTATTGGAACAGCATCTAATTTTCCCTTTGCAATTTTCCGAAACTTCACTCTAATTCTCTGTAATTGTTCCTGTGTCATGTAACAAGAAAGAAGCATAAAATAAACTATAAAACACAATTCTACATATCAAATAGAATTAATAAGGAATGAAAGAAAATAGATTGTTTAATACTTACTCCAATGTGACGTTTAAGTATCCCACCTAGATCTTGGCAATGAGCTACTTCTTGATTGTTATTCATGATACAACAAATTTCTTAAATCAGTAAACTTTGTAGAGCTGGAACAATATCAATTGAATATAGATCTGCAGAGGCTGTTAGCGCAGGCCTGTGCTGCTGGCTGCGTTTTTAGGTACATGCAGAGGCTGCTTTGGTGCTGTTTTTCTATTTCTTTTGTTTGTTCCTCTGCTGCTTTCGTGTTGTTTGTCGAGCGCCTATGTGTATGTACTGGGTTGTATTGTTGGTTTTGTTCCTTGGCCGGTTCTGCAATGCTTTTGCAGCTGCTGGTCTGTCATTTATAATATAGATCTGCTTAGATAGAGAATGAGAAAGAAAATTGTGGAAATGGTTGTTTGTAAAACCTTTAAAGAAATCAGTCTAAGAAAAAAATAAAGTATGCTAATAATTATATTCAGAGAACCTTTATTGCATAATCAATATTATTCCAAATTTGCTTAAATCACTTACCTTTTTTTCCGCAATAAAAGCATTTTTTTTAGTGATTATCACTTGATTTGCCAACCTCTTCTCAACGGAATCCCAGAAACTTCTCAAAAAAAACATGAATTGCCAACCTATATATTTGAAATTGTTGGATTTTAGTGTAAAATGTCAACATTACCCATGCATATAAATTAAACTTATTATCCTTGAGTTTTAACTAAGCGGTAAAACTTGGTTTTGCAACCTTAAGGGATGATGTTCAAGTCCCATACGATTTAGTTATAAATTACTAAAAGTACTTATGTTATTAATAGCATTTTTTCCCAACAACAAAATACCTGAAGAAGATACACGTAATTTCTAGTTTTCAACAAGAAGACAGAGAAACTTTGTACGATACATGGGAAATATACAATCTGCTACTCAAGCGATGACCGACGCACAAATTTTTTGAGATGGTGATCACTGTAACCTTCACCAGTGGTCTGAAGCCACAAACAATAATGTTATAAAGATCAAGGTAATATGTTAAAAAGTTCATGCTTATCAAATAAATATCGTTGTATAAATTACATAAGCTGGCAATATGTCTGATGCCAATGAAGAAAAAGTGCTTTTGTTGCTAATTTATCGCAAAAAATGGTAAGGGTAATTAAGTAAATTTTGACAAAGTTAATTGTTGAGATAAATCCCAAATCCTTCTTAAGGTGAATTAAAGAGATGAATCTGATTCTAATCCATGCTAAATTTTAACAAGTTTCTTTAAGTGTTCGTTAATAATAGAATATCCAAGAAACATGAATCTTAACATCATTGAGTGCTAAGAAGGACTTCAGATTGAATAACTTCAAAATGAGATCAAAAGCATCACATGGGCACTATGAAAATTGAAGGACAAAATTTACCAAGGAATGTGAGATTAACAGTTAATCCATGTCAATCTTTGAAACAAAATTCTTTAATAAAAAAGAACTTCATAATAGACTTAAGAAACTTTTCGGATTGAAGATCTAATAGGCACATCAAAAGCACTTCAAAAAGGTTATTCCATGAAGTTAGGAATTGGTTCTCATCAACTGATTCTCATATCAAAAGTTAGGATCAAACATTTTTGGAGAATATAATTAAAATCAATTGTAATTTAGGTTGGATATTTGGTAGACCGTAAGTGTAAGTCAAGGGTTACATGAGATTGAAATTTTAAAGATGAGTGTGATCGGTTTGAACATAGAGAGGTCAATGTGAGATTGATTCTTTGTAAAGATCAAAATCACAATAACAATTGTGTAATTTGTTGTAAAGCATCAGTAATCCTATTTCGGGTATAAAGGTGGATTGTGTGGTCGATTAAAGTCTGAAGAGAATTTCCAAATCTTATTTGGTCAAGTAGACCAAAAAGAAGAGAAAGCGTGCAAAATCCGAGAGGATATCTCAAACATCAGATTGAAAAATATCACAGTCAGCGGGGTTTCCACTAGCTCAGTTGGGTCAACAAGTATAAATTTTTGTGTCATCTTCTATATCCTTTAGCTTCTTTATTTGAAAGTTCGAAATCAAACACACTCAACCAATCTCTTCTTGCATCAAATTCATTTTGATACATACTTCATATTATCAAATTTGCAGTTTTGTGATTACGGAAAAAGTTTTCGGCAGTTTTGTTCATTTCTGCAATGAAAATATTCAAAGCTTATTCTGTTTGATTTTTTCCCTTAATTTGTTAAACTAAATATAAATAATATACAATATTGCAAGAATGTAAACTGTAATATGAGTTTCTATTCATCCCCATATATTAACGTTCATGCACACAAAAGAAGAAAAATAGTTCGCTTGATTCTTCTTCTTGCGCTGAGAAGAAAACTGAGGGAAACAAGAACAATCTTGAAGCGGGTAATGATTGAATCCATCTATGGCCTATTCAAAAAGTAGTTTCGAATGAACATTTGATAGGTGTATTGGATGTGCAACATATTATTTGTCCGATCATAGTGGATATAACGATTATTCGATATCAACCCATGACAGAAAAAATCGAAGATTTGCTTGCGATATTCCTGGTGTTTTTTATATTGGAGACTTTGATAGAAAAATCTAATAGAAAATTATTTTGTGTACACTCAATTGAAGAAAAAGATAGAGATATGATAGTTGTAATAGATTGACGACGTGATAGAAATACTCCAAGAAAAGGGGGTGTATATATATATATATATATCATTGTTGAGAAACCATTGAGTTTATAAAATAATCATATTGTTCTCTTTTCAATCAATTGGAAAAAACTATAGTGTAATATTTTTTCAAAAAGTTTCATAGAAGAAGACTGATATAAGAATGTTATTCAAGAAATAAGTCAAAAATATCTTCCATATAATAAATGACCATATTTGTTGTTGGATAGGTTAAGAGATGCAAAATATTAAACTAATTATAACTCCCAGGAAAATGTTTGATGGACATTGAAACACCCGGTTGAAAGAGAAATAAATTGCTTAATTATTAGGGTAAATCACATTAATCTCCCCTGAGGTATGTTGAAATGTCACTCACA
Organism: Medicago sativa; assembly: GCF_051527215.1. Lineage (NCBI taxonomy): Eukaryota > Viridiplantae > Streptophyta > Magnoliopsida > Fabales > Fabaceae > Medicago > Medicago sativa. Next base: position 17,992,457 of record NC_140752.1, on the reverse strand, counting down.
TCCCCTCTAATTTTGCACAAAAAACTAACCTGCCATCCTCATAACAGTGTTAAATTGCCGTTAGAAAAATAAATGAAAAACTCAACTTTCTGATTGTGTCATACACAATTTTCCAGAACCATACTTTCTGAAGTGTTAAACTGCCTCGCTCCTAAATAAGTGATGTTATCCACCTTAACAACACAATTTTACATCCTGCACTTGTTTGGAATCTCTTTAAGGTGGAAAACTTGATACAGATCAACCTTTACAAAAATTTATTGAAAGAGCGTTCATGAGTTCTTTCAAAAATAAACATAGCAAAACAATCTGAATCTTAATCGTATTTTGTACAATATAAAATAGAAATCATTAAGTGCCTATAAAGGATAATATCAAAACTCTATTGTGTGAGACCATAATTTTAAATCGGATTCAAACCAAGCTTCTATACATTTGTTACAATTGGCAAACCTTTTTGAGTATTATTTAAATTAGAATATACTCAGTTTTCCTATGAAGCTTCTATTATTCGACTTTGAATTTTGAAAACATGGGGTTTCCCTTGATTTTGTTATTTTCTGGGTGTGGAAGGAGGTATTGGTTTTGTTGTGTTTTGCCTTTCCTTAATGTTGCACAACAAAAACCATGAAAAAATTAGATTGGTTGAAAACCAATCTATCGCTTCTCAAACAATGAATGAATGACAATTAAAAACCAATCTATAGCTTTCAATAAATTATTAATGAATAAATGTACCAACATTTTTACACCAATTCAACACTTCATAATGTTTCTATCTCCCTCTGTCACATTATCAATCTATTAAATCTATCACATATCTATCTCCATTTCAGCAATGAGGAGCAAATCATTGTTCTGTTGATTGTCCTTGGTTGAGATAGAATTATCATTACAAGTGTACTCATTGCAAATGTCTTCCCATCGTAACTTATCGATAACACTACAATGCATTTGCCATTCAATCAGCCCATATGAGATCGAGTCTTCTTGTAGAATAGGTGAAGGTTGGATTGAATTATTACCCGCATTCTCGTCGCCAGTTTTCTTATCAGCACAAGAAGAAGGATCTAGCAAGGCATTTTTCATTTTTTCAGAATTTTCTTCTTTAACCTAGATATAAAAAAACATTGTCAAAATATTTAGTTAAAATAATGGTTACAATATTATCATTAAAATATAGATGTATCACCTTATTTTCTTTTCTTTTTTTCCTTTTCTTTTCTTTGGAGACACTAGCAAATACATCAACCACTTCAAGACTGTTATCTTCATCCTTCGCCTCAATCTCCTAAAAAATGTACGTAGTTTGAGTGAGCATAAATGAAATTAAAGCTATGATTATTAAAAATTTCACCCGCCACTTGAAGGTTATTATTTTTATTCTCAATATCCTAAAATTATTTGAAGTAGTTTAAGTAAGGGGTATAAATAAAATTTTATATGTAGCATTTTTGTAAACGAAAATCATTGTAGCATCACCTTGTTTATTGTTTTTCTCTTCTTTGGTAAGGAGGCATTACGAGGAAGTACACCTGCATCCCTCTCTTCAAGATTGTTATCTTCCTCCTTGGCCTCAGTATCCTAAAAAATATAAGGAGTAAATTAAAGCTATGATTATTAAAAATTCATTTATCATGACCACAAACTCCCTCTTATAAGATACAACATAAACATATATTTATATATCTTGAAAAATAAAACATATACATTTATATATAAAGTTTTAATGCTTCACCTTTTCTATTTTATCCTTTGATTCTATCTTGGTGTAGCCTTCCGGAAGTAAGTGATTTACAACTTCCGTCACTGATCGTAATTTCTTACCAGTAGTGGTACCATGAGTATAGTACTTCATGAAAGAAAAACAAAACAAAAGAATGAAAAGATAATTGAGTGTTATTAATATTGACAAATATATATTATCTATCATATAATTATATAAAAATACACTAAAGAAATTATTTTTACCGTATCTAATGTTCCCGAACTTCTTTTTCTACATTCTACCTCCCATTGATCAAGATTTGATGATAAATTTTCTGTGTTTGGGAAAGTCGTTGCATCTATTGGAAAGTAAAATGATATAATCTCCTTTCTGATCAATATGGTTGTCAAAATCCTCCCTCTTCTATGTGGTTCCTATCAAACAAAAGCATCAATACAATATGTTAGAACAATAATTAAAATGTTACAACAAATAAATGAATAGTAGGTTGCTTAATTACTCAATGTATTTTCACCCAAAAAAAAAATTACTCAATGTACATTGCATTAAGAATGTACTTAACAATGTACCTGATGGTGTGGTTGGTCTTCACACGGATCGGGTAAGGGACGTTCTTGTTCTGCCACATCTTCTGCGCCAACTTGTTCTTGATTCTGAAGGTCTTGTGTGATGGCATTTTCATTTCTCACCTCCGAGATGCCTGAGGACTGCACCAAGCATGGTTGTAAACCCTAACACCCAATACATGCATAATTTATATTTTGGATATATTCGAAAATTCAACTAACAATTGATTTTAGTGACCAAAAAATGAGAAGGTTTTCTTTTACGTGTTTCAAATAATTTACAATGAAAACATAAGAAAAATAACATTTTTTAGCCTCCAAATTTGTCTATATGTTTCAACTTCTTCCTTACAATAAAAAAATTGTTGTGCTATGAAATTAATTTTTAGTAAATTAAGGATATGAGAATATGTACCTCTGCAATGGTATCATCTCCATTTTCCCTGGCCTTATCCTTGCACTTCGCTCTAAAACTTATTAACTTCCTCTGTGACATGAAACAAGATAGATGTATAACACTAGCTATAGAATAATTAATTAACAATGAATGAAAAATTATTGATTAATACTTACTTTGATTTTGTCTTTAAGCAACAGACCTAATGCTTTGCCATGGACATCTTCTTGTTTGTTATTCATAGTACCTTTCTGTGATTAATCTGATACTTCTCTAAACAAAAGAATGACTATCCCTTATTCTAACTCTTATACTTATATGGTTTGGGCTAGGAGCATTTTCCTGTTTTTTTCTCTTTTACTGTTTCCAAAATAAAATAAAAGGAAAATTAGTATATGTCTTTCCAAAAAAAAAAAAATAAAGGAATATCATTATGTCTTTCCAAAAAAAAAAAAAAGGAAAATCAATTTATGTCTTTCCAAAAAAAAAAGGAAAATCAATTTATGTATTTCCCAAAAAAAAAAGGGAATCAATTTATGTATTTCCAAAAAAAAAAAAACGGAAAATCAATTTATGTATTTCCAAAAAAAAAGAAAGTGAAATCCGTATATATGCAAATGTTTTAATGTACATGTACGTTAATGCAATGGGCTGAATAGATAGCAGCATTATTTTACAGTCTTGCAAGATTTATACTATTTATCTGTTATATTTGGTTTGACAATTAAGGGTAAATTTTAACAACTAAGGATATTATTTATTTTCTGTTGAAATTAATAATAACGCTAAAAGTATTTCCTTTTATCACATTTTTCCTTTATTTTAATTTTTGACCAAAATTTGTTTAAATTGACCTATTATTTATTGCATTAGCACAGGCAAGAAAATACTTGTTCGAGAAAATCCTTTTGTTGGTATCATGTATATTGCTAACCTATATCATTTGTAAAATAATTGGTATTTGATAAGCATGAAGTATTTAATTTTGTTATTATATATCCTCCCTCAAACAAAAAAAATGTTATCATAACAATTTAAATGCACTTTTTTTCTTAAAAAATTAAATGCACTTTTTGGTTAAAAAAAAACAACTTAGATGCACTTTTGAAGATAACTCAAAAATTGTATTCAAATTATGATTTTGAAGAGTTTTCGGCTGCTTTGATTTATTCTCTGAATTCAATCTATATTGTTATAGTACTTGCAAGACTAAAAATATATTAATCACAAGTATTCATTAACCATTCTCTATGAAATCACTCTTTCAATTTATTTATTTTTAGATTTTTTTTCCATACACGGTAATGATCCAAAGCTCTCCCTCTCCCTACTCCCAAACAGACCCTTAGCAACATTGGTAAAATGACTATTAAAGCTACTTAATTTTTTTCTTTTTTTTTAATAAAATTATTTTCCTTTCATAAAAATATTAATATTAAAGACTGTAATATCCCGCCTGACAGTATCGGTATATTACCCGTTGACCGTGTCAGATGAATTTAATTCGTGAAAAGTAAGTTAATGGAAAATATTTTATGACATGTCAGCATAATACGGATTAAGTATCAGTGTCGGATTTAAACACGTTTAAAGGCAAGGGCATAATGGTAATTTCTCGAGAAAGGATATTTAAGTGTTTTTGGGCAAGATATTTTCATTATTCTTATCCTTTTCTCTCTCTAGGTTTGGGAAGCAACTCTCTCTTCCTTCTCTCTTCCTTCTCACGCCCCCTTTCCTCTTCCTCTCCATCAAATCTTCTTCCTCTCCATGGCAAGTGAAATAACATTGCTCCCTCATGGTCTCTTAAGCTTGTAGAAGCTTGGTTAAGGTTTGATTTCTCTTTTCCACCTCTCATGAAGTTCATCCCATCTCTTTTCCTCTTCACCAATTCTTCAAGAAACTTCATCCTTCCATGGTAAGTTTCCAAACTTGTTCCCTTGTGATCATTTAAGCTTAAGGAAGTATGAATTATGCTTGATTTCTTCTATTTATCCTCTTGAGGAAGTGTTTGGAAATTAGGGTTTTGGTGAAAGAAGCTTTGTAATGGATTAGAGATGAGCTAGCAAAGATCATCATGCTAGGGTTTGCAAGAAAACAACAAGATTGGTAAGGGTTGAGCCAAAGAAGCAAGTGGGGAAAAATAAGCTAGGGTTTTGGCTTGCTTGAGTCTGAAGCTTGGAGTTATTTCAAGAACTTGATTAGGTGAGTTCCATAGTTAGTTTTCCCACCCTTTGGGATTATGTTTATGACTTGTTAGATTAATATGAATAACATGAATATTTCTAGGGTTTTCAAGTGAAGGTTAGTTGCCCTTTTCTTGCCATGCATGCAAAATATGTTTATACTTGCCGAATGAATGTTTTATAAGTTTCCAATGATCAATTATGTTTCAAAACACTTTTAGAGACACTTGGTTTGAGGTTTTTGGGTCAAAAATACCATTTTTAAGTGTTCTGGACTGTCCTAACTCGCCACGGCGAGATATTACTCGCCACGGCGAGCTAGAACTTCGAAAGGGGGGTCTTACTCGCCCCCAACTCGCCACGGCGAGTTACCACTCGCCTCCCCAGCAAATCTACTCGCCTAGGCGAGTAAGACAGTGAGGGATCTCATTGTTTTGCTCGCTTCAGGCCGGCATGGGGATTCGCGATGCAGTTTTCTCCGTGGTGTCTTTTTACGAATGTAAACCCCTCAAATCAAGGTCATAAATGGTGATCATTGTAAGCAAGATTTCTATGATAAAGAAGCAAGTATTAAGCATTTTGGTAAGGCATGGTAAACGAGAGTATGTTGAGAATCGGGTAGCTAGATAAACCTTAAGGAAAGGGAAGAAGCTAGAGCTTCGATATAGTTATCGAGAACTAGAATAGTTAGAAAGAAATAGAATGCTATGCATTAGTAATATGTTTGATAAGACGCGAGGTAATGTGAGTATTATCTTCACATTGAAGCAAGTGCCATACGAGTATGGCAAGACGTGAATCGATTTCACATCCATTCACAAAGTAAGTTAAGCAAGCATATAAGTTTACCTCTAGTGGGATCGTTTAAGGATCCGAGGTATAAGAGATAGTATGTATAGATTTAATCTTCATACATGCATAAGACTAAGATAATCAAGAAGGAAAGAGTGTCATGTCTCTTGTTATCCAAATTGGATTCAAGGGGTTCCCCAAGGGGAATGGTTAAGCCGCAAGGGAGCCGCATTTCACTAAGCTAAGGTGTCGTGTCTTTTGTATTCCTTCCAAGGTCGGGTACAAAAGGTTCTCCAAGGGGAATGGGGTAAGCCGTAAGGGACCCGCACGTTCACTAAGGGAGTCCGGTGCGCTCTTGCTAAGCACTTCACCGGTAGTAAGGGATTAACTTCCGGGGTTACTCCACTCGGGACTAATCCATAAAATGAATTCAAGATAATTGTTTGTTACACGCTAACATAATCAATGAAGCTGACAATGCATATTCATCATACATTTATGAGTAATGTGTCATAGAGCCTTGGCATAGACTGTCAAGAAATAGAAAGAATATAGAAGTAGAAAGTCAAGAGTTAGCAAGCTAGAAAGAGTCACATTTGTGGCAAGATTAAGAAAGTTTATTGATACTTCTTATCCAAGTAAGTAAGTAAGCAAGTTAAGAGAGTTATACCGTCGACGATCTTAGGTTTTCCCTAATCGTCCGGTTAGAGTCGTGTCATGATTTTAGCAAGTGAAGGCCTTGATGCGTAGATCGTATCTTGGCAATGTGGTTTTAGATCCCCTTAACCGCCATGACACGTATAAGAAGAGAAGCCTATAACAAGTTAAGAATATTAAGACGGCCCTAGCAAGCACCGCCGTCTAAGAAAGCAAGTCCCCACACACGTATAATCAACCGGCAGGTTGTATTGTAGACACGTGGTGACCGTAGGTTTTCCCCGTGGTTGCCTATAGCCTAGGGTTAGGTGGAACTCACTGAGACATTATGTCTCATCCCAATCCTTTTTTGTTTCAGATATCAAGATGGATTAGCAAGCTAGTAGCCGGATGGATGTTTCAGCAAGTGTTCGTTCGTACCAGCTGCAGCAGGATATGGATATTCAAGGATGTCTTTATTATATTTTAGAAAAGTCGAGTTATAATCTTATTGTACGAACGCATTTGTTGTAAACGATATTCATTCGAAGTTTTTATGTTGTAAATTTTTAATGTATCCAGTACTAAACTAACGCACATGCTAGACTTTCTAGATACGTCTGGTATGGGTGTTACATTTGGTATCAGAGCAGGTCGATTCAGACTGTGCCTTGGGTCATTAAATTACAACAAAAGAAATGGGACCATTGGGTTCCAGGTAAATGTTCTAGTTGTTGTTGTTAGTTGAGCCTGATCAACTCAATTTAGCATTCAACGATTAGAATGGATGCCTGAGAGCTAAATAGGACCCAGGAGGAATGAAGTATCTGATGAAGAAGTTTGATCGTGCCAAAAGGTGGCCGGTGAACTAAGTAAGTAGAAGCGTGAATCCTCCGGGAATGTAAGACATGTCATAAAGGAACGTTCCAACCATGTCGGGTAAGATGTTAGCAATACTTCATGTACCCGTAAGTGACAAAGTTGGATATATCTCTAAGCATGACCGAAAGTTTCGGTAAGAGTTGTCGTTAGAACATGTTTATGATATTTTGGGATGTCAGAACAAGGCTACAAGATGGTGAGAAGTCGACATATGTTGACGGAGTCAGCGGGCTCTCAGGAATAGTATTACACATGAATGAAGTTAAGGACTTAAGAGAAAGTTCTATGTTATCAGGATTGAGCCATTGATTTCCGATGTGCCAAGAATTGTATCGAAGAAGGTTGATGTTGCCATGCATATATCATATAATATTTCATGATGATAGGAGTGAATGATGTGCATTGTATACTTGAGAATAAGAATTTCATGCAAAGAATGTTTTCTGAAAATATAGTTGGAGAAGCTCACCAATAGCAAGCCTGGGATGAAACTTCCCGTTTTTATTAAATCTACTAGTTCGTTCCTATGGTTTGCAATGACTATTGGTGAGATGTTCTTACAATAATCTTTTATGACATCAAGTAACGAATGCATATCATATCCTAAGATTTTCAAGGAAAAAGGCATAGGTAACAATCAATGAAATCGATATGGTTTAAGGTAGCTTTGGAAGTTAATGTGTTAAGAGTCAAGAACGAGCCAGAATCGAGAAGTTAAAGCGGTGCAAGGTTATAAGAAATCACAAGGTTCACGGATTATGTGGGATTATGACGTATCTCTCGAACCTATGTTTTGCTTAATAGACTTGCTAAGGCTCAATATGATGTTGAATTATAAAGTTTAAACAAATTTTAGAAGGATCTACGCGTATGGGTAATTGAAGTTGACATTTTGAAAAATTCACGAGACTTTCTGGGAACCGGTTTGCTACTACATTCGTAAAGCGGGCTAGACTTATTAGAGTCTAGGTTTGACGACACGTATGTGTTATCAATCCGTTCTATGAATTTAGAGTAATGGTCGGGGCTAAATTTAATATATTTATAAAGTAGGAAATCATCAACGTCAATGACCCGTGCGCTAATTTACGAAGTTTTCTTTAAAAAGGAAAATCAATGAGCAAGCATTGGTAAGATTAAGCAAAGTATAGTATGCGAGAATGTTAAGGTACAAGGACTAGATGTTCAAGAAAGATATGTTCAAGTGCTAGATAAGTTGTTAAAGGAATTCAAGTCTGATTGGGACCAAGTTCGAGTATGTTATGTATGCCCCTTAGGTAAATGCAATCAGCAATAACGTAAGGTTTACCCCCAAGTCAAGTATTATGAGTATAAGATAAGTTATCACGAGATTTGAAATTTACAAGACAAGAGTAAGGTTGTGACATTGGTTGCAACATGGAAGATCTCAAGAAGTATGTATTCAAGTGGTAAGTATGAATTGAAGTCTCGGTTGCTCTAGGATTAGAGTATTAATTTAAGCCAACCGGTGGGGATCAGAGTAGCGCCATGGAAGTTAATCGGTAATCAGGAAATATGGAAAACATGTACGATTCAGACGGTTATTTTTTTGTGATTTAAGTAATAATCGAAGTATCAAGAATGATGACTGGTTTCAGGAAAAGGTAATAACGCTCAAGCGATAACCAGATGAGATGATGTGGAGAATCAAGTTTAATGTCCCTAGATAAGAAGAATAAGTTAATGTTAAGTGGGTTACGGATCTTCTTGGTTTACATTATGTATTAATATGTTTATGAGGTATGTATATCAGTTAAGAAGGTAAGAATCCACCTCGAAGTTTAAGAGTGATATCATGCAGGGAGATGCGACTTTTGAGTTTTATGCAATGAGATTCATACTCTTGTATACAATACTTGTTGAGTGAAAACGATATTTTTTAAGATATGTTAAAGCATGATTTATAACTTTTAAAGGAAAGATTGGTATCAAGGAACTTAGGAATGATGTTTTTATTTAAACTCATAGAATTATACATTTTTTAAAACTGATAAAATACGTCGTAAGTAAATTCACTTAAGACGTATAAACTTCAGGACCAACTTGTTATGGACAAGTTGGGACGAGTTGTTAAATCTTTTTCAAAATATAGAAACTCGTCCGGTGGTTCTGTGGTGCTATTACAAACTCAGTTTTGGAGATGATAATATTTTTAGTCATGTATATATTCGTTCCAAGAACCCGAACACCAAAGTTTAAGAAAATTTCTTCAAGAAAAATGCTAGACACATATCGTTATCATTTAACAAGAGGTGGTACTTGAAGTATGCACATGTTATGGAACAACAATATTCGTATGAAGCCAATGTCCTACGGAATACACGGAAATGTGTTAAGAATGTTTGATGTATGTGCAAGTAGAATTGCTAGAAAGTTTCAAGAACATGTTAACCACAACATGGGTTATTAGAATGTCAGATGAAGTGGCCATTTGATTTAACATTTTCATGTCAAGCTATGTAAATACCCTTTGTTCAGGCGTAAATAAATTACATGAAGTCGGAGTATTCTTAAGACTCGGAAAGGTATATGTGATATGTGGAAATTGTCTATATGAGTCATTGCAAGTAAGAGACGTGTGTCTCAAAGGATCGTAAGTAAACTGATGAATGAATTGTATGTTTACCCGAAAAGATTATGTATGCATGGAAAGATGATTCAAAGTTATAGGTAAGCACTGCAGGGCAAACCTGGTTTCCGGTAGGTCTCCAGTTAAAAGGCAAATCCTGAGTGTTTATGTTTATGTTAAGATACCTTTGTGTATGGTCTATGTTAAGCGGGTAAAATACAAGTTCGAGACAATAAGTTTTTGTATAACAAGGAAAGTTCCAAATCATGATATATTAAGATAACTTCAAGTATGAGTGATATTAAGATCAAGAAAGCTATATGCTTATGTATGTGGATCGAGAAGCAAGACGAAAAACAAGCAATGATGAACTTCTTGGATATGTATGTGTAGAATATGTATGGCTCAGACCGAAGATGATAAGTTTATGTCATGAGGATTGGTAGTCGATCTCTAAATTTCGAGGACGAAATTTTTTAAGGGGGGTAGAATGTAATATCCCGCCTGACAGTATCGGTATATTACCCGTTGACCGTGTCAGATGAATTTAATTCGTGAAAAGTAAGTTAATGGAAAATATTTTATGACATGTCAGCATAATATGGATTAAGTATCAGTGTCGGATTTAAACACGTTTAAAGGCAAGGGCATAATGGTAATTTCTCGAGAAAGGATATTTAAGTGTTTTTGGGCAAGATATTTTCATTATTGTTATCCTTTTCTCTCTCTAGGTTTGGGAAGCAACTCTCTCTTCCTTCTCTCTTCCTTCTCACGCCCCCTTTCCTCTTCCTCTCCATCAAATCTTCTTCCTCTCCATGGCAAGTGAAATAACATTGCTCCCTCATGGTCTCTTAAGCTTGTAGAAGCTTGGTTAAGGTTTGATTTCTCTTTTCCACCTCTCATGAAGTTCATCCCATCTCTTTTCCTCTTCACCAATTCTTCAAGAAACTTCATCCTTCCATGGTAAGTTTCCAAACTTGTTCCCTTGTGATCATTTAAGCTTAAGGAAGTATGAATTATGCTTGATTTCTTCTATTTATCCTCTTGAGGAAGTGTTTGGAAATTAGGGTTTTGGTGAAAGAAGCTTTGTAATGGATTAGAGATGAGCTAGCAAAGATCATCATGCTAGGGTTTGCAAGAAAACAACAAGATTGGTAAGGGTTGAGCCAAAGAAGCAAGTGGGGAAAAATAAGCTAGGGTTTTGGCTTGCTTGAGTCTGAAGCTTGGAGTTATTTCAAGAACTTGATTAGGTGAGTTCCATAGTTAGTTTTCCCACCCTTTGGGATTATGTTTATGACTTGTTAGATTAATATGAATAACATGAATATTTCTAGGGTTTTCAAGTGAAGGTTAGTTGCCCTTTTCTTGCCATGCATGCAAAATATGTTTATACTTGCCGAATGAATGTTTTATAAGTTTCCAATGATCAATTATGTTTCAAAACACTTAGAGACACTTGGTTTGAGGTTTTTGGGTCAAAAATACCATTTTTAAGTGTTCTGGACTGTCCTAACTCGCCACGGCGAGATATTACTCGCCACGGCGAGCTAGAACTTCGAAAGGGGGGTCTTACTCGCCCCCAACTCGCCACGGCGAGTTACCACTCGCCTCCCCAGCAAATCTACTCACCTAGGCGAGTAAGACAGTGAGGGATCTCATTGTTTTGCTCGCTTCAGGCCGGCATGGGGATTCGCGATGCAGTTTTCTCCGTGGTGTCTTTTTACGAATGTAAACCCCTCAAATCAAGTTCATAAATGGTGATCATTGTAAGCAAGATTTCTATGATAAAGAAGCAAGTATTAAGCATTTTGGTAAGGCATGGTAAACGAGAGTATGTTGAGAATCGGGTAGCTAGATAAACCTTAAGGAAAGGGAAGAAGCTAGAGCTTCGATATAGTTATCGAGAACTAGAATAGTTAGAAAGAAATAGAATGCTATGCATTAGTAATATGTTTGATAAGACGCGAGGTAATGTGAGTATTATCTTCGCATTGAAGCAAGTGCCATACGAGTATGGCAAGACGTGAATCGATTTCACATCCATTCACAAAGTAAGTTAAGCAAGCATATAAGTTTACCTCTAGTGGGATCGTTTAAGGATCCGAGGTATAAGAGATAGTATGTATAGATTTAATCTTCATACATGCATAAGACTAAGATAATCAAGAAGGAAAGAGTGTCATGTCTCTTGTTATCCAAATTGGATTCAAGGGGTTCCCCAAGGGGAATGGTTAAGCCGCAAGGGAGCCGCATTTCACTAAGCTAAGGTGTCGTGTCTTTTGTATTCCTTCCAAGGTCGGGTACAAAAGGTTCTCCAAGGGGAATGGGGTAAGCCGTAAGGGACCCGCACGTTCACTAAGGGAGTCCGGTGCGCTCTTGCTAAGCACTTCACCGGTAGTAAGGGATTAACTTTCGGGGTTACTCCACTCGGGACTAATCCATAAAATGAATTCAAGATAATTGTTTGTTACACGCTAACATAATCAATGAAGCTGACAATGCATATTCATCATACATTTATGAGTAATGTGTCATAGAGCCTTGGCATAGACTGTCAAGAAATAGAAAGAATATAGAAGTAGAAAGTCAAGAGTTAGCAAGCTAGAAAGAGTCACATTTGTGGCAAGATTAAGAAAGTTTATTGATACTTCTTATCCAAGTAAGTAAGTAAGCAAGTTAAGAGAGTTATACCGTCGACGATCTTAGGTTTTCCCTAATCGTCCGGTTAGAGTCGTGTCATGATTTTAGCAAGTGAAGGCCTTGATGCGTAGATCGTATCTTGGCAATGCGGTTTTAGATCCCCTTAACCGCCATGACACGTATAAGAAGAGAAGCCTATAACAAGTTAAGAATATTAAGACGGCCCTAGCAAGCACCGCCGTCTAAGAAAGCAAGTCCCCACACACGTATAATCAACCGGCAGGTTGTATTGTAGACACGTGGTGACCGTAGGTTTTCCCCGTGGTTGCCTATAGCCTAGGGTTAGGTGGAACTCACTGAGACATTATGTCTCATCCCAATCCTTTTTTGTTTCAGATATCAAGATGGATTAGCAAGCTAGTAGCCGGATGGATGTTTCAGCAAGTGTTCGTTTGTACCAGCTGCAGCAGGATATGGATATTCAAGGATGTCTTTATTATATTTTAGAAAAGTCGAGTTATAATCTTATTGTACGAACGCATTTGTTGTAAACGATATTCATTCGAAGTTTTTATGTTGTAAATTTTTAATGTATCCAGTACTAAACTAACGCACATGCTAGACTTTCTAGATACGTCTGGTATGAGTGTTACAAAGACAATAAGACATCATAAATGAGGAAATCCGTTTAAAATTATTTTTTTGACTCAAAATCCTTTTAGGGATGTTCGGAACACCCCAAAAGGTCAAAATGTGCAGAACATCAAGTGTTGTTCAGCACTCGCTCGCCATGGTGCAGCATCTGCTCGTCCAACGAGCACCCTGTTTCTCGGAAGCCCATAAAATAGGTTTCCCAAAAACTCCCCAAAACCCCATTTTTGATCTCATTTGTCCCAAAATCGTTTTACCAACTTCATCCAATGTTAACATAGTTTAAAAGAACATTCAAAACATTTCAAAACACGGATTCAATCTTTAAATTCATGAATTCTTCATCCATATTCCAAAATTCACAATAACCTACAATTTCATCCAAAACCCACTTTTAACACAATTACTTGCATAGATTTCAACATACAAATGTACCCAATCATGATTCTCACTCATTTAAGCTAAAAGCTCAAGAACAACTTATGCTACATCATCAATATGAATTTAAGCACTTAAGCAACTTAATTTCACAAAGTTCAACATACCCATAATTTAACATAATCAATTAGCACGAAAATCAATTTAGCATAACACTAATTTCATGAAAATCACATAATCAAACATATCCTATAACTACCCTATCATTCATAATCACTTAATGGTAAATATAAACTTTTTCCTCTTACCTTGACCTCCAAAGCAGCTTTAATCTTCACTCTAATCTCCCTCTTGAGCTTTCCCCCAAGCTAGATATCTCTTTATCTTGAATTCTCCTCTTCTACCTCTTTCTCTCTATTTATCTCCTTTTGCCTCTTTCGCTATATGAAGAAATGAACTCTTGACCTAATTTTCTCTAAGACTATTCTCTTATATACTCTTGGGCATAGTCACACTCACTAATGGACTTAGTAACTTTCTATCACTCACAAAATTTACAGTAGCAACAAAGCATACAAAATATATGGGCTGGCATGTGATACCCATGGAGAAAAAGTGCTATTCTTGAAACTCTGCCGCGAAGGAAGGTAAAGTGAGTTAACTCTGCCGCGAAGGAAGGTAAAGTGAGTTAAGAAAGTTTGGACAATAGTTCTATATAGGTAATTGTAATTAAGGAAAATGTTTTCAGCAGTTTTGTTCATTTCTGCAATCCGAAAACCGTAGGAAATTAAACTTAATTTTGTCCGAAAACAGTAGGAAATTAACTTAATTTTGTTCGAAATCCGTAGGAAATTAAACTTAATTCCGTCCGAAATTCATAGGAAATTATACTTAATTCCGTCCGAAATGCGTCCGAAATCTATTCCAATGTCCCACAAACTTAAACTTTAGTTTTTGTGAAAATCGTGCGAAATCCGTCTGAAATATTTTTGCGACGGAATTTGGGACAAAATTATGATTTGCGACGTGGCTTTTTTGAACAATGCACAATCCGTCCGAAAACACATTTCCGTCCGAACTCCATGGGATTTTTCCGTAAATTCCATCCCAAAACCGTCCGAAATTTCAAAATGACTCTTTATTAGTAGTGACCATTTGAGTGCAACCTTATTGTCACAAAGACTCGCAAAACTATTTTCATGTTTTGATTATCCTGTTTAATCTCATTTGATCCAATATCAAACTTCACCCTTGCTTCTTCATTTGATATTTGATATAAAATTTAATAACGATGAGATTAGATTAGAATAAAACTTCGTATAAATTAGAGTATACAAAACTTAAGAGAATTGTAAGAACTTTTATTTTTACTTTAGAACAAGATTACAAGTGTCTAAACATCCTTCGCCACCGAGGTGGAGTATTTATTGCCTAAAATCTATGACAATACATTAAAAACATTATTGGAAGAACATTATTGGAACAAAATGGCACCACAGCTACTTGAGACCAGTTGAAGAGGGCGTTTCTCAGTCGTTTCTTCCCAAGAACAAAATACTTGGATAAGATACACAAAATTTCTGGTTTTCAACCAGAAGACAGAGAAACTTTGTACAATGCATGGGAAAGATACAAGTTGTTACGCAAGCGATGTCCAAGGCACAAATTTTCTAAGACAGAGATCCCCTCAACCTTCACCAATGGTCTAAAGCTACAAAGAAGAATGTTAAAAATTTTAGGGTTAATTACCCCCTGTAAATTTTAGGTATAGTATTGTGAAAATCATATACACAAAAGATATTTATTTTACCGTGTCCCAGGTTCCTGAGGAGTCCTTCCGTCTTCTGCATTCAAGAGTCCAATCAAGTTTTTTCAATACAGTGTCTATACCTGTGAAATTTCTACAATCTTCAGAAAATTCAAACGAAATATGTTCACTTGCAAGTAGAGTAGATGTCATTTGTCGTTTCCCTTTCTTTTGTGATTCCTGCAACACCATATGAAACAATACAAAAACAATATAAATAAATAGTATGTTTTTGAATAACACCATTGTATTCATAATTCATCCTCAATATTGGAAAGTTTAACTTTGTTTAAAAGCAAAATTTATTGATAAGAGAGTTGATAGACGTTTGGCAAGTGCACCAAATACTATCGAAGTAGTAAAAAAATATTGATCCCACGAGGACTGTTTTTAATCTCAATAATTCAACTACGTTGTATTTTAGGATGTATAAAAGTTGTTTTGATTTGCCACTAGGCAGTAGATTGGTTTGATTGCATAAAAGTAAATGCTGAAAATAAAGTTGGTTTTTTAGAATAAGAGAGAGATGAGTTTCGGTCTTTCGAATCATCGATGTTCCCCTAATTGTTATGTTGCACCTATTCGTATGAATGATCTTCTAGTCCCACGATAGTTAACAAAATAGTCCTAATCAATCCCTTGAGTTAGGACCCTCCTCTCAAACTACAGCCCCTAATCCCTTAGGTGGTCTAATAATCTTTGAAGGTTTTAAGCACGTTAACCTAATATCACTAACAAACGATTATCTATTCCTAGACTAACCATGTTTATTAGAACAATTCAATAGGTCTAAGTCGAAAGCTATGGTCAGTAGTCATCCGTTCTCACAAAATCATATTTATATTTGATCAGGATATAAAAAGCATTAAGAACAATTGAATTGAATAAAGACTAGAATATCATTCACAATAAATAGAGTTTCACAACATAATATCTCAATTAGGGTTACAACGAATCATCTCAGACCTAACCTCTAATGGATTTAGCTAATCATAATAGTGTTTACAAATAACATAATCATTAGAGGTAATAAAACATACACAAAGTGGTTGGAAGATGAAGAAATCGTCCTCCGGGTCTTCCTTGCAGTTGCAAAATCGCACTTTTTTCTCTAGAATTCGTCACCCTTGTTTTTGGAATAGACTTCAGCTTAAATAGGCACAGAAATTAGCCTAAAATCGTGTCACGTTTTAAGTAAATCGTGACACGTTTTTACAAACAGCTGAAGAAATCGTGTCACGTTTTTGCAATCGTGACACGTTTTACCCCAATGCCGAGAGCATGTTTTTCTGGTCTGGTAAAATCGTGTCACGTTTTGGTAAATCGTGACACGTTTTTGGCGTTTTTCCAGCATCTTCAATTTTTCCTCTTTTTCACACTTTATCGTGCTCAAAATAACTATGAACTCCAATATTCTTCAGAAAATTACTTTCTTCAAAATCTTCAACTTTTCATGCTTTTCTTGCTGCTTAAGTTGCCTTGTGAACTCCAAAATGTGATGAAAATGACACTAAAAATAGCGAATAATTGACTGTCATCAAGAGTATACTGGGTACTCCAGCCCAAAAAGAAGAGATCACCGAGACAATTTAGTGAATGGATTTTCTGCCGTGGGAATCTCTCCAGTTTTCTCCAATGTGAACATCTATATCATTAAACACTTTATATCTTTTGATTTCTACATTTAATTCATTATGTTTTTATTTTTTTAATGACTATGATCATTTCATTTCATTGGACATTGCAGTCACAACAGAGAATCCATTCCAAAAATTAACCGGCTTTCAAACATCCTTTTAGATCATTTCTTGTCTAAAAGGATCTGCTTATATAGAGAATGAAAAAGAAAATTGTGGAAATGGTTGTTTGTAAAACCTTTAAAGAAATCGGTCTAGGAAAAAAATTAAGTATGTTAATAATCATATTGAAAGAACCTTTAGTGCAAAATCGGTATTATTCCAAATTCCAATAAAAGCATTTTTTTTAGTGATTATCACATGAATTGCCAACCTTTTCTTAAAGGAATCCCAGAAACATCTCAAATTAAACATGAATTGCCAATTACCTATATAATTGAAATCGTTGGATGTTAGTGTAAAATGTTAACATTACCCATGCATATAAATTAAAATTATTATCCTTGAGTTTTAACTAAGTGGTAAAAGTTGGTTTTGCAACCTTAAGGGATGATGTTCAAGTCTCATACGATTTAGTTATAAATTGACTAATAGTACTTCTGTTATTAATAACATTTTTTCCCAACAACAAAATAATTGGAGAAGATACACGAAATTTCTAGTTTTCAACAAGAAGACGGGGAAACTTTGTACGAGGCATGGGAAATATACAAACTGCTCCTCAAGCAATGTCCGAGGCACAAATTTTTTGAGGTGGTGATCACCGTAACCTTCACCAATGGTTTGAAGCCACAACAATGCTGTTATAAAGTTCAAGGTAATATGTTATAATGTTCATGCTTGTCAAATAGATATCGTTGTAAAAAAAAAGGTTCACATAATAAAATTTATTCTCATTCGTAAAAATAAAGTTATTCTCTTGCTGTAAAAATATGTTAATAAATTCACTTGCGAAATGGTAGGGGCGAACAACATATAAATTAAAAAAAACATATAAATTAAAAATTCCTAAAAAAATATAATTTAAATCATGATATGATATAGAAAAATAGTGGGATTTAATTGGTTTTCAATGTAAAACTCATTTTACACCGACATTTCATATCCGGTTGTAACAATCCAACTCTTATGAATAATAACGGTGTTATTTAGAGACTCCAAATAAGGGATGATATAAGATTATGTAGAGTGAGTTGGATGAATATTGATGAAAGGACACAATTATTCTTTAGTAGTAAAAAGAGGGAAAATTGGTATAAGTGGGAAGGGTTAAATGTGCTTTAATATGATGAACAAAGAATATTAGACCCATTTTGCATATTTCTTTCTTTCTCCCGTTACCTTCCATTCTCCTTCTCTGTTCACACAATTTTTCCCGTTGACTCTCTCTCTCTCTCTCTCTCTCTCTCTCTCTCTCTCTATCGCGTCATCTCTCTCTGTTAAAACAAACCACCACCAAGCCACCACAATCACCACCTCCAAACCTCCATTTTTATTGCATGTCTCAATTCCTTCTCCAATCCTTCAGTTGATGTTAAGGAACAACCAAACTCTCAAATCTTCCATTGATTATGTAGTTAAGCTTGTTTATGGTGGATTAGAATCAAGTTCCTTGGAATTGAGGAGCAAGAAATTAAGGTAAGTCATGAAACTCATTATTCTCCTCATAATTCTCTCCCTCTTGACTGAACCCTAACTATATTTTAATAACCATAGTTCAATTTCTTAAGTTGGGTTGTTGCATGTATGGATTTTGTGCAAAGAATGGATGTTTGCGTTGCTGGAATCTGAAATTTGAAGGAGATAAGAAGCTTGGAGGGAAGAGCGGTTGGAGCGGCTTTGATGCATGAAGTAGAAAATGTTCTACGAGGTGGGTCTCCAACAAGTTGTTGATTTTAGTTAATTTATTGATAAAATGTTGAATAGAGAGATGATTATATATATATATATATATATATATATATATATATATATATATATATGCATGACAATTGTTACATGTACAAAGTAGAGTAGACAATTGATGTTGGAGATAAGTGGATGGAAAAGCGGGTTAGTTATCTTAAATGAACTGTTGTTGATGTACATTGGGCTGTAGTTTCTGTTTAAATGAATAGCCGTGTTAAAAAAAGTGTAATTTGAGTAGAAAATTCGTATGAACCTGTTGTCGGTAAAACTGTCATAAGTTTCTGTACATGATTCTTTTTGGAATGGGACTTGAAGCATTAGAAAGAAAACAAAATTTAACACGAAGTAGGCTTTGGAATGGCTTAAATTAGTTATGTTATGATGGATAAAACTGAGTTACAAGTTTCAGCTGTTGAATAAAAAATCCGCACTAATGTGGTTGGAATATTCATGTTATAATATTCGGTACAAGGATCGGATTGGACGAACAAGTACTGAAGTTTCATTAGGATCAGAGATGAGAAGCTTGAAGGAGGTTAGGAAAGTTGGAGCATTATTGAACAAGTGGAATCTTCTTTGGAGCAACCACTCAATGGAAGTACATGTATGCATTGAAGTCAAGTAAAAAGGAGTTTTGGAAAAAGACGTTGTGCAATTGGAAAGCTTTAAGTTGGAGCTTATGTAAAGGTTTGGATGGGAGCTGGATAGACAAAATCAAGGATTCAAGGTGAGTTCCTTTAGATAGAACCCACGCTTGGGTAGTTAAGCTATTATGTGAAATTTTAACTTATTTAGATTAAGTATTGCACAATT
The DNA here is from genome assembly GCF_051527215.1 of Medicago sativa. NCBI lineage: Eukaryota > Viridiplantae > Streptophyta > Magnoliopsida > Fabales > Fabaceae > Medicago > Medicago sativa. Next base: position 17,972,848 of record NC_140752.1, on the reverse strand, counting down.
AATACCCTATGTGAATGTTGTGTTATTGTGATGTTGAATTGGTTTGCCGTGCTTTTTGAAATGATTTATTTTCATGGAAAATCAAACTTAAAATTCCAGTAACACATTATGCAATCCCAAAAGCATAACTTATAAGAACGTTATGAAGTGGGTAGATTACTATCCTTGAGATTTGAGAATGATCAGACTCAGTGAACAACATATGAAAACGGTATGCCTAGAACCTGAGATAGGTCCAACATGAACAAGAACATACTTAAGCACGTTAGTAAGTATAAAAATGATAGGAAATGGGTAGGTTACTGACCTAGAGAAGAATCATTTACATGTTAAAGACGGGATTACTACGTCTTTATTATCAGTTTCAGATTATTTAAAATATGTTTAAGTTGTGTCTTTTGTTATCCACACTAGTGGGATACGGAAGGTTCACGCTAGTGGGACGGGATACTTTCCGCAAGGATGGACCACACGACGACAAGAGGAGTACGGTGTTAGCCTCATATAGGAATTTCACCGGTTATGTATGGGGATGTATCCGGGGTTACTCCACTTGGGTTCATTACGTAAAATGAAGTCAGATAATAATGTATGTTCAACGCTAACTGTCTAACTTAATTATGAAATATGATATGATTATGATTACGATTATGTATATGGAAAGACTCTATGATAGTATTTCAGATTAGCGGTCTTAGTTTTCCCTCGATCGCTAAGTTATGCATAACAGAATAGCAAATCCTGGAATCAGATATATGTAGAGAAAAATGGCGATCATAGATTCCCAAAGATTTCCTACAACCTAGGATAGGTGGAACTCATTGAGACATCCTATCTCACCCCAATCCCTTTATTTATTTTCATATAAGCATATTGTTCGCAAGCATAAGGGGTTGTGTCGGAGATCAGCAGGAGGAAGCTGGATGATTTACCTTTATACACACGATTCGTACCAGTCTTATATGTTTTCCATACATAGTCAGAATTGTACGAACTTGTATTTGAGATATGTTCATTCGAAAAGAAATTATGTTGTAACTTTTATTGTATCCAGTACTTTATGTTTAATACCCTTTTACATATTCTAGACAGTTTAGTATGGGTGTTACACCAGTGCACTCAATTATATTTACCTCCTAAAATTTTACCATCCAAACACACTAAAGAAAATTAAAATACTTAATCTTTAAAAAATACTACTACAATTAAACCAAATTATGGAATTTAAAAATGATCACCTACCAAAAGGAATTGACAATTCTCTCCTTCTTATTCATTATATATTAAGTTAGAACTCGGAATCCCTAGCCCAAAACAACCTCCATAGTTTTGGTATTTGTGCCGTCATTGATTCATTTCCTGTTAACTCACTTTCATAGATTTATCTTTTCCGTTTTAATACTCAGGGTGTCTCCTTAATAGCGACCACATCTTCAAATTTTGCAGAGCTTGTTATCATTTCAGGTTCGTTTATTTCCTCTTTTCCTCGCTTTGGACTCGTGATTAATTTTTCTAAGCTTCCTTTGTGGATCTGATTCCTAAATTTTTTAGATTTGGACTTTCTGTATTTAATTTCCTATAAAAATTTTCATCTTGCTCATTTGGTGCAATTGAATTTGTTGGTTTCGGGACACCACTCACAAACCTGGATGGGTCACGCACCCTAAGGTTGTGTGCTTATTGTTAACAAAACTTTGCTTAAAGTTTTGACTGTCCACTATTCCCATCTATTCATATCGGTTGTTGTTCATTGCCATGACCAGTTTCCCATCCAGGTTTGTGGGTGTTGTCCCAAAACCAACAGATTCAATCACACCAAATGAGCAAGATAAAATAATTTATAGGAAATTAAATACAAAAAATCCAAATCTAAAAATTTTAGGAATCATATCCACAAAGGAAGCTTAGAAAAATTAATCACGGGTCGAAAGCGAGGAAATGAGGAAATAAACGAATCTAAATGGAAATGATAATGAGCTCTGCAAAATTCGAAGATGTTATCGCTATTAAGGAGACACCCTGAGTATTAAAACGAAAAAGATAAATCTATGAAAGTGAGTTTACGGGAAATGAATCAATGACGTCGTAGGTACCAAAACTATGAAGGTTGTGTTGGGCTAGGGTTTTCGGAGATCTAACTTAATATATAATGAATAAGAAAGAGAGAATTGTCAATTCCTTTTGGTAGGTGTCATTTTTAAATTCCATAATTTGGTTTAATTGTAGTAGTATTTTTTAAAGATTACGTATTTTAATTTTCTTTAGTGTGTGTTTCGATGGTAAAATCTAACGAGGTAGATATAATTGAGTGTATTGGATATGAAAATTCGGTGTAAAATGAGTTTTACACTGAAAACCAATTAAATCCCACTATTTTTCAATATCATATTTTTAAAAAAATAAAATTTATGAAACAATAACCATGCCTATTTTCATGGTTGATTATTATTGAGACCATTTGAGTGCAATCTTAATGTCACAAGACTCACAAAACTATTCTAATGTTTTGATTATCCTGTCTAATCTCATTTAATCCAATATCAAACTTCACCTCTTGCTTCTTCATTTGATATTTGATATAAAATTTAACAACGATGATATTAGATTAGAACAAACTTCGTATAAATTAGAGTATAAAAAACTTAAGAGAATTGTAAGAACTTTTATTTTTACTTTGGAACAAGATTACAAGTGTCTAAACATCCTTTGCCACTGAGGTGGAGGATTTATAGCCTAGAATATCTAACAATACATTATAAACGAGTTACAGGCCATTAACCAAAGAATTCAAAGAGCTTGTAACAACTATTTTTGTTCTGCACTGGAAACACAGTCGTGTTTCACCAACATACGTTCATTCATGAACTTTCTGCCTGTTGAAATCCTGAAGGGCATACAGTCGCGCTTCAAGGGTGCACTGTCATGCTTGTGCTTCCGCTTTTGAAATTCTGATATTGTAAAAAATATGGATGATCAACCATTTCTCTAGTCCATGATGGGGAAAAAACCTTAGGATTTCGTTGAAATGCTCTTATGCATCATAAAGAGATTCCACCTAATTTTGAGTGAACTGTTTGATTTGATTCTTCAATTGAGTGATTTTGCGTAGGGAAAGAATCGAGTAAGGAATGGTTGCTTTAGTTGATCTCAAGTTGTGATAGAATCATTAGGTAGTGAGTGAAACCAAGCCCTAGATTTACCCCTTAATCCAGACAATTGATTTTGTTGAACTATAGAAAGTATAAAGCTCTTTTAAGTTCAAAATTATAAGCTTCAATGGATGGATTCGCAATAACACTATGGGGATCTACCATAGAAGCCGTATCATACTCTTTAAGAGTAAGATTTGCATCCATTTGGTTATTGCACAAATCTCTTCTTGTATGAAATAATATTTCATTTTCAAGAACTAGTTGAACAATATCTCCGAGATTTTGGGTTCTTCACATTAAAAAAAACAAGAGAATCCAAAAGTTACAAAATAAAAGAGAAGTTTCAGTCTGATCGGTACCAAAAAATTGATTAATATCACTAACTCCCGATAACGACGAAAAAAACATGATATGCCCGCAAGTGTACTGTTCTATCGAGTTGTAAAAAGAGTATCGATCTACAAGGAACTAAAATGATTACCAATCTAATTTTAAATTTTGATTAGTTGAAAAGGAATAATTTTGTTGAAAGCAATGGTTGTGTGTTTAAAATTTCAGATATTAAAAAGCGTCACGAAATTGAGGTTTTCATCATAATGTTAAATCCTTAGCATTCCCTATCTAATTCTCTATTATAAAATGAATTCATTCCTAAGAACAAAGTGTTAATTTGGTATTTCATGTTTCCTCTCGGAATACATGAATGTATCTCAAACAATAATCAAACTTATTCTCATGGATGATTATCATTGAGATGCTTTGAGTGCAACCTTATTTTTCCAAAACTCACAAAACTATTCTCATGTTTTGACTATCTTGAAGGACAAATTTTTATTTTATTTTTGTCGAAATATATGAATGACAATTTAAAAAGGGTTGATAGGAAATCACATTAATCCAGATATACCATGAAGCTTTCAGATATACCACAAGTGGTAGTATAGTACTTCAAGAAAGAAAAAAAAAAGATAAATGAGTGTTATTGTCATTGACAAATATATATTATTTATCATATAATTATATAGTAAAAATACAATATCATGGGCTTATGAAAAATTAAATACAAACCAGATCAATGAGAAAATACAAAATATTCGTTACAAGGTATAGTGTGAGAATCATATACACATAAGAAATGATTTTTAGCGTATCTAATGTTCCTGAAGTTCTTGTTCTACATTCTACATCCTACTGATAAAGATTTGATAAAAAAAAAATTCTGTATTTGGGAAACTCGTTGCATCTGTTGGAAATTGAAATGAAATAATCTCCTTCTTGATCAATTTCCTTGTCTCAATCCTCCCTCTTCTATGTGGTTCCTATCAAACAAAACCTTCAATACAATATGTTACAACAATTATTAAAATGTTATAACAAATAAATGAAAAGTAGGTTGCTTGATTACTCAATGTATTCATTTTTTTCTTTTTGCAAAGAATCAAAGCCTTAACCAAACTTCTAACCTCCTTAAAAGATGGTGATCAGGTGCTCACAAAAAATCTCAAACAGCAAATAATGTAGTTTCTTATTATAGCAACTTGTTTTTTACTAACAGATTCTTGCTGAAGAAGTCATCCCCAACCTTATCACAGATGATCCTATGTTAACATGGTTGCCCTTTCACCATGAAATTAAAGCTTCTATCTTTGCTGTCAACAAGGACAGTGCCCCTGGTCCTGATGGCTATGGTTTTCTTATATCAACACTATAGGGACATAGTCAACAAAGATGTTGTTGCTGCAGTCTTGCAATTCTTCACAACTAGCTGGATCATGTCGTGTTACAATTCTAACATTATAGCATTGCTTCCTAAAACTCCTTATGCTCTCTCTATTGATCAATATAGGCCAATAGCTACGGCTAATTTTAAATTTAAAATTATCTCTAAGATTTTAGCAGATAGACTGGCTAATATCATGCCTTCAATCATTTCTAAGGAGCAAATGGGATTCATTCATGACAGAAATATTCAAGATTGCATTTGCATTGCTTCTGAAGCAGCTAATTTACTTCACAACACAAGATTTTGGTGGTAATCTAGCTTTAAAGATAGATATCACAAAAGCTTTTCATACTTTGGAATGACGGTTTTTGCTGCAAGTGCTGAGAAGGTTTGGATTTAATGATGTTTTCTGTAATTGGATTGAAGTGATCCTCAAGTCATCCTTTCTTTCAATTTCAATCAATGGAGAATCACATGGCTATTTCAACTGTATTAGAGGAGTCAGACAAGGAGATCCCTTATCTCCACTCTTATTCTGCATTGCTGAGGATGTTCTTAGCAGAAGTATTTCCAAGTTAGTGGAAGATGGCAATTTGAATCTCATAAAAGGGATAAGAAACTTCAGGGTTCCATCACACTCTTTTTATGCTGATGATTTGATGATATTCTGTAAGGGCAACATTTCAGGTTTACAGGCACTCAAAGATCTTTTCAACAAATATGCTATTGCATCTCGTCAGTTAATAAGTACTAGCAAGTCAACAATATATTCTACTTCTATTACTCAAGAAAGACTTAATCACATTGTCAGCATTCTAAATTTCAACATAGGAACTCTCCCTTTTAATTATTTGGGAGTTCCTGTTTTCAAAGGTAAACCTAAACCTTCACATTTACAGCCAATTGCAGATAGAATCAAACTTAAGTTATCAAACTGGAAGGCTAGTCTTTAATCTATGGCAGATAGAGTCCAATTAGTGCAATCAGTTGTCCAGAGTATGCTAATTTATAGCATCTTAATTTATGCCTGGCCAGTTTCTCTGCTCAAAGATCAAGAAAAAGCTATTAGAAATTTTATATGGAGTGGGGATAGGGAAAAAAGAAAATTAGTTTCTGTTTCTTGGAAGAAGGTGTGTGGACCTTTGGCTCAAGGTGGTTTAAACTTAAGATCTCTCATAAGTTTAAATCATGCAACCAATTTAAAATTTTTCTAGAATTTGGTAAACTCTCAGAAACCTTGGGCTTACAGATAGAGCCTTGAGGAACAAGAAACCTGTCAAATATCACATTTTCTCCTCTATCTGGAGTAGCGTCCTCTATCTGGAGTAGCATAAAAGATGAATACTCATTTATTCAATCTAATTCCATTTGGTTATTAACTGATGGTATGGATGTCAGCTTTTGGAATGATTCATGGTGTGGCCAGTCTCTTGCAGATCTTTTCAATATCCCTGAAACAACTAAATCCCTCCTCAAATCAACTATCAATGAATAAATTCAAAATAATCAATGGCAGATTCCTCCTCAACTTATTCAAATGTATCCTGCAGTTACACAACTAATTCATAAAGTCTCAATCTCTAGAATTGATCAGAAGGATCAGCTCCGTTGGAGGCATACTTCAACTGGTGACTTGTTGATGAAGGAAGCTTATGAATTCAAGAACCAACAACTCCAAACCCTGCATTGGGTTAAGTGTATATGGAGTAAGGATATTCCTCCTGCTAGGTCCCTTTTTGCTTGGAGATTCATGCATAACAAAGTCCCCACAGATGAAAACTTAATGCTCAGAGATTGCAATATCCCTTCTTTGTGTAGCATCTGTTTCAAAAGCTCTGAAACCTCTTTCCATCTTTTCTTTGAATGTTATCTTGCTACTAAGCTTTGGTCATGGTTAGCTAGTACTATTAAAACACCTCTTCTGTTTTCTTCAAAAGAAGACATTTGGAAAATCTGTGATAGGGCTTTGTCCCCACAGTGTAAATGGTAATCAAAGTTGTCCTGGTTAATCTTCTCAGCCAAGCTAGATTCAAAAACAAAATTATTACCTGGAAGTCAGCTTTATCAATTATCATTGCATCTACTTCTCTTTCTGGTAACCAGACAAACAAGGCATCTAACAATTCCATCAGTGATTTCACCGTTTTTAAGTCTTTCAATTGGAATATCCATCATCCAAAGGCTCCAAATATCATAGAAGTTCTTTGGAAACCTCCTCAAGTGAACTGTATCAAATGTAACATAGATGGGGCTTCAAATGGCAATCCTGGTAACTCTGCATGTGGAGGTATTTTTAGGGGTCAAAACTCAAAAGCTATTTTATGTCTCTCTAAACCTCTAGGCATTTGCACTGCTTATCATGCTGAATTATGTGCTTTTGTGAGAGCAATAGAAGTCATTTCTCAAAATCAGTGGAACAATATAAGGATTGAAACTGATTCATCCTTAGTTGCTTTTGTCTATAAAAGCCATAATCAGATTCCTTGGAGCCTAAGGAACCGTTGGAACAATGCTAAGGCTATCCTACAAGGGTTGAATTGCATGATCACACATATATTCAGAGAAGGAAATCAAGTCGTAGACTCTTTAGCCAATCATGGTTTATCTTTGGACTCTTTGGTTTTTTGGAATGATGTTCCTTAATTTGCTAAACCTAGTTTTATTTGCAATAAAACTGGTTGGCCTAATTTTAGACTTTCCTCTTAGCTTTGGGAGTTTTGGCCTAGTCCCCTTCCTTATTGTATCTTTCCTCTTTTTTTAACGGATTTTGGGTTGGCTAGCTTCTTTGCTACACCCTTTTGGCTTAAAATAATTGATTTAAAAAAAATGTTAAACACCATTAATAGACAACAATAAGTTTCTCACTAGCTGCTGAAAGGACTTACCTGATAGTGTTGTTGGTCCTCATACGGATCAGGTAAGGGATGTCCTTGTTCTGCCTCATCTTTTGCGCAAACTTCTTCTTGATTCTTAAGGTCTTGTGTGACGGCATTTTTAATTCTCACCTCGGAGATGCCTGAGCACTGCACCAACCATGCTTGTAAACCCTAACCCCCAATATATGCATAATTTATATTTTGGATATATTCGAAATTTCAGCTAACAATTGATTTTAGTGACAAAAAAAAATGAAAATGTTTTCTTTTATGCATTTCAAATAATTTACAATGAAAACATAAGGGAAAAAAAAAAATTAGCCTCCAACTTTTGTCTATATGCTTCAAATTCTTCCTTACAACTTAAAATGGATGTGTAATGAAATTATTTATACGTAAATTAAGGATATGAGAATATGTACTTCTAAAGGGGTATCATATCCATTGCCTGGATCTTATCCTTGCACTTCGCTCTAAAACTTTTTAATATCCTCTGTGTCATGTAACAAGATATATAGATGTATAAAATTAGCTATAGAAATTCTTGCATTTTTCTATTAGAATAGTTCATTAATAATGAATGAAAAATTATTGATTAAAACTTACATTGATGATGTCTAAGCAACAGACCCAGTCCTTTGTCATTGACATCCTCTAGATTGTTATCCTCTTACTTTTAAACAATGAGATATGATATTTTCTGTGCTTGATTAATATGATAGTTCTCTCCTCAACACAGTTTGTAAATTACTTGGGGACTATCCCGTTATTGTAACTATTTATACAAAGGATGAGAGGCAAAGAATGTTAAAGGTGGCAAGTATAAACTTTTTTATTTTAATGTGCATATACGTTAATACAATGGGCTTAATACATATCAGCATTACTGTACACAGTCTTGCAAAGATTTATACTATTATTACATTCGGTTTGACAATTAAGGATAAATTTGAAACATTAAGGATATTATTAATTTTCTGCTGAAACTAATAAAAATGCTAAAAGTATTTCCTTTTATCACATTTTCCTTTATTTTAATTATTGACCAAAATTTGTTTAAATCGACCTATTATTTTTTGCAATAGAATATGCATGTAAATACTTGTTCGAGAAAAAAAACATGTTATTTTATCATTTTAAATGCACTTTTTTCATAAAAATAAATAAATGCGCTTCTCTCTTCTCCCTCTCAAATTCCGTCACTAAATTTTGCGACCAAGAAATTTATGAGGGATTTTATTTTTTCCGTCACTAATTTCCCTCTCTAATTTTGCTTTTTCTAGTAGTATATATTGGTCACCTTCACCGCCGCCGACTAAGTTTGAATTAATCCCTTTGGAGTTTGCATGGTGGGGATCCAAGCATTCATAGCTTACATTTACTCTCATCGTTTGAAGTTATTGCTATAAGTTTTTGTTAATTTTGGTACAAATATCCTGTGTCAAACCTTACCACCTCCTCCTCCATAGATTGCTTTGTAGATAGTGGCGTCGAGTCAAAAGAATATTGTTATATAATTCATGTAGTAGAGTAAAATTCACATGGAAAATACGAAGAAAGGTTTCTACATAAGCCACATGAATCAAATAAAATTCACTTTTTCCTAGAACATTATATTCATGACCAAATTTGGGAGTGGGAGAACTGCGTTATTCATGAGATCCATTTTTGCAATAAATAACACTGCTCTAAAATAAAACACTCAATGTATAAAACAAACCTAAATTTAAGAGAACTCAAAAATTGTATTTGATGATGATTTTGAAAAAAATTCGGAGGCTTCGATATATTCTTCAAATTTAATATATATATTGTTATAGTATTGGCAAGACTAAAAATATATTAATCATAATTATTCATTTATCATTCCCTGAAAAAGGGGTGTATATACGTCATTATTGACAAACCATTGAGTTTATAAAATAATCATTCCGTTCTCTTTATAATTGTAAAAAACTATTGAGTAATCTTTTTTTCAAAAAATTTCATAGAAGAAGACCGATATAAGAACATTATTCAAGAAATAAGTGAAAAATATCTTCCATATGTGTTGCTGGATGGGTTAATTTAAGCAGGAGATTTAACTAATTATAACACACATTCTTGTTATATAAATTTTTTAGGAAAATGTTTGATGGACATCGAAACACCCAGTTAAGAAAGAAAGAAATCGGTTTATTGTTATAAATGTAAAGAGAAGATAGATAAATAGATAGAAAATAACATGTTGAATAAGGGTTAATCTTTTTTGGGTGTCCATGCATCTTTGTTGAATCTTTTAGCACACCCTCAAACTAAGTGGATGTATAAATCCTCTTGGAATCTAGATGTGTATCATGCTACTCAAACTATGAATGAATGACAGTTATAAAGCTAAATGAAATCACATTCATCAACTTGATAAGTACTAAAACCAATCTATACCTTTCAATAAATTTTGAATGAATAAAGTACCAACATTTTTTGCACTAATTCAACACTTCATACCGTTTCTATTTCCCTATCACATTATCCATCTATTACATCCATCACATCTATCTCCATTTCACCAATGAGGTGCAAATCTTTGTTCTGTTCATTGTCCTTGGTTGATATTGAATTATCATTACAAGCGTACTCATTGTGAATGTCTTCCCATCGTATCTTATCGATAACACTACAATGCAGTTGCCATTCTATTAGCCCATATAAGATCGAGTCTTCTTGTAGAATAGGCAAAGATTCAACGGAATTATTACCCGCATTCTCGTCACCAGTTTTCTTATCAGCACAAGAAGAATGATCAAGCAAGGTAGTTTTCATTTTTTCTGAATTTTCCTCTTTAACCTAGATATAAAAAACATTGTCAAAATATTCAGTCAAAATAATGGTTGATTGCATCCCCTGCTTCAAGAGTGTTGTTTTCACACATATCCCCAATTTCCTAAAATTTATTTGCAGGATTTTACGTAAAGGATTATAAATAAAATTAATCATTGCTAAACTATATAAAGATATCATTGACCAGAAACATGTAGAGGAGCATTGATAGTAAAAAGAAGGTTTAATTATTGATTTGGTCCCTTAAATCATTTGTTAGTTACATTTTGGTCCCATAAGTTATCAACGTTACAATTTGGTCCCTTAAGGGACCACATCATTAATTAAGCCTAAAAGGAAAAAAAATCTACCAGAAACTTCATAACATAAAATGCGACAAAATATTTATATGAAAAATATTCAGTCAATATAATAATGACAAGAAAACTATTATTCAAATATAAGTTAGATGTTTGTCAAAAAAAAAAATATAAGTTAGATGTATCACCTTATTTGCTCTTTTTCTTCTTTCCTTTTCGATTCTGTAGAGACACTAGCAGATGCATTCCCCACTTGAAGGTTACAATTTTCATTCTCAATGTCCTAAAAATTATTTAAAGTAGTTTAAGTAAAGGGGTATAAATAAAGTATAGGTTTTTTTTTTCGAGAAAAAAAGTATAGGTTATAATTTATAACTAAATCATATATAAAAATATCATCTGTCTTTGACAGAAAATTTCACAGGAGCATTCATGGTCATAAAAAAAAAAAAAAAAAAAAACCAGAAACTCCATGAGATAAAATGCCATAAAATCTATTATATGTAAATATTTAGTCAAGATTATATATGTGATAAAGTTATCGATAGAAACATCTGAAATATAGTTTAGATGCATAACCTTTTTTTTTTTTTTTGTCTTCTTGGGTAATTTGGGGTAGCCTTCGGGAAGTAGGAAATTTACCATGTCTTTGACAGATTTTAATTTTTTGTCTTCATAAATGTAGTACTTCAAGAAATTAAAAACCAACATACAAAACCAGATTAAAGAGTGCTATTATCATTGACAAGACATATAATCTTCCATATAATATAATATATAAAAATATCATATCATGTGCTCATTGTAAACTAATTTAATACAATCCATTACAATGAATACATACACAAACATATAATCTTATAGTACTGTGAAAATCATATACACAAAAGATATTTATTTTACCGTGTCGCATGTTCCTGAGGAGTCCTTCCGTCTTCTGCATTCAAGAGTCCAATCAAGCTTTTTCAGTACAATGTTTATACCTTTGAAATTTCTACAATTTTCAGGAAATTCAAACGAAATATTTTCTCTTGCAAGTTGAATCGATTTCATTTGTCGTTTCCCTTTCTTAGGTGATTTCTACAACACCATATGAAACAATACAAAAACAAGATAAATAAATAGTATGTTTTTAAATAACACCATAGTATACATAATTCATCCTGAATATTGGAAAGTTTAACTTTTTCTTAAAAGCAAAATTTATTGATAAGAGAGTATAGTGGGTACTCCAGCCCAAAAAAAAGAGATCACCGACACAATTTAGTGAATGGATTTTCTACCGTGGGAATCTCTCCAGTTTTCTCCAATGTGAACATCTATATCATTAAACACTTTATCTCTTTTGATTTCTACATTTAATTCACTGTGTTTTTATTCTTTTCAATGACTATGATCATTTCATTGGACATTGCAGTCACAACAGAGAATCCATTCCAAAAATTATCTGGCTTTCAAACAACCTCTTGGACAAGAACACCGATTTATGTAACAGACAAAAAAAATGAAATAATTTTTCAATTTTGTACATTTCTCTTTATTGTCTTTAATTGTTCCTGTGCCATGCAACAAGAAAGAAGCATAAAATAAACTATAAAACACAATTGTACATTTCAAATAGAATTAATAAGGAATGAAAGAAAAGAGATTGTTTAATACTTACTTGAGTTACTTCAATGTCACGTTTAAGTATCCCACCTAGATACTGGCCATGAGCTACTTCTTGATTGTTATTCATGATACAACAGTATTATTTATTTTTTTTAAATCTATTGCAACAAATTTCTTAAATCATTAAACTTTGTAGAGTTGGAACAATATCAATTGAATATAGATCTGCTTAAATAGAGAATGAGAAAGAAAATTGTGGAAATGGTTGCTTGTAAAACCTTTAAAGAAATCAGTCTAAGAAAAAAATGAAGTATGTTAATAATTACATTGAGAGAAACCTTTATTGCATAATCAGTATTATTCCAAATTTGCTTAAATCAATTGCCCTTTTTTTCCGCAATAAAATCAATTTTTTTAGTGATTATCACATGAATAGCTAACCTCTTCTCAAAGGAATCCCAGAAACTTCTAAAATAAAAAACATGAATTGCCAACCTATAAAATTGAAATTGTTGGATTTTAAGCTGGAAATATGTGTGATGCCAATGAAGAAAAAGTACTTTTGTTGCTACTTTATCGCAAAAAATGGTAAGGGTGTTTAAGTAAATTTTGACAATGTTAATTGTTGAGATAAATCCCAAATCCTTCTTAAGTTGATGTTACATAACAAACTCATGTGAATTAAAGAGATGAATATGATTGTAATTCATGCTAAATTTTAACATTTTTCTTTAAGCGTTCTTTATAATTCCAAGAAACATGAATCTTAACATCATCGAGTGCTAAGAATGACTTCAGATTGATTAGAAGAACTTCAAAACGAGCTCAAAAGTATCACATGGGCACTATAAAAATTGAAGGACAAAATTTACCAAGGGATGTGAGATTAAAAGCTGATCCATGTCAATCTTTGAAACAAAATTCTTCAATAAAAAAGAACTTCATAATTGACTTCAGAAACTTTTCGGATTGCAGATCTAATAAGCACATCAAAAGCACTTAAAAAAAAGGCTACTCCATGAAGTTAGGAATTGATTCTCATCACCATTCTCATATTAGAAGTTGGGATCATACATTTTGGAGAATAGAATGAAAATCAATTGTAATTTAGGTTGGAGATTTGGTAGACCATAAGTGTAAGTCAAGGGTTACATGAGATTGAAATTTTAAAGATGAGAAGCACATTAGTAAAAACTTCCTAACCAGTGGTGCACAAGAAGATCAGAAGCTGAGAAGCAATGAACAACAACTACTTTCAAAACTTTCTTGTTCCACAAGGAAAACAACAACAACAAAAAAATAACAACTAGTTCCTTGCTTGATAACCAAGATTGAAGCTATATATAGGGAAGTATCATTCAAATTAGAACACATCTCCCAACAACACAATCTCTAAATAAAAAAACTTTAATGTCAAGAATTTATGCATCTGAAAAAGATCAGATTGTTTGAAAAAGATCCAAATATATTCTCAAACATTAGATTGCAAACACAAATACACTTAAGCCTCCATTGTATCTCTGGAACATCTTTTATAGTGTATTTGAAAAGTTCATATTCACGTGTGTGATCATATTAAACTTAGAAAAATAAATGTTTAGCTTCACTTTAGTGTGATCGGTTTGAACATAGAGAGGTCACAGTGAGATCTAACTGATTCTTTGTAAAGATCAAAATCACAATAACAATTGTGTAATTTGTTGTAAAGCTTCAGTAATCCTATTTTGGGTATAAAGGTGGATTGTGTGGTCGATTAAAGTCTGAAGAGGATGTCCAAAACTTATATGGTCAAGTAGACCAAAAAGAAGAGAAAGTGTGCAAAATCCGAGAGGGTATCTCAAACACCAGATTGGAAAATATCAAAGTCAGTGGGGTTTGCACTAGCTCAGTTGGGTTAGCCAGGATAACACTATGGAGCTCTACCGAAGAAGCTGTATCATATTCTTTTTGCAGGCATTTGATTATTGCACAAATCTCTTCATCTTGTATGACATAATCTTTCATTCTCAGGAACTAGTTGAACAATACCTCCGAGATTTCGGGTTCTTCACATTCAAAAAAATAAGAGAATTCAAAATTTACAAAATAAAAGAGAAGTTTTAGTCTAACCAGTACAAAAAGAAAAAAAAAATTAATATCACTAACTCCCGATAACAGCGAAAAAATCATGATATGCCTGCAAGTGTACGGGTCTATCGGGTAGTAAAAAGAGTATCGATCTACAGGGAGTTAAAATGATTACCAATCTAATTTTTTATTTAATTTTGATTAGTTGAAAAGGAATGATTTTGTTGAAAGCAATGGTTGTTTGATTAAAATTTCAGATATTAAAAAGAATCATGCGATTGAGGTTTTCATCAAATGTTAAATCCTTGGCATTCCCTATCTAATTCTCTATGTACTATAATGTATTCATTTCTAAGGACATGGTGTTAATTTGGTATTTCATGTTTCCTCTCAGAACATGTATGTATCTCAAACAATAATCAAACTTATTCTCATGGTTGATTACCATTGAGACCCTTTGAGTGCAACCTTATTATCCCAAAAATCAGAAAACTATTCTCATGTTTTGACTATCTTGAATGACAATTTTTTATTTATTTTTTGTCGAAATTTATGAATGACAATTTAAAAAGGTTAAAAGGAAATCACATTAATCCAAATGCTAATAGGAATACAGATATATCATGAGCATTCAAAGAAATTCTCAACATACAATCATTCATTTGATATTGTTATTACTTGAAAGATCTAATAAATAAATCAAATTGCAAAATTCGTGCAAGGTAGTTATCTATTTATTTAATTTCTTTCGAAGACTTGATATCCGGTCCAAGAATGCAAGATAGTCATCCATAATATCTTGAAACTGAGAAAAATCTTCTGTTATCTCAATTAGGTCATCATCCCCTATCAAATAATTATCAACATAATCTTCCAAACCTTCATCATTAATTGGAGTAAAATGCTGCACCTCTGACATACATAGGGGATATTCAGTTTGCCCTTCTGAAATATTTGGTGAAGATTGAATACAGGCTTTTGGTAGAATTGACAATGTTTTCGTTGAAACATTTCCCGCTTCAAGATTGTTGTGCTTGTCCTCAATTTCTTGTGAACAAGAAGAAGACCCATGAGAAGTATTTGACTTCATTAGTTTTGAAGATTTTATTTCAGCCTAGAAATAATAAACAGTGATAAAATATTTATTCAAAATTGAATAAAAAAATTATATATGTAGCAATGTTTTTAAAGGAAAATCATTGTATCAACATTATCATTAAATATGATGCATTACCTTGTTTATTGTTTTTCTCTTCTTTGGTAAGGAGACACTATGAGGAAGTACAACTGCATCCCTCACTTCAAGACTGTTATCTTCATCCTTGACCTCAATGTCCTAAAAAATATACGGAGTATGAGTGAGTATAAATGAAATTAAAGCTATGATTATTATAAAATTTATTTATCATGACCATAAACTCCCTCTTATAAGATACAACATAAACATTTATATATCTTCAAAAATAAAACATAAAACATTTATATATAAAGTTTTAATGTTTCACCTTTCCTTTTTTTTCCTTTGAATCTAACATGGTGTAGCCTACCGGAAGTAAGTGATTTACAACTTCCTTAACTGATCGTAATTGCTTACCACTAGTGGTACCATGAGCATAATACTACAAGAATGATAACAAAAAATGAAGATAAATGAGTCTTATTATCATTAACAAATATATATATTAATTATCACACACATAAGAAATTAATTTTACCATATCAAATTTTCCCGAAGTTCTTTTTCTACATTCTACCTCCCATTGATCAAGATTTGATGATAAATTTTCTGTATTTGGGAATGTCGTTGCATCTATTTCAAATTTAAATGATATAATCTCCTTTTTTATCAATATGGTTTTCAACCGCCTTCTTCTATGTGGTCCCTATCAAACAAAACCATCAATATATACAATATGTTAGAACAATAATAAAAATGTTATAACAAATGAATGAATAGTAAGTTGCTTAATTACTCAATGCATTCATTTCTTTTTTCTTTTTGCAAGGACTCGCATTTGATTTAAAAAAAAAAAGTGTTAAACACCCGTTAATAGACAATAAGTTTCTCACTAGCTGCTAAAAGGACTTAACAAAATATTGCATTACCAATGTACTTAACAATCTACCTGATGGTGTGATTGGTCCTCATACGGATCAGGTAAGGAATGTCCTTGTTCTTCCTCATCTTTTGGGCCAACTTCTTCTTGATTCTGAAGGTCTTGTGTGACGACATTTTCAATTCTCACCTCCGAGATGTCTGAGGACTGCACCGAGCATGCTTGTAAACCCTAACACCCAATACATGCATAATTTATATTTCGGATATATTCGAAATGTCAACGAACAATTGATTTTAGTGACAAAACAAAATGAAATTGTTTTCATTTATGTGTTTCAAATAATTTACAATGAAAACAAAAAAAAAAATAATAACATTCTTTAGCCTACAACTTTTGTCTATATGCTTCAACTTCTTCCTTACAACAAAAAACTGATGTGCTATGAAATTAATTTTAAGTAAATTAAAGATATGAGAATATGTACCTCTACAGGCGTATCATCTCCATTTTCCTTGACCTTATCCTTGCACCTCGCTCTAAAACTTTCTAACATCCCCTGGGACATGTAAAAAGATAGATGTATAATATTAGCAGAAGAAACTCTTGTATTTTTCTAATTGAATAGTTAATTAACAACGAATGAAAATTTTTGATTAATACTTACATTGATGTTGTCTCTTAGTAACAAACCCAATGCTTCGCCATAGACATCTTCTTGATTGTTATGAATGATATTTTAACAGAGGATCAAAATCATAAATATGAAAATATAGCATATTATTAACCATTATAATTAATAGCATAACCATGTACCTTGAATAGTTGAAGAATCCATATAGACTTGAAAGAGACTTGAGAGAATTATGTTTTGATAGATGTTTATGTCGCCTTACTGATGGAGTGTTCTATTGTTATGTGATAGTTAGATTATATGGTTATCAGTGGAAGCAGGGGACCTCTCAAATGGGCTGACTATTTTATTTTTTTCATATTGTAATCATCCAAAGCTCTCCCTCTCCTTACTCCCAAACAGACCCCCTTTGCAATACTGGTAAAATGACTATTAAAGCCACTTAATTAATATATGTTTTTCTTTTTTAGAATAAAAATATTTTCCTTTCATAAAAATATTAATATTAATATTCTGTATAAAAAATATTTTGACCATAATTATATAAAGGTACATTAAGACTTTATGAAGGCTGACCATTGACTAAAAATAAGGTTCACATAATAAATTTTATTCTCATTCTTAAATAAAGAAGATATACTTATATGGTTTGGGCTAGGAGTTTTTTTTTCCCTGTTCTTTTTCTCTTTTGTGGTGTTGTAGCGTGTGTTGTTCCTTTCCTGAGGCTCTCCTTGTGCCTTTGTATTTTAAAAAAAATTTGTTGTCCAAAAAAAAGGGAAAATTAGTATATGTCTTTCAAGGAAAAAAAATAGGAAAACCAGTATATGTCTTTCCAAAATAAAATTAAAAAAGGGAAATCAGTATACTGATCTTGGAAAGACACCGATTCTCCTTTTTTTTCTTTTTCTTCAAAGAAAAAAAGAAAATCAATATATGTCTTTCCAAAAAACAGAAAGGAAAATCAGTATATATCTTTCCAAGGAAAATCAATATATGTCTTTTCAAAAAAAAAAAAAAAGGAAAATCAATATATGTCTTTTCAAAAAAAAAAAGCAGTTATATGTCTTTACCAAAATAAAGAAAACCAGTAATGTATTTCCAAATTAAAAAAAAAAAAAAAAGAAAAATCAGTATATGCAATTTTTTAAGGGTTAAATATGTTTTTGGTCCTTACATTTTGCCCTTCTTTAAAGAATAATCTTTACATTTCAATAAATGTTTTTAAAATCCCCACATTTTTACTATGTTATCATAAATAGTCCCCGCCGTCAATTTCTACCCAATCACCAAACGGAATGGTGATGTGGCAATTGTTTTTTTATGATTTTTTTAATGGATTGTGTAACCCCTTAATTCCCGACAGTCATTTTATATAATAATAATCATGGTTTTAACGAAAAAGGATGTCACACACATTCATTCATCTTTCACATAATAAGATAATAGAGAATCAGATACAAAAGCGGAAGATACTTCATAGAAATTTCATAATTTTAAATATCTGGTCTTTAACATCATTTGGGAAAAATTGCATAAAACATCATAGTGTTTAAACTTCATAATTTGAAGACATTCAACGTTAAATCTCAACCCAAGTGTTACAGATCGAAGCACGTATTTATTCGACTACTTAATATCACCAGAAAATAGCTTCGGGAGTATATCTCCATCACCCTCTTCTAAGCGTCCCACAAAGTTAAAGCTTCTCGTCCTGAGTATTTGTAACCCGAGGGTACAGACACCAAAATACATAAACAACCACAAAGGGGTGAGAATTCACATCATAACATATATTGGGATACATGAATAATAAAGTGGATAATCATATCATCATCGGTCATTCATCATATCATCATCATTAATTCGTCATAATAATCATACAATTTATTTTATAAACATCATTAGCACATACCTCTTATGCACACCTTTAACACATACCATATTCACATCATTAGCACATATCACAATTCACCTAACATGACCTATATGAAACATACTTCATTCCTAGACCTACATGCATGCCGATACCGGATCCTATCGTCATAATAAGTTAGTTCAGAGATATGTTACTGAAACATACATTTTGGCATTCGTCATTCATCATTATGCAGTATGATATGATGCATGAAGACTTGCCAAACTTTATTTAGAAAGACAAATAAACAACACATCATCTTTACATCATATTCATTCGTCATTTTTCATCATCCGTCATTTTTCACCTTTCGTCATTTTTCGTCATTCGTCATCTTTCGTCATTCGTCATTTTTCATCTTTTGTCATTTTTCATCATTCGTCTTTTAACAATCATAACGTCGTTTTACATCATCATTAACACCTCGTCATTATTAACACCATATGTTCGTCTAATTATATATAACCCATTTTCTTGTTAGAAACTCACGTCGTGTTTAGAACTTACACTCATCATTGGTTTCCTCTACATTGTCTGCTCCCTTTACTCCTAGTAACCTACCTTATCCTTCATCCTTGGTCTTTACAATTTTTACTACTCTTTCGTCTTTCCTCATAATAACTTCTGTCTATACAACTAGGCTTATTAAGTTGTAAGACCCTATCGTTAGTTATTCATTTCATCATTTTTGTCGTCTATTACCTTAGTCCACTAACATCGTACACTTATTTTACTTGGTTTGTACCTTGTATATCTAGTTTAAATCATTAGACTCAATCTTTAATTATAAGTTTCTTCTATTATCTTTGTCCGTTGTTTATGAACTATTCCTAAAACAATCCCCTTTTCTTCACTTATCCCTTATGTTTCTTCTCATTATTCTTACTCTCTTCTATTATTTTCATATCTTGACTCACCGCTCTTACTACCCATCACGTTGTTCATTTATTTCATACACAACTCACTATCTTCGTTTACATTTCATCTTAATGATCTCAGCATCGTAATCAGTTCTCTAAATTCGTCCTCGCTATTTGTACTGTTATGATCTTGTCTCATTATTCAGAAGTAACTCAATATTCATCCTTACTGCGACTGACATCTTTCATCACATCCCTTTATTTAACCTACTCCTCGCAAATCCTCATTTACCTACGCCTCATCTTGTCTTTATCTTTACCATTTTACCTAGACTCCTTTTCGCTTCAACCTAACAACTTTCGTAAGTTCACACTATTCAAATAGTCTTGTCGCTACATTTATCCCTTGCTACAATTTACTATCATTTTCATCTTTGTTTGTTCATGAATAACCCTCTTACAAGTTTCTCTACTTTCACTACAAGAAAACTGCGTTTTAGCGTCGGCCTAAAACCCACTCTAACAGGGCAAAAACCGACGCTAACACAGATTTAGCGTCGGTTTAGCGTCGGTTTCGGGGCAGGCTAAAAAACTCGAAGCTACTGGGTAGAGTCGGCTCTTTGTACTCCGAGGCTAATGTAGCGCCGGTTGTGCCGAGTTTAATCGGACTCTACAATGAGCCGAGGCTATTAATTTCAACATTTGGAAAGTCAACTAAATCATGTAGAGTCAGCCCAACCGACGCTAAATTATTCAGCTAGAGATGGACAGGCAAACTCTAAAGTCAACATTTAACTAGTCAACAATATTTTGTAGAGTCAGCTGGGCCGACGCTAGATGAATTCTTTTTAATAAAAAAAGTATTTTATTATATGCCCTACTTTTCTAAATGAAACTAACAGGACAAGTTTTGTCATTGATAAGCATCTTTCATTACGTCGTTCATCATCGCCATATGACATTTTTACTATCATCATACCTCATCATCTTATAACGTTAACATTTCATTCGTTGGTTAACATCATATTTAAATATTATAGTTCACATATTTGTTAAATCAACATCATGTTTAGAATCCACACCCTTCATAGTTTTATCCCCCATTTCCTACGTCCTTTTTGCACTAAAGACATGTCTTATCCTTTGTTCTCAGTCTTAAGATCTATATTGTAACACCCCAGGCTGCTTTCAGGATTGCCGACTAACCCTACAAATCAACACAAGTCTTGTTCTCAATCTTAAGATCTATATTGTATCCACACCCTTCATAGTTTTATCCCCCATTTCCTACGTCCTTTTTGCACTAAAGACATGTCTTATCCTTTGTTCTCAGTCTTAAGATCTATATTGTAACACCCCAGGCTGCTTTCAGGATTGCCGACTAACCCTATAAATCAACACAAGTCTTGTTCTCAGTCTTAAGATCTATATTGTAACACCCCAGGCTGCTTTCAGGATTGCCGACTAACCCTACAAATCAACACAAGTCTTTTCAGCGTGTTTTGTCCTCAGTCGCATGCTTACCAGGAAACTTCCCGGTAGGTCATCCATCCCAAAATTGCTCCAAGTCAAGAACGCTTAACTGTGGAGTTCTTATGGGATGAGCTACCGAAAAGAAGATGCATCTTGTTGATATAGGTAGCACCAAACAATTCTTATAAGACTTCCTTCAACCATGTAGTCCCATACCTACACGGCCTCAGGATACCTCTCATTCCGATGTTATTCGGTTCCTCTAAAAGCTTTCGAGAGCCGGACATTGTAATGCCTTGTGCACCGGTGACCACTCCCCGCCCTCGTCAGCCTTGAGCGTTATAGATGTTAAAAAGTTTTAGAGCACAATGCAAGGATAAGGTCAAGGAAAATGGATGATACTCATGTAGAGGTAAATATTCTCATATACTTAATTTACTTAAAATTAATTTCATAGCACAATAGTTTTTTGTTGTAAGGAAGAAGTTGAAGCATATAGACAATTGTTGGAGGCTAAAAAATGTTTTTTTTTATGTTTTCCTGTAAATTATTTGAAACGCATAAAAGAGATGAATGTTTAACACTTTTATTTTTCATCAAATGGGAGTCCTTGCAAAAAAAAAAATGAATGCATTGAGTAATTAATCAACCTACTATTCATTTATTTGTTCGAACATTTTAATTATTGTTCTAATATATTGTATTGATGGTTTTCTTTGATAGGAACAACATAGAAGAAGGTGGTTGAAAACCATATTGATCAAAAAGGAAATTATATCTTTTAAATTTCAAATAGATTCAACGACTTTCCCAAATACAGAAAATTTATCATCAAATCTTGATCAATGGGAGGTAGAATGTAGAAAAAGAACTTCGGGAACATTAGATATGGTAAAATTAATTTCTTATGTGTATGATAACTAGTGTGTTAACCCGTGCAATGCACGGGTGATAGACTATATTTTCTTAATCTTAAATTGTATTTGTTAATGATAATAACACCCATTTATCTTATTTTTTGTTATCATTCTTGTAGTATTATGCTCATGGTACTAAGGGTGTAAGTGGTTCGGACAAAACCAATGAAACCGAAAGTTCAAACCGAACCAAACCAAAAAAATATCTGATCTTGTGTGGTTCGGTTAGAAACCAATCCGAACCAATCGAAACCGATCTAGTTTGGTTTGGTTCATGGTTTTTCATTTCGAGATCTGTGAAACCGATGAACCAATCTTATGATAATCACACTCCTTATTTTACTAATATTATCCTACCTCACACAAACTTATGGTTATTGGTTAGGCCCAAGATTAAACATAAAATACTTTTTAATTCATTCACTTTCTCTCATCTTCATCTCATCTCATCAGTCAGACTTTTTCATTTCTACTAAAAAAGAAACCCTAGTCGTTAACTACACCAAACCCATTGTTCATCGCCACCGGTCACTGCTGAGATCGTTCATCTCTTGGTTAGTTTTATCATGTTTATGTCATTGATTTTATACTCATTATATTTGATTGTTTTCCATGTTCATTTTCTATGTCATTGATTTATACATGTTACGTTGTATGTCTTTGTTTAGTGAAGATTAGAAAAAGCCATTCAAAAAAGAAAGCATTTGCAATTTGCGTAAAATTTTGATCGTGTGTGATGTCACTGATGTGTATTTATAAAAATTGAAATAACACAATGTTCTATGAAAAAACAAAATATGAAATACAATTATACAAAGTTCTATGAAATATTTTGTGAGAATATGATTTTTTTTAATTGTATTTTTAAATAAACCAATCAACCGAACTAATCCAAACC
This sequence comes from Medicago sativa, assembly GCF_051527215.1. Taxonomy (NCBI): domain Eukaryota; kingdom Viridiplantae; phylum Streptophyta; class Magnoliopsida; order Fabales; family Fabaceae; genus Medicago; species Medicago sativa. The sequence goes on along the minus strand of NC_140752.1, from coordinate 17,949,546 downwards.
GAACCAAACCGATTAGTTTGGCTCGGTTTCTTTTTTGAAAAACAGTGTAAATCGAACCAATCCAAACCGATGAAGGTTTCATCGGTTCGGACATTTTTTTTGACTGAAACCCAATCCAAACCGAACCGTTACACCCCTACATGGTACCACTAATGGTATACAATTACGATCAGTTAAGGAAGTTGTAAATCACTTACTTCTGGAAGGCTACACCATGTTAGATTCAAAGGAAACAAAAGGAAAGGTGAAGCATTAAAGCTTTATATATAAATGCTTATGTTTTATTTTTGAGAAAATCTTTCTTGCACACAAACATAACACGTCATCCTTGGACACAACAAATAAAAATTTGACACATGTCAAAATCTTTTAAAACCAGTTCTCACAAAAACAGGCTTAAAAAGTCTAAAATAAAATAAATAAATAAAATAAAATAAAAAATAAAAAACACTAGTTAGAAAAATAATGGATGGTCTTATAAATCCATTTGGAAAAATAATACAACAACCATTTATTTTGGAACCTAAATATAATGATATAAAGAAAGTAAAAAACCAAATTAGATGGTGTAGAGAGACATCATTCTGGTTTTTAATAATTGAAAACAATTATTTTACATACTGGGAGTATGAAAACTTAGCAAATCTTTTTAAGTCAAAAGTTACAAAAACTAACTAATGGCTAATAAAGGATTAAGTGAAAATATGCAAGACATTTTTGAAAATCTAATGAAACTTCAAAAACGATTAGATAAGATAGTAGAAGTCCTACTAGAAAATGAGTTCAAAGAAAAACTTGAAGAAAAATTATCTAATCTAGAGGAAAATCAAAAATTGTTAGATGAAAAACTTTGCCTAAAAATAGACGATTTAATCGATCTATTAAAACTCTTACCTATAAGAGATAAATGTCTAACCCTAGAAGAATTACAAACTTTTGTCAAAAAAGAAGGGGGAGACATGATAGAAATTTCAGAAAAACCTGATGAACCAAAACAAGAATTTCAATTTTTCGCTCCAAGACGATAATGGACGAAACAGAAGAAGAGATAGCTAGCCAACTACAAAAATTACAAACCCTAATGGCTACTTTAGACATTAATGAAAAGGGTAAAAGTATCGAAGAACCAGAAGATGAAAGTAAATTCATCTATGATTTCGATTCAGAAAGTTCCCTTGGTAGTTTTGAAGAAGAAGAACCACAAGTAGGACTTGTTAAAACTGATAACCCAGAGTCATCAGATCAAGGGCGTAAAAGAGGACGCCGTGAGGGTAAAGAAGAATTTATAGACCAACAAATCATTCAAGACAAAATGAATGATAGAAAATTTAAACATATACCACCTAAGTATATACCTACTATAAATCACCACAAACAAGAAAATGTTTTAGACATCGACTGTAGTGATGATACTAAAAAAGAGCTAAGAAGTTGGTATCATGATAATTTGGTAACAATCCAATTAGACTCTACGCTAAGAAGTCTAAGTCCAAAAAGTATTTTTAACTATCTAAAAACAAAAACTACAGGAAATGCTTGGAGTTTCATGTCTGAAAAATCAGACTCAGAACTCCCATCAACAACTGAAGAAGTAATAAATCATGTATATTCAATTCTAAAAAAGGAATTTGTAGGTTTTGATGAGCCTGAGGCACAGGCAGATTTAGAAAACACTAATATTCATAGAATCTTTAAACTAAGAATTTGTGATATGTGTCAAATCGAACCATTTATATGTGAATTCAGAAAATACTATTATGCAGTATCACCACAGAAAAGATTACAATATAATCTTTTAGGTCTATTTTATAATAAACTACCATCTGCGGTAGGAGCAAAAATGGATAAAATAATCCAAGAACACCTAGAGGTAATTGTAGGGCTAGAAGATACTCTAGGAACTAGGATAACTGCTTTGCGAAGATGGGTGTCTGAACAATGCATGAACAAAATTGCTAAAAGAGAAGCAACAATAAACCTTTGTTGCGACAAACTTCAAGATAAAGTAGGAAACTACGGTTGTAATAAATCTAGAAGGAAAAGAAAAAGAAATATCTTTAGAAAAATTGATCGATCAGAATACAGAAGGAAAAAGAAATTTCCTAAGAAATTTAACAAACAAAAATATTTTAGGAGAAAGAAAAAATATCCTAAAAAGAATTCATGTCCCAAAGGCAAGAAAACATGTACATGTTGGTTGTGTCATGAAGAAGGACATTATGCAAATGAGTGTCCCAAGAGGAAAGATTCTAAAAAAGAAACCTTAAAATTAATTTGGCAAGCAGGTTTCGAACCAATAGAATCAGAGATAGATTCCGATGAAAGTAGTATCTTTGAATATACTACTGAAGAGGAATTTGAAGAATGAGTAGGAAAATTTTAAAAAACGGAAATCCTAATTCAACATTTATTCAAATTATTTTGAACAAAAAGAAAATCATGGGTTACATTGATACTGGTGCAACTCTATGTTTTGGAAGAAAATCTATATCCAAAGAATGGATTAGTTTAAAAAAACCAAAAGAAATAATAATTGCTGATAAAACAAAACATAAGGTATGGTTTGTTTTAAAAAATACCTTCATAAAAATCAAACATAGATATTTTTATGTAAGATCAATTTATGAACATGATTCTGGAATAGATTTGATAATAGGAAATAACTTTTTAAAGTTATATAATCCTTTTATTCAAGAACTTGATACTATAACATTAAAATGGTTTAATGTAAATAATCCAGAAGAAATAAAGTGAATTTGTTACAACAAATATTGTAACAAAAAATGAAATTTTAAGGGCAATAAAAGAAAATCTTAACGTACTTAGATGTATGTGGGACAAAAGAAAGTTCTATTTAACAGTTGAACAAAATTTAGGACATCACTTAGACCAAGTTTGTTCTGAAAATCCATTAGATTCTGTAGTAAATAAAATACAGGATTTAATTGTTATAAAGCTTAAGGATCCTAAAAAGGAAGTTAAGGTCCTATACAAAATCCCTTATTCATCTGATGATAAGGAAGAATTTAAAAAAGAGATAGCAGAATTATTAGAGAAAGGTCTAATACTGTCAGTCCACATTCAACGCCAGCTTTTTATGTTAGAAAACACAATGAGATAAAAAGAGGTAAGGCTCGAATGGTAATCAACTATAAGAAACTTAATGATGCAACTATAAGCGATTCTTATAAGTTACCAAGAAAAGATTACATTTTTGAAAAAATAAGAGGATGTAATTGGTTTTCATCTCTAGATGCAAAATCTGAACATTGGCAGTTAAGGTTGTCAGAAGAAACAAAACCTTTAACAGCTTTTAGTTGTCCAGAAGGACATTTTGAATGGAATGTTTTACCATTTGGTTTAAAACAAGCACCATCAATATATCAAAGGTTTATGGACAATACTCTTAAAGGTCTCGACCATATTTGTTTTGTATACATTGATGACACTCTTATTTTTACTAAAGGAAGTAAAGAACAACATGTCAAAGATGTCACAACTGTTTTAAACAGAATAAAAGATAAAGGTATTGTTTTATCCAGAAAAAAGTCAGTACTTTTGAAACAAGAAATCGAATTCCTTGGTCTTATCATAAGAGAAGGAGGAAAACTCGATTTATCACCACATGTTCAAGAAATTTTTTTACTTTTTCCTGATCAATTAGCAGATAGAAAACAAATCCAAAGATTTTTGGGATGCCTAAACTACATTGCTAATGAAGGATTTCTTCAAGATTTGGCAGATGATAGACAAATTTTACAGAAGAAGATATCTGAAAAAGTGCCATGGCCATGGACACAAAAAGATACTGAGGCTGTAAAATCTTTAAAAGAAAAACTAAAAGTTTTACCTCAACTATACAACCCAACGGAAAATGATTTTTTGGTTGTAAATGTTGATGCAAATCAGTTTACTTGGGCTGGAGTCATGAGAGCTCTTCCTAATGGTAAACAAAAACTGGTATTAAATCTCAATGGATATGTTGAGGATGAAACCCCACAACAATCCTATACCATTGTGGGCGCAACCCCACAGTTAAAATCAGATATCCCTAATGGGCGATCAGATATAAACTCAGTTTCGACTGATACAAAACTTGATTATTCAAGTAATAACATCCGAATTAAGGATAATGAACTTGTCTTATGCAAGTATGTTTCAGTTTCTTTTAAAGATGCTGGAACAAGATATCATATTAATGAGAAAGAAACCCTTTCTAGTTTAAAAGTTTTAGTAAAATGGAGAATGGATTTAATTCCATCAAGATTTTTATTAAGAACTGATTCAACTTATGTTAGCGGATTTTGGCGCTACAATTTAAAAGTTGATCATAAACAGGGAAGACTTGTTCGATGGCAGATGCGTATCCAACAATTCTATCCTTATATTCAAATAATAAAATCAGAAAATAATTGTTTTGCAGATACAATAACAAGAGAATGGAGCAAGCTCTAAAGGTTCTCCAAAATAGCTTAAAGCAAAAAGATGAACAAATTGAAATTCATAGCCAAAAGCTGAAACAACTCTCTTCAGAAAGGGAGGAGATGATTAAAATGATTGAAAGCTTAACCAAAATCATAAATGTTGAACCAACAACAACAACAACAGGTGAAGACCAAAAAAAGACTTTGAATGAACAACAAAGTTTTTCATCAACATCTTCAGCAAGTTCTATGCCAGAAGAAGATACAAAAAAGTCATGGGCAGACAAAGCCGAAGAAGAAAATGAAGAGCCAAAAAATGGTTCAGACCAACCAAACGTTGTCGTCGATCCAATCAACGAACAACTAGAGAAAAAGGTGTATGTCATCTTTGACGGTCCAATGAAGGGCATTTACAGCAATTGGGCGATTGCAAGTCTTCATATCAATGGCAAGAATGTTAGACACAAAACTTATCCAACCCTGGAAGAAGCAAAAGAAGCTTACAAAGCTTCCTACAAAGAAATGGCCATTGCCAAAGATATTGGTCAACCATCAAAAATGGAATCAAAGAAGAAGATCTCAGTGGGATCTATTATAAACCTCCAAAAAGAGAAAAATAAGCCAAAGACCCTTGATGACTTCATGGGAAAATGGAGATGGTTAGCAAACTTCAAAGAAGAGTTAGCACTTGAATGTTTTTACCCGGTCAACACCAAGCATGGGGTAAAAGCTAATACAGTTCCAGGAATATCCAAGGAATTGTTCAAAGAATCCTATGACTACGGAATGCTCAAGACTGTATATCTTGAAGAAGAAGAAGGTCGTAGATTTCAAGAATTAGCGGATCTTCCAAAAGAGATTGGCGATACAGCAAAAAGATTTAATGACTTTCTTGCAAAAGGAAGGGAAATATATCTTCAGTTCGAACAAACATATCCATGGTTCGAAGGAGAAAATAACCAAATGACTGTAAGACCAAGAACAGTCATAAAGATAGGAATTTCAAACAAAACCTATCTAGAACCAAATGCAACAAGTGTTGGATGGACATTAATCTCATTCGTCCAACAAATGAAGCGTTTTTACGACCACCTGATTAAATATAGGTCATCCATTATTAATTACAAGGTTTTATATGTCTCAGATTTTTGTTTTATGATCTGTGATTCAAAGAAGAAGGTTTCAGAAGAACACCTTAAACAAACACTTCATTTTGAAGACTTATTCTCAGGATTCGAAAACGGTCTCTACCGGATTCCAGAGGAAGTGCAACAGGAATGTTGTCGGTACTTCTCAACCTACAAAGGGCATATCTGTAAATGGTGTGCAAAAAACAAAGTGTCGGCAGAACCAGACAAAATACCGACAATCCCAGTATTTGGAGATAAGGCAAAAGAAAAAGCCTAAACACGCGTCATGTAAATGACCGTAGGAATAAAGTTGTAATAATGGAACCTTATCATCTGAGTCAGATGGGGTCCATTCAGATAAGGAATCTTATCACCTTATGTGATAATGTTTTTACTTTTTCCTTTACGTGTTTTGTCTATTTTTCTTTTTAGTTGGATGGAAAGAGACATGTGACCTACTTTGTAAGTCCTTTCCTCCTATAAATAAGAGCCTCGATGCTCATTTGTAAGATACAACTTAAATCAATGAAGTAAGTACCATTTAGTTTATGAGAAACATTGTTGGGAAAAGACTTTGCAGGATTTGAGGTTGTCATCACCAAATCAAAAGATTTTAAAGTTTCCAATATTAATAATCGAAAGATTATTTCAAAGTTCAAAAGATTGAAAGATCAGAATCATCAAAAACTCTAGCCAAAGTCAGGTACGATTTTATATTTCACAAATTATAGTATTTTATAATGAAATTTAACATGATAAAAGAAGATTCATCTGGTTTTATAGCTGATGTATTAATAGATCATATAGAAAAGGTAGACTTTACCTTAAAACCTGAAGAAAACTTCAAACAAAAAAGTATTTTTTCTTTAATAAAAGAAAAATTAACCAGAGAAAACATTCTAAAATATGGAATGATGGTAGGAGAAGTTGCTATACCAATGGAATCAACAAATGGATCTGTTGTAATATCCATGATTGATGAACAACAAATAAGCGAAAGATTAAAACATTTATCGCTAGAAAAAAGAAGAAAGATAGGATATATCCATATATCAACTATTCAAATAATCATAAAAAGTACTTTTATGAAAGGAATAAATGCAGAACTAGAGCTTCTTATAGAAGATGCTAGGATGAATAAAAAGCATTCACCAATAACCAAAGGTGAAGGAAATCTAAAATGTGGAAAAATAAAATTTGACATAAATTTGCAAATAGGTTTAAGTTTAAATGATATAGATCTAAACAGATCTTTAGTAATCCATTATAAACTCAAAGACCAAAATCTTATGAGACCAGGAAATCATCCTTTTAGCATAAGTTATAAGATGAACTATGCACTAAGTAACTCTCATTATAGCATAGAATTTAGTGGAAAAGAAAAGATACAAATAGACGAACTATTTGCACCATTAATAAAATTAGAATTACCAATTCTAAAACCATTAAAAAGATCAAAATCTATTATGACAATAGAAAGGACACCTCTTTTAGAGCAGGAGGAAAGTACTAGTGAATTAAGATTCTTACCACCAAGAACTTCACTAGATAGTAAAAAGGTTGACAAAACCTTATCAGAAATAAAGACTGAACTTTTTAATATTAATAAAAAAACTATAATGCCAGGAATAACAATAAAAAACGAATTAAGTTTATTCAAAATAAAACTAAAGAATTTAGTTGATAAAATAGAAGGAAACTTTCTAAATATAGAAATGAAGAATACGCTTTGGGGAATCCGCGATTTAATAATTCTACAAATTTTAGATGTAGAAGAAATGATAAGAGAATTAGAAGAAACAGAAAATGTTCTACTCAACAAAAAGAAAGAGCTGAAACCTTACTATGGCCTGCTCAAAATCTAATTTACTTAGAAAACCTTTTGAAAAAGGCTGAAGAAAATTCCGAAAACTCCTCAAATAATTCTGTTCCCAACATATAATGCCTAGGTTGACAATTAAAACAGAATTAGAAGTTTTGAAAGAAAGACTAAAAACTATAGTCAGTGATATTGAATGGTATTATGATTTAATAACATTCAAACAAATTTGTTATAATGCCCAAACTATAACAATAGCTCATATAGATCTAATTGAAGATTTATTAGAAGAAATTCAAGAAAACAATCTCACCGAGATTCAAAGAACAAGAGCAAAAATTCTTTTAGAACCCTTCTAAGGACTAACACAGATCGAATTGCTTTTAAAAGAAGCCAAAAATTTGGAAAATCCCTTGTCACAGATCCTGACACCAACCTATCAGAGCAATAATGCCCGGATTAGGTCTTAAGACAAAACTAAAACTCTTTAAAAAGAGATTAGAAAACATAGTTTCTGAGATAAACTTTTACAATGAAAGAATTATATTAAAACAAATTATTTTCCATTCTCAAGATCTAGCACGTTATCATATAGAATATATTGATGATTTACTAAGAGAAATAGAAGATTTAAAAAATCTTACAAATATACAACAAGAAAGAGGTAGGACACTCTTAAAACCATTTCAAGGTTTATATAAAATCGAACAAATGTTAGAACAAGTTCGAAAAAATTCCGCTGGCGATTCTGCCCACAACCTGGTATCAGAGCCAATAATACAATCCTAAGGGATGAAAACAAAAATAAAAAAGAAAATAAAAATATCTTTTTTCCAAAAACAAAAGCTTTTTAAAATCGCTTTTCCAAACAACCGATTTAAAAAGATATCCACGTGGCACTCAATTATTAGGTCACATCAGCAACGTCAGTTAACCTTTTAACCGACTTAAAAACTCGCAAATATGATTTGTCAAAAATTTGTTGGCCCAAAAGATAGGTGTTGGGTCTGTGCCTATGCAAGTGTTTCTCTTTATTTTTATTTTTTTTTTATAGAAATGAGGGCCTAAGCCCGCTTATGTTTTATTTTTGAAGATATATAAATGTTTTTGTTGTATCTAATAAGTGGGAGTTTGTGATCATGAATCATTATTTAGCATGAATTAAAATTTTGGAGATGTGGACACCTTCAAAGAAGAGAATTCTTGGAATAGGCTATTTTTAAAAACTTTAAATTGTTTGTAAAAAAATATTTTACAATACTTTAGATTAATTTCATAACTAATACTTTAGATTAATTTCAAATATTAGCGCAATAAAAATAGCGGTAACACGGACATATAAGTGCGAATGTTTTCGCTAGTAACTAAATTAATCCATAAGTATCTAAAATAAATTATCCTGTGACATTAATTATAGTTGAGAAATAATATTTTTCGTTAAAAAGCTCGTTCGATATTTTTTTTTTTTTTGAAGAAACTAAAATGAAATTATATAACCACAACAAAAAGCGGTCCCCAAGCACAAGGTGTGCCTAAGAAACCACTACAGAGATACAGAGTCAATACACAATAATGAAAACAGAAAAATTAGCCAATGCTCAAACAAGCTAAAGGGCTCGACCACCACCTCTGGGTACCAAAAACAAACATGGCATTTTTTGCCTTCAACCACCCTAGAGATAACAATTTGACCTTATCTAAAAGACGGGGAACAGGAGTTACAATAGTATTGAACATGCGGTTGTTCCGTTCATTCCACACAACCCAGGTACATAAAAGCCAAATAAGTTGCATGAAGGAACGTTTAGCTTTACCACCACCTGTCATATGAGTAAATTGTACCAGATGATCGGAAATATTATTAATATCCACCCCAACGAACCCAATCCACTCGCGCACTTGCTGCCATAAAGATGCAAACACATTACACGTTAGAAAAAGATACTCGGCTGTCTCCACATTACCGCAACATGTAACACACATAATATCATCTACTGAAATGACACCACGCATTGCCAGGTTAGCTTTTGTAGGTAAGCGATCTCGAATGAGTCTCCAAGCAAAAACCGAAACCTTCAACGGAACCTGTTTATGCCACACTAACTCCACAGACTGATCAATCTGAGAAGTATCACAATTAAGTAACATATCATAGGCACCACGAACAGTATAGCCATCAGCAATATCTGGAAGCCACACCCATTTATCTGAAACATTTGGAACCAACAAGACATCAAATAGTAACGCCCTACACTCATCTAACATCTCCTCCTACCACGCCCACAGTCTACGCCTCCACTTCCACCCCTCCCCATCTCGCTCTAGGCCCTTAGAGAACAAGCTAGCCACCGTAATGGTTTTGTTCTCAGTCAAGTCAAACAAACGCACACTATGCGGGCTATCACCAATCCACCTATGCGACCAAAATAAAGTGTCAGCCCCATCACCCACCCTCCGCTCCACACTGTGACCGAACCACCCTCCATCTGACTCACCATCTCCATCTCGAATCCTACCTAAATCACGCCACCAAGAAGACACACTCCGGCCCCTTACTGCCAACCGCCCATCTACTTCGCCATAACAGGCGACTAGAACATGGTACCACAATCCTTCTCTATCGACTAACATTCTCCAACACCATTTGCCTAGTAAAGCAATATTAAACTCCTTCAACTTCCGAACCCCCACACCTCCATGCTTCTTTTTAGAACACACGATATTCCAACCTATCCAAGATATTTTCCTACAATCCTCACTCCCACCCCACAAAAAAATTATTCAATAAAGATTCAATGGAAGAGATTATATCTGATGGAGCTTTGAAGAAGGAAAGAGCATAGACAGGTAGAGAAGTCAGAACTGCATTAAGTAGGATCAAGCGGCCACCGAAGGAGAGAAACCTGCTATTCCAACCCGACAGTCTAGATTTAATACGATTCACAATAGGGTCCCAAAACGATAGTCTCCGCGGATTACCACCAATAGGCAGGCCAAGGTACATAAACAGAATTTTTCCCACCTTACAACCCAACACCGCCGCTGCGTCGGACAACCATGAATCAGAAATATTAACGCCCACCAACAAGCTTTTGAGAAAATTTACCTTTAAACCCGACAAGGATTCAAACATAATTAGAGCTGCTCGGAGAGCCCGTACGTTTGCCCAACTTTTGTCACCTACCTAACATTATTTATCGAAATATTCATTATTTATTTTTTTGTTACAATATTCATTATTTGTTTATTCAAACAAGTTATCATCTATCAGCGGAGAAATAGAGAAGTATTTAACAAAACGAACACGACGGAATCAAACTAGATTTGACTTTAGAGCAAGAAATGCAAAAAAATTAGCTGAACACTCAAGTAACATGTAGTATAGATGCTTAGGTCATCTGATATCATGGTCTCCAAAGAATACTTATTAAAATAATCTAAAAAGTAAAATTATTTTGGAAATGGTTAATTCATCAACACTTTAAGAAAAAAAATAACATTTTTTTATGTATATTTTTGTTATAGAGATACATATTAGCAGTACCCTTTTTTATATTAAATTTTAAATTAGCTTTTATTTTTTTGAATTTATTAGTCTATCAAAAACCATTTATAAGATGAGATGTTACAACTTTTTTTTAATTAATTATGGTCTTGAAATCGATTTTCAATTTGGATATATTAGCATTACCCTCTTCAAGCCTTTGTCATCTATTTGAGTTTTGCAAAGTTTAAATGATAAGTATGTAATTTCATACAAAAAATATCTTAATTAAAAAATAGTTTTATTAATAAGAATAACAGTAACCGACCAAATTAGAGGTACTAAAGAATTCTCCACAATTTTATGTAATTGCAATTTGCAAAAAAGACGTGTGATGAAAACGATGTCTACGTGGAAATAGTCCAATGGTAGGGTTGTGGACCCAAGCAACATACGATTACACCACGTGGATGGTCAAGATTTCACATTTTATTCTCTTGCATGATTAAAAGACATCAATTCTAGTGAAGATAAACAACTACCAACCAATATAAATTTGTTCTTTGCAAATCTTTGTTTCTAGAGTTTCTGAAAATATGTCTAGCTGTGGTTGTGGAAGCAGTTGCAACTGTGGTGATAGCTGCAAGTAAGGATCGACCACCTTAACTTTTTGTTGCTTTCCAAACAAAATTATATGACTATTATAATTTGTGTTTTTTTTTTTTTAATTTATGATGATTCTTGGAGATTTTGATTGTTTTTTCCATGATTCTTTTGGTTGGGTTCTATGAATTTGATGTTTTTTTTTTCTCTATCTTCATAGGTTTTCTAGAGTTGAGTTCTAGTCTCTTTCAATTTTTTTATTTTTTTTATACTTTGATCATTAAATTAATATACTTGGTCACTAGCATATGATTTTGATGAAATTTGATTTGTGTTTAGAAGGGGGTATTTATATTTCTTTTATGAGGGTTTAAAAAAAACTTGAAAAACTAGATCATGAATCATAATATATTCGTTCTTGTGTTTCAACTTTGTTTATGTAAATTTCTAAAACTTGTCAAATGCAATTAAGTAAGAGGTTAAATAGTCTTTCTTTAAAAGCTTAAATAGTCTATTAAAAGTGTCTTTCTAATAAGATATGCACAACGACTTGGCGGGTACTCCTTAAGTCAATGGTAAAGAGTTAAATATTAGACTTTAGTCAGTGTGTGAAGAAAATTAAGTGTACAATAATAATTCATCGGTATCAATTTTGGATAACTATTCTTAAAAAGAAGTGTACAATAATGTTTCATGTGTATAATTGATTTTTATTACTTGGCAGATGCAGCAAGAGGTCTAGTGGATTGAGCTATGCCGAGGCCGAAACCACAGAAACCGTGATTTTGGGCGTTGGTCCGGCCAAGATCCAATTTGAAGGTGCTGAAATGGGTGTTGCAGCTGAGGATGGTGGCTGCAAGTGTGGAGATAACTGCACATGTGACCCTTGCAACTGCAAATGAAGTGCAGCATATATATGAAAGCCTCTTGAAGCAGAGATAGTGGAACCAATATGTGTAATTGTGTGTATTAGTACACATTTAATATATAAGAAGCATGTGTTTCCTTTTTTAGAATAATATGAAGTGGTCATGGATCTCACCTTCATCAAATTCAAATGTTCTTAGATTTTGGTGAAGGTGTTATGAGAGCTATGATCGCTTCGTGTTTGGTTGTCTTGTCTAATGTATAGCTAAAAGCTAATATGAATCATAAATCTCTGCCTATTATAAATAGAATATATTATTGTGTTGTTTGAATATAAGTTTTTTGGTTCATCAATATCAAGTTGGCATATATCGACATAAGTTGGTCCATTTGGTAACGAGTTAACTCATGCTCTGGAAGAGCGTCAATTCAACTATGCTATATTGGCATAAAGACCTAGTTGATTGATAATCTATAAGCACCTAAATGCACTTTTTGAGCCATTAAGTCTTTATTGGCCCTAATGAAACCTTTAAATAGTCACAAGAGACATATTTCACTGTCTACACTATGTTTAGAACATCACCATCAAGTGCAATAGAATGAGAAGGAGAATCGTTGATCAAATTTTTTGCGATAATTTTGCATAAAAAGGGTACACTTGATTCTTTCATTAATGTTGAGACATCTTTGGAACCGACTTTCCAAGCTTGATTCCGTGTTATTTGCAATACTCTTCAAATGGACCTCAATATATTCCCCGCCATTATATGTTTTAACACAGTTCAATTTCATTCATTTTTCTCTGTTAACACTTGCATGAAAATGCTTGAAAACACAAATGACTCTTTAAATTTCAAAACAAAAGTTCACACTTTTCTAGAGTGGTCGTCAATAAATGTAACAAAATTTGATGCACCACCAATAGTCAATAAATTTACTATCCATCATGCAAATATTATTATGAACTAAATCTAAAATATTTGGTCTCTTATAAGGACTAGATTTATGAAAGGAAACTCTATATGTTACTTACTAGGGAAAAAAAAATGAATGCATGTTTCTAGAGATGTACCATTTACGGGAAGAAATTGTTACTTCGTCTCTTTCCCTTGGGTGATTTATCTTCAGGAATCTTCAGTTTTTTTTTTTTTTAATGTACCATGTAAATATAAAGTAATGAGAATGAATTGTATTTTCACGTTACATCAGATAAATATATATAGCAGTAAGTTACAAGAAGTGCTACTTCATAGGTTAGCAAAAGAGGCTCCTGATGAGGCTCCTTTAGTGATAAGGATCAGTTACTATTAAGTAGGAATGACTAATTCAGCTTCTGTTCCTATACGTATGCTACAACTAATACATCTATCAATTGACTAATTCAGCTTCTGTTTGGTTATAGAAACTTCTTTTCTATTCATCTTCTTCAAGTCAACATCGGAGTTACCATTGGGTTTAACGGTTGCCGCCTTATATGATCATAAGTCATTGGTGTATAACAAAGTCTTCAATGAGAGTCTTCAAGAGTGTATAATTGGTAGAGTTAATCTTAGAGTCATATTCATCTGTTGAATTTTCTCCATATAAAATGCACAAAACGAACCCAGGGACCTCATACTACTGTCGGATCATGAAGGGATCCCATAAAATCATCCATATTTGGCCAAGAATAACTAAATAAGGAGAAATACTTGGTTGGGCACAACCCCAAATCAAAAGTATTTAGACATACTCACATAAATGATAAAATTTAAAAGAGAAATCATATAGTCGCATCACTTAATATCATTTGTCTTTTAAATTTTATCAATCATGTGTGTGCGCCCAAATAAATTTTATTTGGGTTTGTGCTTATGCAAGACTTGTTCATTTGGTTGAAAACTTGTGTGGATCGTTTCACATCAACATGTGAGTTGTTTTACATAAACAAATATTTTTCTGTGAATCTTTTCTTAGAGTAGAGTGAATAATTTTTCTCATTTTGTTTAAAATTATTTTGGTGCAAGAGAAAGTGAATCATTTCTAATATATTGTTTCACACAAACAAAAAGTTTATGTGAATCGTTTCACTCCTTTTTTAAAAACGTGTTTTATAACTACTTTCTAAAAACTATATAAGTAACATAACACTATCATTATCATCATAAATACTTCACATATCTTCTCTCAAATGTAACACTCATCTTATACATTCTACTATTTGAAAACTCTGAGATATTGATTGTGAATTTTATAATCTTGAGAGTTACCTAGATAATATTTCTTTGTACATTAGATTGTGACACTATAGGGTTTTGCAATAGGGGGCAATTAAAACCTAAAGGAAATATCGAGGTTTTCATCCATTTAGGTATTGGGGTTAATTTATTCATCATTCAATTGACACCTTAACAACATTCAAAGGAGAGTCAAAGGTTGGGTGCTCAAGATCAAAGGAGGTCTAAAAGGATTGGGTGACTCATACTAAGATTGAGAAGACTCTTAGATAGACTGTCTCATCGTATTGGTTGATCAAGGATGGTTGACTTCTAAGGTTGGAGGGCAAGAATCAAATCTACATCAATAATTGTTAAAGGATTGAGGTTCTTGGAAGATATATCAAGTCTCAACAAACAAAATTGGTCTAACCTTTGTACCAAACATTTGGTGTTAAATATTCAACAAAAATCCCTTGACTTTAGTCTTTTGGAGTGGATTAGACCACTGGCAAGGACGGTGTTGGAGAACTACTATAAATCTTTGTTTTTTCTCTCTCTATTCCTTAACTCTTTAAATTCCATTTTTGAATTTCTTCAATTTTGAGGTTGAAAATCGTTTTACGAAAAACCTAATTTTTTTTTTATTGATTTGAAAGAAACTTGATTGAGGTGTAATCTTAGAAAATATGATCAAATTGCATCAAAAAGGATTCTTAGAATCCATAGTCTTAATCACTCAATTGAATCGATTATCATTTTTATTATTTACTTGTTAATAATTCAATTTAGTTTTAATCTAAGTTATAGAAAGTTAACCTAAATAAGTGATTCGCTAAATAATTTAATTTGAATATTAATCAATTGGTTATTCTTAATTACTGTTTATAACTTAATTACTGTTTATAATTTGCAGTGATCTTCGTACTATTTAACTTCTCATTTGCGTATTTGATAAGCATAATTTATATTTACCACAATTCAGCTGTATAAATTTTGGAAACAGTAAATTATTAAGTGTATATATCCCACATCCCCTCTAGAAATTTGGAGCCATAGCGTAAACAATCAAGTGTAAGTTCATCCATTTGTATGGATATGCTCCCGCTCAAACGAAATCCATATATGCTTTCACTCTTATAAAGAGATCCATAAATAGGACAGGACACACCACGTGACCACCTCTACTATTGCACCAAAATATTAAATCACCAAAATATTCACTTTCTATTATGCAACCCAAACTTTGATACCACTATTAAATCATGAGAGGAGTCTATGAGATCATTTACATTAGTTCAAAATCAATCACATAAGTGAGTTGAACATGAGATCTTTACCTAAAGTTCCTTCTTCCGCTTCACTTCGGCATACCCTATTCTGCATTTTATCTTGTGCTTTTGTTTAGCATTGCAACATAGTAGGTAATTCATTTAGAGATTTAATATCCCATTGTAACTTTCCTACACACGATGTGGGTTTGGCTAAATCACAAACTCACACACCTTGTTTTTATTTCTTACTGTATGGGCTGATTTAAGAGTAACCTACCCAACATTGAAGAAAAATCGATTGATAGAGAAGAACTCGCAAGTTTTCTCCTTGCATTGCGTGCTCAAAGTTTCTGGGGAGAATAATCACCACAAAACTAAAAGGGGGAGAATAATCTTCCATGGACATTCAAAGAAGAGTGTTATAAATATTATAATTGTAGATGTTCATATAACAATTAGGTTATTGGACCATATTATTAGCTCATGCATAATGTTGTGTTTGTTTTCCAAGTCATTGATGTTTGTTTCTTAAGTCATTGTATTTTTCTAGAAGAAGAGAAAAGATTCGATTATTCTCTTGTGATACACAATTAGGTTACGTCCGATCATTATTTATTGAAAAATACAATGACTTGGAAAATACAATGACATGGAAAACAAACATCAATAACTTGAAAAACAAACATTATACATGAGTTAACAGTATGACCCAATAACTTAAGGGTTAATTATGTTTCTAGTCCCTATAAAATAGTGACCTTGTAAGTTTAGTCCCTACTTAATTTTAATAGCATTTTTAGTCCCTAATTTTGTTTTTCTGTACTGAGTATTAGTCCCTACTCAATTCAAATTTGTTTAATTTATGCTTAAACTCTTAAATTTTTGAACAATTTTTTGCAGACATGTTTAGAACATTACTAAAAGTTCGTCCGCAAAAAATTATTGCAAAATTTGATTTCTACATCCAGATTTTATTACTTTTTATCTTTAACTTTTGTCGTTTTAAAAAATTCATATTTAATTCATTTCATGTCAGAAAATTCTAAATTTTAGTAAACGAACCTTTCATAATGTTCTAATCTTGTCTCAAAAAAATAGTTCAAAAATTTAAGAGTTTAAGGATAATTAATCAAACTTTGTTTTAGCAGGGACTAAAATTATAAGTAATTTTTTTTATAGGGACTAAAAATGCTATTAAAATTAAGTAGGGACTAAACTTACAAGGTCGCTATTTTATAGGGACTAGAAACATAATTAACCCATAACTTAATTGTTATATGGAGATCCATTTATAATATTCATAATAGATAATAATTAATAGGTCCCATTTCATGTCCTTTGAGAAGTAAAAATTGAATTTATTTTCAAGGGACATAATTAATTAGCTTAAACAACGATTGATTATTTTACAATTGTTTTACTACGTGACAAACACTCACTACTAAACAAATTAAAATTTTTTTTTTTTTTGGTAGTGTAAATTTACAATTGTTTATCAACAACAATGGATCTCCCGTCTTAAGAACAATGAATCTTCCCTTTAAAATAACTTATCCGTGACATCCGATATAATTGAGAAATATATTTTTTTGTTAGAAAATTCGTACTTCACTATCACTATTAAAATATTTATTTATCCAAACAATAAATTTTCTATGAATAAAGAAACATAAAAGTGGTATAGCATTTGTCAAAAAAAATATAAGTGGTCTTGCAAATACACACATTTATGAGATTTTGGTGGTACTAGATGAATCTACAACTTGGCTCTAGCTAATAAGCATATTAAAAGATTTGAATTCTCAAAGTGTGAAAATAATTTACTTGAACGTGATAGTTTTTATTACGTCAAGTACTGATCTAATAAAAAGATCAAACTTCATAAAAAAAGATTGAATTTTTTGTTTAATATTTAGATGTTCATAAAAAACGATTTCTAACTGCATTTTTAGATGCAAAATCACTACTAATTACAATACCTTCAATTCATAAAAAAAATATATCATGTGCATCCACCACCCTTTAAAATTTAAGTATTGTTTTTTGTTTTGGATTTAATGAAGCTATAATTTATTTACTTTTAGCCTCAAATTTTAGACTTAATTTTAAACTAATTTACTTGCAGTAAGAAATTTATTGCTTTCACGAATATAGGGCAATTGTAGTCATTGATTCAAGATCTGAGAAAAATGCGAATTTTGTAGTCATTGATTGGAAGGTCCATATTTAGGGAAAACTTTTTTAAAATAGGTAGTATTTTTACTGAAAAAACCGAATGGCAATTATAATTTAGGATTGGAGGAGTAATAAACTCATCCCTTCTCCAATTTCAAATAAAAATCCTTTTTAACTAAATTCAATCTTTTTATGCAATAACAGAATCAATTTTATTGAATTCATTTCACACTACATTTGACTTTAGAGCAAGCATGCAACAGTTTTATCGCCAATGCACACCACAATAAGACGTGCGATGAAAACGATGTAATCGTGTAATAAATCCAAGGGTAGGCTTGTGGACCCAAACAACACAAGATTACAACACGTGGATGGTCAAGATTTCACTAATTATTCTCTAGCACCTTATAAATTGGGGTCACGTACATCATTAAAAGACATCAATTCTAGTCTAGTGAAGATAACATCTACCAATCAATATTATTCTTTGCTTTGCAAGTTGAGTTGTGAATATGTCTGGCTGTAATTGTGGAAGTAGTTGCAATTGTGGTGATAACTGCAAGTAAGGATCAAGCACCTTAACTCTTTGTTGTTTTTTTATATAATTTTTTGTGTATCTTATGAATGAATCTTGGAGATTTTTTGTTATATTTTATTGTTTTTTCAGTACTTTTTTGGTTAGGTTCTATCAAATTAGAGATGCTTCTATATTTTTCTTTTGTTTCTGCATGGGGTTTTAAGCGTATATTTCCAGTTTCTTACACGGTTTCTTATTTGAGAAACATTTTTACTCTTATTGATACATGTCTCCGGACTTATCAATCTGAACCGAATAAACACCGTTTTTTCTCGCATCCGGTTGAGGGAATCTTGGAGAAAAGAAGCTCCATTAATTTTTCATAATTTCTCTAGGTGAACTTGCTTCTCTAGGTGAACTTTTTCTTACATCAATGAGCTTTTTGGGTAGTTTTGCTGATTTTGACTTAACTTAATGAGTGTTTTGGAAGAGATGGTTATATCTATTTAATCAGTGATTGAAATTTTTGAAGAAAAGGTGTTGATATGTCGTGACTTGTTTTCAATTGTTTATTTAAATTTGTAAAAGTTGTCAAAAGAAATGAGCAAGTTGTCAATGTAAAAAATAGGGTCGTTGCGTGTGGAGATTACATGATTGAAAAGGAAGAACTCATCCATATTTTAAATAGGATTCTTTTAACCAAGAATGGTTACTACTAGACAAAAGTAGATACTTTATACCAAAAGTTACTTATTTTATTATATCCTTAGATTCAGTGGCGGATCTCTATTGAGACCCCCAGGTGCCACTGCACCCCCCAACTTCTCTATAAATATCATATTAGTAATAATATATCACAGGTTAACGGCTGTTGTAGTGGTCAAACACCCCCTCATCCATCTCTTGGCCGTGAGTTGGATTCCTCTCACACCCTGATTTTTTATATTTTTATTTGTATTTTTAAAGTTTTATATTCAAAAAACAGTCCATTTTTAAAGTTTTATATTCAAAAAACAGTCCTGGTGGGAGTTGAACCAGTGCCCTCCATGCAACATTCAAAAAAACAGTCCATTTTTAAAGTTTTATATTCAAAAAACAGTCCTGGTGGGAGTTGAACCAGTGCCCTCCATGCAACATTCAAGCAAACAAACCACCACAACAATTCATAATCCTGACAATTTTTTGAAACTCTTTAATATATATTCTATCAATATTTGGCACCCCCAAAAAAATATCTCAAGATCCGCCACTGCTTAGATTATGTTTTGCATATTTTAATTGTTTAAAGATCTATCTTATAAAAATTGTTTAGAAAATTATCAAATGAGATCTCCTCATATCAATATATTAATTAGATTTTTAAATAAGAAAATTAGATAAGGATCTGCCTTAGCCGTCCAGAAATAATATATATTTTGTTTGTCTTAAACGTATTTTTCCTTTTGTCCTCGTTGTTACATCCAAAAGGTTGACGATGAAGCTATATATTTTTCTCTTTTTTTAAGTAACGATTAGGCTATTTCTTGTAGAGTCTAGGGTTCGAACCAGAGTCACCACATCCTCCTCCCTTTGCGTTTATTTGGGAATATGTGGATCATTAGGTCAACAGAACAATAAAATAAAAAATGATAACAAAAATAAAATTTTGTAGTATTTTTTGTTTTAAATATCTCATGAGTAACCCTTATATATTTTAAAAAAAAAAAAATCGACAAGTTTTCACAATTCATGTGTATGATGGATTTTATTGCCTTGCAGATGCAACAGCAGGTCTAGTGGGTTGGGCTATCTCGAAGGCGAAACCACAGAAACCGTGATTCTGGGCGTTGGTCCGGCAAAGATCCATTTTGAGGGTGCTGAAATGGGTGTTGCAGCTGAGGATGGTGGCTGCAAGTGTGGAGATAGCTGCACATGTGACCCTTGCAACTGCAAATGAAGTGCAACTTATGAAAGGTTGCAGCAGAGATACTTGAACCAACGTGTGTAATTGTGTGCATGAGTACACATTTCATGTATAAGAAGCATGTTTGTTTTCTTTTTAATTAGAATAATATAAAGTGGCCATGGATCTCATCTTCAGAAAATTGAAATGTTCTTAGATTTTGTTGAAGGTGTTATGAGAGCTATGGTTGCTTTGTGTTTGGTTGTCTTGTGTAAAGTATAGTCAATATAAGTCATAAATCTCTGCTTATTACTAATTCTTTGTCTCATAATAATCGACTTATTTAACCCTTTTACATAGATTAAAAAAAGTACATCGATTTTTTATGAACAAAGGGCGCAAAATCTTAAACAACTAGAAACCTTTAGGGGAACAAATTAAAAAAAAAAAATGCAGGAATTTCATCAAAAATCTTTAAAGAGAAAATCTAGACAAATGTTATGTTTTGCATCAGCATAAGCCAGGTGAGATAACTTAGGCCCATATATATCTCTAGATAGCTTAACAAGTTTCCAAGATGAATCTTCCACAAGTCTATTTATCATATGATAAATTCGTTTCATACAAAAGACAAAAAAGGTAAGGTAAATAGGATCCCCTAGTCAAATACCCTTAGAAGCTAAAAATTCATCAAGAGCTTCCTCAAGTCTTTTCATCCTCAAATACTCATAGTGTTTTAGGAGACACCAAACTTGTTCAATAAATATTGGTCTTTTAAATAGAGATGAAATATATAAGTGTTGTTGAAGAAATATTTGTCTTTGAATGATAGAGTAAATGTTGAGATATCTTGGAGAATCGTGCTTAACACATCAGTCATTCAATTTCATCAATGTGTAAACAATTTAATCGAAAGATCGAATTATTATATGAAATTAGAACACACTTACTTGGAAACCATGATCACCACTGAACTCGCCGAGATTTGAGACAAAGTCTTCCTTTGCCTTTCACATGCTCCAAACTTGGGGTTTTCAATGGGGCAAACCGCTCATGAGCAGAATAGTCAGAGTGATGGCAAAGGGGACCTAGCCTCTCTATTTATAACCGTGCAACCCTAGGCACCACCCATCATGGGCCTAGTGTTTGGGCCTACACTATGTTTCTACACAAATCAGATTAAGTGCCCAAAAGCCCATTATTAATTGATCACTTTTATTAGGGCCTAAGCATCATCAAATGGATCACAATATCAGTCCGTTTTATTAAAACCAAAACCAACAATTGATTGTAGCCCACAAAATATTAGAAGAAATTCTAACATTCTCCCACTTGGGCAAAATCAATTGTGTATTTTAAAAATAAAATAAAAAATAAAAATTTAAAAATAATTTTTGAAAATGACTCTCGGACTGATAACAAACTTCCTAATGTGGCCACTACATGATCCCATGATGCAACACTTAATAAAGACTCCGTCCAACTAAGAACTGAATGATATCGAATCATGGCGGTAGTTATATCCTTAATTGATACAACACCTTCCATGGTTACAAATATCACCAATTTCGTCGACTAGTCATCTGTGTAGAGTGTAACAAGAAATGATATGTCAACGTGATCATCGACCATACTATCATTTTCATTGTCGGTCCTCAATTTCTCTCAATGCCTTAAAGCCAGAGAAATTATGTGATTTCTCTCAAATGCTTAAGGCCAAAGAAATTATGTGATTTCTCTCAAATGCCTTAAAGCCAAAGAAATTATGTGATTTCTCTCAAATGCCTTAAAGCCAGAGAAATTATGTGGTCCACGGAAAACCACATTGCCTCAGCTCCAAAATAGTGTCAATCACCGGCATAGTGATCCCAACGACACTGAGCTCTAATTTTCACACATAATACATCAGCTCCAAAATAATGTTAACAGCCGGCATAAAGATCCTGTCAACAATGAGCTCAAATTTTTCACATGTAATGTCTCAGCTCCAAAATAGTGTCGATCACCGGCATAGTGATCCCTTCAACACTGAGCTATAATTTTTCACATTTGATATTTGATATATACAAGAATTCATCTCATCATCAATAATTAAATTGAATGGAAATTCACATCAATATATCAAAGAAAACAAGTGAAAGAAAAATTCAACATCAAAAATTAATAATATAAAATTCAAACTCCCACTAACCAAATGCATCAAAAGAATTCACAATATTCATGTTATTCAAAATGACTCTTGAAAACAATGAACCTAAGTCATTTGGTTAAAAGAACAATTAATGTCAAGGTTAGGAAGCCAATGAATGTAATAAATGATTCATTACCATAAATTATAGGAGTTGGGAGCCACTAATTTCATTTTCGACAATTTCAAAGGGTTCAAAAAATGCTATGTGTAACCTTTGGTTTTAGTAAATTTGCTTCTAATGCAATTCACACAAGTACCTGGATCATCAAACTTTAAGAAAGGTAGAATATTTACTTTGATTAATTTCTCAGCCCTTTCCCCAATAAATATGATCCAAGTGCTTATGTCATAAAGTAAAGGATGTCTTCCTCAACATTAGACCTTATAGCAACAAAAGTTTTGACAATGAAAGACGAAGCAAGGTTATGTGAAGTCAAATACAACTTAAATAAACGATCAACAAAAGATCCAGGGAGTCATGAACCATCTACTAGAGACAATTTATATAGATGAATAAAGGATGGAGCAAGGTTATGTGAGTTTAAACTCAAACTTAGTTTTCTACCTCCAAGAGTAAAACTAAAACAAAGTTGCTCCAACAAGAAAACACAAATAGGATTCATCCTAAATGAAGGTTACGTGAAAGATATTTTTCAAAACAAGTTAAAAACTAGAAAACAAGTTAAAAAAAAACTAGAATGTTAAATTATGGTGACATCTCCCACTGACTTCACAATTACTCCTAGATCATATTAATCTGAAATTAAGTTGACATCTCCCACTGACTTCACAGTTACTCCTAAATTACAACATTGTTACGTCCAATAACTTTTCATTAGACACATGGAGACCATTATGGTCAGATACTTTAACTTGTGAGTCATCTCCCACTTACCAAAAGGTTAATTCAGTTCAGACATGTTCTCCTAGAGATAACTCCAAATCTTACTTCCATTTCTTACGGTTTGACTCGTTTAAGATCTCGATGGAAGCAAAACAACCATTCATTGATAAGGAAAAAAAATGAATGAATTAAAATATGTCATAATACAAGATATAGCTTAAAATAAACAAGCTATTATAATGAGGCCAATATAATTGTACAATCACCTTTGGGCAGAATGCACAAACTAAGGTCGAAACCCAAGCCAAAACCTCAAATGAGTTAATCAATGAGGATACATTGAACTTGGGAAATTGTCACCTTTGAGCAGACAAATGTTCAACATATACTCCAATAACTCCATCTTATATAAGTTAATCAATGAGCATGCATAATAAAAGCATAACAATTATCCTTTGAGGAAATATATGAGATAAAACATGAATGCATCAAAATATATTATTTGACAAGATATAGCTCGAAATAAACAAGCTATCACAATGAGGCCAATATATTTGTATAATCACCTTTGGGCAGAATGTACAAACTAAGGTTATAACCCTAGTCAAAACCTCAGGTAAGTTAATCAATGAGCATGTATTAAATTCAGAAATTTGTCACCTTTGGGCAGGCAAATTCCTTAGTTCAAAACATTCTCCAATAACTTATCCCAAATAAATTTTTAATTGTAAAATGCAATAACCACCTTTGGGCAGGAAACTACATGTTACGATTAAAAACATTCCTCAAGCTACAAAAAGAAATTTCATCAGTCAATCAATAGAGGCAGTCCTACTTTGGTGGTAACGACATATATCAACGCAAGAAATTCTTTTTGCATAGGAATCAACAACTCTTGTCAAAATACGACACAGAAAAAATATGTATTATTTAAATGCATCTAAACTGGTCAATATCGTTTCAATTTGCATTCGTCATAATTTTGTTTGATACAATGCGGTAGAAAAGTACGTTGAAAGCACATAAAAGAAAATCAACATTTAATCATGTGCTATATTTTAGAAGAGTATTATTACCGCTAAACTCATAATCTCATTAACAAGTAATGATTTAAATCAATTACCTACGCAGCGGAAATATATGAGACTTGAATTTCACCACCATTGAGGATAAAAGACAAAAGAGTCACAAAATTATTTAAGAAAAGACTATAATATCCTCAATGTAAGTCTTCATAATAATAAAAAATTATTCATCCTCAAAGAAATGATATTTGTTTCTCATTTATAGGTAATTGACATGTAAGATTCTCCCACTTGATAAAGAATGATAGTTGGATTATCAATCCAATATTTTTAAAATGTTTAAACAATATTCAACTATATTCTCTATCACACAATGGTCATGTCAATTAATATTACACCAATAGGATATGTCCATCCCTTATATAATAAGAGAACACGTGTAATCAAATTCAATAAAAAGAATTTAAATTAATTAAACCATGGCTAACCTCAAAAGGTGTAATCAATTGTCCTTGAATGTAGAGCCATTAAGCTTCGACAACTTAGCGAAGATTTCGAAGAATTTGACATATTATTGCCTCAATTGGTTCATAATTCAACAACAAACCAATATAGCAAAAGAAAGACTCTAATAATAGATCAATACAATACAAGGATAATAGTTTTCAATTGCCTTCAGAATTGCTCAAAAATTATCTTTTATGATATTCCGCAAGTGAGCGTACAAATAAGAACAAGGCAATATAGAATTTATACAATAACTATGAATTCATATACAAAAATATTTGGTGCTATGATTGACAAAATTGAGTCTAAAGTAATTTCACAATTACAACACTTTAATAGAATAATTCACTTCTATAAAAGAGATTTTCACGTATAATATTTTAGACTCACATCCTTGAAAATATATGAGTTCAAATTCTATAAGATTCTCATATTTAATTGACACCAAATATTTACACATTTCACAGAATAAAATTTATTCCCATAAATAAAAAATATATGTTTGGAAATTAATCTCAATCAAATTACTTAAATTTCAAAACAAATCAATCCATCAAAATCAAATCAAATCAAATCCTTTTGAAAATGTAAAATTTGATCCATAAAATATTAATCATGGTGTTTCCTTCCGGATTTGAGATACAATAAAATTATGCATGATGGAATATTCATATAAGAATCATGCCAATATTTATTCACATTAGAAGCACATGCACAATGAATCACAACATGTGAAATTTGTTTCAAAAACCACAAACCTTATGGCAACATAAACAAATATAACATCAATTTTTAGTGACAAAAACAACATAAAAAGGAGTAGCACAAAAATACATGGTCTTAATTTGAACATGACTACTCAAAATCGTCTCTGGATCCACACATGCAATTGTAATTCAATCATGATAAACATATTTTTAAAGCAACTTCAATCTATGCATAAACCAAATTTCAAATCCACTCAAATAATAGAATAGAAACTATAGTCATATATAAAGGAAACTATCCATAAACTTAACAGAAGAAGGAGCCACACAAAAATGGATCAATTTACCAATTTCACATGTATTAATACATCTTTGACACATATAATAATAATTGAGCAAACAATTATTAAACTCAAACCATCTTTCATATTGATCAAGAAAATTTTCCAAAATTCCACAAAGAAAACAATCAAACTCTTGTTCTAGTAATTTCATTTTGATTGAAAATTGTTTGCCATATATTCAAAGACCGAACACATACAACAATATGAAATATTTTATTTGAGTATCAACCACATAATTTTGAAAATTGAAACAATTTCAATAATTCAATTTGAACATGAAAAACCAAATCTTTCAAATCAAAGATTCAAACCGAACGCTCAAAACAAGAACAAATTCTTAAAAAACAAAGTTGAACGTTATAAACAAATATGCAAACTCACCAAGAAGTATAGACCATATATATAAATATATCAGGCCAAAAATACCAAGGTTGAAAAGAATATCAAATTCCAATATATGACAACGATATTAGAGAGAAAAAAAATGAGACAAAGTGAAAAGATTTAATTCTAAATCTTTAGAAACAAATCACTCAAAAATTAATCGATATCCATATCCACTTTAAGAACTTGAATTCAATTGCATGATGAGAAGCATATCTTTTCCGGTCCATATTTATATAAAATAAATTAATATCCACAAAAAATATCACTTTTGTAATATATAGATTCAATCAACGCATGCCAAAATATGAACATAACTTCTGTCTAAATTAAAACACAAATAATCAAAGTTTGAAAGATGCATCAAAACACCGAACAGAAACCAGAATAATGGCACACATATACCCTTTTGATTTTTGGTTTGGATGTTCATTGAAGGACATATATAAATATATTTCTAAACCCAAATGTATACATAAGCATATGCAATTGATTAAGTGCCTTCATAAAATTGTGATTGAATCAATTAACTATTCGATAAAAAAAAAGAAAATAATATATATACTGAATGCAACAACCATGCATCTATTTATATTATAATTATAAATAATTATACAAAAGGAATAAATAATCAAAATTCTATATAGTTTTTACATATTCACAAATCGAAGTGGTTGGCATCGAAAATCGAAATCCATATTTATATGACATCAACCAAAAATACAAGCAACCAAGAATGCAATCAAATAAGTTGCAACTTTTGATTTTTGATTAAACCAGAAACCGAAACTTTACCAGATTAGATGTTGTAACAAAATTAAGATTAACAAAACATTATTAGTTTGTTTTTGTTATAAAATCATTGATTCTCAATAGTGCACTCTGAATAAAGTGACGGCAGCGGCGGAACACATATGCCAATAAAAAATATAATTGAATTTTAAAACAACCACCGCACACACAAGCACATATCAAAATTAAAATCTCGTAACCGCATGATTAACCAAAAAATTAAAATTAGGGTTCTAAATCATATAATATTAGGCTCTGATACCACATGTAAACAATTTAATCGAAAGATCGAATTATTATATGAAATTAGAACACACTTACTTGGAAACCATGATCATCACTGAACTCGCCGAGATTTGAGACAAAGTCTTCCTTTGCCTTTCACATGCTCCAAACTTAGGGTTTTCAATGGGGCAAACCGCTAATGAGCAGAATACTCAGAGTGATGGCAAAGGGGACCTAGCCTCTCTATTTATAACTGTGCAACCCTAGGCACCACCCATCATGGGCCTAGTGTTTGGGCCTACACTATGTTTCTACACAAATCAGATTAAGTGCCCAAAAACCCATTATTAATTGATCACTTTTATTAGGGCCTAAGCATCATCAAATGGATCACAATATCAGTCCGTTTTATTAAAACCAAAACCAACAATTGATTGTAGCCCACAAAATATTAGAAGAAATTCTAACACAATGATGTTAATTATGGAGCTTTACTCTCTTGCTTGAGTCAGAATAAACTATCCTTTCTTATCTAAGAGTCGTTGCGTACATGCATGATGATTCTTTGAGTCAAAACACACTCGTAGTGAGGATGCCATCATATGATTATAACATTACACGCCACATCCTGGATTATTTAGAACGTTAGAAATGACGTTCGGGAATGAACTTAATCTTGTTAAATATATTAAGGTTTTGAGTTGGAAATATTTATTTGTTTTAGAAAAGTCTTATCCTTGTGTTTTGAGTGGAGTTTTTAACATCTTGTGATTGGGTGGGTAGTACATAATTTAACTTTAAAAAAGATGGAGGGGTTATTCCTTTAGCTCCCATTTGTTTACATAAATTATTTCTTTGTTACTCTAATTACCTTTAAGGTGGCTCTTAAACTTTCTTGATATATATGTTTTTTAAATAAGACAAGGAAAACTTACATATTGAATGGATCTTCATTTGCCATACATAATTTATAGGTAGTGAAATTTTAAAGTTAAAAACAATATATTTTAACCATGAATATAACTAGTTTAACTAGACACAAGGAAATTTATAATATTAAAATTGTAAATTGAAATCCAACTTCATTACATGTGAACACAACACAAAATTTATAATATTAAAATTGTAAATTGAAATCCAACTTCATTACATGTGAACACAACACAAAGGTGGTTTCACCATTAAAAAAACAAGAAATCGATCATTAAGTCGATATATAAATAATACTATACTATCAAGACCTAACAAGAGTATTGCATGTCTAAAAGAACACAACACAAAGAACTTCCATTTATTGCCTTCTTCGACACCAAAGAGTCTTGCATCCCTAAGAGAAACAAAGTAAGTAAAATTACTCATTATTGTCATGGTGGGCTAAAATGGAGAAAGAAATAAATGAATAAAAACAATAATATATTTTCAAAAAAGTTCAACATCTTACAATGTCATCCATAAAATAATAAGAAAGTGACTATAATTTTGGCAATCAGTATTCATTTGTGGATATATATGTTTGGGAGAAAAAACATCATGAATTATTTTAATCAAATAAGCGAAATGCTATCAAGAAAAAATATAACACCACATGTTAAACTCCACCAATTCACTACATATAAAAATTATAGCCTGAAAATATACTAAAAGGGTCAAGACACCACATATAATATGTAAAATAATTACCTTTCAAAATGCTTTTACTTAGTCCAGAACCGCCTTTCAGTGTAGAACCAATAGCCTCTTAATGTGTCTTGGATTCTATAAAAAAAAAAAAAAAAAAAAAAAAAAAAAGTAATTTTAAATCACAAATATAAGTAATTAATAAAATGTATGTGTAATTTTCAATTTTAAAAACTATATACATTGTTGGTTGATCCAATTGACTTTTAAAAGCTAATTTTACAATCTTTAATCAAATATATTATTAAGGTTCCAAAATTAAATCTAGTCATGAGTTTTTGTGCTGATAAAGTATAATTCATTTTGTTAGATTATAGGAAGCTAGAAATAAATGATGGATTTATTGCATATCTTAGAATGCAATGCTATATATGTATTGTTACAAAAACAAGTGCTTAAAGCCAAACAAATAGTTGTAGTTATGGTTTATAATCCAATGATCATAATGTGTTTATAACGTGCAATGAAAATTTAATGATATATATTTTAAATTCTGAAATGTATTCACAATCTTAATAAATCAGTAAAAGAACAAAGGATTTGGTTCGATAGAAAATAATTTTTTATGATAATTAATGTGAAAATTAATGCAACTACAATTACCTCTTTGTCTAAGCAGCATGCAAAAGGGGCGAAGCATTTGAGCAACAAGTCTCCACAATTTCTTATATAATCATACACACTTGTGTCATATCCAATGATCCCAAACATTGTGATGTTGTTGCCATTGAAGTTGTAGAAGTAGTGATATAGACCATTTTCAAGCTTGAAAAATGCAACTCTTTGATAAGGGTTAAAGGACAAGAGCTTTCCATTTGTATTAAACTTTAACAAATTCACATTTTCAATGTTATTAATAATGTGCCATGTATAAGAGCTAACACCCATTGTAACACATTCAACAAGTTCAAAACAAACAAAATTCACACCTCTAGATGATACCAATAAGATCTTGCCATCTTTCACACTTATCTCCCTTTGACAATTATCAAAAAGACAATCAGGATGAAGTGTTATTACCTCAGCTTGATTCAAGACTTGCTCCTGCGGATCAACTTTAATTTTCAATAAATGTTTTGAAAAGGAGAGACAATAAATAGATCCTTTTAGATAAACCGATTTTCTGTCCCAGTAAGACTCGTTAATATATTGCGGAAAACAAATACTCAATGTCGTCCAAAGGCCAGTCATAGAGGAGAAAATGGTAATATGGTGATGGCCATGAAAAAGAACAATCTTGAAGAACCAAGATTCTGAAGGGTCATATGCCAGAGCAGCATATGAATACCCTTCAGGGAGTTGAGAATGCTTCAAAATAGCCACACATTGTTTTGTTATAGGATTCAAGACGTAGTAGTAGTAAACACCACGCACAATGTTCCTAGTTTGACCATCCTTATGGCAAAACAAAAGTAACCCATTACAACTATCTATAATATTTTGAGGTCTGACAATACAACCCATCACTGATGAACACCAATTAAAAAGATGTTCTAGATTTCTAAATGGGTGAAGAACAGAGGAAGCAATCACCAAAGGTTGTAAAGGATGCTCTTTTGGAAGTGTTGTGGTTAGGATGCGATTACGCCATGAGTGCGAGACACACATGGCTTTTGATTGATCCCTCACACATAGCCCACCAAAGATTTTTGTTTGAAGCTCTGTGGGGAGATGGTTGAATAAGGATTTAGGTTTCCTTATCCCCATTGTTCTCTTCTTTCTAACAACTTTACCCTCCATTTAAAGAGTGTTTATGATTACCAAGGATAATTTACATTGAGAGAGATATAGATAAAGACAATTACATGCGAGTGTGATGAGTGAGGTCTCAATTGTTGAACAAGCCGAATCTTATAGATGTGTAACACATGACACTCGACACACGTGGAAAAATAATTTCAGGATAAAAGATAAGACATGCATGAATCTAGCTTTTTTTTGTTGAAAGAATGAATCTAGCTTCTTTGTTCATAGTCTATCACAATATAAGACTAAAGTATAAAAAAAATAAAAAATAAAAAAAAAAAGCAATATAATTTTTTTTATGATTTCTTCGAAATGGAAATTTTCTTTATTATAATTTTTCTTTTGAATACTTTATTATACATATATGGTTTTGCTTTGACTCATTTAATATTATTATTTAATGTATATGATTTTTCTTTGACTCAATTAATGTCATACCTCAATTTTTGACTTAACATTTCACTCTCATACGCTCTGATCCGGAATATTCTTTGACTTTTCAAAGAAAAAATCGGCAGAGAGGTATTTTGAAATACCTCATTTTTGGTTCGTTTTCGGGCCTGGTTTTAATTTTATTTTATTTTTAGTCTTTTTCATTTCTTATTTTTATTTTATTAGTTTTTTATTTTATTGCATTTTCACCTTTGATTTTATTTTTATTTTATTTTGTAGTTTTTATTTTCTGTTTTTTTCTTAGAATAGTCCAAAAAGTGTCCAAAGGGGTCCAATTTTTTTTTCCAGCCACGCCACCATTTCTGGCCAAGTTTCAAGTGTCAACTTTCACATTTCTCTTTCAAAATTCACCATTAACACCATTCAAATCCCCATCAAAATCCATTAAACCAGGGGTCCCTCTATCTTAGTTTCTTTTATTTTTTTACTATTTAGCATTTTTGCATTTCATTTTGTTTCTATTTATTACTCCCTCCGTTTCAAAATACATGTCCAAGTCAACAACTTCACATATGCCAATGCACAATTTTGACCGTTAATATCTTTAATTATCTAAATTAAAAAATTATAAAAATTTAATATTTTGAAAATATTTGTCGAGACAAATCAAACAACATCCTACATGCTAATATTTGTATTTATACATTAGTAAAAAAGTATGGTCAAAGTAAGTCAAGTGAATAGTGCACATTTAAAAAATTGGACATGTATTTTAAAACGGAGGGAGTATTATCATTTAGCATTTTAATTTTTTTGTCATTTATTTATTTGCAATTAGAATATATTTAGGACAATGTAAATATAAATGAGAAATCATGCATATGTCCTTATTTTTATTTATTTATTCTGCTTTAATATATAAAAAAATGCAAAAAAATTAGGTTAGTTTCAATCCAAGGGAAAGGGGTTTCATTTTGATCCAATGTCACAATGAAAATCCCTCGTGCTTTTTTTTATTGTTACGTTAATTCTTAGTTTGTAAATAATAAAAACAAAAAAAACCAAAAACATTCAAATATTCCAAAAAAACAATTTATTATTTTTTTAAAAAAAAACTCTTTTTCCTAAAAAGACTTGATTCTCATCAAGAGTTTCTTCCATTTAATTTTCTTAAATAAAAACTTTAATACACTTTAATATATTTAACCCTTTCTTAAAATTAAAAAAAAAAAAAACAAACAAATTTCCTCTTTGCCACTTTGGCTTTTATCCTTTAAAATCTTTTTCAAAACTAATAAAAAATACAAAAACAAATCAATCAGTCTTTTTACTCCGAACTACGAGGTTTTGATCCCTCACGGGTACGTAGACAAATGACCCTGTCCTTCCAAATAAAAAAAATGTAAAAAATGATTTTTATTTTCCTTTTAACCATCACTCTAATTCTTTTTTTCTTAAGCAAATAAAGTATAGCACACAATAAATAAAAACAAAAGGTTCTTGTAGGATACTACAGATGTTTAGGGTGCTAATACCTTTCCTTTACGTAACTAACCCTCGAACCTTAAATCTTTCAAAAAATATGGGTTATTTCGAACTTTTCCACTTTCCCTTGGAAAAAATTAAAGCTCGGTGGTGAATAAAAATTAGTGAGTCAACGCTAATCTAATAGATTGATCTCCAAAAATCACCACGACAGAAATGACGACTTCACTGGGGAAATCCCCTAAGAGGGTTGAGCCTAACTTGAATTTATTTAATTTTTGTGCTATAGCTTGCTTAAAAAAATTAAAAAAAAATATAATAAGAAATATGTGCCTAAGTGTTTTTTTCTTTTTACGCGAGCTGTGAGATAAGTCATACACCCGGACTTGAGGGAACAATAAGATAGGATGTTGGTATAATCAAAGTACCATACCCAGAGTAAGTTTCGGTTTTTGGTACATGTGATATAACCCCGCTCAATGGAGGTCTCTTGAGAGTAATATTATGTCGACATGAGTAGTCGTGTTTGACATTGTTATTTTCAAGTGACCTATGAAGTTGAGGACCTTTAGATTTACCTTTAACCCATCTTAGCCTTTTAGGGCGTAGTGCGGTGGCTAATCAAGAGTAGTCTTGAGTTTGTTGACACGCGATACTACACTCAAACCAGACTTTCCTACGAATGTTGTTGGACCGGGAGTAGTCCCGTAATTCGATAATATTCGAAAGTGGGCAATGACTTTGGGAACTTGGTAGACCCAAAATTCAGGTACATGAAACCATAGTCCTTACCATGTGGCGCACTTACCCTTGACTCCAACATTTTGGACCTAAAACCTCACCATGTTTTCACCGTTTTTGTTGCATAATCATGCATACACTCATAAAAAAATATTCATTAAATATCGAAGGACTTAGATAAGTTTTTGTAAACATCAGAGGTATGGACCTTGTAAAAAGGAACACCAAGAAGTACAACTTCAAAAATCTTAACTAGAATTAGCTTTGTTAGGGACTTTTTCCTTGGCTTTGCTTTTGCTCTTAAAAAGGGAACTGTTTGTAATATTTTAAATTATTAAATGCAACAATGTTTCGTATGATGTTTACAATTACTTTGATAAAGCCCTTCGATAAAATAAAAAATTGTCCATTTTTGCATAAGCATCATGCATCATTTTGCATTCATAGTTTCAAGTCCGTGTCTCACAAGTTGTTTTTTCTACAAAAAGGTCAATCCATCTCAAAGTGTCCCGACGTCCTCGTCCGAAACCAACTCGCATTTACAACACTCGGGCAAACTCTAAAACGGAAATGGATAAGATCGAGCAAGAGGTCCACGAGCTTCGTGAAGAGGTGATAACCCTTCGGGCCGAGATAGGGAAATTGAGTACCTTGGTAGTTTTGCTGGCGGTTTCGCAAGATCAGCCACAGTTCCAGCAGAGGCCCTAACACCAACATCAATAAACAACCTTAAAAACATGCTCTCCAACGGTCTAATCCACAGAATCGCAGTCGAAGATCACCATTTGACCTGATTCCTATGAGGTATGCAGAGTTGCTCCAAACTTTTCTTGAAAAGAATTTGGTCCAGACCACGGCACCTCCTCCGGTGCCGGAAGGATTGCCAGCATGGTATAGGGCTGACTAGTCTTGTGCTTTCCATCAAGTG
This sequence comes from Medicago sativa, assembly GCF_051527215.1. Lineage (NCBI taxonomy): Eukaryota > Viridiplantae > Streptophyta > Magnoliopsida > Fabales > Fabaceae > Medicago > Medicago sativa. The sequence continues at coordinate 17,915,181 of NC_140752.1, read as the reverse complement.
ACACCATGTTACGATGTTGAGCACTACTTTGCTTTGAAGAATGCAGTCCATAAGTTAACCCAAGCTAACATCTTGTCCTTCGAAGGTTTGAATCCAAATGTACAAGCCAACCCGCTACTGAATCACGGTACCTAATGTTGTGACACATAAAGTGGTTAGCCGCAATTGGGTCGTTGTTGACGTTCCTTCCGCTGCTCTTTTGTTCAAATAATGTGTGTTTGTGGTTTTTTATTTTTTAAAAAAAAAAATCATTTCGTCCCGCCCGAAACAAAAGTTTGATGGGTATTTGTATTGGCTGCATTGTTGCTAAAACAAATATCCATGTTTGTGTTGTTGGAACCAATATTCCAACATGTTTCAGGCATATATTTAAGATATTGGATACAATGTTCCAACATTCTGGCACGGTTCAGTGTGCCTTGTATCATGCCTGTTATGTACGCGCGCCTAATATTATTTAAGGAAACCGTATTTCCTTATCTTATTGACCAAGCAACACGCATATCTTTACAGGTTCAGTTGTGGAACATTCCTAAAGTTGTGTTTATATTTTAGGAAATATTTGAAGCTGTTTTGGACGTTCCTAAAGATGTTCCTACATTTTAGGACTTTCCATATTTGTCTCTGATTCCTGTTTTGCAGATCAGCTGAACGATCTGTTTCGTTCTGAAGCCCAATGTAATATCCCGCCTGTCAGTATCGGAATATTACCAGTCGATTGTTCCAGAGGATTAAATTCAAGGAAAGTAAGTATGGAGAATATTTTTATGTAATGTCAGCTTAATGCGGGTTAAGCATCAGTGTCGGTTTCAATATGCCTGAAGCAAGGGCATTTGGTAATTTCACTTGGGAAGGATATTTATTTGATGTGGGCACCAAAATATCTCATTTCTCATCTACTTTCTCTCTCTAGGTTTTCCACCAAAGAATTTCTCCTTCTTCTTTCTTCTCCATCGGCCCTCTCTTTCTCTCCCCACCTCACCAACTTATCTAATCTTCTTCCTCAAAGATTCAAGGCTAGGGTTTGTTGTTGGTAAAGAAGAAGCTTGAGTTGATTTCACTATTGTTCCTCCTCAAGAGAAGAATCATGAGATTAGGGTTTTGTTGAAGAAAGCTTGGGGTTGTAATAAAGATGGTCAAGCAAGGATCATGATGTCTTATATTGCAAGAAAACATCAAGATAGAAATGGTTTGAGCAAAGGAAGCAAGTGGATCAAAGCTAGGGTTTTGGTTGCTTAAGCATGGAACTTGGATCTGCTATGAGAATCATTGTTTAGGTGAGTTCCTTAGATAGTTTTCCACCCTTTGGGATTATGTGTTTATCTTGTAAGGATAATATGTATTTTAGGGTTTTAAAGTATAAGACTAGTTACCCTTTTCTTGCCATGCTTATAATACTTGTGAATACTTGTCTTGAGGCTGTTTTACAGGTTTTCTATGACCACTAGAGTCATAATATGCATAGAGACACTTGGTTTTGAGGCTTTTGGGTCAAAAACACCATTTTTACAAGTGCTGGACTGTCCTAACTCGCCACGGCGAGCTAGACAGCAGAACTGGGGGTCCTGCTCGCCCCCAACTCGCCACAGCGAGTGGTTGCTTGCCTCCTCAGTAAAGTTGCTCGCCATGGTGAGCAGACTGTGTGGTCACACATGGTTTGCTCGCTTTAGGCAGCTTTGGCATCTTTTCGAACGAATTTCTTTGATCAATATTTTTATAGAAGTAAACCCCTCAAACCAAGGTCCTATTTGATAATCTTGTGCAAAGTTTTCTTAAGAAAGAAGCAAGTATTTGATAAGTTAACAAAGCATGGCAAACGAGAGAATTATATGTTATGAATCGGGTAGCAAGTTAATCATTAAGAAGGGGAAAGAATATAGAGCCTCGGCATAGCTTGTCGAGAACTAGAATAGTTAGTAAAGAATAGAATGCTATGCATTAGAGATATGCTTGATAAGATGCGAGGTGATATAGAGTATTATCTTCGCATAGAAGCAAAGTGACCATACGAGTATGGCAAGACGTGAATTGATTAGATATCTATTCACAAAGTAAGTTAAGCAAGCATATAAGTTTACCTCTAGTGGGATCGTTTAAGGATCCATGGTAAAAGAGATAGTATAAATAGGTTTAACCTTCATACATGCATAAGACTAAGATTTTAATAAGAGTGTCATGTCTCTTGTAATCCTTCCAAGGTTGGATTCAAGGGGTTCCCCAATGGGAATGGTTAAGCCGCAAGGGAGCTGCATGTCACTAAATCAAGGTGTCGTGTCTTTTGTATTCCTTCCAAGGTTGGATATAAAAGGTTCTCCAAAGGGAACGGGGTAAGCCGTAAGGGACCCGCACGTCACTAAGGGAGTCCGGTGTGCCCTAGCTAGGCATTCCACCGGTAGTAAGGGATTAACTTCTGGGGTTACTCCACCCGGGATTAATCCGTAAAATGAACTCAGATAATGTTGTTTGTTACACGCTAACATAATCAATGAATCTGACTATGCATATTGTTCATACATTTATATGTTATGTCATAGAGCCTTGACGTAGATCGTCAAGAATAGTAAGATAGCAAGAATCACATTTTATGATACCCAACAAGAATATTTGACCCATGTTGCTTCAGTATAAAAGGAAGACTACAAGACCTAATGAACTATTCAAGCCGTCATTCTAAAAAGTTTAGCTTTTAGGGTTTTGAGTCTACATGTGTTCTATTCTTGTATCATGTTGATGCAAGTTTTGTACCTTCTATTGTGAGCCTTTCTTGTATCGTTTGTGATACATGTTTAGGACTGTGTATTGAGTTGTAAACTCTTGTGTTCTACGCCAAAGCTTGAGCAGCTCCCGACAGCTTATAGAGGAACCGAATCACATCGGAATGAGAGGGATCATGAGGCCGTGTAGGTATGGGACTACGTGGTTGAAGGAAAGCTTATAAGAATTGTTTGGTACTGCCTATATCAACAAGATGCATCTTCTTTTCGGTAGCTCATTCCATAAGAACTCCACAGTTAAGCGTGCTTGACTTGGAGCAATTTTGGGATGGGTGACCTACCGGGAAGTTTCCCGGTAAGCGTGCGAGTGAGGACAAAACACGCTGAGAAGACTCGTCTTGGTTTGTGGGGTCAGTCGGCAATCCTAAAAGCAGTCTGGGATGCTACAATAACCAAAATATTTAACTTTTTTCTGAAAAAATATCCCACATTCATGCATTGATAAAAAAAAAATTTAAATTCATGCATTCTTCGATTAAATAAAATTAAAGGTAAAAAATAAAATAAAAAATTAATAAGATTTATTTTTTTTAACAGAAGAATGCATGAATTTTAATATTGTTGCGAAACATAGACCCTAAATATCGCATGTGTAATGGGACATAAATTAGTATGTTGTGGTTTATTTATGAATATGTTGAATGCGGAAATCCTATCAGAAAACAACGCTGAAAAAAGAGCATTTTTGCCCATAATTAAATTAAAAACAAATGTGAGTTTAGGACTTCCTTTTATGCTTAGTTGAAAACAATTTTTGGTTAGACTAAGTTTTTCTATTAGCATAAATAAGTCACAAGGGCAGATCATTCTCAATGTTTTTTTTTGACAAAAATAAAACGATATTTATTCATTCAAATCGATAGATTACATCAGATACAAACATCGCTAAAAACGTAAAGGGTGAATCTGCGAACAAACTTACAGCACCCAAGTTAATAGCATAAAACGGCAAAATGCCTACAAATAATATGATAAAATTTAAGTCACCGAAATTCACATGCTTCTGGATCTTCAACGTTGACGCCCAAATCATTGGTTGGATTTGTAATTGACTGATGCCGATCTTTCAATAGTAATAAACGAACACCGCGATAAGACGCGAAATCAAACGTCGCACAAGACGACGAACAAAACAACGCCGCACTTAGACGACAAAATTACAAAAAAAAACACAAAAGAAAAAACTTGATATATGTGAAAACCACTTATTTAGAGTGAAAGAAAAGGGAAAAAAGATGTCGAGGGGTGATTCTAGGTCAAAAAATGACCTAAAACCACCCCTCCTCGATGAACGAAAGAGAAAGAAAGTTTAGAGAGAAGTTGGAGTTTCTCTCACTAGAAAACTAGGGCCTTGTGCATAATAGAATTGAAAATCATTCTCAGTGTTGAAATCTATTTTTCACAACATGTGTTTCAGTCATGGTTAATTATATGTAGTTTTATCAGGAGAAGTTTCTCAAAATTAAAAAAAAAAAGTTCTCATTAAAGTAAGAAAAACACAAGGAGAAGATGGAGAGTTTGAAAAGAAAAATGTTTTTTAAAGATATTCTTTTATCACAATATAAAATTATTATTAGAATAAACAATAAATGATCGTTATTTTATTTTTATATTATATACAAGCAAACCAAAATATGTCAAGTTGATAAATAATTTCGTTAATGATTTGACAATAATTTGTAGATAAATCGATGTACGAATAATTTTCATTAATATTTAAAAATTTAAATCAAAATTATACAAACAAATATAAGAAAATATACACACACATTAGTGCTGTAAAAAGAGCAAACAGACGACACGATAGTGCCCGTCTTTCCGCTATTTTATACTAGCAAAAAGACGGGCACTCACTTGCCAGTCTTTCCGCTCTTTTTATTGCGTTAACGTTTGAAAATTATTAACCGTGTTTTTTGTATGAAATTTTTATTTGGGTTAAAACTAATAATATAAATGTGGTTGCTTTCAAGTTATAACAAAACAAAATAATCATGATTATTTATTTCAATGACACCAATAATGTAACAAAAAATATATAATCTAATTTTTTTTAATGAAACCAACTACGATCTTTATTATAGAAAAAGTTTAAGGGTATAATTGGGATAATGAAAATGTAAGTATTAATATACCCATCTAGTTTCTTACACTTTTTAAATGATAAAGGAAATATATATATATATATATATATATATATATATATATATATATATATATATATATATATATATATATATATATAGGGGTTTGATAGAACACACCCACTAGTTTTTATGTGGGAGTGTATTAGCAAGTAAATAACTAAAAAGTGGTTAAATACACCCTAAGGTGTATGTTGCTATAACACACCTTCTAACAAAAACAAGTAGGTGTGTTCTAGCAAATCCTATAGGCATTTGCTAGAACACACCCACTAGTTTTTATGTGGGAGTGTTTTAGCAAGTAAATAACTAAAAAGTGGTTAATTACACCCTAAGGTGTAGCTTTGCTAAAACACTCCCACATAAAAATTAGTGGGTGTGTTCTAGCAAACCCCATATATATATATATATATATATATATATATATATATATATATATATATATATATATATATATTCATATCGTGTTTGTTACATTTTTTTTAATATTTAAGATTATTGTTATCTATTTGTTACATGTGTTACTTTTATTAGAAAGAAAAAACCAGCCCAAAAAAGGTGAAAGGAGTTGTTTTCTTTATATATAGTATATATAATATAATGTTACATGCCTTATCCTATCATATCCCCCATATCTTCAGTGATGTACTTGATTACTTGTACTCTTTATTATTAAATGAAATGACCTAATTTTGTCTTTGCTAAAAAAAAAAACTTCGATATATGGTTTCAAGAAAATATATAGTTTTTCCCTAAAAAAAAGAAAATATATGGTTTTAAACCACATATTTATAAATGTGTTTTGTCAGAAAAAAAGAGTTATTATTCTTTAAAAAAGTATTAAATGATAACAATTATTATTTTTAACTTTTTTAAACCATTGATTTCGTGAAACCACCTTCAATTCCGAATGGATCTCGTATCGTAAGAGTTGTCTCTTAATCGATGTTGCCTCCTTGATCTTTGTTGTTTGTTGCTAATTCACGGTGGTTCTTGTTGTCATCAGTGAAGGTGTTGGAGATGCCGCCATAGATTCAACCAATGCTAATCTTCGGTTTCCATGATTTGATTTTCAATAATGGTTGTCTTAAACGACCGTGTGGCTGCTTTCTGATGGCCACGTCGTGGGGGTTTTGAGGTTCGTCTCCATGGCACAAGTGCAACCTTAACATATGTCTCAGATTGTAGTGATATGTTAGTCATTTGTTTTGTTTGACACTAGACTGTTTGGGGCTCGACGCTCGACAAAGTGGTTAATGCTTGCTGATGATGTTGTAGGGAGTTGATGGTAAATGATCAGTTACTGTGTTGATAGTCTCTTTATTCGTCAAATTATAGACTAGGTTGGTACTTACAAACAACCACTCTTGTAGTTTTTAATCCATTTAAAATAGGGACATTTTATGCATAATCCTTACTTAATTTAAATTTTTTTAGTCCTTATAAAAATAAATTGCACACAACTTTAGTCTTTGTTAAAATCTAATTTGTCTAATTATTCTTAAACTATATAAATTTTTAAAAAATATTTTTGCAAACATGTTTAAAACACTATCAAAAATTTATTTACTAATATTTAATTTTTTTAATATGATGATTTAAATATTATTTTTAAGATAAAAGTAACAAAGGATGAACCTATAAATCAAATTTTGAACTTATCTTTTGTAGAGAAGCTTTTTATAATGTTCTAAAGATGTCTACAAAAATTGGTTCCAAGTTTAACAATTTAAGGACTAAAAATCGATTAAACTTAAGTAAAGAATAAACAAGAAAGATTTCCATTTATAGGATAAAAACATATTTGATCGAACCTAAAATCCAAGAAATTGTCAAGCTATCGTCAATAAAAACATATTTCACACAGTTTTCAATCTTAGTCGTTCATCTTAGATCCAACGGTTGAGATTGAAAATTGTGTGTTTTTAGTTAAAACAATCTTGACGGTCAAATTTTGTGATTGACGGCTTAAAACCAAAAAAATAATACCCACAGTTTGCGGGTTGATTTGGAACTCCCGGGCTGGATCCAACCCGACCCAATGAAACATCAGGTTTAAGCGACAGTTCTGATTTATTGCGGTGTTTTAGGGTTTAAGGGCACACACGCTTCTTTTTCTTTTCTCATTTTTTCAGAAAAAACAGTAACGTTGTTAAAAACCTTAAACCCTTCAAAATCATAGGATCAAACAAACAAAAAACAGGGGAAAACCCAAAAACCTCTGTAACTGTTTTTTTTTGTTGAAAATGGATAAGAACATTTTTGGAGAAGTAGATAATCTTCCTGAAGAAGATAAGAAAAGAATGTCTACTATGGTTGAACAGCTTCAAACTCGTGATAGGTATGTTTCAATCTTGTTATTTTGTTTGTTTGCAATAAAAATCATATATAGATTGGGGATCTGATTAATGGATGAGGTTTTGTTGTTTCTGTTAGCTGCAATGTGTGAAGAATCATTTAGAATGTGTTGATTCTAGTTGGCAAATATGCCCTATTTGTTTGGGTAAACATATTAAGCATTATGGGCTCGTTTGGATTGACTTATTTCGGAGCTTATGAAAATAGCTTATGCAAATAAATAAGCTTTTGTAAGTTTTCACTAAAGAAAATTGTATCTTCATAAGCTGTTTTTGCATAAACTACCTTGACAAGCTTATGAATAATACATAAAAAGCTTATTCATAAGCTCAAAAATAAGCCATTCCAAACGGGCCCTTTAAGGACTTCTCATATAGAAGTGCTTATTTAAGCCATTTCTCTAGTAATAAATAAAGTAAAGTTAAACTTTTTCATATAAGTTATAAACTGTTTTTATTAGCTATTCTGGACAGTTTATGGGATTAAGCCGGAAACAACTTATGACATGTCATAAGTTGTTTATAGAAACTATCTCAAACAATCTAACAACTCATAAAGCAATGACACGGCATAGACACATCGACGTTGGTAAAAAAAAATGAAAAAATTGATTAATTTAACGTAATTATATGTGTTGGTGTCATGCCAGTGTTAGACACCAACACATGTTGTTGGACATGGGACACGCCGCCTTCCATGAAAAGTGTCAGTGCTATAGAGCTCGCAGTCACAAGTGCTTAAGTTAGTAGATATGCTTGAATGGTTCAAACTAAACTGTTTTAATTCAATGTATTTAATTGTGGCCACGATGCAACTTTGATATTATAGACAATGTTGTCAAATATCCACCATGGCCGAACCATGGTGTCAGCCATGGTGGATTGTGGTGGCAGAATTTTGACAACCACCGTGGCCAATTTGTGAAGGATAGCGGCGCCATGGTGTATTTCTGCCTTTCCATCATGGTACTCAATTGATAACACTGATTACAGAGAGTCATGGTCAAATATTTATGATGGAACCCGAATCACGGTCATAGAGACATGAAAAAACATGACGTTGCGGCTAAAATTGGGGTAATAGATCATTTTTTAGACCCTGTTTAGATCATGAATACACTTAAAGCATTCATTTTGATGAGGACAAGAAAACATATGAACCTCTAGACTATAAGAATGTGTAGTCCTCTCTATTGTGTTAATAGTAAATGGCCATTCAAAAAAAAAGTAAATGGCCAAGCTTATTAGTGCGTCTTGCACGGGCTTGTTGGTTAATAATATTTGGCCGATTCAAAAAAAAAAAGTAAATGGCCATTCGAGTATGGGTTAATTCATGCTATGTTTCCCTGTATTGTGTTTTTAGTTATTCCATATCAAATGGACCGTTGTCATATAGCGGACTATATGTTGTGCAGCTATTGTGAATTTGTGAGTTTGAAGTCCCACATTGCTTAGAAAAGTGGAGGTTGAACACTTTTTAAGTGAGAGACCAATAAACCCAATGTCTTAAGGTTTTGAGTTGAACAGTGGTGTCCAACTCACTTGTATGGCTGCTCTTGGCCCAATGTGGGTGATCATCTAGGCTTCCCTCGCGACCCAACACTATAACATAACAGAATTTGAACAAATCACTATTGTTTCATGATTCACTATTAGTGCTGCAGAGTATGTCAAACAGTCGTCATTTTGACGTTATAGCGTTGTGACTTAGATGAATGTGAACAATGCTATTTTCTGCGATCCAATGCTGGAAATGGATTTATTTTTGAATTAATTTCAGAACTGATACTATTTTATGGCTTCCCTCACTTGTATGGCTGCTCTTGGCCCAATGTGGGTGATCATCTAGGCTTCCCTCGCGACCCAACACTATAACATAACAGAATTTGAACAAATCACTATTGTTTCATGATTCACTATTAGTGCTGCAGAGTATGTCAAACAGTCGTCATTTTGACGTTATAGCGTTGTGACTTAGATGAATGTGAACAATGCTATTTTCTGCGATCCAATGCTGGAAATGGATTTATTTTTGAATTAATTTCAGAACTGATACTATTTTATGGCTTCCCTCACTTGTATGGCTGCTCTTGGCCCAATGTGGGTGATCATCTAGGCTTCCCTCGCGACCCAACACTATAACATAACAGAATTTGAACAAATCACTATTGTTTCATGATTCACTATTAGTGCTGCAGAGTATGTCAAACAGTCGTCATTTTGACGTTATAGCGTTGTGACTTAGATGAATGTGAACAATGCTATTTTCTGCGATCCAATGCTGGAAATGGATTTATTTTTGAATTAATTTCAGAACTGATACTATTTTATGGCTTCCCTCACTTGTATGGCTGCTCTTGGCCCAATGTGGGTGATCATCTAGGCTTCCCTCGCGACCCAACACTATAACATAACAGAATTTGAACAAATCACTATTGTTTCATGATTCACTATTAGTGCTGCAGAGTATGTCAAACAGTCGTCATTTTGACGTTATAGCGTTGTGACTTAGATGAATGTGAACAATGCTATTTTCTGCGATCCAATGCTGGAAATGGATTTATTTTTGAATTAATTTCAGAACTGATACTATTTTATGGCTTCCCTCACTTGTATGGCTGCTCTTGGCCCAATGTGGGTGATCATCTAGGCTTCCCTCGCGACCCAACACTATAACATAACAGAATTTGAACAAATCACTATTGTTTCATGATTCACTATTAGTGCTGCAGAGTATGTCAAACAGTCGTCATTTTGACGTTATAGCGTTGTGACTTAGATGAATGTGAACAATGCTATTTTCTGCGATCCAATGCTGGAAATGGATTTATTTTTGAATTAATTTCAGAACTGATACTATTTTATGGCTTCCCTCACTTGTATGGCTGCTCTTGGCCCAATGTGGGTGATCATCTAGGCTTCCCTCGCGACCCAACACTATAACATAACAGAATTTGAACAAATCACTATTGTTTCATGATTCACTATTAGTGCTGCAGAGTATGTCAAACAGTCGTCATTTTGACGTTATAGCGTTGTGACTTAGATGAATGTGAACAATGCTATTTTCTGCGATCCAATGCTGGAAATGGATTTATTTTTGAATTAATTTCAGAACTGATACTATTTTATGGCTTCCCTCACTTGTATGGCTGCTCTTGGCCCAATGTGGGTGATCATCTAGGCTTCCCTCGCGACCCAAAACTATAACATAACAGAATTTGAACAAATCACTATTGTTTCATGATTCACTATTAGTGCTGCAGAGTATGTCAAACAGTCGTCATTTTGACGTTATAGCGTTGTGACTTAGATGAATGTGAACAATGCTATTTTCTGCGATCCAATGCTGGAAATGGATTTATTTTTGAATTAATTTCAGAACTGATACTATTTTATCTTATGAGTATTGAATCTAGTGCTAAATTTTAACTTTAACTGTACATTTGGCTGAAAATCAGCATTAACATGTTAACTGGTGATTTTGGCTAGCCATAGTAATTGAGTTGACTGATTGGATACTGTTACTCTAGAATTGATCTTGTTTGCGTAATACATTATCACATGCAATGTTGTTAAATAGCGGCTATATCAGTGCTACCATGTTATAGTATTGCGGAGTTTGAACAAATCACTATTGTTCCGGAATACACTATTTAGTACAGAATGTTTGGAAATAGCGGCTATAGTTGTCCTATAGCACTATTGCATAGTGTTGTAGCGGAATTCGAACAAGCATCTATGTCTTGCGATCAGCTATTGACAATACTGATCACCTGTCATTTACTATAGCACTATTGCATAGCATAATTTGAACAAATCACTATTTTTTTCGATTAGCTATTGACAATATTGATCACATGGCATTTACTATGGTTTAGCCGAAATTGTACACATATAAAAGTAGTACATTTGTTTTAAGTGTAGAGTTTAGAGATGCAATGCAAAGATATGAGTGCAAAAGTTTTCTTTTGGTTACTTCACTCTTTCTTTGGTTACAATGCAGAAGTTTTATTTGATCTAGTAGCATAAGATATATTTTGTTGATTTATTCTTTGTTCCAACAAAATTGCAGTCTTAGGTTGTATAATTCATTAGTAGAGAGATGTTTTAACAATTGCGTCAATTCATTCTATCGGAGTTCGTTGAACAAGCCAGAGGAAACATGTGTCCTCAGATGTGCTGGAAAATACTTGAGGTTTTCATCGCAAGTGGGCGTTAAATTTTCAGATATCAACCAAGGAGCATCTACAACAGACAAACAATAATGGTTTGTGTAACTGAAATATTGATTTTGTTAGATTTGTATTCTTTCTTACTGTCAATAACTGGGAATTAATTGTTTTTGACTAGTGAAATTCCTTTATAGATATAATAAAATGAACTGGAATTTCTAAAGGTAAGGTTTTGACGTCAAGTTTTTATGCGCTTGCTCTTATTTATGTTTCATGGTATTGATTTCTGAAGAATTTCCCATTAGCTTTTTTCATTTGTTTTTTGTATTCATTTCATACAAATTATGTACTATCAAGGTTCACGGCTTAAATATTTCCTAGAGGGTTCTTCAACTGGGTAAAATATTGTCACTTCAATATAGGAAGGTGGTATTTTGGAAGGTGGCATTTTGTTGAGGGTCCAAATAACAGATTCATAGAAAGTGTAATGTTGCTGAACAAGGTCTTGTACTGGTGCTTCTCTAAATTCTTATTGATGTTCATCTGTTTGAATCATTTCTATCTGGTAGATATATCAGAATTGCCCTGATTTTATCTTCTTTTGTTTTGCTATATACACATTTAACAAAAAGTGAACTTGAGGGATTAGAAAAACCACTTATGTGACATTGTTAAATTCCAATGCCCATGAAGGGGATATAAGGTTAGCTCGATGGTTGAAGTTGATGTATCAAAAGAGTGGAATGATAAGGAGGTCGAGGGTTTGATCCTCATCTCCAGCACAATACTAACATTTCAATTTGAGTATGTGAAAAATAAATATCAAGTTTTCGGTTTATGAGATAGAGAAATTGAATTATTAGAATATAAAATTGAATTGATACATCACATATGTGGAACCTAGTTTTTGGCAAAAAAAAAAAAAATAGAAGCCTTCTTTTTTTTATGCATAAATGAATAGATGTCTTCAAAATTGATAGAGTGTTTTTGTGATGTCAAAATATGTTAGATTATTAATTGTATGTTAGATTTAAAGGCAAGCCTTGCATTTTTCTGTAACTGAAGACTCATTACAGGTTTATCACATTGTGTCCTATGTAAAATTCTATTATATATTAATGGTGTTTTGTTTTTTGTTTAAGTTGTAGTTTTAATTCATATTGCTTCATTTTACTAGATAAACACATGTTGGGGTAAAACACCAGTAAAATAATGCAATATGAATTAAAACTACAACTACAACTTTGATCAAAATCTAAAATATCCATTTATTTATCATTATGCACTTGATCATTCCTCATGAAAGCAATTCAATCATCTTTTGATTCTCTCTTGAGGAAAAACGTGTGACTTAACCTTGCTGAACTATTATTATTGAATTGCATTGGTCTTTTTCAACTCATTGTCCTTTATCTTGGTGTCTGTCTATCCATTTTTTTATTGTACTTAATTGTATGTATATATTATCACTTTTGGTTAATAAATATATCATATAGCACACTCAAATAATTTTGGTAAATAATATATAAATAAACTTCTTTTATAGTGCAAATTCTTCATTTTTTTTAATAAGATATTATTTTTATTATAGCGAAATTATTCCTATTATAATGTGATTTAACAATTTTTTAATTCCCCTAAAAAAAACAATTTTTTAATTATAATTTTAAATAATATTAAAAAAAAATGATAAAATGGTAACTCCAATAAATGAAATCAATGATGTAGTTGAAAAAAATAGTTCTATGTCAAAATTATGTATCCTTTGTCCACAAAAGTTGACTCAATTGGTAAATAGTTGACTCGCCCGTAAGGTCATGAGTTCAACTCCCATCATCGTTGTGAGAATATCTTTGGTGTGTGATTTGTAAATACTTTTGTAAACGTGTGTCTCTCGAAAACAACTCATCTAAACTTTTTGGTGTAAAAAAATAAGATGTATTCAACTACAACAACCTTGACTTTTCAGTGCAAATCTAAATATGACAATCTTAGATTTCACACACTCAATTTTGGTGGAGTTTACATACTTTCATTCAAACCAGAATTTATCCCAATTAAAAGAGCTACATTATTCTTTTGCAGTTTTACTTCACCTCAAAACCGCCATCTTCATTATCTTGACAATTACCATCAAAATCAAATCCCATTTAATTTCATAAAAGGATACATAACATATCACGCAAGCTAATTTATACACTTTTAAACTAGCTATTTGTTGAGTTATTTACTGATCTATAAATTAGGATTGTGGTAAGTCTTGTAGGCATTGTGCATACAACAATGGCGGTTCCAAGTCTAATTACTATAAAATTTTCAATACTACTAATCATACTACTCGCATTTGAGGCTAGGGAGACTATAGCTATAGGTTTTAACAATGTAACTGTTACTAAGGTTAGAAAGGCTATACCTATAGCTTCTGGCAAGGTTACTGTTTGGATTCTCAATAAGGTATATGCTCCATATCCAACAAATCCAACAAGCTTGAATGTTCATTGCAAATCTAAAGATAACGATCTTGGATTATGGACACTCAATTTTGGTAAAATTCGCCATTTTTCATTCAAACCACAATTTATCCCATTTAGTCCTACGTTATTCAATTGCAGTTTTACATGGCCTCAAAACCCCCGTGTTTATTATCATGCTGTATACGACCAAAGGTATGACAGATGCTATGATTGCACATGGGAAATATACGGAAATGGAGCCTGTTTGAATCAAAATTGTCGTCCTTGGTAAAGTGTCCAATTAATGGATGCATACAACACTTCAAAGTGGCCGCAAAGGAACGGGTTTGATGATTCAAAACATGCCAGCTTCCAACTTTTTAAAATATTTATTTTAATATATATTGGTTGTAAGAGCTTGGCCTTGTATGTTCAAGGAACTCATTCAAATCTCAGTCGGGGGGACGATTGTAAAATGGTCAGGAGTGCCAATTTAGTCTTTTGCTCTTTGTTTTAAGTGTATCACTAATACGTCATACGTACTCCATAATGCGTCAAGAGATCGGTGATCAACAAAAGAACGGTGCCAATTTAATTCATACTTTGTCTTCCTATTTTAAGTTTTTAACTATTACATGTCAAATTGACAACGCTGCAAATTGATTTATTTTCTAACAGGTGATATTTTATCCTATTAGCGAATCTAGTGATAAGTTTTAACTGTATGAACTTGCATTAGCGTTTTCTGTTGCAGTAGATATGGCTGAAAATCAGCATCAACAAGTTAACTGCTGATTATGGTTATCCATAGTAATTGACTTATTGCATACTATTACTCTAGAATTGAGCTTGTTAAGAACATATAATTTATATAATACATTATCACATGCAGTGTTGTTAAATAGCGGCTATAGCATTATAGTATTTTAGAATTTGAACAAATTGCTATTGTTCTGTGAATCTGCGATACACTATTTAGTATAGAATGTTGTTAAATAGTGGCTATAGCTGTCCTACAGGACTATTGAATAGTGTTGTAGCGGACTTCTAACAAGCATCTATGTCTTGCGATCAGCTATTGACAATACTGATCACATGTCATTTACTATAGTTTAACCGAAATTTTACATATAAATAATGGCTATAGATTTTGTTGATTTATTTTCTGTTCCAACAAAATTGTAGTCTTAGATTGTATAATTCACTAGTGGAGAGATGATTTAACAATTGCGTCAATACATTCTATCAGAGTTCGTTGAACAAGCCAGAGGAAACTTGTGTCCTCAGATGTGCTGAAAAAAACTTGATGCTTTCATCGCAAGTCAGGGTTAAATTTTCAGAGAAAGTAGAAGTTGGCATTAGGTTCAGACAATATTGGAAGCTGGCATTACGTTCAGGATCCAAATAGAAGATTCAAAGAAAGTAGAATGTTGTTGAACAAGGTCTTGTAAATTGTAATGGTGATTCTCTAAATTCTTATAGAAGTTCATGTGAGGTAAAGCATAAATACATATATTGTTTTGAGGTGTAATTAAAACATAAATAGTTTAATACATATAAAAAATTGGGGTCAACAACTATATACTGAAGAAAAATCAAACTATAGTTTTCAACATACCATATAGCTTGGTAAGTACTCCAAAAGATTGAGGCGGAACTAAGAGGGACACAGGGAGGCTATGGCCTCCCCAAAATCCCAAAAAATTCATTTTTAATAGGTATATATACATATTTTAGTTAAAGGTTAAGTTATATATCAATCTTTGTAAATAAATAATATGTGTATGGTGTAGTTTTGTGGTATATGCATGCCTTTCAGGATATGACTCAAGTTTGATCCCTGTTGTGTCCCATTTTGGGTTTTCAACTGTATTTTTTTTAGTTAAAAATATCATAAAAAATTGCACAATGCAGGTGTTGAACAAAGGGTTACAAATGTAAAATCCGATGTTATTTCTGTTTTTATTTTTCTTGTTTTGATTCTAAGACTACTTTTTTTTGTCTTTCTTCTACTGAGTTAGGTTCATGCCCACTCAATTTTTTTCCTTTCTTTTTTCATAAATGAACTTTTAGCTTAAAAAAAGTTATAATCTTCTAACTTTTTTAAGAAAAAAGAAGGAATCATATAAGGGAGTTGTCTACCACTCTTTTTATACAGTTGTCATTTTAATAAGAATTTCTATTTCTATCAAACAAATTAACACTTGTTTTTGTTATATCTTACATGTTGTCCTAAAAGTTGTCAACTTTTGGTGTTTAAATATCATTTCTCGAAATACAAAGAGAGCTGTCAATTTTTAGTTGTCCCAAATGAGTATATAGAAAAGTAGAAGACTCATTGGTAGTAAATTGTGCCGATTTCATCAAATTTAGTAAAATGAGCCTAAAATTCGAATAATTACATGGTGTACAGTATGAAACTATTAAGTGTGAATTTACACTTCAAATTCCTGGGCTGAGCGAGTCATTCTTTTCAACATCCTATATTTGAAAATAAGCTTGGCTGAATATATCGTATTCAAAACTGTTGATGTTACTTCATTTGTTTACATAAAAATTTCATATTAGTTTATCATTTACAAATAAAAGTTTGTAGAAATATATGGATAGTTTATATAGACACTTAATAAGGTAATGTGTTGACAGATATGTGTTATAACAAATAAAATTGACTTCTAAAAAAACAAGTGAAATGCTAACTTATACTTAGGATACATGTTAAGAATTCTACTAATTGAAATTATACATTAGAAATGTGTTAATTTATTGCTCAAAATATAGAATGTTAATTTTTTACAATAATTTTTTACCATTAGTGGAATGCTGAGGGCACAAGTTAGCATGACCAAAAAAACAAAAACAAAAAACTGAATACTTCAACTAAAGGAATATCATAAGAATTGATCCGGTAATTAATAAGAATATTAACTATTTGAAGTTTCCACAAATAATTAAGATGTATTTAGTCTTGATATGTTATACTATTGCATATTGTTGTTAACATTACGTTTGATGATTTAATTCTATGCAGGTAATTCATTGGGATGTGATTGATTGATAATTATTGGTTGATATCGACTTTAAGGTAATTAATCAGGTGAAATAATAATACGATTCTATTACATGAATGGGCATCAATACTTTCTAACATAAACACTGATTTTTACAGGTTTATGTATGAACTATTCCATAATAGAATGATTTGTTTATATGGTAGATGGTAGATTTGCAAATCATATCCTTTTTCTCATTCAAAATCGGAAAGCTGATTCTTCTTTCCTCATTTATGCACATTTATATCACAAATGGGAAATAATTCAATTTTTTTCAAACAATATTTATTCTTGCTGACCAAAATGAAAAAAGTCATTGAACAAATCCCATTTTCATGTGTATAAATTAAGATTGATGCAAGTCTTGTAGACATGTGTATACAATAATGGCAATTCCAAGTTCAATTACCTTAAAGTTTTCAATACTCTTAATCATACTACTTGCATTCGTGGCTAGAGAGACTATAGCTACTATTAACAATAAGGTGCAGGCTCCAACTCTACCAATCTTGCATCTTCGTCATACAACAGTTTCTATTATCAACAAGGTGAAGGCTCCTAATCCAACACCCTTGACTCTTCATTGCAAGTCTAAAGATGACGATCTTGGATTACAAACGATCCATTATAAAAAAGATGTTTACAGGTTTTCATTCACACCAAATTTTTTACCAATTATGCCTACATTATTCTTTTGTAGTTTTAGATGGCCTCAAGATCGCCGTCGTCATTATCTTGAAGTTTTCAACGAAAAGCATATGCCATGCGATAATTGCACATGGGTAATACATGTAAATGGAGGCTGTTTGAATGGACAATGTATTCCTTGGAGAAGCATCCATTAATGGATGCATACGACGCTTCAAAGTGGCCGCAAATAAAGGGGTTGGATGAATTGGGACGTGCCCACCCTTCAACGTTTTAAATTATTTATTTTAATATATATTGGTCATAAGAACTTAGCGTTGTAAAATGGCCAATAGTACCAATTTAATTAATAAAACTTTACCCATAAAAAAATAATAATGTTATCTAAAAACTATGAACATCTACACTTCAATGTTATATATTTGCTGTCTCCCATCGAAACCACCTAAGATGAGATTATACCATCTTTTTCTCTCCAATGATTGAATTTCTAGTGTTATGTTGTCTTGTGTAGAAGTAACATTTTCTGCAGTAGACTTTTATAATGCGCAGTCATTCTAATATGGAAAGTTGTTTGAAACTTACTGTCATATCTCACAAAATATAGGATATGCTACCAAAATATTACTACCAATTAGGCATCTAGGCAATCTCTATTAAAAACACCGTTGTTTAACCGGAACACAAATTTGAACCTATTAATATATTATATTTGGGCTCGTTTTTTAAAATTTTTTAATATATTACTTTTACGATAAAATTTCACCAAATTAAAAAAATAACATCACGAAAAAAAATCCCTAACTCATTTTCATTCTTCATCACGATTCATCACTCTCGTTTTGATCGTTCATCACAATGTTCTTCATCACAACATTCTTCATCACCAATTCATCAAATCTCTATGTTAGAATCAGAATCTGAATCCCTAAATTAGAATCGTGAATAGTATGATTCGTATATCTCACATCTGAATTGTGAATCTTCACGCACACATGAATCCCTAATCAGAATCGTTTCATTTCATCAAGGTTTGGTATTTTTTGCTTATTGATTTTGGTTTCCCATATTCTTTTTTTACATTTCACGGATTCAATTGATAATTCACCACGTTACCTCAAAATGATTCTGAGTTGTTCTACTTGTTTTTGAACCATAGTGAAATAGTGATATTGTGAGATTATTAAATTTGATAATTCTAATGTTTGCTTATGGTGTTATTGTGTTGAGTATGAAGTGTTTGATAATTTCAATCAATGAAATATGACTCTGTTTTGCATTTGTGTGCCTAATTTGACTTTGTTATTGTGTTGCATATTAAGTGTTTGATAATTTTACTCAACGAAGTTTAACTCGCTAATCCTGAGTATCTCCCTAGAAATCAGTTTCAATATGTTTAGTGATCTTCATATTGTATGGCATTAATATTAATGTGAAATTGGGATTGAATTTTATTGATTTTTTTGTTATTGAACTCAAACTCTAATAATATTCTTATTTCAAAAGCTTAATTTTGATTCCTTTTGTGCACATGGAATACAACTAAGGTGTTTGAAGTCCAAATGACACATTGTGGAATTATTGAAAATCAACTCTCTAGCTTAGTGATGCCCTGTATTTTTTATTATTTTTTACTTTGGCAGATAGCTTAATTGATTAAGATCCTAAGAGTGAATTTCATCCGCAACGATCTAGCTCATCGTAGTTGAAGATTTGAACTGTATTGTGTATTGAACATTTTCAACTATCACTGATTTTCAGTCTCAATCTGGAGCATGAATCCAGTTGTCAAGCAATAATGAATTCTTCCCTGGAACCGCTGATCGGATTATCATGGTATCTGGTGCAATCAATGAAGTACTAAGAGTTGTAGAGCTCATTCTTTCAAAGTTGCTCAGTGAGGTAACAACCATGATATTGATTCAATTAGTTACTAGCATAAAAAATATGATATTGATTCAATTAGTTACTAGAATAAAAAATATGATATTGATTCAATTAGTTACTAGAATAAAAAATGTCTTGCATTGCTGGCTTCTGAGCTTAATTTGTTTTATATGATTAGCTTCACAGCGAGGATGACAATGATGTTGAGCTAAAAACAAAAGTGAGACACATTGTTCCTAATGGTTCTTGTGGTGGAATAATTGGGAAGGGAGGTGCTACCATTAGGTACCATTCATTTTCTTTGTCAAGTTGTAGGGCTTACTTGTTTACCATATTTATGTTTTGATTTCAAGAGGTTGTCTCTTATATGAATGCTGGTTCTTTGGTGTCAAAGCTTTTATATCCCTATGACCTATGCTTCCCCTGCAACTAAAAATGAGCATGTTATTGTCAGGCCAACTGTTATTTTTCACCGCATGATTCTTTCTCATTGTTTATTTTTTTAATGTTATTCAGAGATGGGGGTAAAAAGCTTACCTTATCCACTATTTTCCTTTGATCAGGTCATTCATTGAAGAATCTCAAGCTGGCATTAAAATATCTCCTCAAAATAATAGTTACTATGGGCAAAATGATAGGGTAGTAATAGTGATAGGAACTCTCGATGAGCAGATGCGTGCAATTGATTTATATTGTTTCTAAATTAGCTGAAGATCCTCATTATTCATAGTCCATGAGTTCTCCGTTTACATATTCTGGCCATTGTCATTTATTTGTTCCAGATATCTTTAACATCATTGGTTTGAAGATATTGAATCAACTTATTTCTGAGATGAATCAGGTTAGACATTATGTTTGATATCACATTATTCTCATACAACATTTAACATGTTCAGTACTTCCGTAATCTGTATTCTACATAGTTGAACCATTATAGTTAAGTGTGAATCAATTCAACAGATCAAAGATTCCTTAACTTAGCTATTGCATGTTTTGTTTAAGTTATGCTATGCGTTTTCGAACTATGTTCTGTGTGCTAGACTTATGTGTCCTGTCTCAGGCGAATGCTGGTTTAACTGCAACAAAGCATTGAAGGGTAGCTTGCTTCTTTAGGAACCAATATCTTTTTCAAATATTTCAGATATCTTTAACATCATTGGGCCAGTTGAAGAATGATGGTAAAATGGCTATACTCATGCTCCATTTTTTTCCCTGTCTCTTTACTACTTTTTAGTGATCATTCGTTTGTGAGTTGTGATTATGTATTTTGCAGCCATCAGTCAATTGCAAGAACTGGCACTCTCTCTTTCTTTGAAATGTTCATCATTTGATTTTTTGGGGACATCTGATGATGAAAGTTCAAATGAGTTTGACACAGTTCAGGTATCTATTTTTTTAGTTTAATTGATGTTTCGAGGTCCTACCTTATTCCTTCTACACTGGTTCGTTTATTATGCTGTAAATATGGCCAAATGTTTTTCTACACTGGTCCTACCTTATTCCTTCAATACTTTCACCAAATGTTTTTCTGCATTTCAGTTGACTTTGATATTTATTGAGTTTCTATAGCATCCAAAGTTGAAATTGTGTGTTTATAGTTGTTTGTGGAAGTTGTTTTGCACATGATAAGCTTTGAATTCTTGAGTGTATTATATTGCTTGGGCTGAGTCTTTACATTCCTGCGTTTGTGAGATTAAAAAAAATATTTCTGAGTTATTGCCTGATGTGTTTTAAGGTAACTTTACTTGCTTCCTGAAATTTTTTGCAGAGCTTAACAAATGTGGTTAGAGTTTTTAGATAAGGGGGAACATCTATCTAAGATCTAATCTCAAGCATTTAATCCTCAAGAAGAAGAGGTTTATTAAGTTCCAAGCTTATTTATACTTTTTATATTGTACTTGTTTCGTACTCTATCCCCTGCCTTTTTTTTCATTAGTATTGGAAATGTTTTTATTAGTACTCTATATTGTCTTTAGGATTGATAAGCCTCTACAACCTTTGTCTCTCTCACTTTACCAAAACATGTTTACTGAAATTAATTTGAAATAGTCGTAAAAGGTGATCTATAGTTTCAAATTTATGTATTTGTTTGGGATTGGTTCTGGATAGACATTAAATTTTGTAAACTTTAATTTTAAAATGGGTTTACTGGAAATCAGCTGCGGAGTAGCTACGAAATTGGCCATAGCAAATCGCATATTTTCTTGTAGTGTCTCTATGTTTCCTTTTATATAAACTAGGTATATAACGCACTTGTTTGATTAAAATATTGCTTGTAATATCTCTTTTTCGGGATTGCAATGTTGTAGTCATGTTGGGTGTCAATATCGCTTATAAGAAAGGTTGTAATAAAAGTTCACTAAAAATATATGGCTTAATTGCACTTTTGACCCCCTATCTTTGCAAAAGTTGCGGTTACAGCCCCCTAACTAATTTAAATACAAAACAGCCCCCTAAGTATTGATTCTTTGGCAGTTTTGGCCCCCCAAGGCCAAAAAAACTGCCAAAAATGACATGTGTCACCTTACTTAGGGTGCCACATCAGCCTTGGGGGCCAAAACTGCCAAAGATTCAATACTTAGGGGGCTGTTTTGTATTTAAATAAGTTAAGGGGCTGTAACCGCAACTTTTGGAAAGATAGGGGGCTGTAAGTGCAATTAAGCCAAATATATTTTCAATAAAATTAATCAAAGCAAATTATATATATATATATGGGTTAGGATCAAACACTACAACATTTTTTACTTTAGACAACGTCGCAAAAGCGTGGTTAAAGGCACCAAATCCGTTGCCTAAACGTTTAGGTTGCGGTTTCCAGGCACCATGGTGTCACAATTAGTTTGACACCATATCACATCCATTCATTTTATTTAATCCAAAGGCTGAAAACTATAACCAAATTAATTAACATACACCAAATACTCTCTATTATCTAACTAAGAAACGTATCTATCATCATTAATTTATAATCAAGCATTCCATTTTTCCCTAGATTTATTCATTCCCCTTTTTTTATTTCCAAAGATTTATTTATTTTCCCAGATTTCTATCATCATACTCAAACTTCTGTTCTATAAAATGAATGGTAGAACTCATACTATTGGTTATCTTAGTCATGATCACCATCGATGATATTTCTTTGCCTTTATCTCATATATACTCTTTCTTTTTAAATAATTAAGGAAATTGTATTAAAAAAGAAGCGAACAAGCTCGACTAAATTATCAATAGCAGATGTCATCAAACCACCCAAATAATTCTTGAATTGTTCATGCTAATTAGATTATTTTGTCACTTATAGGTCTAATTTTTTTCGGGGACTCATCGTGTCTCATGTTTAACTGAATTAAGATTTATCATGATTTTATAAAAATTTAAAAGTTTGAGTTTGTGCTTATGGCCGAAAGGAAAAATTTAGGGGGAAATTAAAAAGGGTTTGAATCTACCAAAAACAAGAAGGGATTGTTTGATTATGAATCAATGATGATAGATATGTTTCTTAATTAGGTGACAAAAAGTATTTGGTATATGTTAATTAATTTGGTGATAGTTTTAAACCTTTGGATTAAATGAAACGAATGGATGAAATTTGGTGTCAAGAATAAATAAACGATGAAATGGATTTTCTAGAGTCTAACAAAACATGACACTTGATTGACTTCCCTTATAGTTGCAAAACCAATCGGTAGTAATTGGATTTTGAAAAAGGAAACAAAAACCTGATAGGAAGGTTGATGAATACAAGGCTCTCCTTGTAGTCAAAGGTTTTAGAAAAATATAGACTTCTTCGATACTCATTCACCAGTCACTAGAATCAAATCCATAAGAGTACTAGTCCCTTTAGCCGCAGTTCATAACTCGATAGTACTCCAAATGGATTTGAAAGTTGCCTTTTTTATGGTGAACTAGAAGAAGAAATCTATATGGAACAACCTGACAAATTTTGCGATTCATGGACAAGAA
Source organism: Medicago sativa (assembly GCF_051527215.1). Classification (NCBI taxonomy): domain Eukaryota; kingdom Viridiplantae; phylum Streptophyta; class Magnoliopsida; order Fabales; family Fabaceae; genus Medicago; species Medicago sativa. The sequence continues at coordinate 17,891,730 of NC_140752.1, read as the reverse complement.
AACAAGGTACGTAAGTTAGATAATTCTTTGTGAGGTCTAAAATAAACTCTTAAGGAATGACATGGAAAATTTGACATTATAATGCTATCGAATGAGTATAAAGTGAATGAAAGTGACAAATAATATTTGCACGATCATATGTCTCTATAAAGACGACTGGCTCATATTTGGTTTAAAGGTTCATGTTATGAATTATGTGAAATCATTGTTTATCAACAACATTGATAAGAAAAACCTAGACAAATTTGAAGTAATTCTTGATTTCAAGATTACTAGATCAGAAAAGAGAACTTTTTTGACAAATCTCACAAAGTTGAGAAGATCTTAAGGAAATGTAATTATTTGATCGAAAACTTGCAATCATATATTATGATCCAAGTGTAAGAACACTTGAGATGGAGTTAAACAAATGGAATATGCGAGCATCATTGGCAGTCCTTAGGTAAGGCACTGAATGTATTAGACCCAACGTTACTGATGTCGTCAAACTATTGTGCAAGTTTACTAGTAGACAAATGAGAAGCATTACCATGCTATAGAAAGAGTCATGAGGTGCCTTAAGAAGAATATGACTCTAGGATTACTTCATGAGGAGTAACCTATTGTACTTAAATGGTACAAGATATAAAATAGAACATCCTTCAGATGAGTATTTAGCGACCAGTGACTGCACATTGAGCATCACTGGAGGAATTGTTTGTTAGAAACAAATGATAATTGACTCAGTCCACTATGGAATGAATCTGAGATGAGAACACTAAAGAAAACTAGTGAAGAAGCAAGTTGATAAGATGCTTGTTAGTTGAGAACCCTTAGTGGGTAAAACCGTTGCCAAAAATGTTGATTCATTGTGATAGTTTGTAGCTATTACAAAAATAGAGAATCGTTAGTATAATGGAAAGAGACGATAATTATGGCATGAACACATAAAGGGTTAGAGAGCTAACTACTCTAAAGGAACGGTTAAAGTAAATCATGTACGTACTGATAAAGAATTAGTCAAGCCTTTGACGAAAGGAATTACTATAAAGAAAGTCCTAAGCAACAATAACTTTAAAAAAATAGTAATAAATTTAAATAAAAAGAATAATTATTATTATTTATATTCTTACGGAATATGAATATTGCATAAATATTCACATGAAAAAAATAGTCATATACAATAAAAAAGGAATGCTAGCAACACTCTCTTTTGAGCACTCTCTCTAGCACTGACTCTTTTATTGGGTAAAATCAATGTATATCCCACCACTTTATGTGGGTTCCATTTCCAAAGTGTAGGTCCCACATTGATTTCAATCATTGAAGTTCATGTGCTTCAATCATTGTTATCTGATAGTGATCGTACCTGATCAGAAGGTGACTGTTGGTGCTTTGAATACGGTGGTTGTGACGGTGGTGGAATGCGTCAGAATGCTTCTTGGAGTGGATGGGGGGTGTGTACCTGCAGGCACTCCGACGCTCAAGTCAGTAGAGATCAGAGAGTGAGGGTTTAGAAGGAAGAGAGATTCTCCCTTGGGGATTGCATTGAGTCCCCTATTTATAGAGGTGGAGGGCTGCAGAGCCGTTGTAATGGCACACCTGGCTCTGGCGGTTACGAAATCGTGGGAAGTGTAACCGCCAGAGAGTTTATTGCGGGAACGTGCAGAGAGACGTTGTGGCTCGTTTGAACCGGTCTCGCTCGCTCCGTGCACCCCCCTCGCGGAGAGGGGGTGTGTCGCAAGTGACGTTGCCAAACGTGGAGTTTGGGCTTTGGATTGTATTGGGCCTAAGTAATGGGTCAAAGATCCTTTTGGCCGGTCCAGAACAGATAGATATATCAGCATTGCCCTGATTTTATTTTCTTTTGTTTCCTATATGCACTTCTAACAAAATATGTTAGAGTATTGATTGTATGTTTGATTTGAAGGCAAGTCTTGCATTTTGCTGTAACTGATAATGAGTGAAGCCCTTATTTCAACTAACTAGGTAAAGCATAAATACATATATTTTTTTAGGTGTAATTGAAACTTCTTTTTTTGAAGTAAGTGTAAATAAAACATGGCAACTGCTAAATTGTGCCCTGAAGGGCTCATGTTAAGAAACTCATTATAGAAATATACGTATCAATCTTTGTAAATAAATAATATGTGTATGGAGTAGTTTTGCGGTATATGCACGCCTTTCAGGATATGAACTCAAGTTCGATCCTTGTTGTGTCCCATTTTGGCTTTTCAACTGTATTTTTTTTTTAATTCAAAATATCATAAAAAATTGCACAATGCAAGTGTTGAACAAAGGGTTACAAATGTAAAATCCGATGTTATTTCTGTTTTTATTTTTCTTGTTTTGTTTCTAAGACTACTTTTGAGAGTTTTTTATTTTCACTTTTTTTTGTCTTGTTTCTTCTTCTGAGTTAGGTTCATATGTCCCCTCAATTTTTTGCCTTTCTTTTTTCATATTTGAACTTTTAGCTTTAAAAAAAGTTATAATCTTCTAACTTTAAAAAAAGTTATAATCTTCTAACTTTTTTAAGGAGAGAGAGAGAGAGAGAGAGAGAGAGAGAGAGAGAGAGAGGTGATCGAAGGAATCATATAAGAGAGTTGTCTACCACTCTTTTTATACAGTTGTCGTTTTAATTAGAATTTCTATTTCTATCAAACAGATTAACACTTGTTTTTTTATATATCTTACATGTTGTCCTAGAAGTTGTCAACTTTTGGTTGTTTAAATATCATTTCTCGAAATACAAAGAGAGTTGTCAATTTTTAGTTGTCCCAAATGAGTATATAGAAAAGTAGAAGACTCATTGGTAGTAAATTGTGCCGATTTCATCAAATTTAGTTAAATGAGCCTAAAATTCGAATAATTACATGGTGTATAGTATGAAACTATTAAGTGTGAATTTACACTTCAAATTCCTGGGCTGAGCGAGTCATTCTTTTCAACATCCTATAATTGACATACATATAGGAAAAATAATCAGCAATTAATATTAATGTTTTTCATTCAAGTGTTGCAGATTGTTGCAGATAAATGTTGGTTTCTTCATAAAGCCAAAGTAGACAAATATTATTATAGATTTGAAAATAAGTTTGGCTGAATATATCGTATTCAGAAGTGTTGATGTTACTTCATTTGTTTACATAAAAATTTCATGTTAGTTTATCATTTACAAATAAAAGTTTGTATAGAAATATATGGATAGTTTATATAGACACTTAATAAGGTAATGTGTTGACAGATATGTGTTATAACATTTTTGGTCCCTTAACTATTTAGGTAGTATCGCTTTGGTCCCTTAATTAAAATTCGATTTATTTTGGTCCCTTAATGTCTCTCCATTACACATTTTGGTCCTTTCCGTTAGTTTTAATTCAAAAACGTTAGATTCGCTCATATTGCCACTGCACATACATCCAATTAAATTGCATCATATTGCCACTTTATAGATTCGCTCGTAAAATATGTTCACAAATATCTACATGGCGTGATTTTATTGAATGTGTGTAAAAAAAATATTGTAGGTGTATACAAATTAAATCTTAGAACAAAATGTTTATAATTGTTCAGGATTGGCACAAGGCCGAGAATCCACATTATATAAGACACAATACACAAAAGACCAAACCAATTCTCTCCAATCTTAAACCCCCTCCACTCCATAACATTTCAATGGCTTCATCAGAGCTAAGAACATGGATGTGCGAAACGTTGACGCACGCCGTTCATAACGAACCCTCCGTTACTCTCCAACGACTCCTCATCGGTGCCTGTTAAAAGCATCATCCACTACAATGCAACATACACATTCTTTCCAATTTTACACATTTGATCACTCTTTGCTCTCTACATCTATCTCAACATAAGTTGTTCTATCTCGACCAACTCTTCTCTAGATAAGATCAATAGCTAAGCTAGTTTTTTTTTTTTAGGATATAAGGATACAATATGTTACTTTATTTCATTGTTAAGATTGTGCAAAATAGAAAATATGTGGAGGTGAAAACATATGTGGAGGTGTAATCCGGTACCCCTTTTCTTACTTCTAATTAAATTTTAGAAAGATACGAAACCAATACATACATTTTATATCATAAGAAAATCCAAACAGCAAAATAATAACATTTTTACCTTAAAATTTTGTTTCTTTTCACTTCAATTTGTTTTTATTCTTTACTAATTTTTGTTGAGGGTTTTTCATTGACGATTAGTCACTTTCTACTAGTAGATCTTCTGGTATCCAAATTTGTCGGAATTGGATCCTATCAATCCCATGGTCAAAGGTTCCCAACTAATTAAATGAGATGAGAGTGACATTTTAATTTACATATTTTATTTAACTTTATAGTCACTGTTTTCTAGTTCTACTTCTACTACCAACTTAGTACCGTTGTTAATTTTTTATGTCATTATCGTTGCCTTTTAAAAGGTAATTTTGTTTAGCCCTTTTCAGCTATTTTTACAGCTTCATTTGTTAATTTCATGATGTTGTTCCGTAAAGTTAAAAAAAATGTATATGGCTCCGTTTGGCAATAGTGATTTTCACTTCTTGATATTATTAATCAAATCAAAGCGTGTATTATTAGTATATTTTCAAAACATCCACATGTTTGATGTAGATGATTATTATTTTATTTTTTTTGACAAATGATGTAGATGATTGTTAAAAAAAAGTATACAAGACAATTTTAATTCTTATTTCAAGGTTTCGGCTAATCCCACATTTTCTGTGACATCTCTATATATTTGGCTGCTGCTGATGAATGGACTTCTGATTTTGTCAAAGTAAAAATTCGGTTCAATTTTGTGTATAATGAAAGGGTAATAGTATTTAAATTTATCTGTACAATTCGGTTCAATTTTTTTGGTTTTTATAAAATAGTTTTGATATTTTATTTGTTTTGATTTATTTTAATCAATAATATTGATTATTAGTGAATAATAACAATTTGATGCAATTCGATTAAAAGACTATTTCGGTTTGAAAAAGTACATTATTGTTATGAATATAATAAGTGGATATCCACAAACCCTTGTACTTATCTCTTTAGTGACATTATATTACTTATCCGCTAAGTCACACATATTTGTAGTTATCATTTAAGTACTTAACTCTTAAGTCATATCATTGTACTTCTCTATAAATAGAGACCACATGTAATATATTGGACATCACAAGAGAATAATAGAATAATCTCTCTTCACTTTCTTTCTCCTTCTCTACTTCTCTCTACTTTATTCTTGTTCCTATTTCTTTAGTTTTATAACACGTTATCAGCACGACGCTCTAACCAATTGAGGTATGCAATTCTTCTTAATCTATTTTTTATGTAAATAAAATTTAATTTTTGTATCGATGATTATAGACTATACTGTTACAATTCCATCAATTCGAATCAGTGCCTAATAGATACACTAAATCATTATTATGTGAATTGTATTATATTATTGTGTTTATTTATTCCATATGCAATCCTGAAGTATTGCATAAGGATTGATCTCATATTACAAAATCAAAGAGATCTATTATATGGTTCCTGAAGAACTCAATATTACTCTATGTGAATTCTGGAAGAATTCAAAAGTGTGGTTCATGAAGAACTCACTATTATTTTTTTGTGAATTCCTGAAGAATTCAAAATCGTAGTTCTTGAAGAACTCAATATTATTCTCTATGAATTTCTAAAAAAATTCAACAGCGTAGTTCCCAAAGAACTTAATATTTTTTGCTTTGAATTCCTGAAGAATTCAAAAGCGTTATCTATGAAGGACTACTTGGAGAATTGATTTTATGGTTTAAATTTATTGCATAGTTCTTGAAGAACTTAAAAATCAATCTTTATCCTCCATGAATTCCTAAAGAATTCAATAGTGATGCATCCCTAATGGATTGCACAAAGAATTGATTTGATTTTGAGTAGTTATTGAATAACATAAAAACTCAATTTTTATTCTCCATGAACTCCCGAAGAATTCAATTAAATCCAATGATATGCATCTCTGAAGGATTGCACAAATAAATTAGAAGTTATATAGTTCTTGAAGATCTAATTTTAATACTTGAATTCAATTTAGCTATGTTGCTAAATTTTATTTTAATTTGTGATTAGTTGAAAATTTCCACAAAAAGGATTGTTATATGAATTGTTTGTTTAACCAATAGCATATATGATTTTTGAAATTGAAAATTGTTTCATATAGGATGAATTCTACATATTTTTGTAACAAACTTTCATAACAAATTTTCGTTCAAAACAAATTTTATGGAACAAATTAATAAAAGATTAGTCTGTGAATAAATTCTAGTTTTTGTAACATACACCCCTATAAATATATTAATTTGTTGCCTAATTTTTGAATGATTTTTTTTTGTTATGTGAATCTTCAAAAACATATTGATTTGGTACATAAATCTCTAATGCTTTTAATTTTATCTTTGAAAATTTTAGTTTCTATATTTTAAATTGTTATGTAACAAATTAATGTAACAAACTATTTAATGAGAAACATTTTTTTGTTACGAATGTAACAACCTTGCAACAAATTTGGGATAGAAGTAACAAATTATTGTAAACCTGAAGTTTACATATTATATTATTTGTGCAATGGAAGCACTATTATTGTAAACCTGAAGTTTACAATTTATATTATTAGTGCAATGGAAGCACATGTTATTGTAAACCCGAAGTTTACAAATTGTTGGCAAGACCGGTTGGGTTATCCCGGATCTATTATGATGCATAAACTAGTTGAAAAAAATGGATATATATTGAAGAGCCAGAAGATTCTTCAATCTAGTAACTATTGTATGTTACTAGTTCCCATAGGAAGTTGGCAATTTAAAAGAACGAGTCTCTCACTTACATAAGGTGATATTTAAATTAATACACTGATCATGTGAATCACTTGGATATTATATGATTTGAATCGATGCATCAACTAAATGATCACATGTATGGTTATTGTTAACTCACAACCAGAAGTTTGTGAGATTACTTTGTCAACAAATTTGACTAAGAGTTTATTTTCTGAATTTTTCAGAAATCATTTGATAACTATCATTTGTAACTGATATTGAACAACTTGTAGCATATGCTCATAAAAATGGACTTGAAGATCCATTCTTTAGACGTCTAAAGTTAATTGTATGATTGATACTTATCAGACCATACCTTATAAACTCTATTTTGGTTATGAGATCATGCCTTATAAACTCAATTTTGGGAATCAATAATCTTGTATATTGAGATATTTATTTGCATCAAGCCAACACATTACTATATGTAGGGGTGGGAATAGGCCAGGCCAGGCCAGGCTTTGATAGGCCTGAGCCTGGCCTACGAAAAAATTTACAGGCCTGAGCCTGGCCTATGGCCTATCATAGGCCGTTTTTCTGGGCCTGGCCTGGCCTATTTAAAAGCCTGGACTGGCCTGAAAGCCTACTTACAGGCCTACTTTATATTAAGGTCATCAAATAGTTCATTTAGCCTACTAAATAAGCTAAACAAGCCTTAAAGCCTACTTAAAAGCCTATTTAACTACAAGTAAATTTTAACTAGATTAAAGCCTACTTAAAAGCCTATAACAACAAAGCCTATTAAGGGACTAATAGATAGAGAAAAAGATATTTATATTTTTAATATATGCAATTATTTTAATATAAAAAAACATTTTTTAATAAATAGTATTAATAGGCCAGCCTATTAGGCTTAACAGGCTTTTCTGGAAGCCTAAGCCTGGCCTATTTAACTAAACAGGCTTTTTAAAAAGCCTAAGCCTAGGCCTATCTACGAAACAGGCCAGGCCAGGCCAGGCCAAAACAGGCCAGGCCGTAGGCCCCTGTAGGCCGGCCTGGCCTATTCCCAACCCTAACTATATGTAAGTTCTCCCTTTAATTTATCATTGGTTTAAGGTTAACAACCTGATATTTCTCATCTAAGTGAATTTTTGGATGTGTTGTGTATGTCACAATTGCTCCAATATAATGCACTATGATAAATCTTGAAAGAATATTGGGAAAATATATTTGATATAAATCTTCATCTATCATTAATTGTATTGAGCCAACTTGTTTACAACCTAGTAGGTTGATTATCAATTGATGGAATAGTTTTCCCAATATTAGGGGGAGTGATAAAATTGTGAACCTGAAGTTCAAATAAATTATTTGAAAGGAAATATTATTGTCTCGTCTTGATCCTCAAGATATAACACATTTGCAAAGGTAAACAAATCTAATATTAGCTGCTAAAAACGAAATAGATATCCATATAAGATAATCTAATATTGCAAATGAGTCTCAGTCGTGCCTAAAGCATGATAGATCAATCGGTTCCAAATATAAAAAGCCTTGAATAAGAAAAGAAGCTTAAAGGAAAGATAACCCAAACGAGGATATAGAAACTCTAAAAGAGTTTTCTGACATAATTGATTTTTCAGTTCCAGAAGAACTAATCAGGTACCTGAAACTTATAAAATATTGATAAATTATGTCATGAATAAAAGATCTCAATGGAATGAGATGGAACCGAAATGAAGTCAACGTTGACGTGTTTTTGCATATAATATAGCGCTATATGTGATAAGTAATAATGAGGATCATGTGTTAAAGTCGACTAAAGATTATAGATAAAGAAAATATCTACATAATGAAAAGAGACAATTCTAGTGAAATCAAACTCGCTTCATGAAGCAGATTTTGTTTGGACTTGTAGTCCGCACACTTGAAGGTGTGAAGTTAAATGACTATATATGATTTTTCACGCGAAAAGGGAATTAGTATGGTAATATACATATATATAGAGTTTGATATGTTCACCTAAAGTGAATTGGTAAATATCTACCATTTATTTTTAAGAAACATATTGTTTAAGACATATTCACCTGAAGTGAATTCAAGAACTTTTTCACACTTGATTAAGTTCAATAGCACATGAAAGGCTCAAATTATATTAAAGATGTGTTACAATTTATTTGTATATGGCTCACTTGATAGAGATGATTATATGAAACTCCCTTAAGGATTTCATTTGTGTGAGATACATTATCAAAACTATTGGAAAGATGACATCATTTGTCCATTTTAAGGATATGGAAATGAATTTGTTATAATCGATTTTATGATAATGGTATAAAATATTATTAGAACTCCTGAAGAGATTCTAAAATTTGTTATATAAATGTTGATATGGACAAATTTAATTGATTATACACTAGAATGATTGAGATGTCACTTGACGTAAGTAAAAACCATGTCCTCAAAAAAATTATGAACAACTTGAATTGATCAAGTGAGGACACTAATGTATTTTACTTATTATATATATCGTGGTATTTTGTTTTTGTCAATATTAGTAAATGCAGATAATCAAGGAAGTGGAGAATGTTCTTTATTAAGGATTATGATTTTATACATACAAGAAACTTGCAGTTTTCTAATTTTGAAAGGAGGTTCTTTCAACAACTCAATATGAAGATATCTCAAGAGCTGCTAATTTAGAGAAGAATATGGAGATAAATTAGATCTTTCTACAAAGTCACCATCAAGTGAAGCTTTTGAGTAACAAGCATAAAAGATTATTTGACTTTCTTCATCTCATATATAATTTTTTTTATGAGGGGGAGACAAAAATGTGTTATGCACTCTTTTTCCCTTAACCATGGTTTTATCCCATTGGTTTTCCTGGTAAGGTTTTTAACGAGGCAGATTATGACACAAAAGGATGTTGTACTCTTTTTCCTTCACTAGAATTTTTTCCCACTGGGTTTTCCTCTAGTAAGGTTTTAATGAGGCATATCCTTGATGGACATCCAAGGGGGAGTGTTATGAATATAATAAGTGGATGTCCACAAACCCTTGTACTTATCTCTTTAGTGACACCATATTACTTATCCGCTAAGTCACGCATATTTGTAGTTATCATTTAAGTACTTAACTCTTAAGTCATATCATTGTACTTCTCTATAAATAGAGACCACATGTAACATATTGTACATCACAAGATAATAATAGAATAATCTCTCTTCACTTTCTTTCTCCTTCTCTAATTTTCTTTACTTTATTCTTGTTCCTATTCCTTTAGTTTTATAACAATTATGATTTTGTATGAAATGTCACAATTTTTTTTAGAGATTTACTTTTCCCACCCTACTGCCTTCTCGCACGCCCTGCAAAAATTCCAAAAATACCCCTGGTCCGGATTACGTAATTCGGACAAGATTGTTAGTGATTTCCGGAATATGAAATCCGAACCAGATGTTGTGTGCTTTTTTGTGTCTTTCTTTGATGTCAAGGGTCTCTGTTGACCGTTATATGGACCCCACACAAGTTGCAATGCAATTGCAGGGTTCATATGAACGGTCAACAATGACCATGACACCACCGACACCCCTAAAAAACTAGAAACATTTGAAGAAAATGGAAGAAAAGAGGTGAAGTGAAGAATGAATGTATTTGTTGAAGATGGAAGCCTATTTATAACCTAAAACAAGTCCTAGGTCATTAATACAGTCAATGAAAACGTGTTAGTGGTTGCAACCGTCCAAACCCACATTAATGGCTCTCTTTGAAAAGAATCCAAGCTCTCTTTCAAAAGAATCCAATGCTGAAGCGTTCCGGATTTTACATTCCGGAATGCCCTTAGCCCTACAAGAAGTTCCAACTTTTCCCTCGTTCACCATTATCCCATTAATCCGGATTTTATATTCCGGAAAACAGACGTACATTCCGGATTTTATATTCTGGAATGCGTCAGTCATGGCCGGTGGTCTGCACCACATGTTTTTGTTGGTGGTCAAGTCAAAAAAACGTGTTTCACCACGTTTTTTGACTGCATTTATGGCCTCCCAACCGTTTTTGACCCACCCCTCCCTATAAATAGCCTTCCAAACCCCACCATTTCTCACACCATCCTCTCCTCCTCTTCTTCCTTCTACAACCATGGTTTTCTATCGTTGGCCTTTCATAGGTAAGAGCCTCGTTGAAAACTTTCAGGGTTTGTATGAACGGTCAATGAGGATGGAACCGCGCTGCAACTAAGTGCAGTTCATCTGAGGGTCATGTAGGTCAGTGTAGTTCTTAGCTTCGCCTGTCTGGGTGTAAGTTTGAGCACCCCCCACCTCCCTCAGGGGCATTGTTTTCTTCTTCCCGCCCTCCTCTTCCCTCCTCCTCCGGTTTTCCTCCAATAGCCAAACTACTGGCATGTCCTATCACATACTAGTGGTTAGGCTCTTAGGAGATTAGAATTAGGCTCTTAGGAGATTAGAAATAGATTTAGGATCTTATGTAATAAACTTAAAAAGCTTGAAAATTATTGTAATGTATTGTTCATATATTAATAAAATGAGTTGTTTTTATGTTTGTGTCTTTTTATTTCTGTTTTTTATTTTATTCGCATTTTATTTTACGAATTGTAGAGCTTAAAATTGCAAAAGTTCTGCTAAAATACTATTCCGGATTTTAAAATCCTGAAACATCTGAAAAATTCTAACAATTCAATCCATAATACAAAATCCGGACCAGGGGTAAAATTGGAAGAAAAAAAATAGGGCGTGCGAGGAAAGGCATAAGGTGGGAAAAGTAATACTCTTTTTTTTTTATTGCTGCAAAACTACCATAATTAGGACTTTGAAAGAACTCAAACTAAAAGATGGGTTTCGGGTTGTCTAAGCCCATTATTTCAAGCCCCGTTGTTCTTCTCTTTTTAGAAAATTGCTTTTTTGACATAGGAAACTTCACAATGACACAAATAAAATACTTAAATGCCCCCAGCGATAGTTAACTACCGTTCTGCAAACTGGCGGTAGTTAACTGCCGCTGGCACTCAGCGGTAGTTAACTACCGCTGAATTCATTTGTCAGTTTATGCCTATTACTTATTCCTTATTTCCATAACTCACGGTGAATAAGGAACTGCAAAATCTTCTCTTCCTTTACCTCAAAATCTAAACTTCATTTCCCCGACATCATTCACTTATGTAAAGGTTCTGTTTTTAATCACCAAAAGGTTCTGTTTTTAATCACCAAACAGTCAATCACCGCATTAATCAAATCTAAAAAAAACAAAATCACACCCATGATTACAAAATTCACTAGTAACACCCTTTATAAGTTTCCACCCCTAATTTGCTAAACAATTGATGACATCATTATATAAAATCAAAAAGCATATGAATCATGTGATGAGAATAATTTGGAATAGTTCATACTGGCCCACAAGAGTAGCAAGAGTAACAAGATTCAGTGGTATATGAAAGTGATCTATAAACAAGGAAAGTAGCAAGATTCAGTGGTATATGAAAATGGAATCAGGTATTATGTCTGAGGTGAAGGAAGAGAAGAAGGGTGTTGTCTGAGGTGAAGGAAGAGCAGAATTTGAAAACGTACATATGTTGTATAGGCATAAACTGAAAAATGAAGTCAGCGGTAGTTAACTACCGCTGAGTGCTAGCGGCAGTTAACTACCGCCGGTTTGCAGAACGGTAGTTAACTACCGATGGGGGCATTTAAGTATTTTACTTGTGTCATTGTGAAGTTTCCTATGTCAGAAAAGCAATTTTCCTCTTTTTATTCTTTAATAACCTTTTCTTCTTTGTTTCTTCTTATTTTTTTAACGTTTTTTTCTTTAACTAAATTGAATATTAGTTTTTTTTATTAAATCAATGAATCTTAAATAAAGTAAGTTTAGGAAATAATGTTAATTTATATTTTTAGATTTTTTATATATTTTTTTGGTGATTGAATCATCATATTTTATCCGGTTAAATGTCTATACAAGTGTTATAAGGACCGAGGTATACAACCGAGTCATCCGATTTAAACCGATTCAGTCATGCGGTTCAACCATTGAATATTAGTTTTTTTTATTAAATCAATGAATCTTAAATAAAGTAAGTTTAGGAAATAATGTTAATTTATATTTTTAGATTTTTTATATATTTTTTTGGTGATTGAATCATCATATTTTATCCGGTTAAATGTCTATACAAGTGTTATAAGGACCGAGGTATACAACCGAGTCATCCGATTTAAACCGATTCAGTCATGCGGTTCAACCAGTGACCCAATGGTTCAACCATTGAACCAGTGACTCAATGACCTTACCGAGTCGATTGCCGAGCCGAGTTTTAAAACTATGCATATGATGCTAAAAGATAAAGAAATAACAAATAATTTGAGCAATTTTAAAATTAGGTTTTAAAGATAAAATATAACAAAAACCATTTAAAGAAAGAAAAAGATATAATATATGTAGTTTTTTTTTTGTGGTGGCCGTGGTTTTAAAACCTTGAACCAAAACCTTACCAACTGAACTAAGCTTACGGGGACATAATATATGTAGTTTGTTGAGACAATTATGTTACATAAAAAATAATAAATAAAATACACTAAAAATTTGAAAAAAAAGAAATTTATTGAAATAAACTATGATAAAGTAAAATAAAACAACATTAAAAATTGGAAATAAAACAAAAATAACCTAGATTTATAGTTAAAGTTTGAATTGGAATATGATGCTAAAAGATAAAAAAAAGAAACGAAGTATCAGATAATTTAAGCAATTATAAAAATTAGGTTTTAAAAGATAAGAAATAACAAAAACAAAACATAAAATATATAATATATTTAGTTTGTTGAGATATTTATGCTACATAAAAAATAATTAATAAAATATTTATAAAATATAAATAAATAAAAATTTAATTAAATAAAAAACATTAAAAAAATGCACATTGGTATATTTATATCAAATTAAAATAAATATTATTTAAAAATAAAAAATATTCAAAACAAATGTGAAAGCGACAAAAATATTGAATATGAAAAAAAAAATAAACTATTGAAATAAATTATGATAAAATTAAATTATGCATTTAATAATTGTACGAAAAAATTATTATTTAATCAGATAATGAAGTAACATATTTATTGGAAAATATCAATGTAATGAATATAGTTTGTTGAGAGAGAAAGAGAGAGAGATGCTAAATAGAAAGAAGAAGATAATCTTTTTGATGAAAAGAAAAAATTTGTTTTTTTTTTTTGTTACAAAAAGTTTAGGTGGGTTTGGCTCCGGTCACCACCAGGGTCAGGGCAGGCCTCCGGACCCAAAGGGCACTTACATTGGAAAATATCAATGTAATGAATATAGTTTGTTTAGAGAGAAAGAGAGAGAGGGATGCTAAATAGAAAGAAGAAGATAATCTTTTTGATGAAAAGAAAGAATTTGTTTTTTTTTTTGTTACAAAAAGTTTAGGTGGGTTTGGCTCCGGTCACCACCAGGGTCAGGGCAGGCCTCCGGGCCCAAAGGGCACTTACAGAGGTACTTACAGATCACCCACCAACACCGTCCTCACATCGGCAGCGGGAATCGAACACACAACCTTCTGAGGGGAAGTGGCCCGTTCCTTACCAACTGAGCCAACATGTGTTGGTTAAAAGAAAGAATTTGTTGATTTATCTATGCAAAATTAAATCTTCATGTAAAAATTGAAGATTAATAAAAAATTTGAGAATAAACGTGCAATCTAAATGTGACATAAAATACTTTACTTTATTTATATCCTATTGATTGATTGACGTCGTCAATGGAATTAAATTTTGTAGCCATAATTTTTGGAAAAGAAAAATAAAAAACAGAATGATCAAATTTATGATTTGGTTAGGTGGGAATCAAAATTGAATCAAGGTATTGTAAGTGTGTGTGTGTGTGTGTGTGTGTGTGTGTGTAAACATTAGTAGAAGTGTTTAAGATGTTTGAAAAGTTGACTTCAAAAATCAAAAAATAAAAATAACAAAAAGATGAAAACACGTTATTATATTAAAAAGTAGCATTAGAAAGTGGTTGAATTATATATAGACACACACAGACACACATACATCAAAGTATACGTAAGATAAATAATAGAATTGGTGTTTGGCAAACCTGAAGAAGGAAAACAGTAATCGAAGCCTTCCTTCAAAAAAAAAAAAGTAAATAATCGAAACCTTTTTTTCGTCAAAAGGAAAAACTAACTGTATGATACGGTGCTAAAAGATTACTTAGTAATTAATTGAAGCTTCCTTTCCTAAAAAAAAAAAAAACCATTGAAAGTTATATGTAGTTTGTTGAGATATTTATGCTACATAAAATATTAGAAATTCAATAAAAATAAATTAATAAATAAAATATTGATTGGATAAGATCAAATGTTTGTTGAGATATTTATGTCAAATAAAATATTGGTTTTAAAAAATAGAAAATATAGTAAAAATATTGAGAATGAACGTGGAAGTAACACAACATAAAAAACTTTACTTTATATACTACTGATACTATTGATTGATTGATACTATTGATATATATATATATATATATACACACACACACACACACACACACACACACACACCCACACACACACACACTATTGATTTATTTTGTCCTCGTGAGCTTAACTCAGTTGGTATGTACAATACATAAACATAAAATATGCAAGGTCCGGTGTTCAAACCCCGGCCACCACCAAATAAATAAATAAATCAAAATATGCAAGGTATGGGGTTCAAACCCGACCACCACCAAAAAAAACACTATTGATTTATTTATTTATTACCACCAAAAAAAACACTATTGATTTATTTATTTATTTTAAGGAAGATATTGTTTATTTTTATAACGATTTTTAAGGAAGATATTGTTTATTTTTATAACGATTGGATTTTGATTTACGATTGAGACTATAATATATAATAAATAAATAGGATGAATGTTTAGTTTTTGCATCAAGTATTATTGATAAACCCTAATCGCCCTTTTCTTGTTACGACTTGCAACGTACCCTCCCTTTTCTTATTCTGACTCAAAACGTTTCAAATTTTAGAATCCATAATGATTGAAAATCGGAAAACAGGGAAGGTTCTTCCCGTGGAAGGTAAACGCAACATCCTCATCACGAGTGCTCTACCTTATGTCAACAACGTACCTCATCTCGGCAACATCATTGGATGTCAGTCACCTCTCTCTCTCTCTCTCTCTCTCTCTCTCTCTCTCTCTCTCTCTCTCTCTCTCTCTCTCTCTCTCTCTCTCTCAATTTGAATTCGATCATCCATGTCTCCTTTAATTTTTGTTTTTTTTTACCAGGCGTGTTAAGTGCCGATGTGTTTGCTCGTTACTGCCGACTAAGGGGTTATAATGTCTTATACGTCTGTGGTACTGATGAGTATGGTACTCCAATTGTAACGAGAGCCTTGGAAGAAAATTGTTCTCCCAAAGAAATTGCTGACAAGTATTATCTCATTTGTTTTCTATTTATATTGCTTGTTGTAATTGTTGCGATTAGTAAGTTATTGAGCAGAATTTCATTCATAGTGTTTTCTTTATGTGCTTTTGTGTAGATACCATGCTATTCATAAGGAGGTCTATGATTGGTTCGACATAAGCTTTGATAAATTCGGCCGGACCTCTTCCCTTGAGCAAACTGAAATTTGCCAGTCAATTTTCAAAAAGATATTTGATAACAAATGGCTCTCCGAGAGTACAGTGGAGCAGGTGTTTTGTTGTCTTTTTTTATTTATTTCTTTGGTTAATGTCTATTTGTTTTATTCCTCTTTGTTACACTTGACTTAAATGCTTATAAAAATATTTCAGCTTTATTGTGATACATGCGCAAGGTTTTTATGTGACCGGCTTGTAGAAGGTACATGTCCAACTCCTGGGTGTGAAAACAATTCTGCCCGAGGAGATCAGTGTGACATGTGCGGAAAGCTCCTTAATCCAACCGAATTGAAGGATCCGAGGTG
This sequence comes from Medicago sativa, assembly GCF_051527215.1. Lineage (NCBI taxonomy): Eukaryota > Viridiplantae > Streptophyta > Magnoliopsida > Fabales > Fabaceae > Medicago > Medicago sativa. The sequence goes on along the minus strand of NC_140752.1, from coordinate 17,874,969 downwards.
CAAGGTAGTAACCACTTCTTGAATTTTCGCTCTATTTTACATTTTTTTTTTTGTTGGAAACTTGGTTAGCACACATGCTATGTATTTTTACAATTTGTTTGGGAGTGTGTACACAAATTTTAAGGAGTTTTTGGCACTGTAACAGGTTTGTGAAAAAAGTCCCCGTCTTCGTGATACAGACCACTTTTTTCTTGAGCTCCCTCTGTTGAAAGATGAATTGGAAAAATACATCAACAAGATGTCTGTGGTCGGTTCATGGAGTCAGAATGCTATTCAAACAACCAATGCACGACTCAGAGATGGATTAGAGCGGCGATGCATTACCAGAGATATGAAGTGGGGGGTTCCCGTTCCACATGAAAAATACAGTGACAAGGTTTTCTATGTCTGGTTCGATGCGCCTATTGGATACATTTCGATTACGGCTTGCTACACACATGATTGGGAGAAATGGTGGAAAAATCCAGATAATGTGGAGCTGTTTCAGTTTATGGGAAAGGACAATATATTGTTCCATAGTGTAAGTTATCCTCTCCAATTTGAGGACTTTATAGTTATTATGTGATGTTTTGTCAACTATCGGTACTTTTTTTTTTTTTAAAATGATTGAACTATTTTGAGTTAATATTATGCCACTCTTTTTTTAAGCAGCTTTTTATTTGTATATCCTGATCAACATGTGTCTATCCTATGCTCTTATCGTTTAAGCAGCTTCTTAGTACTTAATTTGGCACCTCTTGCTTTGCCCTTATATAATGCCAATTTCTATGTTTTAAATCTTGTTGTAGCAGCTATTTGCTCAGTGAAGTTTTAAAACAAAAGCTACTGATCTAGCTTTTCATTGATTGATAGACTGAGTTATGGATATTGGACTGTTATTTGCTAACTGATGGAATTTATTCTACAGGTAATATTTCCATCTACTCTACTCGGAACCGGTGAAAATTGGACTTCAGCGAAGACTATTAGTGCTACCGAATACTTGAAGTATGAATCAGGTTAGTAATCTCGGCGAACGATGCATATTGACAATATTTAAAGAAATGTTTTAATTTCTTATTTTCACTTTCAATTTCAGAATAAGTAACATTTTTTTATTTCAAAATCACCATCTTGTTTTTACTATGTTTCTTGTTTTCTAAGACCTGTACAAGAAACTGTGAAAACAATTATTGGAAAGCATGAAACAAAGTGAAATTAAAGTGGCAGTTTTGTAATAGAAAATGAAAACAAATCGTATTCTGAAGCCAAACAGGACCAACATTGAATATGTTATCATGTTTGTGATTTTACCATTTTAAAGTAACAAAATTTACGTAAGTGATTTATAGGGAAGTTTTCTAAGAGTGATGGCATCGGGGTATTTGGTAACGACGTGAAAGATACTAATATTCCAGTTGAAGTATGGAGATATTACTTGCTCATAAACAGGCCCGAGGTAATTTGATTTTAAACATGTCTGTAACGCTTATTTATTACTTGCTCATGAAGATAAAAAAAAGTTAATTTTCTCTATTGAATGTATTTCTGCATTTGTAGGTATCAGATACAGACTTCACATGGTCTGACTTTCAAGCAAAATTAAATAGTGAGTTGCTGAATAATTTGGGAAACTTCGTTAACAGAGTTTTGAGTTTTATTGCCAAACCCGAAGGTTGGTTGAGCTCTTTTGTACTTTTTTTCTTGAAATCTCTGCTGATTTGTTGGAGCTATTGACAATTAACTGTCCTTTACATACTTTTTGTTTAACTTACCAATTTTGTCCTGTAAAGGTGAAGGATATAATTCCACTATTCCAACTGTTCCGGATGATGTAAGCGCTGATTCGCACGACCCAACCAGAAAATTGGCCGATAAAGTTGCTGCTTACTTGGAGCAATACATAGAAGCAATGGAGAAGGTTGTTGCTAATCCCCCTTTTGAAATAGCATGATATTGTTTGATTGTGTTCTTACGTTATTTTATTCTGAAAACTTTTCTATAAGATGATTTTAAAATAATGTTTTTCATAAGAAAACAAATCTATTTTGGTAATGTTAATTTAAAAACAATTTTAAGGGTTGGGAAAAAAAAAAAAACTTGCTTGGTAAATTTGTTTTGATATCATGTTTTTGAAAGTGGAGTACCCAGCACTGGCAGACTGGCAGTGAGTAGGGTAGGGTGCCCAGAATCCAGATGATGATGCGCATTAGAGGGCGTCAAATTGCAACAGTGGTAGATGGTGTTGGGCAGCGATGGCGACGGTGGAAGGTACCTTGCAGCAGTGGGGACAGTAGTGGAGGATATTAGAGGCCAAAAATGACAAAAGGTGCCTGGTGGCGACAACAATTCTGGAAGGTGCTGGATGGCAATGGTGAAGAATGTTAGCAGCGGCAATGGCGTGTGCCAGGTGGCAGTGATGGTGGAGGTGGAGGGTGGCAGTGGATGGTGCCAGGTGGAGGTGGCGGCTCCAGTGGAAGCGGCAACAGTCAAGGAAAAATAGAGGAAATAAAAAATAAAAACAACTTTAAGATCTTATTTTAAGATAGGAAACAAGAATAAGTTTTGTGAACATAAAACACCTGAAATAAGTTTATAATCACTAGAATGCACTTTTTGACTCTTAATTTGTTGTTTAGTACTAGCCTGATTGTATTTCTTATTGTAAATCTGTGAAGGTTAAATTAAAGCAAGGATTAAAAATTGCAATGAGTATATCGGGTGAGGGGAATGCATATTTGCAGGTAACTTTTGAATATTTCTCCATTCTCTATTTTTGTTTTAATCCCACCTCAAATATTCATTCCTAATATTTTGATGTTGATGTTACATATCTGTGTAAGCTGCTTCTTAAGTACTTGTGCAACTTACTTTGTAGGAAACCGCATTTTGGCGCCTTTACAAGGAAAACCCCTCTCTCTGCTCCCTTGTCATAAAAACTGCTGCTGGCATTGTATATCTTCTTGCTTGTTTATTGGAACCTTTTATGCCATCGTTCACTCTTGAGGTAAGATTACTTCCCTGTATATTTTTCTTCCACTTTTGTTGGTATTTTGTTTACTTATTCCATGACATTACTTCTCTGGTTTTTGCCTTGAAGGTATTTAAGCAGCTAAATTTGTCTGCGGAGGTACATCTTTCACTTTCTGATGATAACGGTGATGTTGATAGACTAAGGAAACTATGGGATATCCTTAGCGCTGGTCATAAGATCGGGACACCCAAGCTATTGTTCAGGGAGCTGGTAAGTGGCCTGCTTTCTGAAATTATTCAATTTTGCTTTTGCTTTTGCTTTTGAGTCACTGATGTATTCAAAATCCTTTACCAGAAAGATGAAGAAGTAGAGTTTTACAAGATTAAGTTTGCAGGAAGTCAAGCTGATAGAATTATACGTGCAGAGGCCGAAGCTGAAAATTTTGCTAAGCAATTGAAGAAAACAAAAGTTTCAGGTGTGTTATATTCCATCCATTTCTAAATAGAATTTTGAGTTTATGATGGCCACAAAGACAAATGATGTGGTGTTACATACTATTTTCATAAAAACATGAACCGGCACTATAATACCTTAAGAAATCTCTAAACCTCCCAATTAAGCACAAAATGTGACAACCGGCACTATTCCACAATTTTCAGGTGTTCAAATCCATGTGTAGTTGAAAGTTGAAACACCTGAAAATGTGGTTTATAAATATCAAAAACGTGGTTGATGTTATGACCATGTTTTCCTTTGTTTCTTAAGTAAATGTGATATATAGGAGTTATTGCATATCTTGTTATCTGTGTATGTCAGTAGTAAGCAGGCTTGATTGTTGCAACAGATGGCAAAGCAAAGAAAAAATCATCAAATGAAGCCAAAAACAAGGCTGCTGCTAAACAAGATATTACAATCACCAGGCTTGATATTCGGGTTGGTCTCATAAAAAAGGTTGAAAAGCATCCTAGTGCGGAGTCCTTATATGTTGAAGAGATTGATGTTGGTGAAGAACAGACAAGAACTGTTGTCAGTGGACTTGTCAAGTATATACCAGTTGATGAAATGCAGGTTAGGTTATTACTATCTGGATCTGTTATCTGTATATATTACCTTTAAATGCAAGTTGTGAAGGTATGGTTTTATCCACTGATCAATTAATTAATAATTTAATTCTAACAACTTTCTTCAGAACCGAAGGGTCTGTGTACTTTGCAACCTAAAGCCAGCAGCCATGAGGGGAATTAAATCTCAAGCAATGGTTCTTGCTGCTTCCAATGATGATCACACCAAGGTAAGGAAAAAACACACAAGGCCTTTTCCTTTACTAAAGTGGACATGGATCTGTTCTTGTTAACACTTTAAATTACACACCGTGGCACGCTTCTGAATGTGGATTGAGATGATTATTAATATTGTTTTTCTTCAATATTTTTGTTTGAATTTCTTATTGTTTTGCACCCTTTAGGTTGAGTTGGTTGAACCACCCAGTTCTGCTTGTGTTGGAGAAAGAATTACATTCAATGGATATGAAGGCAACCCCGACGAACTCTTAAACCCAAAAAAGAAAGTCTGGGAGACATTAAAAGTCGATCTGCACATTAACAAAGGGCTAGTAGCATGCTACAAAAATATTCCACTTAACACTTCAGCTGGTGTTTGCAAGGTTTCGTCAATACGTTGTGGATCAATAACGTAGACAAACCTCAAGGATTAAAAGGGAGAATGACAACTATTCAAGTTCATTTGAGTACTTGATATTGATAAACACGTGTGCTTAATGTAAATTAAATTTGCTAACTACCAATAACAAGATGTGTGATGTACGATTGTTGTATTTGTTTTGTCTGTGTAACGATTGAGATCAGCCTCTAAAATCATTTCGTATGTTAGTGAGATGTTCGATTGTTGTATTTGTTTTGTCTTTGTGTAACGATTGAGAGAAGCCTCTAAATAACAGTTCATCATCCGCATTCTCAACCATAACTATAAATAATCAACATATAATTGCAAAACTAATTAACTAACATGTATCTAATATAAAGTAAGAACATAAATAAATAAAAAAAATAAAAAAATTAGGTAGTAGAACTGCCATTCTAAAATTTTAGAATTGTTTCTAAGTCCCTAGCGGTAGTTAACTACCGCTCACGTGCATGTCAAGAAAAAAAAAAGCAGGAAAAATGAGTCAGATGGAAACGAGTTTAACGTTGCAAAACCTGTTTCTTGACGTCAAATGTGTGTAGATACCTTCTACCAATCCATCTTTGGAACCAAAATTTGAAGAAATTTTTTTGAAAGGGGAATTTTTTTGAGGTAAGGTGATGATGATGCAAGGTGATGAGTGAATAGGGGAGGTAGCCTATACTGATTTTGGGGGGAAATCGCAAAGTGAGTTAACTACCGTTGGGGATATTTTAGAAATTTCTAGGTGTTATTAGGAAATTCTTGAAGTCAGAAAAGCAATTTTAATATGGTGAAGGTGGCCTATGGTGGGTATGATCTTGGACTTGGTGGGGGTCTAAATTTGGAGCTACCATTTGTGGTTCGTTTATTGTTGATAAGTAATGTTAAAATTAGCAAAGCTTGAAAGGAGAAGATTTGCTCTCCACCCAGCACATTTTGCTCGCGCCCTGCATTGCTTCCAAATATACCCTTGCATTAGTTAAGTCACGCAGCGTGACTTAACTAACGCACGTTGTAAGCAATGCGTGACTTAAGTCACGCACCACTGGCCTATGCGCGAGTTAACTCACGCACGTTGGCCGGTGGTCTGTCCTCAAGAACACACGTTTTTTGGACGGTGGTCAGGTTTTCAACCTTCAATCCACACGTTTTTAACAAACTTTACACGTTTTTTTTACCACATTTATGGTAGTTACAACCTAGGCTCCCATTTCTACCTATAAATACCCCTCCATACTTCCCTAATTCCTCACACCATATTACTTTCTCCCCCTCCTCACTCTCTCCCTCTATTTCTCTTCTTTCTTTTTTTTCTTTTCAATATTCTCTTTGGGGTAAAAAGTGATCAATTTTCGTCGGGGTAAAATAGTGAGTAGCCGATTTGGGGAAGTGATCGACCCATGGGATAATTTTAAACCTGCTTTTTTAACCGCAGAAACTTTTTACCGTGGGTAAAAAGAACTTCTTGTGGTAAAAAAAACCAGATTTAAATTTATCCCAAGGGTTGATGATGTATTTTCCCCAAGAAGGCTGCTCACTATTTTACCCCACGAAGATTGATTACTTTTTACCCCAAGGAGAAAATAAGTAGATATAGTGAATAAGTTCAAACTTATTGTATGAATTATTGTAATGTATGAATTATTATTAAAATGAGATATTATTTTTGCCTCAATTTTGTTCCTTTATTTTATATTTGCTTTTAGTTTCTAATGTTGTATTTACCTCTATTTATATTTGTATTTATTTAAAGAATAATATCGAATCAATAATTTAGAATAAAGTTAAGAAAATAATTTAGATTAATGTAAACAAAATAATTTCAAAATAAAGTTAATAAAATAATTTAGAATAAAGTTAATAAAGTTAAGAAAATAATTTAGAATAAAGTTAAGAAAATAATTTAGATTAATATAAACAAAATAATTTTGAATAAAGTTAATAACATAATTTGAAAATTGTAAATAAATTTAAAAAAAAGTAGCCTTGCGCCACGTGACTTAACATGCTCATTAATTTACACTTGCGCAAGTTAACTAGCGCAGGGACATTTTGGGCATGGCTGCAGGGTGCGAGCAAAATGTGCTGGGTGGAGAGCAAAATTCGGAGAACAAAATAGTAGCACCATCAAAAGCCATGGCTTAATTTAGGGAGAAATGATTTGTTTCTTTTTCTTTGAGTTAAATACAAGCTTGCAAGATGCAAAACATCTATTATGTGATATCTTACTTATATTGTATCAGCTGCTTTTTTATTAATCAATAAAAATAAATCCCAAATTGCTTAATCATAGCATAATCCATAAAAATTATTTTAACAAATTAATATTAATTTCTGCTTAAAAGCCGCTTTCATTGAACATTTTTCTTGTACAAAAGATTTGCAACAAACAAGTCCTTTAAACGAGTTCCGAACTATTGTCGAGTTGGTTCGGTTCATTGTCAGCCCTATTAGGTTGTATAATTCACTAGTGGAGAGATGTTTTAACAATTGCGTCAATACATTCTATCGGTGTTCGTTGAACAAGCGAGAGGAAACATGTGTCCTCAGATGTGCTGAAAAATACTTGATGCTTTCATCGCAAGTCAGCGTTAAATTTTCAGGGAAAGTAGAAGTCGGCATTACGTTCAGACAATATTGCAAGCTGGCATTACGTTCAGGGTCCAAATAGAAGATTCAAAGAAAGTAGAATGTTGCTGAACAAGGTCTTGTAAATTGTAATGGTGCTTCTCTAAATTCTTATAGAAGTTCATGTGAGGTAAAGCATAAATACATATATTGTTTTGAGGTGTAATTAAAACATAAATAGTTTAATACATATAAAAAATTGGGGTCAACAACTATATACTGAAGAAAAATCAAACTATAGTTTTCAACATACCATATAGCTTGGTAAGTACTCCAAAAGATTGAGGCGGAACTAAGAGGGACATAGGGAGGCTATGGCCTCCCCAAAATCCCAAAAAATTCATTTTTAATAGGTATATATACATGTTTTAGTTAAAGGTTAAGTTATATATCAATCTTTGTAAATATATAATATGTGTATGGTGTAGTTTTGTGGTATATGCACGCCTTTCAGGATATGACTCAAGTTTGATCCTTGTTGTGTCCCGTTTTGGGTTTTCAACTGTATTTTTTTTAATTAAAAATATCATAAAAAATTGCACAATGCAGGTGTTGAACAAAGGGTTACAAATGTAAAATCCGATGTTATTTCTGTTTTTATTTTTCTTGTTTTGATTCTAAGACTACTTTTTTTGTCTTTCTTCTACTGAGTTAGGTTCATGCCCACTCAATTTTTTGCCTTTCTTTTTTCATAAATGAACTTTTAGCTTAAAAAAAGTTATAATCTTCTAACTTTTTTAAGAAAAAAGAAGGAATTATATAAGGGAGTTGTCTACCACTCTTTTTATACAGTTGTCATTTTAATAAGAATTAATAAGAATTTCTATTTCTATCAAACAAATTAACACTTGTTTTTGTTATATCTTACATGTTGTCCTAAAAGTTGTCAACTTTTGGTGTTTAAATATCATTTCTCGAAATACAAAGAGAGTTGTCAATTTTTAGTTGTCCCAAATTAGTATATAGAAAAGTAGAAGACTCATTGGTAGTAAATTGTGCCGATTTCATCAAATTTAGTAAAATGAGCCTAAAATTCGAATAATTATATGGTGTACAGTATGAAACTATTAAGTGTGAATTTACACTTCAAATTCCTAGGTTGAGCGAGTCATTCTTTTCAACATCCTATAATTGACATAAGAATAGGAAAATTAATCAGCAATTAACTATATTAATGTTTTTCATTCAAGTGTTGCAGATAAATGTTGGTTTCTTCATAAAGCCAAAGTAGACAAATATTATTATAGATTTGAAAATAAGCTTGGCTGAATATATCGTATTCAGAACTGTTGATGTTACTTCATTTGTTTACATAAAAATTTCATATTAGTTTATCATTTACAAATAAAAGTTTGTAGAAATATATGGATAGTTTATATAGACACTTAATAAGGTAATGTGTTGACAGATACTCCCTCCGGTCCTATATATAAGAAAAGATTCTTTTTTTAGATACATTTAATAATTAATGTATCTGGACTTCATTGTAAACGAGATACATTAATTATTCAATGTACCTAAAAAAAGAATCTTTTCTTATATATAGGACCGGAGGGAGTATGTGTTATGACAAATAAAATTGACTTCTAAAACAACAAGTGAAATGCTAACTTATACTTAGGATACATGTTAAGAATTCTACTAATTGAAATTATACATTAGAAATGTGTTAATTTGTTGCTCAAAATATGGAATGTTAATTTTTTACAATACCATTAGTGGAATGCTGAGGGCACAAGTTAGCATGACCTAAAAAACAAAAACAAAAAACTGAATACTTCAACTAAAGGAATATCATAAGAATTGATCCGGTAATTAATAAGAATATTAACTATTTGAAGTTTCCACAAATAATTAAGATGTATTTAGTCTTGATATGTTATACTATTCCATATTGTTGTTAACATTACGTTTGATGATTTAATTGTATGCAGGTAATTCATTGGAATGTGATTGATTGGTAATTATTGGTTGATATCGACTTTAAGGTAATTAATCAGGTGAAATAATAATACGATTCTATTACATGAATGGGCATCAATACTTTCTAACATAAACACTGATTTTACAGGTGTATGTATGAACTATTCCATAATAGAGGATGAATGATTTGTTTATATGGTAGATTGTAGATTGGCAAATCATATCCTTTTTCTCATTCAAAATCGGAAAGCTGATTCTTCTTTCCTCATTTATGCACATTTATATCACAAATGGGAAATAATTCAATTTTTTTTCAAACAATATTTATTCTTGCTGACCAAAATGAAAAAAGTCATTGAACAAATCCCATTCTCATGTGTATAAATTAAGATTGATGCAAGTGTTGTAGACATGTGTATACAATAATGGCAATTCCAAGTTCAATTACCTTAAAGTTTTCAATACTCTTAATCATACTACTTGCATTCGTGGCTAGAGAGACTATAGCTACTATTAACAATAAGGTGCAGGCTCCAACTCTACCAATCTTGCATCTTCGTCATACAACAGTTTCTATTATCAACAAGGTGAAGGCTCCTAATCCAACACCCTTGACTCTTCATTGCAAGTCTAAAGATGACGATCTTGGATTACAAACGATCCATTATAAAAAAGATGTTTACAGGTTTTCATTCACACCAAATTTTTTACCAATTATGCCTACATTATTCTTTTGTAGTTTTAGATGGCCTCAAGATCGCCGTCGTCATTATCTTGAAGTTTTCAACGAAAAGCATATGCCATGCGATAATTGCACATGGGTAATACATGTAAATGGAGGCTGTTTGAATGGACAATGTATTCCTTGGAGAAGCATCCATTAATGGATGCATACGACGCTTCAAAGTGGCCGCAAATAAAGGGGTTGGATGAATTGGGACGTGCCCACCCTTCAACGTTTTAAATTATTTATTTTAATATATATTGGTCATAAGAACTTAGCATTGTAAAATGGCCAATAGTACCAATTTAATTAATAAAACTTTTCCCATAAAAAAATAATAATGTTATCTAAAAACTATGAACATCTACACTTCAATGTTATATATTTGATGTCTCCCATCGAAACCACCTAAGATGAGATTATACCATCTTTTTCTCTCCAATGATTGAATTTCTAGTGTTATGTTGTCTTGTGTAGAAGTAACATTTTCTGCAGTAGACTTTATAATGTGCAGTCATTCTAATATGGAAAGTTGTTTGAAACTTACTGTCATATCTCACAAAATATAGGAAATGCTACCAAAATATTACTACCAATTAGTTATCTAGGCAATCTCTATTAAAAACACCGTTGTTTAACCGGAACACAAATTTGAACCTATTAATATATTATATTTGGGCTCGTTTTTTTAAAATTTCTTAATATAAGCGGGGTGATGGTTGTAAAATAAAGGGGCCGCAAATAAAGGGGTTGGATGAATTGGTTGTAAGAACTTAGCCTTGTGATTTCAAGAAACTCATTCAAATCTAAACGGGGTGATGGTTGTAAAATGGCCAATAGTACCAATTTAATTAATAAAACTTTTCCCATAAAAAAAAGATAATGTTATCTATAAGTAAATGAGGCTTGTAAAAAACTATGAACATCTACACTTCATTGCTATATATTTGCTGCCTCCCATCGAAACCACCTAAGATGAGATTGTACTATCTTTTTCTCTCTAATGATTGAATTTCTAGTCTTGTGTAGAAGTAATATTTTCTACAATAGACTTTAGAATACGCACTCATTCTAATAGGGAAAGTTGTTTGAAACTTACTGTCATATCTCTATGTTTCCTTTTATATAAATACTAGGTCGGTCCTAAGATTTTTGGTGTCATGGGCAAAACAATAAAATTGTATCCGTTTAATTATTCCAATATTTTTCTTCTTGTATTTTTTTGTTGCACAAGATTCATTTATAATCAAAGTTCTCTAAAAATATATTTTCAATAAAATTAATTAAAGCAAATTAAAAAATATATATCTATATAGTACTAACTACCGGGTGAAAATAATAATTTTGATGCCCCTAAAAAAAATGTTGTACTGGACTACCGTAGTCCACCCTCATGGCTACCCTTGCATAAATATTATACATAGGTTAGATTCTCCCACTAACTTTAGAGCCTGAAATATTCTAAATTACTAACCAAGAGATGTAAATGTTTGAGGCCCCTAAATCATCTTTTAAATAGTCTCACAAGTGTTTATGTCAGTAGATAAAAAATCAATCTAAACTAAATAGGACTTAATTCAACATTTTAAATTGTGGCCGCGTCGTCTCTGTTCTATTATAGACAGACAGTGTTGTCAAATTTTTAACAGTTCCATGTAAAATAACACAGCAAAATTTTTACAAATCACTGTTGTTCCACTATACTCTAGTAGTACAGAGTATATCAAACCGTCGTCATTTTAGCATTATAGCTTTGCAGTGTAGCATAAAGTGAACAAGCCGGTGTTTGCATACTGTTACACTAGGATTGAGCTTGTTAAGAACATAGAATTTACATAATACATTATCACATGCAGTATTGTTAAATAGCAGCTATAGTATTTTGGGAATTTGAACAAATCTCTATTGTTCCGTGAACACTATTTAGTATATAATGTTGTTAAATAGCAGCTATAGGTGTCCTATAACACACTATTGCATAGTGCTATAGCGTATTTTGAACTTGCATCTATGTTTTGCGATCAGCTATTGACAATACTGATCACATGTCATTTACAATTGTTTACCCGATCGAAATTTTACATATATCAAAGCATTTATTTATTTAAGTCTAGAGTTAAAAGATGAACCGATATGAATGCAGAAGTTTTATTTGATCAAGTAGCATAAGATATATTTTGTTGATTTATTCTTTGTTCCAACAAAATTGCCGTCTTAGCTAGGTTGTGCAATTCATTAGTGGAGAGATGTTTTAACAATTGCGTCAATACATTCTATCGGAGTTCATTTGATCAAGCCTAACATTTGACCAACGAAACTTCTTAGGGTTGATGTATTAAAGAGCAGAATGATAAAGAGGTCGAGGGTTTGATCCTCATCTCTTGCACAACACTAACATTTCAATTTGTGAGTATGCGAAAAATGAAAATCAAGTTTTTTCAGTTTTAGAGACACAAGAAATTGGATTATATGAATCTAATAATGGCAGAAGATTAATAGAAGTCTTCAAAATTGATAAAAGAGCATTTTTATGCTGCATCAATATATGTTAGATTATTGATTGTATGTTTGATTTGAAGGCAAGTCTTGCATTTTGCTGTAACTGATAACGAGTGGAGACCCTATATATTTCAACTAACTAGGTAAAGCATAAATACATATATTTTTTTGAGGTGTAATTAAAGCATAAATACTTATCAAAAATTGGGGTCAGCAACTATATACTGAACTGCCTGAGAAAAATCAAACTAGAGTTTGGTAAGCAACTATATACTGAACTCTAAAAGATACAAGTATAACTGCAGTTTTGGTTGTCTGCTTTTACCATTTTGTAAAATTGGTTCCCTTATTTTAAAATTTGACCGTCTTAATCTTTCCATCAAATATTTGATCTAAAATATAATGATATGACTTGTTTTAAATAAAAAATTTAAGAGAATGTTATAATAGTTTCATTGATATTGATCTTTCTAAATCAACGGATCATATACCACCTCATTTAAAACACATCACATTATCAATTTTTAGTTCAAAAATATGATGGAGCAAAACAGTGAAAATAACGGAGCTAAAATTGAAATTAGTCCGTGTTGTTTCTGGTTTTAGAAAAATACCTTTAAAAAGAATTTACCACCGGGGAGATTTTCAGGTTGAGTCACGACCAGGTCGCTCTCTTTAAGATGTTTTGCGACATTACCCGAATTTGTGCAAGGTAGACTGTCAACCGCGCCGCCTCTAGGATAAAATAGTCAGTTCAAGTTGTGTGATTACCTATTGTACTGTACATAATCATTTGAGAATTAACACCCTCAATATGGTATAAATATCACTCTAACATGGTATGAATATCGCTCGAACCCGAAGGGACAAAATGAGTAGAAAAAGAGAAGAATGACTCGTCAACATAAGTCGAAGGGGTGAGAGAGGAAAGGAATTTGAAGTATCAGAATATTTTTCGGTGTACCGAATGAACTAGGTGAGCTCTCCTTTTATAGGTAACGAATCCGGAGAAACTTAATAGTTAAGTAAACTTAAAAGTTAAGCAACCCGCAGATCGGTTTCAAGTAACAACGGACCAGAATCAGAACACGCGAGTGGATAGAAACTGGAAATTTCCGGATAGTTTGTTGGATCGGATTTTAACGAAACTTGTTCGTTGAGAAAACACTTTTTAGATAATGATTAAATTAAAAAATAATAATTTAACATTTTCAGGTGTTAAAAAATAGATATCTTTTTGACCCAATTTCAAGCCCGGACAGAAGGCGGCGTCGCGCGTGTGATATAAATATATACTCATAAACACTCACCCCTTCACAAAAGCAGGTACCCCAAGGACCCTTGGAGGTGTTCCCCCGGTTATATAAACACTACTAATGTGTGTTCTATATTATGTGAGACATTTTTATCAATTCACACAACACTATTTTATTCAACGTGACTTTGTGTTTAATCTTCTAACTTCCACTCAATTTTGACTACATAATATCATAGAATTTTTTTCCCTTTTAATTTGTTTTCTATCTTTCAATCTTTTCCTTTCACAGACTTTCTTTTTCCACTCTACTAAATTACACTACTAATGGCATTTGTGAAATTTCCATTCAAGCCTGTTTCGATATTATACCTTTGGACTGTGGTCTGAAACTTGAGGCTAGTACATCAATGTTAATTTGACGTTATTATTCATCAAGTTCAATAAGGCCAATAATATAATCATGGGCGGTTCAACATGTAATTATGGCTTACATATTGGATGGTGGGTAAGAGGATATTATTCACCAAATAGTAGACAATGGCCCATAAATATAGGGGAAAATAATAATAATAAAACCAGTGGTTCCTGTTTTATAATTTGTTATTGTATAAAGATTTTTGAAATATATCAAATATTCTTGTAAACAAAATTCAAATTCTTATAATAAACTACACAAACATTTTTTTTTTGAGTGAATAAACTATACCAACATGATAAGCCACTTTGTCAAGGATTAAGGATTTTTTTAATTAAATTTTCATTGCTAGCATGCTTGGATATTGTTGATAAATAACAAGATTTTAAATTACGGTTACAGCAGCAATGACTATACAATTGTGAAGGCCTTTAAAATCCAAGTATCTAACCAAGTGATAGAGCTCTATCATTAATGAGCTTAAGTTGAGAAAGAATTTTTTTGGAGAATCCATCACCTCAAAAATAAAAAAAGTACCAAAATCTTGCCATAGTCTATAAATCACTTTCTTATATGAAATTAAATAGTATCGAAAAAAAATTCACTTTATATTGATCAAGTGGTTATGCACTAGTTTTATTTGTATTTATAACCTTTGCAAGCCACGTCCCTCATTTGGCCTTTAGAATCACTAATCTCATTGTTAATAGGGACGATGGGTGACTAATCATGCTGTTAGGGCATGGATTACTACTTCCACCTATCATATAAGTCATACATGACTTTGGAATTAGTCACTTTAGTCCCTGAATGGGGAACGATTCGTCAATTTAGTCCCTGAATGCAGATAATATGCAAAACAGTCCCTGCATGGTCAATTTCAGGGACTAAAGTGACTAACGAAGTCTACATTCAGGGACTAAATTGACTAACGGAGTCTGCATTCATGGACTAAATTGACTAACAAAGTATACATTCAGGGACTATTTTGCAATTTATCTGTATTCAGGGACTAAATTGACGAATCGTTCCCCATTCAGGGACTAAAGTGACTAATTCCCCGAATTATATTATATAAGATTAGTGGCTCTTAAGGTTTAGGGTAGGCAAATGTTGCTTGATTACTTAATCCTTTTTAGACATACTAGTATGAAACCCGTGCCTTGCACGGGAATTATTCCGCTGATTTTTTTTATATATTTAAATTTAAATTTATGTTGATAATATTTAAAATACATGTTTTTTTTTTGTTAAAATACATGTTAAAATGTATGTATATTATATATATATATATATATATATATATATATATATATATATATATATATATATATAAAGGTTATACATATATCTTTGAGGTGATTTTTTATTAAATTATTTGGTTCTAGAGACAAATAGATAATCATGTTGACAATGAAAGTTGAACACACGACTTTACAGATAAGTTAACTCTTTACTAAATAAGTCAACCTTCATCGACTATTTTTATAACACTATTTAAACTATTTTATTATTTTAATGACATCTTTTGATATTATTTGCCAAAAAATTATTCTTTTTATATTTGAGTGCAATAAAATGAAGTGGTTTCCATTTAAACATGAGTTTTTTTTCCTAAAAAAACAATCTAAACATGCTTATTCATGGTTAGAAATGAAGGACTTTAATCCAAAAACTATTTTGATATACATGCAAAGGAATCTATTAAAAAAAACACCTAACTTTAATAATCTAAATCAATTTAAATGGGAACACATCATGTGTTAAAAGAAATGAAAAACTTATGTTTCATCGCAAAACTAACTTAAGAACAAATTAAACAACTAACTCCGTCTTGGAAGATACCATCACGTGAAATTAAATGATACATATTTGATGGTAGATCGATCATCTTTACCAACCCATGTAAATTTAGTGTGATACACTTTGTCTATCTTGAAATTGTGTCTAATAGTCCATTAACTTACTTTTTCCTTGCTATTCCTAGCACATCTTAAAAAAAAAAAAAATCTAATTTTTTATTTTTAACATTTTTTTATTAAATCCTTGTTTTTTTTTTTTTGTTCCTAGCATTATCCCACTATTTTTTTTAATAAAATGCAAAACTCTTTTATATATTGCATTATCTTTTTTCGACAAATAAATGAACAATGTTTAAAAGAATAAACATAACTCTATTTCGTATTTCATTATCATTCAACTAATATCCAGGATAAGAAATACTCCTCCCGTTTCGTAATACATGTCGCAGTTTTAAAATGTGCACTATTTATCTAACTTACTTTGACCATTATTTTTAACTAATATATAAATACAAATGTTAGCATGTAAGCCATTATTTGTATTTATAACCTTTGCAAGCCACGTCCCTCATTTGGCCTTTAGAATCACTAATCTCATTGTTAATAGGGACGATGGGTGACTAATCATGCTGTTAGGGCATGGATTACTACTTCCACCTATCATATAAGTCATACGTGACTTTGAATTATATTATATAAGATTAGTGGCTCTTAAGGTTTAGGGTAGGCAAATGTTGCTTGATTACTTAATCCTTTTTAGACATATACGCTTTCAAATAAAATCTAAGGTCTTTAATAACAGTGCTCAATGAGCCTCAATTAATTAGATAGCTAAATCTGCATAATCCAAATACCATCTTTTCATGATTAAGACAATATTAGGGCCATTTTTCTATTCCTCTTTTTTTTTTAAAAGCGCGAATAATTTTGAAAGGAACTTCCTAACAAGTGCCCTTAGACCATTCACAATGGTGAGGTCTTCACCATTTAAGATCCGGTACCTAATAGGTACCTCCATTGAGGATTTTTTTTTTTTTTTGGGTCTTTTAAGACCCAGGGTCTAACTTAAGACTCTCATTTTCTTAAATGGACCAAACATTACTTTTTATTAAAATAATCATTCTATTGTTGAAATGTAAATGATGAATAATTAGTGATGGGACCGATTTAGACCTTTTGTCATAGGGTTTCAATTGGAGTGACTGGGTGCTTATTAGGTAATATTATTAAAAAAAAATCAAAAGAGTGGTGTGTATACGTGAGACCCGTTTAAGAACTCCAAATTGAGGTCCAATGTGGATGCTCTTAGGGCATTGTTTAAGCATCTAAAATTAGTACCTTTTACATTGAAAATTGTGTAATTATGATTTTTTCATATGTTTGACTTGCATTTCCAAGACAAAAATATTTGTTGATGGGTTCCTTGAACAATGTTCTTAGAGCATTTGTTAGCAAGAGACATTCGAAAAATAAAAATATTTTTTTTGTATCGTTTGGAAGAGTAAATTCAGACAAAATGGGTACATTTTCCCGTCCAAAAATATAGCTTGGCGTGGTTTTTAAAAAATAATGGGATGTCAAAATAATAGTTTCCAATATATTATTATGACTATTACTTTTTTCCACCCTACCTATTTCTCGCGCGCCCTGTAAATTTTACAAAAATGCTCATGAGCAATTCGGATTTTAAAATCCGAAATGATTTTTCACTAATTCGGATTTTATAATCCGAAATATGCTTATGTTATGTATAATCAGCAATCAGAATCTCTCTCATTTCAGTAGTTTTGAATTTTGCTTTTAAAAACAACCAAAAAACAAAATAAAAAAATGCTAAAAATTTATCAAATAAAAATATAAAAATACCACCGAAAAAATCTAAAAATCAAATAAAACTAATACAATTTTTTTTGGATTTTTCTGAGAATATGAAAAAAAATTAAAAAAATTAAAAATGGGTCTAAACGATGGAATTTTGGATTTTGAGGGGCGGAGTCCAGTAAGAAGTCCCTTCTAGTGAAGTCTTGATCCTTGATTTTTTTTTCTTATTTTCTGTGAAAGTTTTGGAGTAATCGAATCAAGTAGCCCAATTATCGTTTTTTTGACTGAAAATAGCTAACAATAACCTAAATCAGGAGGATGATAGTTAGGAAGATTTATGTTACTTAAAATGACTATCCATGTTATAAGCATATTCAGAATTGGTGCTAATACATTTTGGATAATATAATCCAGACTGTTTTTCTCTTAAAATATGATGTTTAGGGGGTGTTCAGATTCTATAATCCGAAAAAATCAAGGAACACGCTCTATTTTTTGAGGTATTTGGATTATAAAATCTGAATTGGTGAAAAACTCATTTTTTTTCACCCTATAACAAAGGGAAATCTCAGTTCGGATTTTAAAATCCGAAAATCACAAGAGCATTTTTGAAAAATTAACAGGACACGCGAGAATGGCATAGGGTGTGAAAAGTAATAGTTTATTATTATATCTTGATGTCTAATGATGGCCCAAGAGGATCTGATTCAAACTACTGGATTGGGCTGTCTCAAAAAGAATATCTTAGTCCAATCTCAATAATATCATCTTGATGGTAGTGACAGAATATATGAAAAGATATTTACCACTTCAATGCTTTTTATAACACAATTGAAGTAAATTGAAATAGGGGAATAATGAAGATAAAAAATTCCAATAATCCTTGGTTGCACAAGGATCGTATGACTCATTGACTAAGATTATAATCCAACCTACATAGTATAGAATGGCAAATTTTTCTTCAATGCCACTCAATAAAAATATCTGTCACTTGCAACAAAATTATAAAATGTCATTACCCAATAAAAAATGGATAGACATACAAAATAAAAAAAGAAAACCATATAAACTAGAATCATACCATTTCACATGGATACTTTTTTCTTCCTCGTAGGATTAATGTCTTTTGTCTCTTATTTACATGGAATAATGTTGAATTGATCCAAATTCTATCATCATTAATATTCGGTTGCATACATTATCCAGAGTTATAATAATGATGAATTTTTTTATCAAAATAAAATGATGAATTGATTTAAATTCTATCTTGAACACAACATATTCCTAGTCCTACCTTTTTTTTTTAAATAGTTGTCCAACACTAAATATCAAGTCTCTATACCCAATTAAGTAAATTAAATGTGTTTAATGATGTAATTAGGTATAGCATATCCTGCCTTTTTAACAAGTTATCAGCACCAAGATGAAGGAGTGTTAAGAGGTGGATTGGTAAGAGATTTGAAGATTTATCCCTATTTCTAACATAATAATACTAACAATTTAACATTTGATAGTTTCAAAAAATATTTTCATACTTATTTTTGCGTTGAAATTTTTTTACATTTAGAAAGAGACCAAGCAGATACAAAACTATGACAGAGAAGTGAAGATGCTAAAATATGGTCAAAAGTAAAGTCAAGGGGACAACTTGGAGTTGGGGGACCAAATCCTCCACTTAGCTTCTATATTTTTTTTTCTTGTGACCAAACATATGTAAGCATAGAATCAATGGAGGGGTACCCTCCACCATCCATAACCTAAAAAATTTCTTCCCATTTTCCCATGATTGTCCTCATACATGGATCCCAAGTTCCCCCCATCCACACTTCTTATTTAATATGAAGGCTTTGAAAATAAAGGCATACAACTATGATAGTATAAATTATTATGTCAAAATGTACCTTTCGCCTAAAAAATATATTAGTTTAGTAATCATGCCCAAGTTGCTAATTATATATAGAACCATATTAGTGTGATTTCCTTTTCAAAATAATATTTTAATTTTCTCAACAACAAAAAAAAAATAAGCATTTCCTATTTGTCAGAAGAAAAAAAACGAGCATTTCCATATATTTAGTTTATTTAATTTAGTTTATTTAATGAAAACTAATAAAGTAAGTTACCCTTCAAAGATAAATTAACTTTAAAAATCAATTAGTATTTCCTTCATTTCAAAAATTAAAGTAATGAAACAAAACAAAAATATTCGGACGAAATCTGTTCAGAAAAAAATATTCTGACGAAATGGATATTTACCACACTCACACATTACATATCAATAATTTGTGCTAGACTCAATGGTACATCAATGGATATTTAGAAATACCCGGGTTCTACGACATTCACATTGTGCACCGATCACTTCCTTAATTTCTTTAAGTTCTAACCTATAATGAATTTTTTTTGACAAAATACAATGAATTAACTATATGTTTTTCATTAATTGGATGAAAATTTATAATGATGAATGATGTCCAATCAAAGGTTATATGACAAAAACTTTAGCAAAAGCATGTAATGGAGAATTGATCAATAAAATACTGCCAATAAGATCAAATTCAAAGCCTTCTTAGTTGAAATTATTTGAGTTCATCAGTTAACTTGATTATCATTGATCAAAGGAATTAATAAAAGACAAGCTAGTGTTAAAGATACTACACTATTAAAAAAAAGATAGATTTAAATAAAATATAATTTAAACTCAAATGAAATGTTTTATTAGTGCAGGCCAAGGATAGCCAAGGAATAACAAACCAAACCATGTTGGTTTCCACATGGTGTATGCACAAAAAATTAATAACAAAATCCCCCACCAATCATAGTACTGTCTCTTTTTCTTACACGTACACACACATATGCAACCAAAGTGCAAGCTTATTGCACGGTAATTAAACTAAGATTTAAAGCTTAGTTGTCTCTATTCTATTCTATAAAGTTGATAAAAGCATTCCTGGTTAGAAGGGTGGTGGTGGGGTTTGGATAATAAGCAGCATGCCCCTTTATAAAAACTATAGAGAGCATCAATTGAACAAACCTATCACAATAATCATTGTGAGGGTTCTTCAAAAAAATAATCATTGTGAGGACTTCCACATTTCAAATCATCCTCTAAACTAACTTATTGTATCGTTAAGTGAAAGTTGAAGATCATGTCATATCTCAAATTACACGGTTTAAATATCGTGGATTTATTATACAAAATGACAGATTAATAGAAATAGATGTATATCATCGTATTTAAGTTTGGTGGTTGAAATAGAGGAGAGCTTCAGATGTTGTATGGTACGGAGTTTTGGATGGTTAAGAACCAACACAAAAAGCAAGTAAGTGTAGCGAAGATGACGATGTTGTGTTGGATGAGTGGTAAGGCTAATTAGATACTGAGTTATAGTAGAAAAGATGGTAGAAAAATATGTTTAGGTGGTTGGGCATGTAGAGAGAAGACATGTAGATATTGTAATACGAAAAGTATATCAGATCGAGGAGTTCAAATCAGAAGAGGTAGATGAAGACCTAGAAAAAACTATAAGAGAACATATTAGAAAAGATTTAGAGGTTAATAAGTTTGATCCAAATATGATTTATATGGCGTAATTTGATCCATGTAGTTGACCCAACTTAGTATGATAGGTTTTAGTTGTTATTGTTCGATTTAATGTATAATTAATTAAGTTTATAGTTAAACAAGTGTTGGATTATCTTATTATTTAATGATATTCTAATTCTTAAGTAAAAAACAAAATTCGAGTGCAAAGGCATCACTTGGTGAAAATGACATTCAAACTATGTTAGCACCCCATAGCCACTATGTCATTTCCGGCACCACGATAAGTAATATTAAATACATAAGGATAAAAATAATTGGGAGGGCTAGGCCAAAACTTAATTATACAATTCCAATGATGAACAACAATTGCCTCATGAAACCCTTATCAGTAAAACTCCAAAGGGATAAATACCCGATAAAGAGAACAAAAAGTGAAAGGCGAAATAACAAGTCAAAAGAAAATCAACGGCAACTTACATTAGGAAAATAATACGAAAAAAAGTATCAATGGAAACGAAGAAAAAAAAAGATGAAGAGCCTTATTGCGAGAAAAATCATCATAGATTAAGTTGGTGTATAGTCCCACCACACCACAATAGTGATCTAAAACCCACAAATAGCCAACTTATTTGCACAACTATTCCCTCCGGTCCTAAATATAAGAGAAGATTTCATTTTCAGGTTCATTGAATTAATAATGTATTTAGTTTATATTATAGTCCAGACGCATTAATAATTCAATAAACCTAAAAAAAGATTCTTATCTTATATTTAGGACCGGAGGGAGTATTATCTTATCTGAAGATATGAGATACTCGAAAACGAAATCCTTGAATTGTATTGTGAAAGTCAGACAAACGGTTTTGTAACCTCCAAGAACCTAAGAGGGATTACTAAAATGTTGAATAGTCAATGAGAAATCACATTCAAAGCTAAAAATTTGCCCATCTTTTCTAGAAACAAAGTATATAGCATGTATAACACCACTTGTTTCATCTTGGAAAGCATTAGCATTTTCCAAGGACTCATAGAAACCACCAAGAAAATTCCCACTGTTATTTGTGAAAATTCCTCCAAATTTGACAACCCAAGACAACCTTTACATCACCTTTTATTATGTCAATCACATGTTTGACAATAAATTTGTCTTCAAATCTAAAATGATTCATACATTTACACATTATCCAGAGAATAATAATGATAAAAGACAGGATGAGAACTTTAAATTGTTTACACAATTATAGTTAGGAATATTGAGAACTTCCTTAGTAGGCACCTCTTCGGACTTAGCCGCATCAACATCCGTATCCACAACTTTTCCTTCATATCCATCATTGTCCATTGGACTCCTTCTCTTCCTCCTCATCATCAATTTCGTTATTATTGTTGGCTGATATGACAAGAGCAACGATAAGTTAGAGGGGGTGAATAGATTATCCCAGTTTAAAAATATTGTTCGTAAGCATGGTTTTATAAATTTTCTTTTGAAATCAAATGACTATATAAGATTTTGCAATAGCTTCAATGATAATAGAATAAGCAATGACACAATAACAATTCAAATTGGAACAAGAAATTCACTCTTGAATTGTAATTTATCAATCAATTATTAATACACACTATAATCCACAAAATCAATAAATATTTCAAACCAAACCTAACCTTAAACAAGAAATCACTATCATAAGAAACTAAACAACTTTGATATATATGATGAGATTATCAACAAGTTAATCTCTAATATGAAAGGTGATTGAATTGATAAATCAACATTGTTCTTGACAAGTAGGTTTTAGAAATTATTCAATCACAAAGTATATAGAAATTAACCTAATCCATCAACATCATATATCAAAGTAAATTTGCATAAATTAAAAAGTAAGAGAAAAGATACAGCTGGATTTATAGAAGTTCCTCTATTGTCCTCGCTAAGGGTACATCCTTTCTTCGTAAAAGAAAATGACTCTTATACAGACTTCCACTAGAATGTTGAAAATGTTTACAGGAGTTAATTACAAGGTTCATTAAATTTATTAATCACCACAATCCTAAATCTTCTACACTATAGAACCACTCCAACGCCTCAAATCTTTAGGCTCCTTGAAATTGGATGAATCACAAGGTCTTCGAATCAAGCTAACATGAAATCTTTTGATCTTATTGCACAAAAAATCTTCATTTCTATGACCACGCTTCGATCCCTTTGAACATTGATTGTTTGAGAAACAACCCCCACAATTGTCTTTGTACGTGAAAAGTACCTCCTTTTGCTTTAGATCCTTGATGTTCCACCAAGATCTTTGAGTGAAACCAAACTTACAGTCATCTTATAACACCCTAACAATCAAGATCTTAAATCCTACAAGTGTTCTTAGAAAATATGTTTAATCAGAAGAAGTTTGTAAAAAAAGAGAAAGGGACAAATTTATAGTGTTTTTGCAATTTTTTTCAATGAATGATAGAAAGAGAGAAGGAGACTATATATAGGTGAATAAGTTGGGCTAAAAATTTAAATGAAAAAATAGCCTTTGATTCGAATCGAAGAAAGTATGATTTGAATTATTAATGTAACTTTAGAAATATGAGATGTTATGAAGATTGATTTGATTGCTATGAACACTATTCGAATTAGCTATTTCTAGATGAAGATTGATTTAAATCATCAAGAATTTGATTTGAATCAATCACCTTCAAAATTTAATTCGAATCAATCGTCTTACACGACAAGCCCTAGAAGATGAATGGTATGAATCAAAATATGCAAGGCATATTTGATTTAAATCAAGCTTACAAAAAACAAGATTTTATCTAAAAATGGCCAACTTATTACTAAATCTTTAACATAAGAGATTCAAAATAATGAGTGGCACAAAAGATTAAGAGATTTTGATCAACAAGATGCTTGACAAACTAATATGAAAATAGACAAAAACATAATCATGAATCAAAATTAAACATCATCAAAACCACTTAAGGTGATCCAAAGAGCAACTACAATTATCACTTATGATCTCTCCACCTTGTACAACTTTGGTGTATTTGCACCTCATCCAAACTCGCTCCAGACCCTATCACTCTAGCAGACTGAATAGCTGCACAAAAACCTAAAATAAAATTCAATAGTAGATTTCAAAGTGAACTCATGATTTGATTGCACTGGATCAGCAATCATTTTCTTTGCCACATGGGCATCTTTTTCCAGAGAGACATCATAATTCTTGAGCTTCTCCACCTCAGAATCCAGACCCTTCACTTGGAATTTAAACCCTTGATCTGAATTCTAGCATTTGAGGCAATTTTTTGAGCGCCTTTATGACGTTTGGACTCGAACTCCTACTATTTCTGAAGATCCTTGATGGACTTCTCACATGTGGACTTTTAATTTTTTATCTTCTCGAAATCGGACTTCAATTTTTTTCAGTTCAAAGGTGTCATCTGCCTCACTGGCCTTCTTTTTCAATTTAGAATTCTTTTTTTTCCCTTTCAGTAGAGCTATGGAACATTCTCTATTATACACAACCACCTTCAAATGGTGAAGACCACATAGGGCATTCCATAGATACGAAGAGGATGCCAAGCAAACTTTGGCATCCTTGACGTTATTCATTCACTCACCATCATACTTCTACTTCAAGTGATCAATTAACTTAGCGTAGTTGTTGGTAGCATTCCAAACTAACTTGGAAGAGAATTCCCCACCATCTGTGAACTTGGGAAAATATTTTGTCCAGACATCTATAGTGGGAACTCCTAACTTCAAATCACATTGGCAACCCCAACACTTCTTCACATGTGAGTTCAAAATGGAGGGAATATATTCAAAAAGGAAATGACAAAGGGAATATATTCAAAATGGAGGGAACTATTCATCAACAATTACGATCAAACGATACGATCTCACACAAGTGAGTTCAATGGTTCAAATCGCATCCAAAAAAGTCCACACTCACATCATTGCGGCAGCCAAATTCAAGACTAAAGAACGTGTTTAAAAGCATATGAAATAAAGTGAAGCAACTATTTAATAGTCACATAAAAAAAAAACTTTAGACTTCTACCAAATACTTAATCTAGAAGTATAGTGGTCCAAGAGATATTGTGTATAAACAAGTTTCCATCTCGGGATTTACACATTGTTAAAAAAATTTAAATTTTTTACATTGGATAATTTCAAAAACTTTATACTGAATCACCCTTAGACCTATTAGGCATCACAATGACCAAGGGTTTAGTGCAACGATACGAGCCTAAGATGCCTAACCCAATCAACCTTTGGGTCATCTAATATCAAATGTCATTAAAAATATGGCATGAATGCCCAATAAATGAATCATACCCAAGTCCACCGAGGTGGCCACCTCATCTCAATTCAATGCAAAACATGATCATACCTCTTGTACCACCTCAGAATACATCGTATCTCAGAACAACTTGCAACCAAGATAAGAACCATTTATGACGTCTCAAGAACCACCTCATTTCTACCTCATAAATAAACATATTTTCAATCCGCTTCACTGCCTTAAAAGTATAACCAACTTCTAGATAGATATTAGGTCGTTCCTATTCACAAGGACCTTGTTTAAATTAGATAGGCGCCCATTCCTATCTTATATTCAATTACTCTAAAGAAACATGAATATCCCATAACAAACTACACTAAATCGGAGGAGAAATGATAGCAACGGTAAGGAGCGTATCTCCGGATACACCACTATAAAATGGGCCATCACTACATGTATGACCACACATTACATATCTCACATATCTCACTTACTCTCTTCGAACTTTTTGAAGAGAGTCGTTTTGTTTGTAGAGAATGATAAATAAATATTTTTTAGTAATATATTTTTTATATTTAGAGTATTGTAACAAACGTATAATGGATTTGAAGAATTTACCCAAATCATTCTTCAATATAATTTTTGAGTTCTTCCAAATAAAAATAAACATGTCAAAATAGTCCCACACACACACACAAAGCACTACATTCTTTACGCCTCATTAGGCTTCAAATCTGCTTCATCTTCTCTTGTCGGTAACATTCAAAACTAACCTTGGTCAGAATAGAGTAATGTTATAAACATTGTCAAACTTTGTTGTTTTGTACATCATTTGTCAAGTTCTGTTTCATCGATTCCATATTTTTCTTTTTAGTAATAAGAAAAATATTATAAGGGTAATGTTAACCGGTGCCCCCGGGGCACTGGTTAAGGGAGTAAATATAGTAATATGACCTTGAAACTTGTGCAGTCAAATCATTCAATGTTTAAAAAGTATTATTTTTAATTTAAAACTTTCTTTTTCTGGTTTCCTTAACCAGTGCCCCGGGGGCACCGGTTAACATAACCCATATTATAATCATCTTATAAAAAAATATATAATCATAATACTCAATATAAAGACGTGGTGAACAGCAAAGAGACACAAAACTCTGCATCAAGCATCTAGGTGAATATTCTCTTCAAGGTTTTATTTATATATGATGATGATCTCATTCTTACTAGAAACATAGGCCAAGTCTCCTAATGAGGAACTGTCCTATTCACACTTCAGTTATGTTAGTGGCATCTTATTCATATGAGCGATTTGTGTAAGTAACGATAGCATGTGCAACAATCAATTTGATTTCCTAAAAAATATAAACATGACAAAAAAATATTATTTTGATGTGAAAAATCATCTTGACACACAAGAAAAAAATAAGACCATGAATTAGAAATGGTTAACATGATTCTATAATAGATATTAGTCATTGATAAAATTGGTTGCGAATACTTCACATCTATAATATAATTAACAAAAAAGATTATGAGAGACACACTTGGTATAAAGTTAGGACAAATTATCAACCTCATTGATAGTTTACAATAAATAATAAATTTGAGTAATAAATACTCCTAAATGTGTTCATACTTCATGCTAGTTGATAGCTAAAGTCTTTCTAAAATAAAAAAATAATAATAAATACTAAAGTTTTTCTAAAATAATATTTGCAAAATTCAAATATATGACGGTATACGAGATTAGTATCAACAATGAGATCTAAAGGGAGGTTGTATGAACAATAAGATCAAAAACGACAAAATATGTTTTCAATACATAGAATTAAATTAATCAAGTAAAATTACATATTTTGACATCCATCTGATGACAACTTTGTTGACAACCTTGTTTTTCTCACTTCTGATTGATCAAAAACAATGGAGAGAGAAAAAGGAAGAGATAGGATAACAACATCATGTGAGTATAAGAGAGAAAGTTGTCCAAAAGTTGTCAAAAAGTAGTTGTCAAAATATCATTTATGAAGGTGAAATTAGCAGCTAAAGTTTCATTCATGAATTCAAGAAAGTGGACCCCACTAAAATAGCATATTACGGCATCATAAGAGGATTAGGTGTCAATGTTAAAAGAAAATGAAAATGACAAAAAGAAAAAGAAAAGAATGGTTGAAAATGAAGGGAATATCAAAAATAAATAAATAAAATTATTAAGTAAGTATGATTCGTGTTGTGCCTTGTGCTGGGGTAACTTGAACCAATCTTGTTTCATGCTTTGAAACAGACAACAAACAAACACATGGCATTTAACGGTCATTGACTTCACGTTTCAGTTGTCGTCTCCGTTACCTTAAACTACACGTTCCTCCGTTTCCCACCATAAAACAATGGTTGCTAGCTTCATTTTTACTTATTGATAATAAAATTATTTTACACGTTTATTTAATAATTTATTATAACACTAATTGATAAATATGACAATTCATATGTTATCATTTTTTTTTTAATATGTTTTCATATTTATTGATTAACTAACAACATATCATTGTCCTCATGAGCATGACTCAGTTGGCAGAGACATGCATTGTTATATGCAGGGGTCGGGGTTTGAACTCTGAACACCACACTTATTCACCTTAAAAAAATGTGAATTCTAACCACTAGTCTATTAGACCAATAAAAAAAACTAACAACATATCATTTGATTCATGTGTAAAATAATTGTATAATGTATACTAATTAAATTCCTTTTTTTATCTTGTCAAATAAAAAAATCCTTTTCTTTATGTCATTTTTATTCTAAGATGAAAAAATATGTAACTTGTGTCGATTTTTCTGCCATATTATTCTCTTTTTTATCTTATCTATTATTTCTGTTTCATTTTTCTCTTTTATATATGTACAAAAATTAACTAAAGTCGTGATAATTTTTCAACCATGAAAGTAATTGAATGTTGGTAATTTTATCATAGCGTAGCGACCAAACCAAAAGTATAAAGAACTCAAAACTCAAATCTAAATTAACTATTTAGTATGATTTTTCTTTTTTCATGTTTAGATTCATATCAAACAAAAAAAATAACAAGAGAATAGCACTAAAGTGTTTGTCTATCTGCATTTTTCTTTTATATTTGGTTGTTATAAAATAGTTTCTTTTTTTTAATTCCATTTATGTGTTTTTTAAATTTGAAATAAGATAAGACTATTAATGAAAAAAATTGTAGAAGAAAAATATTCAATTTAAAAATAGTTAGTTTTCAAATTTTTTATAATTTTGAAATAGATTTAGAATAAAATTTAAATTTGAAAAATAAATGTATTGTTAAAGGGAATTTTGCCCATACTATATTATTTTAAAAATTAGCCATACTTGGATGGGAAGGTAAGCAATCTCTTTCGGTGTAACCATATGTTTGAATCTAGTCATGAGAATACACCAATGTTAAATCTGATAAGGGAGAGTTTTGTCGAGTGAGGATCATCTTCATTTGACAAAATAAATAGAGTATACAATTTGGAGAGAGATAGACACAAAAAATAGATTATGGGTTCTACCACGTGTGTACCATCGTCATTAATTATTTTATATTTTTAATTTTTTTTGTGATTTTATCTCTTCAAATGGAAGAAATTGAAATATATCATAAATGGAGAGAATCCTATATGAGTATTGCCACTTATTGCGGTCTTATCCAAACTGATGGATTAATCTCTGCAAGTTGCGGGTAGGGGATATCTGATTCACTTAAAAAAATAATCTTGAAAATTAATTGTATTTATGTATATTTTAAATTAAGATTTAATGTAAAACATTTTTACACATGATTCAAATCAAATCACGTCATATAGATATTTACGGAGATATTTTAGAAATTCGACTATAAAAGTGGCATTATGCTTCAATTTAATTGAATACATGTGTCCGAGATTTCTAGTAACACAAATGCATACACATGCAAACTTGCATTTTCCAAGTTGTGGTGAGACTGTAAATTTAGTTCATATTTTGAGGGAGCAGAACATTTGTGTTGACTTTATAGATAAGGAGGCTTCCGATTCCGCCTGCTCAACTCACTGGACTCGTCCTCCAGCTGACTTAGAGTCTCTCCTTCTAAGAGACAATCCACCTAGTTAGTTTTATTGTTTTTTTCCTTTTCGTTTTGCTTGTTACAATGTAACACCACCCAAAAAAAAAATTAAATACATGTGTAAAAAATTATATCGTCAGTGTATAGACATTAAACTCTTTTAAAACAATGTAACACCACCAAAAAAATAAGGCTTAATTGCATGTTTGGTCCCTTATGTTTATTTTAGTTTTCAAGTTGGTCCCTTATGTTTTGAAAGTTTCAAGTTGGTCCCATACGTTTATTTTAGTTTTCAAGTTGGTCCCTTACGTTTTGAAAGTTTCAAGTTAGTCCCTTATGTTTATTTTAGTTTTCAAGTTGGTCCCTTATGTTTATTTTAGTTTTCAAGTTGGTCCCTTATGTTTTGGACCGACTTGAAAACTAAAATAAACATAAGGGACCAACTTGAAAACTAAAATAAACATAAGGGACCAACTTGAAACTTTCAAAACGTAAGGGACCAACTTGAAAACTTTTAAAACGTAAGGGACCAACTTGAAACTTTCAAAACGTAAGGGACCAACTTGAAAACTAAAATAAACATAAGGGACCAAACATGCAATTAAGCCAAAAAATAAATAAATACATGTTTAAAAAATGAGATTAATTAGAATAGACTGACAGTGTAAAACAACTTTACACCATCAACCAATTAAATTCATCGAATTAGACACATCATCTTAAGTGTTATGAGTGTTAAAAATGGAAAAAATCAAATAAAATCTTGGCATTTTTAATCTTTTCTAATAATTGTCTTCTGCCCACGTTTTTTAATTTGGACATTTGATTTTGCCATTTTTAATCTTCATTATGATGTTGCATTCTTTCACCTTGCCAAACCTTGTCTTCATATTCTAATTTTGCAAACCTTTGTTCATGTATGATCCATGAAGTCTTTTAGAGTTGCAAAACTCAACAAGTTACTTTTTGGTTTTTTAGAACCATCATGAAATCTTTAACATAGCACAAATTAAACACATGAATGTCATTGAAGCGGTTATGAAGGTTGAAGATTTCGAGTCAATTTATTTGAGTACATTTACTTAAGAGGTTGTTTGTTTTTCAATGGATTGATATACGTTGGTTAAGATTTCAAAAAGCATCATATCATATTTGGATCATTTGGTTAATGTTATGTTTTTTGCTTCCTTTTATTCTTCGGTAGCTATTTTTCCATTTTGTGAAAAATTGTTAGGAAATAGAAAAAGGTAGGACAAAGTTAGATAGAGAAAGTAAGAGAGACTTAGGTTGATGTTGTAATTTTGTAATCCCCTTGTTCTAGGCTAATAATAAATGTGGGATATGGTATTTATTATCCATATTTTATTTCATTTTTCCTTTTTATAACATTTAAGGTGATTTGTCTAATTGAATGAATTTCATTGGTTGATAGTGTAAAATTGTTTTACACTGTCAGTCTATTCTAATTAATCTCTTAAAAAATTACATTGTCGGTGTATAGACATTAAACTCTTTTAATTATTAGTACTAATATTTTTGTTGATTCATGTAGTTGTTGTAATAGTATAAAAATAGTGTTTGAAAAATCAAACCAATTATTTTTAAGTGGTTCGAAATTTTTTCTTCTAAAAAATAATTTAGCCAACAGTGTAATGGTTGACTATAGAATAGGAGAATAGCAAGGCAAGTTGAATAGAATTATGTGGTTTCATCGACTCTTTGGATGATATATCTTGGTTACAAAATATTGGAAAAGTGTCTCCGTGAACTTATCTCACTTGGTAAAGGATAATATATATTATATGTAGGGGCTGTGGTTCGAACCCCGAACACTCAATTTATTCACCTTTAAGGTGAATTTCTCTAGTCGCTAGGCTGTTTGGAAAAAAAATATATATATATATAAGGAAAAGTGATTCAATTATTTTTATGAGTTTAGTTCAAAATTTAATCTAAATACATCAAGTTTCTAACTCACATTTTTTTTTGAAGGAACTCACATTTTTTTTTATATTTCGTAAATGATGCTCAAGAATATACTATACTAAGGGTACGTTTGATCTGCCAATAAACGAAGAACATGACATGACAACTTTTGTACAATGTTTGCTTTTGTAAAATTGTTTCGTACAATGTTTGCTTTTGTAAAATTGTTTCAGCATTGATAGGACAAACTAGAGAGAATGGACAGAAGAAAAACGAAAATTCTTGTTATACACTAAATCAGGGCGCAATTTTTTGTCACATGTATAAATTGTTTAAAAATACCAAAATAGTCATTTGTCCATAAAAAAAATATTCAATATCATAAAAGTTTATCATGTATTCCCTTAAAAAAAAAGTTTATCATGTATTGTTATGCCTTGTGTTGTGTTAGTCGATCAAACCCATCTTAAATCTAAGGCATGACGGTCGTGATCCTCAATTAGTCTGATTTTATTTATTCTTGGTAAGGAAAAGTAAATACATATTGAATCAAGTTATCACCGGAAACTAAATATATGCACAATATATTTGCAATCATGTAGGTAAGGAAAGGTAAATACATATTGACTCAAGTTATCACAGGAAACTAAATATATGCACAGCATATTTTCAATCATGTAGAAAGTATTTCTTAATACCCGCCATAAAGTTGGTGAGTGAATGTCATAAAGTCTAAACTTTTGCCCAATGTCACACATTGATTTTTTTTTTCCTAAAGCCTTTGCATACACATTTGTTAACTAGCTAGAATCGTGTTGGTATGTAAGAAGGATGGATCATGCCAGCTTTCAGTTTTTCCCGTTCTATATGACAATCTATTTCAATATTTTATTTACACTCATGAAATATAGGTTTCACTGCAATGTGTAGAGACATTTGGATCCCATGATAACTAATCATTTTTAAGGATAAAAAATTATTACTTGATCAAGCAAATCTTTCAAAATATGTTATAGTAATTTTTTAGGAGGGGATTTTATACTGAAATTATTACTGTGTATTTTATATTTTGTACGGCAACTACACATTATCAATCAAATTATTATTGTTGCATATTTTTTTTCAACTTTAATAATTAATATTTTTATGCATTTTAATTGAAATGGTTAAATTAATATCAGGGTTGCCCCAATCTTATGTTAGAGGTATCAACCTAGTTGCACATCCTTCAAATTCTTGAAAACTCATGTGCTTCACTATGTCGGTAAGTTGTTTGAAAACTCATGTTGATTTGCTGTTTAGTGAAAGACGTTGCCATTACTACTGGATCCTCGGGTGTTTCAAACAATTGTACCTTATAAATGCTTGCAGGAACCATGGGAGTTGACAATCCCAGCATTTAGCAAGGCTTGCATGGTCGATATTGTTCTCACTTTCTAATCTCTAAAGTTGACAGTTGTTCCATACTATTGTGACTTTTTTTCAGACCTCAGGTGCACACGCCAAACATAGTCCTTACCTGGTGCATTAAATTTTAAGTGGTAAAGGTTGTATTGTCCCACTGAGTGTGCCAAATCTGTTGATGGAAGCTAAAATTAGCCGAGGTTGACTGAGTTTCCAAAACTCTAATTCCCTCTACTTTAAGTGATTGACAATGAGCGAGAAACTTTGTTCCTCATATGTGAGTTCCCAAACTTCTCCAGTAAAGTGTTAGGTAGGATTGGTTTTTGTGTTTAAGCTACAATAAGAAATGCATAAAAACAAAAGCTGAAAGATAAAATGATAAATTGCGAAAAAAAATTGTTTGATTGATTAGATGTGTCAATTACAATTTATAAACATAATATTTACTAGACAAACGACGTGATCTACGATGCTTAAACCTCTAATATTGTTTTACTTATATATTGTTTTTAATTTATACTATATTAGTTTAACCCTATTTTTATTCATTTAATTAATCAAATATTGTTTCGGACCGGCATGAAGGCCAATTCAAACGGCTCATGAAGTCCAAGCTTGAATATCTCAAGGAGCAGCACGGTAAAGGTGAACGTTAAAACCATGTGCGCGTCATCGCATAAGAGCGTGTCACGTTCAATCCTAGCCGTTGTGATCATCTCTAACGAGCTCCAAGATTTACGCCTCAAAACCCTAAAACAGTTAACGCTCTCATCGGCTATTTAAGCGTGACTCATGGTCACACTTAGGGACACATTCATTATTCACCAATTTTGCACGTTTTTTTCCACCTTTTTCATACCCTGACTTGAGCGCAGAAGTATTAATGTGCCTGCATACACAATTCTCCTCTCGAGCCTCGGTGACGAAGCTTGCTCCTCCTCTCACCGGAGCACCATGAACCACCACGACTACGACCAGTTATCTCGGAGCTTCACTGCAACAAACTCTCTGATCTTAACGAACAAATCAAATATATTTTTCATTCTATATTTTTTTAACCGTTAATATAACAACGATATATACAACAATCCGTGCAAAAGCAAGACTATTTCCCTTGTTTCTTTGTTAAGAAAACTATCTGTAGAATGATTTTAACTGTAAATTTAAAGTTTTATTATTATGTAAAAAGTAAAAAGAACAAATCAACAACAGTGGTGGCATGTACAGTAAACCAGTAACAACTAACACAACCACTAGAATTGTTGCTTTTAGGATATAACTATCTATATCCCCTCAAAGAAAAAAATGGATATAATTATGTTTGGCTGGTTCATATGAACCAATAAAAATGAACTGTTGATATATTATTGAAAAAACTAAAGGTGAAAATTGAGAAAGGGTAACCTGCAACTTAACTATCTGGAGGAAAAAAAATATATTAACATTTATTTTTT
The DNA here is from genome assembly GCF_051527215.1 of Medicago sativa. Classification (NCBI taxonomy): domain Eukaryota; kingdom Viridiplantae; phylum Streptophyta; class Magnoliopsida; order Fabales; family Fabaceae; genus Medicago; species Medicago sativa. The sequence goes on along the minus strand of NC_140752.1, from coordinate 17,840,564 downwards.
GAAGGGAAAAAATTTATTTACATGATAGTGGTATAAAGAAGATGCAAATTTTTTAATTTTTTTTTGAAAGAAATGTACTAATTTTCAAAAATTGCAGAAACCCTAGCCGCAAGCAACAGCATCATTTTTTTGACTGGTCAAGCAACCACATGATACGTCGCAGAACCCATACCACTTCAAATCATCACATACAGCCATCATGGCAAAGGTTGTGATCTACTAGTTTTTTTTTATATTTTTTTTTTATTTGTTTTGTTGAAGAATGCTTGTGACTAATTCTCTCATTCGCATTTGGACTATTAAAAAATAGATTAAAAAAATACTTATTAGTATACAAAAATGAATTATCATCAATTCATTTATAGAACTGTATAAATCTTTGTACAAAAAAATAAGTATCAACCTAATATCGTACAATAATGGTATTTAAAAATGATTATAAAATTATGAAATGTTAATGCAATTATGAGATGTAATAATTTTGGGAAAAAAATAACAATTTCTCAAAAAACCTCCAATAACAAGTCATTTCCATGGATTCCTCATGAACCCATCTAACCATAGATCTATTCTATAAAAACACACAATAGAATAAGACTTGTTTCTTATGTCTGGTTGGAATAGACAATACAAAAGAGACACACATGACACGACACACCACAAGTTGACAATTTAAAAAACAAAAATCCTAAACAATTAAAAAATTAATTTGATTACACAATTGGTTGGAATTAAAGGTGTCTAACCACTTGTTAAGGAATTAATGAAAGAAAATATTGTACTATCAAAAAGAGCAATATTTAGACACACGTGTATAAAAAATTAATTACACAATTTTTAATTACTATATTTGTTTTCCTATTAAGTGCCCATTTTCTATAAAAACAAATAGTTAATAAAACCGTGTTCGTGAGTTTAACTCGGTTAGTAAGGGACATTGTATAATATATGTAGCGACCGAGTTTGAATATCAGAAATAAGTTTATAGTCACTAAGCAACTTGACAAAAAATAATAATAAAATAAGCGTCGACTAAATTATTAAGAATTTGACTCATACTTCACAACAAATGCATATTCAACTTCCGTCGTTAGCGTAATGACCTATATAATGGATTATCTATTAGTACCTCTACCAAAACTCGTTGTGCCTTGAAGTTTGTCATGAATTTGATGAGTTCGAAACTCAATGCACCTAATTTATGTTTTTTATAAAAGAAATAAATCAATCAAAATCAATCAAATGAGACAACAAAACACATTTTTTTTTTTTACGGAGTTTTGTCATTCATTGCGATCTTCTCTTCTCTGCTCAAGAAAATTAATTGTATGATTTTCAAGACATAATTACAATATTTGTTGTCACAACAAATCCTAAATTTCTAAAAAAAATTATAACCAACAAACATGAACTTAATTGTTAAGAAATCGACTCATACAACTCCATTGATTAATACATACACCATCTGATCATTACAATCAAAACATTTGTTTTTTTGTTTTAGATTAATTAAATAATTAATGTATTTAGTCTATAATAGAAACTAGATACATCGGTTATTCGATGAATTATCGCGAGTCGCAACTCAGCTAAACTTTTGGCAACAAAATTGGACCATGAGTATAATATAAATAAACTAACCAAAAAACGTAGAGTGGTTTATGTCTAAATGAATCAACATATGTCTAAACTCATTCCAACCAAACAACTAACGCCGTTTCATTTCTCAACCTCTCACAACAACAAACGAAGAAGCGTCGTTTGATTCATAAAACCGCTTTTGTTTCTCTTTGTAACCGTTCTTGTTGCTAGCTACTACTACTAGTGGTTGGTTTTACGTTACATCAAACAAAAATCAACAACAACCCATTATTGTTCTTGTTCTTATTCTTCTGATTCTGATTCTAAAAATCATTAATTGTGTCAAAAAACGAGATCTTGTTATTCTTGTTATTCTCTTTTGATTGGTTCCAAAAACGTGTCACAAACTGTTTTTCTTGTTGTTGACTTGCGTTGATTATCATGTTGAATCATGGGTCAAATGTTTCTGCTGAAGGTAACAATTGAATGTTTTTAAAAATCTGATTTTTATTTATTTTTTTGGTTTTTTGTGTTAATGGTTTTTCTTTTTTTGGTTTTTTGGTTTGATTCTTGTGTTAATGGTTTTTTTTTATTTTTGTGGAAAATCAGTGGGTGGTTGTTCTGATGAAGAATTATGGAAGGCAATTGCAGGACCATTGGTGGATGTTCCTTGTGTTGGTCAAAGTGTTTTCTATTTTCCTCAAGGACACATGGAACAAGTGAGTTTTTTCAATTTTCCTTTCAATTTTTGTTGTATTATATGTAATTTTGCTCAAGCTTTTTGATTTTGATTGTGTCGCGATTTTTGATATTGTGGAGAATCACGGTCAAATATAGTTGATGTGATCTTAATTTTAGTCATGAGAATTGCGAACTAGTTGTGATGATTGATGTCATGAGACCGCAATTCTCGTGACTAAATTAAGGTCACATCAGCTGATGTGATCTTAATTTTAGTGACAAGACTCGCGGTCTTGTCACAATTATTGTTATCGGGGAGAATTGCAGTCAAATGGCGTTGATGCAACCTCAATCGTAGCTGCAAAATTTTGCGATAATTGTTATTGCAGAGAATTGCTGTCCAATTCAGCTGATTCAAAAACAATTAGGGTTGTGTAAAAAACAAAAATATTTGGTATCACGGATTAGATCGTAGCGGTGGAGCTGAATTTTGCTACCTTTCTATTTTTAGCAGGAAATTAGAGTGTTTTTGGCTTTGCAGGATTGTATTTTTTTTTTGTTCTTTTTTTTTTAACCTTTTTTCTTTGTTTTTGTAGTTGGAGGCTTCTACCAATCAAGAACTGAATCAGAGGATTCCTGTGTTGAAACTTCCTACAAAGATCCTTTGTCGTATCGTGAATATCCATTTACTGGTAATTTTCTTCCTAATAATCAAAGCATCATTTGGATTTTATAGTTTCTAATTATAGCTTGGTGTAAATTTTAAGCTTACCTTGAATTTTGCTATGTTTTAGGCTGAACAAGAAACAGATGAAGTTTATGCTCAGATTACTTTGGTGCCAGAATCTAATGTAAGAACGTTGCTGCCCCATTTGATTTTCCGTACTTTTATGGTCGACCAAAGATTTTTTTCTCCCATTGTTTAGATTCTAATGGAATACATGTATTAGCAAGCTGAGCCTACAATCCCTGATCCGCCCACCGAGGAACTTCCGAGGCCGAAAATTCACTCATTCTGCAAGATCTTAACCGCTTCGGATACCAGTACACATGGTGGCTTCTCTGTTCTCAGGAAACATGCCACAGAATGCCTTCCTCCTTTGGTACCAATACCATCGATATCGTTTTTGTTGGTTTCTTCTATCTGATTACATTAGGTTATTACTGATCTTTGGAAATCTTTGTTTGGAATTATTTTTAGGACATGTCCCAACCAACACCAACTCAAGAATTGGTTGCCAAGGATCTTCATGGTTATGAATGGCGCTTTAAGCATATATTTAGAGGTAAAATACATGAGAAGTTTTTGTTGAAGTCTTTGCGTTTTTACTTTTTATTTGGCTACCGCTTAATGATTTCCCCCTGAACTTATTTCTCTTGTTTGATCAGGTCAGCCGCGCAGACACCTTCTTACCACTGGATGGAGTACTTTTGTGACTTCCAAAAGATTAGTTGCTGGAGATACCTTTGTGTTTTTGAGGTAAACTTTGATTGCTTTCTTTCATTCACATGGTTCATAAACTCCTGAATTTCTACTATTAACACATTTAAGAATTTATGTGTTTTGCTATACAATCATAGCTATAATAATGTTTTATGTGTAGAGGGGAGAACGGGGAATTACGTGTTGGAGTGAGACGTCTTGCTCGCCAGTCAAGTAGCATGCCGTCATCTGTGATTTCTAGCCAGAGCATGCACCTAGGAGTTCTTGCAACTGCCTCCCATGCTGTTGCAACTCAGACTCTTTTCGTTGTATATTATAAGCCAAGGTAGAAATTATACTTGTTTTAAGAGCAAAAAATTGGGTAAATGATATAAAATTAGTAGATGATTGTTGACGTAAGTTTTTCTTTTTTTAGGACGAGCCAGTTCATCGTAAGCGTAAACAAGTACTTGTCTGCTGTCAATAATAAGTTTGCTGTCGGCATGAGGTTCAAGATGAGGTTTGAGAGTGATGATTCTGCTGAGTCTGACAAAAGGTAATAAAATTTATTTCAGTAGTTTATTATATGACCTTATTTGTAGCTATTCTAATACATGGTTGATCAGATTTTCCGGTACCATAGTTGGAGTTGAAGATATTTCTCCCCATTGGGCAAATTCAAAATGGCGATCACTTAAGGTATTGTCCTCTTGGACTTGTATGTTAATCATCTCAATGATGCCGAATAGCGGCTGTAGAGGCGCTATAGTGCACAGGAATTCAAACAAGTCACTACTGTTTTGCGATGTTTTTTAATTCAAAGTGTTGTTTTTAGTAGCACTGTAGTACATCGGAATTTGAACAACTACTATTTTCTGCAATCTACGATTGAGATGACAACACTGATTCATTTTCTTTTCCTGTGTGTTTGAATCACCAGGTTCAATGGGATGAACCTTCAGCTATTACAAGACCTGACAGGGTTTCACCATGGGAGATAGAACCGTTTGTTTCTTCAGCTTCTACAACCACAGTTCAACCTACCTCTGCGAAGACTAAAAGGCCTCGACCAACCAGTGAAATTCCCGATGTTGGTGAGGAACTATTTCTAATAACTCTTCCCATTTCTTATATTGATTTAGTTATTAGTTTTATTTGACCTTCTATATGTTATTTTTAAACTAGACACAACATCAGCTGCCTCTATTTTCTGGGATGCTAGGATGTCACAAACTGACATGACCCAACGTATTATGAATAGCAAAACCAGCAACAACGCTACATTGAGGAATCAAACCGAAGGAAGTTGGATATCGTCTCCCCGTTCTAGCTATCCTTCTCATTTACTTCACGATACAACAGATGATGGCAAGAGTGTTTCGGCTTGGCCTGTTTCACAGCCTCAATCATCTATACTGAACATTGACCGTATGCTTGATCAAGTTGATAAGGACAACAAAGTCGAGACTGCTACAACTTATCGATTGTTTGGAATTGATCTTATTGATCATTCCAAAAAATCAGCTGCTGTAGAGAAACTATCTTCCCATGCAGTAAACGGTAACGGAGTTACCACTGAAGTTAGTTCCAGCACCTTGACGAGTACTGATACTGCCCGTAAGTCTGACATCTCGAAGGCTTCTTTCGAGAGGAAACAAGAACCACAACAAGTTTCACCTAAGGAGACTCAGAGCAAGCAGATTTGTAGCAGAAGTCGCACCAAGGTACTACACATAGAACATCTATTCGGACAACAATTTAGATGTTTTCCATTATTATAGTTCAATAAGAAAAGTTTGTAATATAAGCTTTCTATTGTTGTTCAAAACCTTCGAAAAGGTTCAAATGCAGGGTGTTGCAGTTGGTCGCGCTGTGGATTTGGCAACGTTGAATGGGTATGATCAACTTATTGCTGAATTGGAAGAGCTGTTTGACATCAAGGGACAGCTTCAACACCGGAATACATGGGAAATTGTCTTCACCGATGACGAAGGAGATATGATGCTTGTCGGAGATGATCCATGGCCGTGAGTATATCCTTAATCAACATGATACAGCGATGCACACACATATTTATAAAGAAGAAAACCATATTTAACTTTTGATTATATCATATATTAGTGATTTGGCCCTCCTAAAATGAGTAACTTATCTTATAGTGTACTGTAATATCAACTATTGATAAGTCAATGATTGATATTGCATATGCATGACAAATCATTGGTGTGTTAAAATTTCAACCCTTGATTTTATCATTAATACCCGACATGCTATACTCTCTAATCACTTTGACGAGTCATATCATAAATTAGTGTCTAATTTGCCCCAATTTTTAAACTAGACGAGTCATATCATTATTAACTAACATAATGATTATTGTTTTCTATCATCATCTTGCAGTGAGTTTTGTAACATGGTAAGAAGAATCTTCATTTGTTCCAGCCAAGATGTAAAGAAGATGAAATCAGGTAGCAAACTACCAATATCTTCTTCGATCGAAGAAGGAACTGTAATAAGCTCAGACACAACCGAAAGATGAAAACATTGACATTATTTTCTTGTCCTTTTTATCTTTCTTTTTGTTTCTCAGCACCAAACTATTGTTTCTTCTTGTTGATTTTATTGCTTGTGAGAAGAAGGAAATTAAAGTTGGTTTTATTTTAGCTAGGTGAGTTTTTCATGTTATTATTACTTAGATATGAAACACTAGCTAATTGTAACTTAATTTGTAGAGACACAACAAGGCATTAATTGTGGTAGAGAAGACCAAAATAGTTTTTTTCTTTTAACTTAAATAAATTTGTGGATATGGCAAATTTTTAGGGTTAGCATTGAATATTCCTATTAAGTTGGAAGTATATTGATGTTGGTTGTTGGTTTATCAAAACTTTCCCATTTTAGTTAAATGGCATATTCTTGTTTGTAATGTATAGTGTGTATTTTGTGTCTTCCAAAATTCCAATTTGGTTGAGTCAATGTCTATTGCTGTCAACAGTGACAACTAATAATGACATTAAATTGTAGCAACTTTATTGTTTAGGATTGAGTGGTCCATTGTACCATTGATGCAGTGATTCTCTAGACAAATGGGTTAATTGTGGCAGGGTGGTGGCACCATCCACAACTCACTTTTGGGTCCATACCTTCAATAGCAGTGAAATTTCACTTTACTAGTTACTATTTGAAAGTCCCAAAAATTGTTATGCAGTACATAGTCCCAAAAATTGTTATGCAGTACATGTGAACTCATTTATAAGCACATTTCCAAGTATTCACTAATCTTATAATAGTTTTACTGGTATTCTCATTGAAACAAATGCTCATAGAAAATTAAATGAGAATTATAATAGGTTGTTTGAAGAATGCAATTAGATTTATTGATTGAGCAAGAAATTAAACAAGATTAACAATCATTCTTAAATAGTGTACACTTCATTATTTTTGCTAATGTTTGAGTTGTAAGGGAGAGTGCGTACTATGTTCCAATTTAACCTATGAAGTCTGGATACTCTAAAATGTTTGATGTTGGAGAAGTATCTGAATTCGATACTGATAATATGTGGTTATTCCTAGATATGTATCATAACCGTGGTTAATCCTGGAAATGTATCCTAGAAAAATGGTAATGGAGAGAAGAACTTAAATTGGTTAGAATTATATGATGATTTAGACAAAGAGTTTACAATTTAATGTTTGCTCATAAGAATTTTTATTTATTTTTTAGGTATAAATTTGACAGGAGGGAGTATTTAGTTTATTGCCAATCAAAAATTGTACTTCATGAGTAAATTTATATGCTATTGGATGAGCAATGATCGTAGAATTCTGATCCATCACCTTGTTTGGACATAAATGGTAAAATGTTTGGAAATAACTTGTACTTTCTAGTACTTCCAAAAGTCATAATAGTGTGATTGGTCTTGGAACACGAGATAGTTGATCGATGAAGATCCAAACACGGTGTTATGTTTTTTTTTGGTTTGAGATATCCAAAACTACCAACAGTGTCTTTGAGAGTAAAGTTGAGGGAAAACAAGTTTTGATATTGCATTGAGGAAAGTAAAATCTATGATAGGTATTACTCTTTGAAATTGAAAGGGATGCATCGTATTGTTTGGTTAGAAAAGTGAGTACAACAAAAGACTTTTCCTTTCAAACGATATTAATTCTTGCAACTCGCATTTAAAATTTAGTGAATGTGGTTGAGGAGCTAGAGAAAATTCACTTTCAATATTTCAAAGAGACGCACTCTATTTTTATGAACTTCAATGTGATATACATGGAGGCATTAGCCATATTTATACAAATCATAGAGACCAATTTACAATTAAAATACTAGTAGTAATTAATGACATGAATGAAAGGAAACACGATCTAGTAAAAATGGAGATTGTCAGACATAGTAGCTTGATTGGATGTGACCATGGTGAGACTTATGATTGATCTTAATTTTTATCATACTCTCCGAGTTGAACATAATTATCATTGAGTTTATATATGTCTCATCATCTAAATATGGTGAAAGATCGACAACGTTGAAGGTTGTTGAGACTCTATAGGTTTTTGAAATTCTAACTTGTAAGCACTGTTGATTTTCTTAACTAATTTGATATTGAAGGGACCGTCAACTCTTGGAGACAATCCAACATTTGGCTGATTTGAAAACCGTTCTTTTTGTAAACGTATCAGTACAATATCTCAAATTTCTAGCGATGTTCATGGCAACATGTGGTAGCATTGTTTACGACCAAAACATCCAATGTAAGGTTTATAGGCCTTCCACATGCAGCGGCTTCATTAGTTTTGCAAAAAAAAAAAAAAATTCCCCACCGCAAGTAGAGTTTCGAGTGACAATTCAATTGCACTAAAAACGCTTAAAATTTTGTGTCGATTCTTTCACTCAAACTCAACTTAGAATTAGAACCTTGCTCTATGGCCAAAACGACTTAGGAGCCTAGAGAGAGTCCACTATCAATATCTCAAAGAGAGCTGGTCAATTTTTATAAACTTCAATATCATATTACACGGAGGTATTGACCCTAGTTATACTCATCATAGAGACCAATTATAGTTTATATAGTAGTAGTAATTGATGTCGTGAATGAAAATACAATTTAATATGAACTCGGTCGATCTAATCAGGATTTGGATTGGAGATCATCAAACATAGTGACTTTATTGACTTAAAGTGGGTAATAAGGTGGTGCAAGGGAAAAGCTAACATACTAGATTGGTAGGAATAGATAGGCTTATGATTGATCTTAATCTCTATTATAATGTTTAGTATGATAGTAAGTTTGTTAAAATCACGATAACATAATTTTAAAATTCTACACTTGGAGTCATAAAGATTGAATGTGGTGTCGAACTTGATTTTAAATTTTCTAAATTTTGTTTAATCTTCAAGTTTAATGGATGAATACTTTTAGCATAAAATAATTTTACTTCGACATCTAATCAAAAGTCATCATTTTTACATATCACACTATCAATTTCAAACTAATCATAGAAAGGTGGAGCGACGTGGCAAAATATCAGATTTTCGTTGAATTTCAATGTAAAATTGTTTTACACCACCAATACACGAACATCTTTATATCTAATCCAAAGGTACCTTTGCAAACAACTCTACCAAAACCCTAAAACTCTTATTTGGCGCTAAACACATGTTGCCCCACCTAACCACACTTAATGCAAAGCTACTTGGGTAATCATTTTCAGAATTCAAATTTCCCCCCGCAAAGCAATCCCACTAAACAGCTTCATGCCTTTACAACTTCCAACTACAATATTCATTATAGTTTGTAATTCCAAAGCATGCAACCATTCATATCTTCCAAATCCTCTGACTATTTAATAGTCTTCCATCACAACCATTTCCTCACCCGCATATCTATTCTTACGTGAAACAAAAATGGCTCATAACAATGTTCATACTCTCCTAGCATACCACAACATGACTGGTATTTGAAACACATCCATCACAATACTCTCCTCTCTTTTCAACAACGATCAGACCAAGCAAACTGGCTTTTCCTCCGTCGCGATTCATCAACGTTGCGTCCACTTTGGCTTGGATCTCCTTTGCCGTGTGCTTCTTTGGCTTCACAATCAATCATAATGACAATGAACAAGTGTCCTGCAACAATGTAATCAACCTGGTAGATGGCAAACAAACACCTTGCAGCAAAGTGATTGGAAAAAGGTCCGCAAATGAAGTGGGATCAGATAAGCTGGACAATTAGCTGGGGAAGAATCATGTTAAGTCTACTATGCTCAATCTACCAACAAACCCCTTAAACTCAAAGCTGTCAAGATTGAGCTCGCTTAATTGAAGACAGCTTTCTGTGACCTATGTTTCATTTTGTTCTTTTTTTTCCGTTGTCTTTCAATGGTTGTATGAATATTAAGTCTACTATGCTTTCATCTTTGTTGTGCACTATATGTTTCCTATCACATGGTTGTGAACCGTGTTATCATTTTTTGTGTTGAATGGTGCACCAACTTATATTCATTGCCCACTTCAAGTATGTTACTTAATCCTATTATAGTTATTGTGATCATTGTTGCAACGTTCACCAAGCTATGTTAATCTCTTTGATGAATTTTTTTAAAGCCTCTCAGAACATACTTTGACCACATAATTTTACCACATACATCCTCATATATCTCTTGCCTCCAGAAAATTCAAGAAATGCATTTCTTTCATGGATTAACTAATTCATCACGTAAAATCATGAATTTAAGCGTACTCCTTTTTTTTTAATGTATTTCTGTGTACTTTGACATAAAGAAAGTTGAAACTTTTAAAAGTTAATGATCAACTTACTTACACCTCAAATTAAGTTAGTTGATTAAAATGGTATTTAAGATTAAGAGCTTCACATAAAAATTCCTATTAGGACATCTAAGAATACAAGTAAACGCTAATCTTGCAACATGTCAATCTCAAATACATAACCATGCCAACCATCAGGTTACAATTTTAGTCAACATGTTTGACATACATCCTCAAAGTTGACAGCATGCTTGAAGTTTAAGTTCCCTTCTTAGATCGTGCTAAATTAGGCCTCTGTATAGAAATATAATCTAAAATACCCAGAAGAAAAAATTGCAACATTAATCCAATATTAGGCAGTTCATATAACTGATAAATTTCATAGCTTCAAGAAGAAAAAATAAATTACATCAAAACTAATATGGGACATAGTAGGTGTAACTATTGAAAGCACTTATTGTGTACGGTGCTCAAGATAAGTTCGTGCTCAAGATAAGTTGGGGCTCAACTACACCTTTGAAATATGAGAATAATTAATATTGTGTTTGAGCGTCTATACCAAATGTCTTATAGGTAGCTCATACTGAACCGCTTTAATAGATTTACATAGGATCATTATTATTACTGGTAGAAGTTGTTTCTTTAATTGTTACTGTGCTCAAAGCTTAAGTTAGCTATCCCATGCCTTGGAAGCGTAAATGTAATAATGAGGCAGGTTGTTCTAATCAATGTGCAAGGTCGTCTAGGTATTTAGACTCATATATCAATCTCAATGCTGCCCAACAATAGGCGAATTCTTGGACACCATCAATGCTTCGGGTCTCCCAAATCATAAAATAAGATTGAAAGTTGGAGTTCCTATAATGTTAATTACTCTCTCCGTTTTTAATTATAAACAAATTTTGAATTTTAGGTAATATAGACCACATACTCCATCCGTTTTAAAATGAGTGTCGCTTTAGCCAATTGCACACAGATTAAGGAATGAAATAAAGTAGTCAAATGTCATAGCAATTTTACCAAATTATCCTAATCAACTATTGGTTTGTTTTTTATTGAATAAAAAATAATACTTTGGAAGTAGCGTAACATAGTATTAATTGAAGGGTACAATTGAAAAGAAAAAGTTATTATTGCATTGGAAACTGAAATTGATATTCATTTTGAAACAATTTATTTTGGCTGAAACGACACTCATTTTGAAACGAAGGGAGTACATCATTAATTGAATGAATCTAAAATCAAAATTTGCTTATAATTAAAAATGGAGGGAGTAGAAACGTGGACCCAACTGCAGGCCTGTGCAACGAAACTAGGTTGACAATCACAATAATTGGTGGATATGTACATGAAGGAAAGGTGATAACACGCAGCAAAATTGGGGATAAGGTATGTATACCTCGACTATCATTGACACAATCTAATACAAGAATTCCATTTAAATTTCAACGTAGGCAATTTCCAATTTGTGTATGTTTTGCAATGATTATTAACAAAAGTCAAGGGCAGTCACTCAAACAAGTTGACATATATCTTCCAAAACCAATTTTCTCGCATGATCAACTCTATGTAGCAATATCAAGAGTTACTTCAAAGAATAGTCTTTGCATTAATAGTACTTTGAACCTCCTATTTAAAGAAGTAAGAAAAATGATGACGTTAAAATTATAAGTTGTAATTGATCTATTAAACTTTGCTTTGTACTACTACATGTACAATGTATATGACCCGTGCGGTAGCACGGGTGAATAGTCTAGTTAATTCCTTAATCTTTTTCTCTTTTGAAAGTTTTTATAGCACGCTCTTTTCATTCGTGCTTACAAGACTCTTTCCAAATGTTTTTAATTTTCTCTTAAATATAAGATAATTTGTAAATTTCTAAATACATTTATTCTTGTTCAAATATGTGCTATTAATACTATCAATTTGCCATAAAATATAAAAAACCAAAATTGGACACACCTACACACAAATAATAATATAGTAATACTAACAAATGTTCGAGGCTAATGAAAGTTGACTCACCTGTAAGGTTATGACTTCAACTCATGTTGTCAACGCGAGAACCTCTTTGGTGGATTATTCGTACGTATCTTTCTAAACGTTCTTTGATCCTTGAGGCATGTTCCGATCCTAATGTGCCCATGATGGCCAACCGATTTAAACTTTAACAAATAAAAGAGGTCAAATACCACTTCATGGTTCTTTAAGTTAGATGTTTGTAGCAAATTAGTCATTTAATTTTTCTATGAAACAAATTGGTACTTTAAGTTATAAAATGACTCCACTATTATCCTATTTTCATCAAACTCAAGTAACAAGTGATTATTTGGCTGTTTAATGCTAAGTAGGTTGGTTAAATCTATCACTCTCAAAATTAAGATTCATAAGTGTATTATTCATTCTTGATTTGAAACAAAATCAACTGATTACATGATTTACAATTTTGATGAAATATTTATCTATAAAGTTTAGTTTGAATCCGAAAACATGGAAAAGCTAACGTGCATAACTAATCATGTTTGATGTCATGAACACTTTTTAGATATGTCACCTAAATGTTAAACGATCACCTAAATACTTTTTAACAAAGTCAGATCTAAAAAAGGTAACATTGTAAATATTTTATGAATGCTGTTTAGAATATGTTTATGTTTACTATGGTAGTTTAAAACTTGAAAAAAACCCAATAAACCAATAATATATAGTTTGCACTCCAAATGTTTGAACGAGTTTTTCATTAATTTCTTTTCATTTCTTATGTTTTGTAGATATGAACAACCTCTGTCTAGTAGATTTGAACAAACTCCAAAGAACTATAACACTTATCTAGTAGATCTGGACACCAATTAGTCGTAGTTTACTATAACACTGGAAAACCCAATTTGTTCAGGGTCTGAGTCGATGTAACACTATTAGACTTGAATGATCAACTGGATCAAATCAACTGTTGACTAAACCACAAAGACATAAGGATGATGGACAATGTTGAGTATCGTCGTCCATCGACTGACTCAAATGAAAGTGTCTAATTCTCCTAATCGAAGCTCAGGAATGACGACGACGTGAAAACCATGTTCTCAATATTTGACCAATACAGTACTAAAAGACTGATCGAGTTGGATGTTTCCTTAGTCTGATCTTTTGAAGATATTCGAAATTTTTTGATTTGGCGTGAAACCTATGAAGAAATCAGAGCTTGCATAGAGGAACTAGATGCAAATGTTAGGTTGTCTGATTCGTGATCTATTATGTTGTATTCTTATGGTTTATCAGAGAATGTTGTATTATTACGTTGTAGTAATATTTTGTTGGATTTAAGTTTAATTCATAGAAGTTTATGAAAATGTTGGTATTTTAAGTGTCTCACTTAGGCTATGTTTGCATTGATGGAATATGATGGAGTGGTATGAAATGGTGTGGTAAAGAGTCATGCTCCATTGTTTGGATTTGTTAAAAATGAATGGAATGGTATGGAACACAATGAGATCCATTCCACCCCATACCATCATTTCCTTCTATTTTTCATTCCCCCCCAATTTGGGGTGTATCTAATGGAATGGAACATTTTAGTTATACAATTACTCTTTTATCCCTATTTTTATTTCATAAGTCAAATAATTCTTCATCCCCTTTCTTTCTCGTGTCTTTTTCTATTTCTCAATTGTTGTACAGTTGTTTTCTTCGTGTTGCTTCGTTTCCTGATTCTTAAAGCTAAGTGCATGACGTCATTAAACAAACAATGAATTTTTGATAAGTTGATTTACATTTTCATGTGTTTCTTATGTCTTTATTGAAATCTATTTTCACGTGCTATTGCTTTTGTATATCTTTATTAAAACCCAGTGCATCATCTAATCAGCCAAACTATGCATTTTCCATAGGTAATATTACATTTCAATTAAAAATAATAGAAAATCTTCGTACATACTAAACTTATTAAATTCAAAAGTCATAAAGTGTTAAAATCAAAGAGAAGACAATTTTAAGATTTAACTATTTTAATTCCAAGTAATAGTTATACAAGGGTAATAATGGAATAAAAATATCATAACCTATTCCATTCCATCCACTTTCCAAACAATGGAATGCAAAGTTTGTTCCGTTCCGTCGTAAAATACCCAAACAGTGGAATGTAGTTTTTGTTCTGTTCCTCCCCAATCCACTCCATTCCATTATATTTCATTCTGCTCCATTCCGTTATGTTCCATCAATCCAAAGAGAGCCTTAGTGTAAATTCACTAGTTAAGCGAATGCCATGTTAAGCAAATGATTTGTGTTTTGGAGAAGTGTAGGAGGTGTTGTTGCTATTTTGGTACAACCTTAAACACAACGATAATTAACCGCCGTTGGTAGAACGACTATTAAGAGTTGTGTTATTTAAACAACCATTTGTTGGACAACTTATGGGACAACCATATGTTTAGAAAGAAAAGTAGGTATTGACACGAAAACCAAAACAATAGAGTGAGAAAGTAAAAACATAATGTGAGTATGAGAGAGAAAGTTATCACAAATGTTGTCAAAAATTGATTGTACAAATATCATTTCTAGACTATTAATTACCGTTGGAAGCGACTGACAGTGAATCACTACTAATTCTAGGGATTTTTTGATATTTTTGGGATGTTAAAAGAAAATTTAGCCGTTCTGTTTTTAAGGGAGCAAAGTCCATTGCGAAATGTTTTTTGAAAAAAAAAAAAAGAAGTTTGGACTACGGGCTCCAGCCACACAATCCGACCCGACCCAAAAATGTGTTGACGATTCGTTTTTTTCTTTAGCTACTTCTGGAATATTTGAGACGCTTCTCGAATCTTTATCACAACAATAATCTATATAACTTCCATTCTAAAATCTTGTTTCAAAAGTTCTGTTAAAACCCTCTTCAAGAACACAAAACCCTTTTTTTCTCTGCTTTGGTTTGGTGAATCAGTGATATGGCGAAAGAAGGACCTAACTGGGATGGTTTGCTCAAATGGAGTATTGCTAATTCCGATGGAACACGTCAACCTCGTAACTTAAGGTACAAATTAATTTCACTTTTGTCCTCTTTCTTTTGTGTTTTTTGTTTATGAAACTTAGTGATTTAGGATGATGCAAATTCTCTGTTTATTTTAGGTTTAGTTGTGAAAAAACGTATTCCCATTTTTGTTAAAATTTAATTTTTATGTAAAAACGCTGTTTTGGTTTAATATTATGTGTGTGATAAAAATTGATTTTAGTTAGATATGTAGGGTTGGTTATGGTATGTTTGGATAAAACTTGTAAATTAACATAAAAACTTATTTATCTGTATAAGCTCTTTTTCATAAGCTAAAATAAAAAATAAGACTATGCAAACGGGAACTAGTCGGAATCACTTTTACAAAATTAAATCAATTTTTGTCAACGTAAAACCTAACATACACTAACAGTGTGTTGAAGGTAAAGCTGTTTGTATTTGGATAATGTAAAAATCGATTCTAGAATCAAAAGATCCGATTAGTGTTAATATTAATATCAGTGAGCCAGTGAGGAGGTTGGAAGGGTCTGATTTTGTTACAGCTTTGAGGTTCTGTAGTTAGCTCTACCAGAAAAATTTCTTTTTTCTTTTAGCGGTTGTAGTTGCTTAAGCCCTATTATCGTCTTCAGAATTGAATTCTATTAGGGAAAAATGGTTGGTTGGTGTTATTGAATATGAATCAATATTCAGAGACTAGGGGTATGGTTTTGTGATTTTATGATTTGTAGTTTGAAACAATGGATTTTCTTTTGTGGTCTTTGTTTCTAAAAATGTGTGTTTATGAGTGTTTGCGTGGAAATTGGGAGGGAAAGGGAAGAGTATTTTGGGGAAGAAAGAATCCATAACCAAAGCATCAGGGAAAGAGTGTAATATTTGGAGAAAAAGGAGTGAAGATAAACTCCTACTATGTAGCACCAACACTTCAAATCAAATGTATGTATGGTGTTTGACACTTGTTGGTGTCTGACAATAACATATTGGATCATTTGATACATTCATTCACTTCTATTTCTTGAATTTGGTGTCAATGTCTGTGTAATCGGTATCTGTGTGAGTGCTTCAGAGATAAACTCTCACTGTATTTGAATGTCAAACCCTGGAAACTTCAAAAGAAGAGTAAAGGAGGGTTTTGGACGGTTTCGAAATATTCCCAAACCCCTCTTCTTTATTTTGAAATATTCCCAAACAAGGGGAGGGAAGGGTTATCATTTCTCTTCCCTTGCATCCTCTCCAAAAATTCCCTCCCAGTCAAATCAAGTTCAGATTAACACCCTCCAATATGGAGGAGGACCTTAAACACCTTGTAGGGTTCTGAATTCTTGTCCTCTTGTTATAATACTCTTAAAACAAAAGAGATTATTGCTCCTAACTACGAACAAAGCAGTCGTGTTTTTGGAAAACGAGGTGGTTTTTGAAGTTGAAGATGAGTCAGGGGGCTCAAATTAATTTTTAGTGGACTAGGGCCTGATTTTGCTATTTCTATTATTTATTCAGTACAAGTAAAATGGTTTCTTTCTTTGTAGTTGTAGTTCCATAAATGTAAACCCCAAATTCAAAATTTAATGTATTGTTTAATAGTTTTATATTTGAAAAAAACTGGTCATCGTTGTTGAATATGAATAATATGGCTGAACAGCTGAAATTTGCATTTAGTGGACTTGGGTCTGATTTTGAAATTCTTATGCTTCTGTAGTGAGGAGGATAGAAAATGGTTTATGGAAGCGATGCAAGCTCAGACCGTTGATATTGTAAAACGTATGAAAGAGATCACCCTTGTGATGAAGACTCCTGAGCAAGAGTTGGAAAACCAAGGGGTTACCCCTACAGATATTGAAGGTATTCAATACATAACGATTAATGAGATGCAAAACTAATTAAAGTTGAAGTGCATTTTTATTTTATTTGAATGGGTATTTTTTCCTTAAATCCTATACTAACCCGGGTATATTTTTTACATGAATTTGTTTCAGATATGTTGGATGAGTTGCAAGAGCACGTTGAGTCAATTGATATGGCTAATGGTGAGTTTGTAGAATCGCTCTGAACTTGATTTTGTTGAAGAGTGCAGGAACACCGATTATAGTGTGGAGTGCTTGTTTTATCTGGCTTGTGCTTGTTTGTAGTAGTTTCCAATTGGGAGTTACTATAAATTTGGACATCATAATTTCATTTATTAAGTACTTTTTAGTAGCTGTCTTCACAAATTGTTTACTTCATGACTAAGTGTTTCTTTGTTCTGAATATTTATTATCTCACACAAATTGTTGTATTAGCTTCATTAGTTCTGGCTTCAATTTTCAATACATCAGATGTTTTTAGCTGTAGATGCCTTTGCTGAAAATATTTAATTAATATTTTCCTCAGATGTTTAATTGTTCATGTTCACTGGTTTTTCTGTGTGATCATGGAAATAATTGGCATTGCTGAAATGCAATTTTGATACCTTTATCATCTACAATTTTTCTTAATGCATCGGTTTTAGTTTCTATCCATAACTGGTTGGTTAATGTAGATTTGTATTCTTTAATTCCAAAACTGCACGTCTCACTTACTTCTGGTGTTTACCTGTTCTCTAGATCTCCACACAATTGGTGGGTTGGTTCCTCTTCTCGCTTACCTCAAGAATCCTCATGCCAATATTCGAGCCAAGGCAGCTGATGTTGTAACCACAATAGTCCAGAATAATCCGAAAAGTCAGCAACTTGTAATGGAAGCAAATGGCTTTGAACCTCTTGTTTCTAATTTCAGTTCAGATCCTGATGTGACTGCTCGAACCAAAGCACTGGGTGCAATATCTTGTATGTACTATTTTATTTTGTAATGGTATTTTGTTTCTAAGTTGGAATGGTATTTTCTTATTTCTACTTCTGTTGAATTTGACAGCACTAATTCGACACAACAAGCCCGGCGTTGCTGCATTTCGTCTAGCAAATGGTTATGCAGCCTTGAGAGACGCACTGACCTCTGAAAATGTTAGGTTTCAAAGGTAAATGAGGTTTTCTTCCTGATAAATCTTTCATGATATTGAATTCTTCTAATTTTAGCTCATCATTAATTAGAATACTGAAATGTATGGCACTATTTTGGCTCTGTTCATCTTACACGTGTTCTTTTGATGGGACACCTTCTATGTAAATGATGAAGGATCTGTTTAAATTGATTTATTTGATTTTGAGCTTATCTAATGATATAGGTACTTGTGAGATTGTTAAAGCAATCTTATGGGAACAATCTATGGCATTTCCATAAGCTATTTTCAGCTTATTTCTTTAAGCTTGTCAGGATAGCTTATGAATAACAACTTATAACTAATATGATCATAATTATATGAAGAGATTATACATAAGTATTTATACGATAAATGCTTATTAAGTTGTTTATCCAAATTGGATAATATCCTTTTCGACACTTGTTACTAATTCGGAGATAACTGATTCTTAATTTTACTACAATCTTTCAGGAAGGCTCTCAACTTGATCCATTACTTACTGCTTGAGAACAGTTCAGATTGCAACATCGTGAAAGAGCTAGGGCTCCATCGTACAATGATGCACCTTGCCTCTAGTGAAGATGCAGATGTCCGTGAAGCTGCCCTTAAAAGCCTCTTCGAGCTTACTCGCAATACAAAAGATGGTGCCGACAGCTCTCCAGAAGATAATGAGAAAATGAAGCAGCTTCTTCAAGAGCGAATAAATGGCATCAGTTTAATGTCGACTGAGGACCTTGGAGCAATTAGGGAGGAAAGGCTGCTTGTGGACTCCCTTTGGAGTACATACTTCAACGAGCCATCTTCACTTCGAGAGAAAGGTCTTCTTGTGCTTCCAGGTGAAGATGCACCTCCTCCTGATGTTGCTAGCAAACACTTTGAATCTCCTCTTAGAGCCACTTCTGGGAACCCTAATTCCAAGAAAGATTCCAACGATGAAAAGAAAGATGCACCTTTGCTTTTAGGGCCAGGGCCTTAAGCTGCAGAGAACTAACAATGAAGTTAATTCATGTAGAAAAGGAAATGCTACATAGTTCTACTAAATGACGTTTTATTGCATGTTACTTTCATCTTCTGTTTCTTTGTGCTAGACTTGTTCTTTCTTACATGCAATAGTTATTTATTTCTTTCACCTTATTTGCTTATTGTTGTGCTAAGGTTAACAAGTGGAATGGAATGCTAGTAGGTACCCCTATGTGTCTTTAGAGTACTTAAGTACTTAAGGACACTTGTTAAGAAATTAGAAAAAGGAAATTTTGTATTAAAAAAAAGTTTTTGAGTAATGCTAGCAACACACATTTTTCAACACACTCTCTTTAATAGGTTAAAATTTATATAGGTCGCACCATATCATGTGGGCCCCGTACAAATTTGGTGGGTGCTATGTGAATTTTAACCAAGAGTGTGTTGAAAAGTGTAACATCCAAAAAACTCAAACCAAATGGACCCTAGTTAGCATTAGGAACATACTTCTATAGACACTAGTTAGCATTAGGAACATACTTCTATAGACACTCCAAGCAAGCAAATTTGCAGCAAAAGTCTCACCAAGGTATTGAACATAGAAAAAATGAAGATTCTGCTTACTGTGTTACAAAATTCATATAAATATATACTAAATAGAGTAATGAATAAATTTCAAATTCTTAGTTTTTAGGTGATATTGAAACCCGCTAAATTTAGTTTTGAGAAATTGTACTTAAAAAAATCTCTTCATGTTGAAAGTTCTTTAAATTTATCATTCAAATAATAGAACTTACATGGAAGAATTTGAATTACCCCATAAAATTACATTCCTTGAAAGATTCTCTCATCCAATCTCACTCTAAAAAATTATAGAGGAAAGAAAAAATGGGCGCAAATATTATATCATATATTAGTCGATCCTCTAAAGTGAGCAACTTATGTTAATGTATAAAATAAATAATATTATCGACAATGAATTGTTCAAAATATTAAGGGATTTAGACTCTTTAAACAAATGTTTAAGATTCAATCTCTGACTCTCGCGTTTAAAGAAAATTCGGTTGGAAGGAGAAATCCACCTTGTGTGTCCCACAAGTTTTTCAATGGAGATTATCCATTGCTAAACGCGGTGAAAACTTAAGAACCTAGCAAAGATGTGAAGAATATGGAATCAGGAAACAACTGAAACATGAAACCTTGACATTATTATTTTCTTGTCCTTTATACATTTCTGTTTGTTTAATCATTGACAAATGAACATCTCATATACTTATGCCATCTTAGGCTTCTGATTTACAATGGCAAATTAGATATCCACCTAGAGAACATGGGAAAACATAGCTCAGGAGTGTACTCAGGAGCTATATGTCCTGAACCCTGCAAAATTAATTACATGAAAATTGATATAAGGAAATTGCACAATCTCATCAAAGACACTTAAATGTTTTCACCAAATTGACTGTTTTTTCTTAAAAGAACAAAATATCATTTGTGATTTAATTAATAATTTCTTACCTTCACAGTTGCATATGTCATTCGGTTCGAGTAAGTCCTTGTGTATCTGCGTTAAAGGAAATTACTGATTAAGATCCTACGCACCTTCAGAAACTTGGTTAGGAAGCAATTTTTTAAATATTGGACCGGAGATCGAACCAGTTAAATTTCAATGTTATGGTTCAATATGTTCAATTGGATCGGAGCACAGATAAATAAATGAAAAATTATAAGTACTAAGAAAGCGAGAAAAAAATGCAAACAAATAAAAATCGATGAACGAACGATACGGTTACACTGATTCAACCTGGTTCGATTGTGGTTCAGTCCAGTTCAATGGGACTATGATAAAACTGGAATCAAGCCAACCGGCGAATATGCTGACTTTCGGTTCAATCTAATTTTTAAAACATTGATATGAAGGTTGATGCTTACCCTGCCACTTGGCCATTTACAAACCATGACCTCCAATCCTCTACAATGGAGTAGTTTAGATCCCTTATCCATGCTTGAGTAGACTGGAAAGGAACAATTAAATCAAGATCCCCACTGTAAAAAACACATCAATTGCCATAAAAAATCAATTAGTCTTAAGGGCATCCAAAAAGCTATAACAAAAATGAATTTGACTGCTCGAACGTGGACAATTTACTTTAGAGGGTAAAACAAGTAATCTCAACAGCGATGTTATGCGTAATAAATCGTGAATGTATTCATAGTTATCAAATCGAGAATCAGTTTGTGAATCGAAAAAACTACTTTAAAATCATGAATAGAATCTTAATATAAATTGTAGTATACATTAATAATACAAATCTGACATTTTCAGGTTAAAACAAGCAACATAGAATAATTATAACCCAATATATCATCTACTAACCTCAAAATAATTCAAGATTTAAGTCAAATCAAATGACAAAAGAAAAGTGCTTAGTTATATAAAGTTGACAAAAAAGAAGTGGTTAGCTACACAAAGATCAGGTAGTGATTCATAAGAACGATTCAGAATTCATCGTAGTGAATTGAGATTCATCTTAATGTATCGGGACTCAAGATGAAATTCATATTTAAAATAGATATAAACTAGAGGTTTGTATTGGCTGGACTTAATTTTGTAGCGAATCGAGATATAACTCACATGTATCGTATGATATTGATGCTCATGAGTGTGTTGAAATATGATTTTATTAACTAAGAAAAACACTATCTATATGCTAACAACACCGGTTTCAAAAGAAATAAACTCTACATTAGAAAGAGAAAATCTTCACCTGTATATCAAAGAGCGGTATCCTTTTTTGCTTAGATTTGCATGAAACTCAATGGTACTAAAGATCTCACACTCAAAATCAGTAGTGTAACATCGTTCCCATGTTCCTATGGTACCCTACATGGATCAAAGCTATGTAGATTTGATGCATTCAACTCAAATTTAAAGTATTTGTAATGTAACATAGAAAACCACCTGACGTAATAAGTTTATAGGTTTATTATATCAAACCTCTCGAATATGCAGTGCCTTGCGAACACTCTCATCGCCAATCCATTTAGTGGCGAGGTAAAAACCATAATCCTACAAGAATAATGAAAATGAATAACATCAAATTTGAAACCTTATGGACAAAAATTGTGTCCTAATCTAGATAAGCTATGAAAAAAATTACTCGGTGGCAGCTTAATTCGGGGACTGTGAGACGAGAACTAAGAGACGCGTTCAGCTCCTGAGTCAAAGATGTCCTCCTCAGACGCAAATCATCTTTACAAATGCTAGCTAAAATGTTGAACTTATTAATTCCTGAGAGACACTGAAGATAAGAAAAAACAGAAGGGTTTATCATCATAACTCGAATGCAAACAATGCTGAAATTTAGCATCCTCTTTATAATAGGTATAGATAAAATTGGGAGGGTTTACTTGCCTCATCAAAGTATTGAAGATCTCTTAAACATAACTCATTTCTGGAATCTACATCAATGTACTCTCCTTTACAATTTTTCTGCAGTGACTGTTGTCAATAGATAACAGTAGATATTAGTTTCCTAAAATATCTTCGCAAATATCTACATGGTGACATATGATTCAACGCATTTACACCGACAAAATGTACAAACTAAATTGGTAATAATATTACCGCATAGAGTTCATTAGAGATGAGTCCCATTCCATGAGCATATGGGATTTGATAGTTATCTTCTTTGTATGTTGTCCAGGGGTTCCCTAGTAGATATCCCTGAAAATGTTAAGACTTGTTTTGGCTTCATAATGCATATATCAAGATCAATGGTATTTCAGAAATTCCTATTTAGATTAATTTTTCGCGGTAGTAGAAGCAACAAATAGAGATTATGGTTGGAAACCTGGAGATTTATCAATGGTTGGAGACCTTTTTCATTTCCTGTTAATCAAAGACATGGAAAAATATCAGTCCATTTTTTCTTCTTAACAGTCCGGTTCTTAGGGGATGGGGACCCTGGTAATCCGGACAGTCCCTTTAATATGCCAAACATTTTGCTTTGCTTATTGTCAAAAGGGAATGTGAATAATCAATTTATTAGAGCGAGGATGACAAATCAAAATGATTATGAAAATTTATGGCTTCCTGATCATTATAATTATAAAGAAATTGACCATTACTTAATGACTAATCCATCTTAAAAATTGTGCTTTTTACGATTTCTAACCATTTGAAATTTCATGAAGAATGGGTGGGACAGGAATGCCAGAGTAGGAATCAGCTCCAATGTAGAATTCATTTGAAAGAAATTCAGGGTGCTCAATCAGCCACTATACAAAAACAGATAATCGTCTCAGTTCATTAGAAAATGATCAAATTATCATTCCTTTTCAGTCATAGTTAGGAGACGATTCTCGTAAAGTAAATATTGAACAAAGAGAAATAGAAAAGCTCAACAAGAAATATGACAACAGTAACACGATCGGCTTTTCTTAAATGAAGATCATAGTCGGCCTCCAACATGACTTATAATAAGTTCGAAGTTGTGAAAGAAACTCTATCAAGCACGGAAGTGCCCGTCTGCACCCTAGTTAGCATTAGGAACATACCTTCCTAAGAAATTGATGAGTATTGTGAACTAGTTTCCAGTCGCTCCGGTAATCCTTGACATTTTTTGCATATGAGAAACCAGTTCCAAGTGGCAAATCTACAAAAATAATGCTGCATATCTGACCAATAGATAATTATAAACATTAGTTCTTATTTAAAAATTTGGATTAACTTCAATGAATGAACCAACATTGAGTAATTGAGGTGTTATCAACACCTTTGTCCATGACTGTGGCCTTGAGACCAAACTAGGCAAGCTCCCGTTGTACTCCTTGATTTCGAATGCAAATGGACCTATTAACATTCAATTGATGTCAAAATTACTCTATGAATGTTGATGAGTTAATCAATTTCAGGAGAATTAATTCTACAGGTCATGAATCAAATGACAAAAGAAAAATGGTTGACTATACAAGTTGACAAAATAAAGTGGTTGACCACACGAAGTTTAGGTAATGCTACATTTGAATGAATCGGGATCATCGTAGTCTTTTGAAATTCAATATAATAAACCAGAATTCAATGTGAGATTCGTGTCCAAAATAGATTCACACTAGGGTTTACGGAGAGGTCCTACAAGTGTTTGGATACTTATCAATTAGTAAATATTGAATAATCACTTTAAAATTACCTATTTGATAGGCAAGGGCAGAAAAAGATGAACAACCAGGACCACCAGATATCCAAAGCATAAGAGGATCTTTTTGAGGATTACTTTCTGACTTTACAAAATAGTAAAACACTTGCATGTCATCATCTGTTTCCCCTAACCCTACGTACCTATCAAATATAGAGTACACAGCCATTTATATTGCATATCATACTATAACTATTGATTTAACTCAATGAAAAATGAAGCACTAACAAATAAAAAAGTATATACCGGACCAGTTTCATATCTTAAAATAGAAAAAAGAAACATTGATAAAGAAAAAGGAATGATTAGGATTGCTCTCACCCAGTTTCAAGTTCAAAAGGTAGTGGCCCTTGAAAACCAGGAAGGTGTTCAACCTTTGAGCGAGAAGCTTCAAGAGGAGTTGACATATGCAAACAAAAAAGTCCAAGAACAAGTAGTATCTGACAAGAATAGTGAAGTGAAGTATGAGAAGGAGGAGCCATCATGTTCATCTTTGCAAGCTTCAATTATTTTTTCTGTCTCTTTAAATGTTCTTGTTTATGATTAGTTGTTGAGAACAACCTTGATTGAGTTGAAACTTGACACTAAAAATGGGTTCTATAAAATATAAAATGTGGAATGATTGAGTTGAAACTTGAACGTGTAGTTTTTTTGTTAAGCAGCCTAGTGGCTAGAGCTCACACATTTGGGGTGTTCGGAGTTCTAACCTCAGCCTCTGCAAATAATATGTAATATCCCTATTAACTGAGCTAAGCTCACGGGGATTTGAACGTATAGTTGTTTAGTGTTGTAGTAAGAAGATCTAATATCACAAGGAGAAGGAGTCTCATCTCAAGCTTAGATTATTTAATTAAAAACTAGACACATGATGCACTCGTAAATTAAAAAATAGTAAAGTCAATTATGAGAAGTTGGAGTCTCATCTCAAGCTTAAATTAAAAATTAGAGAGTTGTTTGGAAGAACGTGAGCTGAACATGGCATTGTTTAATGTTGTAGGGGAAGATATGATATAATTAGTTTAAGGTATAAATCCATTTTTAAATTGTGTGATGTTTGGTCTCTCACCTTTTCTTTTTAGTTATTTTGTCTCTTTATATTTTATCTTTTTTATGTAGCTTTTCTTCAAGATTTTAGGAAAAAAAAGTAAAAAATTGTAAAGAATTAATCCATAACTGCCTTATAACAAGTTGGTTAGAGTTTGTTACAAATACTTGTTAATTAGTTAGATAGCTTGTGCGACAAGCAAGTGTGATATATACCTACAATTTAATGTGATATTCTCTCCATTCTCTTCTCTTCTCCTCTCCTCTCTCTCTCTCTCTCTCTCTCTCTCTCTCTCTCTCTCTCCATTCAACAGTTTTGTTTGTTATTTTTCATCTTGCTTAAAACAGCTTATTGAGAAAAGCACTTATGCTGCGTTTTAAGATCATAGTTTGACCTAACAATTGGTATCAGAGCCCGGTTAAATCTAAGGGAAACACAAGTGAAGTGTGAGGAGAAATCATTCTGAGAAACACTGAGTGAGGTGTGAGTCTTGATTTCTCGATAAGCAAGATGAATAGCAATGATTTTGGATCAAACATTCTAGTTCTTGATGGTAAGAACTGGGAATGCTGGAGTGCTTTGATGAAATCTCTGTTTGGAGCACAAGATGTGAGTGATCTGGTGCAAATCCCACCGAAGCACAAAAATTCAAATCATAAATGCATTAAATTGCGCCAATTATTCTACTCATGAATTTTAACATCCTCTCCTTATTAAAAATCATGCTGATTTTTTTTTTTAAGGAAAAATCATGCTGATTGTTATCCATCATTATCTTGCAGTGAATTTTGTAACACAGTTAGCAGAATCTTCATTTTTTCTAGCCAAGATGTGAAGAACATAGAATCAGGAAACAACTGAAACATGCAACCTTGACATTATTTTCTTGTCCTTTTTACATATCTGTTTGTTTAATCATTGACAATTGAACATCTCATATATTTATGCCATCTTAGGCTTCTGATTTACAAAGGTAAATTAGATATCCACCTAGTAAACATGGGAAAACATTGCTCAGGAGTGTACTCAGGAGCTGTATGTCCCGAACCCTGCAAAATTAATTACACGAAAATTGATCTTAAGATGTTGTACAATCTCACCAAATTGAGTATTTTTCTTAAATGAACAAAAGAGCACTTATGATTTAATTAATAATTTCTTACCTTCACAGTTGCAAATGTCATTCGATTCGCGTAAGTCCTTGTGTATCTGGATGAAAGGAAAATTACTGATTAAGATTAGGATAGATGTTAAGATCTGATGCAGCTTCAGAAACTTTGTTATGAAGCAATATTTAAAAAATTGGACCGTAGGTCGAACGGGTAAAACCTCAATGTTATGGTTCAATAATACAATTGGTTCAACCATGATTGAATCGGATGAAACCAACTGCGCGGTTATACTGGTTCAACCTGGTTCAGTTGTGATTCATTCCAGTTCAATGGGACTATGATAAATCTGGCATCAAGCCAATTGCCCAATTGTCGAATTGGCTGACTTTCGGTTCAACCAGTTGAACCGACGAGTTCAATCTAATTTTTAAAACATTGATAAGAAGTTTGATGCTTACCCTCCCACTTGGCCATTTACAAACCATGGCCTCCAATCATCTACAATGGAGTAGTTTAGATCCCTTATCCATGCTTGTGTAGACAAGAAGGGAACAACTGCATCATGATCCCCACTGCAAAAAATACATCAATTGCCATAACAAATCAGCTAGTCTTAAGGGCATCCAGAAAGCTATAACGAAAACGAATTTGACTGCTTGAAAGTGGACAATTTACATTAGAGGGTAAAACAAGTAACCTCAACTGCGATGTTACCGGCACATGTATAATAAATCATGAATGTATTCATAGTTATCAAATCGAGAATCAAACCGTGAATCAAAAAACCTACTTACGAATCATGAATCGAATCTTATTATACATTTTATTATTCATTACCATTACAAATCTGTCATTTTCAAATAAAAACAAGCAACATAGAAAAAAAATATAACCCAATATATATGTCATCTACTAACCTCAAAATAATTTCAAGATTTAAGTCAAATCAAATGACAAAAGAAAACTGTTTGGCTATATAAAGTTGACAAAAAAAATAGGCAGGCTACACAAAGATCAGGTAGTGATTCATAAGAAAGAATCTTAATTCATCATAGTGGATCGAGATTCATCTTAATATATCGGGACTCAAGATGAGATTCATATTTCAAATAGATATAAACTAGAGGTTCGTATTGGCTGAATTTAATTTTGTATCAAATCGAGATACGACTCACATGTATCATAAGATATCGAATGTCATGAATGTATTGATTTTATTATTAACAATTGAGATTACTTCTCATTCTAAAACAAATTGCTACTTTAGAGAAATTAAATTTTAGAATAACACTACATATATTGGAACAACACCGGTTTCAAAAGAAATAAACTCTACATTATAAAGAGAAAATCATCACCTGTATATCAAAGAGCGATATCCTTTTTTGCTTAGATTTGCATGAAACTCAACGCTACCAAATATCTCATGCTCAAAATCAGTAGTGTAACATCGTTCCCATTTCCCTATGCTTCCCTGCAAGGCTCAAAGCTATGTACACTATGATATTGATACCCAATAGTTTATGAGACTTCTTTGACGCATTCAACTCAAAATCAAAAGTATTTGTAATGTAACATAGAAAATAACTCGATGTAATGAGTTTATAGGTTTATCATATCAAACCTCTCGAACATGCAGTGCCTTGCGAACATTCTCATCGTTAGCCCATTTAGTGGCGAGGTAAAAACCATAAATCTACAACAATAATGAAAATGGGAAACATCAGATTTGAAATTTATGAATAAACATTGTACGTTAATCTTGACAAGTTATGTAAAAAATTACTTGGCAGCTTAATTCGGGCACTGTGAGATGAGAACTGGAAGATTTCTTCAACACTTCGGTCAATGATCTCCTCCAAAGACGCGAATCATCTTCACAGTAGCTATCCAAAATGTTGAACGTATTAATTCCTGAAAGGCACTGAAGATAAGAAATAATAGTTTAACAATATGAAACACAAATTCAGTTGAGCTGAAAAACAAGAGAGAACCGGCCAATATGGCTATGTGCATGATTAACTGGAATGCAAACAAGCATTTCCGCTTTTTTCCGTCTCTCATTTCTCTTCTGTCTTATGTAGGGCTATGTGTACGATTAACTGGCCAATGTTTACAATGTTCCCCTTCTTGACTCTAAGGGCCAAGTGGTAAACGCTGGAATTTATAATTTGTATAAAAGACAATGAAAGTTGCAAAGTTTTATGCGGTTTTTAGAAAATTTCAATTATTTGATTTTTTTTTACTCTAGTTATTTGATTGTATCATAAAGAACAGATTGTAGGTTAAATAGTTTAAATGAAGGATTAAATTGAAAGAGAAAATGTTACACCAAAACTTAATAATAGGTATACTTTAGATAAAATTGGAATGGTTTACTTGCCTCATCAAAGGACTGGAGATCTCTTAAACACAACTCATTTCTTGAATCTACATCAATGTACTCTCCTTTACAATTTCTCTGCAGCGACTGCAAAGATATAATGGTAGACGATTAAGCATAATAACATCATTCTTTAAATTCAAGTAGAAACACATCAATGTAGAGTTCATCAGAGATATGATACCATTAAGCCTAAAATATCTTCACAAATATCTACATTGTGAGATATGTTTCCATGAATTTACGTCGACAATATATGAAAATTAAATTGGTAATAATATTACCGCATAAAGTTCATCAGAGATGAGTCCCATTCCATGAGCATATGGGATTTGATAGTTATCTTCTTTGTATGTTGTCAAGGGGTTCCCTAGCAGATATCCCTGAAAATGTTAAGACTTGTTTAGGCTTCATAATGCATACATCAAGATCTATGGCATTTCAGAAATCCATCTCTGCAAACCTGGAGATTTATCAATGGTTGGAGTCCTTTTTCATTTCCTGTTAATCAAAGAAATGGAAAAATATCAGTCGGTTTCTTCTTCTTCTTAACCGTCCAGTTCTTACGGGTTGGGGACCCTGGTAATCCGGACAGGCCCTCTAATATGCTAAACTTTTTACTTTGCTTATTGTCAAAGGGGAATGCAAATAAACAATTTATTAGGCTTTTTATGAATTCTAACCATTTGAAATTTCTTGAAGAATGGCTGGGACAGGAATGCCAGAGTATGAATCAGCTCCAATGTAGAATTCATTTGGAAGAAATTCAGGGTGATCGATCAGCCACTATACAAATACAGATAAGTTGTTTCAGTTGGTAAGAAAATAATCGAAACAGCATTTGTTTTGATTCATAGTTAGGAGATGATTTTCCTAGAGTAAATCCTAAAAATAGGGAAATAGAAAAGTGTGACAAGAAATATGACAACAGTAACATGATCCGCTTTTCTTAAATGAAGATCATAGTTGGCCTCCATCATCACTTAAGTTAAGTTTGAAGTTGTGAAATAAACTCTATCGAGCATGTCAGTGCCCGTTTGGATCCTAGTTAGCATAATGAACATACCTTTCTAAGAAATTGATGAGTATGGTGAACTAATTTCCAGTCGCTTCGATGAGCAGTGACATTTTTTGCATATGAGAAGCCAGTTCCAAGTGGCAAGTCTACAAAAATAATGCTGCATAGCTGACCAAAAGATCATTAACATTACTACCGGTAAATCACCGTCGAATAACAAAATCATGAAAAATAGAGCTATCTAAACACAAATTATACACATATTATAACCTCATGACGAATATATATACCAGTTCTTATCAGAAACTTTGGATTAACTTAAGTAAATAAAATCAGTGTTGGATAATTGAGATGCTCTAAACACCTTTGTCCATGTCTGTGGCCTTGATAGCAAACTAGGCACGCTCCCGTTGTACTCCTTGATTTCGAATGCAAATGGACCTATTAACATTCAATTGATGACAAAATTACTCTACGAATGTTGTTGAGTGGATCAATTTCAGCACAATCAATTCTAGTGGTAAGCTAAGCCAAAGCAAGAAAATAAGCAAAGCATAGTTGTCAAATCAGAGATTCCTATCGTGAATCAGAAGCGCCAACAAAATAGGTTCTTAATTAAGTTATTTAACCAAACATGATCCTAATTAAGTGTTTAAAGTGTGACCTGAATGGTCTGATATTGATGCGGGTGGGCCAGTGGATCTTGGATAGACTTGATATTATCATAGAATTTGGGTTTGACCTAACTCAATTCTTACAAACGGCATGTAAGTGAGGAAATCCTCCCATTTATAAATTCATTATTATACCTTATCTCATTCAATATGGAACGCTTAACGGTATTCATACAAAATTACAATCAAAATGCTAGAGAGAACTATTTGACTTGCAGACCAATAAGTGTGCGGTAGGCGCGCACGCGCGCGCGCACACACACACACACACATATATATCCAGCTCTGCATTATCAATAAACTGTAAAAATCAAGATTCACAAAAAATATTAAACAATCATTTGAAAATTACCTATCTGATAGACAAGTCCAGAAATAGAAGAGCAACCAGGACCACCAGTTAACCAAAGCATAAGAGGGTCTTTTTGAGGATCATTTTCTGACTTGATAAAATAATAAAACACTTGCATGTCATCATTTGTTTCTCCTAACCCCACGTACCTATCAAATTTATGACACACAACTACATTACTTGGCACACCACACAGTACACAGCCATTTCAATTTCTTGTTTGTTTGTGCATTTATAATTGGGGGGAATGGGGACCATTAGTTCACTAGAAAACATAAATCACTGTTTGTATGAATCCTTTCTTAGAAGATCTTGAGAATGCCCAAAAAATGTTCAAAATTTATAACCAAATGGTTGGATTTAAGGAGATAATGAGCTTTGCTTAATGTCAAAACAACTAGATATAAGTCTGCGTGTTACGCGGATATCTTGAATATTTAATTTACGAATAGTAGTTTTTATAAAATAGAAAAACAAATTAATTACACATACATAGAGTATAGTTATTTATTCATAACCTATGAAATTGAAGATGAGAATAAGAAATATAGGTTGTCATTGATTTAGAAGTATCCAAGTAAATATTTATAACTAAGTATATACTGGACAACTATATAGTTAAGCTATAGCAATTAAATTTCATATCTTAAAATCGTAAAAAGAAACATTGAAAAAGAAAAAAGAAGGATTAGGATTGCTCTCACCCTGTTTCAAGTTCAAAAGGAAGAGGACCTTGAAAACCAGGAAGTTGTTCAACCTTTGAGCCATAAGCTTCAAGAGGAGTTAACATATTCAAACTAAAAATTCCAAGTGCTAGTAGTATCTGACAACCATAGTAAAGTGTATTATGAGAAGTTTGAGTCATCATCTCAAGCTTCAATTATGTTTTTGTTGATGTTGAATTGTTGAGAAGAACTATGTGCTTGGTGTTTATGAGTTGTTAAAAAGAACTTTGGTTCCATTCCATATTAAAATATTATACGTGCAATTATCATGTTGAACGTGTCATTGTTTAATATTTGTAGTGGACCCGTGGAAGATAGGTGCCATTTAGCCTGGGAAAGGAGACTTTTTTTCCACCATGGGAAATGCCCCTTTTTCCAGGACAGCTGTCAGTTACAACAGGTTGTGAAAAAAAATAAAAAATTTTGAGCTTAATATTTTAATCTTGTTTGTATCATTAGTAATACACCTCCCCCCTTTTCTCACAACATCACAAAGTACACCTCACGTCCTCACCCACCTTTAGTACTGTACATCCTTTGTAACAAAACCCAGAAGAAACTTAGCAGTTACTCATTTTAGAAGATGACAATGTGAATAATTAGATAACTTGGTCAAGTAAAAATTAACAAACTTAACACAAATTAATTAAACATTTTATCTGACTCAATTTTTTTTAGATCTCTTTATCGTCGTGCTTTTGTTGATTGCATCTCATCATCTCTTTGTCTATTAGAAATTAGAATCATTGTTTATTTATTTTGTACTAATGTCAAAATCATTGTTATAAAGCATAATCATAATTTCACCTATCATGGAGGAATCAACGACATGGTTGTTCTTAAAATATTGATTTTGAGTAGAAAACCGTAACACCCAAAAAAACCAATTTCACCATTTTTGCATGTGAAAAACCAGTGAAAGAGATATATGTCCAGCTTGTTTGGGAGACTGAAATCACCTTGTTGTACGGCAACAGGTGAAGAAGAAAACCAGGAAAATGAAGATAAATGCTTTTCTCTCTCCTCTTCAAATGATATAAGGTTATTTAATCCAGATGTGGGGTCACATTTTTTGTTTGATAGATTCAACCAAAAAGTTGTTGCAATTAACAAGTGACAAATCTCAGCCGTTGGAATAAAAAATGAATATATCTATGGTCCTGCTTAAACTTTCCCATCATGGGAAACAACTCTCCTTTCCCATACTAAATCCCACCGTGGAAGATATGATAACATGAGAAGAAGGAGAAGCACCGATTAATTTAAGGTATAAATTCATTTTTATATTGAGTAAATAGGCAATTTCCCCCCGAAATTGCAAGGTTTGTCAAATACCCCCTTGTAGTTAACGAAACATCAATTATCCCCTGAAATTGCATAACGTTGATCAATTTACCCCCTCCGTCAATTTTTCTGTTAACTGTTTATGGTTATGATCAATTACCCCCTGAAATTTTACACTTATGTGCAAAATGCCCCCTGGACTTGAAAAATTAAAAAAAATTGAAAAAATTCTAGAAAAATATTTAAAAAAATTTAAAAAATTCTGGAAAAATGAAAAATCAATAAAAAGAATTGAAAAAAATATTAAAAAATTCTGGAAAATTGAAAATTAATAAAAATAAAAAAAATCTGAAAAAATTTAAAAAATCTGGAAAAATTAATAAAAATAAAATAATCTAATAAAATGAAAAATATTGAAAAAATTCTGAAAAAAATAAAAAAGATTAAAAAATTCTGGAAAAAAATAAAATTTCAAAATTTCTAAAAAAATTAAAATTCTGGAAAAATGAAATTTTCGAAATTTTAAATTTTAATGAAATTCTGGAAAATAAAAATTCTGGAAATTCTCGAAAATAAAAATTCTGGAAAATAAATTTTAATGAAATTTTAAATTTTCAAAAATAAAAATGAAATTCTGGAAAAAAGAAATTTTAATGAAAAATTTTCGAAATTTTTGAAATTTTCATTAGTATTTCTCAAAAATTTTCCGGGAATTTTTGTGTATTTATAAACCGAGAATAAGGGAAAAAAATATGTGTATTGATAAACCGAGCTTAGGTTTTTTATGTATTTTTCGAAATTTCGAAATTTTCATTAGTATTTTTTCCGGGAATTTTTGTGTATTTATAAACCGGGAACTTTTTGTGTATTTATAAACCGAGAATAAGGGAAAAAATACACTGAAAAAACCTAAGCTCGACATATATACTAATCAAAATTTCGGAAAATACATTTTTTCCAGAATTTCGAAAAAATTTCGGAATTTCGTAAAATACATTTTTTCCAGAATTTCGAAATTTCGACATATATACTAATCAGAATATTTTTTATTTTCCAGAATTTTTTCATTATTTTTCATTTTATTAGATTATTTTATTTTTATTAATTTTTTCAGATTTTTTTTAATTTTTCCAAAATTTTTAAATTTTTTCAGATTTTTTTAATTTTTTCCGTTTTTTTTCATTTTTATTAATTTTTCAATTTTCCAGAATTTTTTAATCTTTTTTTTCAATTTTTTTTATTGATTTTTCATTTTTCCATAATTTTTTAATCTTTTTTTAATATTTTTCCATAATTTTTTCAAATTTTTTTAATTTTTCAAGTTCAGGGGGCATTTTGCACATAAGTGTAAAATTTCAGGGGGGTAATTGATCATAACCGTAAACAGTTAACAGAAAAATTGACGGAGGGGGTAAATTGATTAATGTTATGCAATTTCAGGGGGGTAATTGATGTTTCGTTAACTACAGGGGGATATTTGACAAACCTTGCAATTTCGGGGGGGGGAAATTGCCTATTTACTCTTTTTATATTGTGTGATGTTGGTCTCACTTTTTCTCTTGTTATTCTGTCTCTTTATATTTTATCTTTTTTACGTAGCTTTTCTTTAAAATTTTAGAAAAGAGAATTTTTAAAAAAAAATCATGTGTTCATATGAAGCATGGACATTATGTGGAGGTCTACGGTGGAAGTTGAGAACATTTGTACATCAAAACTTTGCTAATGAAATAAAGAGAGAAAAATAAATGAAGTGGATCTTAACTTCAACAGCGGGGGTTTGTGAAAGGGTGATTGATGGGTCATGATTATGGATTTTGTTATATTTTGATTTTATTTTTTAATACAAAGTTTGGAACATGTGTAAAAATCTGAACCAAAATATTAAAATAATGGTGGATATTGAGCAAAATCACATAACTTTTCCCTCCAAAATAATATAATATTCAAATAAAATATATATTTTTTTTTAGGGAAGATAAATTTATATATTACATATAGTATATAATTCCTATATATTGAAAATTTTTTATTTTATTTTTGGTATCAGAGGGAAAAGAGAAATATAAATCAGAAAAACAACTACTCCATATGTAAGGAGATTCTCAGAGCATGCGCAAGCATATTAGAGGCAAGCTCCATCGGCGGAGATGGAACACATTGATTGTCTTCTCGAAGAGTATGACACAACTCCACACTCCAGTTTCTACTCATTTACAACGAGATTCAACGAGCACAATCACCTTCCAACCAAGCTTCAATCAAAATAATCAATCACACAAAAACAAAGCAAAACACATTCCCAAATGTTTGTGAACTCAACAACGGAAGCCACACATAGTTCAAGGAGGTTCGAACCATGTTAACAAAATAGGGTTTAAGAGAATAACACGATAACGATGACTAGGGTTTCCAATAAAAATACAATGACATTGTTGTCATAAGGTTACAACAATGTATATATAACCTAATGGAGTCTACTAATTTTGATAGATAAATTGCGACTTCATATTGTATTTTGGACATCAACGTTGCAGATCTGGATGTATGAGTATTTTGGTCATTTTAATTTTATCATATTATTTTGTATGCATTTTGTCATGTATCCATCAACTTATATGTTGTGAGTTTGTTCGTAGATTCATCCATTACGTTGAGCGATACTGGATGATATACACGATCAATTTAAATCAATGAATATCGTTTTGCTTTTGTAAAAAAATTTGATGCATTTCCCTTTTTAAAGATTCAAACCATAAATTCCTTAAAACAAAATCAAACCATAAATGTATCAAATCGCGTCCACTATTGTACTGATTAATTGTAACGTTCTCTCATTAAAATATCAAATCATGCTTTAGCACAGTAAGCAGAATATTCATTTTTTCCAGCCAAGATGTGAAGAAGACGAAATCACGAAAAAACTGAAACATGAAACCTTGACACGATTTTCTTGTCCTTTTTACAAAGGCAAATTAGATATCCACCTAGTGAACATGGGAAAACATTTCTCTGGAGTGTACTCAGTAGCTGTATGTCCTGAACCCTGCACAATTAATTACACAAAAATTGATATAAAGAAATTACACAATCTCATCAAAGACACTTAAATGTTTTAACCAAATAGTGTTTTTTCTTAAAAGAACAAAAGAGCATTTGTGATTTAATTAATAATTTCTTACCTTCACAGTTGCAAATGTCATGCGATTCGAGTAAGTCCTTGTGTATCTGCATGGCAAGTTATTGATTAAGATTAGGATGCATGTTAGGATCAGATGAGTCTGATGCACCCTCAGATACTTGGTTATGAAGAAATATTTAAAAAATTGGACCGGAGGTTGAATTGGTGAAACCTCAATGTTATGGTTCAATTTGTTCAATAGGTTCAACTATGATTGAATCGGATGACAAATAAATAAATGAAAAAGTAAAAGTATTAAAAAATAAAAATTAATTGCAATGTACCAACTGTGCGGTTACACTGGTTCAACCTGGTTGGATTGTGGCCCAGTCCAATTCAATGGGACTATGATACAACTGGAATCTAGCCAATTGACGGATTGGTTGGTTTTCGGTTGAACCAGTTGAACTCGCCAGTTCAATCCAATTTTTAAAACATTGATATGACGTTTCATGCTTACCGTCCCACTTGGTCTTTTACAAACCATGGCCTCCAATCATCTACAATGGAGTAGTTTAGATCCCTTATCCATGCTTGTGTAGAGATGAAAGGAACAACTAAATCATGATCTCCACTGGAAAAAGCACATTAATTGCCATTAAAAATCATATAGTCTTAATGGCATCTAGAAAGCAATAAGAAAAACAAATTTCACTTCTCAAAAGTGGACAATTTACTTTAGAGGGTAAAACGTGTAATCTCAACAGTGATAAAAAAATCTTCACCTGTATATCAAAGAGCGGTATCCTTTTTTGCTTAGATTTGCATGAAACTCTATGCTGCTATAGATCTCCTGCTCAAAATCAGCACGGTAACATCGTTCCCATTTCCCTATGGTTCCCTGCAGGGATCAAAATTATGTACATTAATATGATATTGATAATGTAACACATAATAAGTTTAAAGGTTTATTATATCAAACCTCTCGAATATGCAGTGCCTTGCGAACACTCTCATCGCTAATCCATCTAGTGGCAAGGTAGTAACCATAAATCTACAACAATAATGAAAATGAATAACATCAAATTTGAAACATTATGGACAAAAATTGTGTCCGAAAGCGTTGAAAAAATTACTTTGCAACTTAATTCGGGGACTGTGAGACGAGAACTAAGAGATTCGTTCAGCTCCTGAGTCAAAGATCTCCTCCACAGATGCTCGTCATCTTCACAATTGCTATCCAAAATGTTGTTCTCATTAATTGCCGAGAGACACTGAAGATAAGAAGTAACAGTTTATATTACTTTCTTTTCTTGTATCTTCCTAACTCCAAAGGGGTAAATGCAGGAATTTATAATAATTTCTCAACAAAAAAAATCAATCTAAAATTTTTTATGTGATTATTTAAAAATTTCAGTTGTTTGATTGTATAAAAAGTAATATAATTGTAGATTAAGTAGTTCAAAGGAACGGAAAACTTGAGAGAGAAAGGGATACACCAAAATATGGTATCTCATTTACATATAGGTATAGAAATCTGTTTGGATAGAAAGGGAAAAAAATTGATATTGAAATAGTTTCAATGAGGATAAAATTGAAAGATAAAATTGGAATGTTTTACTTGCCTCATCAAAGGATTGTAGATCTCTTAAACACAACTCATTTCCGGAATCTACATCAATATACTCTCCTTTACAATTTTTCTGCAGTGACTGAAAAGATATAATGGTAGACCATTAAGCATAATAGAATCACTCTATAATTTCAAGTACAAACACATCATTGTAGAGTTCATCAGAGATATATGATACCATTAAGCCTAAAATATATTCACAAATATCTACGTTGTGAGATATGATTCCATGCATTTACACCGACAATATAAACAAATTAAATTGGTAATAATATTACCGCATAGAGTTCGTCAGAGATGAGTCCCATTCCATGAGCATATTGGCGTCATGATCATTATAAATTATAATTATAAAGAAATTTATCATTACCTAATGACTAACCATTTAAAATTTCTTGAAGAATGGGTGGGACAGGAATGCCAGAGTATGAATCAGCTCCAATGTAGAATTCATTTGAAAGAAATTCAGGGTGATCAATCAGCCACTATAAAAATTCAGATAATTGTTTCAGTTGATTAGAAAATGATCGAAATATCATTTGTTTTGATTCATTGTTAGGAGATGATTCTCCTAAAGTAAATATTAAACATAGAGAAATAGAAATGTGTGACAAGAAATATGACAAGAATAACATGATCCGCTTTTCTTAAATGAAGATCATAGTTGGCCTCCATCGTGACAAAATTCAAGTCTGAAATTGTGGAAGAAACTTTATTGAGCACGTCAATACCGATCGACACCCTAGTTAGCATTATGAACATACCTTCCTAAGAAATTGATGAGTATGGTGAACTAGTTTCCAGTCGCTCCGATGATCCGTAACATTTTTTGCATATGAGAAACCAGTTCCAAGTGGCAAATCTACAAAAATAATGCTGCATAGCTGACCAAAAGATCATTAACATTACTACCAGTAAATCACCTTCGAATAACAAAATCATGAAAAGGAACATATAAAAACGTATGAATATTATTTTAGCTTCTTCAAAAAAAAAAAAAAACGTATGAATATTTATACTTTGTACAGTTATCTCAACAAAAACTATATGAATATTACAGCAACATGACATGACTGATATAAACATAGTTCTTGTTAGTACAAATTTTGGATTAGCTTAAGTAAATGAAATCATTGTTGAAACGCTATAAACACCTTTGTCCATGATTGTGGCCTTGAGACCAAACTAGGCATACTCCCATCATACTCCTTGATTTCAAATGCAACTGGACCTATTAACATCCAATTGAACATTTTCTTCACAACATGTTAAAATTTCAATAGTGATCTTTACACAATATTTAAAAAAACTATATATACAAATATAAAAAGGATACAAATGAAATGTTATAGACTGTTATCTCACTGTAACAACAGTTGTCTCTGATGTGATTAGCCATGCTGCACAATCAAAAGTTATAAGGTACAAATACGTCGATATCGAATAGTATGAGATGTTAAGTGGACTATTTAAGTGACTGCTCTTCAACTTAACAGTCTTGAAAATATTTGTAGAAGAAAATTTGTAAGGAAGCTAGAAAATGAAATGATATTTGATTCTGAGCAAGCTAAAATGATGCATTATTTGTTGGACTCAATGAGCACCAAGGCGAAAATATTGGCTATGAAAGAAACATTTGCTAATGCAATTTATAGACTGAGTGCACAGATGGCTAAATTATCAGCAGAAACAAATGTGAATCCTATGTACAACCTGTAAGTATCTAAAAAGAGTATGATAGATGTGAAACAATTGAATAGCTTAAGAGTTTAAGCAATTCTATACAAATGATAAGATAGTCTCACGTAGATAGCTCGGTTGATGAGCTAAGGGACGTTGAAGGGGGGTCTCGGGTTTCAATCCCCGGAAACTAACATTTTTTCCTCCCCTTTAACAATATACTAACTATGAAAAGTAACGGTTTATTAGTTTTCTTGGTATGTCTAAATAATTTTAATAGGATAATTAAAAAGAACCAGAGATAAAAACAAATTTCCATTCCAAACTAACTTACAAACTAAAGGACAGGACATGACAACTCTACAATGTTTGATTTGTAGAACTGTTTTAGGGACAAGACAAACTCGAGACAAGAGATAGGACAAGAACAGAAATTCTTGCCAAACCACATCACAACTTTTTGTCCCACACGTACAAGTTGTATAAATACCAAAATAACATTTTGTCCACAAAAAATCGTATAAGACCAAAAATTATTCAATACCAAAAAAAATTATCCTGCGTTGTTTTGTCTTATGTTGTGTTGTTCTGTCTTGTACTGTTATGTCCGGTACTCACTGCGTGCAGATCAAACACACCTAGAGAATACACATCATACTAAGTGCTTTGATTACAATGTTTTGTATTTCTTAGAACTTAGGTTGAGTCTAACTCAAATCCTACAAAATCAGTTTGTAGAGTGAAAAAATATACCTCACTTATAAATTCATTACCGCACAGTACCTCATCTAACCACCCACCTCCGGTAATGGTGTAGGGTGGTCCAACAAGTCTTGGATAGAATATGATACAATTTTAAAATTTAAATTGGATCTAATTCAACTTAAGACCAGCTGCAATGGGTGTTGAATATTGCTATGTTGAAAGCAGGATTCAACATGTGGGTAGTCTCCATTGGTGTGTTGAATGATGATGTGATGAAAGAGAGGTTGAATGAATTCAACAAGTTTAATCTGACGCCAGAGGGACACTTGTCACGCTTCGGTTGGCCAGAAACGGTGCGTGCAACACACGCGGGGACAGCAGCGCGTGAAGCTACAGGAGGTGGAGAGAGAATCTGTTTTGTGGATAACATGGGACACGTGTTCGGTGCTGATTGGTTGTCCGGATTCTTATCATTTTAATTATTAAACCTCAATTATTTCGGTGTAAATTAATTTTTTTTTTAAAAAAATTACCAAAATTCATGATTTTTTTTTCTTTATAAATAGAGACTTGGTTCATTTGATTTGGACATAGGAAAAAAAAAACCAAGTTTTTCACTATCTTAATCTTATTATTATCTTTCTATTAGCAAACTAAGTGAAGTTTTAATCTTATTTTTAGTGAAATGGATCCCAATAATAACCATTTCAACACCCAAAATTATTCTAATTACCCATTTAACTACGAAAATCCCAACAATTATCAAAACCCAAATCAATTTTTCAACCAACGTCCTCAAAACATACCTAATTTTGGTTTTACACCAAATTTCAACCAGTCATCCTCTGTTCCAAACTTTCATCCATATTATGGATCTATGATGAGATATCCATCTCAAACACCCCCGTTTAATGGTTATATGCCAATGGAGAATGAAAATTTTCCTAGTGTTGGTGCATCTTAATTTCCTGAATTTTCAACACAAATAACTCCTGGTGGCATGGCAGTTGCTAATGAAGTCACTCCAAATCCAGAAGATTCAACTCCTAAGAGCAAGAAAAGTAAGGAACCAGCATGGAACACTGCACAAAATTTGGTGTTAATTAGTGCGTGGATCAAATATGGAACAAGCAATGTTGTCGGGAGAAACCAGAGAGGTGAAATATATTGGGGTAAAATTGCTGAGAATTGTAATGAGTATTGCTCATTCGATTCTCCGTGTGATCTAGTTGCATGCCGAAACCA
The DNA here is from genome assembly GCF_051527215.1 of Medicago sativa. Classification (NCBI taxonomy): domain Eukaryota; kingdom Viridiplantae; phylum Streptophyta; class Magnoliopsida; order Fabales; family Fabaceae; genus Medicago; species Medicago sativa. The sequence continues at coordinate 17,798,978 of NC_140752.1, read as the reverse complement.
TTTTAATTATATGAGCAAAGTAATAAATAAATGGAATGATGCTTATGAAGGCGCTAAGCGTTTGCAAGGAAGCGGTTGGTCGGAAGATGATGTTTTGGCAAAAGCGCAGGAATTATTTGCATGTGGGAAGAATGTTCAATTTACTTTAAAAGAAGAACGGCACGCTCTCCGTGATCAACCACGTTATGGTAGTCAAGTAGGAGGAAATGTTGGCTCAGGAAGTAGTGGATCTAAGAGATCTCACGAGGACTCTGTAGGATCTAGTGCTCGTCTAATGGGTAGGGAGGCAGCTAAAAAAAAAGGTAAAAAGAAAAGCAAGGACGCTGCTTTGTAGGAGGTGGAAAAGGAGTGGGTTGAATTCAAACAAATCAAGATGCAAGAGATTGAACAATTGAAAGAGTTCACCTTGGTGCAACAGGAGAAAAACAAATTGAAGAAAATGAAACTGTATGTAAAGTTAAGTTCCGAAGAGTATCTCGATGACCAAAAGAAAGAGCTGTTGGAAAAGTTGGAGCGTGAGCTGTTTGGAAATTAATTTCAATCAAATATTTGTTTGTATTCGGTCAAAATTGGCAGTGTTGTCTAGTCCCCAATGTTTGCTTTAATAATTGTCAGTGTTGTATAGTCCTTAGTGATTGCTTTATTATCCCCATTGATAGTCACCAATGTTGTCTAGTCCCCTGTGACTTATTTCACATACCATTTGCTTTAATAATTATCCCCATTGTGTGCCCATTATTTCACATACTATTTGCTTTTGGAGTGCTTCAAGCTTGATTTAAAATCATCCGTGAACCAGCTCGCTTGTGGGACATAGCCGATTTGGGTATCATCATGAGGTCATGCATCATATTACATAATATGATTGTTGAGGATGAACGAGATACATATGCTCAACGTTACAAATTCAAATAACCATTCATTTGTTCCCACCATATGGTTTGCTGAACCCAGAGTCAAGAAACCATACCTCTTTTTTTAGCACTACTGCTCAAATTAGCTTAGCCATGAAAAATATCTCTTCCGGCCATCAATGGACCTCCGTCGAAGAAAAAATTAAACCAACTTAGATGGAGGAAACGTTATGGTTGTGGCAGCACGTGAATGAGTCAAATGAGAAGAAGGTGCATGTGAAGGGAGGAAACAAAAGGGAGATTTGAAACACATCAAAGGAGAAGAGAAACACCACAAAGGGGATCTAAAATCACTATGGGTCGTCAACCCCGCTAGGGGAAAACCCTAGAAGACCGACACAAACATGCTATAAGGTCAAAACAACTATAAACCATTGTTGTCAAAATCCCGACTTAAATCTTAAAATTTTGAATTTTGCGACTGACTTAAATCTATAGTAGAATTCCAAAATAGGCAAAATCCATCGATTTTGATTGCGATTTCTTATAAAGTAAGTTATATAATGACTATATATCATTTATAACATATATTTAATATACTTTTTTTTTGTAAAATTCATCGATTTTGATTGCGATTTTAAATTTTTTTATATCGATTCTACAAAAGTAGTTGAGTAAAATCCTTCGATTTTGGTTGCGATTTTACGATTGTCGATTTTGCTCTTCTGTTTTGACTTGAAGCAAAATCCCGATTTTGACAACCTTGCTATAAACCATCTTTTTTGTTTGGGAACTGCTGCTATAAAACCAATTATAAATTTCATTTGCAATTATATTTACCTATTAACATTTAAATATATCGTTTATCCTTACACATTTTGAAGAAGAAAAGATTTTGGTAACTAAGAAAGTTTCATTTAATTTTATTCTCTATCACCAAAGATAATATTTCTAATTGAATAATTAAATATATAGAAATCATAGAACCAAGTGTGTTTCCAATCACCTAACATATAATATTTTTTGAAAAATCATATGATTAATAATTAAAAATCAGATAAGATGATAAAATGAAATCAGACATAAATGAAATGGACATTATTTTCTTGTCATTTTTACTTCTTTGTTTGTCTATCAATATCAAACTGTTGAACAAATGATTCTGTGCTTTGCCCCCGTTAGGACATAAAATATGGACAGTTTAAAAAAAAAAAAAAATCATCGAGAAATGAACATCTCATAGATATATAACCATATTTATTCCAACTTGAGATTCTGATTTACAAAGGCAAGTTAGATATCCACCTAGTGAACATGGCAAAACATTGCTCAGGAGTGTACTCAGGAGCTGTATGTCCTGAACCCTGCAATTAATTAAGCAAAAATTAATATAATGAATTTGCATAATCCCTTTATAGACAATTAAATATTTCACCAAATTGAGTGTTATTCTTAAAAGAACAAAATAGAACATTTGTTATTTAATCAGCGATGTTCTTACCTTCACGGTTGCAAAAGTCATTCGATTCGAGTATGTCCTTGTGTATCTGCATGAAAGGAAATTGTTGATTTAGATTAGGATACAAGGTGTCTTATTATGTTCTAGGCACTAAATGAAATACATATAAAAAATTATAGAAAAATAGGATTGGAAGAAAGAGTGAATAGACAAATTAGTTGTCGAAATTATAAATAACTGTCAAAATAGTCTATGATTTTTGCGAACTGGCAAATACATTCTTGAAATTACAAAGTATTAGTCTAAATAGTTAATCTGTTAACTTTTATCATTAGAGACTATGACGCGAACTGTTAAGTGAATACACACTCCCTTCACGTTGATTACACATCATTGCCACCAAACCATAGACTACTTCGCCTATGAAATTTAGGGTTCTTAGGGCCAAATTTTCCAATAATTAGTCTTGCACAATTGCAATTACTAACAACTTATCTCTATGATGACCCAAATTTCCTAGGAAAATTAGTCCCTAATGAACTGAAATTGATGTGGGAACAATGTTCAGTGTAACATGTTCAGTAACATACAACTTCATAGCCTCTAACAGAAGAAGTTAACAAAAAGGTCATTTTGAAAGACATTTTACAATTTTTGGGATAAATTGTCTAATTCTAAAAAATGAAGGACTATTTTGACTGGTGCACCATTTACATATTTAAATTTGATGCTTACCCTCCCACTTGACCATTTACAAACCATGGCCTCCAATCATCTACAATGGAGTAGTTTAGATTCCTAATCCAAGCTTGAGTAGACATGAAAGGAACAACTGCATCATGATCTCCACTGCCAACAACACATCAATTGTCATAACAAATCAGCTAGCCTTAATGTCATCAAGAAAGCTAGAAGAAAACGATTCTCGCTCTTCAAAAGTGGACAATTCACTTTAGAGTGTAAAACAAGTATTCTTAACTGTGATGAATAAATTTGTTGATGTTACCGGGACATGCATAGTAATTTTATGAATGTATTCAAATATTAACCATTGATTTTCTTATTAACAGTTGAGATTACTTTCTTCACCTTCTGTTCTAAAGTTCTACATTGCATGTTAAAAGTTCTGATAGGTAAAATTCTCAACTACATTGCTTTATAAACACCTATGCTCTTCAGTCCACTGAGGCCCTGTTCAACTAAGAACAAAACTGTGACGACTTACACAAGAACTAAAGCGGTCAAAACTTCAGAAAAATGGAGCAGCGGACTTGAGGTTGGGACATTGGTGCTACATGGGGGGCCTAAGCCACAAATGATAGCTGGTAAGCCCTTAGGCCCCTTAGCCCCGACTTGGGGCAACTGTTCCAGTACACCAAGAAGTCTAACATTGCTTCAAAATTGAAATTAAGAGTAATTTATACAAACCACTCCACTAACCAAGGCGTCTTTCAACTAACGGCGAAACCGCGAGGGCTTACAGCAGACCCAAAGTGAAAAATACCTCATAAAAACGGTGCAATAGACCTGAGTTCTGACCAACTTCTAAAGAAAAACGCTCACTTTAGATGAGCTTAATCCAAGAAAAACACTACATACATATGGTGACAACACGAGTTTAAAAAAGAAAAAAACTACATTAAAAGAGAAAATCTTCACCTGTAAATCAAAGAGCGGTATCCTTTTTTGCTTAGATTTACATGAAACTCAAAGCTACCAAGGATCTCATTCTCAAAATCATTAGAGTAACAACGTTCCCATTTCCCTATGGTTCCCTGCAATGCTCAAAACTATGTACATCAATATGATATTGATATCCATTAGTTGTTGAGACTTCTTTGATGCATTCAACTCAAATTCAAAAACATTTGTAATGTAACATAGACTTAAGTATCTGTTTCCAGTTTGATATGAGGATTTTATAAGTTTATCATATCAAACCTCTCGAATATGCAGTGCCTTGCGAACACGCTCATCGTTAGCCCATTTTGTGCTGAGGTAAAAACTATAAAACTACAGCAATAATGAAAATGAGAAACATCACATTTGAAACATTTTATGGACAAAAATTATGCGTTAAGTTATGAAAAGTTTACTTGGCAGTTTAGTTCGGGCACTGTGAGACGAGAAATAAGAGATTCCTTCAACTCCTGAGTCAAAGATCTTCTCCACAGACGTGGATCATCGTCACAAAAGCGATCCAAAATGTGGAACAGATCAAGTCCTGAAAGGCACTGATGATAAGAAGAAATAATAGTTTAACAATATGGCAAACAATTAACATCTTAACTATCATGATTAACATGCTTACAGACACCATCTTTACCAGTCTCTCATTTCTCTTCCCTTATTATTTTCTTTGTTCTACTTCATTTTTGTTTTCTCTCTTCTTATCTTTTTCTTCTAATGTGACTATGTCCATGATTAAGTAGCTACTGTTGAAAATGTTACTCTTCCTAAAGACCACCCCAAAACTTTAGTATCATCTTAATAATAGGTATAATTGGAATGGTTTACTTGCCTCATCATAGGATTGGAGATCTCTTAAACACAACTCATTTCTGGAATCTACATCAACATACTCTCTTTTACAGTTTCTCTGCAGTGACTGTTGCCAATAGATAACAGTAGACCATCAAGTAAAACACATCATCATTGTAACCAACAGGAAAGTACAATGTATGTATAGCTTTACTGAAGAATAATAAGGATAATAATACCGCGTAGAGTTCATCAGAAATGATTCCCATTCCATGAGTAAATGGGATTTGATAATTTTTTTCTCTGTGTGTTGTTATAGGGTTCCCTAGCAGATATCCCTGAAAATATTGAGACTGGTTTAGGCTTCATAATGCATATAACAAGATCGATGGAACAAAGGTATTTTGGGTTTCAAAATCCCTATTTAGATTTTTTGTTCATCGGTAATAGAAGCAACTGACAGAGATGATGGTTTGAAACCTTGAGATTTATCAATGGTTGGAGACCTTTTTCATTTCCTGTTAATCAAAGAAATGGAAAAAGATCAATCGCTTTGAAGTCTTTACGCTCTGGTTTTTAGGGGAAGGGGACACTGATAATCCGAATCAAGTCAGTTTATACTAAATTTTTGCTTTGCTTTGCTTATTGCCATAGGAGAATGCAAATAATCAATTTATTAGAGTGAGGGGGACTAATTAAAATGATTTAGAAAATTTCAGCCTCATTGTAATTATAATTATAAAGAAATTTAGCATTACTTAAAGATTAATCCATCTGAAATATTGAGCATTTTAGGATTTCTAACCATTTGAAATTTCTTGAAGAATGGCTGGGACAGGAATGCCTGAGTATGAATCAGCTCCAATGTAGAATTCATTTGAAAGAAATTCAGAGTGATCGATCAGCCACTATACAATACAGATAATTGTTTCAGCTGATAAGAAAATGATCGAATTTTGAGTCATAGTTAGGAGATGATTCTCCTAAAGTAAATATTAAACAAAGAGAAATAGGAAAGCGTGACAAGAAATATGACAACGGTAACATAGTCCAGTTTTCGTAAATGAAGATCATAGTCGGCCTTCATCATGAGAAAAATTAACACACAGTCTTTAGTCGCAGCAACTATTCTCCATTTTCTCCTGGAGCGCTCTTGTATGTCTTGTGCATAGAGTTGCGGTGTTGAATAAATTTTTTAGCAGTTTCAAAGAAAAAGTCTGAAGATGTGGAAGAAACTCTATCGAGCACGTCAGTGCCCTTCTGCACCCTAGTTAGCATAATGAACTTACCTTCCTAAGAAATTGAAGAGTATGGTGAACTAGTTTCCAGTCGCTCCGATGATCCGTGACATTTTTTGCATATGAGAAACCAGTTCCAAGTGGCAAATCTACAAAAATAATGCTGCATAGCTGACCAAAAGATCATTAACATTACTACCGGTAAATCACCTTCCAATAATGAAATCATGAAAATAAACATATTAAGAATGAATATTTAGACTTGTACAGCTATCTCAACAAAAACTATATACATATTATAATCACATGACATGACTTATATAAATCATAGTTCTTATTGGTACAAATTTTGTATTAACTTAAATGAAATCAATGTTGAATTATTTAGGTGTTATCAACACCTTTGTCCATGACTGTGGCCTCAAGACCAAACTAGGCACGCTCCCGTCGTACTCCTTGATTTCAAATGCAATTGGACCTATTAACATTCAATTGATGATGACAAAGTCACTCTATGAATGTTGTTGAGTGGATCAATTTCAGTAGGATCAATTCTACTGATAAGCTAAACCAAACACAAGAAAATAGCCAAATCATGGTTATCACATCGAGATTCATATCGTGAATGAGAAGAACTATTTTGTGGACTGTCAGTTGAATCTTATTATATATTTTTTTGGTAAAAACAAGTGACAGAGTTAAATTATAACCTAATAAAAGAAAAGTGATGGACTATACAAGATGAAAAAAAAAGAAAAGTGACCGACTAAACTAAGGTTAGGTAGCTATTCATTTGAATGAATCGAGATCATCATAGTCAATCGGGATACAACATAATAAATCAGGAATCAATATAAGATTCAATTCCAAAATAGATATACATTATGGTTCGTATTGATTAGAAAATTGGTGCCCACATTTCACTGCAAAATGAATCTGCATGATACAAAATCTATACTAACTGGCTATTATATGATTGTATTTAAATCTGATAAATGTAACATGTTTGATTTTTTACTCCAAATGCAGCCACATCTACAATTGAACATCTGCTTCAAATCATGATTCATATTTTCAATAGTGACCTTAGTACACTATTTGAAACTATCTAAAAAGGATGCAGATGATAACCTCTCGCAATTCGACTCACAAATGCTTATGTTAGAAGAAGATAAGCTCAAATAAGATAATTTAAACACATCATTTTGTGACTATAAAAACAATACATGTGTTTTATACATATCCAATTATGTATTAACAAACTGTCAAAATCAAGATTCACAAAAAATAAAGTTGTGATTTGAAAATTACCTATTTGATAGGCAAGTCCAGAAAAAGAAGAACAGCCAGGACCACCAGTTAACCAAAGCATAAGAGGATCTTTCTGAGGATCATTTTCTGATTTGATAAAATAGTAGAATACTTGCATGTCATCATCTGTTTCCCCTAACCCCACGTACCTATCAAATATATGAACACACAACTACATTACTTGACACACTGCAAGAGTCTCATCGAATTTCAGTGTAAAATTATTGTATATCAACAAATGATTGAGTTCAAGCGGTTAATGAACTACACTAATGATGAATTGTTCAGAAGAACCCGAGTTGAATCCTACATGAAACACTTTTTAGTCAGACCTTACTTACCACCGACGAACTATGCATTACTATGTCAACACAAAAAAAAAAAAAAAAAAATTAATTCTTTTTAAATTGAGTTTAACTCTTTCTTGCTAAACTAAACCTTGAGGAGTGTCATTCTTTATAAACTATTAAATTAAACAAGTTATCTAAACTAATTAAATTAAAGTTTAATGTCCTAAAATAGAAAAGAAAAAAAAAAGTGAATTTGTAACAGAAAATGGAATGGTTAAGATTGCTGACCCAGTTTCAAGTTCAAAAGGTAGTGGCCCTTGAAAACCAGGAAGTTGTTCAACCTTTGAGCCATAAGCTTCAATATGAGTTAACATATTCAAACTAAATAGTCCAAGAGCTAGTAGTATCTGACAACAACAATAGTGAAGTGAATTATGAGAAGGAGGAGCCATCATGTTCATCTTTGCAAGCTTCAACTAATTTCTATGACTCTTTAAATTATAAGTGCAATGATTGAGTTGAACATAATTTTTGAGGATTCATCATTCTTGAGCATTAAAGAGTTAAATTTTTCATCCACACAATTATATATTTTTTATTGAAAAAAAACAATTATAAATTTTCAACCACACAATCATAAAAACAGTTAAATAAGTTTTTATTCCTTATAAATATATAATTTCTTTGGATTTATATTAGTTCACTCTCAAGTGTCAACCTCCTTGCTTGCTTGAAGTAGAAAGTGCATTATTAATTGAGCAAATGATGCATCAATTACGACAAAATATGTATGCTTATTTCATACTTCACAATTTTTTTCAGGTGTTGACTTCATTAAGACTTATTTTCTTCTAATCAGATAATAATCGTTTAAGAACATTAAGCACATCTCATGTGGCATATTAAAATGACGTACAACTGGTGAAGTTCATTAAGCACATCCAAATAGTTGTTTTAAAATCCGGACAAGTCAAACCGGAAAATTGGGGATAGACGGGTTTATTTACTTATAAAGTTTATTTATAAGTTAACCTAAGTAGCTTATATTTATTTATATCAATATTTCTCTTGTACTCTTAATTGAAAATAAAATAAAATATTCATTAAATATATCACTTTTATATCATTTCATATTCAAAGTTTAGTTCAACCGTTAATTTTTTAAAGGGAAATGTTAACTTATGCCCTTGGGACATAAGTTAAGAAAACCAAATATAAAAAGTTTTTCTTGAAACTTATGCATTCAATGCATTAAAAGTTGCAAAAGTTATATTTTCAATAAAAAAATTATTTTTAATTTCCATTTAAAGTTCCTTAACTTGTGCGCTTAGGACACAAGTTAACATGACCCTTTTTTAAAAAGTCTTATTAACCGGTGCTCCAAAGCACCGGCTAAGAACTTAAAGTAAAAAAATACGTAAAAGATAGTAAGATTTGTATTGAAAATAACACCTTATCAACTTTCAAAAAGTATATCACACAATTTCCAAGGTAATGTTTCTTTTTATAATTCATTAACAAGGTCCCCAAAGAACAAAGAACTTGTTAACATTTCTCTTTTTCAAATAGTAGAAATTCAGTTAACTAACTCATTCAATGTAAACTAAACTAATTTATCAACTATTATCATTAAACACATTTGTCAAAAGCTAGCTTATCGGTTAAATTTAAATTAAAAATCGCAAAGGTACGTGTAATCGGTAATCACAATTACCAATTCCTTCTTTTTATCCTCTCAATCACAAATACAAACACGAATTCAAAACAATGATGATAAGATAAGTAGTAATAAGTAATCAATGATTAGGCATAGATAAGGCCTATGACTCAAACACAGACCATATACCTTATCTGCTCCCTTCCTATCATTATTGACTTTCATTAGAAAACGACCAACCCGCAGTGAAACCTTAACCAAATTTTTTACTGTTTATTGAAACCTTAAAACAACAAATTTTGAAGGTTAAGGTTTTTTTTTTTACTGTTTTCTGAAACCTTAAACAATCCAAATCCATAATCTTTTCCTTTTTCTCATCTTTTTGTTTTTATTATCTTCCCCTTACATGAACTCTATCTCTGAAACTCATAAACTTCTTCTAGACAACCCCAATTGCCTCAATTTTAAGAACAAACTCAAGATTCATAGATTGAAGAGAAAAGACAAGAATTTTGGTGTTTATTACTAGCTTGTGTTTCAGCAAGTTTCTCAAATTTTCTTCAATAGATTAAACATGTCACCATGTGTAAAGAGATTGGGAAAATGGGTTTCTTTGGTTTCAAGGAGGGGTTTGTCAACTTCCATTGTTCAGAAGGATGCTGCTGCTGAGAATGGTGTTAAATCATTGAACCTTTATTCTGCTATTAATCAAGCTCTTCATATTGCTTTGGACACTGATCCTCGGTGAGTTTCATTCATTTCTTTTTCTTTATCAGGATTTTTTAATGTTATTGCTATCTCGTCGCGACATTAAGGTTTTTGATGTCTCTGCGACTTGATTGAAGTTGCATTAGCTGTATTTGACTTCAATTTTTCGCAATATCAAAGATGTGATACAAAACAAAACTTAGGAATCTACTTTTGCTTAAATGTATCATTGTTACAAACTGTTTTGAATTGTTATACTAGGTGAGTGCTGATAAATATCTGGCAAGTGTACCAAAAATATATCGAAGTAATAAAATTTATAAGTTCGTATCCACAGGGACTGTTTCAATTTCTACTCGGCAAAGACGTTAAAATTAAGGATGTATTAAATTTATAGGGTTGCCCTAGGCAGTTGGATTAAGTGCTAAAATAATAAATTGCAAGTAAATACAAATGGTTGGAAGTTATATAGAAAACACATGATTAAGCCGGTGAATCCGCTATTGCTCTATATGACTAGTTTACCTCTCTTTACTCTCAATTGCTATTCATTCTTTACGACAAATTAACTAGGTGGTTTTGATCAATCTCTTGACTCAAAACCCTTTCCTAAGTTATAACCCTATTAATCTCTTAACCAGATTGAATAACTGCGGAAGCTATGTTGGAACGTTAATTTATATGTCATAACTCTCAATTTCCTATCTCTAGGTTCCTAGTGTTGAGTTAAACAGAATTATTATTTCAGGATTAAAAGCTAGGGCTAGTAGTCATTCAATTCCTAAGATCAATTCATGTAATTGCAAGAAGCTAGGGTTAATAGTCATACAAACAATCATATGAAAAGCAATGAACACAAATAATTCTGAATAAAGACTGAATAATATTGATAATAAAGAGAGTTCAACTACTGGTTCATATATTACAATAGGTTCATCATGGCTTAATCAAAGGAAATTAGCTAGACATGATCAAAGGGATAAACAACATAGTAAAAGAAAATAAACCGATAGAGTTCCGTCGTTGTCGGCGTTGCTCCTCAAATTATATCCAATGGTGCTGTTGTTGAAGTTCTTCTATGTTCATGTGCCTTTCCCTCTCTCGTGAATGCATGCGGCTTCTTTTTTCCAAACCGTGATCCAGCAAAACGTGAATGCCTCTACTGTGTTGTGCGGCTGCTTCTTATATAACCTTTGTAACCTATTTTCCCTTTTCTTGCTCCAAAAGCTATTCCTTTTTCAATTGCTGTAAGTGGACCTTACTACTTTTCTTTATTCCATGTCTATCAACAACTTGGTGGCCCATCTCTTTTAGTTCTAGCTCTTACCATCCTTTTGTTTTATTCACACCACCAAAAACACTTGCTCACGTCCCATTAATTCATACGTGGCAGCAACTTCATTCAATCATCGTGGCACGTTTCGTGGTTCATCGTGCCACGAAATTTCCAGAAAGTATCAGTGAATTCCACATCCTTGCAACGTGCCACGATCCTTGCTCAACGTGGCACGATTCTTAGGCAAATTTCTATCTTTTCATCAATTTCTTCTTTTGAGCTCTTGTTCCGTTTTTGATCTGATCTCACCATGAATTACAAGTAGTTGACTCTCTAAACATTACAAAAAGGACACAAATATGACTAAAAAACTAGTAATGACGTACTGTCATCAAGTGCTAAGGTGGACCAGTGGTCCACCGTGGATGTAAGTGGTCCACTGTGGACCAGTACTTAAAATTACCACAAATTCTAAAGACGATTGATGATACTCTTCAGATGACCCTCCTTTTACGACTATGAGAGTGACCTGATTGATGTCGGTTCAATACGAGTTACATAATTATTTTATGTTATTTTAATTGAATTGATATCAGTTAAGTCACTATCTGAATCGTAAAAATGACGAGGTCCATTAACCTTTATTACGAAATTTCGATGACTAGTTGGAGTTTTAAACAATTTTGAAGTATTGATCCACGGTAGACCACTTTTGAAGGTAATCCATATAAGAATATGTCTGTTATGTTATTGTTACAAAACTTAGGAATCTAATTCCCCTTTACTGTGTCATTTGCAATGTGCCCTTTTTAGTCTGAAAGGTGACATAATATTCCAACCGTGAGATCACAGAAAAGTTTAGGGGGAAACAAACATCTTTTCTATATATTTTAGTCCTTCTACTTTATGTTTGTCAAAACTTAAGCTTTATGTTTAGATTAGGGGATTATATTAGGGATGTGGTTCTATACAAGATTGAATACTGAAGATTACAAATAGTTAATAGTAACTCCAAAGTCTCAACACACCTTTGTGTAAAACATTTTAAAATTTAAGTCTTAGAATTTGGGTTGGACCTAACTCAACCAGCCATACAAAACCGCCTTATAAGGTGAAGACTGCCCAAGCTTTATATAACAAATGGAATGCGGCAATTAGGTGGCTAGGGGCGGAATTCTTTTCAGTGCGATTAAAGCTGAATTTCTAGAGAGGTTTGATACCATCTTAGAATTTGGGTTGACCTAACTCCATTCTAAAACTTAGACCATATTTCTAGGCGTAGAGGGACTAAAACCTCCCCCTTAAATGAGTCTGCAATGAAGGCAACCCATATGCCGCAATTAGACGGCTAGCGGCGCACTGTAATTAAGGTGGAATTTCCAATACAAAGGTTGCAACCGGAAGCTATATATTTGAGTTCATCAGTGGAAAACACTTCTAATGTTTTCATATATTACACTTCTTAATGGAGCTTAAGCATGTTTGTACAGTGTTATGAATCTGTTCTGTTTGTGTTAGTATGAATTCAATTGATGAACTGAAATTTATCTGAAGTGTCTGTGACTCTGTGTTACATAGTTCTTTTCAGTTACATTATAAGCTTTTTCCATTATCTTCAAATTTATCAATGAGAAACAGTGAATATATCGCAATGCATCCTTATAAGTATCGCTTATTTGATTCCAAATTTGCCAATATAAGTATCCTCTGTACATCCTTATATTCTCCTTTTGCATTTCATCGCAGTGCTTATGTTTTTGGAGAAGATGTAGGCTTTGGTGGTGTGTTCCGTTGCACAACTGGATTAGCAGACCGATTTGGTAAAAATAGGGTTTTCAATACTCCTCTTTGTGAGCAGGTATATGATAATGCATTTCATGCTTCCTTTGTGTTAGTAAAACAACTCTGGTTAAAAATAAACAGATATGAAAAATGAAAATTAAAAACACACAAGGAATATTAAAACCTCGTTAAAAAAATCTCACAGAGTTTGATATTGTGTTTCTTCTTTTTATTGGTAAATAAATATCTTTTTAAACATTTCTATGATTAGTATATCCTAATCAGTAATTTCAAAAATTGACATTGAATTGCTACTCACAGGGTATCGTTGGCTTTGGAATTGGTCTGGCAGCTATGGTGAGTCTAAGACGTTATAATAATTCACTTCTTGTTTTACCGACAAACCTTACTGCAATCTGATATAATCTATTTTTCTTTTATATATCAGAATTTAAGAGGCTTGCTTATATGTTTTCATGGCAGGGAAATCGAGCCATAGCTGAAATCCAGTTTGCAGATTACATTTTTCCTGCTTTTGATCAGGCATGCTCTCTTTATAAGGTTTTGGTTAGGCATAGTTGATGCGTGCGTTTTTAATCTGTAATTGACTAATTTCAGTTTCTAGATTGTCAATGAAGCTGCTAAGTTTAGATATCGGAGCGGAAACCAATTTAATTGTGGCGGTAAAGCTCTTTCAGTTGCATTATAAGCTGTTTCCGTTACGTCAAATTTATAGATCAGACATTTTTACTTGTGTTAAAAACTTTTTCACATTCTTGTAGGTTTAACAATTAGAACCCCTTATGGAGCTGTTGGCCATGGTGGACATTACCACTCTCAATCTCCTGAGGCTTTCTTCTGTCATGTTCCTGGTATCAAAGTATGGTGTTTTCATTTGGATTTCAATCTGTTATTTACAACCTCATTTTTTGGTACTTTTGTTTGTTGTTTCACTTTTCCAAATGATTAAGCTGCTTACAATGTCGTGTTTGATAGTTCTATAGACGATATAATTGTTTAAACTTTTAAGGTAAGCAAGAGTTGAACATGCGTGCACAATAGCTTGATCATCAAAGTAGGAATATCAGGGCTCTGTTTGGTTAAACATCTTAATTAAGATCTTTTGCTAATAAGCGTTTATCATATAAGCTCTCATGTCTAAGATATTTTTAAAACGAAAGATAAAATAAAGTCATACTGTTTTAAATTAAGATGACTTCGAATTAGCAAGTGGTCTATGAATACGTAGTTGGAAGATTTTGAAGGACTTGAAGTAATATTTTAATAAAATTAGATACAGACCATATCATATTAGTAACATTACTAACATAGATATAACATAGATAATAGAATAATAATGTTTACCTTTAAGATTTATGAGAACTGAGATGCTGGGTAACGAGAGAATTAGGAGTGGTAGAGAGCAAGGATGAGAGAAATTACATCTAGTACTAAGTTGGCTTGTTTATGATGTTGATTTTGCTTATCTTCGTAATTGATTCTTTTTTCTCCGCAAATGCCTCAAGAATGTTTTTGGTATAGGTTGTCATCCCTCGAAGTCCAAAGGAAGCAAAAGGGTTATTGCTATCTTGCATACGAGATCCGAATCCTATTGTATTTTTCGAACCAAAGGTTGAATTCTTATATTCAACTAAAATAACGTTAATGAATCGTGTACACAGAATTATAGTATGTGACTTTTACAGTTTCAATCATGTGTTTTATTTTTTTCAGTGGCTTTATCGTTTGGCCGTTGAAGAAGTACCGGAGGATGATTACATGTTGCCTTTATCTGAAGCTGAGGTACCCAAAAAGTCTCAGTGAAGAAGAAAAAGAGGTTCTGCATAACATTTTCGATACATTGTTGTGTTGAATTATTACTCTGTACTCACGCAGGTGATTCGAGAAGGAAGCGATATTACACTTGTTGGATGGGGAGCTCAATTGTCTATTATGGAACAAGCTTGTCTTGATGCTGAAAAAGTGAGTGCCTGTTGCTTTGAATCAGAAAGTGTTAGAACATGTAATCTGCATTGCATCATATTTGTATATCAGAAACGATATTTTGACACATGTTAGACAACAAATCTCGTAAATAATTTTGATGGTTAATGCAGTTCAAATACATGGTTAATTATATCTTGTGATGGTTAATGAATATGCCAAGGTGTTGCAACTCATTAATCATCCATTAAACATAATTAACAACAATTTTGAACGTCATCAACCACGGTTTTCAGGTGTTTAAATATACATGGTATTTATAAACCACAATTTGTAATTGCAGTTTGACATTACAATTTTTCCATTTCCCTGGGAATATATTACTATAGTTGAGAGGATTAGATCCATGTCTAGAAATCTAGAGGTCTCAACTGAATTGAAATTGTAATTTTATTACGAAATTTTGCAGGAGGGAATTTCTTGTGAATTGATAGATCTGAAGACACTAATTCCTTGGGATAAAGAAACTGTGGAGGCATCAGTAAAAAAGACAGGAAGACTTCTTGTGAGTAAATATTTTTTAGAATGAATACCGAAACCTGGGTCGGTATTAACTTACATGATGCATTCAATGTATTGTGTAGATTAGTCATGAAGCTCCGGTGACCGGAGGATTTGGTGCTGAAATCTCAGCTTCCATTCTTGAACGCTGCTTCTCAAGGGTATGAATCCAACTTTTAGCTCATAACTTCAAGTAAAAATTCTTTAGGGCATAGTTTATGTTTTGGTACACAAAAGTGTCTCACATTGATTGAGAATCAAGGATTAATGTAGTTTTAAACACTCACTGTCCTCAACCTGCCGAGGTGCCGTTATAAATCTGTGACAGCATACACAAAACCCAAACGGTTCTGGTACACCAAAAAATCTCAAATTGCTTGAGAATTGAGGCTAAGTTTAGTTTACAAACACCAATATCTATTTGAATAGCCAAATATATTGACATGATGGGAGTTAGGATCACTGATTTGATAATTATAAATCTGTGGTTACAAGAGAATATGAGTGTAAGCACACGACCCATAAAGATACGGTCTCATTTACAGATTTTGTTCTTTCCACGTCTACTCTAACAAATGAGTGATGTTCATCTTCATTCATCTTGTCAACTCATTAAATTCATCTTTACCAATTTGGAAAAGCAAGGAAGAATTCATTAGAGTCGAGAAACATAGTTGAAAAGCATACACAATGCATACTTTTCAATGTTTTATTATAAATCATATTATGACCATTATGTGTCAGTTCAGTGATACGAGTAAAATAACAATCGGTACCACTTTAATTAATAATAGTACCCCTTTTCCTAATATAAAAGACATGTCTGAAGCCTGTTTTCCTCTTTTGTGATACAGTTAGAGGCCCCTGTAGCAAGAGTTTGTGGTCTTGACACTCCTTTTCCTCTCGTTTTCGAACCCTTCTACATGCCAACCAAGAATAAGGTGACTTCTTTGTTTATCTTAATTTTCTTGTATTTATATGCAGCATGGTAAAGAGTTGTCTTGACTGATGCAAATGTCATTCATTTGATCATGCAGATATTGGATGCAATTAAATCAACTGTCAACTACTAATGTGTTTAACTACATTGTGACTTGGGAGGAAATTCATTCATTGTAGCTTCTTCTCCCAATGTGAAACAAAAAGGTCAACAAAATAATAATGACCATATAATGTAATAGTAATGTGAAGTGTCACCATTATGAATGCTCCTATGTGCCCTATATTGATGAGCCAAACATTATGACGGGGAACTGGGTTTAGTGTCCATGTTCTGAGTTTTACAATGATGATGATGATGA
Organism: Medicago sativa; assembly: GCF_051527215.1. NCBI lineage: Eukaryota > Viridiplantae > Streptophyta > Magnoliopsida > Fabales > Fabaceae > Medicago > Medicago sativa. The sequence continues at coordinate 17,782,116 of NC_140752.1, read as the reverse complement.
TAATCTTTGTCCCTTTTCCATGCTTTGGTTGTTGTTAGGTTTCAACATCTAACTTTCATTAAAATGCTTAATTTCAATTCACACAAAAATTGAAAATACATTTGTGATAATTTTGTAGGAGGTATTGAGCTTGAATTTTCATAATCACAATAGCCAATATTCTATATTGACTTAACACATTTTAAGTGATTTATCAAGTGATTTATCTATTCACTAATTTACCTAATAACTTAAAGGTCGAAATAAAAAGATCACTGTGAGAAACTAATCATGTTTGATCATGTCAATGCTAAGTTCAAAATGCAATTCAATTACCAAAATTAACCTATGTTGTCAATCGTAGCGCTACCATTGCAAAAGGAGAATTTTTCAATGATAGTGTATTTTTCATCAAGAATAGTTTATAGACATGTCATAAGCTCTCTCGGTAAGCTCGATCTCCCATACAATCACACAAGTGCTTATGCCAATACATTAACTCAAATAAAGGTTTTATATCCCAAATCTCTTATTATACTCCAAGACCAAATCCTCAATAACACATAATAATTCCCAAATTATTACAACAATATCTCAAAAAAGTCACCTCATTCTGCATTCAAAAGCAGAAAAACAGTGGCTCATATGGAACCTGTCTCTTACTCGCCATCCCAAAGTTCTTCAGTTGTCTTGTACCCTGGAGATGTCTTGCTAACATATTGTGTTCCTGAAACTACTCTTTCCTGCATCGATATTTTTCATTTGGCATATAGTCCTTTGCACATAGACAAAAATATCATACTCGTCTAGAAATGAAAATGTTGTATAAAAAATTTAAAACTTGTTACCATCCAACGATATAAATGATCATAAGATTGCATGAAATGATTTACCTGCTTAAACTCATTGAAGTTAGCTAGCAAATCTTCTGGTATAGACCAGTCAAATAGATCAATGTTTTCCTTGATCCTCGCAGTATTTGTGCTCTTTGGAAGTACACTGTGACCCATTTGTAGTCCCCATCGAAGGGCTATTTGTGCTGGAGTCTTCCCTAACTTCGCAGCAGTCGTGTGCAGAACTGGATTTTTAAGAATATTACTCTTAGGTCCTTTACCTAGTGGTGAATAACCCTGAATATGAGAATTCGTTGGGATAAGAACTTGGTTGTCAAATCGGGTTACTTTCCGAGTCGTCTTATTATGAATCATAATTTATAGTACTGATAATAATATGCGATACATTACTAGAAAGAAGTATGATATCTTTAAGTAAAAATAAGTGACATAGCTAAATGTGAAAGAGAAGTGGTTGACTACACTAAGTTTTGATACTGATTCATTGAAAGGTATCAGGACTCATCTTAGTGAATCGGGATTCAATATGAAATTCATGTCCGAAATAGTTAAATACTAGAGATTCGTACTAATTGGGTTCAATTTTCTATCGAATCGAGATACGATTTGTAAGTATGATAAGATACAAGACATGAAATTTGCATACTCACAGATAAGTGCACTCCCTTGGATTTACAGAAAGCATGTAAATTCGGTTGCTGCAATGAAGGATGCAATTCAACTTGGTTAACAGCTGGAGGAACATGTGCCACATCCAGCAGATCCTGAAGCTTCTTTACAGAGAAATTGCTGACTCCTATAGCTCGAGCCTTGCCGGAATCGTAGAGTGTCTCCATTGCTTTCCATGTGCTTGGTATGTCGGGTTTGGTAAGATGTCCATTTTTCATGCTGACTGGAAAGTGTATCTATAAGAATATATAAACATATTACAAACATAATACGATCTGATTGAGGAGGAACTTAATTTCGTTGTCATTTACACACAAGGTAGAGATCAAGATAGTCGAGCTGCAAATCGCGTAAAGTTCTACCAAATGCCTTAGGGACGTCTTCTGGCAAGTGATCGGTATTCCTAAAATATGTGCAAATTAATAGTACCTAGTTCAGAAAAAGAGACAGAGTGGCAGACTAAACGGTCTAGTGGGAGATGCTTTATTCACAGTAGATACAAGGAAAATGAAAGAAAAGTAATCATTGAGTTGTTTAAGAAGTAAATATAAAAAGAACAAACCATAGCTTGGATGTGATCCACATCTCTTCACGCTTAACTACTCCATTAGCAAACAACTTCTTCAAGGCATCACCAATCTACTCATTAAATTTAAAAAATGTTAATGGATAGAAACACTACCACAATGGTGTATCAGCAAAAAGAGAATCAAAACTGTAACGATTTCAAATTCAAATTCTGCAATCAACATATTGAATAATTTTTTGACTAAAACATACTGAATGATGATCTGCAATCAACTGAATGTTAGTTTAAAAGGAAGAAGATGAAAAGTGTCAAATAGCCGCAGAAGACTGAAAAAAGATGATGGTGATCTGTCCTGTGAGAACGCATGAGTGGCAACAGTGGTGGATAATGCTCAAGTGTGACGGTAACGGTTTCCGGTACGGCGGCATTGAGTCTTCGCGGTGGAACGAAATGTGTCTGCGGCATGTTAGCACTCCGACGCTCAAGTCAGTAATGGAAATGAGAAAGAGTGTGGAGAAAGTGTTGTGAAAAGTGAATCGTACCTTGAGGGTGAAGCAAGTCCACCCTTATATAGGCGCGTGTCGGGTATAACCGACTTCGGGTTATGCGGTGTGTGATTAGGGACTGTTAGAGGACACGTGTAGGGTGATCCTCGCGCGGGGGCGTGCTTACTATGGCACAGTGCACTTAAACTGGCATGCTCCCTCAGGCGCGGAGCCTTAAAGTGGTGTAAGTTATGCCACGTGTTAACGTGTGGTTGGTCTTCTGACCAGTTCAGAACAGATGGACACAAACACGAAAATCTGGCACGATATTGACACTGACATGTCAACAACAATAATAATTTGATAAAATAGAATAATTAAACGTAACCACAGGGGTCAGTGTTGGTGCTACATAGCATGTATTCCAATTTCACTTGGGGGGTTGAAGATGAGTTTTTGACTTATAGTTGCTTTTCAGTAGTATCTTAAGTAGAAAAAGGCCTTTATAAGTGGTTATGGAGAAGAAAGATAAGAGAGTTTTTATAAATGTACATACATAGAACCTCATTTCAACCTATGCAAGAAGCTGTTAGTTATAATTATTGCAGGACATTTTCAAATGCACTTCCATAAAAGCTCTTGTTGAAAAGTTCAATCAAACTAGCTCTGCTTGAAGGTTGATACTATGAAGCACGGACACCTCTTAAGATTAGGCGGCATCCGACACCTCTATGACACTCGTACGACACATGTTGGACAATTAAGACCGGTGTCATAATACTTTTAGTTACATTCATCGTGTACTAGAAAAACATGAAATCAATACAGATTATCCATGTGGCACATGACTATGATGATGATAAATTAAGGTCATAGATAGGACTAATGATACATAACACCTCACCTCCTTTTCATTGCCATAATATTGAGCACAATCTATATGCCGATATCCAACCTACATTAACATAATAACAATTCCGAAACCATAATATAAATCATTTCATAAATTTTACAATAATAATAGTAATAATACAAAGAAAACATGATGAAAGAAAAGAATGGAATGAAAAATTAGAAAAAAAACAAAGAAACAAACATTGACAGCAGTGGAAATTGCATCATAGACAACACCAGGTGCAGCAAGCCAGGTGCCTAAACCAATAGAAGGTATCTTAGCTCCTGTGTTTAACTCAAAGAATCTCAGGTCCTCACTTCCCATTTTCCACTCTGATGACTGAACAAAACTCAACCTCAGACTCAGACCAGAGGGAGAGACCAAGAAAGTCAATTGAGGTACGCAAGTTAATAGTTTCTACTCCCTCCGTCCCGTAATAGATGACCCATTTGAAATTTTTTAATTTTGATCTAACTTACTTTGACCGTATTTTTCTACTAATATACAAAGATAAATAATATCATAGATGTCGTTAGATTCGTCTCGATGAGTATTTTCAAAATATCAAATTTTCATAATTTTTTCTAATATATTATTCAAGATATTTAAGTTCAAAGTTATGCATTGACATGCGTAATAAGGTCAATTGTGTCAAGTATTGAGGGACGGAGGGAGTATTATTTTTCCAAGGGTATGTTAACTTGGGCCCTTAAAAAAAAGCAATTTTGCATTGGATATAGTATTTTAATTTTTAAGAAGTTGATTGTACGACTTTTGATACTTATATTTTTATAATGAGTTCCTTAGCAACATGTGTCCTTGAAGGCATAAATTAACATTTGCCCTTTTCTAAATGTACTCCCTCCGTTTCAAAATGAGTGTCGCTTTAGCCAAAAAAATTTGTTTTAAAATGAATGTCACTTTCAGTTTCCAATGCAATAATAACTTTTTCTTTTCAATTGTACCCTCCAATTAATATTTTGCACACTACTTCCAAAGTATTACTTTTAAAACTAACCAATAGTTAATAAGGATAATTTGATAAAATAACCATTCTCTTCATTTTAATCATTGCATTTTTTAATATGTTTGTAAACACCTAAAACGACACTTATTTTAAAACGGAGGGAGTATAAAATGCCGACCGCCAAGTTGTTGGAGTTGATGAATAAATATTTAACTCAAATATCATAAAAACTTTGTTTAACTCTATGTAGCACCAACACTTTTAACCAAAAACTGTGTGCTATATGACACTTGTCTGTACTCTGTAGGGCATCGATTAAATACTCACACTTGTTATTACATTTAACTAATTTAATTAAATTACTTGTCAATACAATATTACTTTTCAATACAAAAATGTCCCTTTTCAATACAATATTACTTTTCAATACAAAAATGTCACTTTTTAATTAAATTACTCTGAAAAAAAAGTCCTAAAATAACTGAGTCATTTCATTTTTCAATATAATATTAATTACTTTTTTTTCTTTATAACTCTAATTAATATTACTTTCATCATTCCTAATTCAATATATTTCATTTTACAATTATGATAGTGGAGAATGCATCAATACTTAACAAGTGCAATTAAAACTATTTTTCTCTCTCCTGCATTTATACATTTTTCTTAATACGTGTGAAATGAGCTTTTTGCTCAGTTAATCCGGGACGGAGGGAGTATTGTCTAGAAATATCAAGTATATGTGTCGTATTCAATTATTGTTAAAGTGTTTCATATAATCTTTGAAGTGTTTCATTTTTGTTGTAGCTTTTTTAACAGATAATATTTAAAACAAAAACTTCAAAAGAAAATTTGTTTAAATAACTTGTCGTAAACAAATTGTTTTAAGTATTTCATTCTTTGCCTGTTAATTCTGTTGGATAATAAAATTTCAAGAAAAAAATACTTAAAATGTGAAGCTATATGAGTTGTTTCTCATAAAAATCATTGTCAAGAGATAATTTCTTTTTGTGAAAAATACAATCTCTAACAATAAAAATTTAAATTACTAAATGTGATTAATTACTCTTTAATTAATAATTTTTTTTTGAATAAGCTAAAATGAAATTTATTCAAAACGTAAAGAATCACATCTAGCACAAGGAATGCTAGGCTAGGATACTTAAAAGCAACGTACAAAGGAAAAATGTGCCGTATATATACGAAACACTCAAACAAACACCCATACATCAAATGCAAATTTCTAAAAACAAACCAAAAACAACCTCCATTGAGGGCCCCGAAACCAATAAAAACTAAAACCCCAAAACCACAAGTCTAACCGACCTCCAAAATAACCATCAAACCTACCCAAAAAAAAAAAAATTTGTGCAACCGCACCTTGCTTCTCTTCTGCAGCTCAACGCATTTGAGCACAGGTAAAATCACCACCTATAAAACACATAGCTCAATTCTTGAAACAAGCTACACTGTCTAACATCCATGTATTTGAGAAAGTCCATCAACAACAAACTCATAGAAGAAAACCCACAAAAAACATAACCACCACTAGCCACCACAAGTACAACCACAAAAACGAACATCACCATCACCAAAACTACCATTAACCACCACAAAAACCATCATTACTCCACACCTAAAACCAGCACCAGCCACCACGTGCATCACCACCAAAAACCAACACCAGCCACCACGAGCACCACCACCAAAAACCACCACTTTACATTCACTCTTTAATTAATAATAAGTTGGTCGGTAATAGTTTCAACTATTTTTTAATAAGACTTTACCAAAAAAAAACTATTTTTAATAAGTTCTCATTCAAACCCCACTAACGGGCAAAAAGAAACGGTCGACTCTGGTTTTCTAGTGAGAGAAACTTCAACTTCTCTCTAAACTTTCTTTCTCCTTCTTTCATCGGAGAGAGATGATTTTAGGTCATTTTTAACCTGAAATCATCCCTCAACATCTTTTTTACTCTTTTCTTTCAATCTAAATAAGTGGTTTTCACATATATTAAGTTTTTCCTTTTGTGTTTCTGTGATTTCGTCGTCTAATTGCGGCGTTGTGTTGTTAGTCGTCTTGTGCGGCGTTTAATTTTGCATCTTGTTGTGGTGTTTGCTTAGTTTCTATTGAAAGATAGACATCAGTCAATTACAAATTCAATCACTAATTTAGGCGTAACGTTGCAGATCCTGAATCATGATTATTTCGGTGACTTATATTTTATCATATTGTTTGTAGACATTTTGTCGTTGTGTGTTATTAACTTGGATGTTGTGAGTTTGTTCGCAGATTCATACTCTACGTTTTAAACTATGTTTGTATCTGATGTGATGTACTCTATCAATTTGAATGAATGAATATTGTTTTGTTTTTTGTAAAAAAAAAGTTCTTATTCAAAAAAAAAAACTTTCAAAAATAAAAAAATATCTCGCTAAAATTATCTTTTTTGAGAGAAAAATAATTTTAATGAGAACTTGCTCATTAAAATTATTTTTGAAAAATATAAAATTAAAGTCATTTTTTAATATAAAATAGTCTCTAATTATGTATTGTGTTAATCAAAATAGTCTCAAATATTAGAATAGTATGTCCTTCAATATTAACATTAACTCAGTTTACATATGAACTAATACAATAACTTTTTTTTAAACTTATTTACCTAGTAATTTAAAGGTCGAAATAAAAAAGGTCATTATCCCCGTGAACCTAGTAATTTAAAGGTCGAAATAAAAAAGGTCATTATCCCCGTGAACTTAGCTCAGTTGGTAGGGATATTGCATTTTATATGCAAGGGCCGGGATTCGAACCCTGGACACCCCACTTCTCCACCACTTCTCCACAATTAAATTGTGTGAGTTCTAACCACTAGGCTAGTGAGTTCTAACCACTAGGCTACTCGACAAAAAAAAGGTCATTGTGTCAAACATATCCTCTTTGATCAAGTCGATCCTAATTCTAAGTTTAAAATCTATTCCGAATACCCATTTAAAGCTATGTTGTTAATAGTAGCACTACCTAAAAGATGTTGCAGTGGTACTTTCATCGTGATAAAGAAGGTTAAATCACCAAGATCTTTTTTTTTTTTTTTTTTGAATAAATCACCAAGATCATTAATTTGGCTGACTCCTAACGTTTACATTAAAAATTATAAAATACAAAAAAAAAAAAAAAAAAAAAAGGCTACTTTGCCATTTTTTGATGCAAGCCAATTTAACTTTTGGGTAGTTTTAAATTTTGCAACTCTTAGCCACACAAGGACCATCACACTGCACATGCTTGTACCACAAAGGCATCCATTGTTGAAGGAGCAGAAGAATTTGCTATAAAAAAGGTTCAAACATAGAGTTTTAGAAGGGGCATTTGAAAATGGTGAAAAGGAGGAACCAAACAAGAGCTCTTTCCATTTTCTCATCCTCTTTTCATTTTTCTTTCGTTTCTTTGTTTTTATGCTCACATAATAGCATATTGGCCCAATTGTTTGTATCATTTTTCTTTCTTTTACTCTTTGAAATATGGTTAATGATCTTCCTATTTTTTACTCTTTGAAATATGGTTAATGATCTTCCTATTTCTTTTGTCTTATTAAGTGAAAAACTTAAGTGTTAATTTGGGGTTCAAAAAATAATAGATAGAATAAGAGATATTTTTGTGTGTCGCACCATATTATTTCTCTTCTCTTTTTTTGAGAGGATATTTCTCTTATTCTTATTTAAAATCTTTAGTTCTTAATATGCTTTCAAACAAATTTGAAACTTCTTTAACAAAAAACAAATTTGAAACTATTTTTTAGTATTTTTTTTTATGGTGGCCGGAGTTTGAAACCCGGACCTTTGCATATACTATGCATTGTCCATACCAATTGAGGTAAACTCACAAGGACAAACTATTTTTTAGTATGATGCTCTATTAGTTCTCCTTTTTTTAAACTAATTTCTATAAAACATAAAAATAGTAGAAATTTTTGTTTTTGTCGTTACACCTTATGATATTCTCTCTCTCTCTCTCTCTCTCTCTCTCTCTCTCTCTCTCTCTCTCTCTCTCTCTGTTTTGAAAATTATATTAATTTTAAGTTTGTTTTTGTTAAAATAGTGGAAGTTATTTTTATTTTATTTTTTGAAGAAAAAAACTAGTGGAAGTTATGTGAAGTTAGTTATGATAGTTAAAATTAGTTAAGTGTTAGTTAGGTGGTTATGGTTAGTTAACCACTCAAGTTAGAGTCATAGAAGGCTATCAATAACCACTCCAATGTATCTCAAATTATCTTTTATCAAATCTAATTCATTCTACTATGAGTTTCTATGAGTATTCGATTCAATGATTCTTAACAGTTTTAAAATGTGAGACCTTTTTTTATTGCTACGACTTGTTAGCTATCTTGCCATACTTTTTTTTGGTAAAAAGTGATCACACCCTTTGAAAGTATGGTTTTCATTGCATATCTCCGATCGGTGGTAAATATGTTTTGATCAATCTTTGGTATAGATTTGTTTATGTTCTATGTTTTATTGATTCTTTGATAAAAACAAATTAAGTGAATGCCTTTTGATCTAGTTTTGTGCTTTTGGTTATATTTGTTTGAGCATGTTGATGTGATCAACATTTGTAATTGCTTAGCTTTGTTTTAGTTTGGAACAACTTTTTTTTTTCTTCCATCAGAAAGTTTGGAACAACTTATTTGAACAAGAATTGTTTGAATTATCTTTTTTGGTTATAATTGCTTTTATCTTCCATCTCATGTACTTGGATGTCTTCATTTCTTAGATTTTCTTTGATTTTCTCTCAAGTGATTTTCATTTCTCAGTTCCATTTTCAAGCATTTGATTCCTCTAGTTTCTGGCATATTTCAATAACTTATTCTAATATTCAGTTGAGCTATCTAACCCTCAAAATTTTGTTTGGATCACATGTTCATCTCATGTAAGTTCTTTTTTTTTTTTTTACAAGAAATCTCATGTAGTTCTTATACGTTTTATTTTCCCAATGGAACTATTAAATGCATTTGTATAATATATTTTTTTGTTTGCTGCAAATATTAAAAAAAATCAAAAGCCAAAGTTGAGTTGTTTACCTTGATGTAAAGGAAACTAATCACTCAACCAATTCAAAGTATATTTACTTGGATTATTTGTCTTGGACTGATGTAAGACCAACACCACAGCTTGAGAGGCAACATAAACAATTTAGCTACTTTACCAACAAAAACAAAATGTTAGTGGACAAATTATGTCTAGCTTTATCATTTTTGTTTATTTTGGAAGGCACCGCTTTAAATTATTTTGACTCGATGAAATCATCGCTTTAAATCAAAATAAATAAGGGTTTGATTTTTCTCAACCAAAAAAAATCAAAATAACAGTCTCTCAAAATTCATAAGTATAAGTATTCATTTATCATTCACTGCAAAAATATTTTCTCAAAAAATTTAAAAGATTTTTCCATTTTTTCTTCCAATCTCATCCCTCCAAAATCCTCCCCTCCCTTCCCCTTCAAACTCTCAAACAAAACCTTATGGTTGCCTAAATAAGACATTACTTTATTTAAGAGTTCTTCAAACTCTAGCGCTTCCAGCAACCAAAATAGAGAACAAAATCAGTGCTCTTGAAAATGTTCCTATCATGCTAGAGAAGACAACTTTAGAGGCAAGACATTTTTCTTCAACATTTATTCAAACTGAATAGGAATTTATCCGTCATTTTGAGTAATTCGTTGGATGTTCAATGTCAACATAGTGTATATATATCATATTTAATATAATAACAGAACGGGGTTAGTTCATGGCCGTTACATGGATGGTATTTTCAATGTCAACTCATAAATATCTTAGATATACCATATACTATCATTGATGGTATGGTATGGTCATTGATGGTACATATTATATCTTATATATGGGAGTTATTATTGACTATACCATTAATGAAAATATCATATTCTAACCGAGTTCTTTTATGATATTAGACTTAATATATACATTTATGGAAACATATTTTATATGACAAATAAAATCCTATTCAGCATGGACAAAGCTTAGGAAAAAATGGTTTACCTCTAAAGTTGTATTCTCTTCCATTACAAAAATCTCATAATTCTTTAGTATTTGTTTGTGTTATCTATTTTAGTCGTTGTAAGTGTTGGAGATGTGTTCAATTCCAAAGAAGAAATTAATGTCTTAGTTAGGTAACTATACAGAGTAAAATAAGGACACCATTCACTTCATCAAATGGAAAACAAAAGGCAACGAGAAAAATATAGAGCATGAATGTAAAAATATTATAATTAAAGGCAACTACATTTTCTTTTTCAAACGAAACTATGCATAAATAATTTATTAGCTCCTATAATATACATCTATTTTGATTTTAGTCCTCTTAAAAAGAAATATTGTTGGTTTTAGTCCCCTTTAAAATAGGCATATTTTATTGTGTTCCTCATTGTTTTGATTAATGTCCTTGCAATAGGTTAACCATGGTTAATTAGTTCTAGTAATATGTGAATTATATTGAATTAGTCCCCAAACCATGACATCAATATTATTATGGGACTAATTCAACATGAATCTAGTCAAATTTACTGAGGGATTAAAACCAAACAACGAGGACCAATCAACAAAGACAAAAATGTTGCATATAGCAAGGACTAGAAATGTTATTTAAGTCTAGAATATTTTTAATTTGGCATATAGGCCTTTGAGATGTTTCAAAATATCATATACTTGTGTAGCTATTAAAATGCTATTGGAAAGATAAATTAAAAACTTTTTGGAATCAACCATAAAAAGAGACCATAAGATTGCATGAAATGATATACCTGCTCAAACTCATTGATTTTGGCAAGCAAATCTTTTGGTAGAGACCTGTCAAATATATCAATGTTTTCTTTAATCCTTGATGTATTTGTGCTCTTTCGAAGTACACTGCGACACATTTGTAGTCCCCATCGAAGGGTTATTGGGACGGAGTACTAGTCTTCCCTAACTTCGCAGCAGTCGCGTGCAAAACCGGAAAACTTGGCATATTTAGAATTATGAGGAACACTCTTTGCAGTGGTTACAGACTAAGACTTCAAATAAAGGAGTGCAACAAATTTTAGAGCTGCAGTTTCTGTTTCATTTAAACAAATATATTATTATACTTCCTCGAAATGTTGCTTATTTACCATGGTTCTAAATTACAGTCAGCAACTGCAATTGCAACCGCAACATATCAGTTTTACATGTCTCGGCAACGGCTTCACAACTGCAATTGCCTCATCAGCCGCATTTTAACACAATATAAAATTTCAGTGTAACAACAACACTACAGCTATCATGAGCCCTAGCCGAGCCACATGGCCCATAGACACTACCGCATGCAGCAATATAAAAGAATCAGTGCTATAATAATGTCATAGACACTACTGTTTGGTTCTGTACCATTTCCTTGTACTTTTTTCACATTTAACCATCACTTGTAGTTCTTTATCCGGAGGTTTAAGTCTCAGAAAAAGCAATAAAAATGAGTATTGAAAATTCTGTTTCACATCCTGTATTGGACTATTTTCAACACTATTCACATTCATTGCAGCCTTTCATGGCTCCACACCAACAGAACCATTTCTAGGGTGAAGAGATATAAGAAAAGCAGCAACATGATTTTCATGTATTCAATTCTACTTCTTAATTAAGGAAACTCATTTCAATTGTATGATAGTAGTTGAACTTGTCACCCTTCTCAAATCCAAAATGGTATTCAAAATTCTAAAATAATTTATACATAACATCCTAGTTTTGCAATAACATTGTAGTTCTTTTTTCTTGATCTTAGCCTTCCGGTTTCAAGAAGAAGGAGCCTTAGTTCTCCAAAGTTTCGCCAAGAGGTAAGTAATGTCGAGTTAAGGATTGTTCAAGTACGGATTCAAACTAGGCTTTTTGAAAGATTTATCTTTTAATTCATGACTACACAACATAACTTTTTAAATTTACGTACCTTTATTGAGTTTCATATTTTAAACCTCTGATGGCTTATCCAAAACATTACTATAATTCATTAATCTAAAATTATTCTTTTTTTTTAGGGATAATCTAAAATTATTCTTGTGACACAAATATGATGATGATAAGCACATAAACAAACACTGTCAACGGTTGAAATTGCATGGTAAACAACACAATAAGTTGGGTGGGAAGAGAATTTGAATTGATACCTCAAACAAACATAACATGTTTAAGCCTTTTGTTTTGATCCCAAATAGTTGGCTCATAAGATTGAAATTGGTATCTGATTCTCCCCAATAACCCCAAAACTACTAAATTCTCCAATTCTTTCTTCCTTTGTGAAAGCAAAGCATTGTAAAAAAATGCATTTCTCTAAACAAGTGCTGATACACCAACACCACTAAGTAAAACACCTCATCACTGCTATAAATACAAGCCAAGCAGAAGGAAAATCCTAAACCAAACAAACAATATACCCATCAATCACAAACTACCTCTCACTGTTTTATTTCATGCAACTGGGTTCGATTACACTACTGAATGAGAACCGTCATCATCAAAATCCTTCACAACAGGGTATTCATGTTCTAAAGGATTACAAGGGTGATGGTTCTCGTTCAATAGAATATTCTAACCCGTTGAAAGCTAGGAAATTAACAGCAGTGGATGTTGCGTCGTAGATAACACCAGGTGCATCAAGCCATGTCCCTAATTATAGTGATAAGTACCTTAAACCATTACCTCGATGACATTTTAACAAACAATATATAAACATGTCATCATTTGTTTCCATGTAGACCCTAAATTCCAAATCTCTTATTGAACTCCAAAACCAAATCCTCAATAACACATCCTATTTCCTATATTATGAATACATTATATATTATTACAACAATCACAAACAAAAGTCATATTATTCAACAGTGGAAAAGCAGTAGCCCATATGGAACTTGTCTCTTACTCTTCATCCCAGAGCTCTTCAATTGTTTTGTAACCAGGAGATGTCTGACTGACAAATTGTTCTCCAGGAACTACTCTTTCCTGCGTCGGTAAATGAGAAAGTTGAAATGAAACTATGGCTTAAATAACTTGTTAGTTCCTATAATATACATATATTTTGGTTTTAGTCCTCTTTAAAAGAAATATTGCTGGTTTTAATACATGAAAATATTTATTTTGATTCTCATTGTTTTGATTATAGTCCATGCAATATTTGAACCATGTTGAATTAGTTCTTGTAATATCTGAATTATATTTATTTAGTCCCTAACCATGAGATAAATTTCATTGAGGGACTAATTCAACATGAATCTAAGCAAATCAAATTTAGTGAGGGATAAAAACCAAACAATGAGGACCAATCAAGAAAAACAAAATTTTTGCATATAGCAAGGACTAGAAAAATTATTTAAGTCTATAGGCCTTTGCACATAGACGGATTTTTAAAATACCATACTTGTGTAGAAATTAAAATGCTATAAGAAAGATAAATAAAAAACTTTTTGGAATCCAAAAGTGACAATAAGATTGCATGAAATGACGTGCCTGCTGAAATTCATTGAAGTTGGCTAGCAAATCTTCTGGTATAGACCAGTCAAATATATCAATGTTTTCTTTAATCCTCGTTGTATTGCTGCTCTTTGGAAGTACACTGTGACCCATTTGTAGTCCCCATCGTAGAGCTATTTGTGCCGGAGTCTTGCCTAATTTCTCAGCAGTCGTGTGCAGAACCGGATTTTTAAGAATATTGCTCTCAAGTCCTTTACCTAGTGGTGAAAAAGCCTGAATAAGAACATTGATAGGGATAAGTAGTCATCTGAATTGCTGTTCATAATCATATAAGCTTTCTAAAGTTTTACTCAAGGAGCTATAAAACGTCTACCATATCTCCGTCGTTATCTAATAAGATCCTATACAACCTTAACTGAATATGATCTTATTATGGATAATAAAATAATTATTAATAACAATAAGAATTTTTTACATAAAATTCAGTTACTTCTACTGATGAAACAAAAGTGGTTAATTCTACAAAGTTGAGAACAAAAAGTGGATTAAGTTCAGATAGTGATTCACAGGAATGAAACAGGGCGACTAGTGCCTCAAATACATGAATGAACTAAGGCAAAAGAAGATGCTAGTATGTTTTCCAAACTGACACGACTCACACTTTAAGGTAGACACTTTTCAGAGAGTCGGAATCATAAGATACAAATTCTCAAGGCTAGGAGGATGCCCTAAATGTTGGTGAACAACAGGTGGAGATTAAATGGCTAAACACGCAATAGGCAGTGTAGGTGCGAAAGGTGATACAAGTCGCGAGACTCATGCCCTGCTCCAATTGAAGAGGACTGTAAAACAAATGTAACAGGATTAACGACATGAACAACGGAGGAAACTGGTGTGGTGGTTTGATTTTGTGCCTTGAGGTACTCATTATACTATGCAGACGAAAGTGAAACTTGTTGGCTTGTGTGAAAGGCCTTGACTTAAGCAACACTCACGACTTTGGGATAGCTCATTAATTTTCGTTCTTCATTGGGCCTCAACATGGTCAAAGCGGTTGCAGTAGCTACAACGAGGACGGGGTTGATTATTTTTAAGTCATCCTCCTTCTCCTCGTGCATAATTGGCATAATCTACCAATTTTTCGCAAGAGAGGGTGGACGTGCTCTCATCCACGGATCTGGATCTGGCGCGCACTGGAAAAGGGGGCCAGCTGGTTATGGCACAGATGGAAAGCAAAATATGCACAAGAACTTAAAAGAACAGAGTCTAGAAAAATGCAGATAAGCCTTACGATGAACCACTACTGGTACCATGTAATTTTCTGTAATTTTTGTGTGTCTAATCAGACTACACATGACTATTAATAATGAATTTATTATAAATACAAGTTAATGCGACTCCTAGTTCCATTTTCGTTGGCAACTAATTACATTACAAGAACATGTTTTCCATGTGATTATTAGTTCTAACAGATACATACTGGAGAATCATATTGATTGGGTTCAATTTTATATTGAACCGAGATATGACTCGCATGTATCGTACTGATAACCATGATAATATGAAAAAAAATTGCATACTCACAGATAAGTGCACTCCCTTGGATTTACAGAAAGCATGTAAATTTGGCTGCTGCAATTGAGGATGTAATTCCACTTGGTTAACAGCTGGTGGCACACGTGCCACATCCAACAGATCCTGAAGCTTCTTTACAGAGAAATTGCTGACTCCTATAGCTCGAGCCTTGACGGAATCATAGAGTGCCTCCATTGCTTTCCATGTGCATGGTATGTCAGGTTTCGTAAGATGTCCATTTTTCATACTCACTGGCCAGTGAATCTAGTGGAATATGGACATATCAAAAAGGAATTTTTAATAATAAGATCATGACTTCAGTGACGCTATAACTTGAAAACATAATAGGATCTGATGTAGGAAGAAATTATTTTTTGTCATTTACATACAAGGTAGAGATCAAGATAGTCCAGCTGCAGATCGCGTAAAGTTCTATCAAATGCCTTTGGGACGTCTTCTGGCAAGTGATCAGTACACCTTAGAAATGCAATCGTGAGCAAAAAAATGATAACAGTTCAATTTTAATAGTGTCACTGTCAACAAATCACAACCAATCATATGTGTCACTTTAGAAGTAGTTACGATTAAAGTAAAACCTTATTTATGATTACTTTTGATTGTCAGTCTACATTGACGATGTATACGAATTAAACCCAATTGATACTATATGTAACCACGTTCAAGAAAAAAAGTTCAACAACAGTTAAAACAAAACCCAGTTCTCAGTAGACTGTTGTTAAGAAAGTCATTTCTTTTTATAAATTTGCTCAAACATCTAAACAATAATATATGATTAAAATAGTAATTTGTTAAAAACATGGCTTATTTAGTAGATACAATACAATCATACTGAAGAAAAGTAATGTCCAGATTATAGAAAATTAGTATCTGTAATAAGGCGGAAGAGTGAAGTCTCGCTAGGAATCTATAGCAGCGTGGCTCAGGGACAAAAAGAAAGGTAGAGAAAATAGAGAAACTCTTTAATAATCTCAAGGAAAGATATTATTATTTGAATGTTTGAATTCTTCAATGCTTGAGCATGCCTAAACACTTAGTGGTGAGAGTTATTTATACTACTCTGGTAAGGCTCCACATAGAAAGATCTAGAAACATTTAATGCTACTACTTAATTTCGAGAACTATCTAGATATACTAATATCTAGTTCATGTAGCTAGAAAGTTCTAGAGATATTAAGACGCTCCTAGTTATTATGACTTTATTTAGTAGTATTCTTGAAAGTAATAAAATATTCTCCATAGCTTAAAAGTTCCATAATGTTCTATATCATTCTCCATAATTTTCTATCATAGTGAGTGTTATCCTATACACCCTTGCCAACAAAATAGTTAAACAAATATTGAGAAGTTCATATAAGAAAGTTAAACAAAATAGTTAAACAAATATTGAGAAGTAACTATAAAAAGGACAAACCATAGCTTGTATGTGATCCACATCTCTTCACGCTTAACAACTCCATTAGCAAACAACTTTTTCAACGCATCACCAATCTACATAACATTTACAAAATGTTAACCGATAGATTATAAAATATCTAACAATATAAATTCCAAATTCTACAATCAACATACTGAATGAATTGCAACTATAGTATGGCATAAAATTTGTTGACTGTCAGTTCTTTGTTATACCAAATGCTTGCTCAGAAGGAAAAAGACAATAAAAAAGTGTCAAATATCCGCAGAAAAGGGAAAAAAGATGATCGTGTAATTAACAGAACTACTGATTTTGCTTCCTTTATACATATGCAATTTGGTTTATGGTATTGGTACCAGTCAACCAAGCCTATTCTCTTTGCACCTTCATACCTTCTTGCTAACTTAAGCATTATAGTGTTTTTGCAGTCTGCAGACATCCCAACATCACCAATGCTCATCATCATCAAAGCAGAAGCAGTATGTCAAGACACATTCTATCTTCAACCAAGGACTATATTTGGATAAAAATATGGTTTTGGATAGAACACCATTGCGTCATTTGATTCATGTAGTCGATCCCACTTAGTAGAATAAGGTTTGGTTGCTATTGTTGTAAAAACGAAAAATATTTTAATGGTAGGTTCAAATTATTTGTATTCCTAAGTTTCTTAAACAATTAATCATAAACTATTCTTCTTCAAAAAAAATTAATCATAAACTATTAAACTGCATTTCTTATTTTTAATCATTGTTCAATATTCTCTGTTCAGCTGTCTTTCTTTTCTGCCTGAGTTTTGTTTTGTTGAGTTTGTGTTTTAGGTGTTGTGTTCTGTCTAGGGTCTAGGGTCGAGGCTATTTAGATCTCCCTCAACCTTTTGTCTGGGGCTGTGTTTTGTCGGTGTTGCCGTTTTGTTCCTTCGGAGCCTTGCCGCTGGAAGCCTCCTGCTCTTGGATTAGGTTTTGGTTGCTTGGATGTTGTTGCTCGAAAGAGCTAGGTGTGCTAATGCTTCGTGTTGACGGAGTAGTCGTTTGATGCACCTTAAGCCTTCCTGATTGCTCAGTTGTCGGCGGGTGCAAGTCCTTCTCGATTAATCCTCCTTCTACGCAACTCCCGGATCGTTCGTCGTCGTAAGGATCGTGGTGGTTTGTGGTTGTCTAGCCGAGGATTGGGGTGTGCCCGATCTATTAAGGTGGTGGTGATGCAGGTTGATTTGGTGGCTTGTTTTGCTTTGTTTGTGTTCGAGCTGGTTCGCTTTGCCCTACTGTTCCGCCTTTTCTCTGTCTTTGGATTTTGGCATCGGGTTATTGGTGGGTCGAGTTTTTGGACAGGTTAAGGTGTATGCTCTGGTAGTTCGTGAGTTGAGGGGTGCCTTTTTGACTGGTATCGGGAGTCTTGTGGGCCGATCGCTTTTGATTCGAGGTCGGGAGCAAGTTTGTGACTCAGGTCCTTTTAGGTTGTTGTGATGTCTCCTCCGATAGACCGGAGCTTGAGTGGTGGTCAAAGCTGAACGTTTGGAGCAAAATCACTATCGGGTGCCTAATTGATGACTGTTGGTGTTGGTTCTTTGAGGAGTTGTTGTTGGGGGATTCAACATTTTGAGGGTGCTGGTGGTTTTTCTTTGGGAGTTTTTGGTGTTTTTAATTTCTTCTTTTAGTGTAATACTTGAGATTTAATCCCCTTATATATATATATATATATATATATATATATATATATATATATATATATATATATATATATTGCCATTTAAAAAAAAAGGTAAGACAACTTAAACTATATCCAATATATTCAATTATTTTCATGTTGTGCTTTTATTTTGTTTTTGTCTTAATCCTCCCGTTCTTCGAGGAGAGGGTGAAAACTAAAGTCTGACCAATGACTATTCTAGTCAGGATCAAACCCAGTTGCTTCCGATCAATTAGATCTTGACTAAAACTCATTAACCACTTGATTATCTTGTATTTGAGTATGTAAACAATAAAATTATTAATATAGTTTTTTTTAAGGATATAAAACTATTTTTGTAACACATGAATATGATGATGATGATAAATTATTTCAAATTTTGTTTAAAAAAAAACCTCACCTCCTTTTCATTGCCATAAATTTGAGGACAATCGATATGACGATATCCAACCTGCATTAACATAATAGTTATTCCAAAACCATAATTTATAATCATAATAATACAAACAAAACTTGATGAAACAAACATTGACAGCAGTGGAAATTGCATCATAGACGACACCAGGTGCAGCAAGCCAAGTGCCTAAACCAATAGAAGGTATCTTAGCTCCTGTGTTCAACTCAAAGAACCTCAGAACCTCACTTCCCATTTTCTGCTGTGATGAGTGAACATAACTCACACCAGAGACAAGAGAACAAAATGAAGTACGCAAGTTAATGGATTCTAATATAAAATGTCAAATTGTTGGAGTTGATAAATAGATATTTAACTCGAATATCATAAAAACTTTGTTTAATATATGAATTATATTGATTTAATCCCCAAACCATGACATCAACATTATTGAGGGACTGATTCAACATGAATCTAATCAAAGTATAGTGCTTATATACAGATTTCAATATAAAATTTAGAACCTTATTTGTCAAAACTTTTGTTTGTTGTTTTTCTGTTTTAAATAATTAAGCCGCATTCAATCTTGTGTTTAACAGTTCAATAGATTATAGAAATGTTTAAATCATCAGCAATAATTTAATACATGTGCATAATAGGTCAATGATCAAATTTGGAATGTTAGGGCCCTCATATTAATTAATCGCTTATGTTATAAGCTGTAATAATATAAAGATATTTCTATAACAAAAGATGATATAATTAAAGACTAATCGTTTTAATATAAGATATAAGTTGTTTTTATAAGCTATCCTAAAGAATTTATGAAAACAAGCTGAAACAAGTTTATGAACATATCATCAGCTATATTGTTATGTTTCAACATCTAACTTTCATGGAAATGATTAGTTTCAATTCACACAAAAATTGAAAATACATTTTTGATAATATTGTAGGAATTTTCGTAATCACAATAGCCTTTGATTCTATATTGAGCTTGAAAATACATTTGTGATAAGAGTTTAAAGGTCAAAATAAAAAGGTCATTGTGAGAAACTTAACCTGTTTAATCATGTCAATGTTAAGTTCAAAATGCAATTAAGTACCCAAATTAACCTATGTTGTCAATCGTAGCACTACCATAGCAAAATAAATAATTTTTCATTGATAGTGGATTTTTTTATCAAGAATAAAGAAGGTTAAATCAGCTGTAATAGCTAACTCAATAAACAATGCTGATATTGGTAGGCTAAACATCATTCCAGGTTCGAATTCGGGACCAAGTTGTGCGTGTCAGTTTCATATCATGTGTTCCACTTTGTCTTCGGACCAAAAGACAGGTTTAAATCACTAAGCATATTAATTTTACCCACTCCTAACATTTACATTAAAAATAATAAAATACAAAAAATAAATAAAAATGGGAAAATTTGTTAATTCACTCTACTTTTGCTATTTTTTTAAGAAAGCCAATTTAACTTTAGGGTAGTTTTTTCATTTTGCAATTTTAGGTACAACTACCCTGCACTGCACATGATTGTACTATTGCTCTCCCATTTATCTGCAACAAAAGTGTACAATTGACAATAAAAAGAGGTTCAAACAGAGAGTTTTGGAAGGGGAATTTAAAATAAAGAATAGGAGGAAACAAGAGCTCTCTCCATTTCCTCACTCTCTTCACTTTTTTTTTCCTTTATTTTTATGCTCACATAACGGCCAATTGGCCCAATTGCTTGTATCATTTTTCTTTCTTTTACTATTTGAAGTAGACGGATTAGTGGCTTAATGATCTTCTTATTATTTTTTTTTATCTCTTGTTAAGTAAAGAATGCTCATGTTTTTAATCTGCTTTCAAACAAATGTGAGACTATTTTTCCCCTAAAAAAATGAGACTATTTTCCACTAAAAAAAAAGACATGAGACGATTTTAGTGTGACACTCTATTAGCTCTATCAATTTTTTAAATCAACAAGAGTTTTGGTTGTTACACCTTATTACCTTTTTCCCTTTGTTTTTTTTTTTTTGGTACAAAGTGATCATGCCCTTCAAAATTGTCATATTAGCTATACCAAAATCTTGCTACATATATACTTACTAGTAAATTTTTTATTGATTAGCTGTGCTTTTCCCACAAATAAAAATTTCAATATGATGACATATTGAAATTTTGTTGAAGGTATGGTTTTCATCACATATCAATAATCTATGATAGAATTGTTTTGATCGATCTTTTGTTTAATTTAGATTTGTTTCAGTTCGATTTTTATTGATTGTTTGATAGAACAAATTTGAATAACTTTTTCAGCTTTTCGCTTTATTTGTTTGAGTATGTTGATGTGATCAACATTTGTAATTGGTTTGTTTTGTTTCAGTTAGAAACAATTTAGTTGAACAAGATTTGTTTGAATTATCTTTTTTAGTTATAAATGATTCGATCTTCTTTATTTCATGTACTAACATGTCTTCATATCTTAGATTCTTTGCTTTTCTATCAAGCGATTCTCATTTCTCAGTTCCATTTGCAAGCATTTGATTCCTCTAGTTTTTGTCATTTTTCTATAACTTCTTCTAATATTCAATTCTAAGAATTATGTGAATGTTGTCTTTGAATTTTTTTTTTTCTGTATTCCTTTTTTTTGGCCTAAAATTTTGTCTTCTTTTTGTTTGAATAGAAAATGTTAGTAATTAATTGTTAGATTGATATTTACTTTTTTCCCCTTAGCCCTAGGATCTCCAACTCCTTTCTCCTTAACTCAAACCAGTTGAGCTATCTAACAACTCGAAAATTTTGTTTGGATTACGTGTTCATCTTATGTAGTTCTTATAGGTGTTTTAGTAGAACTATTAAATGTATTTGTATAATTGTTTTTCTTTTTGTTTGCTGCAAAAATTAAGTAAGAATCAAAAACCAATGTTGAGTTGTTTACCTTGAGGTTAAAGAAAACTACTTCAAATTGTTGAAATATAGTATCTCTTAGACCAATTTGGTAGTGAGATTCATACTTGAATCAAGTATTTATTAGGATGGTTTTTATCTTGGACTGACCCAAGACCAAGATAAACAATTTAGCTACTTTACCAACAATAAATTCATTCGTAGTAGTTTAGTTAGAGGAACGATATAAATTTTTGAATTCATACGAAGGTTCCTGGTATGAATTTTTGGCAGCTTATTTTGAGTAATTTGGTTGGGAGCTATATGTGTGTGCATGTATCAGAGACGTTGAAGAAGTGGAACAGGGCATAGCATAAGGAAAATGAAGAGGAACAAAGATACATATAAAATATTTGAAGAGATTTTTGTGATTGAATTTAGAGAGCTTTTCTTGATGATATATCCATCGTGTTAGGTTATAATATAATAATTAAAACCTTGAATGGTTTATATAGTATTTTTTATGATTAATGCTTTCATTTTGAAATGGTGCTACAATCCTTAAAAAAAAACTGGACCTACGATAGCGCTTTTTAAAAAAGAGCTATAATCGACGGTGTCTATAGTAGTGTTTATTTTAAATTACTACTAAAGTGCTATTAGATCATGTTCAAAATGATATTATAGGTGGCATACCCTACAAAGAGCATAGTGGCGGGTTTAATAGCGCTATTTATAAGCTCTTTTTGGCATTGAGATTGTTTCTAGTTACCTTATTAGTTAGTCTAGCATATTTACTGTCATTTAATTGGAAAATTTAGTTAGCATGATGTTGGGATGGAGTATTTTAATTTCTCATGCGATTGTGGTATATGTCTTTCCAAGTGAATGCTGAGATATCAACAAGGTTGCTTCATGATATTCTTCTACACCGTAACAAAGAGCCACGAATTATAAAGAGCAAGGAATTACTACCTTTCAAAACGATGAAGTGTGCTCTATACAATCGTCAACAGAAATGATTTGAAAAAATTATCTGCACTACTATTAACATGGTGTGTTTATTTGCGATGAAAGGTATGTTCCTTTTTTTATTGATGAAATGACACTTTCATCTTTTACATTTCATCTATCATGCTAGCAACACAAACCATTCAATTGGATTTCGGTGATGTTGTTATTTCCGGTGGTATAGAAAACATCTTAAATCTACCGAAGTACATTGCAATAATATTTTTATATATTATATTTTCTTATTGTTTTTTCTAATTCTTTACTTTTATAAACTGGTTTTTTTATTCCCACAATGTTATAATCATACACCTTAACCTCGCCTTTGGTAGAAGAAGCCATAATGGGTTTACAACATGATATTAAATAAAGTAGTTTTTATGTCGTGTATTTTCCATTATGAATGTTGTTTTAATAATTTCTTTTTCCACAATATAGTAAAATGTTTTTTCCCAATATAGTAAAATGTTTATGATGTTATAATTTGCATCAACATATTAGTTCTATATTTAAGTTTTAGATGTTTTTCAAGCAATGGATGCTTAATGTTGGGAAGTGTAGATTCATTTCCACATCTTTTTGTATCTATATTTAATGTGTCTGTGAAGGTATTTAATCCTTTTTTACATTCATCATTTTCACTTTTCATGTGAAAATGATACTTTTCATTGTGAATTCCTTGAAGTAGGTTTTCGGTGAGAAAAAATGGACCAACAAAACAAGTGAGATACTTCAACATTTAAATCAATATGAGAAATAAGGAAGAAAAGTGTACCAAAAGTGGTAAAAGTGTGATGGTATTTTGAGTGTGTGAAACCACACTTTGTATAATGGAGCATAGTTGTAACTAACTTCGTAAAACCCGAAGATATATGCAGAAGATTGTTAAAGATCATATGAATGATCCAAATTGAATAAGACAAGCTCTTGTGCGATGCAAATGAAGTCCTACGTCTTACCTTAAACTACATGGATAATGGATGAGAAATGATATTTGTACAAATATTTTGTGATAACTCTCTCTCATACTTCAATTATATTGTTATTCTCTATCTTCCTTTTTTCTCACATAATTATTTTTGACAAATAAAAATAAAAAAGTTGTCATGAAAATTGTCCTAAATTGTTGTTCAAATATCACTACTCCTAAGTCTTATCATCATTATGAAAAACTCCAGTCACGTGCCAAATCCAGTAGACATTATTGGTTAAATTCTCATTCCTAGACACTTGATCCTCAAAAATTAGCAAAGTTTAAAATATGAAAAGTGAAAATGATGAAAGTAAAATAAGTGATAAGTGCCTTTGCAAACACGTTTACAATAGATACAATTAGATGTGAAATTGAATTCGCACATCTCAATATGAAGTATCAATGAATTGAAAAGAACCTCAAATTTGAGGCCATGAAGCACAAAGATGAAAATCCCAAGTGTTACCGGATTGACATTGTTGAAGAAATAGTTAAAGATGACTCTTGTGAACATCAACCAACACACCCTCTTGAACGTGCAATTGTGAATTCTATAGCAAGATGTGGAGATGATGAAGATCTTGAAGTAAGTGATTGTGTGAAGCAACTAGAAGCAAGCAAGCAAGAGTTAGGTCCGGTAAAAATAGAAGAATTAATGGGTAAGTACTCTATGGATGCTCCTATTTTGAGTGGAGAAGGAGAGAAAAATCCAGAATTAAAAGAACTCCCTTCTCACTTGAAATATGCTTTTCTCACTAAGGATGCCTCTAAACCAGTAATCATCAGCAATACCTTGACACCTTTGGAAGAAGAAAAATTAATGAGGGTGTTAAGAGACAATCAAGGAGCTTTGGGGTGGAACATTTCTGATTTGAAGGGTATTAGTCCAGCTTATTGCATGCATAAAATACACATGGAGGCTGAATACAAACCGGTGGTTCAACCTCAAAGGAGACTTAACCCAACAATGAAGGAAGTGGTGAAGAAAGAGGTGCTGAAGTTACTAGATGCAGGTATGATCTACCCTATCTCAGATAGCTCATGGGTAAGTCCAGTTCATGTGGTACCCAAGAAAGGAGGAATGACGGTGGTAGCAAATGAAAAAAATGAATTGATACCTACCCGCACCGTCACTGGTTGGAGAATGTGTATAGACTACCGGAGGTTGAATACCGCAACAAGAAAGGACCACTTTCCATTACCATTCATGGATCAAATGATTGAGAGATTGGCTGGCCAAGCCTTTTATTGCTTCTTGGATGGGTATTCGGGGTATAATCAAATTGCAGTGGCTCCGGAGGATCAAGAAAAGACTGCCTTCACTTGTCCATTTGGAGTGTTTGCTTATCGAAGGATGCCCTTTGGGCTGTGTAATGCGCCGGCAACCTTTCAAAGGTGCATGATTTCCATCTTCTCTGATATGATAGAGAATAACATAGAGGTATTTATGGATGACTTTTCTGTTTTTGGTAAGTCTTTTGATCAATGCCTGTTCCATTTAAATGTTGTACTTAAAAGATGCACCGAAACTAACCTTGTTTTGAATTGGGAAAAATGTCATTTTATGGTAACTGAAGGTATAGTTTTGGGGCATAAAATAAGTGCTAAAGGCATTGAGGTGGACCAAGCCAAGATAGAGGTTATAGAGAAACTTCCTCCACCCGTCAACGTTAAAGGAGTGAGGAGTTTCTTGGGGCATGCCGGTTTCTATCGGCGGTTCATAAAAGACTTTTCTAAAATTTCCAAACCCCTCTGTAACCTCTTGATCAAAGAAAACGAGTTTAATTTTGATTCTGAATGTCTAAATGCTTTTTCTTTGATTAAAAACAAGTTGGTAACTGCACCAATAATCATTGCACCCGATTGGGATTTACCTTTTGAACTTATGTGTGATGCAAGTGATTATGCTGTTGGTGCAGTCCTAGGCCAACGCAAGAACAAATTTTTTCATGCAATTTACTATGCAAGCAAGGTTTTAAATGAAAATCAAGTTAACTATTCCACAACTGAAAAGGAATTGCTTGCGGTAATCTTTGCATTGGAAAAATTTCGTTCTTATCTAATAGGCTCCAAAGTCATTGTTTTTACAGATCATGCAGCTCTCAAATATCTCTTAACTAAAGGGGATTCAAAGCCTCGACTGTTGAGGTGGATCCTATTATTGCAAGAATTTGATCTTGAAATTCGTGACAAGAAGGGAGTCGAGAACGTGGTAGCTGACCACCTCTCAAGGCTGGAGAATGATGAGGTAACAAAGAAGGAGAAGGCCATCAAGGCCGAGTTCCCCGATGAACAGCTGTTTGCTATTGGAGAAAGACCTTGGTTTGCTGACATGGCAAACTTTAAGGCCGGCAACATAGTTCCTGATGATCTGACCTACCCTCAGAGGAAAAAGTTCTTCAAAGATGCAAACCACTACTTGTGGGATGACCCGTATCTGTTTAAGGTAGGTACTGACGGTTTGATTAGACGTTGTGTTGCAGGTGAGGAAGCACATAGTATCATGTGGCACTGCCATAGCTCAGCTTATGGAGGCCACCACAGTGGAGAAAGAACAGCTGCAAAAATTTTGCAAAGTGGATTCTGGTGGCCCACCCTTTTCAAAGATTGCCACGACTTTGTCACAAGATGTGACAGATGCCAAAGGACAGGTAACATATCAAAGAGGAATGAAATGCCCCTAAAAGGAATCATTGAAGTTGAACCATTTGATTGTTGGGGTATTGATTTTATGGGACCATTCCCTTCCTCTTACTCTTATCTCCATATTCTAGTCTGTGTTGATTATGTCACAAAGTGGGTTGAAGCGATACCATGTGTTGCTAATGATGCCAAAACGGTTGTCAACTTCCTTCAAAAGAATATTTTCACTAGGTTTGGAACCCCTAGAGTATTGATCAGTGATGGGGGGAAGCATTTTTGCAATAATTTTCTTGAAAATGTGCTCAAAAAGTATAACATTAAGCACAAAGTTGCAACTCCCTATCACCCACAAACTAGTGGTCAAGCAGAGGTTTCAAACCGACAGCTGAAACAGATTCTGGAAAAGACAGTTGCGTCAAATAGGAAAGATTGGTCTAGGAAACTAGATGACGCACTGTGGGCATATATGACAGCCTTTAAGACCCATCTTGGGTTCTCACCCTATCAGTTAGTCTATGGGAAGGCATGTCATCTTCCAGTCGAGCTAGAACATAAAGCTTATTGGGCCATTAAGGCCTTAAATTTTATCAAGTAGCCGCTGGTAAGAAAAGAATTTTGAAACTTAATGAACTTGAGGAGATGAGGCTTAGAGCGTATGAAAATGCGCTCATCTATAAAGCCAGGACAAAAAGGTATCATGACAAAAACTTAGTGCCTAGGGATATTAACTATGGACAACTAGTTTTGTTGTATAATTCCAGGTTGAAGTTGTTTCCTGGGAAGCTCAAGTCAAAATGGTCTGGACCATTCTTGGTCAAAAGTGTGTCACCATATGGAGCTGTTGAACTAGTGACACCTGAAGGAGATCGAAGTTTCAAAGTAAATGGACAAAGAGTTAAACCATACTTAGGTGGCGACCTACCAAAAGGAAGGGTGGCACTCATTCTGAAGGACCTCTGAGGATCCTTAGCAGTCAAGCTAGTGACGATAAAGAAGCGCTAAGTGGGAGGCAACCCACTACATTTACTTTGTTTTCAATTCATTTTCTTTATTTTCTTTTTATGTCAAAGTCCATTGAACTTATTTCCCTATTGTAATTGCTCCTGCACTTGTTTATTATTAATGAATTTATTTTGTTTCATGTGACCTATTCCAGTTTAGTAACAGTTGTTTGATGAAACGGTATTCCAAAAGTTCTAAAGGAGGGGTGACTTGATTCAAAGGCGAAGTGTACGGCGTTGCTAGGTAGTCACATACTCCCAGAAATCTCAGCCATAAGGTTCATTGCCAAATTTGTTTTTCAATTTACTTATATTTAGATTAGTTTTCCATGCAACTACATTTCTAGAACTTGCATTGTTTCTCTATTATTGATTGGTCTTTGTCAATTACATACTGAGGCAAAAGTGCTTGGTCCTGTGAGCCTTTTTGAAGCCTACCCTGTTTTAATTTGTTGAATTTATCCTTTCTTAACCAATTGTGAGCCGGTAGGATTAGAACTTTTTGTTCGGTGACAAACTACATTACAAGCCTAGAGACTTTTAGGACTTGTCCCTTAATGTATTTTCTGAGTTAAGGCATTGTAGAATGTTGCTAAAGATTAAGTTTGGGGTTGCTATTGGAATTTGCAACCAATTAAGTTTGGGGTGGGGGTACTAGAGAATAATAGAACAAAAGAATGAACTTTATCATGAAAAATACACACAAAAATGGTGTATCAAAAAAAAATGAAAATGAATGATGTAAAGAAAGGGACAAAACATTGAAAATCCGAGTAACTTCTAACTCGATTGTCCCTAAATGTTAAAAATGTTCTCTAGTACCTTTGCATTAATTGTATTTCCACAAGGTGAATGATTGAAGGATTGAATTTTGTGCTTTAACTTCCGTAGGAATGCCTAACTCAAATTTTGTGTAGCCTACTTATCCAAATATATCCCACCTTTCACCTAAGCCCCGTTATAACCCTAAAGACCTCAAAAGTGTGTAATGATATTGACTTTGATTGATGTTTAGAAACTTTTCAAGCGTATGGTAATATGTAGACCTGCATGTCGACTGGTAGAACCCTGTTCAATTGAATGCGTGGAGTTGTGAATTGGTGGATGCGAACAAGTTAAACTAGCTCATCTTTAGCTAGAAGGAGAATGAACTTTTGGGTACTATCGTTTTGTCAGGTAACTGTTATTTTACTGTCGTTTGTCACTGTTGCAAGAAAATTCCTTGAGGACAAGGAATGGTTTAAGTTTGGGGTTGTGATGACATGCTGTCATTACGTAATTTTTAGGACTTATTGTGACATTTTGATAGAGTTCACGTGCAATTTATACTGTTCTGGAGTGCAAAAAGCTGAAATATTGAAGCCTGTTCGAAGCAAATCGCGCCACGCCAAAACCTAGCCTTGCCGCGATTTTA
Organism: Medicago sativa; assembly: GCF_051527215.1. Lineage (NCBI taxonomy): Eukaryota > Viridiplantae > Streptophyta > Magnoliopsida > Fabales > Fabaceae > Medicago > Medicago sativa. The sequence goes on along the minus strand of NC_140752.1, from coordinate 17,753,241 downwards.
GAAGGAAATTTGCATATCTCCCTGTTCTGAGGGAATCGCGGCGCGCCTTATATCAGCCGTGGCGCGATTTTGTTGTTTCAGGCCCAAAACTCTATAAATACAGCACTCAACCTAAGGAACAAGGGTTACGATTTTGGAGAGCAAAGTGCGATTTTGAGACATCGGAGACGGCTAGAAGGGCGATTTCTTCAACCTTTTACCAATTCATGTATGTTTTAATTATTTCATTGATTATGCTATTTGTAAACTCGATTATGAGTAGCTAAATCTCTTAGAGATTAGATCCGAGATGAATCTTTGTAACCCTAATTGACACATGTTGCTGTGAAACTCTATTTTGTTTATGAATTCAATTCTAGTTTATTCAATTCAATTGTTCTTAATGCTTTTTATATCTTGATCACATATAACTTGATTTCGTGAGAATGAATGACCACTGACCATGGCTTTCAGCTTAGACCTAATTGAATTGTTCTAATAAACAGGGTTAGTCTAGGAATAGATAATCGTTTGTTAGTGATAATAGGTTAACGTTCGGTAAAACCTTCAAGAATTATTAGACCACCTAAGGAATTAGGGGCTGTAGTTTAAGAAGAGGGTCCTAACTCAAGGGATTGATTAGGGCTATTTTGTTAATCATCGTAAATTAGAAAAGGATTCATAACAAATAGGTGCAGTAGACCAATTAGGGGAACTTAGAGGATTCGACGGATCTGATCTCATCTTTCTCTCATATTTTCTTAATCAAATCTAATTTCTTTTATTTGATTTCATAAAATCAAACCAATTCTTCTGCCTAGTGGCAAACTAAAAATAAACTTTACACATCCTAATTATATAACGAAATTGAATTATTGAAGTTAAAAACAGTCCTCGTGGGATCGATATTTTTACTACTTCGATAGTATTTGGTGCACTTGCCAAACCTCTATCAAGTTTTTGGCGCCGTTGCCGGGGACTGTTGAATTATTTCAACAAGGCAATTACGTTATAATTTAGGGTTTTTGCAATTTAATTTTCTGTTTTTAATTTTTATTTTTCTGTTTTCATATTCACTTGATTACTTTGCGTTGTGCAGTGCTACTAAGGTATTTTGCTGTTTATGCGAGGTAAACAGAGCTCAGACGACTTAGAATACGATCCGAAAATTGAAAGGACTGCTAGAGCACTTCGGAAAGCTGTCCGGTCGCAAAGGTTAGCTCAGTCCGTTCCACCGGGTGTTCGAGAACAAATACCGGAGCCACTCTCAACTGAATCTGAAACTATCTCTTCTCCTAAATCTGCAACTATGGAAGGAGAAGGAGTTGTACCACCGAGACCTAAGCTAGGAGACTACGGGTTAGCCACTCATCGCGGTCAACTGACCCACACTTTTCAACCAGCTAACCCCGTAGCTTTCGACATCAAGACAACTGTCCTCAACGGTTTGAGGGACAAGCAATTCGATGGGACTGAAGCTATGAGTCCTCATGAACACTTGAGCCGCTTTGCTAAAACTTGCGAGTTTTGTGTGCAACCAGCCACCGTGACTGAAGCACAAAAGAAACTAAGGCTATTTCCTTTCACTTTGACGGGAAGAGCAAAAGATTGGTTGCTAACAATACCAAACGGGACTGTCCAAACATGGGAAGAGTTAGAGCTGAAGTTCTTGGAGAAATATTTCCCTATGTCTAAGTATTGGGACAAGAAGATGGAGATCTCTAACTTCAAGCAAGGAGAAGGTGAATCATTGTATGATGCTTGGGAGCGATTCAATTTGCTTCTTAAGAGGTGCCCTAATCATGAGTTCACCGAGAAACAATACCTCCAAATCTTCACTGAAGGGGTAACACCAAACACTAGAATGTTCTTAGATGCTTCCGCGGGAGGTAGTCTCAAGAGCAAAACTGATCATGAAGTCCAAGCTTTAATTGAGAACATGGCTGGAAATGAGTATCGTGCTGAAGCGAAAAAGAAAGAAAGAGGAGTGTTTGGGGTGAGTGAACAAACTGCTATCCTTGCTAACCAAGCAGCTATGAACAAACAAATCGAAGCTCTTACTAAGGAGTTTCAAGGCTTCACTTTGGCTCATAAGCAACAGCAAGTGGCTGCAATCAAATGTGACCTATGTGGTGAAGAACATCCCAATGGTGAATGTGTTCCAGAAGGATCAAGTGAAGAAGCTAACTTCATGGGAGGTTATCAAAGGCAGAATCAATACTACAATTCAGGCATCAATAAGCACCCAAATCTAAGCTACTCAAATAACAATGCTTTGAACTCTCAGATGCTCACTCCTCCTCAACAACAACAAAGGAAGCCATCAGCTCTTGAGGAAACTATGATGAACTTCATGAAGATGACTCAAGGCAACTTTGAAGAGATGAAGAAGAGTCAAGAAGCTGAAAGAAAGAACAATGAAGCTTCTAGGAAGATGCTTGAAACTCAACTGGGGCAATTAGCTAAGCAATTGGCTGAACAAAGTAAAGGCGGATTCTCGGGTAACACTAAAGACAACCCTAAGAATGAGTCTTGTAATGCTATTGAATTGAGGAGCAAAAAGGTTTTGACACCTTTAGTTCCAAAAGCTCCAAAGAAGGTTGATGAAGTAGTTGAGGTGGAGGAGAATGTTGTAGTTGAAAAAAATGATGAGGATGTAGTTGAAAAAGACAATGATCATGGAGTAGTTGAAAACGAAAGGAAGAAAAAAATAGAGGGAGAAAAAAGTGAGAAGTTAATTGATGAAGATTCAATCTTGAGGAAGACGAAGAGTCAAATATTGAAGGATGGAGACAAACCACAAGTTATTCCATCATATGTGAAGCTTCCATACCCTCACCTTTCAAAGAAGAAAGAAAAGGATGAAGGTCAATTCAAGAAGTTCATGCAACTTTTCTCACAACTTCAGGTGAATATTCCTTCCGGCGAAGCTCTTGATCAAATGTCGTTATATGCTAAGTTCATGAAAGACTTGTTGACTAAACGAAGGAAGCCTAAGGATGGTGAGAACATTGCACTTTCTGAAAATTGTAGTGCTATTCTTCAAAAGAAGCTGCCACCTAAGCTGAAGGATCCTGGTGCTTTTACTATCCCTTGTTCAATTGGACCGGTAGACATTGGAAGAGCTTTATGTGACTTGGGAGCAAGTATCAACCTGATGCCTCTTTCAATGATGAAGAAGCTTAAGTGTGGGGAACCAAAACCAACAAGAATGACCATTACTTTAGCTGATCGGTCAATCTCCTATCCTTTCGGTGTGCTTGAAGATGTGCTAGTCAAGGTTAATGACTTGGTGTTTCCAGCAGATTTTGTGATCTTAGATATGGCTGAAGATGAGGATATGCCACTCATTCTAGGAAGACCTTTCCTTGCAACTAGCCGTGCTTTGATTGACATTGAGAAAGGAGAGCTAATGTTGAGATTCCATAAGGAGCAAGTAGTGTTTAATATATTTGAGGCCATGAAGCACAAAGATGAAAATCCCAAGTGTTACCGGATTGACATTGTTGAAGAAATAGTTAAAGATGACTCTTGTGAACATCAACCAACACACCCTCTTGAACGTGCAATTGTGAATTCTATAGCAAGATGTGGAGATGATGAAGATCTTGAAGTAAGTGATTGTGTGAAGAAACTAGAAGCAAGCAAGCAAGAGTTAGGTCCGGTAAAAATAGAAGAATTAATGGGTAAGTACTCTATGGATGCTCCTATTTTGAGTGGAGAAGGAGAGAAAAATCCAGAATTAAAAGAACTCCCTTCTCACTTGAAATATGCTTTTCTCACTAAGGATGCCTCTAAACCAGTAATCATCAGCAATACCTTGACACCTTTGGAAGAAGAAAAATTAATGAGGGTGTTAAGAGACAATCAAGGAGCTTTGGGGTGGAACATTTCTGATTTGAAGGGTATTAGTCCAGCTTATTGCATGCATAAAATACACATGGAGGCTGAATACAAACCGGTGGTTCAACCTCAAAGGAGACTTAACCCAACAATGAAGGAAGTGGTGAAGAAAGAGGTGCTGAAGTTACTAGATGCAGGTATGATCTACCCTATCTCAGATAGCTCATGGGTAAGTCCAGTTCATGTGGTACCCAAGAAAGGAGGAATGACGGTGGTAGCAAATGAAAAAAATGAATTGATACCTACCCGCACCGTCACTGGTTGGAGAATGTGTATAGACTACCGGAGGTTGAATACCGCAACAAGAAAGGACCACTTTCCATTACCATTCATGGATCAAATGATTGAGAGATTGGCTGGCCAAGCCTTTTATTGCTCCTTGGATGGGTATTCGGGGTATAATCAAATTGCAGTGGCTCCGGAGGATCAAGAAAAGACTGCCTTCACTTGTCTATTTGGAGTGTTTGCTTATCGAAGGATGCCCTTTGGGCTGTGTAATGCGCCGGCAACCTTTCAAAGGTGCATGATTTCCATCTTCTCTGATATGATAGAGAATAACATAGAGGTATTTATGGATGACTTTTCTGTTTTTGGTAAGTCTTTTGATCAATGCCTGTTCCATTTAAATGTTGTACTTAAAAGATGCACCGAAACTAACCTTGTTTTGAATTGGGAAAAATGTCATTTTATGGTAACTGAAGGTATAGTTTTGGGGCATAAAATAAGTGCTAAAGGCATTGAGGTGGACCAAGCCAAGATAGAGGTTATAGAGAAACTTCCTCCACCCGTCAACGTTAAAGGAGTGAGGAGTTTCTTGGGGCATGCCGGTTTCTATCGGCGGTTCATAAAAGACTTTTCTAAAATTTCCAAACCCCTCTGTAACCTCTTGGTCAAAGAAAACGAGTTTAATTTTGATTCTGAATGTCTAAATGATTTTTCTTTGATTAAAAACAAGTTGGTAACTGCACCAATAATCATTGCACCCGATTGAGATTTACCTTTTGAACTTATGTGTGATGCAAGTGATTATGCTGTTGGTGCAGTCCTAGGCCAACGCAAGAACAAATTTTTTCATGCAATTTACTATGCAAGCAAGGTTTTAAATGAAAATCAAGTTAACTATTCCACAACTGAAAAGGAATTGCTTGCGGTAATCTTTGCATTGGAAAAATTTCGTTTTTATCTAATAGGCTCCAAAGTCATTGTTTTTACAGATCATGCAGCTCTCAAATATTTCTTAACTAAAGGGGATTCAAAGCCTCGACTGTTGAGGTGGATCCTATTATTGCAAGAATTTGATCTTGAAATTCGTGACAAGAAGGGAGTCGAGAACGTGGTAGCTGACCACCTCTCAAGGCTGGAGAATGATGAGGTAACAAAGAAGGAGAAGGCCATCAAGGCCGAGTTCCCCGATGAACAGCTGTTTGCTATTGGAGAAAGACCTTGGTTTGCTGACATGGCAAACTTTAAGGCCGGCAACATAGTTCCTGATGATCTGACCTACCCTCAGAGGAAAAAGTTCTTCAAAGATGCAAACCACTACTTGTGGGATGACCCGTATCTGTTTAAGGTAGGTACTGACGGTTTGATTAGACGTTGTGTTGCAGGTGAGGAAGCACATAGTATCATGTGGCACTGCCATAGCTCAACTTATGGAGGCCACCACAGTGGAGAAAGAACAGCTGCAAAAATTTTGCAAAGTGGATTCTGGTGGCCCACCCTTTTCAAAGATTGCCACGACTTTGTCACAAGATGTGACAGATGCCAAAGGACAGGTAACATATCAAAGAGGAATGAAATGCCCCTAAAAGGAATCATTGAAGTTGAACCATTTGATTGTTGGGGTATTGATTTTATGGGACCATTCCCTTCCTCTTACTCTTATCTCCATATTCTAGTCTGTGTTGATTATGTCACAAAGTGGGTTGAAGCGATACCATGTGTTGCTAATGATGCCAAAACGGTTGTCAACTTCCTTCAAAAGAATATTTTCACTAGGTTTGGAACCCCTAGAGTATTGATCAGTGATGGGGGGAAGCATTTTTGCAATAATTTTCTTGAAAATGTGCTCAAAAAGTATAACATTAAGCACAAAGTTGCAACTCCCTATCACCCACAAACTAGTGGTCAAGCAGAGGTTTCAAACCGACAGCTGAAACAGATTCTGGAAAAGACAGTTGCGTCAAATAGGAAAGATTGGTCTAGGAAACTAGATGACGCACTGTGGGCATATATGACAGCCTTTAAGACCCATCTTGGGTTCTCACCCTATCAGTTAGTCTATGGGAAGGCATGTCATCTTCCAGTCGAGCTAGAACATAAAGCTTATTGGGCCATTAAGGCCTTAAATTTTATCAAGTAGCCGCTGGTAAGAAAAGAATTTTGAAACTTAATGAACTTGAGGAGATGAGGCTTAGAGCGTATGAAAATGCGCTCATCTATAAAGCCAGGACAAAAAGGTATCATGACAAAAACTTAGTGCCTAGGGATATTAACTATGGACAACTAGTTTTGTTGTATAATTCCAGGTTGAAGTTGTTTCCTGGGAAGCTCAAGTCAAAATGGTCTGGACCATTCTTGGTCAAAAGTGTGTCACCATATGGAGCTGTTGAACTAGTGACACCTGAAGGAGATCGAAGTTTCAAAGTAAATGGACAAAGAGTTAAACCATACTTAGGTGGCGACCTACCAAAAGGAAGGGTGGCACTCATTCTGAAGGACCTCTGAGGATCCTTAGCAGTCAAGCTAGTGACGATAAAGAAGCGCTAAGTGGGAGGCAACCCACTACATTTACTTTGTTTTCAATTCATTTTCTTTATTTTCTTTTTATGTCAAAGTCCATTGAACTTATTTCCCTATTGTAATTGCTCCTGCACTTGTTTATTATTAATGAATTTATTTTGTTTCATGTGACCTATTCCAGTTTAGTAACAGTTGTTTGATGAAACGGTATTCCAAAAGTTCTAAAGGAGGGGTGACTTGATTCAAAGGCGAAGTGTACGGCGTTGCTAGGTAGTCACATACTCCCAGAAATCTCAGCCATAAGGTTCATTGCCAAATTTGTTTTTCAATTTACTTATATTTAGATTAGTTTTCCATGCAACTACATTTCTAGAACTTGCATTGTTTCTCTATTATTGATTGGTCTTTGTCAATTACACACTGAGGCAAAAGTGCTTGGTCCTGTGAGCCTTTTTGAAGCCTACCCTGTTTTAATTTGTTGAATTTATCCTTTCTTAACCAATTGTGAGCCGGTAGGATTAGAACTTTTTGTTCGGTGACAAACTACATTACAAGCCTAGAGACTTTTAGGACTTGTCCCTTAATGTATTTTCTGAGTTAAGGCATTGTAGAATGTTGCTAAAGATTAAGTTTGGGGTTGCTATTGGAATTTGCAACCAATTAAGTTTGGGGTGGGGGTACTAGAGAATAATAGAACAAAAGAATGAACTTTATCATGAAAAATACACACAAAAATGGTGTATCAAAAAAAAATGAAAATGAATGATGTAAAGAAAGGGACAAAACATTGAAAATCCGAGTAACTTCTAACTCGATTGTCCCTAAATGTTAAAAATGTTCTCTAGTACCTTTGCATTAATTGTATTTCCACAAGGTGAATGATTGAAGGATTGAATTTTGTGCTTTAACTTCCGTAGGAATGCCTAACTCAAATTTTGTGTAGCCTACTTATCCAAATATATCCCACCTTTCACCTAAGCCCCGTTATAACCCTAAAGACCTCAAAAGTGTGTAATGATATTGACTTTGATTGATGTTTAGAAACTTTTCAAGCGTATGGTAATATGTAGACCTGCATGTCGACTGGTAGAACCCTGTTCAATTGAATGCGTGGAGTTGTGAATTGGTGGATGCGAACAAGTTAAACTAGCTCATCTTTAGCTAGAAGGAGAATGAACTTTTGGGTACTATCGTTTTGTCAGGTAACTGTTATTTTACTGTCGTTTGTCACTGTTGCAAGAAAATTCCTTGAGGACAAGGAATGGTTTAAGTTTGGGGTTGTGATGACATGCTGTCATTACGTAATTTTTAGGACTTATTGTGACATTTTGATAGAGTTCACGTGCAATTTATACTGTTCTGGAGTGCAAAAAGCTGAAATATTGAAGCCTGTTCGAAGCAAATCGCGCCACGCCAAAACCTAGCCTTGCCGCGATTTTAGAAGGAAATTTGCATATCTCCCTGTTCTGAGGGAATCGCGGCGCGCCTTATATCAGCCGTGGCGCGATTTTGTTGTTTCAGGCCCAAAACTCTATAAATACAGCACTCAACCTAAGGAACAAGGGTTACGATTTTGGAGAGCAAAGTGCGATTTTGAGACATCGGAGACGGCTAGAAGGGCGATTTCTTCAACCTTTTACCAATTCATGTATGTTTTAATTATTTCATTGATTATGCTATTTGTAAACTCGATTATGAGTAGCTAAATCTCTTAGAGATTAGATCCGAGATGAATCTTTGTAACCCTAATTGACACATGTTGCTGTGAAACTCTATTTTGTTTATGAATTCAATTCTAGTTTATTCAATTCAATTGTTCTTAATGCTTTTTATATCTTGATCACATATAACTTGATTTCGTGAGAATGAATGACCACTGACCATGGCTTTCAGCTTAGACCTAATTGAATTGTTCTAATAAACAGGGTTAGTCTAGGAATAGATAATCGTTTGTTAGTGATAATAGGTTAACGTTCGGTAAAACCTTCAAGAATTATTAGACCACCTAAGGAATTAGGGGCTGTAGTTTAAGAAGAGGGTCCTAACTCAAGGGATTGATTAGGGCTATTTTGTTAATCATCGTAAATTAGAAAAGGATTCATAACAAATAGGTGCAGTAGACCAATTAGGGGAACTTAGAGGATTCGACGGATCTGATCTCATCTTTCTCTCATATTTTCTTAATCAAATCTAATTTCTTTTATTTGATTTCATAAAATCAAACCAATTCTTCTGCCTAGTGGCAAACTAAAAATAAACTTTACACATCCTAATTATATAACGAAATTGAATTATTGAAGTTAAAAACAGTCCTCGTGGGATCGATATTTTTACTACTTCGATAGTATTTGGTGCACTTGCCAAACCTCTATCAAGTTTTTGGCGCCGTTGCCGGGGACTGTTGAATTATTTCAACAAGGCAATTACGTTATAATTTAGGGTTTTTGCAATTTAATTTTCTGTTTTTAATTTTTATTTTTCTGTTTTCATATTCACTTGATTACTTTGCGTTGTGCAGTGCTACTAAGGTATTTTGCTGTTTATGCGAGGTAAACAGAGCTCAGACGACTTAGAATACGATCCGAAAATTGAAAGGACTGCTAGAGCACTTCGGAAAGCTGTCCGGTCGCAAAGGTTAGCTCAGTCCGTTCCACCGGGTGTTCGAGAACAAATACCGGAGCCACTCTCAACTGAATCTGAAACTATCTCTTCTCCTAAATCTGCAACTATGGAAGGAGAAGGAGTTGTACCACCGAGACCTAAGCTAGGAGACTACGGGTTAGCCACTCATCGCGGTCAACTGACCCACACTTTTCAACCAGCTAACCCCGTAGCTTTCGACATCAAGACAACTGTCCTCAACGGTTTGAGGGACAAGCAATTCGATGGGACTGAAGCTATGAGTCCTCATGAACACTTGAGCCGCTTTGCTAAAACTTGCGAGTTTTGTGTGCAACCAGCCACCGTGACTGAAGCACAAAAGAAACTAAGGCTATTTCCTTTCACTTTGACGGGAAGAGCAAAAGATTGGTTGCTAACAATACCAAACGGGACTGTCCAAACATGGGAAGAGTTAGAGCTGAAGTTCTTGGAGAAATATTTCCCTATGTCTAAGTATTGGGACAAGAAGATGGAGATCTCTAACTTCAAGCAAGGAGAAGGTGAATCATTGTATGATGCTTGGGAGCGATTCAATTTGCTTCTTAAGAGGTGCCCTAATCATGAGTTCACCGAGAAACAATACCTCCAAATCTTCACTGAAGGGGTAACACCAAACACTAGAATGTTCTTAGATGCTTCCGCGGGAGGTAGTCTCAAGAGCAAAACTGATCATGAAGTCCAAGCTTTAATTGAGAACATGGCTGGAAATGAGTATCGTGCTGAAGCGAAAAAGAAAGAAAGAGGAGTGTTTGGGGTGAGTGAACAAACTGCTATCCTTGCTAACCAAGCAGCTATGAACAAACAAATCGAAGCTCTTACTAAGGAGTTTCAAGGCTTCACTTTGGCTCATAAGCAACAGCAAGTGGCTGCAATCAAATGTGACCTATGTGGTGAAGAACATCCCAATGGTGAATGTGTTCCAGAAGGATCAAGTGAAGAAGCTAACTTCATGGGAGGTTATCAAAGGCAGAATCAATACTACAATTCAGGCATCAATAAGCACCCAAATCTAAGCTACTCAAATAACAATGCTTTGAACTCTCAGATGCTCACTCCTCCTCAACAACAACAAAGGAAGCCATCAGCTCTTGAGGAAACTATGATGAACTTCATGAAGATGACTCAAGGCAACTTTGAAGAGATGAAGAAGAGTCAAGAAGCTGAAAGAAAGAACAATGAAGCTTCTAGGAAGATGCTTGAAACTCAACTGGGGCAATTAGCTAAGCAATTGGCTGAACAAAGTAAAGGCGGATTCTCGGGTAACACTAAAGACAACCCTAAGAATGAGTCTTGTAATGCTATTGAATTGAGGAGCAAAAAGGTTTTGACACCTTTAGTTCCAAAAGCTCCAAAGAAGGTTGATGAAGTAGTTGAGGTGGAGGAGAATGTTGTAGTTGAAAAAAATGATGAGGATGTAGTTGAAAAAGACAATGATCATGGAGTAGTTGAAAACGAAAGGAAGAAAAAAATAGAGGGAGAAAAAAGTGAGAAGTTAATTGATGAAGATTCAATCTTGAGGAAGACGAAGAGTCAAATATTGAAGGATGGAGACAAACCACAAGTTATTCCATCATATGTGAAGCTTCCATACCCTCACCTTTCAAAGAAGAAAGAAAAGGATGAAGGTCAATTCAAGAAGTTCATGCAACTTTTCTCACAACTTCAGGTGAATATTCCTTCCGGCGAAGCTCTTGATCAAATGTCGTTATATGCTAAGTTCATGAAAGACTTGTTGACTAAACGAAGGAAGCCTAAGGATGGTGAGAACATTGCACTTTCTGAAAATTGTAGTGCTATTCTTCAAAAGAAGCTGCCACCTAAGCTGAAGGATCCTGGTGCTTTTACTATCCCTTGTTCAATTGGACCGGTAGACATTGGAAGAGCTTTATGTGACTTGGGAGCAAGTATCAACCTGATGCCTCTTTCAATGATGAAGAAGCTTAAGTGTGGGGAACCAAAACCAACAAGAATGACCATTACTTTAGCTGATCGGTCAATCTCCTATCCTTTCGGTGTGCTTGAAGATGTGCTAGTCAAGGTTAATGACTTGGTGTTTCCAGCAGATTTTGTGATCTTAGATATGGCTGAAGATGAGGATATGCCACTCATTCTAGGAAGACCTTTCCTTGCAACTAGCCGTGCTTTGATTGACATTGAGAAAGGAGAGCTAATGTTGAGATTCCATAAGGAGCAAGTAGTGTTTAATATATTTGAGGCCATGAAGCACAAAGATGAAAATCCCAAGTGTTACCGGATTGACATTGTTGAAGAAATAGTTAAAGATGACTCTTGTGAACATCAACCAACACACCCTCTTGAACGTGCAATTGTGAATTCTATAGCAAGATGTGGAGATGATGAAGATCTTGAAGTAAGTGATTGTGTGAAGAAACTAGAAGCAAGCAAGCAAGAGTTAGGTCCGGTAAAAATAGAAGAATTAATGGGTAAGTACTCTATGGATGCTCCTATTTTGAGTGGAGAAGGAGAGAAAAATCCAGAATTAAAAGAACTCCCTTCTCACTTGAAATATGCTTTTCTCACTAAGGATGCCTCTAAACCAGTAATCATCAGCAATACCTTGACACCTTTGGAAGAAGAAAAATTAATGAGGGTGTTAAGAGACAATCAAGGAGCTTTGGGGTGGAACATTTCTGATTTGAAGGGTATTAGTCCAGCTTATTGCATGCATAAAATACACATGGAGGCTGAATACAAACCGGTGGTTCAACCTCAAAGGAGACTTAACCCAACAATGAAGGAAGTGGTGAAGAAAGAGGTGCTGAAGTTACTAGATGCAGGTATGATCTACCCTATCTCAGATAGCTCATGGGTAAGTCCAGTTCATGTGGTACCCAAGAAAGGAGGAATGACGGTGGTAGCAAATGAAAAAAATGAATTGATACCTACCCGCACCGTCACTGGTTGGAGAATGTGTATAGACTACCGGAGGTTGAATACCGCAACAAGAAAGGACCACTTTCCATTACCATTCATGGATCAAATGATTGAGAGATTGGCTGGCCAAGCCTTTTATTGCTTCTTGGATGGGTATTCGGGGTATAATCAAATTGCAGTGGCTCCGGAGGATCAAGAAAAGACTGCCTTCACTTGTCTATTTGGAGTGTTTGCTTATCGAAGGATGCCCTTTGGGCTGTGTAATGCGCCGGCAACCTTTCAAAGGTGCATGATTTCCATCTTCTCTGATATGATAGAGAATAACATAGAGGTATTTATGGATGACTTTTCTGTTTTTGGTAAGTCTTTTGATCAATGCCTGTTCCATTTAAATGTTGTACTTAAAAGATGCACCGAAACTAACCTTGTTTTGAATTGGGAAAAATGTCATTTTATGGTAACTGAAGGTATAGTTTTGGGGCATAAAATAAGTGCTAAAGGCATTGAGGTGGACCAAGCCAAGATAGAGGTTATAGAGAAACTTCCTCCACCCGTCAACGTTAAAGGAGTGAGGAGTTTCTTGGGGCATGCCGGTTTCTATCGGCGGTTCATAAAAGACTTTTCTAAAATTTCCAAACCCCTCTGTAACCTCTTGGTCAAAGAAAACGAGTTTAATTTTGATTCTGAATGTCTAAATGATTTTTCTTTGATTAAAAACAAGTTGGTAACTGCACCAATAATCATTGCACCCGATTGAGATTTACCTTTTGAACTTATGTGTGATGCAAGTGATTATGCTGTTGGTGCAGTCCTAGGCCAACGCAAGAACAAATTTTTTCATGCAATTTACTATGCAAGCAAGGTTTTAAATGAAAATCAAGTTAACTATTCCACAACTGAAAAGGAATTGCTTGCGGTAATCTTTGCATTGGAAAAATTTCGTTTTTATCTAATAGGCTCCAAAGTCATTGTTTTTACAGATCATGCAGCTCTCAAATATTTCTTAACTAAAGGGGATTCAAAGCCTCGTCTGTTGAGGTGGATCCTATTATTGCAAGAATTTGATCTTGAAATTCGTGACAAGAAGGGAGTCGAGAACGTGGTAGCTGACCACCTCTCAAGGCTGGAGAATGATGAGGTAACAAAGAAGGAGAAGGCCATCAAGGCCGAGTTCCCCGATGAACAGCTGTTTGCTATTGGAGAAAGACCTTGGTTTGCTGACATGGCAAACTTTAAGGCCAGCAACATAGTTCCTGATGATCTGACCTACCCTCAGAGGAAAAAGTTCTTCAAAGATGCAAACCACTACTTGTGGGATGACCCGTATCTGTTTAAGGTAGGTACTGACGGTTTGATTAGACGTTGTGTTGCAGGTGAGGAAGCACATAGTATCATGTGGCACTGCGATAGCTCAGCTTATGGAGGCCACCACAGTGGAGAAAGAACAGCTGCAAAAATTTTGCAAAGTGGATTCTGGTGGCCCACCCTTTTCAAAGATTGCCACGACTTTGTCACAAGATGTGACAGATGCCAAAGGACAGGTAACATATCAAAGAGGAATGAAATGCCCCTAAAAGGAATCATTGAAGTTGAACCATTTGATTGTTGGGGTATTGATTTTATGGGACCATTCCCTTCCTCTTACTCTTATCTCCATATTCTAGTCTGTGTTGATTATGTCACAAAGTGGGTTGAAGCGATACCATGTGTTGCTAATGATGCCAAAACGGTTGTCAACTTCCTTCAAAAGAATTTTCACTTGGTTTGGAACCCCTAGAGTATTGATCAGTGATGGGGGGAAGCATTTTTGCAATAATTTTCTTGAAAATGTGCTCAAAAAGTATAACATTAAGCACAAAGTTGCAACTCCCTATCACCCACAAACTAGTGGTCAAGCAGAGGTTTCAAACCGACAGCTGAAACAGATTCTGGAAAAGACAGTTGCGTCAAATAGGAAAGATTGGTCTAGGAAACTAGATGACGCACTGTGGGCATATATGACAGCCTTTAAGACCCATCTTGGGTTCTCACCCTATCAGTTAGTCTATGGGAAGGCATGTCATCTTCCAGTCGAGCTAGAACATAAAGCTTATTGGGCCATTAAGGCCTTAAATTTTGATCAAGTAGCCGCTGGTAAGAAAAGAATTTTGAAACTTAATGAACTTGAGGAGATGAGGCTTAGAGCGTATGAAAATGCGCTCATCTATGTTATACCCTCATTTTGGACCTAAAAATACCAACTCAATTCTTCTTTTCTTGCGTTTCAAGCCATTTGATATGACTCTGATCAATTGCATTTTTCTCTGCATTTTATTTCAATGTTATTTGCAAAATTCACATGCAAGGGTATTTTAGTCATTTCCTATGATAAAATTCCTTTCAGTCTTTTAAAAATTTGTTTGAGTCTCTTCATTTGGTTAGAATAAGTCTCTGTTTCATTCTATGTCAAAATCTATCTCAAAAATTGCATGTCAAGTCATTTTGAGTCAGTTATGCCCCTAGGGGCATTTTAGTCTTTTCAAGTGTCAAAGCTCTGTTTAAACCCTTAAAATTGTCTCTGAGTCTTTTAATTTTGTTTGTATAAGTCCTTGCTTTAATTTCTTGTTAAAAATCCATTTTTAAAACTTGTATCTGAGTCATTTTCAGTCGTTTTAATCCCAGGGGCATTTTGGTCATTTCACACGAAATTTCGGCAGTGAGAGGTTACTTTAAAGTACCTCATTTAAGCCATTGGTTCGTTTTAGTCCGTTTTGTCAATTTTAATCGTTTCACTTTACGTTTATTTCCAAATTACGTTTTTACCAATTTTATTATTAATTACCTTTTAAAGTTCTTTTTTTGTCATTTTTTGCATTTCAGTCCTTTTTTCAGTGTAATTGCAGATTAGTCCATTTGTGTCCAAGTCATCTGTGTTGTACACGTGTCAGGTCCTAATTGGTCCAAGAGTTAGTTATGCCACATGTCATGTTCGTACTGGTCCAAGCAGTTACACCTCAGCTATAAAAGCTGACTCAATGGTCAAAGTCAGGGATCACCATTCACTTCTTTACACATCATCAACAACACAATCACATTTTCTCTCTCTCCCTTCCACGAATCAAACACCACAAAAATCCAGAAAAAACTCAAGAACATGATGAACAAGTTCATCATCTTCAAACCCTAACCGAATTCGGTTATCACCAAATTCATCAATTCTCATCAAATCCAAACCCTAACCGAATGAGAAACATCACATAACACAAAATCCCTCATCAATTTCACAAAAACAAGACGAATTCACAAAGAGGAGGAAGAAGCTTTCAGAGATTCCAAGGAATCATCATCACCAAGCTTACCTTCGCAATTCCAACGAAGACTCATCAACAACGATGAAATCTTCGTGATCACGAAGGATTTGAAGAAGAAGAGGGAAAAAAGTTCGAATTCGAAGCAGTAGCAGAAAAAGAAAAAGAATACGAAGTTCATCAGAAGAAGAACAATCGAAGAATTCACAATCTTCTTTGTTCGTCACATCTCCAACCTAAAACGCAGGTATCAAACTCTTTTTCCTTTTCTTTTCACTTTTTCATTCGAAAATCCAGAGTATTAGCTTCGTACATGTGCTGTTGCTACGAATCAAAGTAGATCGGAACACTTTAAGAACTTTCTTGCAAGGATCTTTCAAATAAGAGAAAAAGAAGAAGAGTTAACAAAAAGAAGCATCAAAGCCGTAAGATAAAAGTCCGATCTACGTTGATTCGTGAGTTTCCTTGAGAAACTAGCCTCAGATTCGAATAGAGGAGAGGAAGATCTGTAGAAATAGGTAATTAGGTCGTGGATCTGGGCGGCTTAGGGCTCTGACGCGGCCGCGCCACCGCCGGCCACCGCGTCGGAGAGTTGGAGAAGATGACCGACATTAGGTCGGAGAAGAGAGAGTCTGCAGACTCTCTCTCTCTCTAAGAACATTGTAGAGAGAAGCAAGTGAGAGTTGTGAGGGTTTTCTTCACATTTCTGCTTATATATGCCATGCCTGATCCTGTGTGCGTGTGTGTTCCTCTTATCATGCTCCTCTTTTGCCTGAGCCGTTAGATCTTTGATCTGACGGCTACTGTGAATTCTCCCATGGCTTGATGTGGTGGTCTGTGTGCTGGCGCATGTTTGAGCGTTGGATCTTGGATCCAATCCAATTGGATCGATCCAACGATCCTTGTGCCTTCACCAGATCCGTCTCCACCTTGGGTTTGGGCCTATCCTGTACAGACCCTGTGTTTTCTATGATTTTTGCTATTTTCCTACACTTCTTTACTTTCTGCACCTCTATATGTGCTCAAAATTACTTGGAAATTTCTACAAATTTTTGTGTATATTCTTGATGATTTTTGTGATGTTTATGAGCAACTTGCTTACTGAAAATGTTGATAAAAAAATATTCTTGTATTTTCTTGCATTTTTTCTTGATTTTTTTTTTGTGAAAATTCTCATGGAAAAATTGTCTAATTTTTATTTCAAATTCTTGATATGTTGAGGATATATGTTGATTGATTTTGTGAATACTTTGCTACTGTTTTGCTGCATGTGTGTGATTTGTAATTGTTTACTTGCTTTACAAGTTACCTTTGTGTATGAATAAATGCAAGAAATATCTAGATTTACTTTGTACGTGTTTAGATCATCATGTTGCCCTAATTCTTGTATTAAAACCACATCCTAGATCTTAAAAAATTACATTGGGATATGAGAATTATAGGTTGCATGATTCTTGCATTTTATGAGTGAATTTTGATATAGTTTTACACTTGTTTAGTTTTATTTTTGTGAAGTTTCCCATGTTTTTATCATGATATTTTGCTTGCTTTATTTTACCCTATGCTACTAACATTTTCTTGTTTCATGTCTCATACTTCCCATAAGCATTCTCATGTCATTCCATGTCCATCTTATTTCTTGCACTTTAAGTTTCACCAAGGCTTAGAATGTAACACTTAGAATTTTCTTTTGTACTTTACTTTTATGCAATTTAAATTTCTTGCAAGACCATAGAATTTATCTAGGCCAATGATGTAATAAGGACAATGGACTCTAATGATGTACACCGACACAAGCACCGACACATGCACACACCTCACTTTAGATGTAGCTAGAATATGCATGTTTAGATGTATGTTTATGATTGTATGTTTAGATGAATGTTTAGGCTTTATACTTAGAAAAATCAATTTCCAAAAAATATGAACAAACTTCACTCAAATCATTTTCCAAATAAACCTTGGGATCAAAATCCCATTTTCTTTTTCTTAATCAAATTTCAATGAACTCTAATCATGTCCACATTTTGCAAATAACTAATTCCACCTCACCTTTTCTAAATCTCATGCCCTTGAGGCCTCTTTCTATTCTTCAAAATTCCATTTTCAAACCTAAAATCAACCAACAAAAACAAAAACTTTTTTGGAAGAGAACTACGGTGGATTTGATCCCTTAAACGGGTACGTAGGCAAGGAACAAAATTCCTTCAATTCAACTAAAATAAAAATCCAAAAACATTCTTCTCCCTCCAATTCTTCACTTAGAAACTCTTAGGCTTAACATTTTCTTTCAAAATAGCATTTTAAAATAAAGCGCGCGCGTAGCAATTAAAGACGGTTCCTATAGGATACTATAGTCGTTATGGGTGCCTAACACCTTCCCGTAGCGAAAACAACTCCCGGACCTCGATTCTCAAGGGTTTTGCTTACTTTTTCCCTTCCCAAGAAAAAATAAGATATCACCGGTTTAAAAGGTTCAAACTTAATCAATGTTTGACACCCGAAAACCAAGATAAAACAATCTATAAAGCCAGGACAAAAAGGTATCATGACAAAAAATTAGTGCCTAGGGATATTAACTGTGGACAACTAGTTTTGTTGTATAATTCCAGGTTGAAGTTGTTTCCTGGGAAGCTCAAGTCAAAATGGTCTGGACCATTCTTGGTCAAAAGTGTGTCACCATATGGAGCTGTTGAACTAGTGACACCTGAAGGAGATCGAAGTTTCAAAGTAAATGGACAAAGAGTTAAACCATACTTAGGTGGCGACCTACCAAAAGGAAGGGTGGCACTCATTCTGAAGGACCTCTGAGGATCCTTAGCAGTCAAGCTAGTGACGATAAAGAAGCGCTAAGTGGGAGGCAACCCATTGAACTTATTTCCCTATTGTAATTGCTCCTGCACTTGTTTATTATTAATGAATTTATTTTGTTTCATGTGACCTATTCCAGTTTAGTAACAGTTGTTTGATGAAACGGTATTCCAAAAGTTCTAAAGGAGGGGTGACTTGATTCAAAGGCGAAGTGTACGGCGTTGCTAGGTAGTCACATACTCCCAGAAATCTCAGCCATAAGGTTCATTGCCAAATTTGTTTTTCAATTTACTTATATTTAGATTAGTTTTCCATGCAACTACATTTCTAGAACTTGCATTGTTTCTCTATTATTGATTGGTCTTTGTCAATTACACACTGAGGCAAAAGTGCTTGGTCCTGTGAGCCTTTTTGAAGCCTACCCTGTTTTAATTTGTTGAATTTATCCTTTCTTAACCAATTGTGAGCCGGTAGGATTAGAACTTTTTGTTCGGTGACAAACTACATTACAAGCCTAGAGACTTTTAGGACTTGTCCCTTAATGTATTTTCTGAGTTAAGGCATTGTAGAATGTTGCTAAAGATTAAGTTTGGGGTTGCTATTGGAATTTGCAACCAATTAAGTCTGGGGTGGGGGTACTAGAGAATAATAGAACAAAAGAATGAACTTTATCATGAAAAATACACACAAAAATGGTGTATCAAAAAAAAAATGAAAATGAATGATGAAAAGAAAGGGACAAAACATTGAAAATCCGAGTAACTTCTAACTCGATTGTCCCTAAATGTTAAAAATGTTCTCTAGTACCTTTGCATTAATTGTATTTCCACAAGGTGAATGATTGAAGGATTGAATTTTGTGCTTTAACTTCCGTAGGAATGCCTAACTCAAATTTTGTGTAGCCTACTTATCCAAATATATCCCACCTTTCACCTAAGCCCCGTTATAACCCTAAAGACCTCAAAAGTGTGTAATGATATTGACTTTGATTGATGTTTAGAAACTTTTCAAGCGTATGGTAATATGTAGACCTGCATGTCGACTGGTAGAACCCTGTTCAATTGAATGCGTGGAGTTGTGAATTGGTGGATGCGAACAAGTCAAACTAGCTCATCTTTAGCTAGAAGGAGAATGAACTTTTGGGTACTATCGTTTTGTCAGGTAACTGTTATTTTACTGTCGTTTGTCACTGTTGCAAGAAAATTCCTTGAGGACAAGGAATGGTTTAAGTTTGGGGTTGTGATGACATGCTGTCATTACGTAATTTTTAGGACTTATTGTGACATTTTGATAGAGTTCACGTGCAATTTATACTGTTCTGGAGTGCAAAAAGCTGAAATATTGAAGCCTGTTTGAAGAAAATCGCGCCACGCCAAAACCTAGCCTTGCCGCGATTTTAGAAGGAAATTTGCATATCTCCCTGTTCTGAGGGAATCGCGGCGCGCCTTATATCAGCCGTGGCGCGATTTTGTTGTTTCAGGCCCAAAACTCTATAAATACAGCACTCAACCTAAGGAACAAGGGTTACGATTTTGGAGAGCAAAGTGCGATTTTGAGACATCGGAGACGGCTAGAAGGGCGATTTCTTCAACCTTTTACCAATTCATGTATGTTTTAATTATTTCATTAATTATGCTATTTGTAAACTCGATTATGAGTAGCTAAATATCTTAGAGATTAGATCCGAGATGAATCTTTGTAACCCTAATTGACACATGTTGCTGTGAAACTCTATTTTGTTTATGAATTCAATTCTAGTTTATTCAATTCAATTGTTCTTAATGCTTTTTATATCTTGATCACATATAACTTGATTTTGTGAGAATGAATGACCACTGACCATGGCTTTCAACTTAGACCTAATTGAATTGTTCTAATAAACAGGGTTAGTCTAGGAATAGATAATCGTTTGTTAGTGATAATAGGTTAACGTTCGGTAAAACCTTCAAGAATTATTAGACCACCTAAGGAATTAGGGGCTGTAGTTTAAGAAGAGGGTCCTAACTCAAGGGATTGATTAGGGCTATTTTGTTAATCATCGTAAATTAGAAAAGGATTCATAACAAATAGGTGCAGTAGACCAATTAGGGGAACTTAGAGGATTCGACGGATCTGATCTCATCTTTCTCTCATATTTTCTTAATCAAATCTAATTTCTTTTATTTGATTTCATAAAATCAAACCAATTCTTCTGCCTAGTGGCAAACTAAAAATAAACTTTACACATCCTAATTATATAACGAAATTGAATTATTGAAGTTAAAAACAGTCCTTGTGGGATCGATATTTTTACTACTTCGATAGTATTTGGTGCACTTGCCAAACCTCTATCAATATATATTATCATTGGTGATATGGGCATTGACCGTACATATTATATATCTTATATATGAAGTTATTATAGATTTGAAGGCAAGAATCTTCAAATTTTGAAAGCGAATGCCCCATGGTCCATGGCGTCATTAGGTAAAGGTTATTTTGAATTTGTTTTTTCATCATTGGATGACTTAAGTGTTGTAAGATCCGTAGGATCTTGGAATCTTTCACCGGGTTTACTCAGGACGTTTTCTTGGACTCCTGATTTTAACCCACTCACAATGCAGCAAACCACCGCTCAAACATGGGTTCGCATTCATGGGCTTGCCCGTGAATATTGGCAGCCCATAACTTTGTTTGAAATTGCAGGGGCTTTAGGAAATCCTTTGACCCTTGATGAGATGACTAAGAAAAGAACTTTTGGTCACTTTGCAAGAGTTTTAATTGAAGTTGATTTAAACTCTCGCCTACATGATAGAATCCTTGTTGAAAGGAATGGCTTTGATTTTTATGTTGACGTTGAATATGAGAATTTTTGTAACTCATGTCAGATATTTGGACATTCTATTAAGAATTGTAAGTCTCAAACTCCAAAAGCTTCAGCTTCTGTGCCTAAGCACAAAATGCAGTATGTTGCCAAGCCTAATACATCAAGTTCTGAAGTAGAAAAGGTTGATGAGGTTCTCACACTTCATACAGAACCAACTCCAAACAACACTGAAGGATGTAGTAAAGTTATAGAAGAGGATCCTCTGATTACTGATATAATTAGGTCTAAAGAGACAGCGGTTATTGCGCCTTTGAGCGATGTTGTCCTTCTTGAAGAGTCGTGCGAGGAAGTGGTAGCAGAGCCTACGAGAGATGTTGTCCTTCTTGAAGAGCTGTGTGAGGAAGTGGTAGCTCCTTTGAGAGATCTTGGTAAGTCCATAGTGGTGGCGGACCCTAAATTGTCAAATTTTAATGCAAATGTTATTCATGATATGCAAGTTTTAGGGATTATCAGCGCTTCTACTGCAGCCCAACAAGCGATAATATCATAATCTAACTGAGTTCATTTGTGATATTAGACTCAATATCATAATTACATAAAGTATTTAATACTCCCTCCGGTCCTATTTACAAGAAACAATTGACTTTTTAGATTCATTGAATAATTGATGTATCTAGTCTATATTCTAAATCAAATACATAAATTATTCAATGAACCTAAAAAGTTTATTGTTTCTTGTAAATAGGACCGGAGGGAGTATGACAAATAAAATCCTATTGAGCATAAACAAAGATTAGAAATAGATGTTTTGCCTCTAAAGTTGTATTCTCTTCCATTTCAGAAATCTCACAATTTTTTAGTATTTGTTTGTGTTATCTATTTTGGTCGTTGCAGGTGTTGGAGACATGTTTTATTTCAAAGAAGAAATTAATGTCTTAGAGCATTGATAAGTGCTAGGAAGTGATACTTTCTTGTTATATTTTAAGCAATTTTTGTTACTTGTTTTGCAAGTTATTGAAGGAAAAGCCGAGAAATAAGTGTTAAATGCCTTATTACGCTTTATATATCTTACTCTATCCTTTTATGAAGGAATTTATCCCAAGACACTGATCAAAGATGAAAAATCATGAAAAAGTGCAAAATGGCAAAAGCTGATCCAGGAGGCAGTGTGTGCTCGCACTCAACTCGCAACTGCGAGTATCAAATGCGAGTAACTCGCAACTGCGAGCTAATTTACTCGCAACAGCGAGTTAGGGCGGTTTGACCCCTCAAAAGGTGACGTGGCAGCAGCTCAATGGTCCAAAGAAGCAACTCGCAATTGCGAGTGATGTAGCTCGCAGCTGCGAGCTCAAGCAGAACAAAATTGTTTAAATAGCCACTTGCTATTCTTGGAGGGGGAGGGGATATTTTCTTAGTTTTTCTCTTATTTTCTAGATATAGATATTTTAGAGAGAGAAATATGGTTAGATCATATAGAGTGGGAGTGATTTTGGGAGTTGGATTCTTCTTCCTTTGTTGAGACATCACAAGGTGTAATGAATCCTTCCTTTTCAATCCATCCTTGCAAGGCTTCCATGATGATGTGTAGCTAAATATCCTTTGTTGGGATGAGAGGTACTTGATCCTTGCTAACATGTAATCTTTTGATCTTGCAATATATGGTTCTAGCAATTTATATTCAATATTGTTGGGATTCTTGTTGTTAATGTTTTCAATGAGATTCAAGATGATTTGGACACGAACTCTTGAATCTAGAGCTAGAGTAGCAATCTATCTTAGGTTAACTTACTTGACATCTTTGTTAATCTTTGGTAATCACCATTAATCAAGAACTCAATGCTTTCGGACACTTAGTCAGGCTGGACACGGTCGATTAAGTTATCTGATCGTCTTTGTGGTCGTTTAAGGGATTTGGACACGAATGTTTAAACGATACCTTAGAGATAATGATATCGCTTTGGACAGAAGGGTATTGTAGAAATGATTGTGATAATTTTGTTTATAAAGCTAGAATTCGTATGGATCATTTGATTATGTGTGACGCTTGGTTAAGGAACTCTACTCCTAACAAGTTTCAAGCCTTATTAATCTCAACAGTTTACCTAGTTACAATTCAAACAAACAAGTACTCTTAATACTTGGAATGATATTTGATGTTAAATTGTCCTTGATATCGCACTATTCCCTGTGGAGACGATACACAAATACTTATCTTGTTTGATGCAAAAATACATCATCAAAATGGCGCCGTTGCCGGGGAATGGTGTTAAGATATCATAGATAGTATGATTGATTTATCATTTTAAGTATTCGTACATAATCCGAAAATAGTTTTCATTACTTGATAGTTGTTTGT
Source organism: Medicago sativa (assembly GCF_051527215.1). Classification (NCBI taxonomy): domain Eukaryota; kingdom Viridiplantae; phylum Streptophyta; class Magnoliopsida; order Fabales; family Fabaceae; genus Medicago; species Medicago sativa. The sequence continues at coordinate 17,729,801 of NC_140752.1, read as the reverse complement.
ACTAACCCCTTGTTTATAAACAAAGAAAAGTTTCTTGTTAGTTGTTTCCGTTTTAGGATCATCACCTAGCCACAATCATGGCTGATCATGGTTATAACAACTTCTACACTCCACTCGAGTATGAATCATATCAACAGTATCAGCAACATTCTTATGAAGATGAAAGATATTTGGTTATAGAAAATACTTTGAATGTCTTCATGCAACAATCCATGATAAACATGCAAGATACCAACCAAAGATTGAAGAATTTATCACTTCAAATTGAGTTGATTCAAGCACAAATCATGGATAATCAAGCCAACAATCAATCCACTCACGGAGAACAAGAAAATAATCCAAATATGTTTGAGAGAGTCGGAGAGATTGTTGAAGAAAGTGTTGATCAAAATGAGGAAGTTACAACATTAGAAGAATGTGGTGCACCACACAAAGAAGAACTTCCTCAAGAAAGGTCAAATATTGAAGTGGTAAAAACTGTTGATATTGAAGAAGTAATGGTGGTCGAGAAAAAGGAGCGGTTACTAATCAAGGAAGACTTAATGGAAGTAAGGGGGAAGAAAGTGAACAAGGTAGAAATCGATCGGGTCATTGATGAAATATGTACCTTGTTCAACAAACCAAAATTAGGGAGGTTATGGACTCCAAGTCATTTGTTCCTAAAGTTCATGGAATTCCTACCAAAACGTAGGGTTTCAAAAGATGATGTGTCATCCGTCTCATTTTGGCCACCCTAACGAAAAAGGCGTCGAGCTAACGACGTTAAACAAGCGCTAGTTGGGAGGCAACCCAACTTTGTAAGTTTATTTATTGTGTTTTTAAGGCATATTAGGTATTAGAGTCATGTGCATGCATTACAACATCCCAAAACAAAAGCCAAACAGAGAGTATAATTCTGGAATGTCATAACTCGCAACTGCGAGTAAAACAGCTCGCAACTGCGAGCAAAGTGGTCTTTGACTGCATTGACAACCAATTGTTTTATCTTGGTTTTCGGGTGTCAAACATTGATCACATTTGAACCTTTTAAACCGGTGATATCTTATTTTTTCTTGGGAAGGGAAAAAGTAAGCAAAACCCTTGAGAATCGAGGTCCGGGAGTTGTTTTCGCTACGGGAAGGTGTTAGGCACCCATAACGACTATAGTAACCTATAGGAACCGTCTTTAATTTCTACGCGCGCGCTTTATTTTTAAATGCTATTTGAAAATGTTATTTACACCTAAAAGTTACTAAATGCAGAATTGGAGGGAGAAGAATGTTTTTGGATTTTTATTTTAGTTGAATTGAAGGAATTTTGTTCCTTGCCTACGTACCCGTTTAAGGGATCAAATCCACCGTAGTTCTCTCTCAAAAAATGTTTTTGTTTTTGTTGGTTGATTTTAAGTTTGAAAATTGGAATTTTTAAGAATGAGGAAAAGAGGCCTCAAGGGCATGAGATTGGGAAATTGTGAGGTTGAATTAGTCATTTGCAAAACAAGTCAAAGTATGATTAAAATTTGTTGAAATTTGATTAAGAAAATAAAAGGAAAATTCAATGGGGTTTTGACCCCAAGGTTTATTATGAAAAATGCTTGAGTGACGTTGTTCACATTTGTTTGGAAAATTGGTTTTTTCTAAGTATAAGTCCTAGGCATTCATCTAAACATACAATCCTAAACATACATCTAAACATGCATATTCTAGCTATATTATAGTGATGTGTGTGCATGTGTCGGTGCTTGTGTCGGTGTACATTATTAGAGTCCATTGTCCTTTACATCATACCCTAGATACATTCTATGGCCTCTTTGCCAAGAAAATTAAAAGTGCATAAAGGAAAAATATTACAAAACTCCTAAGTGTTTACATTCTAAACTTTGCATGAATTTGAAAATGTAAGAAAATAAAAGAATGAAAATGTGAGATGGAAGATGAAATGATGTATGAAATAATGAACAAATGGTTAGTAATATAAAGCAAGGAGTGGTAGAAAATGTAAACAAGAGAAGTATTAAGAACAAGTGCAATATTATCAAGCAAGGGAATAAAACCTAATCAAGAGAAAGTGGTAAAATGTGCCTAATATTCATCACAATGCCAAGGCAAGGCTATGTCCCATAATTCTCATGTTGTGACAAGCTTTTTCAAAAGGTTTATTTCAGCCACAACATGAGAACTACAAAGCCATATCAAGCTCTTAAAGATCATGAATCATCATAAGCCTATTTCACCATTTATTCACATATTAAGACATACACATAACTTGCACCCCAAGAAATCAATCAAATTGCATTCTCTAATCAGCACAGAAAAGACCATTCAGGAGCTAACGTATTCACAAATTTTCACACCAACATCCATATCAATTTAACAAGATATTGTACGGAATTATAGCAAACAAATCACAAGAAAAAAAACAAAAAAAAAAAACAAGTAACAAGTATACATCTCTTTTATCAATTTTAAGATGTAAAACACTTCACAAAATATCAAGAAAACACTTTGAAAATACACGAGGATTTTAGATGCTTCTATGAAAAGATTTTTTGAGTCAAAGGAGGTGTGAAAAGCAAGAACAACGTTCAAAATAGCAAGAAACATGGAAAGGAAACAGTCTGCGCAGGAGTCCAAACCCAGGCCCAAGAGGATACGGATCCTGGATCATCCAAACGCACCAGAAGCGTTGGATTGATCCAAGTCCAACTAAACCTAGATCTGATGGTGGAGAGGGAACCTAGAGCGAACCAGAATTGAACCGGTCCGGTTCAACAGCCTTTATAAAGGCTGGAAGACCGGTCCAATTCATTCTGCAACTATCTCTCTCTCTCTCTCTCTATGTTGTTCTAGTGAGAGAAGCTCTCACTTCTCTCTTCCTCTCCGTCGTCTTCTCCGACGGACACAACGGAGGAGGTGCGGTGGCTTGCCGGTGGCGCCGCCGCACCTGAGCACCTTTTCTGAAAAACTTTACACCGTTGTGTTCGTCTTGGCTCCCTCTCTATGATTCTGATACTGATTTTTCAAAATTATGCATGGATTCGAACAGATCTACACTTGAATCAACAACTTAGGGTTTCGAAAATTTCTTCTGATTTCTTTGAAACTGAACCCTATTCTGGCTTATTTTACATGCTGATGATGAATCTATGCTTTAAATCGAAGAACAAACGGTGAACCTTCATGATTTTTGAAATTAGGGTTTCGTTTTCACTTTTTCGAATCTTTTCGAAGTTTTCACTTCGATTCACCGTTTAACTTCACTTTTAATCCTTCGATGATGATTTGAAGCAAGAACGAGAAGGATTTGTGTGTTTACCTGATTTTGTTTGGAGATTCGAACAATTAGATCCTGCGAAGCTTCTGGTAAGTCTTGAACTGAAAATAAATCAGTTATTCTTTCTCTCTCTGCTTCACTGGTTCAGAATTCACTTCGATCTTCTCTTCTTCTCACTCTTGATGCCTCGCTTTCTGTGATCGTTCAGGTTTGTCACCTAGGTGATGAACTTGAGCTTCGAATTGCAGAAGAAAGAGTTCGATGATGAAGATTCTTCAATGAATCTCTGAGAACTGCTTCAAATTCATCGCCATTGATAGAAATTAGGGTTTGTGTTCTTCGGTGTTCTTGAGTTTTTGGAGGTTTTGATCGTAACAGAATAGAGAGAGAAAAAGAAATTTTGTTTCTGCGTGTTTGATGTGTTGGCAAATTGTGAATGGTGATCCTGACACATTGCAGTGAATGCTCCTTTTATAGGGAGCCATGTGGCCTTGGTGGCCAATGAAAGCTTGCCACCTGTTCTGGACTTGTAACTAATTCTTTCTTTGGGACAAATTCTGAATTCTGGGCCTTTTTGCAATTTTTGAAGGTTGGAGGACCATTCTGCAAATTAAAAAGCTAAAGGGACAAAACTGCAAAATGGAAAAGAGGACTTAATTGAAAATAAAAAAAAAAGACTTAAAGAAGAAAATTGAAGTAAAAAGGACCATTATGCAAAAATGCGAAATTAAGGCCTAAAAAGAAAACTAAAAGGGACTTGAATGCAATTTTGGACACTTTGGACTTAGAAAAAACTAAACATAAAAATTGAAAATAAAAAATGATAATTTGACTAAACGTAAAGTGATACGTCTAAAATTTGACAAAACGGACTAAAACGAACCAATGGCCTAAATGAGGTACTTTAAAGTAACCTCTCTCTGCCAAAATTTCGCGTGAAATGACCAAAATGCCCCTAGGGCTAAAACAACTGTAAATGACTCAGATACGAACTTTTAAAATGGATTTTTAACAAGGAGTTGAAGCAAAGACTTATTCAAGCAAAATTAACAGACTCAGAGACAATTTTGAGGGTTTAAACAGAGTTTTGACACTTGAAATGACTGAAATGCCCCTAGGGGCAAAACTGACTCGAAATGACTTCAAATGCAATTTTTGAAATGGATTTTGACATAGAATGAAACAGAGACTTATTCAAACTACCTGAAAGGACTCAAACAAAATTTTGAAAGATTGAGAGAGATTTTGACATAGGAAATGACTAAAATGCCCTTCCATGTAAATTTTGCAAATAACATTGAAATAAAATGCAGAGAAAGATGCAATTGATCAGAGACATATCAAATGACTTAAGATGCAAGAAAAGAGGAATTGAATTGGTATTTTTAGGTCCAAAATTAGGGTATAACAGCTGCCCCTATTTAAGTTTCTTTGTCCGGAGAGTCTAGAGACGAAGTCTTAGAGTTGACGGGACGAAGATACTTAAATATTAATCGTTTGCGCTGCTTTTGGACATAAAAATACGTTTTCAGATTTTCAAAAACATGAATGTTATGCAATACTTTGATTATGAATGCAAGACAAACAACTGGAGTCTATGGAACCTGTCATGTCACTGGGGATTCAGGGTAGACAAACCAGGGAGTAGAAGATAGGGTACAAGTTGTTCTTTGGGTCGAACTTGACACTTGACCAAGGAAGACAAAACAAGAGATAGGTGCAAGCTGTTCTTGGGATTGAACTTGGCACTTGACCGGAAACATAGACATATAGGCAGATACAAGTTGTTCTTTGGATCGAACTTGACACTTGGTTAAAGATACAAACAGATAGGCAGACACAAACTGTTCTTTTGGATTGAACTGGCTGTTTGGCTGGAGGGATAGACAAAAGGGTTGATACAAGCTGTTTCTTTGGATCGAACTTGCTTGTTGGATTATCACTACGTCATGTGGGAAGGTGCAGACTGTTCTTCCTAGATCGAACTTGTCGTTTGACCGATAACAAAGCATAAGCTGGGTACAAACTGTTCTTCAGATTGAACTTGCCGTCTGACTGATAACAAAGCATGAGCTGGGTACAAACTGTTCTTTTTAGATCGAACTTGTCGTTTGTCCGGAAGCATAGGTATATAAGCAGGCACAAGTGGTTCTTTTTGGATCGAACCTGGCACTTGACCAGTAACAAGATATGTTGGAAGTCTGCTTTGACAAGATACCTATTGAGGGTAAATTGTCATTGACTTGGTTTGAAAAATAGACATGACCATTTTGGTTTGCCCAAGAGTAAATTGAGAGTGAATTGACATTGATTTGAATTGAAAATTGACATTGAAAGAGAGATTGAAAGTTGAGATTGAACGGAGACATAGACATCGGATTGGAGGGTTGCAATTGACATTGAGATTGGATTGGAATTGAATTGAAAATTGAAATTGACATTGACATTGGATATTGGAATTGAATTGAAAATTGACATTGACATTGACATTGACATTGGATATTGACATTGACATTGGATATTGACATTGACATTGGAATTGAAATTGGAATTGAAATTGGAATTGACATTGGAGATTGACATTGCTTCGAATTTGACATTGCTTCGAATTTGACATTGAATTGAATTTGAAATTGAGATTGCTTCGAATTTGACAGTTGACATGATTTGGAATTGAGATTGGAAAGTTGAGATTGCATCGAATTTGACAGTTGAAATTGAATTGAATTTGACAGTTTGGAATTGGAATTGTGATTGAAATTGAATTTGACAGTTGACAGTTGGATATGCAACATGTATGTATGGTATAGTAAGATTATTGGATGTATGAGCACATAAAATGCATGATTATGCATGTATGAATGCTTGAAATGCATGATTGATTGGCAGTTTGACAAGGAAGTTTCACAGAGATAGACAAAACATTGGAAGATTGGGCACGTAGTGGCTCGTGCTGAAACATATTCACAGGGGGAAAACCTCTTTGGAGAGACCGTCGTTGGGAGACGTATCGAAACCATGGCTGAGGGCAGTAAATTTTGTAAAGGAGAGACCCTTGGAGGGTTCTTGGATACAGGTCGCCGTTGCTAGGCGTGTCAGTGCTGGGTAAACATTGGATGTTCGCATCTGTGGTCAATGCTTTTATATTCTTTCATTTTCCATTTTCAAACCCCATTTTTGCCTGAACCGCCCTTTCGGGTTTTCGATTCACCGGGGAGTAAGATTCTTTTCATTGCCCCATTTTTGCCTGAATTGCCTTCATAGGTTGTCAACCAGCGGGGTGCTCATTTTTGCCTAAGCCGCCCTTTCGGGTTTTCAACTTAGCGAGCTTTTCATTTTCATTTTTTCGATTTTTCATTTTCATTCTGTTTTTTCATTCTTGCCATTGACCACAGATCATCCTGGGGAGTAACCTGCTTGCAACATGTATTGAAATAGACATTGACATTCATTTATTCATGCATGTTTCATTGAAATGTACCCTGTTGCTCAGGTTCGCTTTCAAAATAGACAGGAAAAGGTTTTTTAGTTTTCAAAGATGTTTGTTTCAGACATTAACATTATCAATTGGAAAGGAAATATTTTGTATAAAGCATTGAAAGTAGAAAGGAAATAGAGTTTCAAACAATAGAAAGGCTCAAATTGATATAGAAGAGTGAGAATCAGCCAAAGGCATGACTTCACGGATTTACAAAGCCTGGAAAATGGTAATTTTATTGGTTGGTGATACATTGAACACGATGACCGCTACATTTCATAGAAATTTTGAATTCACAAGTACAGAAGCCTCTGATGAAGACGATCATTGACAGTTGTAGATGCCCCAAGGGGTGATGGTGGTTTGCCAGATATAGTTACTTGTCTTTTATTGTCAACCTCATTTTTGCATGAACCGCCCTTTCGGGTTTTCGGCTCATCGAGGCGCTCATTTTTGCCTGAGTTGCGTACAATCTCAGCGAGCTTTTTCATTTTCATTTTTTTTGTCCCTAACTTTTGCCTGGATCGCCCTTTCGGGTTTTCGATCCACCGGGAAGCGCATTTTTGCCTAGGCCGCCCTTTCGGGTTTTCGACCTACCACGCTGTTCTTTTCTTTCTAGACAAAGTATTTCTTGACTATATCGGCATTGACAGGATTTGGAAGCTCAACACCATCCATGTGTGTAAGAATCAAAGCACCACCAGAGAAAGCCTTCTTGACAACATAAGGACCTTCATAGTTAGGTGTCCACTTGCCCCTTGGGTCGAGTTGCTGACTTATTCTTCTTTTCAATACAAGTTCGCCTTCCCTGAATTCTCGCGGTCGGACTTTCTTGTCAAAAGCATTCTTCATCCGCACTTGATACAACTGTCCATGAGCCATAGCATCCATTCGTTTCTCTTCAATTAGATTCAATTGATCATACCGACTTTGACACCATTCAGCCTCAGTTAGTTTTGCTTCCATGATCACTCGAAGAGATGGAATCTCCACTTCCAGAGGGAGAACTGCTTCCATACCATACACCAAAGAGAAAGGAGTTGCCCCGGTTGAACTGCGCACTGTAGTACGGTAACCATGCAAGGCAAAAGGTAGCATTTCATGCCAGTCTTTGTAAGTAGTGACCATCTTCTGAACAATCTTCTTGATGTTCTTGTTAGCGGCCTCAACTGCACCATTCATCTGAGGTCTATAAGGAACAGAGTTGTGATGTTCAATCTTGAATTCTTCACATAAAGCTTGCACCATGCTATTGTTCATATTGGAACCATTGTCAGTGATAATTTTGTTGGGAACACCATATCGACAGATGATGTTATTCTTGATAAACTTGACAACCACTTGCTTGGTCACATTGGCATAGGAGGCAGCTTCAACCCACTTGGTGAAATAGTCAATTGCCACTAGGATGAAACGATGTCCATTGGAAGCTTTTGGTTCAATTCTTCCGATCATGTCGATGCCCCACATAGAGAAAGGCCATGGGGAAGAGATAACATTGAGAGCATGTGGAGGCGCATGAATCTTGTCAGCATAAACTTGACATTTGTGGCATCTTTTGGCATGTTTGTGGCAGTCACGCTCCATAGTTATCCAGTAATAGCCGGCTCTTAACAGTTTCCTTGACATGGCATGGCCCGAAGCATGGGTCCCAAAAGTACCATCATGTACATCATGCATCAATTTCTCGGCTTCTTGTTTGTCAACACATCTCAACAAGACCATGTCATAGTTCCTCTTGTATAGGATTTCTCCGTCCAGAAGGAACTTGCTAGCCCATCGTCTCAAAGTCTTTTTATCCCTGTTGGAAGCACCAGGTGGATATTCACGGTTCTGCAAGAATTGCTTGATGTTGTAATACCAGGGTTTTTTATCATTCACATCTCCATCAGCTTGATCTGGCATATCTTCAATGGTAAACACGTGAGCGGGTCTATCAAGACGCTGTACTTTGATTACAGGCACATCATTCCAGTGATTGACACGAAACATGGAAGACAAAGTAGCAAGAGCATCAGCCATCTGATTTTCATCCCGAGGGATGTGGTGCAGCTCAACCTTGGTAAAGTATGTCAACAGACGTCTTGCATAGTCACGGTAAGGGATTAGCTTCTCATGATGAGTCTCCCATTCACCCTTTATCTGATTAATAACAAGTGCAGAATCTCCATAGATGTCAAGGTGCTTAATTCTCAGATCGAGGGCTTCTTCAATGCCCAAGATGCATGCTTCATATTCAGCTATGTTGTTTGTGCATTCAAAAGTTATTCGAGCGGTGAAAGGAATGTGGTGCCCCTGCGGAATTACAATGATGGCTCCAATCCCTTTACCATAAGCATTAACAGCACCATCAAACTCCAATCCCCACTTGCTATTGGGGTCCGGCCCTTCATTGATCAGTGGTTCTTCACAGTCTTTTGCTTTCAAATACATAACCTCTTCATCAGGGAAATCAAATTTAATTGGCTGGTAATCATCAAGAGGTTGGCAAGCAAGATGCTCAGCAAGGACACTTCCTTTGATTGCTTTCTGAGCTTTGTACACAATATCATATTCAGACAACAACATTTGCCAACGTGCAATCTTTCCAGTAACAGCAGGCTTTTCAAAGATGTACTTGATTGGGTCCATTCGGGATATTAACCAAGTTGTATGATTCACCATGTAATGACGCAGGCGTTTGGCAGCCCAAGCTAAGGCACAACATGTCTTTTCAAGCATTGTATACCGAGTCTCACAGTCGGTGAACTTCTTGCTCAGATAGTAGATAGCATGCTCTTTCTTACCAGTCTCATCTTGTTGACCGAGAACACAACCCACTGAATCATCTAACACTGACAGATACATAATCAAAGGCCTCCCTTCCACTGGTGGGACAAGGATAGGTGGTTCCAACAGGTATTCTTTAATGCTATCCAAAGCTTCCTGACATTCATCATTCCATACAACAGGCTGATTCTTTCTGAGCAATTTGAAAATGGGACCACAAGTAGTAGTCATGTGAGATATGAATCTTGAAATATAGTTCAGACGTCCGAGGAAACCTCTGACTTGCTTTTCAGTTTGAGGGGCCGGCATCTCTCTGATGGCTCAGACTTTGTCAGGATCAACCTCAATGCCTCTCTGGCTGACAATGAAGCCTAGCAACTTCCCAGATCGTACACCGAATGTGCATTTGTTAGGATTCAACCGCAGCTTGTACTTTCTTAATCTTTCAAACATCTTTTTCAAATACACAACATGCTGCTCTTCATCACTTGACTTCACAATCGTATCATCAACATATACTTCAATTTCCTTGTGAATCATATCATGAAACAGAGTGGTCATACCCCTTTGATAGGTAGCACCAGCATTTATCAAGCCAAACGGCATCACTTTATAACAGAATGTTCCCCATGGAGTGATGAAGGACGTCTTTTCTCTATCTTCAGGAGACATTCGTATCTGATTATAACCAGAGAAACCATCCATAAAGGAGAAGACCTTGGATTGACCAGTACTGTCAACAAGTACATCAATATGAGGCAATGGGAAGTTATCTTTTGGACTAACTTTATTCAAATCTCTGTAATTAACACACATTCGAACTTTCCCATCTTTCTTTGGTACTGGTACGATGTTGGCAATCCACTCAGGATATTCAGCTGTCATGAGGAAACCCGCATCAATTTGCTTCTGTACTTCAGCCTTGATCTTAAGAGCCATGTCTGGACGAGACCTTCTCAATTTCTGTTTGACAGGAGGACATTCAGGTCTTGTCGGTATCCGATGTTCCACAATCTTGGGATCTAGACCCGGCATATCTTCATAGGACCACGCAAAGACATCTGGATAATCATGGAGAAGTTGAATGATCTTCTTTTTCACTTCTGGCTCAAGTGGAGCACCAATCTTGATCTCTCGCTTGTTCTCTTCAGTACCCAGGTTGATGAGTTCAATCTCTTCCTGGTGAGGCTGAATGGCTCTTCTTTCTTGCTCAAGCAGTCGAGTGATCTCATACGGTATCTCTTCATCATCATCCTCATCTTCAGCTTCATATACAGGGAATTCAAAATTTGGAGGAATCATAGGGTCACTGTGTTCAACGGGTTTATTATGGTTCAATCTGCATAATATGATTGGGATGATTTTAGAAAAAGTTTTTCATGCAGATTTTTGAAATTAATAAGAAAAAAACAAACAGATGTTTTGGTTTTTTCTGGCATTACCATTATTTCCAAGGAAAAGGCACTAAAAAGTAAAAAACAAAGAGTCGTGAGAAAGACGACAACTTTTATTGATAACGGCAATGCCGAAACAAACACGCCCTTACAATGATATCACTTTCGCCTTGGGCAGAGTGAAAGGATTGTTATTTTGAAAACAAAAACATGAGCAACAAAACACATTACATGGAAGCATGCATGACTAAGGGAACATCAATGGCTTCCCAATTTCTCACAGTGCCTCCTGGTGTAACAAATGTAGGCACGTGACCTCTTTCAGCAGCATCTTCAGCAATAGCATTGATGAACCCAGCGCTGTAGGAGGTTCCCCTTGAAACAGCAGATGTTGGAGAGAATCCAAGGCCCTCTTTACGCTTGTTTTCCAGAATCTGAATCACTTTGCCCCAGCCAGCAGCTTGCCCTGCTTGGACAGCCCTCTGGGCGTCTTTCAGTGAAGCCATAGCAGTACCAGCCCTCCGGGGCTCTGCACCCTCAACAGTCAAGCCTTGAAACGACGTCCCTTCAGCGGACCCTGCTTCAACACAAGAGAACGATGATACCTGGCTAACTAGATATGCTTCCTCACCATGCACAGTGACAATCTTGCCATTCCTCATGAACTTGAGCTTCTGATGCAAAGTAGAAGTGACTGCTCCAGCGTCGTGGATCCACGGTCTTCCGAGGAGACAACTGTAGGAAGCATTGATATCCATGACTTGGAAAGTAATTTGGAATGTCTCTGGACCAATGGTAATTGGCAAGTCTACCCCCCCGAGAACATCCTTGCGGGATCCATCAAAAGCTTTAACCAGATAGCTGCTACCCCTCAGAGAAATTCCGTGATGGCTCAATTGCCGTAGTGTTGATTCGGGCATTACATTCAGAGACGATCCAGTGTCTACCAACACATTGGATATCATATCAGACCCACAGTGCACCGAGATATGTAGAGCCAAGTTGTGGTGCTTCCCTGCTTCGGGGAGCTCATCGTCACCGAACCCTAAGTTGTTGCAGGCAGTAATATTACTCACTATCCCATCAAATTGATCCACAGAGACTTCGTGGTCAACATAAGCTTGCTCTAGTATCTTCATCAACACCTTCCTGTGAGCTTCCGAGCTCATGAGTAGAGACAAGATGGATATCTTTGATGGGGTCTGTAGCAGCTGGTCAACAATCTTATAGTCACTTTTCTTGATAAGCCTCAGGATTTCGTCCAGATTGGATTCCTCAATAGATTGGCCCGCTGGACCGGTGTTCTTGTCAACAGGAGGAGCAACTGGTGGAGTTATTGTGGCAATGGGTGTCACCACCTTCTTTTGAAACAAGGGTGGACGGACTTTTCCACTTCTCAGAGTTGTAACTTCACCGGCAACATTGTCAACTGTAGCTGGGGATATCAGAGGCACCTCCACTCCGTTCTCAATCATAGTTGCATTGTATTTGTAAGGAATTGCTTTGGTAGAGGTATAAGATACCGGACCAGGTAACCTGATCACCAAAGGTTCAACATTTCTCGTCTGAGAGGTACTTTCAACAGGAGAGTCATGGAACACTAGCACAATCACACATACGTCACTGGCAATCAAGTACTTGTCATCCATCAGGCTCTGGATATCATTTTGCACAACACAACAGCCCATAGGATTCCGAAGACATTCTGAACAAGAATCATGATCATGTTTGAACAGAGAAGCCTGGCATAACTTGACATGTAATGGCACCAAGGGAGTAACGACATTGCGGACATCCAAAATGGGATCCTCTTGAGGGATGGGAACCCCTTCAAAGGCCTCGATCATATTAACAGCAGCATGGTTCGGAAGCGGATTGTCAAGGACATGAGGAACACTGTTCTCAAAAGTCAAACGTCCTTTTTCTATCAGATCTTTCACAATATATTTCAGAGCAAAGCAACCTTCGACATCATGGCCTTGAGCACCCTGATGGAATTCACATGTTAGGTCCTGACGGAACCTGGGAGGCAATGGATTAGGCGGAGGCTTGCCTGGTCTGGTGACGCAGTGTCCCTTAGCAAGTAGAGTTGGGAGCAGTTCACCATACCGCATTGGTATTGGTGGAAAAGAAGGTTTGGGGCGGGGACCCTGTTGTTGCTGTCGTTGCTGTTGAGCAGGAGGCTGTTGTTGCACTTGCTAAGGGATGGCATTGACGGGCATTGGTGGTTGACCCGGTGGTAGAGGATATTGCTGATAAAATGGTGGGAAGAAAGGGTGTTGAGAGTATTGCATGTAGTGATAAGGCAGAGGTAATTGTGTAGCAGCTGCAGATGGGTTACCAGACACCATTCCTACGTCAGATTCTTTCCTCTTGTGGTGACCATTACCATACTTCTTTGGCGCACTGTTTGAAGATTCACCCTTCTCAAGGACAATAATACCATCTCGGACAGCCTCTTCTAGGCGAGTTCCCATCGTAACCATATCAGAGAAGTTGTTCGGAGCAGAGACTATCATTCTCTCCTTATATTCCTTCTTCAGAGTCTTCAGGAATGTCTGTGTTAACTCTTCCTCATCGAGTCGAGGAGAAACACGGGCAGCTGCCTCTCTCCATCTTTGAGCGTATTCACGGAAGGTCTCATCTGATTTCTGAGATAGGGCTTTGAGAGAGTCCCTGTTTGGCCTCAGACGGGTGTTGAACTCATATTGACCTTCGAAAGCAGCAGCGAGTTCCTCAAAGGTATGGATGTTATCTTTGCTCAGACTAGTGTACCAATCTGCTGCATCATCTGTCAAGCTACTCTGAAAGCAGTGGATCATCAGTGCATCATTGTCGGCGTAGTTAGCCATCTTTCGGACATACCGGATAACATGGTTATGTGGGCAAGAAGTCCCATTGTACTTGTCAAATTCTGGCTCTTTGAATTTCTTAGGAACCTCAAATCGGGATACCAAGCATAGATCACGAGCTTTAGCAGGAGCACCATTGTTTCCTCGGCTAGCCTTGACCTCACGGAGTTCTCCAGCCAACTCCCTTAACTGTCTCTTCATAGCTTCCATTGCGGGATCTTGTCCACGCGGAGTGTCAACATCAATCACCTATTGTACAGTGTGGACAATAGGGTCGGTAACAACAGTAGTCACCTGAGGCATAGCAGTAGACACAGGAATCTGTCCTTGACCAGCAAAACCAGAAACACCAGCAGCAGTATTAGGAGAGTAGTAAGCTGAGAGGCCATAAGGACGGCCGTTGGGCATAACAAAACGAGCATCAGTAGCCACAGTAGACAGTGGGATAGAGGGAATCACCTCAGCAGTAACTGGAACAGAAGTGGCTGGTTGTTCTTGTGAAGCCATCATAGCGGACATAGCGTCATGAGCCTTGGCCAAGTCTTCTTTCATAGCGGCCAATTCGGCACAAAGCTGAGCATTTTCTTCTTCAAAGTTAGCCATCATCCTTCTCTTGTGAAATCTTGTTTGATGAATTCTATCTGGTTGGTAGACTTTGCGAACACGAGCCACTTTTCAGACTGCGGCGGACAAAACCAGGAGGCAATGAGCACGAGAGAAGTTTTTTGTGACCAATGAATGCATATGATGCATGAAATGTGTTAATGCATATGCAAAAAAGACTCTTTTTGTTATCGAAGGGTTTTAGACAAATTAAAAACTTGTAAACATTACTAGACAACAATTATCATAAACGGGAAACAAACAAACAACATATAGTTTTACAAGACCATTTCAACATAAACAAACGGAAATAACAACAGGAAAAAGAAATCCTCAAGCATAGGAAGTGGAAGCATCATCCTCAGACTCAGACTCATAGCTGCAGTATCGTGCATAGAAGTCATGGGCACTCCTAGCCCTCTTGGAGTCCCTCATAAGCAGTCTATCCTTCTCCTCAATCTCTCTCTTAGCCTTAGCTAGCTCTTTCTTTAGTGTCAAGACTTCATGAGTCTGCTGCTCATCCTTTCCATCCAAAGTCATGATCAAGTTCTCAGCCTCATAGTATCTAGCTCTCCACTGATGTTTCTCCCGACTCTCCATAGCTAGATGCTCCTGATACATCTCCTGGGTAGGTGGGAGTAGAGGCAAAGGCATGGTAGGAACAGATGCAGACACATATCTCATAGAGGGGTAAGGCATACCAATCTCCTCGGCTTGGTTTATCACCCACTGTGTATAGGCCTCATGAGCAATACCGGACCTTACACCCATGTGCTTCACCTCTTTCTTCCGAAGCTTAGTCCAAGCTTCCATGAAATCCTCTCTTATTCCCGTGGGAGCATTGGAGTAGTGAAAGAAGTAAGGAGCCGTAGCAAGATTGATGGGCTTATCTTTCATCGGGAAACCAAATTGTCGCAAAGCAAGCTCCGGGTTATAGTTGATTCCACCCCGGGTACCAAGAAGAGGTACATTAAGAAACTTTCCACCACCAAAGATAATTTCCTTAACCCTAGAAGCGGGAGTGAGCCAAACCACTTCATTAGGAGTGATAGCCATAATCCTCTGTGAAATAGACCAATTCTCCGGATTGTCGTGGAAAGACTTCGGAAGGTGCGAAATAAACCACCTATAGAGGAGAGGCACACAACAAAGAATGTATCCACGACCCTTGCCGGATCGATCATGAATAGCATGGTACGTGTCAGCTAGCAAAGTAGGAACCGGATTCTTGGAGTGGAAGATCATAATAGCATTCATGTCCACGAAGCCATCAAGATTCGGAAAGAGAATAAGCCCATAGATGAGAAGTGTAAGAATAGCCTCGAGAGTGTCCTGACAAGTAGTATTGAGGTTGGCTTTCCCAAGAAGATACTCTGAAGTGAAACCTCGGATGCGTGCCTTAGTGACAAAATTCTTGGAGACATCGGTGGTCTTGAGATAGAGATCCTTAGCAATAACCAATGGAGTAGGAGAATCTTCAGGTCCTGAGAAAGGTATACCCTTAGCAATAGATAAACCCATCAAGGAAGAATAAGCCTCTAGAGTAGGCACCAACTGAAAATCTGGAAAAGTAAAGCACCGATACTTCGGATCATAGAATTGCACTAGAGTGTGCACAAGCTTCTCATCCACATTAGTATGGAGAATAGGAAGTAAAGCCCCGTAACGACGTCGGAAACCAGTCGGATCCTCAATCTTGAGTGCCAAATCTCTCAAACTAGCCAAATCCACTTCCTTGAACTTGTAGGACTTAGTCATCTTCATCCCTACAATGTTTACAAATCCAACTTGTCTAAGCCCTTCGATAACAATGCATGGAAAAAGTTTATGCATGTATGCATGTATGCATGAATGCATGATTATGTTCAAGTTCGGAGAAAACATGGTGGGTGAAGTTCAAAGTCGAGGAGTCATGGGTGGACACGGTGTCCGGTGAAACTAGGGCTTTAG
This sequence comes from Medicago sativa, assembly GCF_051527215.1. Classification (NCBI taxonomy): domain Eukaryota; kingdom Viridiplantae; phylum Streptophyta; class Magnoliopsida; order Fabales; family Fabaceae; genus Medicago; species Medicago sativa. The sequence goes on along the minus strand of NC_140752.1, from coordinate 17,713,503 downwards.
GATATAGTAACCGGGTTCTAAAAGGTTCCCAAGTTGCAACCTCTCCGACGTATCTCATGGTGTCACGAGACAACACTCGCTCCATGATTATCCGTGGAAGGTCTAACTTGAGTGTAGTATCGCGTGACGACTAAAATTCGAGACAACACTCGGTTTAGCCTCCGCACTACATCCTAGAAAATGGCCATGGATGGGTTTGGTTATCTACGGTTCATAGTGTCATAGAACAATTAGAAGTAAAGTGCCTAAACGCGACAACACGCGCCGACAACATCACCCCCAAAATGCCTCAGCTATGTGGGATTGATCGCATAATCCAAAACACGAGGCAACCCCCGGAATGAATTGTCGATTATATCCCTCCTAAATCCTAAGTTCACTCAGCCCGGGTGCAGGACTTTTGATATTCTCACCCCACACGTTTGCAAGAGTTTAAACATTTATTCACATAGGAAAGTAAGTAAAAGAAACAAGTAAAAATACAAGCGCAAGCGTGGAGATAAAGACTAGGCGTAACTCTCGAATCTCCCCAGTGAAGTCGCCAGCTGTTTTATCTTGGTTTTCGGGTGTCAAACATTGATCACATTTGAACCTTTTAAACTGGTGATATCTTATTTTTTCTTGGGAAGGGAAAAAGTAAGCAAAACCCTTGAGAATCGAGGTCCGGGAGTTGTTTTCGCTACGGGAAGGTGTTAGGCACCCATAACGACTATAGTAACCTATAGGAACCGTCTTTAATTTCTACGCGCGCGCTTTATTTTTAAATGCTATTTGAAAATGTTATTTACACCTAAAAGTTACTAAATGCAGAATTGGAGGGAGAAGAATGTTTTTGGATTTTTATTTTAGTTGAATTGAAGGAATTTTGTTCCTTGCCTACGTACCCGTTTAAGGGATCAAATCCACCGTAGTTCTCTCTCAAAAAATGTTTTTGTTTTTGTTGGTTGATTTTAAGTTTGAAAATTGGAATTTTTAAGAATGAGGAAAAGAGGCCTCAAGGGCATGAGATTGGGAAATTGTGAGGTTGAATTAGTCATTTGCAAAACAAGTCAAAGTATGATTAAAATTTGTTGAAATTTGATTAAGAAAATAAAAGGAAAATTCAATGGGGTTTTGACCCCAAGGTTTATTATGAAAAATGCTTGAGTGACGTTGTTCACATTTGTTTGGAAAATTGGTTTTTTCTAAGTATAAGTCCTAGGCATTCATCTAAACATACAATCCTAAACATACATCTAAACATGCATATTCTAGCTATATTATAGTGATGTGTGTGCATGTGTCGGTGCTTGTGTCGGTGTACATTATTAGAGTCCATTGTCCTTTACATCATACCCTAGATACATTCTATGGCCTCTTTGCCAAGAAAATTAAAAGTGCATAAAGGAAAAATATTACAAAACTCCTAAGTGTTTACATTCTAAACTTTGCATGAATTTGAAAATGTAAGAAAATAAAAGAATGAAAATGTGAGATGGAAGATGAAATGATGTATGAAATAATGAACAAATGGTTAGTAATATAAAGCAAGGAGTGGTAGAAAATGTAAACAAGAGAAGTATTAAGAACAAGTGCAATATTATCAAGCAAGGGAATAAAACCTAATCAAGAGAAAGTGGTAAAATGTGCCTAATATTCATCACAATGCCAAGGCAAGGCTATGTCCCATAATTCTCATGTTGTGACAAGCTTTTTCAAAAGGTTTATTTCAGCCACAACATGAGAACTACAAAGCCATATCAAGCTCTTAAAGATCATGAATCATCATAAGCCTATTTCACCATTTATTCACATATTAAGACATACACATAACTTGCACCCCAAGAAATCAATCAAATTGCATTCTCTAATCAGCACAGAAAAGACCATTCAGGAGCTAACGTATTCACAAATTTTCACACCAACATCCATATCAATTTAACAAGATATTGTACGGAATTATAGCAAACAAATCACAAGAAAAAAAAACAAAAAAAAAAACAAGTAACAAGTATACATCTCTTTTATCAATTTTAAGATGTAAAACACTTCACAAAATATCAAGAAAACACTTTGAAAATACACGAGGATTTTAGATGCTTCTATGAAAAGATTTTTTGAGTCAAAGGAGGTGTGAAAAGCAAGAACAACGTTCAAAATAGCAAGAAACATGGAAAGGAAACAGTCTGCGCAGGAGTCCAAACCCAGGCCCAAGAGGATACGGATCCTGGATCATCCAAACGCACCAGAAGCGTTGGATTGATCCAAGTCCAACTAAACCTAGATCTGATGGTGGAGAGGGAACCTAGAGCGAACCAGAATTGAACCGGTCCGGTTCAACAGCCTTTATAAAGGCTGGAAGACCGGTCCAATTCATTCTGCAACTATCTCTCTCTCTCTCTATGTTGTTCTAGTGAGAGAAGCTCTCACTTCTCTCTTCCTCTCCGTCGTCTTCTCCGACGGACACAACGGAGGAGGTGCGGTGGCTTGCCGGTGGCGCCGCCGCACCTGAGCACCTTTTCTGAAAAACTTTACACCGTTGTGTTCGTCTTGGCTCCCTCTCTATGATTCTGATACTGATTTTTCAAAATTATGCATGGATTCGAACAGATCTACACTTGAATCAACAACTTAGGGTTTCAAAAATTTCTTCTGATTTCTTTGAAACTGAACCCTATTCTGGCTTATTTTACATGCTGATGATGAATTTATGCTTTAAATCGAAGAACAAACGGTGAACCTTCATGATTTTTGAAATTAGGGTTTCGTTTTCACTTTTTCGAATCTTTTCGAAGTTTTCACTTCGATTCACCGTTTAACTTCACTTTTAATCCTTCGATGATGATTTGAAGCAAGAACGAGAAGGATTTGTGTGTTTACCTGATTTTGTTTGGAGATTCGAACAATTAGATCCTGCGAAGCTTCTGGTAAGTCTTGAACTGAAAATAAATCAGTTATTCTTTCTCTCTCTGCTTCACTGGTTTAGAATTCACTTCGATCTTCTCTTCTTCTCACTCTTGATGCCTCGCTTTCTGTGATCGTTCAGGTTTGTCACCTAGGTGATGAACTTGAGCTTCGAATTGCAGAAGAAAGAGTTCGATGATGAAGATTCTTCAATGAATCTCTGAGAACTGCTTCAAATTCATCGCCATTGATAGAAATTAGGGTTTGTGTTCTTCGGTGTTCTTGAGTTTTCGGAGGTTTTGATCGTAACAGAATAGAGAGAGAAAAAGAAATTCTGTTTCTGCGTGTTTGATGTGTTGGCAAATTGTGAATGGTGATCCTGACACATTGCAGTGAATGCTCCTTTTATAGGGAGCCATGTGGCCTTGGTGGCCAATGAAAGCTTGCCACCTGTTCTGGACTTGTAACTAATTCGTTCTTTGGGACAAATTCTGAATTCTGGGCCTTTTTGCAATTTTTGAAGGTTGGAGGACCATTCTGCAAATTAAAAAGCTAAAGGGACAAAACTGCAAAATGGAAAAGAGAACTTAATTGCAAATAAAAAAAAAGACTTAAAGAAGAAAATTGAAGTAAAAAGGACCATTATGCAAAAATGCGAAATTAAGGCCTAAAAAGAAAACTAAAAGGGACTTGAATGCAATTTTGGACACTTTGGACTTAGAAAAAACTAAACATAAAAATTGAAAATAAAAAATGATAATTTGACTAAACGTAAAGTGATACGTCTAAAATTTGACAAAACGGACTAAAACGAACCAATGGCCTAAATGAGGTACTTTAAAGTAACCTCTCTCTGCCAAAATTTCGCGTGAAATGACCAAAATGCCCCTAGGGCTAAAACAGCTGTAAATGACTCAGATACGAACTTTTAAAATGGATTTTTAACAAGGAGTTGAAGCAAAGACTTATTCAAGCAAAATTAACAGACTCAGAGGCAATTTTGAGGGTTTAAACAGAGTTTTGACACTTGAAATGACTGAAATGCCCCTAGGGGCAAAACTGACTCGAAATGACTTCAAATGCAATTTTTGAAATGGATTTTGACATAGAATGAAACAGAGACTTATTCAAACTACCTGAAAGGACTCAAACAAAATTTTGAAAGATTGAGAGAGATTTTGACATAGGAAATGACTAAAATGCCCTTCCATGTAAATTTTGCAAATAACATTGAAATAAAATGCAGAGAAAGATGCAATTGATCAGAGACATATCAAATGACTTAAGATGCAAGAAAAGAGGAATTGAATTGGTATTTTTAGGTCCAAAATTAGGGTATAACACCAATTCACTCGCAACTGCGAGTAGATCTGCTCGCAACTGCGAGTTAGTGCAGTTACAAATTTCAAAGCCACTAATTCCCTCATTAATTGCTTGTAACCACCCTTTACCAACATTTACCCTATCATTTTCGGTTTCAATTCTCTTTCTTCCCAAAACTCAAAATTTTTCTCTCAAAGACAAAAACACAAACCCTAAATCATTCAAAGTTTCAATCAAAACCAAAGCAAGTCAAATCATTCTGTTTATTTTCTCTGCACTTGCATTTCACTCAATTCAGGTTTGTAGTCCATTTTATTCACTGCTTTTAAAGCTTCATGATTTGATTTTTAAATGCATGCAAACCCTAGGTTAGAGGATTGATTACTGTGTGAGTTTTTGGTTCGAATTTTACACCCAAGAACAGAGATGAGAGTGAATCGTTCAAACTTGTTACAGATTGGCAGAGCACAAATTTTTTGAAAATAACCCTTTTGTAAATATTCAATTAAATAAGGTTTATGCAGAAAAAATTGAGCAAGTATTGTTTTTTACTCATCTCTGTATCTGTTTAGGGTCGAAAATGCTTTAAGTAGGGTTAGAAAATCATGGAACTGAGAAAATTTTGAATTGGATCGAGTTTTGCCAATTTCTGGGCAGCTCGCAACTGCGAGTGAATCAACTCGCATCTGCGAGTGTTCATCTGAACTCGCAATTGCGAGTGAATGTGCTCGCAACTGTGAGCTGTAGCAGAACTTGCTGCAGTTTCTGTGCACCACACTGTTTCAGCCTGCATTTGATTTTTAATGTTCCATACTGGTATTTAACTGCTCTATTCTATTTTGTATGGTATTTCCTGGTTGTTTTGCAGGTATGGCACCAAAGAAAACCGTTAACATCGGTAAACGAAAAAAAGGAGAAACATCCGAACCTCAACCCCCACCTAGAAACCAATCCTTTGACAGGGAGAAGTTTAGGTCTAGGTACCATTAGGATCGGTACAATGTGTTGCTCAAACAGTCCATGTGGATGGAGAGAGTATTTAAAATCAAACCCGATGGACCATATAGAGAATTTCACCAACTTTTCCTTGAACAAGGGTGGACCCGACTCCTCAACCCAATAACCAACATCAATGCTGAGTTGGTGCGTGAGTTTTATGCTAACGCCCTTCTAGAGAATCCCTAAACCGACCCATTCACCTTTGAAACTTTTGTGAGAGGTCGGACAATCCGGTTCGATCGTGATGCTATAAACACATTCTTAGGAAACCCTTTTGATCTTGATGTTGAGGCTGAGAATGGGATAGATGACTTCCATAACAAACAGAACTTAGGTCACTTTCTCCTTGATGAACACCATGATGATATAAAAAAGTTTATTATGTTAGAGGGGGAAACCTATGACCAAAGTGATGCGGGGAGAGAGCATATTGCCCAATATAAACTCATGAAACCACCGGCCAAACTTATCTTTCGGTTCATCCTACACAATGTCAAGCCCAACAGCCATATGGCTGATTGCACTATTGATGTATGTCCCCTTATTTATTACATTCTCAAGGGGATTAAGGTGGACATTGACCGAACCATTGCTTGGCAACTAAGGTTGGTTGTGCTTCAAGGTCATGGTGAGCCAAAAACCCGCCTATCCTTTCCCGGATTAATCATGGGTCTGATCAAAGACACCCATATGCGGATGCCCTCTGATTTTCATGAAGTCATCAAAAACCCCGTTGATGACGCTTTCATTACCCGCTGGATTTGGGGTGACAAAGAGAAAGATAAGGGTAAGGGTAAAGGCAAGCAAGCTTCCTCTTCTCGGGCACCTCCCTCACAACCCACGGCTGATTTTGACTTTGCAAGATACGCTCAGTGGCAACATCAGAGTAACATGCACACTTGGAAAATGCTGGAAGCCACCAACCGTGCAAATTTGTACTTCCAGCAGTCTCAGTATCTGATGCAGCAGCAGTCCAGGTACCCTCAGGAGATCATGGATCAGTTTATGACCCCTCCCGCGTTTCAGACTTATGTCAATTGGCCTGAGGGCATGCCAGTCCCTTATGGAGGAGGTGGATTCTTTGCAGGTGATCATGATGGTGCGCCTGAAGATGTTGGTGGTGATGGCAATGAGGAAGGAATGAACCGAGATGATCTTGATAGAGTTCCTAGTGCTACCTCATCTCACCAGGGTTCAGATGATGACATGCAGGGTTGAGAAGGAAGAAAAGACTTGAAAGCTTATTCTTTTTATTGATATATTATCAAGCTTTCAGTCAATTCTTACCTTCTCATTTATGTTTTATTTGCTTTCCCTTTTGAACATTATTTTGCTTCTGTTGGTTATTTTTATTTTAGCACATGGACTCATATTTTATTTTATGTTATCAGTACTTTGTTTAAGTATTTTGGATATTGTTGTATGGTGACAATTGTTTTTAATTAATATTGTGATGTTCGTATTTTAATTAGTATCGTTTAATTAGTATTTTAGTTATGTGTTAGCACTTATGGTTAAATAAGTACTTCATTTGGTTTTATTTTGAAAATTGTGAAAGTTTCTTTTGTACCACTCTCAGATGATTGATAATGATTCATAGTTGTGATTAAAGGGCAAAGCCAAGGTACAAGTTTCCAGTTTTTCTAGCTTTTTACTCGAATATGGAACGAGTACTTTGTACAAATTTCATTTCATTTAGTTCTTCGCAATAATATATTTGTTTGTGAACCACTTAGTTCTAGCCTAAAAGTGAGGAAACCTCAAGTGTTTGTACTATATGCAAGGAGACTGGATTCATTGTTTAACTCGATTGTGTTATTTTAAATCCAATAATTGTTTTAAATTGTGTGAAGGCATGGGAGTGATCAAGGCACATTTTTGTTAATGAGTGAAACATACTTGACCACAAATAGCCTACCTTGTGAGAAGAGCGAGTATTTGCTAACCCACTTGAGCCAAATGAATCGGAGTCATCAATTATGAACTGTCAATTCATAAGCACAATGCTTGATGAATTTGCCCTTAAATTTTTTCAATATCCAGTTCATTCTTGACGCACTTTAGGACTCTGATATGTTTTTAATTAATGAACCCTAAAATTTCATTGTTTATTTGAACCCTTTTCCCTTAGAGTAGAGGAACATTCAAATAGGGTATTTTGTTGATTCAAGTTGGGGAGAAAAGGTAGATGTAAAAATTTTGTCAAGTACAATGGTGTAATTTTATCTTTGATCAAGACAACATGTTGTATATACAAAAAGAAAAAGAAAAGAAAACAATGTGTACATGAAAAGAAAAAGAAATAGAGAAAAAGAAAGAAAAATCCAAAAATAGAATAAGTTGTCGAGATCAAAGTGTATCATGTGTAAACACCAAGGGTTGTAATGATTGGTAGGGAAGACTGTGGAATTTAATGGTTGATACAAGGAATGTTCCTCTTTGATAGGCTTTTTGATTTCAATTGCCCCACATATGGCTTTTCTTTTGTAGCCAAGCCAAGTTATAACCCTCAAAGACCTTTTGATCCATGTTTTTATGCCTTTTGAAATAATATTTGGATGGACACATAACTTGATTGGAATGTTAACTTGATTACCGGATGTGTGTTCATAACCCTCATTTTTTTATGTTTTCAATTGTTTATCTACTTTCAAAGAAGTGTGTTAGGTGTGGTTCGTGAATAAATGTATTATTGTCTTGAAATATTTGACATGAACTTTGTACTTAGGACTCATCCCATGTTTTTAGTAGAATTTTAGATTAGTTGGAAACTTAGACTTGCCCGGGCATTCACTTTTAAATCATTCATCTGAAAAAGTTTCAAAGCCTTTTGTGCTTGTGTCTTGGCATATTAACTTGTTTGATTTTCAATCTTTTGTTTGAGGACAAACAAAGAGTTAAGTTGGGGAGAGTTTGATAAGTGCTAGGAAGTGATACTTTCTTGTTATATTTTAAGCACTTTTTGTTACTTGTTTTGCAAGTTATTGAAGGAAAAGTCGAGAAATAAGTGTTAAATGCCTTATTACGCTTTATATATCTTACTCTATCCTTTTATGCAGGAATTTATCCCAAGACACTTATCAAAGATGAAAAATCATGAAAAAGTGCAAAATGGCAGAAGCTGATCCAGGAGGCAGTGTGTGCTCGCACTTAACTCGCAACTGTGAGTATCAAATGCGAGTAACTCGCAACTGCGAGCTAATTTACTCGCAACTGCAAGTTAGGGCGGTTTGACCCCTCAAAAGGTGACGTAGCAGCAGCTCATTGGTCCAAAGAAGCAACTCGCAATTGCGAGTGATGTAGCTCGCAGCTGCTAGCTCAAGCAGAACAGAATTCTTTAAATAGCCACTTGCTATTCTTGGAGGGGGAGGGGATATTTTCTTAGTTTTTCTCTTAGTTTTTATATATAGATATTTTAGAGAGAGAAATAGGGTTAGATCATATAGAGTGAGAGTGATTTTGGGAGTTGGATTCTTCTTCCTTTGTTGAGACATCACAAGGTGTAATGAATCCTTCCTTTTCAATCCATCCTTGCAAGGCTTCCATGATGATGTGTAGCTAAATATCCTTTGTTGGGATGAGAGGTACTTGATCCTTGCTAACATGTAATCTTTTGATCTTGCAATATATGGTTCTAGCAATTTATATTCAATATTGTTGTTATTCTTGTTGTTAATGCTTTCAATGATATTCAAGATGATTTGGACACGAACTCTTGAATCTAGAGCTAGAGTAGAAATCTATCTTAGGTTAACTTACTTGACATCTTTGTTAATCTTTGGTAATCACCATTAATCAAGAACTCAATGCTTTCGGACACTTAGTCAGGCTGGACACGGTCGATTAAGTTATCTGATCGTCTTTGTGATCGTTTAAGGGATTTGGACACGAATGTTTAAACGATACCTTAGAGATAATGATATCGCTTTGGACACGAAGGGTATTGTAGAAATGATTGTGATAATTTTGTTTATAAAGCTAGAATTTGTATGGATCATTTGATTATGTGTGACGCTTGGTTAAGGAACTCTACTCCTAACAAGTTTCAATCCTTATTTATCTCAACTTTTACTTTTGCAATTTAGTTTAGCTAGTTACAATTCAAACAAACAAGTACTCTTAATACTTGGAATGATATTTGATGTTAAATTGTCCTTGATATCGCACTATTCCCTGTAGAGACGATACACAAATACTTATCTTGTTTGATGCAAAAATACATCATCAAGCATCTCCAATGGGGGGTCCTTACTTAACAAGGACCACTCCCCGTTAAGGACCCTCCATTGGAGAAAGAAAAAATGAGTCCCCGTTAAGGAACAAACAACTATATAAGGACCCTCTCTCTCCTGGGTAACTAACGGGTCCTGTAACACCCCGTTTTCCCAACGTAAAAATTTCATAATTAAAAATCAGAGTAATTCAACTTTAAATGGAATGCTACACTTCTTAAAAATTCAAAAACTGAATAAATAACAATTTATTCTTCAAAATCATTTAACATAAGTAATTCAAAACTTCGCAGCGGAAGTAATTCATTCAACATAAAAAGTCTTTGGCACGCAGGCCTCATCAGAAAATCTCATAAGTCTTAGTTCAATATTTATTCATAAAAATTCATAAACAATACGTAAGGAATAGAAGTAAGTTAAGTCTTATTCCGTTACGTATCAGAGCACCTAGACACACATGTGAGGAGTCCACTCACGACGCCTCTAATCTTGATTACCTGCAAGTTACCCATACGAAGAGCAACATTTCCAAGCAGAGGGGTGAGATTTCTCAAACAATAATATTAAACATATAAATCATATAAAGTACATTCAACAACTTAAACATCTTATAATTCATTAATCATATCTAACAATTTAAACTTCCTTAACTAGTGTCATTAATCTTCTTATATTGGTCGTAAAACTATCTTAATACTAATCATAAACATCTTCATATATTATCAATTACTAATCTTAACATCATCATATAATCATCAAATAATAGTCTCCAACAATCATCACATAGCATCAATATTAATCACAAACGTCACCACATTTCATCAAACATTATTTATATGCATCAACACCTAATATCAAATATAATCATAAGCATCATCATGTAATTTCACATAAGTATTATTATCAAAACATAGCATTACCGAAAACAACTTCATAATAAAATTCGTAATCAACTTCATATATCAACATAATTATAACTCACGTAACATCTTATCATAAATCATTCTTCTTCATTCATCATAGCACTTCATTAATAACTTATCAACTTGATATCTTAACAACTTGACAACTTGACATCTCAACATCTTAACAACTTCGACTCGACTATGCAACTTCTACTTCTCAAATCATCTTAAATCATCTTAGACATCTATGCATGTGGTACCACCAGGGCATTAAGCCCTCTTCTCTAAGGTCATAAAGGATCTGTCGGGCATTGAGCCCCCATCTCTAAGGTCATAAAGGACCTGTCGGGCATTAAGCCCCCATCTCTGACTATGCAACGACACAACTCTAATGCAACGACATAACTTCCATACAACTTAGACAACTTCATGAACATCTATGACATCCTAACATCTTGACATCTTGACAACATAACATCTTAACAACTTGATGACTTCATAACGACTCGACGACTTAACAACTCTTATCATCTTAACATCTTAACATCTCAGCATCTTGACAACATATGGATCACATAAATAATTCATGTCATATCATAATATAACAATATCAAATGATAATAAACAACATCTTAAAACATCATATTCATCAATCATAAACAACTTCATATAACATCATATTTAAACATCAACAATAATTCACTATGTATCTTTGTAAAAACATAATAAATTATCCACAACATATTTTCATGTCAAACCAAAGCTCTCGGAAAGATATCACAAATATCAACAACTTTCATGTTTACAACAAAAATCAATTCAAAACAGAAACATATGAACAAAACACAAAAACATGAAACAGAGAATGCTGTCACCGTACAATTTCGCTAAGACCTCCTTGTAGTATTTTCATCATAACTCAAAGACCAAACATCATTTTCACGTCAAACCAAAGCCACTGGAAAGCTAACAAAATTATCTAAAACTTTCATGTTTACGCCTAAGACCAATTCTGTACCGATCAATACCAGTTTTCATTTTAAATTTGGAAAAGTTGTGCTGAAAGTCCATAAAAATTCATTGTGACCTACGTGCAGTAATTTGACCATAACTCAAGTTCTATAAATCTTTTTGACGTGAGACAAACGACATTAGAAAGCTGACATCCATACCTACAACTTTCGTGGTTACACCTAAGACCAATTCCACTCCGATCAATACCAGTTTTAATATCAAAATTCGGGCAGAATGCAGATTTTCTTCAAGTTTCACCTAATCTCATGGTGCTAACCTCAAAACTACTTCCAATAATCATCCTATGGATTATCTAAGGTCTGTACACAATTTCTACATCAATTCAACAAGTTTTCATCATCTAATCATCAAATCTCTCTCAAAACCCTAATTCTCAAATTCTCACAAACTCTCCCCAACTTGTTAGATGTAATCTAATGATTTAACAACTTAATATTAATGCAAGATAGTCTCACCCTCACCTTAGATTAATTCCTGAATCAGCAGCAGCGTTCTTCTTTCCTAAGGTATTCTCCTCTTCTCTTGACTTTTCTCTTCTCTTCTCTTCTCTTCTTTCTTGTTCTCTTCTTTTCCAAAAAGCGGTTTAAGGTAAACTCTTTCCAACCTAAGCTTCTCTATTTATAATACTAAAATATTCTTTCCAAATCTATTTAGGCCCAACAACTTATTCTTCTTTCTATTCTAACCCCCAAATCCACTCACACTAATAATCCTCATATTCTAATAAATAATATTTCTCTACTAAATATATAATAATACACCAAATAACAAATATATATATATATATATATATATATATATATATATATCTATAACAATTAACAAATATATTATGCTAATAAATACCAACATATAACATAACAAAATATCACTCAACAAAATATATTAAATAAATTATAAAAAGACATCTAATCTCAACAAATCATATATCCCTCATATACATCATATAAATACATAAATATATTCTAAAACTAATTAAAATAATTAAATAAAAAGGAGGGCGTTACAGGTCCCACATTTAAAAAGTAATAAAATGTGTACTATTTGGTCCCACTTGCATAAAGGAGTAATAAAATGTGTACTACTTGGTCCCACTTGTAAAAAGGAGTAATTGATAAATTATTTTTGTTTAATGATATAAAGATAGTGGGACATATTTAAGTATTTTTCATTGGAGTCCTTATTAGTGTATTACCATTGGAGTCATTGAGTCCTTAATAGGTACTTTTATTAAAAAATTATAAATAAGTGATGTGTCACGTGGGGTCTATTTAAGGAGTCCTTGTTAGAGAACTACCATTGTGGATGCTCTTAGTCAGGTAAGAGCATCCACAATGGTAGTTCCTTAACAAGGACTCCTTAAATGGACTCCACGTGACACATCACTTATTTATAATTTTTTAATAAAAGTACCTATTAAGGACTCAATGACTCCAATGGCAATACACTAATAAGGACTCCAATGAAAAGTACTTAAATATGTCTCACTATCTTTACATATTAAACAAAAATAATTTATCTATTACTCATTTTTACAAGTGGGCCAAGTAGTACACATTTTATTACTTCTTTATGCAAGTGGGACCAAGTAGTACACATTTTATGTCTTTTTTAAACGTGGGACCCGTTAGTTACTCAGGAGAGAGATGATCCTTATATAGTTGCCCGTTCCTTAACGGGGACTAAATTTTTCTTCCTTCAATGGAGGGTCCTTAACGGGGAGTGGTCCTTGTTAAGTAAGGACCCCCATTGAAGATGCTCTAAGTATACAGAGTAAAATAAGGACACCATTCACTTCATCAAATGGAAAACAAAAAGCAACAAGAAAAATATAGAGCATGAGTGTGAAAATATCATATTAAAGGCAAGTACATTTGCTTTTTAAAAACTACAATCAATTTTATTTTAAAATACGTAAAGAAAAAATGTTGTATGTAAAAAAGAGAGAAGTACCTTTACATATGCAAGTTGATTAAAAATAAAATCAATCCAACCAATGGACTCGAAGAGCAATCTAGGACTCCAGCTAGGTCCTTGAGAGAGTTTTTAATTGATAGATTTACTACGAGACAAGTATCGTAGTTGTGAATCGAACGAAAGTACAAGTGTGCGAAAAGATAGAAAAAATATACATGCATAAGTGTGCGAAAAGGAAAATGAGATCTATTATATTTGAGTTGTATACATTGTTCTTTCAACGTTTCACCGTTTCTAAATTCGTATGAGTGTTATCCTGTGAGGGTGGATGTATTTTTCAGTTGGCGTCATTTTGTCGAATGGAAATGAACTCTTTTAAATGAAGTTTAAGTTTACAATTTATAGAAAACATATAAACTAAGTACAACATTGCATGCGTACCATGTGTCTTCTAACTCCAGGACCACTTTTGAAAGTTCTCTCCTTTTGAATTTGAATCTCTGCCGCTTTGTAATGAATAATAATAATAATAATTACTAATCTTAAAACTTCTTGAACAATCTTCGAATGACAATTTTTAGAGTTTGCAGCGTTTTTGATTCTTCAAGAAATAATGGTAGTCATCACTATGATTGTCTTGACTTCTTTGACACTTCAAGAAATAATGATTCGCTCGAAATATAATTGAAATTTGAGTGCGATATCAAATAAGTTCGATTTTTTGACATTTTTTATTTGATTAAGCCTGTTGGACTGAACGTTTTTCGAGCGAATCAAGAAGTTATTATCATTAACTTCTAAAGGATTTGAAACACCTAGTTGGCTTGTCATTTTGATGCCTAATCCCTATAACTGCCCTAAGCATCATTGAAACATGTTTTTTTTTTTTTTTTAAATCTCACAAGTGTATATATAAACTCAAATATGTTAAAATACGTCATTGTGAGCTTAGCTCAGTTGGTATGGACAATGCATAATATACGCAAAGGTCCGGGGTTCGAACCCCGGCCACTACAAAAAAAAAAAAAGTTAAAATACCCGAAATCCGAAATCCCAAATCTTAAAATACCCGAAATCACCCGAAATCCCAAATCTCTGGGTTCTTCAATTGTTTTGTAACCAGAAGATGTCTGGCAAACAAATTGTTCTCGAGGAGCTACTATGGCATAAATAATTTTTTAGTTCCTATAATATACATCTACTTTGGTTTTAGTTCTCTTAAAAAGAAATATTGATGGTTTTAGTTCCTATAATAATCGTGTAGCAATTAAAATGCTACAAGAAAGATAAATTAATTTTTTTTTTTGGAATCCAACCATATAAAGTTATCATAAGAATGCATGCAATGCAATGACTTACTCTGCTCAGACTCAATTGAAGTTGGCAAGCAAATCTTCTGGTATAGACCTGTCAAATATATCAATGTTTTCTTTAATCCTCGATGTATTTATGCTCTTTCGGAGTACATTGTAACCCATTTAAAGTCCCCATCGAAGGGATATTTGGGCCGGAGTCTTCTGTAACTTCTCAGTACGTAGTTGTGTGCATAATCAGATTTTTAAGAATATTACTTTCAAGTTCTTTACCTAATGGTGAATAAGCCTGAATAAGAACATTGACAGAGATAAGTAGTTATCAGAGTTGTTGTTCACAATCATATAAATTTTCTATAAAATCTCTATCATATCCATTGTTATCAGATCTCGATTCATAATTAAATCTTATTATGAATTGTAAAATACATAACTAATAATAATATAATATTTTTAAGTAAAATTCAGTGACAGCTAATTTATAAGTTGATATATCATAGACAAACCTCAATATAGTATAAGATGCTAGTCATAATCAAATGATTAAACAAAAGTGGTTAATTACACAAAGTTGACAACAAAAAGATGTTGGAGTTTATATAGTGATTCGACCCATTTGGATTGGTTGAGTGGTGTTGGCTTGGGACCTCGGAGTTTGCTCCTCCTAAGGTCTCAAGTTCGATTTTCCCAAGTTTCAATTTTACTAGGCTAGTTTGGCTTCTTTAAAAAAAGTTCAGATAGTGATTTATTGGAACAAAACATGATGACTAAGGCCGCAAATATTGAAACGAACTAAGGAAAAAGGAGATCCAACTCATTTATTGACTTTATTGGTGTGACAGTTAACTTAAATCAGGTTCTGGAGAAATCGTGCCACGATTGGAAGCATTGTGCCACAATTGTTGAAGAAATTTCTGAAGCAATTCATTGGAAAAATCGTGCCACAATGGAATCATAACGTGGCACAATGGTGCGCTGAAGGCGGATAACATAAACGTATTTTCAGTGCAGATTTGTTCCAAATTTTAAGGGTTACTTTTACTATAAGTATAGACCTTGTATCAGATGAAAACGTGGTAGAAAAACGGGGTTTAGAAGCCAACAAACAAACTAGGGTTTATAGAGAATTCTCTTGACAACAAACACTAGGGTTGGGATTGTTTTGATTCACCTTGAACAAAACACTATTAGGATAGAGTCTCTTGGTCACGGGAAGAGATTCGGGACTTTGTGCAGAATTAGGTTTGAAGACTAATTATTGTAACTCTTCGATATCTCTTTGTAAAGAAACTCATCATTATAGTGGAATTGAGAGCTGCTCTCCCCCCAGAGTAGGTCAATATTGGACCGAATTGGGTAAGCAATTTCTTTTGTGTTCTTCTTCTTCTCCCTTCCCTTGCTGTTTAATTTTTTGCTTGAATTATATTGTCACCCACTTAATTTAATTGCTTGGTTTTATTTGCTTCACACATCAAGTTTTTATTGGTGTGATTTTTTTAGCAAATTCACAACAATTGGGAAAGAAACTCCTCATACATTTTCGAATTGCACGACTCACGCTTTAATTTTGACATTTTTGAGAGACTTAGAACCATAAAATGTGACTTTTCAAGGCTATGATGTCTCAAATAATGGCTGAGCATGGAATAGGCGGTGTAGGTGCCGAAAGGTGATACAAGTCACGAGACTCTTGCCCTGCTCGAATTGTCTTCCTAGTGTTCATTGTAGCCTTGTATGGTTCCAACCACTTCACTACGCAGCTTCTTTGTTTTCACGTCAAAAACACCTCAGACGTGAGAACGAAACTCCAAACGCATATCCGAACACACGAAAACTGACTAAATAAGCATTTGGTTCTATTAGTTATTTTCAAGGTGTATCTAATGGTGCTTATAAACCTTATGCTTATTAAGAAAACGCTTCATTTAAGAAACCCGTTGAAAATGACCTTAAAACAATTTAATAGTCATCAAAAAGCAGCATGTGCACCACCATGGAAACTAGAAGGAACAAGCACACAATTAATGCTTTTTATGTGTTCATTTCTACTTGTAAATGATGTAAATTCATTTCAAAAGCAAATGGTACGATAATAGACTAGTAGTTGAACATGTCTCTCTTCCAAAACCAGCAATCTTTTTAAAAGCAAGGAAGATTTCATTAGGGCCTGGAAACATATAGTAACAAAGCATATACAATCATATTTTTCAAATTCATTATGATAACTTATATTTTGCCCAAGAGTTGTCAGTTTAGTGATATGAGTTTGGATTGTAATCTCAAAGGATGGAATTCAATTTTCCTGGAGGACAATTGTAAAAATTGTCATTTTAATAAATAATTTCCTTATAAAAAAAATCTCACATTGCATACTTCAAGAAAATTGGTTGTATATATAATATGTCTAAAGGCTTTCTTCCTCTTTTGTGATACATATAGAGGCACTAGTGGCAAGAGTTTGTGGTCTAGACACTCCTCTTTCTCTGGTTTTTGAACCCTTACATGCCAACCAAGAATAAGGTGACTTGTTTGTTTATCTTAATTTTCTTGTATTTATATGTATAATGGTAAAGAGCTATCTTGAGTGATGCAAATGTCTTTCATTTGATCATGCAGATATTGGATGCAATTAAATCAATTGTCAACTACTAATATGCTTAACTAACTACATTGTGACTTGAGAGGAAACTCAATCATTGTGGAAACTCATATTGAGGAAACTCATTCTATGTGAAACAAAAAATAATGTGAAGTGTTTCCATTATGAATTGTCCAATAACAAATTTGCCCTGTATTGATGAGTCAAAAACTATATATGGTGGGGAAATGGGTCTAGTGTCCATGTTCTGAATTTCACAATAATGATGATGATGATGATGCTAATCTTTGTCCCTTTTCCTTGCATTGGTTGTTAAGTTTCAACATCTAACTTTCATTAAAATATTAATTTCAATTCACACAAAAATTGAAAATATATTTTTGATAATACTGTATGAGTTATTTGAGCTAGAATTTTCATAATCACAATAGCCTATATTCTATATCGAGCTTGAAAATACATTTGTGATAATAGTTTAAAGGTCGAAATGAAAAGGTCATTGTGAGAAACATATCTTGTTTTGATCATGTCAATGATAAGTTCAAAATGCAATTCAAGTACCCAAATTAACCTATGTTGTCAATGGAAGCACTACCATAGCAAAATAAATAAGTTTTCATGGATAGTGGATTTTTTTATCAAGAATAAAGAAGGTTAAATCAGCCGTAATACCTAACTCAATAAACAATGCTGATATTGGTAGACTGAACATCATTTCAGGTTCGAATTCGGGACCAAGTTGTGCGTGTGAGTTTCATATCATGTGTTGCACTTCGTCTTCGGACCAAAAAACAGGTTTAAATCACTAAGCATATTAATTTTACCCACTCCTAACATTTACATTAAAAATAATAAAATACAAAAAATAAAGAAAAATGGGAAAATTTGTTAATTCACTCTATTTTTGCTATTTTTATATGCAAGCCAATTTAACTTTAGGGTAGTTTTTTCATTTTGCAATTTTAGTTACAACTAACCTGCACATGATTTGGTCTCCTATTTTTCTGCAACAACAGTGTACAAAGAGGCATCCAATACTGATGGAGTTGTACAGTTGACTATAAAAAGAGGTTCAAACAGAGAGTTTAGAAAGGGGTTTTAAAATAGAGAATAGGAGGAAACAACAGCTCTCTCCATTTCCTCACTCTCTTCATTTTTTATCCTTTATTTTTATGCTCACATAATGGCCATTTGGCCCAATTGTTTGTATTATTTTTCTTTCTTTTACTCTTTGAAGTAGACAAATTAATGGCTTAATGAGCTAAAAATAATAATAAAAATAATAATAATAATAATAATAATAATAATAATAATAATAATAACAACAACAACAACAATAACAATAACAATAACAATAACAATAATAATAATAATAATAATAATAATAATAATAATAATAATTATAATAATAACGATAGATAGATAGATAGATAGATAGATAGATAGATAGATAGATAGATAGATAGATAGATAGACTGAGAGATATTTTTATTTGTTACACAGAATTATTTCTCTAATTCTTTTTAAAATTTTAATCTGCTTTCAAACAAATGTGAAACTATTTTTCCCTGGCCTAATTTTTTTAAAACTATTTTCCTCTAAAAAAAAAAGACATGAGACGATTTTAGAGTGTCACTCTATTAGTTCTATCATTTTTTTAAAATCAATTCCTATACTATTGAAAAAATAAGAGTTTTGGTTGTTACACATTATTATCTTTTCCACCCTTTGTTTTAAAAATTATATTAATTTTCATGTTGTTTAGAATGTGAAACTTTTTCATTGTTACAGCATGTTAGTTATCTTGCCTTGCTTTTTTTGGGTACAAGGTGATCATGCCCTTCAAAATTGTCATATTAGCTATACCAAAATCTTGCTACATATATACGTACTGGTAAAAAAATTATTGATTAGGTACGGTTTTCATCATATAAAAATTTCAATATGATGACATATTGAAATTTTGTTGAAGGTATGGTTTTCATCACATGTCACTAATCTGTGATAGAATTATTTAGATCGATCTTTTGTTTAATTTAGATTTGTTTCAATTCAATTTTTATTGATTGTTTGATAGAACAGATTAAGTGAATAACTTTTTCTGCATTTGGCTTTATTTGTTTGATTATGTTGATGAGATCAACATTTGTAATTGGTTTGTTTTGTTTCAGTTTGGAACAATTTATTTGAACAAGAATTGTTTGAATTATCATTTTTAGTTATAAATTCTTTGATCTTCTTTATTAAATGCAGTAACATGTCTTCATTTCTTAGATTCTTTGCTTTTCTACCAAGCGATTCTTATAATTTGTTCCATTTGCAAGCATTTGATTCCTTGTGTTTTTTGTCATTTTTCTATAATTTGTGTTCTCTTCCGTGACAATAAGCTCAACTTTCTTGGGCATTTGTTTTTTTTTTCTCTCAGCTTTAGTTGTTGCAAGTGCTACCCCATGTCAAGTTGTAAAGATTAAGTTAATATCTTGGTTATAAAACCATAAGAAGTACAACAAGGACACCGTTCACTTCATCAAATGGACAACCAAAATCCACTTGAGAGATAGAGGCATAGAGCACAAATGTAAAAAGGATATAATTGCAAACAAGATCATTTGCAAGCATTTGATTCCTCGTGTTTTTGTCATTAGGATTTTATTTATCATTTTGAATATTTTTCTTGATGTTCAATGTCAACATATTTCCTATACATTATATCTAATATACAAAGTGATTAGAAATAATACAAGACACTATATTAATGACATGATAAATGTTCTCCTGTATTAGATATAATATAAACTATCATCGACAATATGATAATTGATAGCATATTTTATGTCTAAATATAGGGAGTTGGCATTGACCATATCATCGATGATAGTATCATGTCTTAACTGAGATTCATTTCAAAATTAGATTTAATATTGACAAAATATGTTAATGGTGAACATCAAGAAAAGTATTTAAAATTCCAAATAAAATCCTAAAGAATATTGACAAAGCTTACAAAAAGTTGTCTCACCTTTAAAGTTGTATTATCTTTCATGACATGAAACTCACATTTTATGAAGCATTTGTTTTTGTTCTTTATTTTGGTTGTTGCAAGTCATGTCAAATTGCAAAGAAGTAATGTCTTAATCAAGTAATGTGAAGCTTTTTTCATTGTTAAAACATGTTTTATCTTGCCTTTTTTTTGGTACAAAGTGATCATGCCCTTCAAAATTATCATATTAGCTATAATACCAAAATCTTGCTACATATATTTGTACGAGTAAATTTTTGATTGATTAGTTGTGCTTTTAAGTTCGATTTTTATTGATTGTTTCATAGAAAAAAATTAAGTGAAAACTTTTTCTGCATTTGGCTATATTTGTTTGAGCATCTTGATGTGATCAACATTTGTAATTGGTTTGTTTTGTTTCAGTTTGGAACAAAATTTATTTGAACAAGAATTGTTTGAATTATCTTTTTTAGTTATAAATGATTTGATCTTCTTGATTTCATGTACTAACATGTCTTCATTTCTTAGATTCTTTGCTTTTCTATCAAGCGATTCTCATTTCTCAGTTCCATTTGCAAGAATTTGATTCCTTTTGTTTTTGTCATTTTTCTATAACTTGTTCTAATATTCAATTCTAAGAATTATGTAAATGTTGTCTTTGAAAAATTTGTTTCTGTATTCCTTTTTTTTTTTGGCTTAAAATTTTGTCTTCTTTTTGTTTGAATAGAAAATGTTATTAGTAATGAATTGTTAGATTATTATTTACTTTTTTGCCCTTAGCCCTAGGATCTTCAACTGGTTTGAGCTATCTAACAACTCGATAATTTTGTTTGGATTACGTGTTCATCTCATGTAGTTCTTATACGTGTTTCAGTAGAACTATTAAATGCATTTGTATAATTGTTTTTTTTTTTGTTTGCTGCAAAAATTAAGTAAGAATCAAAAACCAATGTTGAGTTGTTTACCTTGAGGTTAGAGAAAACTACTTCAAATTGTTGAAATATAGTATCTCATAGACCAATTTGGTAGTAATATTCATATTTGAATCAAGTATTTATTAGGATGGTTTGTATCTTGGACTGATCCAAGACCAAGATAAACAATTTAGCTACTTTACCAACAATAAATTCATTCATAGTAGTTTAGTTAGAGGAACAACATGAAATTTTGGATTCATACGAAGGTTCCTGGTATGAATTTTCGGCAGCTTATTTTGAGTAATTTGGTTGGGAGTTATATGTGTGTGCATGTATCAGAGACGTTGAAGAAGTTGAAGAAGAGGAACAAAGATACATATAAAATATTTGAAGAGATTTTTGTGATTGAATTTAGAGAGCATTTCTTGATGTCCTCGTGAGCTTACCTCAGTTGGTATGGACAATACATAATAATATGCAAGGTCTGGGATTCGAACCCCGGCCACCACAAAAAAAAAAAAAAGCTTTTCTTGATGATATATCCATGGTGTTAGGTTAAAATTTAATAATTAATATACCTTGAATATAGCAATTTTTATGATTAATGAAATTCTTTTTTTCTTTTTATGATTAATACTTTCATTTTAAAAAGGTCCTACGATCCTTCAAAAAAAAAAAAGGCCTACGATAGCGCTTTTTAGAAAAGAGTTATAATGGACGGTTTCTATAATAGTGTTTATTTTAAATTACTATTAAAGATAGTGCCTATAATAACACTTTCTTAAAAAGAGCTATTAGATCATGTTAAAAAAACCTTTGTAAGTCGCGCCAAAGTAAACTGCAATAGCACTTTTAGGGAAAATGATATTATAGGTGGCATACCCTACATATAGACCATGATGGCCGCTTTATTAGTCAGTCTAGCTTATTTAGTGTCATTTAATTGGAAAATTTCGTTAGCATGATGTTGAGATGGAGTATTTTAATTTCTCATGCGATTGTGGTATATGTCTCTTTCTAAGTAAATGGTGAGATATGAACAAGGTTGCTTCATGATGATATTCTTCTACACTTTAACAAAGAGCCACAAATTATAAAGAGCAAGGAATTACTACCTTTTAGAACGATGAAGAATGCTCTACACAATCATCAACAAAAGTTATTTGGAAAAATCGTCTGCACTATTATTACCATGGTGTGTTTATGGTCTGTTTATTTGCGATGAAAGGTATGTTCCATTTTTTATTGATGAAATGACACATTCATTTTTACATTTCATCTATCATGCTAGCAGCACAAACCATTCAATTGGGTTTCAATGATGTTGTTATTTCCGGTGGTATGGAAAGCATCTTAAATCTACCGAAGTACATTGCAATAATGTTTTTATCTATTTTCTTATTGTTTTTTCTAATTCTTTACTTTTATAAACTGGTTTTTTTATTTCCACAATGTTTTAATCATACACCTTAACCTTGCCTTTGGTAGAAGAAGCCATAATGGGTTTACAACATGATATTAAATAAAGTGGTTTTTATGTCGTGTATTTGCATTAAATATTTATGATGTTATTTGTAATATCCCACACATCAGTAATGGAATATTACCAGTTAAACGTGTCAGAGGGTTAATGTTCATGGAAAGTAAGTATGACAGAGAAAGTTTAACAAACGACATCAGTCAAGCACGGGTTTAAGTATCAGTGTCGGTGCAACACGTTTAAGATGAAGTGTATTTCGGGTATTTGCACTGAGGGAGTATTTAAGTGAAATTGGCCCAAAATTATTCATTTTTCATTGCTCTTTCTCTCTCTAGGTTTGAGATTGAGAATTCTCTCCTCCTTCTCTCTAGAAGCCGCCCCCTTTCCCTCTCTAATCCATCATTCATTCCAAGTTTTATGTAATTGATGATCAAGCATGGATCATGGTGATTTAACAAGCAAGAGAGCAATAAGAAATGGAATTCTGCAGGTACCGGTCTGTCATGACTCGCATAGAGTAAGCTAAACTCACTTAGAGCAAGATTTGATGGCATTGTTGTGTTATCAACTTGTTCCGTGAATTTTATGGTGACGACTAGGACCCAGATTCACTATGTTTTTATATATGATTAAGAATCATCAACGCCAATGACCCGTGTGCTAATAATAAGAAGTTTTCCTTGAGAGGGAAATCAACAAACAAGTATTAGTATGGTTAAGCAAAGGATAACATGCAAGAATACGAAGATGCAATGATGGATGTTCAAGGAAGGCATGTACGAGTACATGATGAGTCTACAATGGGAATTCGTAAGGATGTACACTATGAGTCGAGATTACTTCTAACAATGGCAGAAGGTAAGCTCAACCAGTGAGTATGTAAGGTCTATCCATAAGGAAAGTAATATGAGTATACGATAAGTCTATCGTGAGATTCAATCTTACAAAGCAGTGAGAAGTGTAAGGTTTCAGCGTTGGTTGCGACATGGGGAGTCTTGAGAAGAGTTCAAGAAGATAGTAATCATATGGTGAAAGGAGTGTGAAGTTTCACTCGTCTCAACGGATTAGAGTATTGGTTAAAGCCAACCGGTGGGAATCAGAGTGGCGCAACGGAAATTGATCGGTAAGGTTTTTTACGGTAACCATGGAACCTTGAGTTTGATAGTAAGAATCTTCATGAGGAATGTCCGGTGTAGTAATACGGTTTTCGTGAGAAGCATTATGAGACGAGCGAGGGTTCTCGAAACGTTAAGTAATGAGACTTATACAGTCAGTGATGTATATATTTTCTCAGTCAAAATTTTTATTGTTGTAAATTTTAATGTATCAAGTTAATGCACGTGCTAAACTTTCTAGGTACGTTTAGTATGGGCGTTACATTATTTTCCATTATCAATGTTGTTTTAATAATTTATTTTTCCACAATATAGTAAAATGTTTATGATGTTATAATTTGCATCATCATATTAGTTCTATATTTAAGTTTTAGATGTTTTTCAAGCAATGGATACTTAATGTTGGGAAGTGTAGATTCATTTCCACATTTTTTTTTTGTATCTCTATTTAATGTGTCTGTGAAGGTATTTAATCCTTTTTTACATTCATCATTTTCACTTTTCATGTTTCAAAATTGACTTGAACTTTGTTTTGACAAAGCAAATGATCTTGTTTGCAATTATATCATTTTTACATATGTGCTCTATTTCTCAAATGGATTTTGGTTTTCCATTTGATTAAGTGAATAGTGTCCTTGTTGTAATTCTTATTGTTACATAACCCAAATATTATCTTAATCTTTACAACTTGACATGGGGTAGCACTTGCAACAACTAAAACAGGAAAAAACACAAATGCTCAAAAAAAATTGAGCCTTTTGACACGGAAGAAAAGACAACTTTAGAGATGAAACAACGTTTTTAAGCTTAGTTCAATCTCATTAGGATTTTATTTGTCATTTTTAATACTTTTCTTGATCTTCAATGTCAACATATTTCCTGTACATTATATCTAATATATAAAGTGATTAGAAATAAGACATGACATTAATATAAATGGTATGATAACTGTTAACTCCTTATATTAGATATAATACAAACCAACTATCATTGACACTATGATCATTGATAGTATATTTTAGGCTTAATAGCAGTTTTAACCCCCTAACTTTCCCAAAGTTGCGATTTTGGCCCCCTAAGAAAAAAAAACTACAAAACCACCCCCTATGTTTTGCACCTGTGGCAGTTTTAGCCCCAAGGCCAATTTTGACTCGGTCTACGCTGATGTGGCACCCTAAGTGAGGTGCAACGTGTTATTTTTTTATTTTATTTTTTACCAAAAATTAGCCTTGAGGGGCCAAAAATTACCAAAAATACCCTAAGTGAGATTACAATAACATTATGACATTTTTAATTAAAAATCAGTGAAAGTAAAATTACAAGTTAATATATCATAAATAAACCTCAATATAGTTTAAGATTCAAGTCATAGATCAAATGATGAAACAAAAGTGGTTACTTATACAAATTTGACAGCCGAAAGTGGCTTAAGTTTTAATAGTTATTCATTTGAAATAAATAGGACGACTAGGCCCGAAACACTAGAATGAACTAAGGCAAAAGGAGATGCAGCTCGTTCATTTGCTCTATCGAGAAAGGAACTCCTAGTATGTTTTGAACTGACATGACTCACACTTTAAGGTAGTCATTTTTTAGAGACTCGGCGGAACCATAAGATACGAGTTTTGAAGGCTAGGATGTCCCAGGCAATGGCTGAACAGGCAAATGGCGTGTAGGTGCTGAAAGGTGATACAAGTTGCATGACTCATAAACTGCTCCAATTTTCTTCCTTGTGTTCCAATCCTCCGATAAAACTAATTTGTTAGCAAGGGTAACATAATAAAGTAGAGTATGAGTGAGTTTACTTGTGGATATTAAATTAAATGGACAATCGAAAACGTAAAGCACCTAGTCCAAAGTAAATGTGGGTTAAGGGATAGTTTGGTCAATGCCTTCATATTTGATTTTGTGCCCTGACCTCCAGGTACTAATTATACTATGCAGACGAAAGGGGAACTTGTTCTCTTGTGTCAGAAGCCTTGATCTAAGCAAGATTTATGACTTGTGGCTGCTGCTGATTAACTGTGGTTCGACATTACGCCTCAACATGGCCAAAGCAGTTTCAATAGCTACAGAGAGGTCTAGTTTGATTATTTCATGTCATCTTCCTTCTACTCTTGAATGATTGGCAGAACCTACCAATTTTTTGAAAAGGATCGAAAGAGTAGTGAATCTGAAAACGGAAAATGTGGCAGATGGGGTTCTGCAATATGGATTGCACAGGAAGCTGGTGGCTGAAGGTGGAGGCACATGCTCTCAAGCATGGATCAGGAGGTGGCGCACACCGGAAAAAGGTTCAGATGATTATGGCACAACTTGAAAGCAAAATAAGCACAAGAACTGAAAAGTCAAGAAAAATGCTGAACAACCCTAGGATGAACCACTATTGATACCATGTTAATATGTTATTTTCTGTAAATTGTTGAGTCTAATCAGACTACACAAGACTGTATTAATAATGTATTTACTATAAATTCAAGTTAATGTGATTCCTAATTCCAATCATGTACAAAAAACGCGCCTAGATTGCGGCGGTTTTTTAACTATTTTGCGGCGGTTTTTAACCCCCGCTGGACATTTTGCGGGATTTTTTAAAACCCCCGCTTATACTAATCCCACAAATTATTTGCGGGGGTTTTAGGGGACCACTGGTATCACGTTAAATTGCGGGAGTTTTATTTCGGGGGGTTTAAAACCCCCGCAAAATGTTAAAATTGTAAAAAAAAAATATAATGATGAAAAAATGCAGAGAAGAATAAATCATCTGGTATAATCACTTACACAAGTTATTGATATAACACTATCAATTTGTCCATTACACTGTTTCTTCAATTCATATAAAATCAAACAACACAAATTCAAATACCTTCACTGAATCTTCAATGCTTTTAAAATTCTAAAGACTCTTAACTCATCATATTAAAAAATGAACCCAGTATCTATAGGTGTATCAAGTAGCCTGTTAACACCAACACCATGGAGAATCACAAGTCCTCTTCTTGTTGCACACTCAAATATTCCTTTAGTTTATTCCACATTTTGATTGCAACATACTTGAAGCTACTCTGTGCAGTAGCCTTCTTCCCAGAGTTGTCGGTACCATTCTGGACAGAAAGTTGCCATTAAGGTTCCTGCATGATAATTTTTTGAAAATGAACTTACAGTTTTCTTTTCCATCATATATATGGGAAAGTTAAAGACTAGAGTCCTGAAATCTCTGTAATGACGTAAATTTTCCAAGACTTCCAGGAATTGTTCCATTGAAAATTTTGTTATGTGATAATGGAATTAATAAATGATATATTTACCATGATTTTGAAATAAAAGATTCAATCCTCTCAGTAATCTAAACAGTTTAGCTAATCTCAAGCGGTTTAAATTAAAGCATGAATAAACTTATTCATTTAAGTTCTACAAAGCTAGGAAAATAAGTACTATAACGTAACAGTTATAAGATCCACAAGCACAAATATTAAAATCAAGAATGAAAGTTGATAAAATCTAAAAAACTTTTTGCTTTACTAGGCTGTACTGTCCCTCTAGCAAATAAGGTTCTGTTGCGGATAGTGAAAAGCAAATATATACAGATCCAATATCATTTGATTAAAATTCAATATAGGTAATGGTATGATGTCTTACTATGTGAAGTTCATCTGCTCCAGATACATGATGAAAGTAATGCAGAGAATGTTAGCGGCAGAATCAAATCATAGGAACCTTCTCTTGGAGCTCTCATCCTCATAAGAATATGCCAGCTAAAGTATTAAACCAATAACAATTATCAAACAGAATTTGTAGAAAAATATATGCAGTAGCTCTAAAATGGTAATTATGATTAATTAGATACTTCTTCAAGATTATAAAAAGGAAAAGCATTTACATAGTATTGTAGCTTTGCATCAGAAAGCGAGGCATATAAGACATATGGGTAGAAGAATAAGAAAACTATCCTAGTTATAGTCCAGAACTCATTACTTGTCTATTTTCATTTCCTTAGCCTTCATGACTTGATATAAAAATGCCTTGACTGATGTTTTATCTTGGTTTTTTGGGTGTCAAACATTGATCAAGTTTGAACCTTTTTAACCTTTGATATCTCATTTTTTCTTGGGAAGGGAAAAATAAACAAAACCCTTGAGAATCGAGGTCCGGGAGTTGTTTTTGCTACGGGAAGGTGTTAGGCACCCATAACGACTATAGTATCCTATAGGAACCGTCTTTACTTTCTACGCGCGCGCTTTATTTTTAAATGCTATTTGAAAAATGATATTTACACCTAAGAGTTTACTAAGTCAAGAATTGGAGGGAGAAAAGATGTGTTTGAATTTTTATTTTATTTGAATTGAAGGAATATTGGTTCCTTGCCTACGTACCCTTTTAAGGGATCAAATCCACCGTAGTTCTCTTCCAAAAAGGTTTTTGTTTTTTGTTGGTTGATTTTAAGTTTGAAAAAGGAAATTTTGGAGAATGAGAGAAAGAGGCCTCAAGGGCATAAGATTTGGAAAGTGTGAGGTGGAATTAGTTATTTTGCAAAAAAAAATCTAAGTATGATTAAAATTCATTAAGGTTTTTGTTTAAGAAAATAAAGGGAAAATCAATGGGATTTTGATCCCAAAGTTTATTTAGAAAATTATTTGAGTGAAGTTGTTCATATTTTTTGGAAAAGAAAACTTTTCTAAGTATCGTGATTCCTAAGCATACGTCTAAAGCATACATTCCCTAAGCATAAATCTAAAGTATCCGTGTGATGTGTGTGCATGTGTCGGTGCTTGTGTCGGTGTACATCATTAGAGTCCATTGTCCTTTACATATGCCCTAGTTTACATGCTATGGTCTTGCAAGAAACTAAAAAAAACATAAAGAAAATTACAAAGCTCCTAAGTCTTACATTCTAATTTTTGCATGAATTTAAATGGCAAGAAGTGAAATGGAGATGGGATGCTTATGAGATGAATGGAACATGAAATAGAGGGTTAGTAGCACAAAATATAATATGGTGAAGAATATAGGCAAGTAACCATCACAAAAAGACTTCCAAACATACCAAGAAACAAAGGTAAAATATACCTAAAACTTAGTCATAAAAGCAAAGCCAATACATGACTCCTAATCCTCCCATTTCCACAAATTTTCAAAGAGTCTCAATTCAGTCTTAACAATGAGGATTGGAGGAAAGTATCAAACTAGGCAATCATGATTCATTTTAGACCTATCTTATATTTATTTCTCACAAAAACAAATATTAACATGACTTATAAAGCAAGTAACTCACAATAACACCTTCACAAGTAGTAAAAAAAAAATACATCACCACAGAGATAAACTCACCACAAATTCATACATCACAAGCCACAAACACATATCAAGAATTGGAATCAAAATGATGCACATTTTCACACACTTTTTATCATAAAAATCAAGAATTAAAACAAGAAAATGTATCAACATTTTTTATAAGGTTTTTTAGTGCAAAACCAACACAAGAACATCACAAAACATCCAAAAGCCTCTATAAATTTTTAGAGAATTTTCTAAAAACATTTTAGGCATGACAGGGGTGTAGAAAGCAAGAAACATGGTGCAACCAGCAAGAAAATAAAAGAAAAAACGAATTCCAGTAAAGAATTAGACCCATGCCCAAAACAAACGAACTCGGATCTCTCAGGAAGTCACATGAGCCATAGGATTGATCCAGATGGATCAAACCAAGATCAAACGGCCAGGACACAAGGGAAATGGACCGATGTTAGACCGGTCCGGTTTAACTACCTATAAATACATAGGAGGACCGGTCTAAATCATTTCCCCTTTCGTTTCTCTCTCTAAATCTTCTCTCTCTCACTCTAACTCAACGTTACTCCCTTCTTCTCACCGGTTTCTGGAAGAAATTGGTCGGAGAAGATGAAGATCGGCCGGAATCTTCATGATTCCGCCGGAATCTTCATCCAAACCACCGTCACCTCCAGATTCCGACGAGATTGAAACTTTCACCGATTGAAACGCAACAAACCCTAATCTATTCTATTTTTCCTCCTAGACACAAATCCAAAGCCAGAAATTACATACAAACACTGAAACGTTGTAGATCGGGAAAAAACTTTACGGTTTTCAAACTTTTTTAGATCTTAAAACTTTTTCAAAGGAAACTTTCTTGAAGCTCACCGATCTACATTGTTTCGTTGATTAGACATACTCACACGCCTTCGTTGATGTTTTGAAAGAAAAGCAGAGAAGGTTTGTGATGTTTACCTGTCTTACTCGGAGATTCGAACAGAAACTTCACTAGAGAACTTTGTAATTGCTTCTGATTCTTCTGGTATTTGATTTGTTGTCTCTGGAGGCCGAAGAATAGATCGGTGGGCTTCTTCTTCTTCTCTGATTTAAACCTAGCTTCGATCTCTCTTCTTCTCACCTCTTCTCTGTGATCGCATGATTTGTCACTTCGGTGGCGAATTCATGCTAGAATTGCAGAGATTAGAGTTCGATGATGATGATTCTTTGGTGAATCTCTGAGAACTGCTTCAAATTTGTTGCAACTGATTGAATTTTTGTCGCTGGAAAATTAGGGTTTATGTGTGGTGAAGATGAATCTTCATCTTTGTTCTTATGAAAACAGTTTTGATTCTGTTAGATGAGAGAGAATGGGTGAAAACGTGTTTGTGTGTGTTGGCACTGAATGAATGGGCGTGCTCCTGTGCATTGATGATGTGGCCTTTATATAGGTGACATGTGTGCTACTGGACCAATGAGCTTGTGACATGTGGACTTGGACTTTGAGGAATTCGGCCTTGCTGAGTTCTTAGGCTTGAGGACCCTTTTGCAATTTCTGAAACTTTGGGATTGACCTGCAATTTTTAAAAAAAAAGGACTCGACTGCACATTTTTTAAGACTTAAAGGACTGAAGTGTAAATTGAAAAAGATTTTAAAAGGAAAATAAAAATGGGAAAAAGGACTAAAGCGCCATTATTAGAAATTGAAGGACTAAAAAGAAAAATAACAAAAGGACTAGAATGAAAATAAAAGGAAAATAGGGGCTAAAATAAAAATAATAAAATTTGGTTAAAATTTGGTAATTTTGAAATAAACGTAAAGTGAAACAACTAAAAGACACAAAAAGGACTAAAATGAACCAACTACTAAATGAGGTACTTTAAAGTAACCTCTCTCTGTCAAAATTTCATGTGAAATGACCAAAATGCCCCTAGGGACTAAACTGACTCAAAATGACTCAGATGCAATTTTTGAAATGAATTTTGACATGAATTAAAGCAAGGACTTATACAAACCAATTGAAAAGACTCAGAGACAATTTTCAGGGATTAAAATGAATTTGAATGTATGAAATGACTGAAATGCCCCTGGGGGCTAAACTGACTCAAAATGACTCAAATGTAGTTTTGAAATGGATTCTGACATGGAACTAAACAAGAATTTATTCAAACCAATTGAAAGGACTTAGAGACAATTTTCAAGGACTAAAATGAATTTGAATGCAGGAAATGACTAAAATACCCTTTTCATGCACTTTTGCAAATAACATTGAAATAAAGAGCAGAGAAATATGCAATTGATGAGGGACCAATTCAAATGACTTGAAATGCAAGAAAAATATTTTGGATGACTTGAAATGCAAGAAAACATAGACAAATACACAGATGCAAAGATTTTTAAAGCTAAATTGGAAGATAAAGCAGAGTAAAATACCAGTGTAAAACAATAGCAAATTGGCACTCTTTCAAGAGTAATAGACATATATCAAAGATGGGAAAGTATTTTGAGCAAGTATTTTTAGGTCCAAAATTAGGGTATAACAACTGAGCGTTGGTTGTCCCTTGATTTTTCTTCCCCTGTAAAGCAAGCAAAAAACCAAATGTTTCATCATTTATCATCCAAATCATAGTTATGAAAACTTTTTACTTTCAGATCAAGTTGAAGAGTCCATATGACATAGTTTTCAGGGAACTGTTTGCATAGTAAGTGATCACTAAATAGGGTGTATTAAGAATTACTATCATTGACCCTACAAAAAACCACAACAACACAACCCTACAAATCTAATTGACCAAGCAGATAACAACCCTAAAATCCAAAATCACAGCAAAACAAATATGAAGGAATAATACATGAATCAAAAACCCCAAAGCAAAAACCCTAAAACCCAAAATCACAAGATTGCAGCACACAAATCAATTCAAAAACCCCAAATCAGAAACCCTAAAACCCCAAATCACAAGCTTGCAGCACACAAATCAATATATAAAGATGGATACTATGATTCACTTGCCTTTTTGGGTTTTAAGTGAGAAAGATGACTGAGCAAGCTAACGTGACCGAGTGAAGGTGATTGTTGTTGATAAAGGGAGAGTTTGATGCAAGGTTACATTCAGTAACAAACACAATAATGGATTGTAAAGAAATCATGGGAAAAAATTGGGTAAAGGGAAGAAACAAGACAATTGTTACCTGCGATTCTTTGAACTGAAATAGAGAGCGACGTGAAGGGCTGCGTCGAGAGAGAGAAGGTGAGGGTTTCGTTCTTCCCTTTTAGAGAGAGATAGAGGG
Organism: Medicago sativa; assembly: GCF_051527215.1. Taxonomy (NCBI): domain Eukaryota; kingdom Viridiplantae; phylum Streptophyta; class Magnoliopsida; order Fabales; family Fabaceae; genus Medicago; species Medicago sativa. The sequence continues at coordinate 17,681,224 of NC_140752.1, read as the reverse complement.
AAAACAATAAGATCTGGGAGAGTGGAAAAAGGTAAAAATAAAAAGGCTTCATTTTTGCGGGAGTTTTCAAACCGCCAGAGAATAATTGGCATTTGTTCCATCACCGAATGGAAACATCACTTTTTAAATCAATTTGCGGGGGTTTTTTAGAACCTCCCCAAATAAACTGCCGCTATGAAGCGCGTTTTTTGTAGCTGATTACAAGAGCATGTTTTCCATTTTTCATGCTTACTGGCCTGTTAATATAGACATATCACAAAGAAATTCTTAATATAAGAACTTGACTTCTTTGACACTACAATATTAAAGACATAATCAGATTTGATATAGGAAGAAGTTCAATTTCATTTTCATTTACACACAAGAGATATATAAATAGCCACACGTTATCAGCTTATGTTCTAGGATGTCTAGTCCTGCGCATGAGACTAGTCGTGAAAGAGTGTGCTCAGAGCGAGGGAGTATGTTGAGACTCAGAGGTTAAAATAATTTGGTCAATTAAAGCTTTTATTTCATAATTTGGTTGGAATTGGTCTAGCAACTATGGTGAGTTTAAGAGGTTAAAATAATTCACTTCTTGTTTAATTTTACCATCAAACTTTACAACAATTTGATATAATATATTTTTCTTTTATATATCTGAATTTCAGATGTGTATATGTTTTACATGGCAAGGAAATCAACACCTTTTTTGAGCCGTAATTAACTAATTTTGGTTTCTAGATTGTCAATGAAGATGCTAAATTCAGATATCGGAGTGGAAACCAATTTAGTTGTGGCGGTAAATTTCTTTCACTGCTCAAGCATTGAAGTTTCCTGCTTTATCTCTATTTTTTACTTGTTGTGTTAAATTTTTTTACAATCTCATAGGTTTAACCATTAGAAGAACCCCTTATGGAGTTGTTGGCTTTCTGCTGTCATGTTAATGGTATCAAAGTATGGTGCTTATATATGGATTTCAATATAAAATTTTGAACCTTATTTTTCAGTACTTCTGTTTGTTGTTTTTCTGTTTCAAATAATTAAGCCGCATACAATCTTGCATTTAACAGTTCTATAGACTATAAAAATGTTTAAATCTTTAGCAAGAATTAAATCCATGTGCATAATAACTCAATTATCAAATTAGGAATATTATGGCCCTGTTTGGAGAAACTTATTAATTAAGTGCTTATGTTACAAGAACTAATAACATTAATGCTTATTCTATATGCTCTTATTATCAAATTGATTTCAAAAGGGTTATTGTTATCTTGCATACGAGATCCGAATCCTATTGTATTTTTTTGAAACAAAGATTGTATTCTTATTCTGTTAGAATAGCCTTAAAGAAGTGACATTTTCAGGAACTAATATCACATTAACTTAATTACGTTATAATATAATTTAACTTGTTAAAAAAAAAATTACCTTATAATTTAAAGGTCGAAATAAAAAAGGTCATTGGGTCAAACTTATCCTCTTTGATCATGTCCACCCTAATTCCTAAAATCTATTCCAAATACCAATTTTAACCTATGCTGTCACTCGTAGCACTACCTAAAAAAGGTGTGGTGTAGTTTCACCAAGATAAAGAAGGTTAAATCACCAAGATCATTAATTTGGCTGACTCCTACTTTTCTATTTTTTGATGCAAGCCAATTTTACTTTTGGGTAGTTTTAAATTTCGCAACTCTTAACCATACAAGCACCATCACACTGCACATGCTTGTACCACAAAGGCATCCAATGTTGAAGGAGCAAAGAATTGGCAATAAAAGAGGTTCAAACATAGAGTTTTAGAAGGGGCATTTGAAAATGGTGAAAAGAAGTAACCAAACAAGAGTTCTTTCCATTTTCTCATCCTCTTTTAATTTTTCTTTCTTTCCTTTGTTTTTATGCTCATATAATAGCATCCTGGCCCAATTGTTTGTATCATTTTTCTTTCTTTTACTCTTTGAAATGGTTAATGATCTTCCTATTTCTTTTGTCTCTTATTAAGTGAAATAGTTAATACTCTTTAAAGTGTTTGGGATTAAAAAAATAATAGATAGAATCAGAGATATTTTTGTGTGTCACACCGTATTATAACTCTTTATTGTTCTTGGTAGGATATTTCTCTTATTCTTATTTAAAATCTTTAATTCCTAATATGCTTTCAAACAAATCTTAAACTTCATTAAAAAAAAATAAAAACAAAAAACATGAAACTTCTTTTTAGTACGATTTTCTGCTAGTTCTCCCATTTTTAAAACTAATTTCTATATAAAAATAATAGAGATTTTTGTTTTTGTCGTTACACATTATTAGCTTTTTCTACCTTTATTATTTTTTTACCTTGGTACAAAGTGGTCACTCACTTTAAAATTATTAGATTAGCTACCAAAATCTTGCTACATGTATTTGTACTAGTAATTTTTTATTGATTAGCTATGCTTTCATGTCATATCTCAGATCGGTGATAAAATTGGTTTGATCAATCTTTGGTATAGATTTGTTTATGTTCTATTTTTTATTGATTCTTTGATAAAACAAATTAAGTGAATGCCTTTTGATCTAGTTCTCTGCTTTTGGTTGTATTTGTTTGAGCATGTTGATGTGATCAACATTTGTAATTGCTTAGCTTTGTTTTAGTTTGGAACAAGAACAAATTATTTGAACAAGAATCGTTTGAATTATCTTTTTTGGTTATAATTGCTTTGATCTTCTTCCATATCATGTATTCGCATGTCTTCATTTCTAAGATTTTCTCACAAGTGATTTTCATTTCTCATTCCTTTTTCAATAATTTGTTTCCTCTAGTTTTTGGCATTTTTCTATAACTTGTTCTGATATTCTGTTGAGCTACCTAAATTTTGTTTGGAACTATTAAATGCATTTGTATAATTTTCTTTTTGTTTCCTGAAAATATTAAAAAAAAATCAAAAACCAAAGTTGAATTGTTTACCTTGATGTAAAGGAAACTAATCACTCAACTACTTCAAATAGTTGACATATATAGTATCTCTTACATTGATTTGGTAGTAAGATTTATACTTGAACTAAGTATTTACTTGGATTGTTTGTATCTTGGATTGATGTAAGACCAACACAACAAAATATTAGTGGAAAAATTATATCTAGCTTATCTTTATATTCAACCTATTAAATATGTTCCTTTTTGTTGATTTTGGAAGAGTATTCCCATTTAAATATGTCGATTTTTAGTCGATGAAATCACCGCTTCATCTTTTTTCAGCTACCATGCTAGAAGCACAAACCATTCAGTTGGGTACTACTCCATCAGAGTATTGTTTTGTTGAAAAGAGGCTATGTTATTCTGATTTTTTTTTTTTTTAAAAAAAAAAAGAAAACTAAACTTGTTCAACTAAATTGTCACCAGGGTGAATCAAACCTGAGATTTGAAGGAGAAACACACTCCAAAGTTTTTCAAAATCTCAAACCAACTCAAGTAATTTTTTTATGGTTTTATAATTTGCATCAACATATTAATTCTATATTTAAATTTGAGGTATTTTTCGAATCTAGTTTATGTTGTTATAATACTTGCAAAATTAAAAATACATTAATCATAAATATTTATTTATCATTCACTACAAAAACACTTTGTAATTTTTTTTAAAAGATTGTCTATTTTTACCTCTAATCTCATCCCTCCAAAGTCCTCCTCTTCCTTCCTCTCTAAACTCCCAATCAAAATTTTATGGTTGCCTAATTAAGACATTACTTTATTTAAGATTTGTTTAAACACAATAGCAGTTTCATGAACCAAAATAGAGAACAAAAACCAATGTTTTTGAAATGTGAGCCTCCTATCATGGTTGAGAATACAACTTTAGAGGTAAGACATCTTTTTTTAAGATTTATTCAAACTCAATAGGAATTTATCTATTATTTTGAGTAATTATTTGGATGTTCAATGTCAATATAGTTTGTATATATCATATTTAATAAACAAATTGACCTGGGTTAAAACATGATGGTAACATTGATAGTATGTTCAATTATGACTCGGTATATTGAGTATAATATATATTATTATTGATGGTATGGTCATTGATAGTACATATTATATCTTATATATTGAGCTATTATTTATTATACCATTATGAATAATATCATATTCTAACCGAGTTCTTTTACATATTAAACTTAATATATACATAATATGTTGATACGGTACATATATGGAAAAATATTTAATATGACAAATAAAATCCTATTGAGCATGAACAAAGTTTAGAAAAAATGGCTTACCTATACAATTTTATTCTCTTCCATTATAGAAATTTCACAATTTTTTAGTATTGGTTTGTGTTATCTATTTGGTCGTTGAAAGTGTCGGAGACATGTTAAATTCCAAATAGGAAATTAATGTCTTAGTCGGGTATACGGATTAAAATAAGGACACCATTCGCTTCATCAAATGGAAAACAAAAAGCAACAAGAAAAATAAAGAGCATGAGCGTAAAAATATTATATTTAAAGGAAGGTACATTTTCTTGTTAAAAACAACAATCAATTTTATTTTAAAATACACAAAGGAAAAATGTTGTATGTAAAAAAGAGAGAAGTACCTTTACATGTGCAAGTTGATTCGAAAATATTTCAATCCAACAAATGGACTCAAGGAACAATCCAGGACTCCAGTCAAGTCATTGAGAGAGTTTTTAATTGATAGATTTACTATATGAGATAAGTATTGTAGTTGTGAATCGAAAGAAAGTACAAGTTTTTTGAATACATAGAAAGGAAAAAAGATAAAGAAAAAATATAAACGGATATGTGTGTGAAAAGGGAAATTAGATCTATTGTATTTGAGTTGTATATATTGTTCTTTCAACGTTTCTAAATTCTAGTAGGAGTGTTATCCTGTGAAGGTGGATGTATTTTTACGTTGGCGTAATTTTGTCGGAAAGAAACTCTTTTGCATGAAGTTTAAGTTTACAATTTATAGAGAGAAAAAATATAAACTAATTACTACATTGCATGTGTGCCGTGTGTCTCATAACTCCCAGGAATTGCTTTTGAAAGTATCTTCCTTTTGAATTTAAATCTTTGACGCTTTGTAATGAATAATTACTGATCTTGAAACTTCTTGAACAATCTTCAAATGACAATTTTTGGAGTTTATAGCGTTTTTAATTCTTTGAGAAATAATGGTAGTGTAATGAATAATTACTGATCTTGAAACTTCTTGAACAATCTTCAAATGACAATTTTTGGAGTTTGTAGTGTTTTTAATTCTTTGAGAAATAATGGTAGTAATCTCGATGGTTGTCGTGACTTCTTTGACACGTCTTTGCTTTTGAACTGCTTCTTCTTGACATTCTCACTTGAAATATGATTCGCTCGAAATATAATTGAAATTTGAGTGTGATAGGTGCCCCAAATGTTGTATACCAAAGAAGTTTGATTTTTTTACCTTTTGATTTGATTAAGCGTGTTGGACTGAACGTTTTTCGAGCGAATCAAGAAGTTATCATTAACTTCTAAAGAATTTGAAACACTTAGTTGGCTTGTCGTAATATGAATAATCATTATAACTGCCCTAGGCATCATCGAGGCGTAGTTTTTCGTGTAAAATACTCTCGTAAGTGTTTATATAAGTAGATAAGCTCAAATAAGTTAACATGCCCTAAATTCCAAATCTGTCATTAAACTACAAAATCAAATCCAACAACACATCCTATTTCCCATATTATGAATACATTCAAAATTATTACAATTGTCACGAAAAAGTGTGCTCATTCAAAAGTTAAAAACCAGTAGCCCATATGGAACTTGTCTCTTACTCTTCATTCTTGCGTTGGTATATGAGAAACAGTGCTCTTCAAAATAGATGTATATCATTGCCCATAGACATTATGGCTTGCAGTAATATAAAAGAATCAGTGCTCTAATATTGTCATAGACACTACTGTTTGGTTCTGTGTACCCTTTCCAAATCCTTGCAGTACTTTTTCACATTTAACCTTCGATTGTAGTTCTTTATCCGGAGGTTTAAATCTCAGAAAAAGCAATAAAAATGAGTATTAAAAATTTTGTTTCACATCTTGTATTGGACTATTTTCAACACTATTCACATTCATTGCAGCCTTTCCTGCAGAGATATAAGAAAAGCAGCAACATGATATTCATGTATTCAATTCTACTTCTTAATTAAGGAAACTCATTTCAATTGTATGATAGTAGTTGAGCTTGTCTCCCTTCTCAAATCCAAAATGGTATTCAAAATTCTAAAATAATTTGTACATAACATCCTAGTTTCGCAATAACATTGTTGGTCTTTTTTCTTGATCTCAGCCCTCCGGTTTCTAGAGGAAGGAGCCTTAGTACTCCAAAGTTTCACCAACAGGTAAGTAATGTCAGGTTAAGGATTGTTCAAGTACGGATTCGAACTAGGGTTGTATATCTTTTATTACGTAAATATTATTACTCCTCACATGTCAATTTTTTCTCTCTTCTGATAATACATTTGGACCTAAGCACAATTCAAAACAACTTTTAACACCTTATGAAACTCATACTCTAATTTCTACATAAGAATTTTTTTTATCTTTTAATTCATGACTGCACAACATAACTTTTTAAATATATCTACCTTTATTGAGTTTCATATTTTAAACCTCTGATGGCTTATCCAAAACATTACTATAATTAATTAATCTAAAATTATTCTTGTGACACAAATATGATGATGATAAGCACTGAAAAAATACATTGTCAACGGTGGAAATTGCGTCGTAAACAACACAATAAGTTGGGTGGGAAGAGAATTTGAATTGATACCTAAAACAAACATAACATGTTTATGCCTTTGTTTTGATCCCAAATAGTTGGCTCATAACATTGAAATTAGTATCTCATTCTCCCCAATACTACTAGATTCTCCAGTTCTTTCTTCCTTTCACTGCAAGCATCATAAACAAGTGCTGATACACCAACACCACTAAGTAAAACACCTCATCTCTGCTATAAATACAAGCCAAGTAGAAGGAAAATCCTAAACCAAAAAACATGGGTTTCCCAACAATCACAAACTACCTCTCATTGTTTTCTTTCATGCAACTGGGTTCGATTACTCTACCGAATGAGAACCGTCATCATCATAATCTTCACAACAAGAATACCCTTTTCTAAGGGTACTCATGTTGTGAAGGATTCTAACAGGGATGGTTCTCGTTAGTAGAGTATTCAAACCCTTTGAAAGCTAGGAAATTAACAGCAGTGGATATTGCATCGTAGACAACACAAGGTGCAGCAAGCCATGTCCCTAAACCAACAGAAGGAATCTTAGCTCCAGTGTTTAATACATTATAGGTTCGAATTTCTTTGGTGATGTCGAGACTTAGTTTACACTATAGGTAATACATGTAAGTAATTATGGGAATTCATAAAGCTGGTTTGATGGTTGGGACTTTTCTAGGAATCATAATAGTTTAAACCATAAACTCGATGACATTTTAGAAAACAGTTTATAAACATGTCATAAGTTGTTTCCATGTAGACCCTAAATTCCAAATCTCTTATTGAACTACAAAACCAAATCCTCAATAACACATCCTATTCCCCATATTATGAATACATTATATATTATTACAACAATCACAAAACAAAACAAAAAATGTCAGATTATTCAACGGTGGAAAAGCAGTAGCCCATATGAAACTTGTCTCTTACTCTTCATCCCAGAGTTCTGCAATTGTTTTGTAACCAGGAGATGTCTGACTAACAAATTGTTCTCCAGGAACTACTCTTTCCTGCATCGGTAAATGAGAAAGTTGAAATGAAACTATGGCTTAAATAATTTGTTAGCCCATATTTTGATTTTAATCCATGAATATAGGCCTATTTTATTTTGATGATCCTCATTGTTTTGATTATAGTCCTTGCAATATTTGAACCATGTTGAATTAGTTCTTGTAATATCTGAATTATATTGATTTAGTCTCCAAACCATGACATCAATTTTATTGAGGGACTAATTCAACATGAATCTAATCAAATCAAATTTAGTGAGGGATAAAAACCAAACAATGACGACCAATCAACAAAAACAAAATTTTTGCATATAGCAAGGACTAGAAAAATTATTTAAGTCTAGAACATTTTAAATTTTGTATATAGACCTTTGCACATAGACTGATTTTAAAATATCATACTTGTTTAGCAATTAAAATGCTATAAGAAAGATAAATAAAAAACTTTCTGGAATCCAAAAGTGACAATAAGATTGCATGAAATGACGTGCCTGCTGAAATTCATTGAAGTTGGCAAGCAAATCTTCTGGTATAGACCAGTCAAATAGATCAATGTTTTCCTTGATCCTTGCAGTATTTGTGCTCTTTGGAAGTACACTGTGACCCATTTGTAATCCCCATCGAAGGGCTATTTGGGCCGGAGTCTTGCCTAATTTCTCAGCAGTTGTGTGCAGAACTGGATTTTTAAGAATATTGCTCTCATGTCCTTTACCTAGTGGTGAATAAGCCTGAATAAGAACATTGATAGGGATAAGTAGTCATCAAAATTGCTGTACATTATTAATAACAATAAGATATTTTTAAGTAAAAATCAGTTACAGATATATTATAGGTTGACATATCATAGACGAACCTTAATATAGTTTAAGATTCAAGTCATAGATCAAATGATGAAACAAAAGTGGTTAGTTCTACAAAGTTGACAACAAAATGTGGCTTAAGTTCAGATAGTGATTCATTGGAATGAACCAGGGCAACTAGGGCCTGAGCGAGTTTATTTGTGGATGATAAATTGCATGGACAATCGGGAACATAAAGCACAGAGTCCAAAGTAAGTGTGTGTAAAGGGATAGTTTGGCCAATGCCTTCACATTTGGATTGTGATTCATTTGCCAAAGTAACACTAGGGAATGTATCCATATAAGCGACACTAGGGAGTGTGTCCATATACGAGACATATGATCAGAGGTGCTTGAGTCAAGGATCCAGGTCCAATTGAAGAGGACTGTAAAACAAAGGTAACAGGATTACCGATAAAAACAACAGAGGCAACTGGTGTGGTGATTCGATTTTGTGCCTTGACCTTGAGGTACTCATTATACTATGCAGACGAAAGGGAAACTTGTTGGCTTGTGTCAAAGGCCTTGACCTAAGCAACATTCACGGATTCGGGATTAAGCTGATTAACTTTGGTTCAACATTGGGCCTCAACATGGCCAAAGCGGTTGCAATAGCTACAACGAGGTCGGGTTTGATTATTTCTAAGTCATCCTCCTTCTCCTCATGCATAGTTGGCAGAACCTACCAATTTTTTGCATGAGGGGATTCTGCGACAGCTGGCGTTGGAAACTGGAGGTGGGTGCACGCGCTCTCATGCGCGGATCTGGAGGTGGCACGCACTGGAAAAGGGTGCCAGCTGGTTATGGCACTCATGGAAAGCAAAATATGCACAAGAACTGAAAGGAACACAATCTAGAAAAATGCAGAGAAGCCGTACGATGAACCACTACTGATACCATGTCATATTCTATAATTTGTGTGTCTAATCAGACTACACATGACTATTATTAATAATGAATTTACTATAAATACAAGTTAATGTGATTCCTAATTCCAATCCCGTTTGCAACTAATTACAAGAGCATGTTTTCCAAGTGATTAGTTCTAGCAGATACATACTGGAGATTTATATTGATTGGGTTCAATTTATTTCGAACCGAGATATGACTCGCATGTATCGTACTGATAACCATGAAAATATGAATAATCCCTTTTGAGTTCTTTATATTCAGACATATGCAACTAAAGTTATTATCATACAAGACATAAAATTTGCATACTCACAGATAAGTGCACTCCCTTGGATTTACAGAAAGCATGTAAATTTGGCTGCTGCAATTGAGGATGCAATTCAACTTGGTTAACAGCTGGAGGTACACGTGCCACATCCAACAGATCCTGAAGCTTCTTTACAGAGAAATTGCTGACTCCTATAGCTCGAGCCTTGCCCGAATTGTATAGTGCCTCCATTGCTTTCCATGTGCTTGGTATGTCAGGTTTTGTAAGATGTCCATTTTGCATGCTCACTGGCCAGTGAATCTAGTAGAATATAGACATATCAGTATCACAATGAAATTTTTAATAAGATCATGACTTCAGTGACGCTATAACTTGCAAACATAATAGGATCTGATGTAGGAATAAATTAATTTCATTGTCATTTACATACAAGGTAGAGATCAAGATAGTCCAGCTGCAGATCGCGTAAAGTTCTATCAAATGCTTTTGGGACGTCTTCTGGCAAGTGATCAGTACACCTTAAAAATGCAATCGTGAGCAGCAAAATGATAACAGTTCAATTTTAATAGTGTCACTATCATCAAATCAAAACCAATCATATGTGTGACTCTAGTAGTAGTTAGGATCAAAGTAAAACCTTTTTAATGATTTGATGATTACTTTTGATTGACAGTCTACACTGAGAATGTATATGAACTAAACCCAATTGATACTATATGTAACCATGTTCAAGAACAAATTTTCAACAACAGTTAAAACAAAACGCAGTTGTCCGTAGACTTTGTTGTCGAGAAAGTCATTTCTTTTTATAAATTTGTTTAAACATCTAAACAATAATATACGATCAAAATAGTAATTTCTTCAATACATGGCTTATTTAGTAGATACAATGATAATGAAGAAAAGTAATGTGCAGATTCTACAAAATCAGTATCAGTAACAAGGCTGAAGAATTGAAAAATGCAACATAAGTTGGAAAACTACTACAACTTTAATATGAGTTACTTTGCTAATTTCAGCTATGTAATCAAATTTGTTAACTTTGGATGAAGAACTTAAATCTTTTGAAAGATAATTCATGAAATTTTGATGAGCAGCCTACCTATTAATTTTGTGTTGTTGAGAGCCTCATAGTTAATGTGCTATGGTCTGAAGAAGTGTTTATAGGTGGGAGGTATCCCTCAGTGTACTAGCCAATTTTGTAGGGCTGAGTTAGACACAGTCTAAATTCAAAGATGGTATTAGAACCTGTTCATTATTCGCTGAACCACTCATTATCGGGTCCCTCAATCACGTTCTAGATATCCAATATCCTGCACATGAGACTGGGTGTGAAGACGTGTGTTGAGAGTGAGGGAAGCTGTTGAGAGTATTACATTGGAGGCCCGATAAAATGTTTATAAGTGGGAGATATCTTTCACCTTAAAAGCCAATTTTGTAAAGTTGAGTGAAGACTCCCTAGGAATCTATAGTAGTGGGTGTTCTCCTATATACCCTTGCCAACAAAAAGTTAAACAAATATCATTTCTCTAAGAAGTATACATAAAAAGGACAAACCATAGCTTGGATGTGATCCACATCTCTTCACGCTTAACTACTCCATTAGCAAACAACTTCTTCAACGCATCACCAATCTACATAACATTTACAAAATGTTAACCGATAGAAATATTACCACAACAGTGTACAAACAAAAAGATTATAAAATACAATCAACATACTGAATGAATTGCAACTATAGTATGGCATAAAATTTGTTGACTATTAGTTCTCTATTCTACCGAATGCTTGCTCAGAAGGAAAAAGACAAAAAAAAGAGTCAAATAGCCCCAGAAAAGGGAAAAAAAGATGACGGTGTAACAGAACTACTCTCTTGAATGAACTTTGGTACATGAATTAAACCCCGGTTTGGATTAGATTCTGACTTATTGGAGCTTCTCAATAGTATTTGATCCTTAACCGCCAAAAAAGCCCTTATAAGCTATAAGTTTATAAGTGGTTATGGAGATGTTTATTATACTGATTTTTCTTCTTTTATACATATGCAATTTGCTTTATGGTCTTGGTACCAGTCAACCAAGCCTATTAAGGTTCTAATCTTATTCTCTTGGCACCTTCATACCTTCTTGGTCCTGTATACAAGAGGTTCAAATTATTTGCATTGCTAAGTTTCTTAAACAATTAATCATAAACTATTAAACTGTATTTCTTATTTTTGATCATTGTTCACTATCAAAGTAAGATAGCTAACAACCATGGTCTAGCGTAAGTAGTTGATGTGTAGTGTAAGTGTTTTAAATTCCGGTTTCCGAATTCAATTCCAACTAAAAAGGTAAGATAACTGACTAGCTGCCAACCATCAGCAAAAGCTTTAAATTTTCATCATTAAAATCTATTGGGAAAAATCTAAGTCCCACATTGGATAGATAAGACTCTTTGATAAGAGTTTAAGAGGAGACACTCCTCACCTTATGAACTGGTTTTTGTAAGGATGAGTTAGACCCCAAATTTCAACATGGTATCAGAGCATGTCGAATTCAAGAGCCACCTACATGTCCACGCACCAAGCCCAACAAGAGTGTCGGGCGTGAGGGGGGGTGTATTGAGAAGATATTTTTGTAAGGATGAGTTAGGCCCCAAATTTCAACAAAATCAAAGAGACAAAAACAAACTAAAAAAGCATTCTTGGCTTATCTTGTCTAGCACAAGATGCAGGGGAAGTTCTATCAAATACAACTAAAACTCAATAACCACTTGAGTCAAACTACTAATTATCTTCTACTTGAATTTGAAAACAATAAAATTAATTAATCTAACTCGAGTTATGAACAATTCATCATTTGGTGGAGCTCATTAACCACCTGAGTCCAATCACTTAGTAAATCTAAAAATTATTCTTGTGACAGAACATAAACACATGTTATCATATCATAGGACTAGTGATATATGTTTATTTGAAAGAAAAAGAAAAAAAGAAATAAAAAAAAAAAAAACTGACCTCCTTTTCATTGCCATAAATTTGAGCACAATCTATATGACGATAACCAACCTGCATTAACATAATAATAATAATTCCAAAACCATAAATTTACAATAATAGTAATAATAAAAACAAAACATGATGTAATAATACAAACAAAACATGATGAAAGAAAAGAATGGAATAAAAACTTAGAAACAAACAAAGAAAGAAACAAACATTGACAGCAGTGGAAATTGCATCATAGATAACACCAGGTGCAGCAAGCCAAGTGCCTAAACCAACAGAAGGTATCTTAGCTCCTGTGTTTAACTCAAAGAATCTTAGATTCTCACTTCCCATTTTTCTGGTGTAACGATTGAACACAACTCAAACTCAAACTCAGACCATAGACAGAGAACAGAGAAAGACAATGAAGTACGCAAGTTGATAGTAACATCAATATCAATCTCAAAACATTTTTTTTATTTATTTCTATGCCACATATGGTAAGTGGTAGACTATAATATTCTTATTTACATCAATTATATTATTTGGATTTTATAAGATTTGGTATTTATAAACATAACGAATTTTGTCTTTGTAAAAAAAATGTTATGTCTTAATTTTTATAAAAAACTAGTTACAAACCCGTGCTTCGCACGGGTTGAATAACGTATCTTGTAAAAAAATTGTTTCAAAGGAAAAATAATCAAATTAAGGAATATTGCACAATTATCAAAATATTTATGAAAGCTCTATCAAGTCTTGATTCATGAAAAGAGGATATACTTTGTTCATGAAACCAGGAAAACATGATAATAATTAAGATGAAACTAATTGGAACCAATGCAGAGTAAATGGCATAGAGATAAAATATTATTAGATATGATTGTTGCTAATGTTTTTTATATAATTAACCTGAACTTTCTTAAAATATTATTAGTGCAATTTATCTCTACATAAACTTCCTAACTCAACTCCTCTGGCAGCTCTATGAACATGTAAAACATTTATTTAGAAAAAGAAATTGATTAGTATTATACGACCAAAGGACTAAAGTTTAAATTAGTAATTTTTTCCACCATGACAATGATAATTTTTTCTCAATCAAAGAAGGGTATCGCCATTTCTGTCCCTCAACAATACCATCAATTGTTGCACAAACAATAAAGGTATCACTCTCCCCAACTTCCTTCGGTTCTGCAATAGACTTCTTTGGATGGAGATGCAAGAAATCTTCATCTATTGATGGTCTACCCCTCAGACCAATAAGCGGCACAATGGAGCTGCTTCCAATTGAATTAACATCCAAACTGATATTGGGGAGTAAACAAATATTAAAAACCACACATATTTAATTAAAACATATATTAAAAACCACAACAATCCAAATAAAATAACTAACCCTTTCTTAAACTCAGCAGCCTCTGATATATCTGGATTGATCATAATTCGGGTAGTATTCATTACATTTTGCAGGGATGCATTCTCTACAAAAATTCAACCAATGACAAAACTGATAAGAATATTCATACATTAAAATTTCAAAATGTTTAGAAGAAATAGACCAAAAACACACCTCTAAAAATCTTCACTTTTGCGAATTGCATAACCAGCACATGCATAACCAGCACAGGCACACCTTCATCAACTTTGGCCATGAGTTGTTTCAAGTGATCCACATAATCTCCAAACAGAGCAGTCTCACATTTCCCACTTGTGACAAAAACCAAACAGAAGTTTAAACGATGGACCCTTCTATAAACAAAACGAAGATAAATCTTGACATGCCTCGTAAAATAATATATCAACCTGTGATCAGTTAGCTGAAGCAAAATCATCTTGGTGATCTTCCCATCCTTAATATACTCCCTTACCTCCGATATTACAGTCAATAAGCCAATGTCATCTAAACAGCAAAAACTATTAAGAAAAGAAAGAGGTAATCATAATAAAAAAAAATGAACAATAACAAAGGGAAGCATAAGGAAAATAAGCAAATTAGGAAGAGATGTAGATAACTCTATGAAAACAACAAACCAATCAAATAATTGTTGTCCACAATTTGATGGTTAACCTCGACTATATTAGTCAAAGTTAATCCAAACATGGGAAGCAAGGGACCCTCAACAACATTCACTTTGGTCCTCATCTGAAAAAACAACTTATAAGTATGGGTAGTTGTCCTGTAAGAACCACTGCTAGGAGCAACTGAAAAATAGGACATCTTATACACCTGACCTTCAACCAACTTCTTATGGAAAAGGTACAACAATTGTTTTCTGACAGTCGTGTGAATCTTAACACCCTTTTTAGATGAACAGACAAAAAGGCGTTAAAACAAAATATTAAACAAAACCAAATAAATAGCAATACAAACCTTCTCATCAACAAACACCATCTCAATCGAATTGATCTGCCCTGGATGAAGAAAATTTGGCACCTCCCACAAACGAACAACACGAAGCATGAATCTCCAAGACTGATCCCTTCCAGGAACAACATCAGACATTAAATGAAAGTTGCGATCAGACTCACACAGTTATTTGATTGTGCACATTTTTATCCTTTTTCTAAAGTCTTGTAGAATGTCATGACGTTTAGGCATAAAAATGAACTAAAAATCAAGTTGAAAGAAAAAAGATATTAATATTTTGTTGAATTTTTATGGTTGTGCACATTGTTTATCCTTTTTTCTGCCATGAGATTTCAATTCATTAACCATGGCAATATGAGAAACAATGGCAGAAAGTGAAAAAAGAGTAAACAATACAATATTTTTGCAACAACAACACACGAAAGCACGCTAGAGAAGTAGCCGCAAAGCAATTATATTGTAGTGAAAGAAAAATATGAAATGTATCAATCAAATTCTCTACTGAATCAATCCAAAAAGAATTATATAAGTAATGAAGCTATTCATAAACTGTGTGTAGCAGAATTTGTATCTAGCAAGAATAAATTTGTGGTAGAAGTAAAAAAAAAAAATCATGATATGAATAACATAGCTATGGTTGTGATTGCCACGGTCATTGCAATAGGAGCTAACATTGATAAATTTTGGAACGATATGAATAAAAAAATTGTTCAAGATATTCAAATGATTAAAGAAAAAAGATACTATAAAGGTGATGTCAAAAATAACATGTACTCCTAAGTAGTGTAACTAATTTAGTGTATTTTTTTTAATGTAGTAGCAATGGTTGATGACAATTCAATCAGGTAGTTGTCTTCATTCCAAATTTATGACCATATATAAAATTTATAAATGAGTAAAACTATCTGGAAAATAATCACTTGCATTATCGGTCGTGCTTTGAATTTGGGTACATCCACTGTCAAGTGTTCTGCTTATGTAGCATTTTTAGGTCTGGAAAGCACAAACAATGGAGGTTGTGATAACAGTGATTTTTAAGTCAAGAGATTGCAATCGTTGTGATAACAGTGGAGGTCGTAATCGTTGATGTCATAAATAATGATGAAGCTGGTGTAGCTTCAAATCGCAGAGACACCATGATGTATTGTAATAATAGATTTTCTTACCATAGCCTTGACGTACAAAAGCACCAGAAGTAACACACAAAAATTCTTCAATCTCTGAACTCAACGTTGCAACAACCTAACAACCCTCTTCAATCTCATTTTCCTACTGCAACAACCTAATTCAGAATATCAGAAAATTTCTACTGAACATCTATCAAAATTCATGACAACACAAAACATAAAACATGCAAAGATGCAAGTGAAAACGTCATCACAACACAAATCCACAATCTCGGCACAAAATGCAACCAAAGTTCAAATCGAAACCCAAAAAAAATTCGGAAAGGGAAAAACATCAACATTCAATCGAAGACACATAACAATGATTATACAAATAACAAATAAAGTTAATTTAATCATGGTTCTCAATTAATCAAAGGAAGAGGAAGTAACCTTTGATGAAGACGAAACCGAAAATTGGAGGAAGAAAACGGTGGAGATCGATATGTTCGACGGCGAGGTCGATGACGGTGAGAGCAAGATCGCGGGTGAGAGAACATGTTTTTTTTAAGGTTCTATGAAAATTAATATAAAATTTTGAATATATTTATAAATTGGATTAAAAAAAATGAGGTGGCAAGAAACCAAATCCTCATATTATTGAATTACCAAAATGCCCCTATGGAGGGCATAATGGTAAAATCAGCTAGTATTGATTTTAATAAATAGTTAGTAGATTGGGTTAAATATGTTTTTGGTCCCTACATTTTACGCTACTTTGAAGAATAGTTCCTACAATTCAATAAATGTTTTTAAAATCCCTACATTTTACTCCGTTAGTGACATTTGGTCCCCGCCGTCTATTTTGTTAACGGAACGCTGATGTGGAATATTGTGGGCCCATTTTTTTAAAAAGTTGGCAACTTGGCATGTGTAATTATAAAATAAAAAGAATCCTATTTTTTTAATATTTGTTATAAACTTAAAATTATTTTGAAACTGAAGATAAAAAGAAGAAAAAAAAATTCAATCCCCTTTAACCTTTACTTTTCCTCACTTCCCGTAATTTTTCCTAGAGTTGTTGCTCTTTCACAAGCTCACTTCTCCTTCTACCTACTCATGCTCTATCAGTTTTTTGATTTATTTCTTCAACTTCAATAATCAAAACCCAAAATTGAAAAGGAAATCTAATTACAGAACCTCTCGCAACAATTTCATCCGGCGGCAACAACCCATCGTCGTCATCGATGGCAGTAGAGAGGAGATAGAAGAAGAAAAAGAAGGATACAGTGGTGTTAGGTGAAGATGATGGATAGGAAGACAAGGAGATTGATGGTGGTGGTGGAGAGGACATAGAAAAAGGAGAAGGATACGGTGGTGTTGGGTGGTAATAATGTTTTTTTTTTTAATTTTAATTTTAATTTTTAATGCCACATCACCATTCTGTTTGGTGACTGGGAATAATTTGACGGCAATGACTATTTATGCTAACGGAATAAAAATGTAGGGATTTTAAAAACATTTATTGAATTGTAGGGACTATTCTTCAAAGTGGCATAAAATGTAAGGACCAATAACATATTTAACCCTAAAAAATTTCATCACGCAATTTTAGTTTCTATTAAATTAAAATTTATTTATATTTAAATTTTTAAATTTATAATGGTTTTTTTACATAAATATTAAGAACATTATAAGAAACACTTTTATAAAAAAATTATATGTTTATAACATGTGATCGTACCTTATCAGAAGGTGAATGTCGGTGCTTGGTTGAGTGAGGTGGTTCACGGTGGTAGTTTGTACTTCCGGTGAGCGTTGGACCGAATGGGAGGTGTGTACCTGCAGACACTTCAATGCTCAAGTCAGTAGAGCTTAGAATGAGGGTTTTAGAGTGAAAAAGATTCTACCTTGAAGGCTACGAGGAGCCTCCTATTTATAGAGGTGGGTGAATGGAGAGCCGTTGTGAGGCACACATGTGACCGGCGGTTACGAAATTGTAAGAAGTGTAACCGCCGGTGAGATATACATGGGAACGTGAGAAAAGAGACGTTATTGTTGGTTTGAACAGATCTTGTTTGTAGGCATGGCAATGGGGCGCGGTGGGGACGGGTTTTACACAAAAAAATTTCTAAACACAAAAATTTCACGATTAAAGTAATAAATATTTAGACTTAAAATTTTAAGCTAATTTTTTGTGGAGGAACTTTGTATAAAAATAAGTATGAAAAAAATCATTTAAAAATATAAAAGTTTTAGCATAATTAAACAAATTTTAATTTTACAAGGACTAAAACCATGTATTGAAACATCTTATGGGAATTACCAAAACATGTCACTATTTTACAATGACTAAAAACAAAATAGACTATATTTATAGAGATAAAAAAAAAAAAACTTATTTAATCCATAATACTTCTTTCAACCATTTCCGAAAAGGTACATGCCTAGAATCATGGAAAGTTAAATACTAAATCGTAATAGCAAATCATACATGATTTGACCAACGACACTTCATAAAGAGGTGTGAAATTGTCTAAAAAGTGATTTTGTCAAAAACTTACTTAAACATAATAAAAATTATTCAAAATTCATTTGTTATAAATTAAAAAATTAATTTTGATATTTTATAACTTAGATATTCATAGTTAAAGATTTTTTTTCATAGTTAAAGATTTAACATTATAAAAAGTGCATACTTTTTTGTCAAAAAAAAAAGTGCATACTTTTATCAAATAATATGTCTCTCAAAAATAATTTTTTTTAGAAACGATACAATATATTTTCGTTTTAAGGATTTTTTTTTAAATCTATTATAAAAAACATTGTATCAAAATGATGAAATACTTAAAATAATTTTTTACGATATGCTATTCAAATAAATTTTTCATTTAAAGTTTTCTTTAAAAAATTCATTGTTAAAAAAACTATAACAAAAAGGTAATATATTAATACATTTAAAAAAGATATAACAAACGAACCCCTACATCAAAAAAAAAAACCCTAAAATTATCATATACAAATGTGTCAAATATCATAAAAGCTTAGGCTCTGATTATGTTGTTGATCATCGCAAGAAAAAACAATGTCCATGGCGACCAATTTATTGATTTTTAGTGTGATCGTTGTATTGTTCAGTTTCTCATTTTCTTTAGATGCTCTTATACATGTTCAACATCTTGTTTTTTAGAAGCAAAACTTGATTTAACAATATGAATTTAATTGTATGGTCATGCAAACTTGAACATATATTAGCATATCCAACTGTTCTCTTATATTTTTTTTTTTTTTTTTTACAAGTTCTCTTATACTTTGTTATCATCAAAACTTTTGAGCCATTGTACAAAACTCATTTTGGTTCAACAAGTTGAGCTACCCAACCCTACGAGTGCTATTTCATTGTTATGATGAAATATATTAATGAAATTTTGGATGTAACTAGAAAAATTATGAATTTCTAATGATACCAAATTTTTATTTTATTTGATTTATATATAGATCAAATATAAGATAGATTAAAATGAGGGTATAATAGAAAAAAAAAATCCAAAAATCGACTTTATTAAGTGTTACTATTTCAAAACGACACTTAAAAACGGCACGTATTTTTAACCTTTGATATTATTCACATCTAATGCCTATAATTTGTGTCAATTTAGTTATTCACTCTCCCTAAAAATATATATATATATTACGTTCTCCTCTCAAAAATAAAAATAAAAATATATATTAGGTTCTATTTTTTAAACAAATCCTGGATTGATCCACTTAATCTAATAACCTAGTTTGCCGTCACTTGCTCTCCAAGAAACCTAGTTTTTGTTTTCATCCATATCCCTATTTAAAGTGCTCATCGAAGGTATCAACATAATTTCATCAAAGAAACCTAATTTTATTTCATCAAAAAACCTAGTTTTGGTTTGATTTAAAGTGCTCATCGAAGGTATCAACAGAATTTCATCAAAGAAACCTAATTTTATTTCATCAAAAAACCTAGTTTTGGTTTGAGTTCTCTGGCGAGTTTTCATCAAAAGCATCAACAGAATTTCATGTCAAATTGTCAAAAAAAGGATTTAATGTCAGGTGCACTTCTTCTCATCATCATAGAATATTATTAATTCGTTTATTTTCTATATTATATTATCTTCATACTCAAAGATCAAAACCTCTCTCACACAATAGTTTCACCGATATCAGTAACATCTCTTAAATTTTTGATTGCAGAAGAAAAATATGCCAAGAGTAGAGAGAAACAGGAAGAAAACTATTTGGGAAGTAAGGAGTTACAAGAAAACTATGCTTTTATTGAAGGGAAAGATGAAAACTATTTTTAAAGTAAGGGGAAAAAATTCGGAAGAAAAAAGTAACAATCATATAGGGAAAGACATGATAAGTGTGTTATCAGATGATATTTTGCATTGCATAATATCTTATCTTTCTATTGATGATGTTTTGAGAACAAGCATTTTATCTAATAGATGGATAAATTTATGGAAGAATGCATTGCACCTTGATTTTGATTGGACTCGCATGAACAAATCCTTGTTTTTAAATCCAAAATATGTCACTAAACAAGATGCTATCAAATATGCTGAAATTGTTAACACTATATTGCTTCAACACGAAGGTAATTTCGTTAGTTGTTGCTTCAAACATTTGCCTGAATGTCTTGTTCTTGGAGATGTGAAAGCTTGGGTTGAGTTTGTTTTCGAGAGAGAAAAGGTAAGTTATTTGAGTTTGGAGTGTAAGCCTTCAATTCATGTATTTAACAAAATTTTTGTGATGACTGAATTTAAGCCTAAGGTATTTTCGAATTTGTGTTCGCTTGAGCTGACAAATTATCAACTTCAAAATTCGGTTATAACCGCATTTGAAAGTTGTGAAAATTTGAAAATTTTGAAGTTGAGGAATATATTTATGGAAAATACTACCATTAATGGAATTTTGGAAAATTGTGTTGGTTTGGAGAAGTTTAGTCTCCTATACTCAAAAGGGTTCACTAGTCTCAAAATTGAAAACCGAAGTCTTAAAACTTTGGAGCTTACGTGGTTGAATGTTAGTGAGATATATGTTAATGTTGAGGAGCTTCAAGTTTTGGTGATTGATTCTTTAAGTTGCCCTCCAAAGAGTCTCAGAATTTACTCCGAAAAACTCTTGAGATTCTCTTCTGCTTGCAATCAAAGCATTCTGAAAACTCAAGATATTCTAGAAAATTGCAGTGATCTTTTTGTAAGTCTTCTCCAACTCTATTAATTTCTTCTATGCTTATAATTTGTAGTTTCTGTTATGATAATTCAATATTTTTTATGATCCTTGATTAAATTTGGTCATCAAAGTATGTAACTTTGTGCTATTTGAGTTTTCAGTGTTGATTTCTTAGTTTAAAGGTTCTGTTTGAGTTAAGATGAAAAAAAGGGCTGAAGTTTGGTTAAAGCATGAAAAGGGCTGATATCTTAGTTTAAATATTTTTCTTGAAAAGTGTTTATTTTTCTTTAGATATAATACGTAGTTGTGCTAACTATCTCTTCAATGCAGGAATCTCGATCGATCAACATTTTTCAAAATCTTTCGGCCTTGTCAATTGATTTGGATTTGAATAACATAAGAGAAGCTATGGCACTTTCGTATGTACTAATGTCCTGCAACAAACTCAATACTCTAGAAATTACTATACCGGTATGTCTCTAGAAAACTTACTATACATTTATACTTTAATCTTTATGTAGTTAATTTTTTTTATTGAATATTTATATTAGATAATAACATTTTATGTGCATAAAGATTATAATGCTTGAAATGTATTTGTGTTTTACAGGTACAGAAAGCTTCAGTTTCCTCTATTGCTTCCGATCACGATGCTTTGCCATATTCTAAGTCAATGTTCTGGGAGACACGAGAAACGTTCTATTTTGAACTCTATAAAAAGCTAAAATTTGTTACACTGAGGGGATTTACAGGCAAAGAGCAGGAAGTGAAACTTGCCAAACTTTTGATTACTAGAGCCAAAATGATGGAAAAGATGTACGTAATTTGTGATTCGATGATTGTGGACGAGGCAAAAGATCTACTATCGCTACCAAGAGGTTCAAGTTGTCTTTCCATCATATTAAAGTCAGAAAAAAAAGAATGGAATTGGGAACTCTGAAATTAAGAATTGATCTATCTCGTATCACAGGTAATTATCTTAACTTCTAACCAATGATTTGCAAATTTTTGTGTTAGTGTGATGTGATTTTTGTGTGGAATAGAACTGGAACTTGCTACTGTGTGTGTTATTAATTGTTGAAATTTGCACTTTATTTTGATTTCCTTGACAGAAAGAATATATGCATCTAAGTAGCTATAAAATTTGATTTTCAATAGGGAAGAGTTGTAGAAGTGGATATGAGGATAGAATGAATGGTTAAATTTGAGCATTTCTTAGGCTGCACTGTATTTTGTTAAAATGAGTTAATCTCTAGTAAGAGAACTTTGACATTTCTTATGAAGTCCCTTTCATATAATTAGATGAATTTATATATGATTATGCAGAAATTGTTTCCATATGCATAAATTATTAAAGATTGATATCATGAATAAAATAAAATGATTGAGGTAGAAATGAAATCTTAAGCTTATGGAGTTTTCTTCAAAATTTTAACAGAAAACCTAGATTTTTTTTTACCAAGTTGCAAAACCTAATTGCTAAGAATATCTTTAAGTCGTTTTACGTTATATTGAAATGGTTTATGTTGAGTTATAAATTGTGCATTTGAATTATCATAGTTTGTGTTTATGTTTTTTTTAGTATAATAACAAATCTTTGTTTGTTTTTTTATGTAGGTGTTTGCACTTCGTTTATACGGGTAGTTGATGAGCTGACAAAAGGTGAAATTGAATATGAAGTTGAGGAGTAGTCATCTTGATGTGATAGCATAGATAGTTATTATTATTTACTTGGTTTTGTCATCATGTTGACTAACTTTGTTATATATGTCTTGGAGTGTTTAGAATCATGTCTGAGTTATTCTAGGATTTTATATGATTGTTTTCCATGTTTGATTAGATGACTTTTTATTCGTAAGTATCTTGATTTTGGATCAAAATTGTCTCGTAATTTTAATTTATTTATAACATTAATTTCTTTTGGGAGTAAATGGTGTCACATAAGTCACTTAAACCGCAAAAATCAGACAATTTAGGAACTTTTCTCATTGTTTGTGAGTTTAGGAGATCTATAGTTTGAATTGTACGACTAACATTTTTTATTTTCCTCTAACCCCTTACAAACTAACCAATAACACTTAAAAAAATTAGTTTATAACCATCATGTGCCACCAAATTGAAAATCAACTGTATTTTTAAGAGATAAACGAAAACTTGTCAAAGATATTTCATTGTGTTCATATGGAGGAGGAGTACTTTGAAAACATCTATTTATGTTAAGTCGAGAATAGTTCTACAATTTTATTACACTGTTTTTATTTTTTATTTATGGGCCAACAAATAATAAAATAAATCAATCACGTTGGTCAAAAAAAAAAATCAATCACAAACACAAACACATTAAATTCGATAAAAGGAAATTATAGCTCAATCTCTTCAAAAACAACTTCGTAAATAGTCAGAATTACATCAACACCCTGAAAACTTGCAGGACTCTCAATGCGGTGTACAGTTAAAACTCTATAAATTAATAATGTCAGGACCGGAGAAATTTATTAATTTAGAGAGTTATTAATTTATCGATAAATTAATAATTATTAATTTAAAGAGTTTTTAAGTAATTATACTGTACATACCAAACAAAAAGGCAAATTAATCTATGCCTCTTAGAATTACGTTGCAGCGAATCTTAGGACTCAACGTAAATTAGTAATTACTGTGTTCATATGCATTGGAAATCAATAATGACTTTTGAAGTACAGTAAATGTAAACAAGAGGAACAAATGTGTTCAATGTATTTTTTTTCAGTTTCTATGAATTATTAATTTATGAATTTCTTGGGACCGAAAATTATAAAGGGATCTCCCGAAAAATTATTATCTTATTATTTTATCGAGTTTTTCAATTTTTTACATTGGCCCAAGTCGGGACCGGACAAATTTATTATTTTAGAGAGTTTATTAATTTACCGAGTATTAATTTAAAGAGTTTCTACTGTACTTCACATAATTCACCATCCCAAAATTCTTCAATAGTCCTATAGGGACCATATTTCTCATGAACATATGTTTCTGCCCTACGTAACCTTTCCTGTACAAGTAAAAATTTCATAAACTGCATTAACACTTTTCTTAAAAAATGTAAAAAAAAATAAAGAAGCCTTATATATAAGAATGGAGGGAGTATGTTTCAAGCATTAGTCACTATAAAGCATGACTATGGATCGAAGATGGTCTTAGTGATCCACAAAAGTTGTACAAGTAAATATGAAATATTATTGAACTACATTTACCTGTTCAATTTCAGAGAGCTTGGTTATTAGGTCTTCAGGTATAGACCAATTAAAAATATCAAAATTTTCCTTGATTCTGATATCACTAGTGCTCTTTGTAATTACACTATGCCCCATTTGCAAGCCCCATCTAAGAGCCACTTGTGCTGGAGTCTTCCCCAATTTTTCAGAAACCATTTTTATATATGGTTGGATGATTGATGATCATACTTTTATCTTCCCACCGTAAACCAATTAAAATATCATACATTTTAATGTTACAAATATTAGCCAATTAAAATAACTATTTTTAAAAATAACACCATCTCAATACGTCCCAAAATGATTTTCAACTCGTTGAATTTAATTAAGAGAAATGATATTTTGACAACCATTTTGTGACAACCTATGTGACAACTTTATCTCTCATACTCACATTTTACTTTCTCTCTCTATTGCTTTGGTTTCCGTGTCACTATCTACTTTTCTTTGTAAATTAGTGGTTGTCACAAAAGTTGTCACTCAAATGATTGTTCATATAACACACCTCTTTAATTAATTACACCTGAAGTACAATAACTATTCTTTCTAACGGATGTATATTTGCATGATTTTTTTTTTGGTGGCGTATATTTGCATGAATATATTGTTATCTGTAGGGTCGTTTCTAGAGTTTTTCAGACCTGAGAAAAATGCCGCTTTCAAAAATGGGTCCAACCATGGACCTCTTAGTTCAACCTGTTGTACTAGGTAATGTAACTGGTTGATATAATAATAAAATTAAAATGGAAAAATGATACCCTTTTTCTTTGCTTGTTACAAGAGAATGCCCTTTACTGTGCCTCCATCTCCATGGTTACCACCCCTTTGTAGTTCCCCAACACACACACATTTTTAATTTGCAAGTTAAAGTGAAGTAAGGAATGCAATGGAAATAGTGCTACATGGTAAGGAATAGGATAGTTCACAAATGGGTATTAACAGTTTCTTCAAATTAGATCTGATTTCTTCAAAAAAAAGGGTATTAACAGTTTATTGTTTCCAACATGTTTGATTAGAACTTGTAAGTTTTAATTAGATCTGATTTACCAAGTTTTCGGTAGAAATAAAACAAACGAGTATTTAACATTTAAAAATTGTGAAAATATGAATTTAATTTGACAGTAAGGATAAACCCACCAGTGATCAAAGAATGGAAGACGGTGGTGGAAAAACTACATTTTTTTTATTTTGTTTTTTTCTTTAGTTTTTTTGGGAGAACAAAGAAACTGACTAATATATAATATGTTGTATATTATTAATTAATTAATAGTTAATTAAACATAGAAACAGGTTTATCAGAATCAAGAAAGGTACTTGGACTGAGGATTACGTCGAAGATGATACAACATGTGGAGAAGAAGCAGATAAAAAGAGTATAATGAAAACAAATAAAATAAAAAATTGTAACAGGTTATGGCAGGTTAAATTGGAGAGGTTCAAGCTTGGACCTTTAAAAAGAGGTCCATATTAGAGGGACCCCTTACATAATATGTCATAAATTATTTTTGTTCATTGTTGTGATTTTTTTTAAACACACTCATTGTTGTGATTTTATTAGCTCGTCATTTTGTTTTTTTCGTTTTTCGCTACCAAATAAATGTTTTCTTAAGCAACATTTGAAAATAAATCAAATACTCCATAAACACCAAAATAAAATAAAATATCGGAGAAGTACATAACAATAGGACTTGCGAAGTAGATAAAATTTTAGCATCTAAGAAGGTTGACTTTACTACATTAAAAAATAGAGACTAAAATTTTAGCACCTAAGAAATTTTAAATATATTGATTGAATATTTTGCAATCATTTCGATCAGCTCAAGAAAGATGACATTACTATATTGATATAATTTAATTTTTTGAAACCTTTGAAAGACAAGATTAAGATTAATTTATCTAGTAAACACATTTTCAACTAAAATATAATTTGTTTTGTTATAAAATTATCTCAATTTCTTGGATAATAAATATCACCAATATTTTTAGAGAAATACTATATGGTGTGACATGCAGCACCCACGAATTGCACGACACGGTCTGTAGCACGTGCACTTTCCATTTTTATTGTTTATTTTTAAATTTTATTTTTACTCATTCTGATTATTTACCATAAACAATAAATATATGCAAAAGAGAAAGCATTTATGTCCTTGTCTCTATCACATGACCGCTTCGCATAGCAGAGCTTTGTTTTGTGGATACTATTAGCCTCAATCGACATCTCACAACTTATCATTGTTGTTATCTCCATAGTTGTTGTGGCCCTTGTCTTCATTGCTTCCATTGTTTCTGTCTTCAAAGATACCAAATAGAGACACCGTACAACCACTACTCCATACTTCTCATATTGTAGCAATTTTCATTTCATTATAAGATTCCAAATCATCAAATCACTTTGCTTTTGATTACATAAAAAGTATTTGCTGCGAGATTTAAAATGCCTGAGTTTTGCTGCACCGTCGTTGAGTCACATAGTTGCAATACAAAAGAATATAGGGTTAAACTAGACATTTTGTATGAAATAGAATTTAAGAGATGGTTCCATCAAGACGCCAGATAGTTCGCGGGATATGCACGACAATTGTGTCGTGCTATTCATCATTTTCCATATTTTTAATATAAGTGAGGCACATTGTTAGGAACAAAGGGCCCAAAAAATATCACAAATTTATTTGATAATAATTATTTTGGCACATTATTAAGAACAACCAATTTTTTTTATAGGGAGAGTGTATATAGAAATATTTTTACTAAACGGGAGTCTATATAGCAAATCGTAAAAAGGGCCAAAAACATTAACATGTTTCAACTCAGTCATTCATCATGTCAATATTTGGAACCTTTTGGTGAACTTTGCTATATATACCCCATATAAACCAAGTATTTCTATATACACTTCCCACCATAAAAAAATTTGGACCCTCTACCGACATGGACCCTAGTCCATTGCACCCCCGACCTATGTCTAGGGACGGCCTTGGTTATCTAATTGATTTATGTCGTGTTTAAAATTGTGACCAGTTCAACTGAAATTGACATTGAAATATCATAGATTTTTTTTATTAACTCTCTGATTCTTAGACAAGGGGTTTATTAATTTTAAGTTCAATTAAAAAGTGAGTAAAATTTGATTGATAATCCCCTCAACCATAACTTCGTCGGGGTTTTCTGAGACCATATACACGTTCAATCCTTCGTGGATACTATGGTTTTGGGAGAATTCCATACAATCTTGGTTTGGTCTCTTGCAAATGGAGGATGATCAAGAAGAATAAGGTTTAGGATCAAATTTTTATCAATAAATAAACCCATGTGCCTTGCCTTCGGGACCCACTCTCTAAAATCCAAGTCATAGTCTATGTGTGGCAATGAGGCAAATGATTCCGGCTAAACATTGTTTAGCATATGGTCCATTTTTTTTAGCATAATCTACTTTTAATTGTTGCAAAATAAGGGGGATAGAGAAATGACAATTGCTGTTCTGACATTCAATGTGTCTTAGAAACACAAGTAAATGAACAAAAAACTCAGTGGCAGTTAACTGTTGCCGATTTTCTAGTTATAAGTCTGTGGTAATTAACTACTGTTGGGGGTATTTTAGTATTTTATTTGTGTTTTTAGGAAGTATTGAAAGTCAGAAAAGCAATTGTCTAGAGAAATAGGGGTGTGAATAATGTTAATAGTTATTTTGGGTTGGGGGATAATTCTCAAGCCCATTCTACCCAACGGCTAGAATCACAATACCTTTCTGAATTTTGCTCTCCGCCCTGCACTTTTCGCTCGCGCCCTGCAGCCATTCCGAAAATACCCCTGCGCTAGTTAACTAGCGCAAGTGTAAAAAACAGGACTTAATTTTTAAACATGCGTGACTTAAGTCACGCTGCGTGAGTTAACTCACGCAGAAATTAACACTTACGTTAACTCACGTAGGTATTGTTTTTCATATTCAGTAACCATCATCTTCTTCATCTTGTTTTATTTATTTTTCTTCATCTTCTTCCCTCATATCTTCTTTATCTTCTTCATGAACCAACTGCTCAATCAATGAATGGAGGGCTGAAACATGAGGTGCCTCCAGGTACTTCTAAATTGGAAAAATAAAATAAAATTTCCACAAGCTCACATACGTATCTTTAAGGAAAATGTATTTATTTTTCCTTTCTGGTATCCAAAGTAACTTTGTAAAAGCCCATGCTTAACATTTCAGAACTATTTAGTAAATAAACATTTCAACTCTTTTTTTTGTGACAATTCAATTCTAATACTCTACTGACTTTCTTTTTTGGGATAAATATTTGTTGATTGCTTTCTTTCTCTTTTGTGTGGATATTTGCTAAATAGATATGAGGGAAGAAGATAAAGAAGATATGAGGGAAGAAGATGAAGAAAAACAAATAAAACAAGATGAAGAAGATGATGGTTACTATGTGAATATGCTAAATACCTACGTGAGTTAACTCACGTAAGTGTTAATTTCTGCGTGAGTTAACTCACGTAAGTGTTAATTTCTGCGTGAGTTAACTCACGCAGCGTGATTTAAGTCACGCATGTGTAAAAATTAAGTCCTTTTTTTTACACTTGCGCTAGTTAACTAGCAAATGGGTATTTTCGGAATGACTGCAGGGCGCGAGCGAAAAGTGCAGGGCGGAGAGCAAAATTCTACCTTTCTAGAGTAGAAGATGGGAGACTTGGTTCGGTAATGCACCTAGTCTTGGTTCCTATTCTTCATTAATCCTAGAGTATTACTTTTCCCACCCTATGCCTTTTCTAGCGTGCCCTATTTTTTTTTCCAAAATTACCCTCAGGACATTCCGGATTATATAATCCAGACACATCCGGACTATATACTCCGGATTGTACCAGTGCACAGAACTGAAACAGATTTGCATGTCATTGTGATTTTTATCATTTTTTTTCTATAAATCATTATATATGTTTGTATAAAAGACAATTAACTTAAATATTATATCAAAAAATGATTATATATATCATTATACCAAAAAAGAATTGAATTTATATCATTACACATTTCACCTAATGATATACATTTCAACTAAACTAATGATATATATCTAATCTATGACGCCGAAAGATCAATGGGACTATCATCCACCTCAACCTTCACACCAGGAACAGGACCAGCACCAACCCTCTCATTGGGATCAAGATTTTCAATAATGTACAATTCTTCATCATCTTCTATCACCGCTACACTCGCCGTCCGACTTAGCTCATTATAATCTGCCATCCGGCTGGCATATCTATCATACAACGTGATCAAAAGTTAATCGCCTAAAAATCGACTAGGGAAAGATTTATATACACATTACCTTTGCATTCAGTCGAAAATGATGATGTTAACCTCCCTTGATGGCCAGATTGCTGCTCCAAACCATAATTTCGCCCTAAATGGAGTGTTTTTTTTAGAGGTGTAGGGAGTGTTTGTGATAAAGGTGGTCTGCTTCAGCTAGGTTCTGGAGAACTATATATAACCTAGCTGTCCGGATTCCGTATTCCGGAAAGAAAAAAAACGACTATTTTCCCGCTCGGTTTAAATATAGGGTGTGCGGATTTTCTACTCCGGAATATAACCATTGTGTCCGGATTTTGTTTTCCGGATTGTATTTCACCCTGACCAAACCAAAGTTTCGCAAGTTCCATGAAGTAGGGTGATTTCCTAATCTTTTCGGATTATATGATCAAAATATTGTCCGGATTATAAAGTCCAGATAAAGGGTAATTTGGTCAAAATCACAGGGCGCGCGAGAAGGCAATAGGGTGGGAAAAGTAAATCTCTTAATCCTATTGTGGTCCTTGGGCTCATACGATTGTGAGTAACTCATCTTCATCTCTTTCCTCATTTTTATTCTGGTAAATCTTCTCAATGAATTTTTTGCACAAGGTTTCGATACGGGAAAATTCGAAGAGTTTTCATTTCAAGAAACCTTTTTTCTCTCCCTCCATTATCTATTGAGCTTCCCCAAGGAGATCGCTTTTTATTAGAAGGGGAAACATATCGCTCTAGTGACTACCGTCATTGGTGATTTAGAAGTTTCTGCTTCGTTAGGAGTGACTAAAGACCAAATGGCAAGAACTATAGCTGACTCTCAGCTAATGTCGGGTAGTTCAACTTTTATTTTCTCTATTGTTATTCAACTCAAATGTGGGAAACACATCCCCATCACTCAAGGGGTGGAGTTTTCTAGGTTTTTAACATAGCTATCTATATTTGATGTTATATTTAATGGGTAGTTTATTCAGAGGTTCTAATAGTTTTGCAACAGTGGCAGTGCCAAAAAAAATCATATCATCAAGGTACAAGAGTTGTTTATTGAGGGCACATAGGTAGTCAGGTAAAGAGGATAGGGAGTTGGGTAAAATGGTAGATGATAATATGGTTTATTAATGTTTGAGGGTTAGGGGATGATCAAGAAGAATAAGGTTTAGGATCTGATTTAATTTAACCATCTTGACTTAATTCCTATTCAAGAAACTAAGATGGGATTAACAGATGTTTTCTCTTTCTAAGTGCATCATTTTGTAGGTGTGTGTCTTGAGTGGGGGGGTCTTGAAAACTTGTTGGAATTTAAACTCACTTTTTTTACTATGAAAAGACAGGTGTCTCTGACCATTGTCAGTGGGATCAACTGGGTGTGTTCCATTGCCTCTGGTGGGTTCACAGTCAGTGGGCTCTTTCGAAGGATGTCTCTGACCATTGTTCTCTGGTTCCAAGATATTCTTCGTAGTTATGGGGAACCAAATTTTTTGATTTACTAATTATTGGCTTGTTTATCGTGAATTTCCGAATGTGGGTTTTATGATGTTAGAGGGTTCATTGTTATGGATTTTAGTCTGTGGAGAAATTAGAGGCTTACAAGGACGATTTTAAGAGGTGGGGGTAAGAAAGTGTTTAGTAATATTGATTTGAGGTTGAGTTTCTGATTGATTTCATCAAAGAGTTAGTTACAAAGGCAAAAAAGGTACTTTTAACATTGGAGGAGAGTGCGCCTTGAACCAAAGCTTTCACTAATTTGTGGGATCTTTTAAGATGCAAGGGTGCCCAGATGTTTCAAAGGTCTCATTCAAGGTTATCAAAATCGGGACTTTACTTCAATTCGAAAGGGAGTAGCAAAATCGGGACTCGTAAAATCGCAGTCAAAATCGAAGGATTTTACTCAAGGACTTTTGTAGAATCGATATATGATAGCAAAGTCGGGACTCATAAAATCGCAATCAAAATCGAGGATTCTACCAAAACAAAAATAATGCTAAATATATGTTATAAATTGCATATAGTCATAAATGATTAAAGTTCAAAGTACACAAAATACATATACATAAATGACTCAAAGCATAGATGCAAATATTCTTTAGTAGTCATAATAATGGTAAATATCCTAGACAAAATACTTAAAGGAAAATCCTAAATGCCTGACAAAATACTTGATCACAAGTGAGTAAGGCTATTAAGTTTCAAGGCAAAGACTAGAGGCCTAACAAAATATTTAATGGCAAAGCTTATATGTAATCATAAGTCACGAATAAATCGCCAATTATATGAACAATCTCGTGTAACTATTGAGGAAGTGTGGGGGAAGTGAAAGAATGAATTTTTTTGGCCTTTTGAGTATTTATAGAATCGGGACATGGATTTAAATCGGGTCAATTTACAAATCGGGTCAAAAATTGACCCTTATCAAAAAATGAACAAAATCGTTCAAAATCCATCAAAATCTTGCGATTTTGAATGGAGTTCACGATTCTGTGCGATTTTGATAGGATTTTGCCTGTTTTTTGGACTTTGCTATGGATTTGAGTTGTTGAAGCTAGATGTGTGGAAAAGGTGGTCGATGTTTCAGAGGAGGTTGCTGGTTTATTCTCATGGAACTTCACTGAGAGGATATGCATGATCTCCGGTTGATAAATGTCATTGAGTTTTAGGGGGTTTCCTTTAAAGAAAACTTGTCTGTCTTGCTCAAGTCTGTTGAAGAAATTGATGAGGCATTGGCTAGCAGTGAGGGAAATAAGAGCCTATGCTTAAATGGTTTTAATTTTTCATTCTTCAAGAATTTTTGGAGACTTAAATGGGGAGATATTGGGCTGATTTTTGAGCAAATTTTTGCGCATGCTAACTTGCCTTGTAGCTTCTCGTCTTATGTTGTCACCCTGATTCTGAAAGTATGCTCTCCTCTAACAATTAAGGACCTTAAGTTGGTATCTCTCTTAGGGTCCCGATATAAGCTAGTGGCTAAAGTCTTTGCTTATGGATAAGATAATCTCTTCCAACTAGCCAACTTTCATCAAGGGGTGGAAATTAGTTGATTGGGTGGTGGAATTGAATGAGATAATTTATCTTTCCAGGAAGACAAGGAGAGAGTGTCTTATCTTCAAGGTGGATTTTGAGATGGTTATAACTTGATTAATTGGAGATTTCATGATTATAAAGGTTTTGGATCTAGGTGGCATAGTTGGATTGTGTCTTCTTTAGGAATATTTTTTTTAATGGATCGAATCCTAAATGAAGAAAACAACATTCAAAAAGGGTTGAAGCAAGGAGATCATCTAGCCTTTTATCATGCTTGTAGTGGTTGAGATTTGAGTGGAGCGCAATTTGTGGACAATCTCGAGACTTTGAAGGCAATTCTCTATGTTTTGAACTAGCCGTTCAGGAATATTTAGAGGTACAGTTGTATCTTGACAATTTTCGTTAAAAAGAATTTTAAAAAAAAATTCAACATCACTTGGTTATACCTCCAAACATATAGACACTTACATACAAAAAATTACATTTAGTGACAGATATTATCTTAAATAAAAGTATTATATTTTTTATCCTACACCTCGACAATTATACCCTTATCCCTACAAATATTTGAGGCCCTCATAAATTGGAGGTCTAAGTCCGCAAAGCTTCTTGCCCCGGGACGGGCATGATTATATTGATCAGTGAATTTGAAAAAATAAATCATAACTATATCCTAAAAGTATGTGTGTGTTTTTTTTTGTTTTTTGAGTAATCCTAAAAGTGTGTTTGAAATCTAGTAAACACCAAAATGAAAAGATTAAAAAAAAACTAGAATCTGTGTGTAATACCCCGATCATTTATGTGGTAATATAATACATGTTAACGTTTAAATGCGCGCGTCGAAGATTAGGGACAGTTTTGTAATTTGAACGCGAGGAGTATTTATGGGATTGTGACCCCAAAATACTCATTTGTCTTGCAACTTTCTCTCTCTAGGTTTTTGTTACAAACTTTGCTCTCTTCCCTCTCTAGAAAATCGATATCCATCCTCCCCTAACCATCATCAACAAGTGATTTCTTTTCAAGCAAGCAAGCAAACATGAAAGGAATGATAAGCTAGTGAAGGAAACAACTTAGTATTCTTGGAAGCAAGCTTTCTCCTTTCGATCTTTTCATCTTTAGGGTTTTGTTTAGAGCTTAGAAATACTTGTGTAACACTTCTTTGGTACAAGGTCAGTTCCTAGTTAGTTAACCTTCCTATGATTTAAGTTTTCTTAGTGAGAAAGTTATGGTTTGTGCCAAATCTTGTTAATTTTATTTTCGGTACCCTAAGCTAATTCTTGATGATTACTTGTTAAGTTTGTCATGGAATATGTTTAGTATTGTTTATATATGATGCTGGATGTTTTGGTGCATTGCAGGAACCATTAGAATGAGTTTTGGGTCAAAAATTGCAAAATTTGTACCACAAGCCCGAAGAAACTCGCTATTAGCTCAATTTTCGCTAATAGCGAATTTCTTCATGCAGCTGCCCAGAAATTTTTGCCATTAGCGTAGCTCTCTGGATGGGCCAGCATGCTTTTGGCCTGTTGGTCCATTCTGAGGTCGGTGGTGCATTCCGAAGTCTTTCTTTCTTCGTTTTATAACTTTATAACCCTAAAACAACATCAAGGCCATGCACATAACATCAAACAATTCTCGAATTAAAAATCATGGCAAACTTAGTATAATTATCAAGAATGAAACATGTGAATTTTGCTCAAATCTTGATGGGTTAGAGATGAAATAGGCATCGGAGGAAACATAGAGCCTCGACATAGCTTGTCGTGAATAAAACATCAATTTAGAATATAGTTATGATGAATTGTGATGCGATTAGTTAAATCTTTTCACTATGATAGTACAATAAAGAAGTAGTTGTCGTGCCGCTTGTGTTTCACACTAGGGAGATCTCAAGGGGTTTTCATTAGGTGAAAAGGGATAGACTTCGCATGACGGACCCGTATGACATAGAGGGAGTACCGTTGTTACCTTAGATAGGTTTTCATCGGTTAGATAGGGATTGTGCT
Source organism: Medicago sativa (assembly GCF_051527215.1). Lineage (NCBI taxonomy): Eukaryota > Viridiplantae > Streptophyta > Magnoliopsida > Fabales > Fabaceae > Medicago > Medicago sativa. Next base: position 17,646,245 of record NC_140752.1, on the reverse strand, counting down.
CAGGTTTACTCCACCCCGGGGCTTTCCGTTAAAATTGATTTCAGATAATGTATTGTTCAACGCTAACCCTAACTTAATGAATACGTTTATGTATGTTAGGATGTTAGACTTGAGTAACTATGTAGCTTACCGACGATGGGTTAGGTTTTCCTGTTCGATCGGTATAGAGATGTGTCATGATTGTAGCTTTGCCCTTGATGCATTAGGGTATCTTGGTATAACGATCTTAGTTTCCCCTTGATCGCCTTGACACATAAGATGATAGTGAAGCCTTTTACGTACGATGATCCTATGACGGTTCTAGCATGCACTACCGTCTAGGTAAGCTTATGCACACACGTATAATCAACCGTCAGGTTGTAAACTAGACACTTGATAATCGTAGGTTTCCCAAGGTTGTCACTAGCCTAGGGTTAGATAGAATTCACTGAGACAATATATCTCATCCCTCTCCTTATTTGTTCAGGTTCACAGGTCTCTCGTGGAAAAGGTAAAGAAAAAGCTTTGGATTGATCGTGTTGGATGGATCCAACTTGGTGTTAGATTAGCTGATGCATATGTTATATTATGAGATGTCTTGTGATGAACCTGTGTAACTAGACTTGTATGGCAAACTTTGGTGTGTAATAATGTAACATATGACTTTGGAGGTCGTTGTATCTAAACTCTCGACTTGATGTCGTTTCTGTATTGTATAATTAACGTATCCAATTATCAGTTTTAGCGCACATTTGAATATTCTAGATACTTTCAAATTGGGCGTTACAATTTGGTATCAGAGCAGGTCATTTCAGATCGCGCCTTGGGTCATTAAGAATACAATCCAAGTAGTTGTTCTTTTTGAGTTTAGGATGTTATCCTCATTGTTATGTTTGGTTGAAATTGATCACTTTGACTTAAATGTGACAGTTAGAGCGAGAATGTCTGGAGCACGAAGAGGACGAGGCCGGCCAAGAGGTAATCAAAATGTTGAGGACAATCTTAACCCGGATGCTAATATGTGGGCGCAAGTGATGCAACAGAATCAACAGATGATGCAATTGATGCAACAGCAGATTCAGCAGAATGCTCAGTCCAAACAACAATGGGCTGCAGCTATGCAACAAGGAGTTCATCAATAGCATCCACCACCTCCAGTTGTTGGAAATTTAGCTTATCGAGAGTACAATCGGAATCATCCTCTAGAATTTGATGGACGTGGTGAACCACAACATGCCAAGAGGTGGATTAAGCATATGGAAAAGATTTTTCGTATGGCTGATAGTTCTGAAGAAGAGAAGGTGATTTTTGCAACAAATCAATTTTGTGGTTTGCCAGAATATTTGTGGTAGACTGCTCGACGCCGCATGGTAGCTAGTGGCATGGAGATTAATTGGAATAATTTTAAACAAGTGATGTTAGAGAAGTATCTCTCAGTGACATACAAAGTTCGTAAGGAGCAGGAATTCCTTCATTTGAAGCAGGCAGTATGTCGGTGACAGATTTCAACCGGAAGTTTGAAGAATTGTCTCATTACTCTACTCACAGTGAGTATGCAGGTAATGAGATGTGGAAGATGAATCAGTATAAGCATGCTTTGAGGGGTGAACTCTACGCTGTGGTTAGTCAGCAAAGGTTGACAAACTTTGATGAGATGGTGCATAATAGTCTGGAAGCTGGAAGAGGTTTTGATAAAGCTGTTAGAGAGGGTACCATGGCTTTTGATAGAAGGAAAGGTAACTTTACTGATAGATATCATGAAAAGTTGAAGCCGAAGGGGTCTCCCCAGAGAGGAAAGCAATCAAGCTCATTCAAATCTTATCTGACTTGCAAGAAATGTGGAAGGCTCATATGGGAGAATGCAAACTGGGTGACAACTCTTGTTATGCTTGTGGTCAAACAGGACATTATATGTCAAATTGTCCAAACAGAGGAGACAAAGTCAAAGGTGCAAGTACCACAATGAGCAAAGGCAGGGTCTACTCACTAGATGGAAAGAAGGCTTAGGCTAATGAGGACTTGATTGGCGGTATGTGCTATCTTGGTCAAAATCCTATTAGAGTTTTATTCGATTGTGGTGCATCATGTTCTTTCATTTCTTTTCAATGTGTTGAAGCTCTTTAACTAGCTGTCTCATTACTAAATCCTCCTATGTTAGTGACTACGGCCACCGAAGGAGGAATTGTGGCGAATTATGTTTGTGAGAACTGTCCTATCACCGTATCTAGTAAGACATATTATATAGATTTAGTATGTCTCCCTATGAAGCAACTTGATGTTATATTAGGCATGGATTGGCTTTCAGCGAATCATGTGTATATAGGTTGTGCAGAGAAGAGTATTTACATGCCAACCAGTAATACGGTTGAAGGAGTGGCTCTATCAGAACTACTTAAGCATACTTATCAGATGGTTCAAGTTATTTGTGCTCAAGATAAGGGTTTTTATGTTATGCTCACTGTGACTCTAGAGTCAGATTTAAGCCCCAGTGATATTCCAATAGTCAGTGAGTATCTGGATGTCTTTCTGGCTGACATCACAAGTTTACCTTCGGAAAGAGAGATTGAGTTTTCAATTGATTTGATTCCTGGAGCGGAGCCCGTGTCTGTAGCACCTTACAGAATGTCACCATTAGAACTCAAAGAATTGAAATCTCAACTTGAAGAACTTATCCAAAAGCATTTTATTAGACCCAGTGTGTCTCCTTGGGGTGCACCGGTATTGTTAGTAAAGAAGAAGGATGGTAGCATGAGATTGTGTATTGATTATCGTCAACTTAATAAGGTGACTATTAAGAACAAGTATCCCTTTCCGAGAATTGATGGCTTATTGGATCAACTTAAAGGAGTGTCAGTGTTCTCAAAGATTGATCTTAGGTCAGGTTATCATTAGATTCGGATCAAATCTTCCGATGTGTCCAAGACGGCTTTCAGAACGCGTTACAGACACTATGAATTCTTGGTTATGTCATTCGGTGTGACTAATGCCCCAACAGTTTTCATGGACTATATGAATCGGATTTTTCAGCCGTATCTGGATCAATTTGTCATTATCTTCATTGATGATATATTGGTTTATTCCAAGAACCCGTAGGAACATGCTCAACATTTGAGGATAGTGTTGGATATTCTTCGAGAGAAGCAATTGTATGCAAAGTTCAGTAAGTGTGAGTTTTGGTTGACAGAAGTCAAGTTTCTGGGTTATGTTATTTCTCAAGGAGGAGTGGCAGTTGACCAGTCAAAAGTAGAGGTTGTTCAGAATTGGACTAGACCGAAGAATGTTTCAGAAGTTCGAAGCTTTTTGGGATTAGCTGGTTACTACCGCTGATTTATTATGAAGTTTTCCCAGATCGCTTTACCTTTAACTCGACCCACAAGAAAAGATGTACCATTTGTCTGGGATGAAGAATGTGTAAAGAGTTTCAGGACTTTGAAGAAGAAGTTAACTCAAGCACCAGTCTTAACTATTCCAGATCCGGAGAAGAAATATATTGTGTTTTGTGATGCATCATCTAAAGGACTCGGTGGAGTACTTATGCAAGAAAACAATGTGATAGCTTATGCATCTAGACAGCTCAAGACACATGAAGAAAACTATCCCACTCATGACTTAGAGTTGGCGGCCATAGTTTTTGTTTTGAAGATATGGAGACATCACTTGTATGGAGCTCAATTTGAATTATTCAGTGATCACAAAAGTCTGAATTATTTGTTTGATCAAAGGGATTTAAATATGAGGCAGAGGTGCTGGATGGAGTATCTAAAGGATTTTGATTTTGATTTGAAATATCATCCAGGAAAGGCCAATGTTGTAGCAGATGCTTTGAGTCGCAAGGCTTTAGCTCAAGCTGAAGTTATGATGCATACTTGTAAATTGTATGAGAAGGTTCGAGACCTTAACCTTGGAGCATCAGAAGATGACGATGGTATTTGGCTACACAAATTAGAAGTCTCTTGTGATTTACGGTCAAGAATTGTCCAAGCACAGGAGGTAGATGATGAATTACGGAAGAGAATTGGTCATCCAGAATTTTCTATTGCTTCGGATGGAGCTATTTTGTTTGAAGGGAGAATATGTGTACCAAATGATCAAGAGCTTAGAAGATTGATTTTAGAAGAAGCACACAAGAGTAGTTTCTCAATTCATCCTGGTGCCAACAAGATGTATCAAGAATTGAAGAAAGATTATTGGTGGCCTGGCATGAAAACAGAAATTGCAGAGTTTGTGGCAAGGTGCATAGTATGCCAACAAATCAAGATTGAACACCAGAGACCAGCGGGTTTGCTACAACCGTTGGAGATTCCACAATGGAAGTAGGAGCAGATATCTATGGATTTTGTGGGAGGCTTGCCCCGTACTCAGAAGGGACATGATTCAATTTGGGTGATCGTGGATAGATTAACCAAGTCAGCTCATTTCCTACCGGTTAGATCTACCTACAAAGCATCACAATATGCATAATTGTTTATCTCAGAGATTGTTAAGATACATGGCGTTCCGGTAAGCATCGTGTTGGATAGAGATCCAATTTTCACTTCACATTTTTGGAAGGCTTTTCAATGAGCTTTAGGGACTCGTTTGAAACTGAGTACGTCTCATCATCCACAAACGGATGGTCAGTCAGAGAGGACTATTCAGACTTTAGAAGATATGTTACGTGCTTGTATTTTGGAAGATGGTGGAAGTTGGAATCATCATTTTCCATTGATAGAATTTTCCTACAACAATAGCTATCACTCGAGCATAGGTATGACACCTTATGAAGCATTGTATGGTAGGAAGTGTAGAACTCCTTTGTGTTGGGCCGAGGTTGGAGATAAGAGCATTCTTGGACCAGAAATCATACAAGAAACAACTCTGAAAATTAAGTCAATTCAGGAAAAGATGAGAACAGCTCAGAGTCGTCAAAAGAGTTATGCAGGCAAGCGGCGGAGACCTTTGGAATTTAGTGAAGGTGATCATGTGTTCCTAAAGGTTACCCCTAAACTGGGTTTGCGAGGTGTCTTCAGAACTAAGAAGTTGTGTCCAAGGTATGTGGGACCATTTCTGATACTTAAACGTATCGGACCAGTGGCTTATCAGTTAGCTTTGGCTCCAGCTATGTCGGGTTTACACGATGTGTTTCATGTGACCCAATTGAAGAAGTATATTCCGGATCCTTTCCAACCAGTTGAACTAGATTCTATAGAGTTGAATCGGATTTGACGTTTCAGTCGGAACCAGAAAGTATAGTAGACCGTGATGTCAAATCTCTCAAAAGCAAGGAAATGCCCATAGTGAAGGTAGTATGGAAAGGTTCGCCGGATGGTGAAGCTACGTGGGAACTTGAATTGGAGATGTTGAATCAGTATCCGCATTTGTTTTCAGGTAAATTCTAAATTTCGAGGACGAAATTTTTTAAGGGGGGTAGAGTGTAATACCCCGATCATTTATGTGGTAATATAATACCTGTTAACGTTTAAATGCGCGCGTCGAAGATTAGGGACAATTTTGTAATTTGAACGCGAGGAGTATTTAAGGGATTGTGACCCCAAAATACTCATTTGTCTTGCAACTTTCTCTCTCTAGGTTTTTGTTACAAACTTTGCTCTCTTCCCTCTCTAGAAAATCGATATCCATCCTCCCCTAACCATCATCAACAAGTTATTTCTTTTCAAGCAAGCAAGCAAACATGAAAGGAATGATAAGCTAGTGAAGGAAACAACTTAGTATTCTTGGAAGCAAGCTTTCTCCTTTCGATCTTTTCATCTTTAGGGTATTTGTTAGAGCTTAGAAATACTTGTGTAACACTTCTTTGGTACAAGGTGAGTTCCTAGTTAGTTAACCTTCCTATGATTTGAGTTTTCTTAGTGAAAAGTTATGGTTTGTGCCAAATCTTGTTAATTTTATTTTCGGTACCCTAAGCTAATTCTTGATGATTACTTGTTAAGTTTGTCATGGAATATGTTTAGTATTGTTTATATATGATGCTGGATGTTTTGGTGCATTGCAGGAACCATTAGAGTGAGTTTTGGGTCAAAAATTGCAAAATTTGTACCACAGGCCCGAAGAAACTCGCTATTAGCTCAATTTTCGCTAATAGCGAATTTCTTCAGGCAGCTGCCCAGAAATTTTCGCCATTAGCGCAGCTCTCTGGTTGGGCCATCATGTTTTTGGCCTGTTGGTCCATTATGAGGTCGGTGGTGCATTCCGAAGTCTTTCTTTCTTCGTTTTATAACTTTATAACCCTAAAACAACATCTAGGGAATGCACATAACATCAAACGATTCTCGAATTAAAAATCATGGCAAACTTAGTATAATTATCAAGAATGACACGTGTGAATTTTGCTCGAATCTTGATGGGTTAGAGATGAAATAGGCATGGGAGGAAACATAGAGCCTCGGCATAGCTTGTCGTGAATAAAACATCAATTTAGAATATAGTTATGATGAATTGTGATGCGATTAGTTAAATTTTTTCACTATGATAGTATAATAAAGAAGTAGTTGTCGTGCCGCTTGTGTTTCACACTAGGGTGATCTCAAGGGGTTTTCATTAGGTGAAAAGGGATAGACTTCCCATGAGGGACCCGTACGACATAGAGGGAGTACCGTTGTTACCTTAGATAGGTTTTCATCGGTTATATAGGGATTGTGCTCGGGTTTACTCCACCCCGGGGCTTTCCGTAAAAATTGATTTCAGATAATGTATTGTTCAACGCTAACCCTAACTTAATGAATACGTTTATGTATGTTAGGATGTTAGACTTGAGTAACTATGTAGCTTACCGACGATGGGTTAGGTTTTCCTGTTCGATCGATATAGAGACGTGTCATGATTGTAGCTTTGCCCTCGATGCATTAGGGTATCTTGGTATAGCGATCTTAGTTTCCCCTTGATCGCCTTGACACATAAGATGATAGTGAAGCCTTTTACGTACGATGATCCTATGACGGTTTTAGCATGCATTACCGTCTAGGTAAGCTTATCCACACACGTATAATCAACCGTCAGGTTGTAAACTAGACACGTGATAACCGTAGGTTTCCCCAAGGTTGTCACTAGCCTAGGGTTAGATAGAACTCACTGAGACATTATGTCTCATCTCTCTCCTTATTTGTTCAGGTTCACAGGTCTCTCGTGGAAAAGGTAAAGAAAAAGCTTTGGATTGATCGTGTTGCATGGATCCAACTTGGTGTTAGATTAGCTGATGCATATGTTATATTATGAGATGTCTTGTGATGAACCTGTGTAACTAGACTTTTATGGCAAACTTTGGTGTGTAATAATGTAACATATGACTTTGGAGGTCGTTGTATCTAAACTCTCGACTTGATGTCGTTTCTGTATTGTATAATTAACGTATCCAATTATCAGTTTTAGCGCACATTTGAATATTCTATACACTTTCAAATTGGGCGTTACACTGTGTTATATGTACCTATCCCAAGTGAAGGAATCTTGGCCCCTGTATTCAACTCAAAGAACTCTACTGACTTGGCCATTTTCTCTAAACAAATAGCAAACTAGCTACTATTATGTATTTATCGGATTAGACCAAGATTTAAAAATGAGGTACAATGAATTTTATACATATACTTTGAGAAATTGAAGCTTAAAAATTCTCCAACCAAATATAAATTTGGAAAACTATCTTAAAAGTAAATGCAGTCAAATTTAATAAATTAATAACTTTCAAACAGTCAAACTTATTTAAACTAATAAGTAATAAATATATAACTTTTCAAACAGTCAAAGCTATTTTTTTTTGTTACATATAGTCAAACCTATTTAAACTAATATGATTTGATTCATTCTAAAGTTTTAATCTATACTATATATTTATAATCTATACTAAATATAGAAACACGATGTGAGTGTGTGTGTGTGTATATATATATATATATATATATATATGTCTAGTTTTTTTTCTTTTCATTATTTCAGTTATACTCTTAAACAATTTTTTTATAATAAATATTGTTGTTGGTATAATTTAAAAAATTAGAATTTAGATTATATTTTTTTGTTATATTGTTGGAGTCATTTAAAAAATAATTTAGATTATTTATGTCATTGAATTTAGATTGTAATCACTAGCAAAAATATTGACACTCACTAGAAGAAGATAGACTAAATTGCATTTTTGGTCCCTTAACTATTTAGGTAGTATCGCTTTGGTCTCTTAATTAAAATTTGATTTATTTTTGTCCCTTAACTTCTCTCTCTTACACATTTTGGTCCTTTCCGTTTGTTTTAATTCAAAAACGTTAGGTTTTCTTCATTTTCTTCTGGAATTTTTCTAGGATTCTTGTTGTTGAAGGTAGATGGAGATGATATGAAGATGAAAAAGAGGAGAATAAGATGAAGAAAACCTAACGTATTTGAAATAAAACTAACAGAAAGGACTAAAATGTGTAAATGAGAGAAGTTAAGGGACCAAAATAAATCAAATTTTAATTAAGGGACCAAAGCGATACTACCTAAATAGTTAAGGGGCTAAAAATGCAATTTAGCCAAGAAGATAACAAGTGAAATATTATTGTACAATTCTCTAGTTAGGGCAATAGCTTTTACGACACCTAACATTAGGCCATTGAAATTTTGGACAATCTTATCTGTTTCACAACAAATGTCATAAAACCTAATGAGAAATTTAATGCATGCACAAAAACTAAATGATAACAAGTGAAATATTTTAGCATAAGGTATATTGTACAATTCTCTTGCTAGAGCAAGAACTCTTTTATTTCATCAATATGTTTCAGATTTCTGCGCAGTAGCCCTTACGACACCTAACATTAGCCCCTGGAACTTTTGGACAATCTTTATCTTTTTCACAACGAAGGTCAAAAAACCTAATAAAAGAAGAATTATATACTATTATGCCAAGAAATAGGGAAATAAATAGAATCGGAACATAAACCAACTTCCGAGTTTCAACCATATTTTTTTTTCTATTTTCATCTGAATAATAGTAAATGACTTTATCTCTTTATAATGTATAAAGTTCATGGTCTTATAAAAATAATAAAATAATTTAAGCAATATTAAATTTTATTTTTTTTGAAGGAAGCATTATTAAATTTTAAAAACCTTTCATAACATTATAATCATTACTAAATGTCTCTTAAATATATCGATAAGTTATTTTTGAATCATATAATAAACTTAATAATCATTATAATTGAATATAATTTAACTAACTTTTCGTTACCTTTTCCTTAAAAAAAATTGATTACTTTTTTTAACGTTTCGTGATAGTAAAGGGAAAAGAAAATATTTTTATACCATGGTTAAGTTATGTACGAATATATTACACCATTGGAATGAGATCATATTCATGAACATGTAGAATGTATATTTAAAATTTCATTGCATAATTTATTCTACTTTGTTATTCACGTCAATTATGTGAATCATAATATTTATAAAGTAAAGTGGTATTGATTTTAAAGCAAATTTTTTCAAAATGATTAATATTTATTATGGAAGCATTCTTGTTTGTCATGGGTGGCTCTAAAAACCTTAGTGGTTGAGAAGGAGCGTCCTAGGTCGAATTACATGCAAAAATGGGCTTTTCTTTGCTCTATTTTAACAAATATTAACATACCAATATTAAATGTTTAAAAAACAAAGATCAATGCCTAATTTATTTGAAGTTATGTATACATGAATCTCAACATATAATATATGATGATTCAACTATTGGATTGATTTATTACTTCTAGAGTAAGTTGTTGAAAGTGTAAGTATGTTAAGTCTAATACTTGATGTCAATAGATCTTTGCTCACACATCTGTATCAATTATTGCGATGTCTACAAGAGTAGCGATAATCTTTTGGAAATATTACACGTACGACCATCTTTTATCATCATTCATATAAGAAATTCAACTTGGGTTGCTAAGACTACATATTTATGCAAACCATCTAATTCATCTCTGGGTTGTATCTTTAGCACAACATTAACAATGTTCATTTGTTAATAAATAAAAAATAACAAATTCATAGAGCATGCGATACAGTTTTTGCCGTTCAATTTTCTCAATGAGAAATTCTTGCATGGTCTCTCATCTAACACCTCATATTTACTCTCAACCAATGAAAATAGGACACATCATTTTAATTTAATTTAATGGAAGTGCACTTTTAGTTGCATATATTGGTAATGAAACCGCTTGAAAAAATGGCTGAACATTATCTAGGGAGACAACAACAAAAAAAAAATTATTTTTTAATTTTACAGTTTTTTAAATTTAAATGGTGTGTCCTATTTTCATTGGTTGAGACTAAGTATGAGGTGTTAGGTGAGAGACCATGCAAGAATTTCTCTTTCTCAATATATTAATGATTGAAAAAGAGTTGTTTTGGTTAACAATTTATAAAAAAAGGATTAAAAATATGAATAAAAAATTGTGATGGGATTAGATGACGGCATCTTTGAGAAACACTTGTGTGGACCAGGACCAAGAATTTTGGTTTGGTCACACACACAAGTTTTTTCCTTCTCTCTCTTCTCTTCTCTCTTCTCCATTCTCTCTCTTCTCTCTCTTCTCTCTTTGTGTGTGACCAAACCAAAATTCTTGGTTTTGGTCCACACAAGATTTTCTCCATCAATTTATTCAATGTGTTCCTTTGATCGATTATATGCTTTATAAAATTCAATTATGTTTCCACATGTGCCTCATTATATGTTTTCATGTATGGGAAATGACGCAAAATCCATTTTACCATTTAACTTTCAATGCAACTAAAATAGTTAATTGATTCGATGACATATGCTTGAACAATGTATGTGAGTGTATATTTAACACTATGTCTTGCAATTAGAATCTACAAATGATTTAATTCTGATAACTTAGATAGAAAGTTGATGTCTCGTACTTTCTAAATCAAAAGTTCGTTTTCGGATTGTAAGTTGGAAAAAGCATTAAGAAATGGATAAAACCATAAACATAATGAACGATGGATTGTATATAATCAGTCAGACCAAGAGTGTATTACATTGAAATCCTGGATAACTAAGCGTACTCCCCACCCAAAGAGAGAATTAATTACCCATGAGTGGAGTAAATAGTACAAAGATGAAAATGAATGAAGGAGAAACATATCACACATTAGTTTACATTATACCACTTATACCCTTAAACAACTTTTTCTATAATAAAGATTGTTATTGGTGTCATTAAAAAAAATCGATTATATATTTTTTTTTATTGTTGGTGTCATTGAAATTAAAATAGATAATCATGATTAATTTGGTTTGTTACAATTTGAAAGCAAAGAAAACATTTATATTCTTAATTATAATCAAAATCAAAATTTCATAAACAAAAACGTCCATAACTTTCAAACGTCTGCAATAAAAAGAGGGGAAAGACGGATACATGAGTACCTGTCTTTTTGCTAGTTAGAGATAGAGAATAGACTAGTACTAAAAATTAATCTACTTCAAAAAAAAAAAAATATTCGATATATTTTTTGAGAGGCAGATATTTGATATATTAATCAATCGATATGTACTATGTTTTTATTAAAAAAGATAAATATTGTCAAGAAAGCAACAACAAGTCATTTTAAAACAAAACTTGTTCGCCAAGTAGGAGACCCTAGTTGCTTGCGCACAGCATTATAAATAGTACTCACGCCTATTCTGTTCCTCATTCACTTCACTCACTCTCTTTTCAAACTCATTACAAAAACAAATTTAGGGTTTCAAAATCATGGCATCATCATCGTCGACGAAGAAGATCATCATGAAGAGTTCCGATGGCGAGACCTTTGAAATCGAAGAGGTGGTGGCCCAATCAATAATGAATTTGTCCGATAAAATTGCCGAGGACAATCCTGGTTCCGAATGTAACCGGCAAGATCTTGGCTAAGGTTATCGATTATTGCAAGAAGCATGTTGAGGCTGCCAGTTCTGATGAAAAGCTCATTGATGATCAACTTAACAAATGGGACACTGAATTCGTCGAGGTCGATTATGCTACGCTCATAGATCTCATCCGGGCTGCACACTATCTGAATATCAAGAGTCTCTTTGATCTTACATGCAAGACTGTAGCAGACATGATCCATCCAGGTAAGATTAAGATCAAGGGTAAGAAGCCGGAGGAGATTCGTAAGATTTTCAACATTGTGAATGATTTTCAATATCTGAGAATTGATTAGAGTCTAGGGTTTAGTCTCTAAAATTTTATATGGTTAAGAGACCACTGCTTTGTTGATTATTATATAATTTTAACATGGGATTTTATGTTACGCTTCGTTGTCATCATGAAAGAACTGCATTGTATATTAAGTCCTTTCATGAATCTGCATATCAACATAAGCAAATTACTTCAGTAAAAAAAATTAATGGTAGTAGCAACATATATTTACATTTTTTTTATCACACTCTTATATTAATAAATTTTTATAGTGTTTTAAACAAAGATATCGATTATTGTCAACTTTTGGAATAAAACTTGATTCAATCATCATCTAAAATTTGGTTCTTATTCGGTTTTAACATTAATGTTGTGGTATCGATTTTTCTTACTGGTTTTGAAGTCAGTTTTAATCTTTTATGCAGATTGCATTAATGTTTCTGTATCATATTGTGTAGATAAGCTTACTTAAGACCCTAGCATATGAATTGCTATTGGATTGCAAATAAAATAGAGCTACCTGAGACTATATATCATCTTTTGCTCGACTCTTTGCTTAATCTGTTACCAGCTGAAACTAATTAGAGTGCATGTGAACATTGATAAAATATAGCAATTTGAAGCGGTACGTAATCTTTCCATAACTGGCTCACGTTCATGTTCTCGCGTTTGATTTATTTGATTTGTTCTTCTGCTTCTTCAAGCTTTAAAGGGAACAAAAATGCTTCTTCAAGATTTCCCCCTGCTCTTAATTGATTTGTTCAATGATTTTCAGAACATTCGAATTGGTTAATATGAGTTTCGTATTGTTTTGAAAATTCAGTTTCTGTTTATTTGAATTGGTCAATATGAGTTTCCTATTTGTTAGGAAAATTCAGTTTCTGCCAATAAATTTTGAAATTGAGTTGACTACCTACACGAAAGTTATAGTTAGCTAAAAAAACCATTTTAATGTTATGTTTATCTGTTTGCTAATTCGAGTTTGGATCCACTAATCCTGAATGTTCCTTAACATTATAAGGTAGAGTACTGGCTTATAATTGAATTATAAGGATGAATGGCTGATTGTTCCATTCCTTGTGGCTTAAGATAGTTAGTTTCAACCTTCTCAAGTAAAACCAAGCGTTTTAGATAAAATAAAATAAAGAAGAACATCATACGCAAGGTTGTCAAAATAGAGATTTTACTTCAGGTCAAAAGAGAATAGCAAAATTGGCGAAGTGTATTTTTGCACACTTTTTTTCTATTATACCCTCATTTTAATCCACTAATAATTTCTTATTTTTTTGCACACACTTTATCTTTCCAATATATTTAATATGTAACAAACAATTGTTAGCTACTACTCTCTTTCTCCAACAAATTCCTATTTGTTTATGCGCTTTATCTTTCTCTCATAACAAACAATTTTCAATTTTCTAAATAATGTACATATCTCTTAAAATTTTTAACAAGTCCTACTCATGTTATTTATAGAATTTTAGCTCTTCATGGAACTATCATCATACATAACAAAATTTTGTTTAAATTTGAAGATAATAAGGAAAAAAAATTGTTTTAAAACAAAACAAACAAACTTTGTTTTTAATAACAAACAAACCTTGTTTAAAAAAATAAACCTTTGTTTTCCAAATACATAGCATTAATTAGTTTTATTGAAAAATATAAGAATAATTGACAAAAGGTATAATTGACAAATCATACCCTTAAAAGTTAAATAGGAACAAAAAATTCACCCTAAAAAGACACTTAAAAAGGAATGGAGGGAGTATATTTTTAGTGTTATTCAAAAAGATAAGAATTTATATTATATTTGTTACATCGTTAGTGTCATTGAAAAAATATGTATAGTTTCTTTTTAATAAGAAAAAGATATGCATAGTTTCTTACAATATGCCTTGTCCAAAAAAGTCCATTCAACAACTAGTTCTAAAGTACTAACAAGTAGTTCTAAAGTATAATTCAACAACTTTTGGTCAAAGCTCATTCCATTCAATTTTTTGTATTCTAAAAAAAGTACATTTTTTAGTAAGTACTTAATTGATATTGTGTTTGGCCTACCTCCTTAAAAATATAAAGATATAAAAAAAAAAATTGGGCCAAACGGTATCTAGATGTCTAACAAAATACTTTAAGGCAAAGCCTAGATGCAATCATAAATCACGAAGAAATTGCCAATTACTCTATATTAATTATCCTCCATCATATCAACATGTTTATCTTCATCATTATCTTAAGATGAAGAGTCAAGTGGTGTGAAAGAATAAAAAAAAAAATTGGTCTTTTATAAATTAGAACCGGGTCACGAGTATAAATAGGTTCAATTGATAAATCGGGTTAAAATTGACCTGTATCACAAAACTCTTTTAAAATCCTACGATTTTGCTTGGATATCACGATTTTGATGTGTTTTTACTGGGATTTTGCTTGGATTTTAGGATTTAAATCGTTATTTTGACAACAATGATCATAAACATATATTAGACACGAGATACGAAAATAATCATAATGCCATCAGACCTATTCAACCCAAACTTAGCAAAAGCATCGACAACTCTGCCATAACGATGGAGCTAGCATTAAGATTATAAAGAACACAAAATAATCTACTTTAAACCAATTGCAGTTAAATTTTTAATCAAACTAGTTTTTTTTGTTTTTGTTTTGAGGAAATCAAACTAGTTCTAACAATTAATCTACTTTAAAAAATAAAAACAAAAACAGATATTCGATATATTTTTTGAGAGGCAGATATTTGATATATTAATCAATCGATATCTACTATATTTTTATTTTAAAAGATATATATTGTCAAGAAAAATAACAAATCTTTTTAAAACAAAACTAATAACAACAAATCTTTTTAAAACAAAACTTGTTCGCCAAGTAGGAGATCCTAGTTGCTTGCGCACATCATTATAAATAGTACTCACGCTTATTCTGTTCCTCATTCACTTCACTCACTCTATTTTCAAACTCAGAACAGAAACAAATTTAGGGTTTAGGGTTCAAAATCATGGCATCATCATCATCCACGAAGAAGTTCACCATGAAGAGTTCTGACGGTGAGACCTTTGAAATCGAAGAGGTTGTGTTCCAATCAATCAAGAATTTGACGGATGATGTTGCCAACGACACCGAAATCCTGGTTCCGCACATAAACAGTAAGTTCTTGGCTAAGGTTATTGAGTATTGCAAGAAGCATGTTGTGGCTGCCAGTTTTGATGAAAAGGTCTTTGATGATGAACTTAACAAATGGGACACTGAATTCGTCAAGGTTGATAATGTTACGCTCTTCAATTTCATCTGGGCTGCAAGCTATCTGAATATCAAGAGTCTCATGGATCTTTCAATGAAGGCTCTAGCAAACATGATCAAAGATAAGAAGCCGGAGGAGATTGATAAGATTTTCAACATTGTGAGTGCTTACCGTCCGGAGGAAGAGGAGGAAGTTCGTCGTGAAAATCAATGCACTTTTGAAAACTGATTAGAGTCTAGGGTTTAGTCTCTAAAATTTTATATGGTTAAGAGACCACTGCTTTGTTGTTTACTATATTTTAACATAGGATATTATGTTACGCTTCGTTTTCATCATGAAAGAACTGCATTGAGATTTATCTATGCTTAGTACTTGTTTTTTCTTTCGGTTTATATATATGTTCATGAATCTGCATATCCACATAAACAAATTCCTTCAGTAAAAAAAAAAAAAAACAATTTATGGTTGTAGCAACATATATTAATATTTTTTTATCACACATCTCTATTAATAAATTTGTATACAGTGTTTTAAACAAAGATATGGTACCTTCAATCATAAAGAGATCGATTATTGTCAACTTTTGGAATTGAATCATCTGAAATATGGTTCTGATTCGGTTTTGATTAGTTTGTTACCTGAAACTAATTAGAGTGCATGTGAACATTGATAAAATATAGCAATTTGAAGAGGTACATGATCTTTCCATAACAGGCTCACGTTCATGTTCTCGCGTTTGATTAGTTTGTTTGTTCTTCTGCTTCCATAATCCTGAATGTTCCTTAACATTAATAAGGAATGGTACTGGCTTATAATTGAATTATAAGGTTGAATAGCTGATTATTCCATTCCTTGTAGCATAAGATAGTTAGCTTCAATAAGGATTTGAATATGGCTTTATTTATACTAATGCGTTGAAGAAAGATACAATGAGATCACATAACTTAAGTTACTCAAAATGTCATGGAAAAAATCTGTCAATTTTACTGTGATAGAATGTTTCGTTAAAAGCTCATTAAAGCCATATATTTCGTATATTAATAGTCTAATGTGTTAAAGTCAAGACCATTCTTATCAACATAAAATGCAATATATATTTCACTCTTTACTCTTTGTTGTCTAATTTTTCTTTCGGGCAGAATCATTCCATCCATATGTTCATTTCCTGAACTTGCACCCACTCTTTACTTGCATATTAAGATCATACATACACACACTAAGGCATTTTGTAGTTTTACTATAGCCTTTTTCAAGCCACCCAATGAATTATAATATCTTTGTTAAACCACTTTGAGCTTTCATGCATAATTCTTTTACTATAATATGATTTAGACTTTCATAATGTTTTGATATTGATTACCCTCTATGGAGTTAGGTGGAAGAATTGAAGTTTCTCGTAGGTTTGAAATTAAGTTGAAGGTTGCTTTTGGAATTAACAATATTCTAAGATGTGGGTGGGGTATACTAGAATCAATAGACGAAGTCTTTCAAAAAGAAAGAAAAATGAAGGAAAACGACCACAAAATTCAAAATTAAATATTATTATGATTCTCTTTGTACTCATTCTAAATTGATATAGGACACTTTCTTGGTAACCGTGGAAATGCATAAATAGATAAAATAAAATAAAAAGTAGTTGAGAACACCTAACTTCAAATTTTACACTATTTTGCTAAATATATCCACAATTTATCTAAGTCAAGTTATAACCATCAAAAATTCTTCAAAAGTGTGTATTGTATGTACTTTTATTCACATTTAGAGAGTTTTCAAGTTGTATGGTCAAGTGGCATGTCCATGTCAACGGGAGAGAATACCTTTATTCAATGTTTAGGAAGTAGGATTAGGTAGATAAAGATTGTGCATTACTGGTCATTACTGTGATACTCCCTTTGGACTTGTTCTGGACCAGTTGAAATCCTGAGGCCCAATTACTTAGGTCTAATACAAATACAGCCCAAATTCTGCACTTGACAATATTACTCGTAACACACCCTCTCTTCGCAGGGGGGATGCTCGGAGCAACAGTGACCAGTTCAAACGAATGATAACGTTCACCATCATGGCTCTAGTGAATCTCTCCTCGGGGGTTACACTTCCTACGAATTCATAACCGCCGAGCACACGAGTGTCTAACAACGGCTCTACAAACACTCACCTCTATATAAAGGGGACTATTCGCAGTCCCCCAAGGTAGAATCTATCTTCTCTCTACAACTCCATTCTGATCTCTTCCTAATTTGAGCGTCGAAGTGCCTGCAGACACACACCCCCGCTGTTTCAGTTAACCAACTAACACTTTCCACCACCGTATAACCACCATACGAAACAACATCAGCAGTCACCTTCTGATCAGGTACGATCAATGGTGCCATCTGTGGAAAATAACAAGCTATCCCTGTTTTTTGCATACAAAAAACCAAAGTTATCCACACTATATCCAGAGCGAAATATGTCGCTTCAACCGTGACGGACAGACTGCCACCCCATCCCCTACAACCAGCTTCGGACGAGGAAACTCGCATCTGAGTCCCCAACCAGCTGCGCACGTGCATGAACCACTTCCCTACGGTCCTCCACGACCTGACGAGGTGACGGAAAATTCCACTCCAACGGATACTCTGGTCGGCTATCTACTATGCACGGTTCAATGACAAACGTTGATAACCGAGGAGCATAATCGACGCCTTGCTGACTTAGAACGGTCGAAAAGGCAGCTGACCCCCTCCACCAGGCTCCTTCCCCAACCCGTAACAGAAGAGGTAGGAGCCCTCGCCCGTCAAAATCCAAATCTCCTCGACATTCGATCAGCATGAGATCTCCAAGCCATGGTCGAAGTTCCCCCAGAAGGAGATCTCCCCAACAATATCCCCCAAGAAGGATGCCACCTAGGCACAACAGACGCTCCTGGTCCTCTTCTAACTCTGAAAACGACTGTGATGCTCGAAGCGATCGTGCAGATTACGGTACTTTCACGTGACGCATCAGCGATGCCCAAATCCTCGACAGATTGGAGAAACCACGTCAGATGGACTCCTACGATGGGACAAAATATCAAACTAGTTTGGATTTTCGAGTGTGGCCATCCAAATAGAGCACTCATGGGAAAAAATTCCAAAAATTAAATATTTTCATATTACAATAATAATAGTAATAAAAAATATTATTTATATTGACTTAGATATACTGATCTGGTAAACCTAAAAGATTGTTTCTATGGCCCATGATCATATTTTTTTAGCTAAACAAACTTAATGTATGCTAATTAAGTTAATCTGCCCTATTAAATATATGTTGATTTGCCTTATTTCCACCCTAGGTGAAGGAAATTAATACAAACATGTAATATTGAAACAAAAAAAATATTTTTTTTAGTTAATTTTGTTTCAATATTACAAAAAATAAGTAAAAAAAAATTGAAAGAAATGTCTTATAAACCCTTATCTGAAGGTGGATTGGGCATACGGTCGCTTACTTTGATCAATGAAGCTGCAAATCTGAAATAGGCTGGGAGCTTAGTAATTCTAATGAAGCTTGGATTGTCCTCTTGAGGAGCAAAGTGTTCAGAGGTAGAAGAACAATCACTCATCATATTTCTTCCTCTTTGTGGAGCAGCATAAAGTCAGAAAACAACAGTATTTATGCTAATAGAAGATGGCTAATTGGCACAGGTAAAGATATTTATTTTTGGCTGGATACCTGGTGTGGGGAATCCTTTGTTTCGGTTCTGGATATTCCAGTCCATCTTCATCACAACCTCAAAGCTAGAGTGAGTGACTTCACTGATTTAAATTGGAGCTTTCCTTTAGAAGTAGAAAATGTTTTTCCTATTTTGAAACAGCTTGCATTAAAAGTAACATTGCCTATAAATGGTAGAGAGGATACCTTGCTTTGAAAACCATGTAACACAGGAGTCCTAACCTTCTGAAATTCTTGCGCACTTGTTTTAATATGTTCTGTCAGATGTTTTAACGTTTGCAATGTTCCGTTTAATGTTCCAACATCACGTAATAACAGAAATAAAAACAAGAAAATAAATGATAGAAAAGTAAAGAACACAATGAGTTTGTTGACCCAGTTCAGTGACAAACACACCTACGTCTGGGGGCTACCAAGCCAGGAAGGAAATCCACTAGTATAGTCCTTATTCAATAGCTCTCAGCAAACTCCTCGCTTACACCATATTGCCTGGGACCTTCCCATCTAGACTTTAACCTAAGAACTCCTAGATCTGAGATCCCATCTCACTATCCTACTGCTCAGTCACTGCCCCAGTGACCTATCAGACCTAAATCAAAACAAAAGTAGAAGTTACCTTCCAACACAAACAATTATCACCTTGTTTCACAACTTCGGTGTAGTGCACAAGAGTATCAAACTCACACACATGTCCTAAACAAGTATCACAGGCGATACAAGAAGGCACAAGTAAGAGATTCTAAACTTGCATCACAAACGATACAAGAGCAGAATACATGAAGACTCAAACCCTAAAAATCTAACTTTTAGAATGACGGCTTAAATGAGCAATTAGGTCTTGAAGTCTTCCTTATATACTGAAGCATCTTGGGCTAAATAATTCGTTGGGCTTCAGCAAAGTGCAGATCGGTTCAGCTTAATCTGTAAGACAAGAATTAGAAACAATTCTGGAAAGTCCCAAAATGTTGGAACATTTATAGGAGCGTTCCAAACAATAATAAATATTTCCTAAAATATAATATCTACTTTAGAAATATTCCACAACTGATTCTTAGATGATATGCACGTTGCTTGATCAATAAGTTAAGGAAATATTGTTTCCTTAAACAATAAAGGGCGCGCGTACAAATAGGCATGAACCCAGGCACACTGAACCATGTCAGGATGTTGGAACATTGTATCCAACATCTTACAGAGTTGCCTAACCACATGTTGGAACTTTGGTTCCAACTTACAGAACAAGGATATTTGTTTTAGCAATAATGCAGCCAATACAAATACCCAACACCTTCAAAGAGGCATTTTTGTTTAAACAAGGTATTGGTCAAAATTCTCATTGGGCCAAAGATTTATGGAGTCCTGATATCCCACCATCGCAATATTTTTTGGTTTGGAGAATTATGCACAATAAGTTACCATCTGACAAAAATCTTTCGCTTAAGGGTTGCTATTTTCCTTCCATGTGCTCAGTTTGTAAGTCTTGTTCAGAAACAACAAAGCACTTGTTCTTTGAATTTAATTTTGCCTTGAATCTTTGGTCTTGGATAGCAAGCATGCTTCGCACTTCTGTGATTACTTTAATGGATGATTTTTGGGTAGTTCTGAATAAGTAATGGTCGCCTCAATGCAAAGTTGTGGTCAAAGCTTGTTACATCAACATCGGAAATGCTACATGGCTAAACAGAAATCAGTCAAGGTTCCAAGATAAGGTTCTAAACTGGAGGACTACAATTAACCTTATAACTGCTAAAGTTTCCATGTCTGGCAATAATACTTTCAAATCTTCTTCAATTAGTATGCATGAATTTAGCATTATGAAAGCTTTCAATGTGTCCATTAAACCTCTGAGAGCTCCAATCATCAGGAAATTTATTTGGACGCCTCCTTTAGATACATGGATCACGTCAACACTGAAGGTTCCTATGTGAAGAATCCGACAAAAGCTTCTACTGGTGGCATCTTTAGAAATAATGCAGGTATTTGTGTTGGATGTTTTGCTCAAAATATTGGTGATGGAAATGCTATTGTTGTTGAGTTATCTGTTGCTATGACTGCTATTGAGTTTGCTAAGGGTTATTGTAATGTGTGGTTAGAATCTGATTCACATATGGTGTTGCAAGCTTTCAATCTAATATGATAATACCTTGGAGCCTAAGGAACAAATGGTATAATTGTCTAGTAATTATTCATAATATGAGATTTTTTGCATCGCACATTTATAGAGAAGATAATGTTTGTGATGATGGATTGGCTAACTTTGGTTTAACCCTGGCTTCTCATGATCTTTTTTGGTTTAACGGTATCCCTGACTTTAATAGGAGGAGTGCATTAGGAATAAGTTGGTCATGTCCAACTATAGATTTACAACCTTCTGAAAAGGTTTTGGCCTCGTCCCCCTTTTCTTTTTTGTACTCTTTTTATTTGAA
Source organism: Medicago sativa (assembly GCF_051527215.1). Classification (NCBI taxonomy): domain Eukaryota; kingdom Viridiplantae; phylum Streptophyta; class Magnoliopsida; order Fabales; family Fabaceae; genus Medicago; species Medicago sativa. The sequence continues at coordinate 17,624,745 of NC_140752.1, read as the reverse complement.
ATGAATGGGTGCAGTTACATCTTTCGGGAAAAAAAATTCAACAATATATTATATTTATTAATTATTTTTATAATTGGAAACTGCATCAATTTTAATATATATCTATGTTTATCGTTTGACATAACCAAGAAACAAAATAAATAATAGAAAACATACATCGATGCATATCATCCATGTTATTGCAATTTTTGTGTGTTAACCCTCCAAAACATATATATCATCCAAGTTATTGTAATTTTTGTGTGTTAACCTTCCAAAACTAAAAGAAAATTGGACTTCAAAATTATTAGGTGCACAAGCAGAAGAATAGTAAAATTTGATAAAAGATTATTTATTCATAGATCAAACACATGTTAGTTCATTAACCATATGAATCAAATATTTTGGTTAAAAGAGAATACAATGTGAGCTCTTGTTAATTGAATTAATGTAAAATATTTCAAAAAGGAAATCAGTATTATTAATAACAAATTAGTTTATAATAATTATTGTTTTCCATGTATTATATATTACTAAGTATTATATTTTTTGAAGAATTATCTTTTTGCAATATACTATATAATTATCTCTATTAATATATTCCATAAAAAAATATTAATATATTACTTTATATATTTTCTCCTCTGGTCAAAACTACCTAATTAAATGAGAAACCGATTCTAGTCACTATATATGTAATTGGACCTTGAATGAGGACAATACAACCCACATATCAAAATAGTGCAAAAGAGAAAAGAAGAAAGGAAAATGGAGAGTGAAATTGAGATCCCAATTTTGGATTTTCGTAGGAGTAGTGGAGTGACATTAGAAGAAGGGAGTGAAGGATGGAAAGAAATGAGCAAGAAAGTGAGAGAAGCATTTGAGAGTCGAGGTTGCTTCCTCTTAAAATGTGATGAAATCCCAAAGGAATTATGCGGAGAATTGTTCACGGGCATGAAATCTTTGTTTGATCTGCCAGAGGACACCAAGGAGAAGTTTGTTAGTCCAAAGCTTTATAGGGGTTACATCAACAAAAGCTATGCCATTCCCAATTCTCAAAGCTTTGGGATTGATAGTGATCTTGATCATGATACGGCTCATCAAGATTTCATTAACCTCATGTGGCCTCAAGGCAATCCAACTTTTTGGTAATTAATAATTTTGTATTTTATTATTGAACAAACACTCACACTCACATATTAACTTTTGATTTATATTGAATACAATAGGACCTAGATCGCCTACTGTAAATGCTTCACACAGTAGCTGATCTGAACCGTAGAAACTGATTTTACAGTTCAGATTTATTTACCCGATTTTCACAAAGTTTGATCTCAGCCGCCGATTAAAGATCAGACGGCTGAGATCTGTTACAGCAGGACACTGTTACATCACCAAATCTTGTTCCAATACAATATACTTTAGTAATTTTTTTTTTAGATTATTTTATTTTTTGGTAATGAAATTGGGCATAATAAATTATATATACACAGTGAGGCACTAAGTTCAATGTACTCAAAAACACGAGAATTAAGCTCGCTTATTCTAAAGATGGCTGTGGAGGGATTTGACCTTCCACAACATTACAACTTGGTTGTTGAGGAGTTGGGTAGCACCAATACTACACGATTGACTAGGTACCAACATCCTGAAGAAAACAAGGACACTGAGATTGCTTTTGTACCTCACACCGACATTGGCACCATAACCATCATATGCGAAAATGAAGTCCAAGGCCTGCAGGTGTTATCTAAAACTGGAAATTGGGTTGATGTAATTATTCCTCCAAATGGCTTTGTAGTAATTTGTGGCGACACATTGAAGGTAATCTCTCATGATATGTAATTGCATTTCTTTTAACTTTATTGTCCATTTCAGTTATTTCATTTACAACTATTCTCATTCTTTATTAAATTATAAAAAAATTGTGAAGGTGTTTGTTAATTAAAATGAAAGTAATTAGCATTTCATAATTGTCATTGACCTTAAGGGGATTTGACCTATCCACCTCGAGGATAATTGGCATTAACCTTAAGGGAATTTGAACTATCTATTTGTTTTTAAGATAGCACCTCAATGTCATTCTTTCAGCAATCAAATTATTTTTAATAATTGAAAAATAATTTATAATCAACACTTTTAAATGTGATGTCAAGTTTTATATTAGCTCTTTTTTCATTTAATTTTAGTGATCATTTATATTATTTTATTTATAATTTTTTTCTTTAACTAATCTGTTGGAACAAAATGTGTTTAACAATGAACCTTAAAAAGTTTTGATGATAACAAGGTATTAAAAATTGTAAATTGGACTAGCTAATATTTGTTCAAGTGTACAGGACCACAGTTAAAAAAGTTACATCATTGATTGGTTCTGAATGAGCAAATAAAGAGCAAAAGAAAATGAAGCTTAGATGATTCTGAAGGCAATACGCTCCTGAAAGTAAAAGCGCTCATGAAGTCAAGCTGCTCCTGAAGAAATAGCGCTCCTGAAGTAAAGCTGCTCCTGAAGAATAGTGTTCCTGAAGACAAGAGGTCCAGAAGCCACATTATCAGAAGCTGCATCATCAGAAGCTGAAGAAGCTGCACCATCAGAAGCTGCAGAAGCTGCTTCATCAGAAGCTGCATCATCAGAAGCTGCCTCATCAGAAGTCATTTCACCAGAAGCTGAAGATCAACTGGATTTGCAGAAGATTCAAAGATTGAAGAATCTACATTGCAAAAGCTGTCTATTGGATTCGAAAACACAGCATTGTAACGGTCATTTCAAAGGTGTTTGAAGGCATGAGCTTGCAATTTGGACGAAAGCGTTGACATTGTACTTTGTACGAATTGTACAACCACGTTCTCCACTACTCTGTTTTGTGTCCACGCTACAAGACAAGAAAACAGCTCCAGAATACGGTTTCGCCTGCATATATGTTCCTTTGGATAAGGAATGGATTTCAAATTGGTTCTTCATAGGACAACAACCAAATCAGGCAAAAGATCATTGGTGAAAGATCAAGTTTCAACAACGACTCTTTGGTGTGCTGGCAATTTCACAACATCTCTTTCACACCTCTATATAAAGGAGTGAAGACTTAGAGTTTTGGTAATGCAAGAACGCTGAACGAAAGACTCAACATTTTTTACAAGTGCCAAACCTCTGCTGAAATTGTTCTGCATTCACTTAGAATTTCTGTGTTTCAAAGTCATATCTTAGAAATTCTTAAGTCCATTGAGTCTGTATCTGATTTATATTGTGAGCACCTCTGATTGTATATCAAGTGTTCAACCTTAAACAATTTTCTGTGTAATTTTGTTTAGTTAGGAAGTCTCTTGCAGTTGTGCTTGAGCAGGAAGTCTCTTGATTGTGTTCTTGAGCAAAGGAAGTCTCTAGCTTGTGTGCTTGAGCAAAGGAAGTCTCTTGCTTGTGTGCTTGAGCATTTGTAATCAGATATTACTCTTAGTGAAATCTCCTTGGAAGTGCAAGGGGGACTGGACTACTTCCGGATTGTGGAAGGAACCAGTATAATTGCTTTGTGTTGTTCTTCTTCTCTCTCTCTGTTTTATTCCGCTGCATTTAGATTCTGATCATCACTTCAGAAGCTGTCTCACTTAGCTTCTGATCAGTGTGTTCAGTTTTTAGGAGAAACGAAGAATTTTTCAAAACACAATTCAACCCCCCTTCTTGTGTTTTTCTCACCTTCAATTGGTATCTAGAGCCTTGGTCTGTTGTGTAACACTTAACCGTGCAACAGTCAAAGATCTGAGAAAAACATGTTTATTCCTCCTCCTACTGGTTCTGGTGATACTAGCTATAAAAATGTCTCACATGATTATAGTGATAGTAAGAAATCCAGTGTTGGAAAAGTTCCAAAGTTCAATGGAGATGCTGAAGAGTTCTCTTGGTGGAAGACCAACTTTTACAGTTACATCATGAGCCTAGATGAAGAATTATGGGATATTCTGGAAGATGGTGTTGGTGATTTAGTCCTTGATGAAGAAGGAGCTGCTGTGGATAGAAAGAAACATACTCCAGAACTGAGGAAACTCTACAAGAAGCATCATATTATCAGAGGAGCCCTTGTCACTGCCATACCCAAAGCAGAATACATGAAGATGAGTGACAAATCCACTGCTAAAGCTATGTTTGCTTCTCTCTGTTCAAATTATGAAGGGAGCAAGAAGGTCAAAGAAGCAAAGGCTCTCCTGCTTGTACATCAGTATGAGTTATTCAAGATGAAGGATGATGAAACTATTGAGGAGATGTACTCAAGGTTTCAAACCTTAGTTTCTGGGCTACAGATTCTAAAGAAGAGCTATGTTGCTTCTGATCATGTAAGCAAGATACTCAGAAGCTTACCTGCCAGATGGAGACCAAAAGTGACTGCCATTGAGGAAGCTAAAGATTTAAACACTTTAAGTGTCGAAGATCTTGTTAGTTCTCTCAAAGTTCATAAGTTAAGTCTTAATGAACATGAGTCTACTAAGAAGAGTAAATCAATAGCTCTTCCATCCAAAGGCAAGTCATCAAAAGCTCTCAAAGTGGTTGAATCTGAAGAGGAAGAACAGTCAAGTTCAGATTCTGAACCAGATGCTGCTGAAATGGCCATGCTCTCAAACAGACTTCAATATCTGGCCAAGAAGAACAGAAAGTTTCTCGCCTAAAGGGGTAACTCCAGAAGCTCAAGGAAAGAAGATCAGAAGGGATGCTTAAACTGTAAGAAGCCGGGACACTTCATTGCTGAATGCCCTGATCTTCAAAGAGAAAAGTCAAAGGATAAGTCAAAGAGGTCTACATTCAAACCAAGGAAATTCAAGAAGCAGATTAAGCAGAGTTTAATGGCAACCTGGGATGATTTGGGTAGTGAATCTGGATCTGATAAAGAGGAAGCTGATGAAGATGCAAAGGTAGCTGTTGGGTTGGTAGCAACAGCAACTTCAGAAGCTGGATCAGATTCAGACTCAGAAGATGAAAACGAGGTATATTCCAAAATTCCCAGAGATGAACTTGTTGAGTCACTTAAAGAACTTCTTACACATTTTGAAGTAAGAACCAATGAGTTGAAGGATTTAAAAGAAAAATATGCTGATTTGGTACAACAGCAAAAATCAACTCTATTGGATCTGAAAGCTTCTGAACAAGGACTTAGGGGCTTCGACTTCATGTGTAAAACATATGAAAACCAGCTCAGGTTCTTATGTCAGAAGCTACAAGAAAAGTGTAATGAAAAACCTTTAAGTAACCATGAAATTGCTCTTGAAGATTTTATTATATCTGGCATTGACAGAAGCAGAGTAGCTTCTATGATTTATAGCATTTACAAGAACAATGGCAGAGGAATTGGTTTTCCAGAAGTGAAACTTGAGAAAACCAATCTAAAATCTTGTTGTGAATGCATCAAGGAAGGTCTGAAAACCTTCTTTGTACCAGAAGGGGCTGAGTTGGAAACTGTTGTTCAATCAGAACCTGAAGCTTCTAGTTCTAAGGCTAAGATTACTTCAAAGCCAAAGAACTCTAAGTCAAAGGCTATGATCAAATCTGATTCCAAGATTTCAAAGGTTAGGATCCAGAAAAGATCAGAACCTATTCCTCAGAGTCTGGTGAAACCAAAATCTGGGGTTCTGAAGTCTAAATTTCAGAAGAAGTCAGTTACTGCTTCTAAAGTACCAAAACCTACGGTGATGGTTAATCAGAAGCAACCCAACTTACAGCACAAGGTACAAGAAGTGAAGAGTAAAGCCTTAAGTACTAACCTTCCAGGACCCATAGGACAATGGGTACCTAAATCTAAAAATGTCAATGATGCAGGTATGTCTAAGAGCAGTGCCAAAGCAAAGATCATGGTACCTAGACAGCGGTTGCTCAAGACACATGACAGGAGACAAGTCCATGTTCCTCAGCCTAACAATGAAAGAGGGAGGAAATGTGAAGTTTGGAGGAAACCAGACAGGCAAGATCATAGGTACGGGAACTATTGGTAATTCCTCTACCTCAATTAATAATGTATGGTTGGTAGATTGTCTTGAACATAACCTTTTGAGCATTAGTCAATTTTGTGATAATGGTTATGATGTGCTTTTTGAAAAACCCAACTGTACAGTAATCAACAAGGAAGACAAATCCACTGTGTTCAAGGGAAAGAGAGTTGACAATGTCTATAAAATCAATTTTTCTGAATTGGCATATCAGAAGGTGATTTGCCTATTATCAGTGAATGATAAGAAATGGATGTGGCACAGAAGGTTGGGACATGCTAACTGGAGGTTAATCTCTAAGCTTAGTAAGTTACAACTTGTGAAAGGGCTACCAGACATTGACTATCATTCAGATGCACTCTGTGGTGCATGTCAGAGAGGGAAAATTGTGAAATCATCTTTTAAAACCAAAGACATCATTTCAACCTCAAGACCTTTAGAATTACTCCATATTGATTTATTTGGACCAGTGAGTACTGCATCATTATATGGAAGTAAATATGGATTAGTCATTGTTGATGATTACAGCAGATGGACTTGGGTGAAATTCATAAAGAGTAAAGATGTTGCGTGTGATGTATTCAGTAGCTTCTGCACTCAAATTCAATCTGAAAAAGAATCAAAAATTTTGAAAGTCAGAAGTGATCATGGTGGAGAATTTGAAAATGAGCCATTTGAAGCTTTTTGTGAAAAACATGGAATTTTCCATGAATTCTCTTCTCCTAGAACACCACAACAAAATGGGGTTGTAGAGAGAAAGAATAGAACTTTACAAGAAATGGCCAGAACCATGATTCATGAAAACAATTTACCAAAACATTTTTGGGCAGAAGCAGTAAATACAGCATGCTATGTTCAAAACAGGATCTATATCAGACCTATTTTGGAGAAAACAACATATGAACTCTTTAAAGGAAGAAAACCCAATATCTCTTACTTTCATCAATTTGGATGTACATGTTACATTCTGAACAACAAGCTCTACCAAAAGAAATTTGATGCCAAGGCCCAAAGAGGAATCTTCTTAGGTTACTCTGAAAGGTCAAAGGCATACAGAGTGTATAATTCAGAAACACTCTGTGTTGAAGAATCTATGCACATTAGATTTGATGACAAAGAGCTTGAAGATAAAACTTCAAAGCAAGGTGAAAGTTTTGCAGAGATACAGGTTCCTGAAGTTACTCCAGAACCTGATCAGATAGCTGAGTCTGAAGATAGTCCAGAAGCTGAACCCACATCAGAAGCGCAGGATGAAGCTGCTTCTGATGAAGCACAAGATGGCTCACATCAAGAAGATCCTCCCAGAAACACATTCAAGCACAAGTCTTCACATCCTGAGGAGCTAATCATTGGAAACAAAGATAGTCCAAGAAGAACAAGATCACATTTCAGACAAGTAGAGTCAATGATCGGACTAATCTCAATGATTGAACCTACAACAGTTGATGAAGCACTTTCAGATGATGGATGGATCCTAGCTATGCAAGAAGAGTTGAATCAATTTCAAAGAAATGATGTGTGGGATCTGGTACCCAAACCTCAGCACAAGAACATTATTGGAACAAAATGGGTATTCAGAAACAAGCTGAATGAGCAAGGTGAAGTAACAAGAAACAAAGCCAGGCTTGTTGCACAAGGGTATAGTCAACAAGAAGGCATTGATTACACTGAAACGTTTGCTCCAGTTGCAAGATTGGAAGCAATCAGGTTACTTCTTTCCTATGCAGTTAATCATGGCATAATATTATATCAAATGGATGTCAAGAGTGCATTTCTAAATGGTGTCATAGAAGAAGAAGTGTATGTCAAGCAACCTCCTGGATTTGAGGATATTAAATATCCTGATAATGTTTTTAAACTGAAGAAATCACTATATGGCTTGAAACAAGCTCCCAGAGCTTGGTATGATAGACTAAGTAATTTCTTAATCAAGAATGATTTTAAAAGAGGACAGGTTGATACTACACTCTTCAGAAGGACCCTTGGGAAAGATATTCTTGTTGTGCAAATATATGTTGATGATATAATATTTGGTTCTACTAATGCATCTCTTTGCAAGGAATTTTCTGAGTTAATGCAGGATGAATTTGAAATGAGCATGATGGGAGAGCTGAAGTTCTTCCTTGGCATTCAAATCAATCAATGCAAAGATGGAGTCTATGTTCATCAATCAAAGTACACAAAGGAGCTTCTGAAGAAGTTCAAACTTGAAGATTGTAAAGTGATGAACACTCCAATGCACCCTATGTGCACCTTAAGCAAAGAAGATGAAGGAGCTAAAGTAGATCAGAAGCTGTATAGAGGTATGATTGGTTCTTTGTTATACCTCACTGCATCTAGGCCAGATATTTTATTCAGTGTATGCTTATGTGCAAGATTCCAATCAGATCCTAGAGAATCTCATATGACTGCTGTCAAGAGAATCTTCAGGTATTTGAAAGGAACAACTAATCTTGGACTCCTTTATAGGAAATCCTTAGATTATAAGCTAATTGGATTCTGTGATGCTGATTATGCTGGTGATAGGATTGAAAGAAAGTCAACCAGTGGCAATTGTCAATTTCTGGGTGATAATCTTATATCCTGGGCTAGCAAAAGACAAACAACTATTGCTATGTCTACAGCAGAAGCAGAATACATTTCGGCTGCAAGTTGTTGTACACAACTACTTTGGATGAAACATCAGTTGGAAGACTATCAGATAACTGCTAACAGTATTCCCATTTATTGTGATAATACTGCTGCTATTTGTTTGTCTAAAAATCCAATTTTGCATTCTAGAGCTAAGCACATTGAGATCAAACACCATTTTATCAGAGATTATGTTCAAAAAGGAATTTTAGATATACAATTCATTGATACTGAAAATCAATGGACTGATATATTTACTAAGCCTTTAACAGTTGAAAGATTTGATTTTATAAAGAAAAATTTGAACATGCACTACGTGTCTGATTAGACGTTTGCTTGCTCCTGAATAGGATTTTAGGTTCTGAAGTTAGTTCAGAAGCAGTAGTCCATCAGAAGCTCTTTATTGAGGTTCTGAGGAAAACTCGCTTCTGATGATAACATCAGCATCTGAAGTCCAGAAGCTGGATTTATTGCTTCTGAATAGTTGAATTAGTGGAAACGTTGGGAGTTACTTTTTAAAAGTAACTTCTGGCCCACTAACTTGGTAGTTACTATGTGAACTTCTTACGTGGCCTGTATGTGTTTGTGTATAACAAAAAGGGCAATGATGATTTAATAGCTTTGAAAGTACTTTTCACGCGCCCCCAATTTTGTCATTAATGTTTGTTTGTTTGTCTCTTTTGAATTGCAATCGTTTTACTTTTAACACTTTTTCAATTCACACACTACTCACTCACAACAAACACATTTTGCTCTCAAACCTCTTGCGAAGTAAGCGCAAAAACCTTAGAACCCTAAATTCTCTAAATCTTCTTCAATCATTATCAAATGGCATCATCAAGCTCTAAAGTTTCAGAATCTACTTCAAGCAAGCAAGGCGCAACAGAATCTGGGTCAGTCTACAAAGAAAAGACTATGGATATTCCATGGAAATCCTTAATCGTCCAAGTAGAATCGCCAGTGGACTTCACTTCACTTAAGAAGTACGAAGTGGACATGGAAGGTTATGTAGAAACTCAGAAGCTGTCCGGATACTTCAAGATGCTAAATGGGCCAACGTATGTGAACTTGGTCAAAGATTTCTGGTTAAGGGCTGAAATCGTCAATGGAAAGCCTGTGAAGGTAGCAGGTAAACAAGCTGGGTCGAAGAAAGGAAAGATGGAGATAGAGTTGAATCCCACTTCCTTCAGTAGCCTTGAGATAAGGTCTGAAGTGATGGGTATTCCCGTAACCATCACAGAGGAGATAATTGCTAAAGCTTGTAGAATGAATGCAGAAGGAAGGTTTCAAGAAATAGTTAAGAAGGATGATGTCCTGCTGCAAAACTACTACAACACTCTTCTGGGTGGTAACAAAGATGCTAAGCCTTCTGAAATGGAGATTCACAACAGAATGTTGGTGAAATTCAGTAACGATTGCTTCTTTCAAAGAGCAGGTGGGTCTGATCAACCCAACAACCAACAGAAGCTAGCAATTTACTTCATGACCAATCTGGAAAAGATAAACTTCCCAAGATATGTAATGGATCATCTCTGCTGGGCTATTAAGGAAGGCACAGTCAAAGGAAGGAAACAAGTGCCCTATGGAAGATTGCTCTCTGAGATCTTTTATCAAGGGAGAGTGCTGGATTTATTGAGAAAGACAAGGGATGCTTCTGATAAATGCTTCGAAGTTTCTACTGCAGAGAAGACTATCAGTAGCAAGACATTGCATTCTATGCACATATTCAAGACAGCCCCTAAAGATGAGAAGTGGTTAGAGATGACAACTGCTGAAACTGAGATAATCAGGGACTTTCCTCCCATCTTTAAGGAAAGTGACTCTGATTTCCTAGTTCAATCAGTTGCTAAGTATGTCTTGGAGGAAGATGCAAGATCTCAGGAAGTAACTACTCCTATTAAGACCAAAGGGAAGAAAGTTAAAGGAGTTACTGCGTCAGAAGCCACTGATAATAAGCCCAAGCAAAAGAAGGATGCTAAGAGAAAGAGAGGGAAAGCTGAAACAGTTTACTACAAGGAAAAACTGGATGAAGCTTTGGATGAGATAGAGGAAGAAGAGGCAGAGCCTAAGCTAAAAAGAAAGAAGGCTCCACTTGACAAGAAAAGCTCCATGGTTCAAGTGACTCCAGCCATGAAGAGAATGACTAAGGAACATTCTGATGACTTCTTAGGAAATAGGCGAGAAGTGAAAGCCATGAAAGAACTTGAAAAAGAACAGGAAGGAGAAAGGACTCTAATAGAGGATGAAGCTGTTGCTGAAAATGTAGAGCAAGTTCAGAATCTTGGAACTTCAGAAGCAGTAGATAACTCTGCAATGTTATCTAAGGTACCTCAAGTTTCTCACACATCTTGTACCACATCCTCTGTTCCTTCTGAAGACACATCTCTTTTAGATCACCTAGAAAGCCATTATCTAGGTGAACTACCCCAATCTGGCTTTACCTCAACCTCAGAGAAAGCCTCTGAGACAACTCCAGAAGCATCTGCTTCTGATAAAGTTGTTTCAGAAGACCCCCCACAACAAAAACCTTCACCAAATAAAGCCTTTTCACCCCCTCAATCTTCACCCCCTACAACTTCATCACCCCCAATCATTCCTGAACCATCTGTTCCTGAACAACCAACTCCTCAAAAGACCGTTCCTGAACATTCTGTTCCTGAACAACCAGTTACTAAACCCACTCCTGAACCTGAACCTGAAACTGCCGCTCCTGAACACATTGTTCCTGAGCTAACCTCTGCTTCCATATCTTCTTCACCAGTTCAAGTCATCAAGATCATCCACCATACTGGTGTATGTGATATGGACACAGACTCTAAGGATGATCAATATGATCATGCCTCTGATATGGTAGTTGACCCCACTCCTGACCAACCATCAACCAGCCAATCATCAACTACAAATGATCAATCATCATCAAACCTACCAATTGTTTCCCTAGCCCCTCCAAAACCCTCTAAACAACCTTCACCTCCCACCATTTACCTGGATTCTCAAGTACTAAAAGATGTGTGGGAAGATATTGCTTCTGAAGTTCTCAGACTGATAGCAGGTAGAAATGACTTGGGTCATACAATAAGCTATCAGAAGCAATGGAGAAGGATCAAGGAAAGGGTCATCAACCTGATTTTAGCTCTGCATGATTCCTGCATTGAGGCTCAAGAGCAAGCCAAGCAGAAGCTGGAAGAGTGGTTGAATGGAATTGAAGAGAATGCTGGAGATGTAGAAATTCTTGGTACTTGGGTAAAGAATCCACTCAGTATCAGAGGCAGAGAACCTGATGAATTCCTGCCTAAGGAGCTGCATCTGATCATTCCTTCTGAGATTCTGGAAAAGATTGATGCACCTAACCTGGCTTTAGCTCAGGAGAACAAGGTGCTCAAAGAAGAAAATGAAAGGCTGGAAACAGAGCTACTAGAGCAGAAGCTGAAGATATCAAAGTTGGAAGCTGACATGCAAGAAGCCAAGATCAGAGAAGACAACTACAGAAAAGATATGGACAAGAAGTATGCTGATGTTCAAGAGCTTCTGAAGAAGATTTTAGAGAAATAAGCCAAACCCATAGTTGCACACTTTTAGCTTATTTTTCTGTCTTTTTAGGCTTTTGATATTCTTTGTTCATTTCTGCTTCTGAATTAGTTCTTTTTGCTTCTGATATTATAAGCTTCTGAATTCTTCCTGCTTCTGAAAATCTTTAACTGTTTATACCTTGTATGTCATTATTTGCTTTGATAATAATGCTTGCTATGACTGTTTATTTAATCTTTGAAGATGGTTAAAATGCTTTTAATTTATTTGAATTATGATCTGAACCTTTAATCTTACGTTTTTCTCATCTCTTCTTTTTGTTTATGTCTTTTTGCTAATGACAAAAGGGGGAGTATATGTGATAGTATTTAAAGGCTCTGAGCCCCATTAATTAATGTTTGAAAATTTTGAAAATTTCTATCCTTTTTATCGGTGTATCAAAAAGGGGGAGTATCAAATTTCAAATAACAATTAATTGAACCATTCTTCTTATCTATAAGTCAATTCTTTCAATTTTTTTTAGCTCTGATATTATTGTGCGAAAAATGAATTTAATTAACCTGGATAGAACTTAGGGGGAGCTTACAAACCTCATACTCTGAGCTTACAAACCTCAGAACCCCAAGGTCAACTTGTTAATTAGATTAGCAACAATTGATCAATTTTTAAATACTATTGTTTGTCATCATCAAAAAGGGGGAGATTGTTGGAACAAAATGTGTTTAACAATGAACCTCAAAAAGTTTTGATGATAACAAGGTATTAAAAATTGTAAATTGGACTAGCTAATATTTGTTCAAGTGTACAGGACCACAGTTAAAAAAGTTACATCATTGATTGGTTCTGAATGAGCAAATAAAGAGCAAAAGAAAATGAAGCTTAGATGATTCTGAAGGCAATACGCTCCTGAAAGTAAAAGCGCTCCTGAAGTCAAGCTGCTCCTGAAGAAATAGCGCTCCTGAAGTAAAGCTGCTCCTGAAGAATAGTGTTCCTGAAGACAAGAGGTCCAGAAGCCACATTATCAGAAGCTGCATCATCAGAAGCTGAAGAAGCTACACCATCAGAAGCTGCAGAAGCTGCTTCATCAGAAGCTGCATCATCAGAAGCTGCCTCATCAGAAGTCATTTCACCAGAAGCTGAAGATCAACTGGATTTGCAGAAGATTCAAAGATTGAAGAATCTACATTGCAAAAGCTGTCTATTGGATTCGAAAACACAGCAGAAAATTAGTGGAACATTGCAACGGTCATTTCAAAGGTGTTTGAAGGCATGTGCTTGCAATTTGGACGAAAGCGTTGACATTGTACTTTGTACGAATTGTACAACCACGTTCTCCACTACTCTGTTTTGTGTCCACGCTACAAGACAAGAAAACAGCTCCAGAATACGGTTTCGCCTGCATATATGTTCCTTTGGATAAGGAATGGATTTCAAATTGGTTCTTCATAGGACAACAACCAAATCAGGCAAAAGATCATTGGTGAAAGATCAAGCTTCAACAACGACTCTTCGGTGTGCTGGCAATTTCACAACGTCTCTTTCACACCTCTATATAAAGGAGTGAAGACTTAGAGTTTTGGTAATGCAAGAACGCTGAACGAAAGACTCACAACATTTTTTACAAGTGCCAAACCTCTGCTGAAATTGTTCTGCATTCACTTAGAATTTATGTGTTTCAAAGTCATATCTTAGAAATTCTTAAGTCCATTGAGTCTGTATCTGATTTATATTGTGAGCACCTCTGATTGTATATCAAGTGTTCAACCTTAAACAATTTTCTGTGTAATTTTGTTTAGTTAGGAAGTCTCTTGCAGTTGTGCTTGAGCAGGAAGTCTCTTGATTGTGTTCTTGAGCAAAGGAAGTCTCTAGCTTGTGTGCTTGAGCAAAGGAAGTCTCTTGCTTGTGTGCTTGAGCATTTGTAATCAGATATTACTCTTAGTGAAATCTCCTTGGAAGTGCAAGGGGGACTGGACTACTTCCGGATTGTGGAAGGAACCAGTATAATTGCTTTGTGTTGTTCTTCTTCTCTCTCTCTGTTTTATTCTGCTGCATTTAGATTCTGATCATCACTTCAGAAGCTGTCTCACTTAGCTTCTGATCAGTGTGTTCAGTTTTTAGGAGAAACGAAGAATTTTTCAAAACACAATTCAACCCCCCTTCTTGTGTTTTTCTCACCTTCATAATCAAATAACTTTTCCCCTAAAAAAATAACTTATTTTTTAAATAATTTCATAACATATTATAATTTTCATTGCAAATGTATATTTTAATTTTTTTTATTGTTAGTGGCAAGTCATTTAAATCAAATTTAAATACTTGTAAGTATTTATAAATAGGTATAAATAATTTAATCACGATGATTACAATTATTAATATATAGGCATGGAGTAATGGGAGATTTCAAGCAATGACACACAGAGAGGTGACAAGGGGAGATAAAGAGAGATTTGTATATGTTCTTTTCACAATGCCAAAGGATAGTACGGTCATTAAGGCGCCCTCAGAGTTGGTGGATGAGGAAAATTACCCTCTTCGTTATCGGTCGTTCAAGTATGGAGACTACATACATTATCAATATTCAACTAGAACACAAAAGGAACGACTTGAAAGTTATGCTGAAATTTGATCCATCATTATGTGATGAAAGACAACATCCCTTTGTGTAATAAAGCAGAGTAATTAGACTCTATTTTGCAATAAATTAGGATCAATCAAATAATATGTATTATATTCATATAATACAAACTTATTTATGTTCTTGCTGGTTAAACTCTTCTTTTATATATTATAATACAGTGAAAGTAAGTAATAACGCGTCTATCAACATTTTCTCTTTCTATTAAGTATTAAAAGTACAATCAAAGTTTTATCCCATTAAATGGGATCGACTATATGAATCAAATAATATTCTATCAAAATACATGTCTTTCTATAACTTATGAATCAAATAATGGACTCTATTATATGCCTTCTCCAAATCAATGAAAACTAAATGCAACTCCTTTTGGTCCATTGAAAAATGCATGTCTTTCTATAACTTATGAATCAAATAATGGACTCTATCATATGCCTTCTCCAAATCAATGAAAACTAAATGCAACTCCTTTTGATCCATTGGATACTACTCCATCGCACGTCATAGTAAGTATATTGCTTATATTGTCGACCTCCCAGGCATATGATATGGTTTAGAGTAAAGAGAGAAAATGTATGGTTTATATTTGGTTGAGTTTGAAAGTGAATGATTTGATTAGTTTATGTTTCAGTATATGTAACAACATAACAACAATTAACTACCGTTCATAAGCAAACGATAATCAACTACTGTTTAGTACTACCTCCGTCCCAATTTAATTGACACAATTTTGTTTTTCACACATATTAAGAAAAATGTATAAATAAAGGAGAAAGTGGAATATATTGTATTGGGAATGATGAAAGTAGTGTATTATTTAGTGTTATATTGTATTGGGAATGATGAAAGTTGTATTGAAAATTGAAATGGGTCAGTTATTTTGGAACACTTTTTTTTAGAAAATGGATCAGTTATTCCGGGACGGAGGGAGTAGTAAATAATAATTAATTGTCATTGGAGGTATTTTTGATAGTTCGATGTGCTTATAAGCAAATGGTAAGTGCCTAAAGAGCAACTTTCCAAGAAGTTTGACTCTATTAAGTTCATTCACATAAGGCACGCGCTGGTTTTGTTTCAATATTATGAAAATTGTTTTTCTCACATGTGGAATTGCTTAAAAACACATGAAATTTTCTCACATGATTTTATTAGTTTATGTTTCAGTATTTGTTTCACTATGTTTAGGTTGATGGTTGAAAATAATGTTTTATATCTATTTGATTGTTTCAACTGCAACTGTCCAAATTGCCAGTAGAGATTTTCCCTCAAAAAAAAAATTGTCAGTAGAGATTTGATGTCATTTTCTGAGTTTTTAACTTTATTCGTATATTGTTGTTTAATCTGTTGCGTAATGCTTCAATTTTGTTGAATTTCAATCATTCGTGTAATGTCAATAAATCATAAAAAATTGGTGTATTGGTTTTACTTCCTCTAGAATTGTCTTTCTAAATTACAGGTCATAACATAGTGAAATTTGGCCTGTGGCTTTGAATTGCAGAATATTACTAATAACAACGTTAGTTAATTACCGCTGGAAGAACCGTAGTCAACTACCGTTGAAACCAACTTAAAACTGCAGTTAACCATTGAGGACAAATGTGTAAATTCCATGTGTTTTTAAGCAATTCCACGTGTGAGAATAGCAGTTTTTCACCTATACTCTCCTTCGAAATCGTGACGTATTAACGCGGATTCCGCTACAAGCTGCAACTTCCAACGTTTTATTTTGTCCTACAATCATGCGATCATCATATCATAAATAGATTGATTTCTCTAGTTATATTTATTTTTCAAATATACCCTCTTAAACCCTAAACCTAACCCAGTTTCACCTTAATCAGTTTCTTCTCCTCTCGCGACGTGCAAAGCTACCGCCACTGTAAATTCATCTCCCTTTCTCTCTCTTTCCTTAATTTTTTTAATCGCTTTGTTTTTTAGTATGTGTTTTATGTGTTACTGAGTTTGTTTCTTCTTGTTATTGATAATGATTTTGTCGCTGTTGAACTGGTTTTCTCAATATGAATGTGATTCATGTGTTGAATTTGATTCCCTCGCATGGAAGTATGGTTTTTTTTTTTTTTTTTTTGCCTTGTTGTTCAGGGTTCAGGGTTTAAAATTTAAATTTGTTGATATAAAATTTAAAAAATAGTGGCATATAAAGGCATACGAAAACTGAAAGCCCTACTTTCTTGTGTTCCGATGTCGTCGGACACGCGTTGGTGTCCGACCACGCCTGATAGAGTAACGACACCGACACATGGTTAAACTGAATTACGAGATTTTCTTAAATTATTAGTGGTGTTACTGTCCGTTTTGTGTCTGTGTCCATGTCCGCCTTTCATAGAAGGGGGACTATAGAAGAACAGTTTAATTGCAGGGTCCTCATCGCATATGGTCTAATTGACCATTTATTTCTTTTTATTTTATAGTTCAAACTTTTGTAATGAGCTTTCTCCTTGCTCTGGTACGCCAATATCTGCAATCCTACGCAAATTTGGGCGTACCAAGATCAAATTACTTGAATTTGGTACCCTGTGAATTGGTTCGCGGACATAGTGCAGTGAATTATGTTACTGTCTAATAAACCACCAGAAATCAACAACTTTTTGACTTCGTTTTGAAGTTCAATGCTTATTGGCTATTGAATCTTTTGGATTGTTTGAGGAAAAAAGATTATATATTTAGTCTTATGATTTTTTTCAATTTTTGGATTTGAAGCTCTGTTGTGTTTGTAATCCTGTGCCTGATCGCTCTGTCCTTAAGCTGCTTAATGAGTTCTACATCCATTGCATTTCAATCCTTGAAAATTTTATATATCGGTTAGGATCTATGTAGCACAGACGCTTTGTGTATATTGAGTGTCCGACACCGACATGATAAACACTTGTGGTTACATACAATCACTTCCATTTTTGTAAATTCTTACCGGAGTCTACATATGTCGATGTCAATGTTGTCTAGTGTCTGTACTAGTGCTTCATAACGTAGGATAACCAGCTAGAAGATTATGTTTGTAAATAATTGCACTGGCAAGTAGCCAATGGGGCTAGTGTTGGGTATCAGAATGTCTTACTTCCTTGTTGGTAATGTATTCTGCAATGTAGTTTATTAAGTAGATTTTAGACACATTCTAATTAATCTTCAATGAACTTGTCATTCACAATCTTTAAAGTTTTCAAAAATACTAAATTACCAGTTCTTTAAGCGGTCACCTAAGTGTTGTCTAAATTTTAAGGAAATAAATACCAACATAATACAAGGGAATGATAATGGGTCGAGTATTCCTTGAATTGTAAAATGCAACTGTTATGCCTCCGTTGTCTGAGCTGGAATCTCTGAAGTTGTAGATTGCATGAGCGTGTTTTTCAGCTCTACACTGGTTTCACAGAACCCAACAAACAATACTGTTAACCTCATTTCATGAGGAACTCATTATGTCCTGTGATTGTTCTGTCCAACCGATGTTTTGTCAAAGATATCGACACTTAGTTGGTCATCCTCAAGTAGATTAATTTTCAGTGTCCTTTGGCTTTATCCATACCTTTCTTATTCCCCCACTTTTTTAAGAACACGATGCATTTGGATGTAAAAAGAAGCACTATCACAACAAATAATGAAATCCGATTGTTTTTTTACCTCTCATCTTATTGGTTATTCAATCTTTTGGTTTTGATTGAGGAAAAGGGATTACATCTTTTTCCTATGATTTTTTTCTTTTTGGATTTGAGGCTCTGTTTTGCTTGTTGTAATCCAATCTGTGATTTGGTGCCTATTGGTTTTTTTAGTTCTATGGAAGGCTTTGTATTTTTATTTGATTGGTTTTATTAGATTTGTCTATGCTTTAGTGGCTTGATCTAGTACCCAATGTGGCGGGCTTGGTGTTCATATTTGTTGTTGGAATGCATGTGTCACTTAACAGTTTTGCTGAGTTGCTATTTTGTACTATCTTTAATTGGTCATACCTTGTGTTCCCAATTTGTTCTTAATACTTTTTTTTTTAGTTTCATAGTAAAGCTAAAAAAATTGAAAGAAAGTAAGGTGATAATAGTGTTTGTAATAGTCATTACAATGATAATATGTTAATGTTTGATTAATTGGTGCTTATATCCTGAGTTGCGCACCTCCTTTGTGGTTAATTGTGTGTGCTCCTTGTGAAATTCAAAGCATTTGGTCTAAAACACTATTTTTTAAAGGCTAAGCATGATTTCTCTTTCTTTTTAGGATTGGAGGGAATACAATCATTTTTTGAGATAGTGCAAAAGAAAGAAGAAAAAACAAAGGAAAATGGGTATTGAGAGTGAGATCCCAATTTTGGATTTCCCAACTAGTGGAGTGATAGAAGATAGTGAGGGATGGAAAGAAATGAGCAAGAAAGTGAGAGAAGCATTTGAGAATCATGGTTGTTTCATCGTAAGGGGTGATGAAATCTTGAATCAATCACGTGAAGAATTGTTCACGGGCATGAAATCATTGTTTGATCTACCCGAGGAGACCAAGCAGAAGTTCTTTAGCCCAAATGCTTATAGGGGGTTCACTAACAAGGGCGATCACATTCCTCATGCTGATAGCTTTGGGATTTATGATACTCTCAAGGCAGATACAGTTGATGAAGACTTTGTTAACCTATTGTGGCCTCAAGGAAATCCAACTTTTAGGTAATTAATTGTTTTTTATTTTATTACTATCCATCATATATATATTATGCGTCGTTTGATCCTTGTAGATGATCCCGCTTAGTGGGATAAAGCTTCGTTGTTGTTGTACATATGTGTGTGTGTCCCATTTATATGAAAAATGGGAAAGAACAAAAGAAAGAAGGGTTATGTTGAGGGTGAAGACAGGCTCTCCTTTTTAATTAATGCTTAATTGTTTTTCTAAACTAATATTTTTTTGGTTACTTTTCTAAACTAATTCAAACAATTGTTAATCTCACCAAAGACAAATCCAGTTAAAGAAATTACAGAGCAATTGTTATTCCCTAAACATAGAGGATGACCAGTATCTTTTATTAGAGTCAAATTTCTTTTCAATCTTGTTTGATGATTTTTATAATCAAAAATTGAAAGTCACCTATGATATGAATTAAGTATCTTTTAAATTACAAAAATCTGTGCGATTCATGGTGGTTGCAGAATCATTGTTGATGGAGGATGGAGAACATGCCACTGAATGTGACTTTTTTTTCATGTATTTTTAGTTTTCTCGTGAAATGATTTAAACCGTAGGATTAATTAGTGATCACAGCTGAGGTTTGGTGTCCGGAAAAACACTTACATGTGTCAACGGATCCTATCTCTTACTAGACATGTGCAGTCAAAATTATACTCTTGATTTCAGCCATAACATGCATAAATATGTAACTATTTACTTTTGATTTATATTGAAGAAAGTTTACATTAGTAATTTTTGTTTAAAATTATTTTATTATTTGGTAACTTTTGATTTATATATATGCAGTAAGTCATTAACTTCCATGACCTCAAAAATGCGGGAACTAAGCTTGCTTGTCTTGAAGATGGTTGTGGAGGGTTTTGGCCTTCCACAACGATACAATTTGGAGGTTGAACAACTGAATAGCAACAATAATACACGATTGACTAAGTACAAACTTCCCGAAGAGAACATGAATTCTGAGATTGCTTTGGCACCTCACTCTGACAAATGCACCTTATCCCTCATATGTGATAATGGAGTCCAAGGTTTGCAGGTGATGTCCAAAACAGGCAATTGGGTTGATGTAAATATTCCCCACAATGGCTTTGTAGTGCAGGTTGCTGACGCATTGAAGGTAATCTTTTATTTTTTTTGGTCAAGTAGCCTAATGACTAGATATTCATCTCATAAAGGTGAATGTGTGTGTGTGGGTGTGTGTGGGGGGGGGGGGGGGGGGGGGGGGGGGGGGGGGGGGTGTCTGGTGTTCGAATCCCGGGCCCTGCGTATGTTATGCAATATCCCTACCAGCTGAGCTAAGCTCACAGGGACACATTGGAGGTAATCTTCTTACCTATATAAAACTGAGATACTAAGTTTTAGTGTGATTTTTTCTCTCAAGCTTTTCCTTCGCCCAATCAAATAAGTGTATTTTATTCTTCAAATAATCACAGTATATTTTTTTCATTGCAAATAAGTGTATATTTTTATCCTGTTTTGGTCCATCTTCCTCACACTATAAATGGTTAGTATGAGTATCTACTCATTAATATCAGATTTTAATTCTTGTGAAATACATTATTTATTAAATATTTCTTATTTATTAATGTATAGGCATGGAGCAATGGGACATTCCAAGCATGCAATCACAGAGTGGTCACAAGGGGAGACAAAGAACGAATTGCATTTATTCTTATGGCAATCCCAAAGGAAAATATGGTTATTGAGGTGCCCTCTGAATTGGTAGATGATGAAAATCACCCTCTCCGTTACCGGCCATTTAAGTATGAGGAGTACATACATTATCGGTATTTAAATCCAGTACAAGAGGGAGCACTTGAAAAATTTGCTGGACTTTGATTCCTGGTTATGTGATGCAAATGATTTTCCTTTATGTAATGAAATAGGGTAATTGGACTCACTTTTGCAATAGATTATGATCAATCAAATAACATTTATTGTTTTGGGGTGGGTAGAGAATCTCTTGTGCTTCATCATCTTAACTTGTTGGTTTAGTACCCTTTGTACTCTGTTTTCGACTTTTTATCAATAAATTTTTAGTGGATGCGTCGGAATTATGTGGAATTATTTTTTAATAATGCTAGCAACACACTCTTTAACACACATTTCATCACTTTCTTTTAATAGTTGAAATTCATATGGATTTCACTAAATTATGTGGGTCTACATAAATTTGGTGGAACTCATAGTTTGAACAAATAAAAAGGAGTTTGATGAAATATGTGTGTTGGGGAGTGTGTTGTTAGCACTTAGAAGACCAAGTTAAATGCATTAACACTGAAATTTTGTCAATGTGATTTGAATCAAATAGGGCTTGATTCAAAAAAAATGTCAAAGGTGTGATGCAAATCACTTCTGAGCCTGTTTTGAATCACAAAAAATCAGAAATATTTCAAGAGTTCAAGCTTAACTGAGTGGTTTGAATCACATTTTGCAGATTTCTTATATTTAATGACAGTGCGCACATGATTCAAATTATACACTTAAGAGATTTGAATCATAGGAAGCTTAACTTCATGCCCAATGGCATGATTTGAATCATGTTTCTAGGAGATTTGTTATGTTAAAACTTTTATAAGTGCAAACAAACACAAATACCGAACAAGACATTAACACGTAAGCACTAGTAATTAGAAATCTTAAGAGATTAAATATAACCATGTATATTGATGTCGTGTCTGAATCGAAGCCAATAAATGTTAAGCATCAGATACACCTTTAATCTGAATTACAATTGTTATACAGAAAGTTCTGTAACACTTCACGGAACCTAAAAATACACGAATCATAACAGCATCTAGCTTTAATCTTTATCATGGAAACAGTATCTGGTTTTATTGTGGAAACAGTGTATTATTCATCTTCTCAATGTTGCATATTGCTCATACTTCACCATCCCAGAGTTCTTCAATGGTCCTAAAAGCACCATAGGTGTCGTTAACGAAAAAGGTACCCTTGATTAGCTTATCCTGCATGTGTAAGTTTCAATGTGTGTTAATTCAGCTAATGAACCTTACTTATTGTATTTACACTCTGAAGTAAATAATTGACCTTAAATAATAATAATAATAATAATAATAATTTATTATTATTATTATTATTATTATTATTATGATGATGATGATGATGATGATGATGATGATGATGATGTAAGAAATCTCAATCATAGTTCTAAACTGCATTTGCCAACAGTATTTTTCCACAATATCAAGGCTCCTATCACAGACTATGGCAACTGCAATAATCAAAGATATATGGATATATCCTCAAAAAACAATTGATTTTTTTCATCCATAGTTCAAATGTCATCAGGAAATTAGAGCCAAATTTGCATTTGTTATGACACCAATTGCATAGAGATATAGTGATGGCGCTATATATGACATTTCACACTGAAAGTGTACACGAATTAAATCCTAAAATAAATATTTATAGATGTAGAACTAACAAAAGCTAAACTAGATTAAACTAACTACCAACTTGCCTGCTTAATTTCAGAAAACTTGGGAAACAGGTCTTCAGGGATAGACCAATCGTACACGTCAAGATTTTCCCTGATCCTAGCCTCATTAGTGCTCTTAGGTAGCACACTGTGTCCTGCTTGTAGTCCCCGTCGAAGGGCAACTTGTCCTGGTGTCTTCCCTAATTTCTCTGCAATTTCTTTGACAACTGGATTCTTAAGAATGTCACTTTTGAGTACTCCTGGTGAGCCTAGAGGAGAATATCCCTATGAGATAAGAAGAAAAAAAAAAGTTGTTTAAGATCTCATCATTTTATACTAGCTCAAGAATCAATAGAATATATGATTTATATATGATCAGTTACAAAGTTCGTTACTACTAGTTAGTTCATTAAGCTCTTTATAAATAGGAGCATGTGTTACTCATTCACTATCTTTTAGACCCTGTGTGGACACACACCTTAATCGAGCACTTATAGCATAAACGTTTATCATATAAGTGTTTAAGTAGAAACTATTTCTACACAAAAGATAAAATAAAGTTTTTTTTTTTAAGAAAAATGATAAAATAAAGTTGAACTGTTTTCGTATAAACTATAAGTTGTTTTCATAAATTGTCTTGGATCACTTATGAAAATAAGTTGAAAATTAATTTGTAGAGACATTTCATAAACGGTTACCATAAAATATCCCAAACAATCTCACAACAAGTGCTTATGTCATTGTCAATAGAAAACTCAAATAAGTCAATCCAAAAAGACCCTTAATCAATCGAAATGTTGCGTTTTCATATTTCAATTCTCTCAAATTATCTCGCTATAGCCTATGATCTCTATCTCTCGCATCTGCTGATTACTCACAAGATTCCCGATCCCTCAAGATTTTGCAATAATAAAACAGATGTATTTGAATGAATATCAACTCTTTTAAGTGAATTATATATGTGCTAAACTTACAGATACATGAATTCCTTTTGATTCGCAAAATGCATGCAACTTTGCCTGCTGCCATCCAGGATGCAATTCCACCTGATTAACAGCTGGAGGCACTCTTGCTACGTCCAATAGATCTTGAAGTTTCTTTGTAGAGAAATTGCTGACTCCCATAGCTTTAGCCTTGCCAGAGTCATATAGTGCTTCCAATGCTTTCCATGTGCTTGGTATGTCTGCACAATCGAGATTTTCAGCCTTAAATTCACCTGTTCCCCTTTTCATGCTCACTGGCCAGTGGATCTACAAAACGAAATCAAATTCAGCAAAACATAATTCAACTCAGCATCACATTTCTTGTGTAGAACCAATGCAGATTACTCAATTGAGAAAAAATCATAATTTCAATTGAGTAAAAACCAACTTCATTATTCATTGGCACAACTTATCAAGCAATGACGCACTGACACAAACATGGACACCATACACGACATTGAAAATACCGGTAATAACTGAATTGAATTTAATCACATGTGTCGTTGTTGGGCACAACACTGGCCAGAAACCGGACATGACTTCGTTGGTGCTACATGGCTATCAAGTATTCGTAAAAAACTATCAAACTCCCAAATAAGTAGCACTAACACGGTGCCCGACATGTGCCAGTGTCGAACACTGACCAGACACCAACACATATGGTTACATTCAATCACTTCTCAAGTTATTATCAGCGTCAAAATATTAGCATCAATGACGTGTCCGCGTATGTGCTGCATAGTCAATGCCACACATTGGATACCTCAATCCAAGAAGTATAAAAAAATCCCCGAATCACCAATGTCACATGGTATCAATTTAGAGTTTTTAGTCTTTTACCAAAATATAAACATATATTCACAATGCAGAAAAGTTAATGCCTACCAGATATAGGTCAAGGTAATCAAGTTGCAAATCATTTAAAGTTTTATCCAATGCTTTTGGCACATCTTCTGGATGATGATCTGAACACCTGAAACAGTAAACAAAGCAAAGGATTTATGTTAAAAGCAACCTAAAACAAACATTTTTCCAACATTCTTAAAAACAGAACACAATTTCACAAAAGTAAATAAACAGACCATAGTTTTGAGGTGATCCATAACTCCTCGCGCTTAACCACACCATCCTCGAAAAGCTTTTTGAGAGCCGAACCAATCTAGATAAAGTCAAGAAAACAACAAACAGTCAATTTGCTTGTAGTTAAGGAAATGTTTTATTTCTCTACACTTTTCCCTCTTTTTATCAAAACAAAATTAATACAGTAACAAGCAAAATAGCAAATCGAATATATTATGTTTGTATCCAAAAATTATGGTGGAGTATAAGCATGCATGTTAAATGAAAACAATCAAGTAATTGTCAAAAATTGAAAATGCTAAAATAAAACAAAAATGGTTACCTCTGATTGATTCTTGTAAGCTTCAGCACAATCAATATGTCTGTATCCAACCTGAACAAAAACAAAGAGATCTACAAGATTAGTTCACTCCTCCAAAACCTAGGAATAATCAAAACTACTAATCTGTTTCTGCGGACGTTTGGTCCGGACACAAAAAGTGATTTTGAGCAAATTGATTTTAAAATATTGATTCAGACTAAAACTGAGTTAATTGTAAAATGATTTCTGTTTGTGTGTACAAATTGATGTCTACATGTCTAGCTTCATAGTCAATGGCAATGTCACATTGAATACCAAAAAGCGGTTACCAACGTCTACATTTTTAGTCATAACTGATTCATGGTAAAGTGAGTTGAACAATAAGTTTGAGTGTAAAAATCAATTATACAATCAAAAACTTCAATTTCTAGCTTCAAGCTATAATCAATTATGGAGGCAAAATCAATTATACTCAAGAGCAACCAAACATTGTCAAAATAGATTCTAAAACTCTAGAATCCTTTAAATGTGAAACCAACATACTCTATATCATATGTGTTTGGTTCTACCATTACAAATATTGATTTTGAATGAACTTAAGTAAAATTAATTTTAGTTATAATTGAGATGAATGTAAAATAATTTGTATTTGGATACATTGATTTAACCATAAGAACAATAAATTGAACGTAAATATCAAGTTTAGAATCAAAGCTACATATCCTAAAGTCAAAATCAATTCTTGAACACAAAAAAAATATCAAAATCAATTCTACACCTCTAAAATCAATCGTGTTGACTTTTGCGAAATGGCGGCACTTTAATTATGGTGAAAATTTTTAGAGCTTCCACAAAACATCGTGATTTTGCCAAATTCACCGTCAATCTAAATATCCACTTACTCAAACAAAAATAATTTAAAACTATAGTATGAATAGTACTTCGGTCCTATATATAAGAAAAAGTTAGGTAAGTTGGTTCAAATTTTGAATCAGATACGTCAACTTTTGTATCTGAACAAATTTATACCTGAACAGCAGTGGTGACAGCTTTGGCAACAACACCAGGTTCAGCTTGCCATGTACCTAAACCAACTGAAGGGATTTTAGCACCAGTGTTCAACTGAAAAAACTTGATTGCTGTGGCCATTTTGTTCTTTGTTTTTCTGTTATTGTTTTTCTGTTATATTAGAGCCAGCTATTTATAGGCAAAAAATCTAAGAAATAATGGACGGTGTGTAATGTAAAAATAGAAGGAGGATTGAACGGTTGAGATTTGATTAGATGGGATCTCAGATGGATTTGAAGGCTAGTGTGGAAGAATCTTGAGTTGTTGAAAGTTTGGAAAGTGAAAGGATGATGATATGTGCACATATGTCATCATAAATTAAATGTAAAGTTAATGCATTTAATTACTATCCTCATTACACATACGGCTTTACAAAAATGACATTAATCATACTATCCAAAAAAAAAAAAAATTAATTACTTACCTAAAACAAATAATTTAGTTACTATCTATGGTTTTAAAAATATTTGAACTATGACTATGTTTTTTTATTTCTTTCTATCAATCTCTTACTAAGATATTTTTTTTTGACAAAATCTCTTACTAAGATAATTTTATTTGTTTCGAGATATTGTGAGGTATGAAATAAAAATAATTTTCTTGGTTGAGATTCAATCATTAACTCACTATAATGTAGAAGACTAACTCATTTCGTTAGATCTAACTTTGTCGGTTTCTGATTGTAATTTTACATAAATGTAAAAATATTATCCACCAACACTCAATTTTGTTACAGTACAAAAGAGATCGTAGAGAAAGAAAAAAAAACTAAAAGTAGGGGTGAGATAGGTTCGGATTAACGGCCAAATAATTCCTGTGTGAATCAAGAATATAATATTTTTCCACAGCAATACTAGCCAGAGTCCACATAATTTATTCTTTTAGGGGAAAAGAGTTCACATATTCTTTTCTCTGTTTTGCTAGCATGTCGGTTGCCGGCAAGTGCTAGAGGAATTGAACACGCACATACTTTAAAATTTTAATAAAACACACGGTCAATAAGACAATGTTCCACGTATCACAACGTGAGTTTTCCGGATAATATTTGGGTGACATTGTGGTTGGCGGCCAACCACAATGTCACATGTGTACAAAGAAACAAAAAATTATTGTGAAAGAGAAAGAAGAAGGACACTTGTGACATTGTGGTTGGCCAATGTCGCAATGTCACCAACCACAATGTCACTCAAGTGCTACCCGAGATTTCCGCATTTTGTTATAATCATAAAGTAGCCCTCTTTAATCACCTCGACAACTCAACTATAAGGGAACCCTCCCTAAAATAATGGTATACATTCATTCAACATCTCTCACCCCAACTCATTCATCCATTGTTGTCAAAATCGCACAATCATAAAATAGTAAAATCGAAAAACATACAAAATTGTGGTAAAATCGCAGTTAAATCCCATGAAATCGTGAAATCACTGCAAAATTGTAGGTTTTTATACAATTTTGAATAATTCTGGACATTTTTTGATGCGGGTCAATTTTGAACTCAATTTCAATCATTTTCATTTCGTTACCATCATTTGTCGCCATCTTCGTCAAGTTTTTATTTCGTTCGTTCGGTAAGAAAGAGACAATGAAGTTGAAAATGGAAGCGATGCGACTTGTGATGAAGATGTGTTGTTGATACGATGAGGGATGATCCATATAATTGGTAGAATCGTTCGACTTCCATTACGATTTTACTATTTTCGATTTTGATATCTCATATCGATCCTACAAAAATTGAGTACAATCTTCGATTTCAGATGTGATTTTACGATTTTGCTATCATCTTTTGTTAAGAGTCCCACATCGGATAGGACATGACCTGACAATATGTTTATAAGTGAAGGCAATCCTCACCTCACAAGCCGGTTTTGTGGGGTTATGTTAGGCCCAACCACGATTTCTAAGTTCTTTCGATCTCGATCTGAACCAATATTCCGATTTTGACTCTCCGCTACGTTCTAGACGTTCTGGCTATGAACCAATATTATTCCGATTTTGACTCTCCGCTACGTTCTAGACGTTCTGGCTAGCTCGATCTGAACCAATATTCCGATTTTGACTCTCCGCTACGTTCTAGACGTTCTGGCTATGAACCAATATTCCGATTTTGACTCTCTGCTACGTTCTAGACGTTCTGGCTAGCTCTTGAGGTCCACCTCTAATCACTTACTTTATTCCATTAATATAATATATTTTCATAACAATACAAGAGTTCATAACACAATGTCATGATTAAATCTACATATAAAGGTCTTGCATAAATTCAAAATGAGCCATCCCTTGTGTTGTGCACCGGATTGGCTCAAATTGATAGCTTTATTACAAACTCTAAAAATGTGACGAGGGATAAACAGGAAATTGCATTAATACATAAAAATGAAAACATGAATTCATCATAGCAACATATGGTTTTATCATGGACTCGTCTTTTCAACTTTCAATTTGAGAAAATTTTGGACACAACTTATGATGTGTGTATAAATACTTGCATTTATATCATTTATTTGCAGGTTAAATATATTTTTTATCTCTATAAATATTTGGGTTAATTAAGTTTTTAGTCCCTATAAATATTTACAGTTTTGTTTTTAGTCCCTACAAAATAAAATCACACTTTTTAGTCCCTATGACATTTTCCTTAAGCATTTTAGGGACCAAAATGTTGATGGAAAATTTTATAGGGACTAAAAAGTGTGATTTTATTTTATAAGGACTAAAAACAAAATTCTGAATATTTACAAGGACCATTTACTTAATTAACTCTAAATATTTCAACTTTTCGCTTTAGTCATCTAATATTTCTCTTCGACTTTGGTCCCCCCAATAATTTTACATCACAATTTTTGGTCTTTACTTTTAAGTCAACTCATGTATATCATTCAAAATTTTGAATGAAATTTTGCATGACTGTTTAGAAGATTATAAGAATCTCTCTAAAAAAATTAATTTTTTTTAACAAAACATTACTTAAATACGAATGTTTAAACACTAAAATTTAAAAATTCATATTTAATTCATTCCTTATTAAAAAAAAACTTTTGCAAGAGAGAATTCTATAATGTACTAAACATGACGGTGGAAAAAAAATCAAAATTTCGAATGATACATATGAGTTGACTTGAAAGCAATGACCAAAAGTAGTGATGTAAAGCTTTTGGGAATCAAAAGGCGAAATTTTTTTTTTTGGAAAGATTATAACGAAAAGTTAAAATAAAATATTTATAGGGAGCAAAAACATATTCAGCCCTTCAATTTACTTTAAAACTATAATTATAATTTATATACATTTCCATTTGAAAACTTTTATTTAAAGGTCAATATTAGGTTCATTATGTAGAAAAGTTAATGCTTACCAGATAGAGGTCAAGGTAGTCAAGTTGCAAATCCTTTAAAGTTTTTTCCAAAGCTTTTGGCACATCTTCTGGATGATGATCTGAACACCTAAAGACAATAAACAAAGAATAGGATTTGTGTTACACACAACCTAAAACAAACAAATTAAATTTTCTATCATTGATTAAAAAAATAAAGAAAAAATTGACAAACCAGAGTTTTGAGGTGATCCATAACTCCTCACGCTTAACCACACCATCCTCAAAAAGCTTCTTGAGAGTCAAACCAATCTAATAGTAAGAAGTCAAGAAAATAACAAACAGACAATTAGCTTGCAATTGCATTCAAACAATTGTTCTAAGCATATATTTGGATTCAATAATTTTAGGTATTTTTTGAGTTCTCGATTAAAATTTTGTTTCTTATTTTTTTGTCAAGTAGTCTATTGGTTTTAATTTACCCTTTTAAAGTAAATAAATGAGATATTTGAGTTTCGAACTCCGACTTATACATATAACAATGCATTATCTCTGCCAACTCAAATATATTCACAAGTATACTTCTTGTTTGTTTCTAACTTTTTTTTTTCACAGATTGTTTGTTTCTAACTTGAAATTAGGATTAATAATTTTTGCCTCTAAACATGAATTTTTTGTTAATGTAACGTTCAAACATAGTAATCAGTTTACCATGAATTGATTTTAGACCATACACACTATCCCCACCCCAGTGAGGCATGCATGTCAAATGAAAGCAATTGAAAAATGGTTAAAAATATAAACAAATATCAGTGTTACCTCTGCTTGATTCTTATAAGCTTCAGCACAATCAATATGTCTGTATCCAACCTGAACAAAAATAAAGCATCTTGAAAGTTTAGTGCTCTGCTCCTATATATAACCTAGGAGAAATCATATCTACAAATAATTGCTTACCCAACCAAAATCATTTAAAAAAAACTATAATAAAGAGTCTTGATAGTGAATAATAATATAAGCAGAACTCTAAAATCAACTACCAGTAACTACTTCTTTCAAAAAAAAAAAAAAAACTACCGGTAACTACTAATGTCGGTCGAACATTTTCTTAAACAAATTTATCCTTAACAACCATTGTAATTTTTTAAATTTAAAAATTTAAATTCAAATATGTACCACAATCAAAGGAATCTGCAAATTGAAGTTAATATATTTTTTTGAGGGGAACTTTAGGTTAATATTTGTTTATAAACAGTTCTTCAAAAAAAATATTTGTTTATAAACTTTTTCTACAACACATTTTTTTTCAAAATTAAACGATCTTTATAAACTTTTTTCAATGTCAATGACTATTTTGACTAATGAAGTACATAATTAGGGACTATTTTGAATTTTTTATACGAAAAACTATTGTGGATATTTGTTATACATTCAAGAACCAAAGTTACTATTAGCCCTTATAATTTTCATACGCAAGAGTAAAATATCAAATCTCTGCGCACTTATTTAAGAAGTTCAAATCTCTTACCACTTAAATCAGTATATTTTAATTAATTATACATATAATTGAGCTCTTTGTCCATAATAATAGTAATAACTCTGAATAAGTTAATATTCACTTAAAAAATATAAAATGAGACACTTTTTTACTTTTGACTTTACAACTGGATTCTCTAAGCATTACCGGCTATTACTTTTTTTTAAGGATAGCAGTCATTAGTTAGGTCTCATGTTAAGAACTAATATAAGACAAGTTTTTTTTTTTTTTTTTAAGAAATAATATAAGACAAGTTAAAATACTTTATAATGTGTGTGTTGATTTTTACGATTATAAAAAATGATTTTGAATAATAATTTTTTATCAAAAATAAGTTAAATACAAAATAATGTATATCTAGATAAATTCTTAATGGTCCTCGTGAGTTAAGCTCAATTGGTAGGGACCACCAAAAAGATAAATTCTTAATGTAAATGCGCGGTAAAAATAAATTGACGGCGACAAAAAATTCAAAAAATTTACTTCAAATTAGTATCAATATTTGAATTTATATTAATTATCTAACTCAACTTTACAAAATTGGCTTATAGATTAAGGGTTGTCACTTTTTACACTCATTTCAAGCTTTATCTATATCATATGTGGGACTATGGTTTTTTCTAATAAATCATAAAAGCAAAATTAATTTGACTTTTAAAAAAAAACATGGAATGTGAAATTTTATTAATAATAGTGACATCACTGGTCGTATTACAACGGCTTAAGGTGACAGGTGATATTCAAACTCTGTTTTTAAGCTTATGAAGTGAAGTTCTAACACCGACACCTATTAATTAAAAAATAATTCTAATTGAAAGCATCCAAAATGTCAAAATCAACTAGTAGTATACAAATAATATTGTTTTGGAAATGTCTAAATCAACTATACAAATAATAATCCCTCCGTCTTATATTAGATGATTTAGTTGACAATGTGTATTGTTGACCTGACACACTTTGACCATATTTTTTTACAAGTGTTGTTGGATTCGAATCGATGAATATTTTTAAAATATTAAATTTTCATAATTTTTTTTATTAGATAATTAAAGATATTTTTTTTGAACAAGAGATAATTAAAGATAAAAAAAATATGTATTAGTATGTGTGACAGAGTCAACTTTGTCAATTGACATGGGACGGAGGGAGTATTATTTTAAAATGACAAATATTAGTGTTTGTTTATGTTAGGTTGTAGGAGGAGACAATGCTCAATATTTTTAACACTTCACTTCTTAGCTCTAGAATCAATATAGCTTATTATTATTTTTCTAAATAAATGTGAAACAAAACATATAAAGATAAATTTTGTTTATGCTAATACAATTTTATTCATAATGTACCTTAATTGCAGTGGTGAGAGCTTCAGCTAGAACACAAGGTTCAAGTACTCGCCAAGTGCCTAACCCAACACAAGGCATTTTGGCACCATTGTTCAACTGAAAACACTTGCCATTTGTTGCCATTTTCATATGAATGGTTTTTCACTTACCTGTTTGTTTCCATTTATAGCCAAAGAAAAAAACACATGAAGAAACAATGAATGGTTGTAGAGAAAAAGAGGAATCGAACGGTCAAGATTTGGTTTAAAAAATGAAAGTGTACATACATACAGACACAGTGTTTGTTCACGTTCCAAATACACCAAATGAAAATGCATTATTTAGAGACTTGTCGCTTTCCACATAGATTTGATGATCAAATTATTTTTCTCACGTGGTAGTTACATTATGGTTATAAAATGTTGAATAATGATATTTTGACATCCATTTGATGACAACTTTGTTGACAACCTTGTTTTTCTCACTTCTTATTGGTCAAAAACAATGGAGAGAGAAAAAGGAAGAGAGAGGATAACAACATCATGTGAGTATGAGAGAGAAAGTTGTCCAAAAGTTGTCAAAAAGTGGTTGTCAAAATATCATTTCTCTAAAATGTTTGTGGTTGGTTCACTTTATTTCTACCTCACAATTGTGATCTTTCATCGGAAGGTTGTAGAAGTATGCGTTTTTTTATCCTTAAACGAAGTGGTAATCTACTGAAAATAAACTCACACAACTGTGAGGTCCTGGGTTCGAACCTGGATCACGACGTCCGACCTTACAATTTCGGCATTTGCAGTTGAGCTAGGACTTCTAGATGAAGTATGTGTATTTTATTCACAGCATATCGTATCTTGTGGTTTTCTTAATTAATACTACAAAATATTCTTCATTGATATGAAAAATTGTAACTTACATTGCGACACATTGTAGGTATACATCAGTGACGGAGCCAGGAATTTTGTAGAGCTTGGGTAAAATTTTAACCGCAAATTCACATGTGACATAAATAAAGTACGGGTTGTGGCAGATCTAGGCTGATATTTTTGGGGGTGCCAAATATATAGAATATATATAAATTGTTACATGCAGAATACACAAATTGTAAGTAGTCCAATTAGTTGAGTTTGCATGAATGCCTGTGTGGTTGCTGGTTCGAGTACCTGAACTCGTGACCTTGTGGAGAGAAAAGACTACACTTTCCACTGCGCCGCATAGAAACATATGATATTCAACGGCTAATATAG
The DNA here is from genome assembly GCF_051527215.1 of Medicago sativa. NCBI lineage: Eukaryota > Viridiplantae > Streptophyta > Magnoliopsida > Fabales > Fabaceae > Medicago > Medicago sativa. Next base: position 17,591,046 of record NC_140752.1, on the reverse strand, counting down.
TATTTATAGATTATCTAGGGGATACCATGGTTCTCATGGTCCCTAAAGAGATCCACCACTGAGTATGGGTCGAGCCCGAGCGTGTGTCCAGGCTAGCTGGGTGGTAAAACCACTCTTGGTATACACAGGGCCCTTCCTAGAGTTTTAGGCGTCTTAAACATAATATGAAAAAATGGTCCCTTACATAATACATTATAAAATATGTTAGCTTGTTGTTGTTATTTTATTAACTCTTAATTTCATTTTTTTCCCGCTTTCCACTACAAAGTAAATGTTTTTTTAGGCAACATCTGAAGATAAACCAAATACTCCATAGACACCAAAACAAATTAAAATATCGTAGAAGTATAAAACAATAGAACATGCGAAGTAGGTTGAAATTGTAACACCTAAGAATAATAACACCAAAATAGTAAAAGTATATCAACACGTAATTAACTAAATTTTAACCTTTTTAAAGCAAACTTCTCCAATGTTAAACTCATAACAACAATAATACATGATACAAAATTAGTGTTAGACTTTTTAGAGAAATCATAGATACAAGAAATCCTTTGTATACTAGAAGTACATCATTACTCTTTTTATATGCTTTAAGTATCTCTAACAAGTTCATTACGATGATACATGAATGTGTGCCACACATGATCTTGCATTATCAAATTTAACTATGTAATAATTTCAATCAATTCAAGAAAGTTGACAAGATTAAGATTGAAATTGAAAAATTAATAAGGTCTATGGTGGACAATCTATAATGTTGGTCCACTATAGACATTTGAGGTTAAACTTAACAGTCATGGATTTATTTGACTAACCGAGGCAAACTTGAGGGACCAAAACATGTGTTTTATTAATTATAGGACCAAAATGAAAACTGGTAATTAATTAGGGGACCAAATGACCTATTAAGCCAAAATATAATTTGTTTTGTTATGAAAATTATCTCAACTTATTGGATAATAAATATCACCAATATTTTTAATATTAGTGAAGCACATTAGAAACAAAGGGCCCAAAAAAATATCACCAATTTTTTCGATAATAATTTTTTGACACATTATTAAGAATAACCAATTTTTTATAGGGGGTGTATATAGAAATCTTTGTGCTATATGGGGGTACATATATCGAATCACGCCAAAATGGCCAAAAACATTAACAAATTTCAGCTCAGCCCTTCATCATGTCAATGTTTGGGGCCTTTATGTAAACTTTGCTATATATACCCCCATAAACATTAACGGAATATTACTTGAACGTAACCAATCTCAATAGAAAACATAGCACCATAGTCGCCGATTCCATGTGAATCGGTTGGCACATCCTTAAGTCAAAGAAAAGTTTGATGATACCCATGCATGATCGAAGTAGAAGAATCTCACTCTGAAGATCCCTTAATTATGGAAGAAGATGCATTAACTCAGCAGTCCTAGGAGCTCTCTTTATGGCAAACCCCGTGATAAAACTTTTATCTTGGCTAACAACCCCTCCGAGCAATTTTACCTCTAACGTCGATCTCTCAATATTCGAAGGGAATAAACCCCCATGGTGCTTATTACCATCATATGAAGCAACCATATCTCACTTTTACAAATATTCTATTTAAGACCCAATTCTGGCTCAGATTCTCGAATGATGTCCAAAGCTTTAGCTACCAATTCTGAATCCCCAACAAGATTCTAATCATCAAGATACCAAGCATGAAGAAGAAGCTTCCAACTATCTATGATATGATGAATTAAAGGGTGTAACACAAGAGCGAAAAGAAGCGGTCCTAATGGGTCACCTTGTTGCACTCCAGTGGCAGACATAATATGTCCATCACCAAAGTATATTCTCAATGCCAATTCATAAAGAAATAGACGTGCATCTCAATCTCACCACACACAATAGTGCCGCCCTGTCTACCAAGTTGAAAGAAATCGAAAAATCTACTATGAGCACAATCAATGAACCATCTCCATATTGTTCGATCAACACCATGTAGCACTGTGTAAAATGGCCTATGCACCACCTGAAACCCAAACACCAAACTAAAATTCATTGAGATATTTAACCATATCTTTACCAATTTCTTTCATTGCAATTTTGTATGTCTGTCGCCTCCAAATAGTACCTACTACAACGTGGTGTATTCCATAATTAGGCTTTAACAATGGTGTCAAGGGTGTAGAAGCTACAAACTTTACTAAACTCAATGGGCGTCTTCCTCCTAGCCATAGATTAACCACTAGAGTGATAACACATAAAAGATCTCTTGACATAACTGAACCTTCTCCACACAACACGTCAAATATGTGTTGGGCTCGTAAACCATCTCTACCACAAGATGGCCCTTAGGGAACAATTTAATGCACTTGAGAACAATGTCAACTTCATCCACAAAGGAAGCTTTAAAGAACATGGTGATCGACACAGAGGGAGGTGACCTATACGGGTGTTTGTCCCCTAAAATTTTCATAGTATCTTCATTATATATGGCTACTCCAGATGACTCCAACACCTTCACAGCTGTTGTGAAGTGCCTATCAACAACCTCACGAAGGCATTGCCTGATGTAGGACCCGTCTTTTTGTCTTTCTTCTCAAAATAATCTCCTCAATTACCCATATCAACATGTCCAGATCCACTCAACACACTATTAACCAACTTGGTGAAACCATCAGAATTTATCCAAGCAACCCAAAATATGGCGTTGTTGCAAGGACCACTAGTACAGAAAACAATCTTTAAGTGGGGTGAAAATGACTTTTAAGTCAGTTCATGTCTGACTCAGTAACTATTTTGAGTTTAAGTTTATCTTTCATCCGACTTAAAATCCTTTAATAAGTCGGGTCACTCCACTGAAAAACCTATTAATTAAGTCGGTTTACCCCACTTAAAAAGGGCTCAAACAGTATAAAAAAATTAGTTCAACCCATTTAAGTTCAAATTCTTTTTTTTTAGTTTCTTTCATATTATACATGATTATAAAACATAATTTCATAAACCAATCTAAAATTTCATTCATAACCACTAATATAAAATATCATTGACCAAATTTCATATCAAACACTAACAAATTAAAAGTTGCAAAATCATTCATTAATACCATAAAACTAGACACATACACATTAACTATCATTTTTTCACAACCATAGATGTTGCTTCAAATAATCAAATTGCATCTAGGTATTCCAAGCATCAAACTTACACATCGTTCTTGAACATTATCTGAAAAATATGTTAAGATAACATATATTAGAAGTTAACCTTCCGAATTTTGGAAGCATACTTTATGTTTCCTCTTCCCCATATTGCTCGTAGGCAACAAGGTAATAACTAATAATCATTACTAAGCAACATTTAACTCTAGATTTAAACATCACACACAAACACTGAATCAAATAGTACATGTCATGCACTATACAATCTGTTATACCAGTCATTTGTTAACATCCCACTTGTTTGTGATGTTTCAACTGTTCATAGTATCAACATATCCAATAAAAATCATACATAATTGGGATTTGAAAAATAAATAACTACATATAAGTGCACCTGTAAGGGTGAGGAGATACCCAGGTGGTCTTGGAATACAACCACTTCTAGAATTCCATCATGCTTAGGACCTTACAACATAAAATATCAATGAGGTTCCATCTGGTAGGACAACAAAATTGACTTTGCAGGGTCCCATGAGCCATTGACAAGTAAGTGCAGTAACCCTTGGCTCAAAACTTAAATGAATGTTTTAACATATCTCAAAAAAGTTTATCACTAGCTTGTTACATTGAGATTAACATCACCTTGAAGAATTGTAAAATAATACATAATCTTATTAGACTCGCCAACCATTATAGCGTCAACTTTGCTTCCTCCAATATGAGCTATGAGCATTTTTTAGAGCTCCAAAAGGAATGGAGGAGACATAGACCTCAAAATTCGTACATGTTACAACAAGACATATGGGCTAACAAACTTGCTCTGAACAAATAACCATTCAAAATTCAGAAGAATCCATATAAGGTGGATTAGACCATCTCCAATAGGAGGGTCTTCAACATTTAAACATTTAAGACCCGATACTTATTAGGTACCTCCATTGAGGAGAAACTTTTTCGAGGTCTTATAAGACCCGGGTCTCACTTAAAACCCCTAATATTAAGCGGGATCCATTCTCTGTCAATATTAAAAAAAAATGTAATGATATAAAGTTATTGATAGTTGATTAGTGGGTCACATTTAATAAATTTGTGTGAGATGTTGGGTTGGAGGGATTAAGTACCTATTAGGTACTACTATTAAAAAAATTATAAATGAGTTATGTATATACGTGGGACCCATTTAAGTACCTAAAAATGGATGTCTCCATAGATACTCTTACTATATCACAAATGCGAGGATAATGTTGCACTGTTATTGAAACACAAACATATATGAGTAGAATAAGTAACATTGTATTACATAATGTCTGGACTTTGAAATTACGATAATATAGAGTTGAATGGATTGGATTGGAATGAAATGAAAGAGAATAGAACGAAGTAACATCTATTTTTAAAATCTTAACTAGCTTATTCCATTCCACTCTAACCATCAACCCAATCAAACTTGATATTTTCCAAACTCTCAAAACCAAAATGGTGTAGTTCTTCTTTAAGTAGTTTCTCTAAGAATCTTTGGTAACTAATGTTTGTCATCCATCTCAAAAAACAACAAAGTCTCATCTCATCAGTTTTTCAAATAAAACTAAATCAAAACAAAGTCGAGACGAAATAAGTTTCCATTTCATCATCTAATGATTTTTTTTATAAATTGAACTAAAAAGCTTTACTCACTCTCTCTCTCTCTCTCTCTCTCTCTCTCTCTCTCTCTCTCTCTCTCTCTCTCTCTCTCTCTCTCTCTCTCTCTCTCTCTCTCTCTCTCTCTCTCTCTCTCTCTCTCTCTCTCTCTCTATCTATCTATCTATCTATCTATCTATCTATCTACCTACCTACCTATCTATCTATCTATCTATCTATTTTTGGTACAACCTTACTCTCTCTTTCTAATGCCCTAAACCGCTCACAAGTGCTTATTATGATAAGCACTTATGCACAAGCTATTTCTATAATAAAAGATAAAAAATAATATTTGTTTTTGTATAAATTGTAAGCTATTTTCATAAGCCATCTTAAAGAACTTATGAAAATAAGTTGAAAACACCTTGTGAACAATCTGATAAGTTGTATTCGTAAGTTCTCCGAAACAGTCGCATAAAACTTATGTCATTCGATAAACTCAAATAATGCAATTCAAACATGCATTGCAGTAATTCACTTAAGTATAAAACCTTTTGAAACCATATTTTTTGTTTGTCACGGTCATGAACACTTATGAAGTGAAATGCGATTACATGTTATTGGGTTCTCAGAGAGAAAATTACGGTAGCTTCTATGGTATGGGAATTTGTAGTGCTTTTCATCATTAGACGATTATCAACTTCGATTTGTCCATCGTATCCAGGTTTCTTTGAGTCCCACCTCACCTCCTGATATCATATTCATACTCAGCCACCACATTAATCACATATCCCTATTTTCTTTTTAAAAGCTATAAATAAGAACTAGAAGGGGCTTTTTTTGTTTGGTTACCTATACTAATTTGGTGCAGAACAAATTGAGGAACAAATCATCAATCACCCCGGGTTTGTATTTAGTCTATACAGCTGAAACTTCAACCTAATTCAAATTCAATCGACACATACAATTTAAGAGTTGCACACTGCACGAAGCTCGCAGCAAGAATACAAAAAACAAAAGCAAAAGATGCAAACTGTTTTGTGTAACGCCCTCCTTGATTAACTAATTATTTTAATGAGTTTTAGCATATATTTATAGGTGATTTAAGTGATTTATGAGATTTACGTGGTTCATATGATTTTATGTGATTTAAGTGGTTTATATGATTTATGTGAACTATATGATTCTTTAAGATGTTATGACTTATTTTATTATTTAATAAAATGAGATTTGAAAATAAAATAAATATTAAGAAGTGGGGCTGTGTTGTGATTTGAGTAAGTTAGTGGTGAGAAGAGAAATAAGAAAAGAATAGAAGAGGTGTTATAAATAGAGAAGTTAGGTTTAGAGAAAGACATAACGCACGATCAGTTTTTGGTGAAAAAGGGAGAAAAGTCAAGAGAAGAGGAGAGAACCCTGGAGGCTGCCGATTTCATCTGTTATAAGGTAAGGGTGAGACTAGCTTTCAGTAATATTAATCATGTGATTCTGAAATTATAATTAGCATGTGGTAGGATTAGATTGTGAGAATGGACAATTAGGGTTTAATGAGAGAATTGATGATTAGATGATGAAAACTTGTTGAATTGATGTAGAAGTTGTTTACAGACCTTAGAATATCCATAGGATGATTATTAGGAGCTGTTTTGAGGTTAGAATCATGGGACTAGGTGAAAATTTGAGAAAACCTGCATTCTGCCCGAGCCTGTCATCATCGCTCGCCTCGCGAGCTAAATCGCTCGCCACTGCGAGCCAACCTGGTGAGCTCGCCTCGCGAGCAGATTAGCTCGCCACTGCGAGCAAGTCCAAAGAGTTCGCCTCGCGAGCAAATTAGCTCGCCACTGCGAGCATGTGCGTGTTGAGAGTTCCAAAGAGCATGGTTTGCTCGCCACTGCGAGCATTCCCACTCGCCACTGCAAGTAACTAGTGTATTCTGCCCAATTTATTTTATTGCGACCTATCACACATGTAGCCTTGAGATGAACTTTGGGTAAGAAAATGTGAGTTTTTAAGAGATTGTAAACTGTCCAGGGAGCATAAATTAAGATGACTCAAATTAGTAATGACGTGATATTGTTATATAATGCACTATTGAATATCTATGATGCTAGTGTTGATGCGATTCATTCTTTAATGATTATATGATGTATAAATCTGTTATATGCTGCATATGTGTTGTCTGCTGATGCTGACCATTAATGTTATAAGTTATACGTGTTGGTCTAAGTTGTAAAGATGTAAAGAAGTTGTCCATAATAATACAATTATAAGAGATGTTTATGATGTTGTCTAAGTTATAGGAAGTTGAGTTCATTGCATACCCATTAAAGTTGGGGGCTTGATGCTCTGGAGCCATTGCTCAACCACGTTGGGGGCTTGACGCCCTGGAACTTTTGCTCAATTTAAGTTGGATGCTTGATGCCCTGGAGCCTATTTACGCTCATATATGTTGGGGGCTTGATGCCCTGATTGGTACCACATGCATTTGCATATTCAAGATGATATAAGATGATAAGAGTTGCATAGTTGAGTCGAGTTGCATTTGTCGAGTCAAGTGTTAAATTGTCTCATGAAGTTGATGTTGAAGTCGATTAAGAAGTTGTTTAATGATTGTGAAGTTTAAGTTGATGATGATATGATGCTTTAAGTTTATGTTGATGAATTGTTTATGATGCTTGATTTTTCATAATTGTTATTATGATATATTGATATTGATTAAGTTGTTAAATATAATTGATGAATTATATGTTTAGTGTTATTGTTTGTGAAATCTCACCCCTTCTGCTTGAAAATGTTGCCCTTCGTATGGGTAACTTGCAGGTAATCAAGAATAGGCGTGGTCGTGAGTGGACTCATCACTATGTGTCTTTAGGTGCTTTGATACGTAACAGGATGGGGATTATGCTACTGTTTTCTGTTCCTTACGTATCGCTTTTGAATTTTCATGAAATAAATGATGAACAAAGACTTTACGAGATTTTTATGATGAGGCCTGCGTGCCAAAGACTTTTTATGTTGTTGAACTAAATCCGCTGCGAAGTTTGAATATTTATGTTGAAATTTTTTGAAGGATAAATTGTTATCCATTCTATTTTACGATTGGATTTGTTGAAGTGAAACTCGATTTGGGGAATTTTGGAGTGCTTCGATTCTTGAAGAATCAATTTGAGAATCTGTAAAGTGTCGGGAAATTTTTGTGAAGTGAATTGGGTTTAGGTTTGGCTGAGCGGGATACTGATTTTAGTGAAAATTTTGTTTGGCTATTTTGCTTTATGTCATGTTTTATTTGGCTTTATGACATGTTTTATCTGGCTTAACTTTTTAAATGGGGTTAAAAATCTGAATGTCCATAGTATAAGGCTTGAACAACTGTAAAGTACAACGAGCAAGCGATAACAACCAGACCTAAGAACCTACAAAACCTGGATCAACAACCACCCAATAAAGAGTATATTTTAATGCCTGAAAGAATGCAAGACGACAACTTTGAGGAATACTCTTCACAAGGAAGATAGGTACTTGGAGGACTTCCTCTAACAACTTTTCCTCGAAAATCAACCCCTCATTTGCCCCAATAGTATCGAGTCTTTTCTAGATGGTTTTAAAATATGTCCAATGTGACTCCTGACCTCCCATGTCTCCTCAGTAACATGAATCATACCATCAGAATAATGACATGCATGACTCCTGGCATGAAAACTCATACATATTCCACACATACATTGCTTAACCATCCTTAAAGACTCCTCCAAAGCCATAAACAAACTCCAATCACTCTTGAGGGCATTTCATATTGTACTTTTCCGTTTGTCAGTACGAAGGTGTATCGACTTAAGATGGGACACCAAACGAGAAATACCCTTACTGCATTCCTCACCATAATGGCAACAATGGAACCCTCGTAATGGACAATTGAGACCTCCAATTTGAGTAGAAGTCATTTGTCAATGCAAAATTGTTCCTCTTCTCTACACTATTCAAAAGTGTTTTGAAAATCCAAAAATCTAAATGTTTCTAAAAATACGTTTGGGAGAGGAATTTCAACAAACATATAATGGGCAAGTGTGAAAGAGTGCATTTTGACATGAAAAATTGATGATGAAAGTGCATGTATTGTGATGATAGATGAGGGATGAAAAATAAGGGTATTTGAGAAAGTTTATGCACATATTAAACTTATCCAATAACATGATTTTGCAAATGAAATTAAGGAGATTGAAATGAATGGAGGAAGTTTTAGAAAGAAAAAGACAAATATTTGGTAGGTGAAAAAGAGGTGATTTGAAAATATGGTTTGTGTGGATTTATATGGAAGAAGTTTTAGAAATAAAAAGACAAATAGTTGGAGGGTTCAAATGAGTTTGTAGAAAGGGAAGTGTTTGTTGATGTTGTGTAAAAAGGAACGGAAGGAAAAAGAAAAAACCAAATAGAGTTTTAAAGATGGAGGATATGGACTAGAAGATGAGCCATGATAAATTTGAAAGAAAAAGAGAAGTTAGGTGGGTTTGAAAGAAGAAAAATGGTTACCTGAAGAGAACGAAAAACCTCATTTCATATCTTTAAATGTTTTTCTATTACTTGCGAGGGATGAATATCGTTTATTTTTATTAGATAAAAAAAACTAACATATTTTAAGGAGTTTTTAATATTTTCTTACTCGAAGTCTTTGTAACAGTTCATAATTTTAGATGATTTAAATTACATCATGGATTCTTTAAGTTTGAGATTTGTAATAGATCGGTCCTTTAAGTTATTTTGGTCACACACAAGTCTTTTAAGTTTGAGGTTTGTAGCATATTGGTCCTTTAAGTTATTTTGGTCACACATAAGTCCTTTAAGTTTGTAAACGTTTTCAATTTAGTCCTTCAACCACATCATCGTTTTGGTTAATAGAATGACTAAATTGAAAATGTTTACAAACTTAAAAGAATTTATATGTGACCAAAATAACTTAAATGACCAATCTGTTACAAACCTCAAACTTAAAGAACTTATGTGTGACCAAAATAACTTAAATGAACAATTTATTACAAATCTCAAACTTAAAGGACTCTGGTGTAATTTAACCTTTTAAATATCACAAAGTGAGTATTTTTTTTGGTTGAATAGAAAATGATTATTTACCATTATTTAAATTTTTTAATAAAAAAATGAAATACTATCATTCAAAAATTAATAGTACTAGAATTTTATCTTTCCTTTTATCAAATTAAAAATCATTTTATTTTTCTTTTCCAGAAAAAGGAAACAACCCACTCCTACTATTGCAGGACAACAAAAACAGTTTAAAAACAAAAACCTTCTCAACAACATTAAAAAAAAACATCATTAATCAAACAAAACCTTCTCAGCAACATTAAAAAAACATCATTAATAAATTAATAAAAAAAAAAATCTTAAACACAACATTTTTTTTTTTGGTTGAGAAACACAAAACACAGCATTTCACATTCTTCTTCTTCTTCTTCTTCTTCTCTCTCTCTCTCTCTCTCTCTCTCTCTCTAAAAAATCGATTTTATCACAAACCAATCAAACCCTCCAATGGATACAGAATCAGAAACAACGAATCTATCCTAATTGAACATTTTTCAAAATTAGGGTTTCATTCTATTTATCTTCTCAAAACCTAAAGAAGAAAAATTTGAAGAAGAAAGAAAAATGATGCAGAGATTGTTGGGTGGACCTGGAACAGTGAGTGGATTCTTGTTGAGGTTAGGACAATGTGCATTTGGTGCTGCTTCCATTAGCGTCATGGTTACTTCTTTTGGTTTCTCTACCTACACCGCTTTCTGGTAAAATTTTTTAATTTTTTTTCCCTATTTTAAGTTAAAAATTAAATTTTTTGCATTTATTTTGACTCAATAATTTGCATGTTTCTGTATTTATTTTGCTATGCTGATTTTGAAATTAGGGTTTTTTTTTTAGGTTATGGTGTTGGATCATTGTTTGTTTGCTAAAAGTGGTTAGAGTTGTGTTTATTGTATGGCTTTATTTTGGGTATGTTTGGATTTGTATAGAAGAATTTGAAGGACAAGTAGTGTTGATTAAGTAGTTAATGTTTAAGATGTTTGTTTCTGAAAATGAATAATGGGTTTTATGAAAAGGATGTGGCTGGTAATGTATTAATGTTAATTTCTAAAGTTAGGAGAATGATTAGTTAAAATGGAAATTGTTTTCCTTATTAAAAATGAAAATACCCTTAAAATATGGAAATGAGTTTGTGATGGTCATGTCATTTGGGAATAAGTTGGTGGGTGGTTGGGGTTTTTCTATGTAGGACAATAACGGGCTTATGATAAGGTCGAATAGATCAGAAGTACCAAAGTTTGATCTCTGTCTGAAACAATTCTTGGTTAGACTTTACTTATCTTCTGGCCAAACTTTGGATTACCAGGGTTCCTTTTCCGTGAGAACTGGAGGATTAATTGAAAAAAATAAAGTAACACAATGTTGTTTATTCATTCCAAAACTTCCACTTTGTACTTTTTCTACATAATTAACCGAACAGGTCCTTGGTGGGGACTAGAGTTATTGGATAAATCTAGCATTAGGATCTTCCTAGATGAAAATATCATGATTTTGTTAGTGTTGTTAGTTTGGGAACATGGAAATGTCTGATTATTTTCAGACAGAATAATGCATTGTAGTTTGCGCATATTTTATGGGTGACCTTTCCCTTACATCAAGCAGGGAGTTGACATTTACATACTATGCATGTGAAAAAATGTTGATCAGCTGTAATCCTTATGTGACATACACGGACTGATTGTGGAAACTGTGAATATATGAGATGATATGTTTATCAGTATGTATTTTGTTTTTGTTCTATATCACTCTTTTACAAGCGTGTGGACTCTTTAATTGGTGCTTTAGGGATTGTAATGATTACAATTTTTGTTGTTTTCCCCTATGTGATTGATAAACTTTAATATACGTTTTGATGTGTATTACGACGTGGATTAGGATTTTCAATGATAGCTGGATAAGATTTAGCGCTTGCGATTTAATACTGTCACAGAAGATGGTAATGCTTTTCTCTTTCTGTGTTCGTCATAGGCATTCTGTGTATGTGCCTGAGTTGTTGATTCACTACACTAAGTCTTAGCTATCGTTTTTTACATTTTAAAGCGTGTCAGAAAATATTCAAACTATCTAATAATCTCTTCCCTATGTGTAATTTGTAGTATTTTAGATTTTCGTTGTTGATTGAGGTTGATAAATCTGGAGCACTATTGTAATAATGCCATTATTTCAGTTATCCTTTTCTTCGCACTGGTTTCCAGTTCCCTCTACACTCCAAAATTCTCCCTTTTTAAGTGGCGATTTTTTTGCCTGCTACTTCCACAGTCTCTTCCAAAATCCTTAGCCTAGTTCATCCCCCTGCTCATCACGATCTCCGACAACTTTTTCTGTGAGTTCTTGCTCACATGAGTTATAAAGTGATAAATATAGCTTCCCATTGTGAATTACACCAATTGTGATTTCTCCTTTCTTAGTCATGATTCATGAGTCAGATGACAGTGATGCAAACGAGCCTTAGCATCAACATCAGGGATGCTATTCTTGATGAGTTTGTGCTTGTTTCCCTTCTTGTTTTGTATAATGCTCTAGTCATTCTTCAAACGTCTCATATTCCTTGACTTGATACTACATTCCAATCAGCTCTATAACATTATCGTTTTGGTCCTTTGCTAAATTGTCCTTCTAGCAATGCTCGTTTCTCCAAAATCTTAAGCATCTCTGATCTGCTGCCTTTCTGGTTGTATTTGGTGGAGCCTGTGCTCTATTATTTTATTAATAGGGTTCATTTGTAACAACTAACAACTAACAAGGTCAAAAGTTAGTTAGTTTAAGCTTGAGGTAGAGTGTTAGAATATATGAAAAATATATCATGATATTTTTTCATGTCTTAAATTAATTTGGAGCATAGCTGTCAATAGTGCACTACACTATGGATGTGCGATAGTGGAGGAGTAGACTGTATTGGCTCACGACGGAATTTTCTTCTTTGTTGCATCATGTTTTTCGTTCACGGTCATCATGATGGCTGCTGTTTCTGACAGAGATAATGGAAATACGCTCCTTTGCAAACAACAATAGTAAATGGAATGATGCAGTTATTATTTTGAGGTTTTCCAACAAGACCAAATCCCCGTCCATTCTTCTTGTACAAGTGATTTTTCATTGCTGATTGATTCCTTTTTATTCTCTGAAATATTCTAACTGTCACCATACATTTTGGAGTGTTAAGACTCCTCGTTGCTGATCTGACATGCTCCGGTTTGAGTTGCTGACTCTACTGCCTCTTTTTTTCATAGAGGCTTATTAATTACTTAGTAAAGTTTAGTTACTTTGAGATTGTGGCTTAGAGGCTTAAACTTATTTTTTTTTTACTTTACTTTTGTTATATTAGCTTATGTGTTAAAAGACATATGACTTTATTATTATTAATTATAAAATTATAAATGTCTTGAAATTTTTGAGGGTTTTTTTAGCATTTATATATGTATAGTATAAATTAATCTACAACAAGCCTTTGCTTTGTGTTTTCAAAACACTTTCTTTTTATCGATTCCATAAGCAATGCCCTTAGGGCGTTTGTTAGCATGAACCGTTATTCAATTTGTACCTAAAGTTGAAGTATAACAGCCATCCCGTATGCCCATCCTGCTACAACATCTTGGAATAGGCCGTTACTCATTGCTATATGGGTTTGATAACTATGATTTTGAGTACTTTAAATGATCTCTTAAGATAGTAATTCAGTATATTTTTTGTATATTTCATCTTTTTCCATATTTATTGGGATTATGAGTTTAGTACCCGTAAATAAGGATTAAGCCTCTATGTTTCGCAACAACCCTTCACATTAAATCAATATCAGTTCAAGTACATTTAGTATCTATTCATTCTTTTCTGATTCTTATTGTTAAAGTTTTGGTTTTCTGTGGAAGATGTTTCCTTTTCTTATTGCTTAAATTGATTGTCATGTTTTTTTGCAAAGATAACTGTCGGATACTTGTCTCCATTTCAGCTATTTAACTGCATCAATGGGACTTCAAGTGCTCTGGAGCTTTGGGCTTGCATGTCTTGATATTTATGCCTTGAGAAGAAAGAGAGACCTACAAAATCCAATTCTTGTTAGCCTGTTTGTTGTAGGCGATTGGGTAATAGTCACGCCACTCTTCTTATTTTTACGTGGACAATGAAAAACTAATTTCAAGTTTATAAAATAAGTATAAAAATATGCTTAACATAATTATATGCATCATTCAATTGAACAAGCATTCAATTGGTCTAATTTTTAACTACTTGATATCTATGAAACACCGACACCGGTAGTATAGAAGCGATTAACTGTAGCTACATGTGTCGGTGTTGTGTTGAACGCTGACACATGTCAAACACTGAATACGCGTTGAACGCGAAGCGTCGGTGCTGCATAACTTGATAAAGTCTGATTGTTTGTCTCTTCTATTTTATGACAGCTTTTACCTTGCAACCAATGAACTACTCATTTGGTTCTAGCTACATGATATGTTACTGTTGTACATATATGCATAATTTGCTTGTAAAAGAAATAGTCACAGTTTTAAATTGAACATCACTCATTGCATTAACATACATGTACTGATGCAGAATAGTATGTCTTTGGTTATCTTTTTGATCGTGCTTGGTGAAACTATGACTCTGATGAAGTGTTGATGAATCTGTGCTTTATTTTCCATATCTTATTTTATAATGATAGAATCCAAAGGGTTGTTTACTTTCTAAAAACATTTTCAGTTTGGCTGGAATCACATTTAGTTATGGATTTTTCTTTTTTAAACAATGTTTCTACAGTTTTTAGATTTTTCTAAAATATTCAATCTTTTTCTAAAATGCATTTTCAAAACTTCCACGATATCTTCTCTAATGTTTATCTTCCTCTTCTTCTATGGCATTACATTTTTTATCTTCTGAAGAATGATTGAGCTGATTATGTAGTGAAATAATAGGAGCGATTTATGCTATGCAGGTAACAGCCATTTTGTCACTAGCAGCTGCATGTTCATCAGCAGGAGTCGTAGTTTTATATACAAGAGACGTGGATATGTGTGCAACTCATAAGATAATCCCTTGCCATAAGTACCAGATTTCTGTAGCCCTGGCTTTCGTCACCTGGGCTCTTACCGCAATGTCATCACATGTGATGTTTTGGATATTGGCCTCAGTCTAGCTTGATTTACATGTTGGCATCTTTGATATCTTTGTGACATGACGGGCAAATATTTTGGTTGTTGTCCCTTCTCAAAACTTTTGATTGTTGGTTTCTAAGTGCCGACATAGTTGAGATGTCAGTTATCACAGTGGTTCCTCTCAATCTAGTTAGAGTTTCAGTTTAATTTAAGCCTTGAATTGATTTTTTTCATCTTTCTTCCTTAATGTAGGCAAATCATTGAACTCATGCTTCTACATTTTTGCTACTGTACATAATTTTGTTTAGTAATTTAGTATCCTGACAACCTTGAAAAGAGATTAGAACTCTCATTTCACATGTTATGATTTAAAAATTTAAATTTTTTGCTATATACATAATGGCATATAGTATGTTACTTTGACATGGTTAAATATTACTTAGCTATATAATATAGGTTTAATTAATCAATATGTTGTTGAACTATTTGAAGATTTTTAAATTGGTCTATGAACTAAAAACAAGTTTGGTTTTAGAATTCCTCAATAGTTTGTAACTAGGTCATTAAACTAAAGCTACATATTTAATATTAAAAAAGTCTTTTATAAAATGAAAAAACCAAAGAAACTTGTCCTCTTTCTAGAATATAACACAATATGTTATAGTTTCTATGATTTGTCTTGATGCAGTATGTGATTATTCAAGATAATATGCAAGTCATTATTTAACATTTTTCATGTTGGATTAGGTTTACATGCTACTTCAATGAATAAATAATTGGTATGAGTAAGATTTCAATGAAAGGCATATATGCTAAATTCCTAATGGAATGTCTTACACGCCATCACCTACCAAACCTGATAATAAAGTAAACAAATAAATAGTTGAAAACAATTTTTTGTATCCTCTCAAAAGAAAAAGTAAACAAATAAATAGTTGAAAACAATTTTTTGTATCTCTAACAAAAACAATTAATTTTATGTAATCTTGCCAGATGAAGATGATAATGATCAAAAACATTTTTATATATGATGTCTAGTTGTGGTTTAGGAGAATGATGTTGGAGTCGGAGAAGAAACTTGGTTGTTTGGGAGTAAAAAGTTAGAGGAGCGTAGGGCGTTATTATCTAACATTATTTTGTAGGATAATATGAAAGATAGTTGGATTTGTGGTCTTAATACTTACGGTATGTTTTTCGTTAAAGTAGCTTACATGTTGATATCAAATTTTGAAGCCGTAGTATATTTCCATTTATACATAGTTACCATGGTCTTGTCAAACTCACGACGATACGAAAAAGCTCCAATCAATTGTATTGTTTGCTTCATTTTGTCTCTTACACACACTCTTATCCCTATTTGGATCGAGCAAAATTCTCTAATTAAGAATCCCATCAATTTGAATGCAAATAAGATCTAAGAAATACCAGTGAATAAATTAAAATCAAGCATGTACCAGAAAATAAATAAAATCAATCAAACCCCTAAACATAACAAACCAGCAATTAATTTCAATATAATTTTTCATTGTTTCCATGATATGGCCCCTTAGCCAAGAAATATCCTTTATTCAACTTACCACTTTTTCCCATTTAAATCACATAGTACTATAGTATATGATATTTTATGACCCTTTGGCCATAAAACACATACACTATTTTTACAAGCATTCATGACCCATATTTACAATTGCATAATGCTAACAAACTATACCAACCACACTAATTACCAAGCGTATGACTTCTTTCTTTTTGGTTAGTCACACGTTTACATATGCAAATTACAATAAAAGTAAAATAATGATTAATCAAACAACATTTATTCAAGCACCACAATACAATAAGTTGTTCATGTGGTTTTTTTCTTATAAAAAAACCACATTCATTTAAGCACCACACCACAATAAGTTGTTCATGTTGAAACTCTATGTGAATTCATGCGGCGACGTGGAGATCGAACAGCACCACCCGAAGAAGCTATGATTTGTGTTCTAGAATTGGTAGGGTTGGAAGACGGTGAAGAAGAAGAAGAAGCAAAGGTTTGAAACCGACCCGAATCACCAGCCGAAAGTTTCATGTATGAGTAAGAAGGTGAGTCACAAAACCAAGAACCAATATTTGACCTCTCTTTGCCATTCTTGTATTGTACTATGGCTTTGTACACAAATGGAATAAGACCCTCCATTGTTAAGAGAAAGTGAAAGGTTTTTTGGTTTGTGAATTGGATGGATTGAAGGTGAGAGGACAATAAGAGGGTTTAAATGCGAGGGAGGGTAAGGGTATGTGACGTGGAGTAATAGAATATATTGGAGTGTAACTCTTCACGCTAAGCCTAGGGAAGTTTCATTTTCAATGTAAACCTACAAGAAGATTTTGAAAGCTATGTGCAAACCACATTCATTGATCAAACTACGGTAAAATTATAAAAATATTATAAAATAATATTTGTTTTTATCACATTTTTTTCACTATTAATTTTTTTTTAATTGTTTTGAGCTTTCAAAACAAGATTGGTTGGTTGGTTTTGATATGACGTTTTTCCATTCATCATTTTATTTTGATTTCATCTTAAAACAAGTATAGTGACACTGATTCATCATTGTTGTGTTTAATGTTTAATTTATTTTAATTAATAATTTAGTCTTTCTCAAGGTCGACCAAAGAATGATGCCATTGCTTTGGGAGGTACTTTTCAACGCTCACATTTAAAAAATGAGTATTGATGTCTGTGTAGAGCTCTCGTGACAATTTTTTTTTTATTTTACTTTTTTTTATTAGTAAAAAATAATAGAGAGGAAACAAAAAGAGAGAAAATAAAAATATAATATAAATATGAGAGAGATAGTTATCCAAAAATGTGACAAAATAATTGTACAACTAACTTTTCTCTTAAAAAATATCACACATGTTTTTGAAAACATATTTTGTTCGAAGCTAGTGTGCTTTTGAAATGCTTACTTTTTTTTCTTCAATATATATTATTCATTCGAAATTATGCTGGAGATGGAAAAAGTTACCCCCATTGTTTTATAATAAGGGTAAATTACAGTCACCTCCCCTAAGGTCTATTAAAATGACACTGACGCCCCCTCTGTTTTTAAAACTTACACAAACCTCCCTTGAGTTTTCATAAAATATATTAACACCTCCCTTATTCCTTAACGTTGTTAATGCTCTGTTAATTTGCTTCTTCTTTTCATTTACGTCAGTTCCATGGTCACCATGAGACAAAAAACAAAAAGGATCATTGTTACTTTTCATCATAAGTTCCATATGGGCTCAATGTGAAACCACAACCATTAGCTCATGATCAAGTTTTATGTTATGCATCTCCATATAATCATCCAATTATTCCCCAAATTGCAATTTCTTCTTCGTTAATTTCAATTTCATAGTTCACAGGAAAAAAATCAATTCCATCTACAACAAAACCCTTCCCATTTTCTTTTTCTTTTTCTTTATCTCCATATTAATAATTCCCCCAAATTGCAATTTTCTTCAGTAATTTCAATTCAATTCTCATGGCATCATTACAAATACATTAACGATGTATATTGTATTACATCTAGGTAACACTTTTAAAGAACAACAAGAGGTTTGAATTGGAGGAATAATACAATATTGATATTCATGCAAAACCAGAAACTAGTATGCCTCTAAAGGATCAATTCAAGAAAATCATTGAAGAAGTTCCTCTCCAGAACAATGATTATAACAGAAAATGCGCTCTGATCCCAATTTCCACGTGAAATTAAGGATGATCCCTTTTGTTTTATGTTTAATGGTGTGACCATTAAACTGATGTAAAAAATAACACATTAACAGAGTACTAACGGTGTTAAGAGAGGAGGGAAGTGTTAATGTATTTTATGAAAATTTAAGGGAGGTTAGTGTAAGTTTTAAAAATAGAGGGGGTGTTGGTGTCATTTTAATAGACCTTAGGGGAGGTGACTGTAATTTACCCTTATAATAATGTAAGAAATGTCATTAAAACTCGGTTCTATTTTTTTCGTGTAAGCAAATTTATTCAAACAAGTATAATTGGTATTCAAAACCCATTACAACGAAGTAAAGTCATACACTTTGAAGACAATAAATTGGATTAATCCATTAATATGAAAAACAAAGTTTTTTGTTTATGGGGCAGACACAAAACCTTTTCCAACTTGTCTCTTAACATAGTCGGAATCGTAAGTTAACAAACGCTAAACCTAAATTAAAAGAAACAAATTTGTAAACGACAAACGTGTGAATTACAACTCTGGAATCAACTAGAAATATGAGATAAATCCTGAAATTTTATTCAATCAAAAGATGTCTTTCTGTCTACACTGAAGTGTTTAGATACTATAAAAACTTTAATAAGCTAAAAAAAATAGAAATTATTAAAATTGAGCTGAAATAACAAAAACTAATTTTTGAGCTCCAAACGAGTTCGGATGGCTTAAATAGGCCATATGTCATGGCAAAGCGATGAGTTCCACCAATTCTCTTTTCGAAAATTGATAATAATAGCCATTTTGACATCGGATGCCAAACTTCCACTATTTCTGTCAAACTTTTCTGACATACAACTACATCTTCGATACGCGCAACTAACCTTCCTACATCATCTCTAAACTTTTTTCAGGAAAATCAAAAATAAAATAGAAAAATGTATCAAAAACCGATTATTTCTATATATGATGGTAATTTTGGAGTTAGCTCTTCTTATCCTAACTAACGCTTAAAATCAAAGTTTTCATGGTACAATGATTGAATCCTTATCTAAATAGTTCACCAAAACAACTCCAACAAATACCCGTATATTCTAACTTTCTTTTAAGAAAAAAAATTCCTTTAGTCAAAGTGATTAACCCACGTGTGATCATAAAATATGAAATTTTTAAGCACTCTTGAGTTTTGTTTGACATAGGTATCATGTAGGCGAAATTAATTTATATTTTAAATGAATTTTAAAATAATTAAATATACACAAATGAAACGAAATTGTATGATTTTGGATATTGAGTTTCTTGCTCAACAAAACTCTAGAGTATGAGAGTGTATGTCTATAAAACAAATTGAATACCAAGATACTTTATGTGCCCAACATATTTCTTAATAGAAATTAGTTGTTACTAAATAGAGATGGATGTTTAGTACCAAAAATATGGTTAGAAATAAAATAACGTGATTAAAACGATCTTCAATTTTCACTGTTTCGTTTCTTAATAAAAATAATTATTGTACATTTGTTTCACTAGCTAATTAGATAAAATGTTAGGAGTCTCAATTAACACAATGACCTCGAGTTTAAATATAAATTTCAGTAATGCGTTCAAGAGAGAATTTTATTGTCTACGTGGCACTACTCAATTCAAGGTAATAGTCTTTACGGTTGTGCGTAAATATGTTCAATTTATATTCATCTTTTTTTTTATATCTAGCTAAATAGATAGAGAATATTTATTTTAAAAAATGAACTTGGACATAGCAAACTTTGTTTTTAATCACAAAACGAGTACCATGCTTGCTTCATACATATACCAACTCCACATACTCGAACTTAAAATAAAAAATTGGTATTTTCATTAGAAAATAATTTCACTTTACCAACTGAAGTTAGATCTAATAGAAGTGGTAGATTCTTACAACATAACAAATTAATGTTCAAATTTCAGTTGAGAGAAGAGTTCATATTTGATAACGATACATCGAATAAAATTATCTCTAATAGAATAAACCCAAAATAAAATGTCAATTTCTTTCCGCAATAATTTTCAAGCTTCAATGATTTCTTGGAAGTCCCTAAGCAAAAACTATAGATTAATTTTTGTGAGATGAGTTAGGTGAAGAAGGAAAAACAAAGGGCTTGGTGGTGTCAAAATAAAGACTAAAGACGTGTATATTCCCTCTTGAACTTACCTTGCAAAACAACAAATGCAACAATGTGCAAGTAACCATCAACTTTTTCATCCCACTCACAATTCAAACATAACTTATCCCTTTCAATGCACTTCCTCCAAATGCAAAGAATAGGATGTTGAATTTATCCACTCAATTTCTTTGTGGATAGTATACTGTGATTATAAAATTTTAAAGAGTTAAACATGTTTTTAGTTTGTATAAAATTATACTCCCTCCGGTCCTATTTACAAGAGACAATTAATTTTTTAGATACATTAAACAATTTATGTATTTGGTTTAGATTCTTGACTAGATACATAAATTATTCAATGTATCTCAAAAGTCAACTTTCTCTTGTAAATAGGACCGAAGGGAGTAATATTTTGTTTTTAAGTCTTTGAACAAATTTTCTTCAATTTTTAGTTCTTATAAAATTATATTGCAAATAATTTAAGTCTCTCTTGAAATAAAAAATGTTCAATTAACGTTTAACTTTTAAATTTTTGAATGATTTTTTTTGTCATGTTTAAAATATTATAAAACATTTCTTTACAAAAAAATTATATGAAACTTCTAAATGTCAAAAGGTCAAAAGAAAAGCAACAAAATTTGGACATAGAAACTGATTTTTGAGGTCATATTTTGTGCGGGAACATTTTATAGTGTTTTAAAAATGTCTGCAAAATTCATTCAAAAGTTTAAGTCAATTTAACATTAAAGACTAAAACTGCTTGAAGGATAATCTTTTATAGGGATTAAAAATATTTCAAAACCAATTTTAAATTTAATTTTGGTGTAATGATCGACAATTAAATTGAAATTTATCCTTATTTATGCCCATTCAACCTCATTTTGGAGTAAAATTAAATTAAATTTAACCTCATTTATCTTGGTATAAAATTATTTGATGCACAATTATTAACCCAACTAAATATCTGGCTATGTGGAAAGATCTGCATAACGTAATTTCTACATGATGACAATTTCTGGATTGCTCTCACTGTATGGTTACATCTAGACTATACTACAAAATGTTATATTGACACACATTTTCTGTCATACTCCTCCTCCATGCATGCTATAATAAATCCAGAAAGCAAACATGTGTTTGATTTTAGTTGTGATTATTAATAATTTTAGGTAATTTGGCATTGTCGTAATAAGATGCGATTTGAAACCTTTACATCTAATGAAAAAGGGGGAGAAATGTAGTTTTTTTTTTTTTTAGTAAAAGGCGAAAGAATAGTTCGCTATGTCATTATCACACGGCTCCGTGAAATGTAGTTTTTTTTGGGATAGTTAAATGTTAGTATATTAGTTACTTGTGTGTTAACCCTAACCATCCACGGTCTCTCTCTCTTTTAAGGACTTAAAACCAACCATTTTGCCAAGTGCAAACCCCCCATTTTACTACAAACATCTTAATCATAATTGCAATAGTCGAGTGAAACTAGACAATTCTTGTGGAGACAAACTCTTCTATAAGTATTACAACTTGTCGACATACTAGTACACTTGTTAGTATTTTGTCATCAATGATCTTCAACATATGTGAGAGTGCCAAGGCAATCAACATACATAACTAGATTGATGAAAGAAGAGTCCCGAACGCGCGCGTAAAGAAGGAATGGCATTGAACATAAAACATATAAACTAAGACAGTGGGCAAACCATTGCTTAATGGCTTCAAGCTAACTTGTGACTTCAGAAGTTTGAACAATTGATAAGTGATTTCAGCTACTAAACATAGATGAAAATTCTCACTAAAATTACCTAATGAGAGACTAAATGTTAATAAATTCTCATAGTTAAAGACCTAATATATTTATAGAAGATGAGTGTGTTGCTAGCATAATTATTTTAGAGTTACGGTGTTGGATCACGATGTGCTCTATTTCATGGATGTGAATTTTTGTTTAATGAGATGAAATTGTTAACATGTGCATACTCTGATGCAACTCAACTATTCCGCGTAAGCCTGTCAAAAGCTAGAAATCATGTTGTCTTCAATCACCATGCAGCTAACCCCATTAGGAGCCTGTTACAGTTGATTGATGTAACTAAAACTTCGTCCCCTTTCAGCATGTTCAACTTTCATTGCTGTCCTAAGCTTTGAATTAAGATGCTATGCTAATTTTATTGATGTAGGTGTCAAGGCTTCATTGTGTTTAAGCTTTTGAGCTCTCCTTCCAAGACTGTCCTAATTCCTACACATATATATCTGATGCTATGGTAGAGGAAAAAGTACATTTGTTGAAGAGTTTTCACATCGATGTGGAGCTAATACCCGATGTGATAGATAAACACGATGGCAATTTTGAAATTTTAGTAAATTTTGCCGAAGGTTTTCACATGAGTCGAACTAATAACCGATGGAAAAGATAAATGCTGAAGGTTTTCACATTAGTTGAACAAATAACTGATGGGAAAGATAAAAGATATTTGTACCTCAAATACTTATGTTGAAACAAGGCCTTTCTTGTAAGCAGAGAAATCCAAAAATGATATATGCGAAGACTCTTAGACTTATTGTGCAACGAGCAGAAGATGCTAAGTATTCAGGTCAATTTTTGGTGATTTAGTTTGTAATATGCTTATTATTTTCTTCCCCTTTGATAAAAAACAAGTAATAGCATATGAAGTTAAATTCTAAACTAAAACACACCCCATAGATGGGTGACAATGAGAGAAGAACAAGAAATGAATATTAGACTTCAAAGGTAACAGTTTGCACAAATAAGTCATTAGTTTAACTGTGTGTGAGTTCAAATGGATCAGTTTGCAGTTTGCACTGCCTCAGTTGTGCTAGACCCCTCTACGTATTGCTGCAATGTTTGAGGAGGTTTTTAGAATACCACTTGGAAGGGTGAAAATCCAGTTGCGTCATGTGTAGTGGTGTTATAGTGCCATTCCACCCAAGGGAGAAATTTTCCCCACTGTTTTGGTTGGTGATGAACAAAACACGGAAGGTACTATTGCATAGCTTTGTTAACAATTTCAGTTTGTCCATCACTTTGTGGGTGATAGGCCGATGACATTTGCAGTTTTGTACTGCTTAGCAGGAAGAGGCCCTGCCAGAATTTGCTCATAAAAATTGGTTCTCGATCTGAGACCATACTCTTAGGCATCCCATGTACACAACAAATCATTTTGGTAAATAATTTCGCTACCTTTGCTGCTGTGAAATGTGTGGGAAGCATGCCAAAATGAGCCACTTTCAAGAGGCGATCAACTACGACAAAGATGACTGTGATTTTGGAAGGAAGGCAGCCCTACAATGAAATCCAGAGAGACAGTTGTGATGGGAGATATAATTTCAAATATATAATATAATTAAAATCAATTTGAAACAAATTAAAGGTTGTCGCCGTGGTGGTTAAGAAAACTTTTAGTCTCTAAGCTTGCACTTGCACCGGTACGAACCTCCTTTAAGGTTTCTTTAATAATTTTTAACAAAAACACAAGAAACTAAAAGAAATTACCGAAGGGATTCAAGCCAGAAACATAAATGTATTGGGATCACTTGATTTTAGATAGAACACACTATATAGTTAGTTATGGTTTCAGCCGCAACATATTTTATATATAACATAAATTTATTCTCTAATATGTGTATATATAACTATTAAAAATGATTTTTAAAGGGTTTTGGTGGACCGTGATCCACCCTATCCCATGAGTGGCTCCGCCACTGCTCTAGATAAATTAAACTTAGCTACATAAATGAACCTTATAGTGATGAACTTTTTCTGTCACTACAGGTCAAGTATCCTGTAGTGTGCCAATACTGATGCTTGTTGGGAGGTATTCTGCTATCCACTTCCGCCACTTCTAACAAAACCCAATGTTTTTCACCAAGAACTATAAGATACACACTCAACCTAGGCGGCATAAGCCTCTTCAAATTCCAGTTTGAACAAGATTGATTTCTTTTTCTCTTTTTTGCTTTATCCACCAATTCAATTGTATTTAAAAAGCTGTCAAGAGGGCGTCTATACTTACAAAAGCTGATTGTGAATCTGAGATAACTTCATTAATATTTTTTCTTTTTTGAAAATTTAGTATCCGGTCCAAAGATCAATTAATCTGAGGGGTCTCTATGCTCTAATATCATAAAAAGATATACAAATTAACTGATTAAAATGAGCTTCTAATTCATTGATTGTCTAAAAAGAATATACATACAAATGTCTAACTCATAGGAATACAGATTTACTTTACTGCCTAAACATGATGGATAACTATCAGAATAGTTTTTTGTAAAAAATGTTGATATAATTTCCTCTTCTTCCACAATTTTTATATGGTTTAGAATATAATACACTTTTTCTTATTTTCTATATATATATATGCAGTGGCGGATCTTGACAAAATATTTGGGGGGAGCCAAATATTTGTTA
Organism: Medicago sativa; assembly: GCF_051527215.1. Taxonomy (NCBI): domain Eukaryota; kingdom Viridiplantae; phylum Streptophyta; class Magnoliopsida; order Fabales; family Fabaceae; genus Medicago; species Medicago sativa. Next base: position 17,565,816 of record NC_140752.1, on the reverse strand, counting down.
CATATATATATAAGTTTTTTCACATAATAGAAACAAGATGATATGTGGTGTGTTAGTTCATAGTGCATGGATACCACCTTTTGATCAACGGTTCGAGTCCAGCATGGCCATTTTTTGTGAAATTAAAATAAAATAAAAATATGAAGAAGAAAAAAGAGATGGAAGGGGTCGAACTCACGACCAAATAACGCTCACGACCAAATAACGCAAAACAACTTCAATTTCCGCTGCGACACAAGCACAACTTCTGATAGTATTTGTGTAATATGGTATTTATATTAGATCTGGGGGGAGCCATTGTAACACCCATACCAGACGTATCTAGAAAGTCTGGCACATGCGTTAATATTAGTACTGGATACATTAAAATATACAACATAAAATTTTACGAATGAATAATATTTACATCAAGTCACGTTCGTATAAATCATAATACAATACAACTCATCCATACATAAAAATACATCCTTGATGTCCATATCGTCCCGCAGCTTTACGAACGAACCCTTGAAGTAATATCCATCCGGCTCCGAACATGCATAACATCCTGCTTATCTGAAACAAATAAGGATTGGGATGAGACATAATGTCTCAGTGAGTTCCCCTAAATCCTAGGCTATAGGCAACCTCAAGGGGAAACCTACGGTCACCACGTGTCTACATTACAACCTGACGGTTGATTATACGTGTGTGGGGACTTGCATACTTAGACGGTAGTGCATACTAGAGCCGTCATAATCATAACTTAACTTGTTATAGACTTCACTTCCTATACGTGTCATGGTGGTTGAGGGAACCTAGACCGCATTGCCAAGAATACGCTCTACGTATCGAGGCCTAAACATAACATATCATGACACTAATCTAAACCGGACGATTAGGGGAAACCTAAGATCGTCATCGGTATCATGTTCTTTACTTGCTCTAATCCATGCCTTGTACTTGTCATGTAGCATCTAATGCTCTTATTCTTAAACATAAACTTGCATGGATTCACTCTTGCATAATCATGAACATAACATAATCATAATCATATCATACATAAACGTATCTAAGTTCATTCATTGGTTAGCGTTGAACAAACAGTTATTATCTTGATTCATTTTACGGATAGCCCCGGGTGGAGTAACCCCGAGATCAATCCCATACATGACCGATGTACGTACATCGGACTCCCTCGGTGTCGTGCGGGTCCCTTGCGGCTTGAACTGTTCCCCTTTGGTCGAGAACCTCCCGTATCCCCCTGGCGTGGATAACAAGAGACACGAACACCTACGTCTTGTTTACTTAGTGACATGCGGGTCCCTTACGGCTTGAATCGTTCTCATCATGAGAACCCCTTGTATCCCCCTGATGTGGATAGCAAGAGACATGTCACCTACACATATTAAGTCATGGTCTTGTCGTATACATAAGTTAAACATGTACATACTTGATTGTTTACCTCGGAACCTTAATCGAACCGATTAGTGGTAAACTCTTACTTGTTCATATACATACCTATTCATGGTGGAGAGATTAACTAGTCAATCCACGGCTTACTTACTTGCTAAATCATACTTGATCATATGCGAAGATTACACTTCGCGTCTTATCATTCTAGGGATCCATATCCTATACTTGCCATACTTATAGTTCATGCTATCTTGCTAGTTCTCAACACTATGTTGAGGCTCTACATTCATGCCCTTTTCTTATTTCATAGCTACCCGAGTAATATCGGCTTAAACTCTCTTGATTCACTCTTGTCATTCTTATTAGGTTTGCCATGATTTTCATTTCAAGAATCGTTTGATGTTATGTGCATTGCCTAGATGTTGTTTTGGTGTTATAAAGTTGTAAAATGTTGAAAGAAAAGCATCGGAACGCACCACCGACCCCACACTGAGCCAACAGCCAAAAAGCATGTTGGCTGGTCCAGAGGTCTGCGCTAATAGCGCCCCTGAAGCGTGGCATGCCTGAAGAATTTCGCTATTAGCGTGGATTTCGCTAATAGCGTAGTTCTTCGGGTCTGTGGTACAAATTTTCCAGTTTTTACCCAAAACTTGTCCAGTTTGATCCTGCAATGCACCATAATCATCCAGCAACATATATATACATTTATAAACATATTTCATGGCAAACTAACAAGTAATTGACAAGAATTGATCAGGAGAACATTAGGGTCCTAAATCCCTCAAAAACATAAATCAATCCTTTCTAACATGAATTTACACAACCAAAGGTAGGTAAACTATCTATGGAACTCACCTATTCATGTTTGCTTGCTTTCCTTCAAGTTCCAAGCTCAAACCCTAGATTCCTCTTCATTCTTGATTCTTGACTTTCGACCCAAACCATGCTTAAATCCCTTCTTTCACTTGTTTCTTGCTTGCTAAGCCATGCTTGATCATGTATTGAAGAAGTTTGGATGCCTTAGAGAGGAGAGGGAGGGCGATTCTTAGAGAGAAGGAAGAGAGAAATGTTTTCCCAAAAACCTAGAGAGAGAAAGTGGAGTGGAAAATGAATATTTTGGGTTCAAACTTGCTTATATGCCCCTTGCGTGCAAATACCCAAAATACCCTTGGTCTTAGTCGCGTCTGACTCGGCACTGATACATAAGTCCATACTTGAGTGATATTACATAATAATATCTTCCATCATACTTAACATTCCTCATTACTTAACCTCTGATACATTTGACTGATAATTCCATTAGCTGACGAGCGGGATATTACAGCCATGGCTACCATGGGCTCCCAAGAAGATCCGCCACTGTATGTATGTATGTATGTATATATATATATATAGCTGATAACTTACTCTCATTTAAAAATATGAAGAAATGAGTTAGCAAGACTACTACTAGTTTTTATCAATAAACAAAACTTTTCTTTAAAATAATCACTTAAATGAATGTATATTTGAAATCCATTTGGATTGGTCCGGTAGTGTTGGCTTGAGACCTAAGAGTATGCACCTCCTCAATATCTCAAATTCGATTCTCTAGTGTCAATTTAAAATTTAGACATGGCAACGGGGCGGATCGGGGGCGGGTTTAAGCATCCTCGTCCCCGCCCCCACTTCCATGCACCCGCCCACGTCCCCAAACCATAGTGGGGGTAAAAATTGAACACCAACCCCGCCCCCAATGGGACGGGTCTCCTGGTCCCGCCCCCACCCGCGAAAACTATATTTTTTATAAAATATTTAAAAAATGCATAATTTTTCATTTTTTCATAGCAACCAAAAACGATAATTATATTAATAATTAAAGATCTAATAAACTTTTTTCAAAGGAACAAAATAATTATAATAAACATGTTTCTAAAGAGTAATAATATATTAAAATAGGTTGGTGCTTTTGGAAATAAGATTATAAAATTTAATAAAGTAAATTTCAAAAAACGGGTGCGGGGCGGGGGTTGATGCGGGGCGGGTGTAAGCATCCCCCGGCCCCGACCCCGTACTAAAAATCCGCATTTCCCCCACACCCGCACCCAGTTAAATCGGTTTTTTCCGTTAAATTCGGGACGGGGGCGGATTTTGTTGCCATGTTTAACTTAGATGGGTTAATTTAGCTTCTTAAAAAAATGGATTATTTATCCCTAAAAAAAAATGGATATTTTGATAATTTACATTTTTTAATATAAATTTTCAATTTTCTTTTTTAACAATGTTGGTTTCCGTACTATAATGATTTTCAATGCTGGGTTCTACTTTCATCAATATTATACACAGGAATTCTATGTTCGTAAAAAATACCAAGGGAATAAACACTAAAATGTAAAATTAAAAACAATATCAAAACAAGCAAACTCAAACTATAATAAGATAGACACAAAAACAACCATTGAAAATGTAAAATCAGTGCAGAATAGAGTGTGATAGCAAAATAATTAATGTGAACTCAAACAAACTTAACAAAGCTCAAACTAGCAAGTAGCTAGTATAATTCTTCAATTAATGTCGTCTCACGAGGATTGAAAAATGGTGTGCCCGTGGATCAAGTTGGATTATTAATTATGACTTTTTTTAAGGAAATTTATTAATTATGACTATGACATGATAACAAATATTAAGAAAATTAGTCATTTTCCATATACTTCGAATTCTCTAGTGTTGTCTTCTTGGCATTGCATGCTATTTAATTTGCTTGTAACGTTTACTAACAGCAACACTATCAAAGGCGCACGTATAATGCAAACTTGCATTATTATAAAGTTTTGGTTGCATCTAAATTTGTCTTGATATTGTTTTATTAAATCGATAAATAATAAGATATACTTAATTTCCTTCAAAAAAAATAGGGTTAAATATGTTTTTGGTCCCTATAAAATGGCGACCTTCTAAGTTTAGTCCTTACTTAATTTTAATAGCTTTTTTAATCCCTACAAAAAAAATTTACTTATAATTTTAGTCCCTGCTAAAATAAATTTTGTTTAATTATCCTTAAACTCTTAAATTTTTTAACGATTCTTTTTATACAAGTTTAGAACACTATGAAAGGTTCATTTACTAAAATCTATAATTTTTTAACATGAAATAAATTAAATATGAATTTTTTAAAATTACAAAAGTTTAAGATATAAGTAACAAAAATATGGACGTAGAAATCAAATTTTTGCGATATTTTTTTCGGAGGACCTTTTAATAACGTTGTTAACACGCCTGTAAAAAATTGTTGAAAAACTTAAGAGTTTAAGCATAAATTAAACAAATTTGGATTGAGTAAGGACTAATATTGAGTGCAGAAATTTTTTGTAGGGACTAAAAATGCTATTAAAATTAAGTAAGGACTAAACTTACAAGGTCGCAATTTTGTAGGGACCAAAAACATAATTAACCCAAAAAAATAAGATATACTTAATTAAGATAGTTTACCAAGCCGACAGAATTTCATTAAAACTATATGTTTCATTGATACATTTTTAGACGTAATTAGATAGCATGTGGTAGCCAATTAATATTTTATTCAAGATGAAAATTAAGAAATAAGGTCACTTTCAAGCATTGTTTGTGTAAAAACCGTCACTTTTAAGAATTTTATTTTTCACAATCACTTTGAAAAAAAAAAAAAACATGTATCCAATATACACAGAGAAAAAGGCATAATGTTATAAATCACAATCACAAAAATTAAGTAGGATTATAAATCACATGGTGATGCTGCTCCTCACGAAATCTCTCTTGTTTTGTTTTCTTTTCATTATTTAATTAATTAATTAATTAATTAATAAGGTACTGATGATTAAAGCAACATACAATTAAACACTTAACAATAATTACTCATCATATATATTTTTTTTAGGAAATTACTCATCATATATATAGCTTCATATATATAAAATGTTACTGCAATCTAATGCAAATTAGATGACCAACTTTGTCAATGATGACATTAGAAGAAGAAAATTGAGATTTTGTTGTTTTTTTTCCGAAGAAAAATTGGGATTTTGTCGATATATAGCTTCATTTTCGTTTGGTCATATGTATCCTATTGAGGCGAGTTCTTTTTCTTTTCTTTTTTTTGAAATATCTCAAGCATCAGCTAGATATATATCCTATTGAGACGAGTTCTTTTCTTTTTGTCTGAAAAAGAAGTGACAAACACGACATAAATCTTGCAAACACAACCATGAGATCTCGGATTTGAACCTCAGTGAAAGTTGAGTTATGTCTTACCGATTGACATGTGTTGTTTGATGCATTAGAAAACATATAGCGTGTTTGAACGGAGTAATTAGAAATTCCAAGAAAGTTAGAATCTTAATCAATTCATTTTATGGTATTCCCAATTAGTCTAATTTTGATCCTGTTGTAACAGTCTAGTTCATTTTGCTTGATTTGTAATCTCTGGATCGATCGGCCAACTGTTGTGGCTCCATTGTAACAGTGTTGTTATATGGATTTTGTACTATTTTTGTATAGTTCAATTTTCTAGCAAATGATATGGTGGAGTCTCTACAACCCATCATAGAAGATGGGTAAAGTGTTTTCACTACAATGTTCGGTTGGACTCTAATAAAGTTTCTAATAATAATAATATTGAAAAGAAAATCAATTCAAATGCTTCAATCATGAATTCCCTTCATTTATAATGCTTTTTTTTTTTTTTTTTAGGTTTAATAGCAGTTTTTGCCCCCTAACTTTCACGAAGTTGCGATTTTAACCCCCTAAAAAAAACTACAAAATCGCCCCTTAAGTTTTGTAACTGTAGCAGTTTTGGCCCCCAAGACAAAAAAAAAATAAAAAAATAACACGTGGCACCTCACTTAGGGTGTCACGTCAGCGTAGACCGAGTCAAAATTGGCCTTTGGGGCCAAAACTGCCACATGCGCAAAACTTAGGGGGCGGTTTTGTAGTTTTTTTTCTTAGGGGGCCAAAATCGCAACTTTGGGAAAGTTAGGGGGCTAAAACTACTATTAAGCCATTTTTTTATTTGGAAAGAATAAAAATATTATTCATTCTTTTTTTCACTAAAATGTTATTCATCCTTAAACTTTGTTGTAATATTTTTATTAAATCTCAAAAAAGTTGAGGACCATCATTAAATATGAAAAATCGGGACCAATGTATAAATTATGAAAAATTATAAAGATCAATTTACATTTTTTTAAAGATTTATAGGGATTAATTTGCAAATTTTGATAAAATTATATCAACAAGTTTGAGATTTACTTTGTATAAAGTTACGAAGGAATATTAGGTGGTATTTGAATTTAGTGCGAGAAATGAGATTTGTACAACCACTTTGTGACAACCTTTTGACAACTTTCTCTCTCATACTCACATTATACTCTTATTCTCTCTCTTCCTTTTTCTCTCTCCATTGTTTTTGACCAATGAAAAGAGAGAAAAAAGAGGTTGTCACATAAGTTGTCTAAAATGAGTTGTTCAAATATCACTACTTTTGACAAATCAAATATCACTACTTATTTAGTGCAAATAGGGGACAGAAAGACCCTCATTTAGAACTAGTTGGAGTGATATAGTCGTGTTAAAAAGAAAAGGATTAAGTTGATGTCGTGAAATACTCTAAGTTGTCGGTTATTTAGATAGCTGACTTATAACACCTATGGACGCAGTGGAATTTTGCAATTAACATGAAAAGTTTAAATGTTGTGCCTGTTTTAAAAATGACTGGAATCTCTATTAACTTCAACATTGTTACTTTTAACCCTGCATTTCTAGTAATAGTGTTATAAACAACTAGAATTTTTTTTTTTTTATAAAAGAATTTTTTTAAAAAATGACTGGAATTATAACAAAATTCAATATTGTTACTTTTAACCCTGCATTTCTAGTAACAGAGTTATAAACAACTAGATTTTTTTTTTTTCATAAAATAAATTGTTTTAAAAATGACTGGAATTATAACAAACTTCAACATTGTTACTTTTAACCCTGCATTTCTAGTAATAGAGTTATAAACAACTAGAATTTTTTTTATTTTTTATAAAAGAAATTAGAGCAATGCTATATGTTGCGAAGAAAATTCTCATGAGTTTCACGACCAAACAATTTCATATACTACCTAATTGGTAAAAACTATTAAAACTATTATAACCAATACAAATGATGACTTAAAATTACCATAATCAGGGTAACAACTTAGGTTTAAGCAAGAGGTGTTGATGTTTGTGCGGATGAATAAGATGTGTTGCTTTGGAATGAGTTCCTTTGTGATGGATGTTGTATGGAGAAATTTTGGTGTGCAAGGGATTGAATGATGGAGTAGGTTTATGGCAAGAAAGAAATATTTTTGCTTTCGTCTTTTATTGAGAAAGTAATTTCAAAATACAAAGCATTATGCAAGAAATTAATACATCCCTTAACGTTTTCCCCTTACTGCAAACTTTTGTTGGATTGAATGATGGAGTATTTCTGTTATTTAATTTTGAATAAAAAATTAATTGATTTACATTCTCGATGAACAAATAAATTTCTTAATAGAATAAGAAATGAACAAAGAAAATTATCGATGTTATGTAGTGTTCTGGACCGGTCAGAAGACCAACCACACACCGACACGTAGCCGGACTTACACCACATTAAGACTCCGCACTTAAGAGAGCACGCCAGCTTGCGTGCACCATACCACATAGGAGTGCGCCTTCACGCAAGGATCACCCTACACGTGTCCTGCTCCGTCCCTAATCACACGCCGCATAACCCGGTGACGGTTATGACCAACGAGCACCTATATAAGGGTAAACTTGCTTCACCCTCAAGGTATACATCACTTTTCACAACACTTCTTACACACTCTTTCTCAGTTCCACTACTGATTTGAGCGTCTGAGTGCAAACATGCATGTAGGCACCTTTCGTTCTACCGCGAAAACTCATCGCCGCCGTGCCGAAAGCTGTTACAGTCACACCGAAGCATTCTCTATCGCCGTTTCCACTCCACCGTTCTCACCGGACAGATGATTTGGTGCTAGAAGGAGGGGATCGTTCGCTAACTGCCACGGTCCAACGATCCTCCACTGTAACTGTTTTCGGTTACGTGCATCTCCGTCGTAACCGTTTTCAATTACACGTTCCTCCACCGCAACAGTTAACAGTTACTGCTCCTCTCTCCGAAATAATGGCTGGAACTCGCAGGATAACCGATGTGAACCGTTCCTCCACCTCTCAAGCACCGTGTTCAACGACTCAAATTCTCTAAATTTAAACGGTTATGATTCTCGAACCGGTGAATCCTGAGGAAGATGACGTTATCCTCGGTATTACAACTGATGCCTGCGTTACAACCGCGTCAGACACAACGATTCTCCCTCCGTCTCCTCCGCAGGATGAGGACGCTCCTCCTCTGCCACCGTCTCCTCAAGTTTCACCGTCGTTCGGAACAGATGAATTATTGGTGAACCTGGTGAGCCTACCCCAACAGCACAATGATCGGCTCGAAAGTGTAGAGAGAAATCAAGGTGGAGTCTCTGGGGAAACTCCCACGGGGAATACAACGGGAGTTTCTTCGGTCTCTGAAAACCGCCACCAGAGTCGTAATGTGCTCCACAACTACTCAAATTCGGAGCACGACAGACGCCTCTGCCACCGTATCCGCCACGATGAACCAGCGGAATATCCGATTGCCGAAGGACGCCAACACTGTTATGGTCGCCTTGTAGGTTCTCACATCTACGTGGCGAAGAGATGCCTCCTAAAACTTGAAATAGGAAACAGAGAACTGCAAGCCGAGACACAGCACGATAACTCCCGAAAGAGGACTGCCGGCGGAGGGGAGAGGGAGAAAGTTGCCGCAAAAATAAAGGGAATAGATGAAAAGATAAGTGGACGACTCATCACAGGCCGGAGGTTAGGACGAAGAGGGATTTACACAATAGGTGTAGCTGCACCCGCAAAGAGAAGGAACCGTCAGGAACGGCGCCTAAGGGATTCATAACATCATTTCGTCACAAATTCAACATCAAACTCATTTTTCACCAAAAACTCATATTTTCACAATTTCATTCATCTTTCTCAAACAACACCAACAATTCAAACCCCAAGATAATAAAAACATATATAATCATATATCAAGTGATTTGAAACTTGTTTGAACAATAATCACTTGCAATTTCATGGTTTACACTTAATTGAGCAAAAATCACGAAAACAACTTATTTCAAACATCAACTATGAACTTGAACGTATAAATACCCCAATTCCATAAAATTCAACATACCCATAATTACACATCAATTAGGAGCACGAAAAGCAACATAAAAAATCGTAAAAATCATTATTCACACAAAAGCACTTATGACCCATAAGTAGAAAAAGAATATTATAGCTTATTTGATGAAATAGAACTATCCCCTTACCTTAAACCTTCAAAATCTTCTAGCTATGGCTTCACTCTCCTCTTCTACCTCCTAATCTCTAGCATTCCTCTTCTCCAAGTTCTTCATCTTCTATTCTTCTATCATTCTCTTTATCTTTCTACTTTCTCTCTCTAGCCACTCTAACTTTTGTTATGAGAATGTGAATGTTTCTAACCCTAATTTTCCTTCATGAGTTAAGCATATATACTACTCCCTGATGGGTTAGGTTACTGATATTCACAATTGGCATAAAACTCTCACTAACAAATTCTAAAAAGTTACTACTCATTAACACGCTAAAACATTGAATAATTATCATCTTGAAATAATTATCCCAACTCACTAGTAACTTAGTAACAATAACTATTCTCACTAAAGTACTAAAAATAACCTTCCCAAAATTACTAATTCACCCTTACTCGCCAAATGACCAAAATACCCTTAGTTCTAAAATGACTAAAATATCCTTATAGGCTAAAGATCCACTAGCCCCCAAATCAAATACACACATAAGCAAATAAGCACATATAAACACATATCATAAACAAATAAATAAAATAATCCTAGCGAAAAACAGACTGTTAACAGTCTCAGATCCACCCCCACATCCCTACGACCCAAGAACCAATACCCCGCATCGAATATGACGTATGAGCCGAGACCTGATACAACCTAGGAAACCAAACCCTAATTGGAACCTCCCAACCTAGACATCATCCCAAAAGGAGGTTGTGCGACCATCACATAAAAATTTAACTCTTTGAGAAAACCACTATGAGATCGCATGCATACCTCCTTGAAGAAAGAAAAACACCTTTTCATCATGGAGAGACAATCTACAAACCACCGTCCGCCCTCCATGAGGAGACAACACCTGATTATTCCCAAACCTAGCATATATGATATCCTGCCAAAGACCCCATTCCACCTGAGAGGAGTCTCCCCCGCCATTTCCCCCCAACATGGCCTGATTAACCAATCTTAGATCTCTAATCCTCAAATCCCCTTCGACTTAGGCCTAAACACACATCCTCTCAAACCCAAGAGATATTGCTACCCCCATTGACCCTTCCCACATGAATTGTCTTTGGAGCCGAACAATACATTTCTAGACCTTAACACGGATCTTCATGAAAGATAGGTAGAAGATAGGAATAGAATTGAGAACGAAGTTAACGAGAACAACCCTCCCACCCAGACTAACAACCCTACTCCTCCAAGGTTACTCTAAATGAATATAGAGAAATACAAGATTACAACATCAATCACAAGGAAGAAATGAAGCAAACCTATTGTAAAAAGTGGGAACCAAAAATAAAATACATAAACATGCATCATCCAAGACCTCGCCTATCACAAGATATCGCCTTAGAGATACACTCCAAAGATTCAACACACAATTCATAACAATAACAATCGCAATCAAAAGTTAATTTTTATTTTTTTATTTTTTATGAGAGAAAGATTTGCTAGTAGCAGGAGGTTCAACACACCATTAATAAAAATGATAATCACTAGCAAAAGTTTTATTATTGGGAAATTAGTAATTTGTTAGATGATAGAAGTTTATTATACATATAGATTGAACTCAAGACCTCCTCCTTTAATATCACAACACATATATACTCCTTCGAAAACCAATCAGAATTAAAGTTACTTGTCTCTCACTAATCTATGTTTGCAGAGACCAAACATCTTGATTCTTCTACGACCACAAATTCAGCGTATATTATCAAGTACGTCATACACATATATGGATTGATCGTTACCACCTATGTATATATATAAATATGTACTACTAGTATCATTATTATAAGTATTATTTTATTATTATTATTATTCGATATAAAAGGACACATGAAAACCCTATATGTTCTATTGTACAATAAAATTAAAACCAAAGGACATTATTTTCTCAACAAAAAAAAAGGACAACACATTGCTGGATCTCAAAGTCTGAGGAAATTGCAGTCAGATTTTTGAGTTAAGTCAGTATTGTTGTACTATATCCACCCCCACCTCACATCTTATGTTATTATATGTAAGACATTTGTGGGCCCCACATCACTATTTTTCAAATACATGGCTGCTTTTGCTTATCTTTCTTCCCCTCTTCACTAAGAAAAAAATGCAGAAAAGAAGGGCAAGTTAGTGTGTGTCCCCTCATTGACTCTTTTTCAAAACCAAACACAAAAAACACCAAAAGTGTTTGGTTTAATCATACACCAAAATACAAGCAAGTTAGAGTATTTAACACTTCATGTCACACATGTTCCACAAACAAAACCCTCTCTTAATCAATCCTTTATCTATATATCTATAAGCCCTAGATAGTAACAAACTTCATATAGCTTTTGATTTCTTAATTCATATATATAAGATCTTAGTTTTCTTATATATATCAACCTAGGTCTGTGATCTTTGTATCAATGGAACAGGATCAATGTTGGATTCAAACAAAGAGAAAGTACTCAATGAGTAATTCAAATCTTGCTAGTTCACTAACTAACCCTTCTTCTTCTTGTTATGGTGATTCATGGGAAGAACAAGCTTTTGCTGAAGATGCAGCTGCTGGGTCACTTGGGGGATGTATATGGCCACCAAGATCATATTCTTGTAGCTTTTGTAGAAGAGAGTTTAGGTCAGCACAAGCATTAGGTGGACATATGAATGTTCATAGAAAAGATAGAGCAAGACTCAAACAACAACCACAAAATGATCAGATTCTTTATCATAATCATCATCATCACCATCATCACGAGCTTGAAATCGCTACTCATCATGTTCAAAAGCCACTTATTCAAAATGTTTATAATAATAACCTATTCCCTAATTCTCCTACTTGTGGTTTGGTTTATAATAAAACTAACCCTAATTCTCATCTTGATCATTTCATATCTTCAACTTCATCACCGTCGTCGGCTTCTAAGGCTTTATTCGGAGATGAAACCCTAATTTCTCCTTTCAATTCTTCTGAATCATGGCTGAATTTACCTGGAAATGATATATTATGTTCAACAAAGTTTCAACTTGCTGTTGATAATTTTGATCATAAAGTCTCCAAAGGTATAATAGATTCTAGGTTTCGAGGTAAAGGGGGAAACGACAACGAAAGTGATGTAGCTATGAGTTTGAATTTGGTTTTGTGTAGAACTCATCCACTTGTTGAATTTGAGAGTACTAAAGAAGAAGATTTCAATTGCAAGAAGAGGAAAAAAGATTCTTCATCAAATCAATTATTCTCTAACTCAAGCACCTTTGATAAACAACAAAATATGCAAGCAAAGATGTTTGAGTTCAACCCTAATTCAATTGAGGAGGTAGATCTGGAGTTAAGGCTTGGTACAAGGTCCAAGGTATAGTTAAGTAGCATATATATCTATACTATATATAAAGAAAATCCTTCATTGTTCTTAATGAACATAGATTTTTCTCTTCTCTTATGTTCATAGTTTGTTGTTTGTGTTTACTCTTTCTTAATTTCTTTACCTTACAAGGAAGTTTTTCATCATGTTTGATTTGTTTTTTTTCATGAGGGTTCAGCCTCAGATATCTGCAAAGTTGTTTGTCATGATAGCATTTACTGCAACTATATACACAGGCTTTTGTAAACTTCTTCTTTGATAGTGTGGCCAAAATTTCAATTATTTTGAATCATGACATTGTAATTGATGTTTCCATCAATATAAGATCATATATATATATATATATATATATATATATATATATATATATATATATATATAAAAATATCAAATATAAATCAATCATAATATTTTGTTGGCAAATATTTAGTGATTTGTTTGATAGGAGGGGAAAATTCTTAAGAGATTAAACCTAATTTAACCTCCTACATAATACTTCTTTGATGTTCCAACTCAAACCATGGTTAATCCTTCTTGGAAAATACATCAATAATTGCCGGCTAGGTTTAATATAATAATACAACTATATATTCTTGTTTTCATCTCATAATTTTATTTTTGTTTTCTTACATTTCTAATGGATCAATATGAAAAAACATTTTTTTTATGTTAAGTAAATCCTTCAAATGAATCTCAATAATGAAAGAAGGATAAGTTTGCACAGTTTCTAGAGGATATTCAATTTGAACAAAAAAAAAAGTTACTTAGGGTTTTCAAATGTAAGTTTCTTATCTTTATATTTTGTGTCTACAAAGAAATATCATTTACTATTTTGTCATAACCACAATTTCAATGAAGAGCTTTTCTATTTCCATTGTCAATGAGAAAAGAAAATGAAAGCTAGTCTTCTAATTTTGGAACAAAACTAATCCCTTGTATTGTAGTTCATTATTCTGCATGTGGACAACAGTACTTGTTCAAATTGACATCATCCTCTGATATACACATCAAAGTAACGTGGAAATTAATCACTGTTTCAGAATTTCAAATAGTGAAAGAGAGAGAATGTACCGTGAGTAAAAAATTGTTTTAAATTACTGAGAATATTTATTCCGCATGATCCATCTTTCATGCAGTCAGTTACATCGATGATCGTTCGATCAAGATTAAAAGTTTAAAAAAATGTTGAATTTAATTGGAATATTATAAACAAAAATATAGAACTTAAATCTCAACGTTTGTTCTTGATCAACCGATATCGATGTATAAACTGCGTGAATGCGAGAAATTGTTAATTGCATGGAATAAAGTGATGAGGTAGTAGCTAGTAATAGATAGCTCATTTCCCTATCCACTACTTCACTGACATTCCATCAGACAGAAAACTAAACTAACTCAAGAAATCACTGATTGAGCTTTTCACATCCGCATAAAGTCAGATACATCCCAACATTGATTCCCTTTTCCTTTGTAATTATTCTATCACTCAAATCCATAAGCTTCACTTCACTCTTTCACCTTTTTTTCCGCTACCTTTTCTTCTATATCATTCCAAAACTTGCCACCTACTATGGAATCAAAACCCTTTTAAAAATTGGTAAAGATAATATGCTTTTTGCAATTTAATAATCAATAAGAGAATATGAATTATTCTAACAAAGACTCACAGGCGCTGATTACGCAAATTTTTTGTTTTTTCTTGTGTTTTATGTGAGAATTATATGAAAGCTGAAAAATAAACTACTCTTTTTGTTTCTTCTTCTTGTACACATTTATAAGTAGTGAATCAACGGTTGTTGTTGCGTCTAACAAAAGAGAAAAGTTCTCAAACATAACAAAATACTATTTAAATTTGGTTACATTTAGTCTTTGATGACAAGTTGATTGTACATTTATACGTAACGAATCAACGGTTGTTGCGTCTAGCGGAAGAGAAAAGTTTCCCAAACATAACAAGATACTATTTAAATTTGCTTAAATTTTGTCCTCGATGACAAGTTGGTTAGGGTTGCTGTTAATCAATGTTTGAAAAATCAGACCGAACTGACCAGTTCAATCGGATGCACTAGAAACCGGCCAATTATTTAGTTGATATTATTTCAGTGGTATCACAATCTTGTTGAACTAAATTGTATAAAAGTTTAATCGAGTTAAAATACTATTTTCTTGCATTTGATATTTATTTAATTTTAGTTCCTTTAATATTTTTTACTCATATTTATTTCTCATTCAGTTCGTTGTGCTTGAATCGATTGAACTATAACTTGAAGGTCTCACATGTTCGATCTCGGATCCAATATATAAAACATTTGCTTCATCGGTTGTTGGATATACTTATCGAATAGAATTGTCTCCTATAGAATTGCGTCCAGCGGAAGAGAAAAGTTCTCAAACATAACAAGCTACTATATAAATTTGCTTAAATTTAGTTTTCGATGACAAGTTGATTAGGATTGTCGTTAATCAATGTTTGAAAAACCAGACCGAACTGACCAGTTCAATTGGATGCAGTTGAAACTGACCTGTTATTCACTTGATTTGCTTTCCATGGTATCACAATCTCGTTGATCTAAATTATATCGGAGTTTAATCGAGTTAAAATACTATTTAATTCTTCCATTTGATATTTATTTTATTTTAGCTCTTTTAATATTTTTTTACTTGTATATTTATTTTTCATTTACTTCGTTGTGCTTGAATCGATTGAACCAATTAAACTATAACTTGAAGGTCTCACATGTTCGATCTCGGATCCAATATATAAAACATTTGCCTCATGATAATGAATCATCGGTGGTTGGATATACTTATTGAATAGAATTGTCTCTTATAGAATTAGACCTAGTTTAAAAAACCCTATATTACTCACTTGATGACAACAAGTGATGAATTATAAAGAATGTTGAAACAATGAAAAGTGAGTACTCCAACTCCCCTATGAACTCTAATATTTAACCATATAGGTTGTCAAGTTCAATGCATAAATTGTTGCAGAACACAAGGCGAGCATTCTGGTACTTCTTTATGATCTTAGGCTTAAATAGTAATTTGATGGAAACTCCCTTTTGACTTAAATGAAGTTTTGTGTTCTAGCATGGTCATTCATACGTAGCTATCACATGTACACATATATATTGAAAAACTTTAGACATACCCAACATTCAAAATTCTCTTGTATGTTAAAAAATAAAGATTATATTAATGATGAAAGGGGAAAGGGTGTTAGGAAATCATTTTTTCGATTTGAGTATTTGTTAATTTTTGCTGAATTTTGCACGTGATTGGAAATTAAAAAATTTCTTTTTTGATAACTATATTCATCCATTTCGTTGAAGACTAAATTGTTGAAAATTTGACTGCTCACATTTTTTTTAATTGAGATTGTACAAAAATCTATAAAGAACATTGTTTTAAATCTATAAATTAAAGCACACAGTTACACTTAATATAATAAATCTCAATTATTGATTTTTTATCAAACAATTCAAATAACATTACTTTTTTTTTTGTTGTGGCAAGGCACACCTTGTGCTTCTCATAATACTTTTTTTGTAAATAATATATTTTATTTTTTTGAAGAATATATTTTATTATGGTTTGTTAAAAAAAGATTACTTTTTGTATATAAACTCAAATAACATTACTAATAAATTTATTTTAAACAATTTCAACAATATATGACGACCAATATTTATTTAATTCCAAATTTGAGACCACCATACTTAAAAAAATCTGAGGCCAATGAAAGTAATATAATGATTGAAGGAAAGTGAAAAATGAGAGGTATAATATTGAAGATATGTATGTGTAAGGGAAACGAGGTCCTATATATGTGTAAGATGGGTTTTAAAGGCAGTTGGTGGACTTTGTCTTCTTTAGGGATAATGAGATGGGTAGGTCTGATATAATCAGAGAGGAATCAATGAAGTTTTGGGGTGCAGTGGCAGAGTTGCACATGGGAAGAAACTGTCCTTATTCTTTTCACTTAGGAAAGGGGTTACTATTGTAAAAAAAATATATATATTTAGGACTATAGTATAGATATTATCCTCATCAACTTTTGTGTGGGAATTAATGATTTTTCCTGTTGAACTAAAATGTAGCTTGTGATAGATATAATATAATTAAGAAAATTAATCACTGTGTTGGAGAATCAGAATTTTGAAACAGAAATTCGATCCAGTACATTGGGGGGTTGGTGTTGTCTAGGATTTTATTCTTTATAATTGTTGTGAGTTGTGACAACTAAGATCCTAAAATATTTGCATGGGGTTCCTTTGATCACGAGGTTACTTACATATTTTCAATCTCTGATCTATAAATGTGAGGGTGGCCAATATTTTTTTCTTTTTTACAAAATATGTTTCGATAATCAACATGTTTTTTTATGTTATCTGCGTTTGATATTTTTGTCATTTTAGTATTAGAAGTTATGTATCTTATACATAGAATTCAAATAGCCTTTAAAAAAGGATAGTGGTTCAGTTTATTACTCATTTGTCTTTTGTTCTGGTGTAATTTTTTGTATATATTGATGCGTCAAAGGGTTCTTCAGGTTACTGACACCGCGTGTGTTTATGGTTGAGGTGATTCGGAATCAGCTAATCACCTCTTTTTAGAGTGCGAGATTCCCAATATGGTTTGATTACATGTGAGAAATTGGATAGGTTTACCTACGGTGTATCCTTGTCAGCAGCGAGATCATTACACTCAATTCTCTTTAATGGTGGGAATGCCTCGTAGTTCACATTATGTCTTCAAAGTAATTTGGTTTGCTTGTGTCTGGATGATTTGGAAGGATCATAATGACCGAGTCTTCAAAAACACAGGATCAAATTCTTCCGTCCTCATTGAGAAAATCAAACTAAGTTCTTATTTATGTTTCAGCATGCTACAATTGGTTGATGTATTGCTCTTTCGCCTCCCTCTGCAAGGCCGGTCCAACATGTCAAGAGACCTGAAGCAAATTTTATAATGAGACCTTTTGGAATTAAAAAAATAACACAATGCTTATTAAAAACATAATAATTCAAGTTTTGTTGAATCCAAGATTTGAACTTAGAACCAAAAGAATTTGAGGCCTTAAAATTGACCAACTAAGATAGATAAATATTAATTTGTATGTCATATATTATAAATTTATAGCTAAATTGATTTATTTGAGGCTTTTTCTTTTAACCCAAAATCTTGAGGCCTAAAGCCCTTGCTTGGGTGGCTTGGCCCTTGGGCCGGCCCTGTCCCTCTGTAAGGCTTGTGCAAGGAGTGACGTTAATATATTGCGTTGATTATTATTAGGGTTTACTAAGTTAGACTAACAAAAATAATATGAAGGTTCAAGTTAGCAAAAGTGTATATTTTTATTTGGATAGAAATAACATTCTTCTTTATTATTTAAAACTAATAACTTGAGGGTTATTTTAGTAATTTTCTTTAAAACATTTGTTAACTTGCATCAATTTGTTAACTTAGACCCACTTTCATTATGAACATATTTATGTCTCAAATAGACGATTACAAACATTAAACAAACCAAAATAAATAACATCAAGAATAAAGAGCAATGCTATATCTCTAGAAAAATAACATCAAGAATTCTTCAAGAATAAAGAGTAGCCAATCACAATGCACTATTTGCCACAATTCAAGGAGATGTGGCTGAAAAATAGGAAGTGGACAAATAAATCATCCAATTAAAATTTGCCAACTGTGTCTTGAAAAATTCTTGATGCTATTTTTCTAGAGAAGTAGCATTTTCCAATAAAAAAAGACAACATTGATGAGAATAAACTTAATCTTAAAATAAGCACTTAACTCCCTTATCAAAATAAATAAGCATTTAACTTAAAAAACTGGATACAGATAAGCAATAAATATACGGAAAATTCCTTCAACCTATTCATTTTGTTGTTATTAAGCTGGTAACGCTTTCTTATTTTCTAAATTAAGCTGGTAATATGTTTCGAAAAAATTAAGCTGGTAACGTTTGATTGTTGGTTTTAACGTTTATATACTGAGAAGTTTCATTTTTTATTATAATATAATTTACAAGGTAATCTATTACACAAAAAAATAAATTACGAGGTAATCCAAAAAAAAAGTGTCAAATCATATATATGTTGAAGGTGAAAAAAAGGTTTACGACAAATAAGGAAACAGTTTCATGGTTTTTTCTTTTTATACATACAAAATAAATGAAATTTACCGAATTAACTACTGAAATTAATTTACAATAGTTATAAAGGGTATTTTTGTCCAAATAATAATTTGCACTTTTGTTAATTTAGACTTTCATGTTTTTTGTTGGTCTAAGTTATCAAACCCTTTGTGTGTGTGTGTGTGTGTGTGTGTGTAATGACATGATAATCCGACTAAAATACGATGAGAAGCCTACATGAAATTAATAGAACATACTCTTCTAACAAAATTACACATTCAATAGATCATTTTTTATATTAACCAGTGCAAACGCTCAGGGTAAAAACAACATGACAATCAAATGTGAAATTTCTTTCCAAAAGAAAAAAAAACAAAATGAGAAGTAAAAACATTCACATCAAGCCGAAGGAAAATTGAAATGACAAATAACTCCATCAATATTGACATCTTTTAAGAAAAAAACTATATAAATAGAACAACCCATGCTAGTTTATTTTTTTTCCTTTTAAAAGGCCAATAAATAATATATTAAAACGGCACAATCTCTGTACAAGAAATTGTAAGATTGAAAATACAATAAAAGGTCAAGAAATAATATATTAAAACAACACAATCTCTGTACAAGAAATGGTAAGATTGAAATAAAATAATTAAGAGGCAACAAAACAATTAGTGTCACCATTCCAAAAGAAAAATAATAATCAACCAGCATGTAAATGCACTCATAAACATCTGAGAGGTTGAATGTTCCACCGATAGTAATAATAATAAAAGTTCTTAACTTTTGACTTAATCAATGGTCATACCAATACTTTAACTATTTCAAATGATAATCCAGATAGACAATCCTCATTATTGAAAATCACAAGGTTGTGATGCTTCCAAACTGACCATATAAATGACACCACATGAAAAATGTGCCACTTGTCAAAGCACAACATATACCTAAACAAGATAAAGCACTTGACCATAATATTTCAGCGACAGAACAATAAAAAAATAAGTGTTTGGATGTATCATTTAAATTACATTTTTTCATACACAAAGGCGATTGTAAATTTTGCATCCCTATGCGGATTAAATTAATTTTAGTTGGAAGACGATCATTTAATAATCACCATGCAAACAAAGAAATCTTCAGTTGAACATTTCAAGTAACTTTATCCAAAGAAGAATCTACTTCAGTTGCAAAGTTTGATATCAACCCATAAGTTTCTTTCAATGAAAAATAGGTCTTCTATATTAAGCTTCCAGATCAATACATCTTTCTCATTATCTTGCAAAATAATGTTAGATTATAAAGTCTTACACTCCTCCACTATCTCTACTTTCCAAACAAACAAGTTTCTTCTCCAACTCCAACACCCTTCTTCCAACCAACTTCCAAACATCATATCCTTCACATCCAAATTATTATTCAAAGTTAAATCAAATAACATATTGAATTAATCTTTTAACACAACAACCCCACCCAACCATGACTCATAAGAGAACAACATATTACTGCCATTCCTTTTTCTTTTAGTAACATTATCCACAAAACACCTCCCACCACTCACCATATATATGTTTCCATATTTAATCAAGAAACAAAAACATTAACATCCAACAACAGAGATTTGTGAAAATTTACCTTCAACCCATTCAGCAAATCAAAAAGTAAAAGGATAGCTTTAATGGTGTATATATATTGCATCAACTTTTTCTACCAATAATTAGCATATCATCCACAAACGTAAAATGGGTAACTTTAAAAGTTTCGTCATTCCCACTTAGAACCCAAAAACCTTTTTCAATCTAATCGTCTAATAAAATAACAAATTAAACATTTCAACTGCAGTTAGAAACAAAAAAGGAGACAAATGATCGCCTTGCCCAAAACCACAACCCATCAAAAACTCATTAGTTGAACTACCATTAAGATGAACTTAGGTTGTGGTTGACCTTAGGTAAGTTCATCTTTTTCAATGTGGAATCTAGATAAGATCAGTCCACTGAATCATATGCTTTTTCAAAATCAACTTTGAACATAATTAATCTCGCTTCTTCTACAATCTCATTAGCAATAAGTACTCCGTTAAGAATTTTTCTTCCTTTCATAGAATTTGATTAAGATACAAACACCATCTTCCAAATGACATTTTTCGGCGATTTGTCAAACATTTAGAAAGAACCTTTTACTCACATCTACCAAAGAAATAGGTCTATAATCCAACAAAGATTAAGGAGATATCTTCATTCGTATCAAACTTATAAATTTTCTATTCAACCTATGCACCAATCTACCTATATCATGAAACTCCGTAAATTTACACTATTCGAATATATTGATCTTTTTAAGCTATCACAATTCCACATAGCTTGTTTAATCTTCGCTATAATACAGTTGAATTTAGAAATCACTGACTGAATCTAAAATACATTGAATAGGTGTTGGCACATAGAAGGTATGCACATATTTCTCTTTTCATCTGTTAAAATGTTTCGAAACCTCACATTGATCTTAATCCCGCTTTCTGCCCTTAAACCAATGAATTTAATGTTTAAAATAGCTTAATTGTTTCTCCTATTTTTCCTGAAGCCATGATTACATCACTTTCTTTCAGCCACAAAGCTCGTGATCTCTCCTACTAAAGACTATGAAACACCCAAGACAAAGAAAATATTTAATACTCTAAATCTCTTGTTTGAACTTGATCTTATAGGGATAACCTAACATTCTCCCCTTTCGAATAGAACATACTTTTCTAACAAAATTACACATTCAATAGATCATTTTCTATAGTAACCAGTGCAAAAGTGCAAGTAAAAATAATATGATATTAATAGAACATACTTTTCTAACAAAATTACATATTCAATACAACATACTTCACATCTCCTTTTTTTGGTTTTATTGAAACAACATCCATTGTATTCCTAACATTCATATGTACATTTCATATGCATATAAAATAATTTACTTATATTAGAATCCTAATATGTTAATAATCATGTGACTTAAAAATATTACTTAATGCGTGAATTGTGCTTTTGTGTTATGATCATGTGACTTA
The DNA here is from genome assembly GCF_051527215.1 of Medicago sativa. Lineage (NCBI taxonomy): Eukaryota > Viridiplantae > Streptophyta > Magnoliopsida > Fabales > Fabaceae > Medicago > Medicago sativa. The sequence continues at coordinate 17,543,431 of NC_140752.1, read as the reverse complement.
TATGAACTATATAAATATATTGTGATTTCCATGAGCTTTGATAACGTGTTACAAAAATATGACATTATTTGTCTTCATGAAATGAAGATGGAAAAAGTTGATCAATTTAATTATGAAATGATATGGGGTTAGAAAGAGTTCCAATTCAGCCATCATCAGGTGAGATCCTACCTATGTAAGACCCAACTGTCTGTGTTGCGGACTATTCTTTTATCATGAATAATGTTTTGTTTATCTTCGAGGTGTTGCTTAAAAATAATAAAACTTTACTATAACCAATGTTTATTTTCCTTGTGATTTGAAAGGTAAAAGAACGCTATGTCGACTTTTATATCATAAAGTAATGGGTGATGATTGACCAACTTGGTGTGTCTTTAGAAATTTTGTTATTCGATCATAATTGCAATAAAGGGTAACACTAATTATTCAATGTAGGAGGATGTGCAATGTTTTAACGGGTTTATTCATAGTTTTACTTTGATTGATTCAAGTTTAATTGAAAGAAGGTTCACTTGGTCAAGGCTATATGATCAGGCTGCATTCTGATAGATGGTGTACTATATGAGATGGTTGTTCCCAATAGGCTATCAATAGAGGTCTTTTAGATCATGTGTAGATTTTGATATGTGATATTCATCTCAACTGGGGACCTTGTCCATTTAGTATGCTTACGTGTGAAGAGACTTTGATGATTATTATAACTGTATTTTTCTTCGTGGAGATCGTCAATGAAGGAAAAATGAATGAGTGAGTTGTTAATATTGTTGGTAGTAGTGATATGAATGAATGAGATATTGGGGTTTGAAAGAAGAAAAAACCAAATGTGTGTGAATGAATAGTGGCGATACTTCTTATGTGTGTGAGTGTGTTTTACAATAACAATAATCAATGTAAACAACTCTTTTCGGTTTGGCAGTTATGGAATGAACTCACTTTTGCCCACCACAAGAATACTTGTTACTACTCATAATTTATGCTTAGTTAGTTACTCCATCTACACTTATATATAAACAATAATTATGTTTAATTTGTTTGTATGTTTTACTTCGGCTGACATAATTTGATGAGATGGTAAAAGATTTTTTTTCATATTAATGAAAGATTTTGATTGAATCTAGCATTAGGAATGCAATAGTGTTAAATCTTTTAAGTGGATTTGTTTTTTCATCTATTGTGGTTCTACTAACTTGATGGATTAGTGTTTGCAATTGCGTGTAGAGATACCCAACTCAAATAAAAAACTTGGTGATGTTGATATTCTTAGGTTGGACACTTTCATTGTGATTTGAATATGTAATCTCACACTTATGTGTGTGAGTTTTATGTAGTATTTACCGCTTTGTTTATTTAGAAGAAAAAAAATGTAACAAAAATAAATCTACTTCTTAATCACCAATCACTAGTGTCCAATTCCATCTCATTCATTCATCTTATGTGAGTTGTATGTATAATTAGTAGTAAAAAATATTAACAATTGGATACTAGTAAAACAACTAGATGCAAATATTTTTTATTGTTACTACATAGGACAATTAGTATTAAGGTGAATGAATAAGAGGGACGAATTTTTGTAATGTGAAAGAATTCTCAAAAATATAAAAAATATATATACTAGTATCCAATTAACTACCAACAATTTTCATTCATCTTAATAACATAAGGCGAATTCTTTCCTCTCATTCATTTTATTAGTATATTTTGTATACTAGTATATTTTTTTGATACACTTGTTTGATACACTCTTCCACTAGCTCTACTTTCCAAACAAACAACTTTCTTCTCCAACTCCAACATTCTTCTTCCAAGCAACTTTGAAACACCATATCCTTCACATACACATTATTATTCAAAGTTAAAACAAATAACATATTGAATCAATTATTTAACGCAACCCCACCCGATCATGGCTCATACGAGAACAACATATTACTACCATTCTATTTTTTGTAGTAACATTAGTTACCCACAAACCACCTCTCAACAATGACTTTATATATATTGCCTCATTTAACTAAGAGACAACAACATTAACATCAACCAACACACTTTTGTGAAAGTTTACCTTCAACCCAGATAACAACTCAAAAAGTAAAAAGATATCATCAGTGATATAGATATTGCACCAACTTTCACTACCCATAATTAGTATATCATATGTAAACTTAAGATGAGTAACTTTAAAAGTTTTGCCATTCTCACTTGGAACCCAAAATATTTTTTCAACCTAATTGTTTGATAAAATAACAAATTAAACATTTTAGCTGCAATTAGAAATAAAAAATGTGACAAATGATCACTTTGACCTATGCCACAACCCATCAAATATTTAAATCTCCAAGTATTCCATTTAAAAGTAAATTTCATCATTTTCAATGTGGAATCTAGATAAGACCAATCCACATAATCGAATGCAATAAATACCCCATCAATAATTTTTCTTCCTTTCACAAAAGTTGATTGAGATACAGACACTGCCTTACAAATAACACTTTTCATAAATTTGTTAAACATTCAGAAAGAACCTTTTACATACATCCATCAAAGAAATAGGCCTATAATTTGACAAAAATTGAGAAGATATCTTCATCCGTATCAAAGTTATAAATGTCTTATTCAACCCACAAACCAATCTACTTGTATCATAAAATTCCGTAAAGAACTTCAAAAAATTCCCTTAAAAAACTAAAATTTATGCTATCCTAACCTGTTGAACTCATAAAGCTATCACAATTCTACATTTCTTATTTAATCTTTGCTAATAACGTGGTTAAATTACTAAATCACCATCTTAATATGAAATTCACTAAATAGGCGTTGGGACATTGAAGGCCTACACACATGTCTCTTTCCAATTGTTAAAATGGTTAAAAATCTCGCACTGATCTTATTCCACCTTATCTACCCTTTAAGCAATGAATTTAATGTTCAAAATAGCTTTATTTCTCCGCCTTTTTTTTTGACCAAGCCATGATTACATCACTTTTTTTCAGCCACAAAGCTCACGATTTTTGCCATTAAAGATGACGAAACACCCAAGATAAACAAAATATTTTATGCACCAAATCTCTTGTTTGTACTTGATCATATAGGGATAACCTACCATTCTCCCCTTTTTAATGCAGGAGTAGTGGAGATGGTTTTGACTCTTAGATCATTACTTAGATATTTTGGCTATGCTTATTGTGCCATTCACGTTAGTTGCTCTTCATCTTTTTAAATGTTTCATTTAACTCAAAACCACCCCAACCAGATACTTGTATATCTTACAAACTATTTTTCACAAAATAATGTTCATCAAAGTCTCTCCACATGTAAGCATCCTAAATGGACAAGGTCCCCACTTGAGTTGAATATCACATATCAGAATCTACGCATGATCTAAAATACCTCTATTGATAGCCCATTGAGAACAACCATCTCACATAGTACACCATCTATCAGAATGCAGCCTGACCAAGTGAACCTTCTACCAATTAAAGTTAAATCAGTCAGAGTAAAACTATAAACAAACTCGTTAAAACATTGCACATCCTCCTACATTGAATAATTAGTGTTAACCTTTATTCCAATTATGATCGAATAACAATAAATCATGCAAATAATTCAATTATTCAAAAGAGTTTAGATGATACATCTTCAATTATCTCAAAACATGCATAATTATGTTTTCAAAAATTCGCAGTGGAAAATCACAATACAAGGTATCTCAACAACATCAAACAAATCTCAACATCCATGTCTCAGGTCTCATAATACATCACCAAATAAAATTTCAAATCTCATACATAAATGAGCAACAAGGCTCGACAAGACATAAATAAATAGCATAAGTTTGGCACCCTAATCAGAGCCCTAAAGTAGACCCTGAGCATAAGAAAAAGAGATAGCTCCAAAGCTCGTCCTCAAGCAACTCACAAACAATAAAAGAATCAGTCATGCACGTCATCCACCAATTCGTGCAAATAGGTAGGTGGTCAACCAAATGACCACTAAGGGTTAGATTACATTCCACTTAATAAACATATAATCAAATAAATGCATAACGACATATTCATCTTTCAATGTTTAATAAATAACTCTTAATCAAATCACACAACATTGAATCATTACATCAACAATATTGTTCAAGTATACTGGCAATAATCAAGCAACATATACAAGTTCACATTTTCACATATTCACAACATTCACCAAATTTCACAAATGAACGTAATCACCAAATCACAAAGTCAAGTATGACACGTTTTATCAAGTTCAAGTGTGTGCAATGTTTTAGACACCTCTATATGCATGTGGTACCAAGTTTTGGATTCGGGGATAATTTTATCGAGATTCCACCAACGTAAACCCTTACGGATTTCGTTCTTCACCATAACTAATGTCATTCCTTACGGAAAGCGTTTTTCACCAAAGACTCCATATGACTATGAATGCATGGACTTTCAAGTAAAGACTCAACAATGCACAAATCACCAATTCTATATTATATAGTTTTCACCAATTCTATATTATATATCTTCACCAAATTCACAATTGCATTATCAAGTATTTACATGTATACAATCAACAAGTCATAAACAATAAAAGAGTTATTGCCAAAGTCATCATCAACATTTATCACCATAAGGAAACGATCATCATTTCACAAACACAATTCACAAATAGACGACAATCCACCAATCAAGATAACTCACATAACATACATCAATCAAACATTGATTCATTCTTATTTCATCATATTATCATGAGTACAAAGCCATTTGCAAATTATCAAGTCATAATTTCTCATTTTGACAAAGTTCATCTATTTTCACAAAGTCACCTATTTTGACATTTCTTCACAAAAATCAAGTCTCATGTTCATATCAATCCTACTTGGTTATTCTGAGTCCATTGTTACAAAAAACAAGTCATAGCCCCATCATTTCGTTTAAGCAAACCAAGTTTCGGAAATTTAAAGTTGATGTGCATTTTTCACTCAAAGTTCATCTCCCAAGAAACCCAATTTTGATCCCAATTGACCCAAAAACGTTGCACAAACTTCACCAACAGTTAACATACATCAAAATAACATAAAAGTGAATCAAAACATGAGTTCATATCATCAAATCACTAAGTTTTCATCATCACACTCATTTTCACCAAAAACTCCAAAACTTCACAATTCAAACCAAACTTCACAATTATCATCATCAAATTCCTGAATTCTCATCAATAACATGTACCCAACAACATTCATATCACATAAATTATGAATTCATCATTTATCATCAACAACATCATCATTTTCACTAAATTAAGCCAAATTCTCAAAGCAATAACTTTAGCACGTATCAACAATGAAAATTAAGCATCAACAACAAGTTTTCAACAATTTTGATATACCAAATTCTCCACATAATTATGAGAACAAAAATTAACATCTAAAATCATCAAATCCATAAATCATTCAAAAGCTGTTGGATATTTGTATGTTGGCTTCACTTTTGCCTAAAACAAATATTCACTTCAGATGTGGAACACAATGTTCCAACATCCAGACTTGGTATGTACGTTCTGTGCCTTGCTTATGTTTACGCACGCGTTTGCTTGATTGAAAGAATCCACGCCAGCTTGAGTTGGTCTAAACCGTGTGCAATTATGAGGAGATCAGAACATATGTGATTTCCTAAGGGAATGTTAATGTCTTAGGAAAGTTTTTTAAGGTGATGATAATGTGACTTTTAATGTGCCTACTTTTTAGGAGTTTCCTTATCCGGCCATGTTGATTGAGTAATAAGTCACTGGTGTGATTTGAAGCCTGATTGATGGAGTTGATGACGCGTTTGCTTCAGTATAAAAAGGAGGCTGCAAGACCTAAAGAATTATTCAAGACATCTTTTTACAAAATGGAGTTTATTTAGGTTTTGAGTTTTTTGATTGTGAGCCTTTCGTGTATCATCTTGATGCATGTTTAGGACTGTACTTTGAGTTGTAAATTGTGCACTACTCCGAAGCTTTTAAGCAAGGAGTTAGGTAGATTGTGAACTGCATCTAAGCTTTTAAGCAAGGTTGCATGTTGTTATTTTTGAGGGTAACCTCATTTTATGTGAGTCTGTAATTTGGGTATCACAGGGGTTTGTGATCAGATTGTAAGGGAGTGAGATTGGATCTCAGATCTAGGAGTTCCTAGGTTGAAGTCTTGTTGGGGTAGGTCCTAGGTCATAAGTGCAAACATGGTTTGCTGAGAGCTTTTGAATACGGACTGCACTAGTGGATTTCCTTCCTGGCTTGGTAGCCCCCAGAGTAGGTGACGTTGCACCGAACTGGGTTAATAATTTCTCTGTGCCTCTTTTCTTTCTTGTCTGTTATTTTGTTAAATTATGATTGTTAGCTTAATGTTCTAAACATCGTATACAACATCAGTTTTCTGTGTTTCGTGTTGAAACATCTCTTAGAACATCTTAAGACTAACGTGCCAAAATTTCAATTGGCATCAGAGCAGGCACCCTGCCTGTTATTGGGTGAGATCTAGAGGAGATCTATTCTGGCAATATGGAGAAAGAAGGAGGTTTTGTAAACAGACCACCGTTACTGGACGGAACAAATTATGACTACTGGAAGTCACGTATGAGTGCCTATCTCAAGTCTATTGACAGTAAGACTTGGAAGGTTGTGATGAAAGGTTGGGAACATCCAGTTGTTCTTGACAAAGATGGCAACAAAATCACGGTTTTGAAGCCAGAAGATGAGTGGACCTTGCCAGAAGATGAACTGTCTCTTGCAAACTCTAAGGCCTTAAATGCCCTTTTCAATGGAGTGGACAAAAATATGTCCAGACTCATCAAAAAGTGTGATGTTGCCAAAGATGCTTGGGACATCTTGAAGACAGCTCATGAAGGCACCTCCAAGGTAAAGAGCTCAAGGATCCAACTCCTGACGACCAAGTTTGAAAGTCTGAGAATGCAAGAGGATGAGACCATACAAGACTACTACATGAATGTCCTTGACATTGCCAATTCGTTTGATTCTCGTGGAGAAAAACTGTCAGATGAAAAATTGGTAAGGAAAATTCTCAGATCTTTGCCAAAAAGATTTGACATGAAGGTCACATCCATTGAGGAAGCCCAAGACGTGTCTAACATGCAGGTGGAAGAGCTCATAGGTTCCCTTCAAAATTTTGAATTTGTTGTTGATAACAGGACTGAGAAAAATGGAAAAGGCATTGCTTTTGCAGCAAACACAGCTGATGATGAAGGATTGGAAGAAGGTGTAGAGGATGAGAATCTGTCAGAGGACTATGTAATGCTAGGAAGACAGTTTAACAAGATTCTCAAACAAGTAAGCAGCAGACCTAGATGTAATGGGCGGAACATCAGATGGAACACTAACAAGCAACAAGGTAATCAAAGGTATGCCAGAAATGAAGAAAAGGACAGCCGTTACAAAGGAGTACAATGCCATGAGTGTGAAGGTTATGGCCACATCAGAACTGAATGTGCAACTTTTCTCAAGAAGCAAAAGAAAGGGATGATTGTGTCCTGGTCTGATGATGAGGGAACAGATGGGGATGTTGATAATAATGCTGCTAAACGTGTCAGTGCTATGACTGGGAGAGTAGAATCTGGATCTGAATCTGATGAAGATTCTGACTATGAGAAAGTAACTATGTCTTATGATCATCAAGACATTCATGATGCAAACACCTTCAGGCATGTGATGGAGCAGGAAGAAATCATTAATCAGCTTCAGCAAGAGAGGATTGGTCATCTGGCTAAAATCTCTAATCTAAAGAAAGAGGTAATGGTACTTAATTCTCAACTTGATAATGTCCTTAAACAAGTTAGAATGATGACCACTGGAATTGATGTTCTAGATAAGATGTTAGAAGGTTAAGTGATAGGTAAACCAAATGACATAGGCTTTACACATGAACACCTGAAACAGGAACAACAAAACAGTAGCTATGTTCAAGCTTTAGAACACTATCATAAAGCCAAGAAGGGAAAACCAGTTAAGAAAATTAAGTTTGTAGCTTCAAGTAGAACAGATACTATCACTAGTGTAGGTCCAAAGTTGGAACATTTTGTACGACATCCTAAAACTGACTTAGTAAAAGAGAATCTCTCTTGGAAGTGTCATTTTTGCCACAGACAGGGTCATAAAAAAACCTTTCTGTTTTGATCTGTATGGTGTACCTAGACAACATCAACCTAGTTCAACCTTGAGAGTGGTCAAGAAGGAGTGGAAACCCAAATGCTTATGACTAATAGCCCATACCTCCTTAAGAGCATCCTCCAGTGAAGATTGGTACTTTGATAGTGGGTGTTCCCGTCACATGACATGGATGGACAACTTTCTAGAAAATGTCAGACCTTATGCTAAGAGTTATGTCACATTTGGGGATGATGCTAAAGGAAAGATTGTGGGGATTGGAGACCTAGTTAGTAAAGGATCACCAAGATTGAATAATGTTTTGTTGGTCAAAGGGCTGGCAGCCAACCTGATTAGTATTAGTCAACTATGTGATTAAGAGCTTAGTGTAAATTTTAGTAAAACTGATTGCCAGATCGTAGATGAAAAGGGTAAGGTGAGTATGAAAGGTACTAGGTCAAAGGACAATTGTTACTTATGGATATCTCAAGAACAGGCTCTCATATCCTCATGCATGCTGAGCAAAGATGAAGAGGTCAAACTGTGGCACAAAAAATTGGGTCATTTGAACATGCAAGGAATTAAGAAAGCTATTTCTCTGGAAGCAATCAGAGGCATACCCAGACTGGAGTATTTGTGGAGAATGTCAGATTGGTAAACAGACTCGAATGTCCCATCCTAGGTTGGAACATCTGGGAACCTCTAAAGCTCTTGAACTTCTTCATATTGATTTAATGGGAACCATGCAAGTGGCAAGCATTGATGGAAAGAGGTATGTTCTGGTGGTTGTTGATGATTTTTCAAGATTCACCTGAGTGAACTTTATCAGAGAGAAATCAGACACCTTTGAAGCTCTCAAGGAACTTTGCATTCAACTTCAAAGAGAGAAAAATAGAGGTATTGTCAGAACAAGAAGTGATCATGGAACAGAATTTGAAAACTCCAGATTTCAAGAATTTTGTGCAGATGAAGGAATCAGGCATGAATTCTCATCTCACATAACACCTCAACAGAATGGAGTGGTGGAAAGGAAGAACATGACTCTACAAGAATCAGCCAGGGTCATGCTACATGCTAAACACCTTCCCCTTTATTTCTGGGCTGAAGCTATGAATACAGCTTGTCATGTTCATAACAGAGTCACCTTGAGAACAGGTACTTCAACTACCTTGTATGAACTATGGAAAGAAAGAAAGCATACTGTAAAATATTTCCATGTCTTTGGTATCAAGTGTTACATTCTAGCAGATAGAGATTACAAAAGAAAAATGGATCCAAAGAGTGATGAGGGAATCTTTCTGGGCTACTCTACTAACAGCAGGGCATATAGAGTGTTTAACAACAGAACTCAAGTTGTTATGGAATCTATCAATGTGGTAGTAGATGATGTGGTTAAAGAACCAACACTTGAAGTTGTACCAGGTGTTGAAGCATATCCTGAAACATCTGCTCAAGCAAATGTAATTCCTGAAATTGTTGAAGAACCTGAAACTAACTCTGAGGATACTGAGCTGGGGCATGAAGAAACAAGCAAAGGACCTCCAATTAGAATTCAGAAGAATCATCCTCAAGAACTCATTATTGGAAATCCAGATCAAGGAATCAGAACCAGAAGAGCTAATGATGTTATCTCCAACTCATGTTTTGTATCCAAATTTGAACCCAAGAATGTGAAGGAAGCTCCCACTGATGATTTTTGGATTGAAGTCATGCAAGAAGAACTCAACCAGTCCAAAAGAAGTGAAGTATGGGATCTGGTGCCAAGACCAAATGACATAAATGTCATTGGTACAAAATGAATCTACAAAAACAAGTCAGATGAAAATGACACTGTTATCAGAAACAAGGCAAGATTGGTAGCACAAGGTTATACACAAGTAGAGGGACTAGACTTTGATGAAACATTTGCACCTGTAGCCAGACTGGAATCCATAAGGTTACTCTTGGGAGTGGCTTGTATTCTGAAGTTCAAATTGTTTCAGATGGATGTGAAGAGTGCCTTTTTAAATGGGTACCTCCATGAAGAAGTCTATGTTGAGCAACCAAAGGGATTTGTTGATCCAAATTTTCCTGATCATGTGTACAAGCTGAAGAAGGCCCTGTATGGGTTGAAGCAAGCTCCTAGGGCCTGGTATGAAAGACTCACAGAATTTCTGACCCATCAAGGGTACAAGAAGGGAGGAACAGACAAAACCTTGTTTGTTAAGAAGGACGAAAGAAGACTCATGATAGCACAAATCTATGTTGATGACATTGTGTTTGGAGGAATGTCGAATCAGATGGTCCAACATTTTGTACATCAGATGCAGTCTGAATTTGAGATGAGTCTTATGGGAGAACTGACTTACTTTCTTGGTCTACAAGTCAGGCAAATGGAAGATACAATATTCGTCTCCCAGAGCAAGTATGCTAAGAATATTGTAAAGAAGTTTGGGCTAGACAATGCCAGTCATAAGAGAACACCTGCAGCCACTCACTTAAAGTTATCCAAAGATGAAAATGGTGTAGTTGTTGATCAAAGTCTGTACAGAAGCATGATTGGAAGTCTCCTATATCTTACAGCAAGCAGACCTGACATAACTTTTGTTGTAGGAGTTTGTGCTAGATATCAAGCAGAGCCCAAAATGAGTCATCTTGTTCAAGTCAAGAGGATTCTGAAGTACATAAATGGCACCACAGACTATGGAATTCTATATTCTCACAGTGACAATTCCAGGTTGATTGGCTATTGTGATGCAGATTGGGCAGGTAGTGCAGATGACAAAAAAAGTACTTCAAGAGGTTGTTTCTTCCTTAGGAACAATCTAGTGTCTTGGTTCAGCAAGAAACAAAATTCTGTGTCTCTATCCACAACAGAAACAGAATATATTGCTGCAGGAAGTAGCTGCTCTCAGTTAGTATGGATGAAGCAAATGCTGGAAGAGTATGATGTTCAACAAAATGTTCTAACATTGTACTGTGACAATCTAAGTGCTATCAACATCTCCAAGAATCCTATACAACATAGCAGAACAAAGCACATTGACATCCGACATCACTTCATTAGGGATCTTGTTGAAGACAAGGTAGTAACTCTGGAGCATGTGACAACTGAAGAACAACTGGCTGACATCTTCACAAAAGCCTTAGATGTCAAACAATTTGAGAAACTAAGAAGCAAGCTGGGTATCTGCATCCATGAGGAATTATAGCAACCAATGTTCAGAGTGTCAGGTACTTTTAGCTATAATTTATGCTTGTATCAACTCTTAATTTGGCATATTTTATGGCTAAAAAGGGGGAGTAGATATATCCATGTTGTATGTTTCATGACTATGTGTCTACTGATGTTGAGACATCTGATTCTGGTTCTCTAGTATTCTTGTTTGTTTATTTAATTTTTTTTTGTTGCTAGTATGCATGTATTCAGGGGGAGTCTTAGAGATGCTGATTGCGCTCCTTGAGGGGGAGTAAACTTTTGTCCCTGAATGTTCCTGTGGATGTTGAAACATCCTGCTTGTTTGAGCTACTATATGCTGTCTGAGAATTTATTCTTCTTATATTTCTCTGAGTAGTGTGTTGTGACAGATGAATGTCTAGGATGTTATAGGAATTTATTTTTCCTTATATGTCCGCTGCCGCAAGGCTCTGATTTTTCAAGGATGGTACCTACTTCTCCTATCTACCATTGCATATGTTGATTTGTGAAAAATTGCGAACGTAGGTTCAGAGATCTGTAATATACTTCTTCTATGTCCTGAGGATTATGTGTGATGACTGAAGAACTGTATTTTGGAATCTATTTGGAAATCTAAGTATGTGAACCTTTCTTCAAGGAAGTATTTGTTTTTTTTTGAAGATTGAAGGAAAGGTTGCGTGTGTTATCTCTCTGTTTTAATTGGATTGGCCTTAATTTGTTTTAGCCAAAAATTTGCCAAAGGGGGAGATTGTTGGATATTTGTATATTGGCTTCACTTTTGCCTAAAACAAATATTCACTTCAGATGTGGAACACAATGTTCCAACATCCAGACTTGGTATGTACATTTTGTGCCTTACCTATGTTTACGCACGCATTTGCTTGATTGAAGGAATCCACGCCAGCTTGAGTTGGTCTAAACCGTGTGCAATTATTAGGAGATCAGAACATATGTGATTTCCTAAGGGAACGTTAATGTCTTAGGAAAGTTTTTTAAGGTGATGATAATGTGACTTTTAATGTGCCTACTTTTTAGGAGTTTCCTTATCCGGCCATGTTGATTGAGTAATAAGTCACTGGTGTGATCTGAAGCCTGATTGATGGAGTTGATGACGCGTTTGCTTCAGTATAAAAAGGAGGCTGCAAGACCTAAAGAATTATTCAAGACATCTTTTTACAAAATAGAGTTTATTTAGATTTTGAGACTTTTGATTGTGAGCCTTTCGTGTATCATCTTGATGCATGTTTAGGACTGTACTTTGAGTTGTAAATTGTGCACTACTCCGAAGCTTTTAAGCAAGGAGCTAGGTAGATTGTGAACTGCATCTAAGCTTTTAAGCAAGGTTGCATGTTGTTATTTTTCAGGGTAACCTCATTTTACGCGAGTCTATAATTTGGGTATCACAGGGGTTTGTGATCAGATTGTAAGGGAGTGAGATTGGATCTCAGATCTAGGAGTTCCTAGGTTGAAGTCTTGTTGGGGTAGGTCCTAGGTCATAAGTACAAACGTGGTTTGCTGAGAGCTTTTGAATACGGACTGCACTAGTGGATTTCCTTCCTGGCTTGGTAGCCCCCAGAGTACGTGACGTTGCACCGAACTGGGTTAACAATTCCTCTGTGCCTCTTTTCTTTCTTGTCTGTTATTTTGTTAAATTATGATTGTTAGCTTAATGTTCTAAACATCGTATACAACATCAGTTTTCTGTGTTTCGTGTTGAAACATCTCTTAGAACATCTTAAGACTAACGTGCTAGAATTTCAAAAGCAAATATGATCCATAAGTGAAAAACTAGATTATAGATTATTAAGTAGAGCAAACCTATCCCCATTACCTTGTTTCCTCAAAAGCTAATTAATCTTCAAGAATCTCCACCCTCTCCAATGAATCCTAGCTTTCTCTTCACTTTCCTCCAAATGGGTCTTCCTCTTTCTCTTCTCTCTCAATTCTCTCTAGCCTCTCTTTTATGAGAATGTGTGAATGAATGACAAAACCCTAATTTCCTCTCATGAGTTTTCTATATATACCTCAATAATGTGCTAGATTACTACAATTCATAATGGGCATTAAAACCCTTACCAATTAATTCTAAAAAGTTACTACTCACTTAGCTCTTAAGGCATCTCATTGATTACCATCTCAAAATAATTACCACTAGTTACTTCAAACTTGGCAAAATAACCATTCACATTAAAACACTAAAATAATCTCCATTCTAAAATTCACTAATTTAACCTTATTTGACAAATGACCAAACTACCCTTAGTCATAAAAATGACCAAATTACCCTTCTCGCATCAAAATTCATTAATCCCAAGTCAAACACACAAACAAGCAAATAAACACATATAATAAACGAATAAGATAATCCTAGTGAAAAATGGGCTGTTACACATTGCACATCCTCCTATATTGAATCATTAGTGTTACCCTTTATTCAAATTATGATCAATAACATTAAAATTTCTAAAGACACACCAAGTTGGCCAATCATCACCCATTACTTTATGATATAAAAGTCGACATAGCGTTCTTTTACATTCCAAATCACAAGGAAAATAAACATTGGTTATAGTAAAGTTTTATTATTTTTAAGTAACACCTCGAAGATAAACAAAACATTATCCATAATAAAGAAATAGTCCGCAACACAGACATTTCGGTCTTACATAGGTAGGATACAACCTAATGATGGCTGGAATTGGACCTCTTTCTAACCCCACATCATTTCATAATTAAATTGCTCAACCTTTTCCATCTTCATTTCTTCAATAAATCTAGATCCCTAAGTAAATCTAATGGTATTTTTATTCTGATCCATTGATGAGGTAAATGTGACTTCTTATTTGTTTTGTATTATTCTTCTTACATTATCAAACAAATCAAAAGGTCAAACAAATATAACATTAAACATGAGAGAAATAATAATAGAAACAAAAATATGACATACACAAAATTATAAGATTACAAAAGAAACAAAATAATCATTCAACTTACTAGTTAATTGCAGTAACAATTATAGGAATAACACTTCCCAACTTTAGGAGGGTAACACAAATAATCTGGACAATCAGCGTCAAGCTCGCAAGAAGCTGTTATTTGAAAAAATAAATATAAAATAAAAGAAGGTTAATACAATCTAATGAAATACTGTGTGTAAGGTAAATAAGAAAATTTTGAAGATGGTAAGAAAAAGGGCTTAACACCAACTCTGGTTGCCACAAGAAATAGAAAAAGGACTATGGTATAATCAAACATCAAAATTTCGGCCATATTTTTCCCTTTTTTGTGATAAATATTTTTTCCTTCTTCACTTTACAAGAAACCGTTTGTAGAATTAATTTTTTTGTGAAATGTCTAATAAGCACTTGAATATGTCATCAATGTCCCTTTAATCAACGAAGTGATGAGGTAAATGTCCCTTTAATCAACGAAGTGAGGTAAACTAGTTCACATCCAAATAATGTTGTTCTCTCTGTTGTCGTAAAGGTTTGGTTTGTGTTTTTGGTGTTTTTTTTGTTTCGTTTGGTTGGGACGTTGGTGGATTTCGTGGTGTGTCGTTGGATGCTTGTCGGTGGTTGTTTGGTTTTCGTGGCTCTCAGACTATTTGATTCGTTTTCTCTCTTGGTTGTGGTGGAGGTTATGTTTGCTCGCAACCTAGGTGGTGATGGATCATATCTAGGTTCACTTATGAACTGTTATGGTTTCGATGAATCGTTGGTTGTGTTGGTTTGTGCTGCTTCATGGCAGTTTCATGGTGGTGCTGATTTTGGGTCTTTTGTGGCGGGACTCGTCGTGGTTTTTGATGGTGGTGCTAGCAATGGTTTTTGGTGGTGTTGCGCGTGGTGGCTGGTGTTGCTTTTTGGTGAGGGTTAATGGCAGTTTTTGTGGTGGTCAATGGTAGTTTTGGTGACGGTGGTGGTAGTGGTGTTGATTTTTGTGGTGGTTAGTGATGGTTATGTTTTTTTTTCCTTGTTGTATGATGGTACAAGGGTTTTTGGTTGGCTTTTGCGGTTCTTTATGAGGTGTGTTTTGGGTGAAGGTGCTTGGGAGAGCTAATGGTGGTGTTTGGGGTTTTATTCCCGACTGTTTTTCAAAGGTTGTTGGTTGTTGTGTAGGTTTTTAATTTGGTGTTTAGGGGTTGTGTGAGAGCATCGGAATGTGGGTGGTGGAAGTTGTTTTTGTGGCAGTTATGACAATGTTTGAGGATTTTGGTACAACTTTTGTTTATGTTGTTTCGTTGATCGTGGTGTTAGCTTTGTTTTGGTGTTTCTATTTATTGATTTCGGAGATAGTCCTTTGTTAGGAGGCGTTTCCTATAGTTTTTTTGGATTTTTTTCTTTGATTCACATGTGTATGTGTTTTCCACTGGGGGCTCCCCATCTATTATTTGTATGTTGCTACTTTATGACTCCTAACCTAACACTCCTTGTGTTGGTTAAGATTCATTACGATTTTAATAAATTTCATTTTAGTTTTTTTTAAAAAAATGTTAGAAATAAGAGCTACTCCATTTTTTTTTATCAATCTTACTTGTATTTCTTTTTCAGCTTTTCATGGTAGACAAGGAGAAAATATCAAAATACCAACAATAGTTTTAAACAGTTTATAGAAGTATATATTGCATGTACCAAAAAAAAAAAAAGGGGTATATATTGCATAAAATTGCTTTCGTGGTATATTCGTGAGATTGTCTCTAGCGAGAAATAGCACCACTCTTGGTTTTGTAAAAAATCCATGAGGCATCGATATCTTTATACATAAATTAAAATTTTCATAAACTAAAATATTAATTTTAAAGTATCTCACATTGTAGTGCAATTGTTAGCACCACTTAGACACGAGTATCCTTTGTGTTTATCCAAAGTTGAAGTTTATCTATAAATACTCTTAACTAGTTTCCATGTGAAATTTTGTAGAAAGAGGAGGGCTTTCTTTAGATGAAGCAGAAGTAAAAGTGGTTACAAATTTCTTTTGTTAGTTAGATGAATTTTATTTTGTACAATCAATAATTAAGTAACTACACATTTTCATTATTTCTTGTAGTTGACTATTTATTTGTTTTTGTCTTATATAATGAGAGTATATACAAATTGTTTTTGCTAGTTGATATATTTTATTTTGTATGAGAGATAATTATGTATTTTTTTTTTGTTATTACGAAGTAATTATGTAATTGAAAGTATAGGGTTCGGGGTAGGGATTTGCTCTTTAGATTTTAATTCTATGCAATCAAGAAAATTATAAGTGATCAATTTATATAAATATTTTGTTTGCCTTCTAATTGGGTCACAATTTTGGCTATGTTCGTTCTTAAGATAGAGTTGATCTTCTATGATCACAGGACCATATGTGATACACATATAAAGAGATATTTTTCTGATAATAAAAAATAAAATTAATTTAACATTTTAGAGTAAGTGCATCATTGTATGTGTGTCTAAGCACTATACATCTGATCTGATCTTGTGACCAAGTAAGTATTTCTCTCTAAGGTAATTCAAATATCTTCGTAAATCCTTCACTAACACTATAGCTAATATATACACACATACCCACACCACCAACATATATAAACAATTAAATTGTTCACAAAAAACATATATAAACAATTATAAAATAATAAACATAGCTTCATCCTCAAAACAAGCATCCTATAAGAGTTTTAGATATTGCTCCCTCATATTTCCCTTGATTTCCAAAGTTTGCATCTTTGATAAAATGACTCCAAATCAATTTTCTGAAGGGAATTAACTTACTTGTTCCTTAGCTACTTGACCTTCCTATCTTTGATTCTCACCGGAGGTACCTCAAAATAAACCCCCATATTGAATTGCATCACATCTGGTTCAATAACCTGAGATGGATTAAGAACATACTTTGATAGTTGCAAAATATGAAGCACGTCATGAATCCTAGAAAGGAAGGGTTCTATTTGCTTAATGATTTAGTATAACGTGTAAGAACACATGTTCACCTTCTTCAAATTTCAAAGGTCTACAACGTTTATCGACATGATTTTTCTCACTACACTTCGAAAGCCATCATTTTCCCTCTTAATTTCCTGATCTAGTATGTAGTCTGTTGCACCATTTTGGGTCCCACGGTCGATATGTCACCTTCATGATATCAATACAACCACTCTTTACATCGTCATTCATAGAGAGCTTCATACAGTGTCATCCCAATTCTGGCATGAAAATTGTGGTTCTACTGAAATTCCAACAGTGGCAACAAGTCATCCAACCTTCCACGATTATCCGAAACACCAAAAAATGGTGTAACGACAAGATAGTCCTTTCAATATGTCCATCGATTTGAGGATGGTAAGTTGGACTCAGTCTCAGTTCTTTCCCCAAGGCCTTATGCAGTGCTCTCCCAAAATAAGATGTAAATTCTAGTTCCCTATCGAAACACTACTCGAAGGGACTCCATGAAGGTTTCAAAAACATAAACCTCTTCAAAATTCTCCACAATGTAGGCCATCTTTATTGGTAAGAAGTGTGTGGATTTCGTTGGTCAATTGATGATCATCTAAAGGCTAAAATATGGTTTTAGTCCCTGCAAATATGTCTCGTTTTGGTTTTAGTCCCTGTAAAATAAAAATTTTGTTTTTGGTCCCTGCAAAATTTTTTATTTTTTAAAATAGTCCCTGACCCTATTTTTGTGATGATTTGCATACGTGTCAGATGATGACTGAACCCATTTTGTAGTTTTTGGTCCCTGCAAAATATTTTGTTTTTTAAAAAGGTCCCTGCAAAATTTTTTGTTTTTGAAAATAGTCCCTGGAGGGACTATTTTCAAAAACAAAAAAATTTGCAGGGACCAAAAACAAAATTTTGTTTTTACAGGGACTAAAACCAAAACGAGGCATATTTGCAGGGACTAAAACCATATTTTAGCCATCATCTAAATAGAGTCATACCTATTATGAGTCCTAGATAGTCCAGCTACAAAGTCTATAGAAATACTCTCACATTTCCATTCGGGTACATATAAAGGTTGCAACATTCCAATATGTCGTTACTAATCTACTTTCTCCTTCTAATAAGTCAAACATGACACGATAAAATATGTTACTTGCTTTTTCATCCTCAGCCATCAACACCTTTCTTTAAAGTCTTGATACATCTTGGTCGCACCCGGATAAGAACCCAATTTACTCTTTTGTACCTCCTCTAAAATTGATCTTCTTATCTTTGCCACCGTGAGTACACATATCTGTAGAATATTATCTTGTCCAACATTAAATTTTGGTGTCTTCCTTTTCACAATTAATTGCCTCTTTTCTTGGTAGAAGTTTATAATCAAATTGATGGTTCTGGATATTCTCAATTAATCCATTAGAAATAATGATCATTCTAAACTTATTTCTCCTGATGAAAATTCCACATTCAATTGCAGATAATGAACCTTTTTCAAGAATTCTTATTGCTTAGCCATATCAGTGAGGACACAAAAATCCTTTGTTGAATCAGAGCATACCACATTGCATTAGCTCTCCAAAGGTGGTATTGTAGAATGAAGTCATAATCCTTGAAAGTATCCATCCACCTTCTTGTTTCATATTGAGTTCATTCTGGTCTAATAGGAATTTTCGACTTTAGTCGTCCATGAAAATCGTAAATGAACTTATGTACAAATGATGCCTCGAAGTCTTTAGTACAAAAACTATTGTCTCCAGTTCCAAATCATGAGTAGCGTAATTCCTTTCGGACGTTTTCAGTTGTCACAATGAATAAGTCACCACATTCGTTTTTTTGCAAACGAACGCTCCTCAATCCTTGATGAGAGGCGTCTTCGTACAATTTGTATTGTTCTGGCAGAATTAACACATCAGAGGTCGTCAAATGTTCATTCAATAGTCGAAAACTCACCTCACACAAGCAAAAGGGTGATCATTTATAGTAAGTTGTGTCAATGGAGCCACAATTTTTGCAAAAGACACAATATCCCAAACCAAAAGACACTCAACATGATATAACCAATCAATCTCAAACTCATCTAAAAACTTAAAAAACCTGAAACATAACCAGAAAGGCCTAAGTACGTGGTATTTCACCTCTTAACATTTATACCAGATTCATTACTAACAAAACACACCTAGAATAAAAACATAACACAGAAGCACCTATGTTTCTTTCATATGGCCAAATCCTTAAAATCCACATACACACATGGATATGTTTTTCTAACATGGTGTGGTGTGACACATGAATGGCTAGTATCCATTTAGAATAGTTTAGTAATTATATTATTGCCGTTTAGAAAAATCAATCAATGAAGAAAAATACTCCCTCCGTTTCAAAATGAGTGTCGCTTTAGCCAAAAAAATTTGTTTCAAAATGAGTGTCGCTTTCAGTTTCCAATGCAATAATAACTTTTTCTTTTCAATTGTACCCTCCAATTAATACTCTGCACACGATTTCCAAAGTATTACTTTTAAAACTAACCAATAGTTAATAAGGATAATTTGGTAAAATAATCATTCTTTTTCTCTTAATCATTGCATTTCTTAATATGTGTGTAAACACCTAAAACGACACTCATTTTGAAACGGAGGGAGTATCATTTAATTTGTAGCTACTTTCCTTCTTCTTTCCCTTCTTACGACCTGTTTTCATTTAATTTAATTGTGATTTATTGACCCAATAGTAAAAATTAATTTAGAATGATGCATGACTTGTCTCACATATACACCCTATAATTCGCCTTGAATCATAGCGTAAACAAATCAAGATGTATTTGTTAAAAGGACATACATTATTGTGCATCACACCAAGTTCACACATCATCTATTCAAACATTTTTTGGGGGCCATTATTCTTGTTCCTCTTATTAAACAGACAAAAACCGAATGAATGAGAATCTTAAAACACTGAAAATTGCAAAAGCCTCAAAAATATTAATATTGCAATAACAGTTATTAACTGTAATTTAAACTATAATTTCATGATTGCTACATCAACTACCTTAATAGATATATTGTTTTTCAACTATATCAATCACACTGCAACAATCACAGCCCAATCATCATAAACTTAACAACATAGATTAAATTTTGAAACCCTGCAATTACTCCTAATTATATAATTATAATATAATATGGCTCACTATAACCTTCTCTCACACCAATATACACAACTCAACCCAACCAACACTTCCACTATGGCAGTCTCTGCCTTCTCCAAATCAGAGTAATGTAATGTCTGCAGAAGCATCGCCGTAGGCTTTGTCTCGAATCTTGTCTTCTCCAAATGCCTTTCCCCATGCCACCGGACCGTGTCATGCGCCACAGGAGACAGCCATTCCATTAGCTCCTCCACCGCCTCCCGCCATCCTTCAGCCAGCGAGTGCCCATCATGTCCTTCGTCTTCCTCTTTCGCCCACCGTCCCTTTAGCTTCGCCTTTACCTTCATCCTCAATCTTCCCGGTAGCATCTCGTATAAGGCCTCACGTGCGTCCTCTCCAACTGTCGCGGGCGCGTGGAGACAACGCTCCGCCAATAGGATCACATTAGCATACCTCAAAGCAAGTCCAACTCCACCCACTGTGGATGGCGGGGCGAGCTTTAAAACCTTATCATTATTACCATTCATCATTTTCTCAGTTCCATCACGACCAGAAGCAAAATCCATTGGCATAGGATTGTTGAGAAACCTTATCACATTAGGTTTAGTTGCTACTTTTGAAATAGGCCCTGACTTCACCACACGCTTCTGGAGTGCTTCCTCGTACCATTCTGAAACACTGTGATTTGAATTATGATACAATTCACGGTGTTCCAGAAGGCAACAATGGTCAAACCCAAAACCAAAAAGCATGGAATTGCTGTTGTCATTGTGTTCGTCATTAATGTATGCTCCGAAAACGGAGCAAATTCTTGCATACACAATGCATACAAGCCTTGCCATGATCCCAACCGTTTTATCAAATGTTTGTTTCCATAATGATGTTTCCTTGAAATTTTGCACTTGCTTTCTTTGAAACACTAATTTCTCATTGAAATATTCCATGTTTGGCTTTAGACTTGGTTTTGATGTTGTGTTCCAATAACGTTGTTGTTGTTGTCTTTTTTTCTCCGCGGCCTCTAATTCTGCCATGCATTCCATGGCAGAATAGAGACCAGAGGTTGCGGAGATGAGTTTCTCCGCTTTCTCAATGATCTTGATAGAGCTCCGAGAATTGTATGGCAGCTTTCGGAGATCAATTACACCTTGTTTAAGATCGGCGTAGACAAGGTCAAACCTCGCTAGGCCAAGATCACAACATTTCTGGCCTATACGGGAGACAGTAACGGCGGTGTTGTCGAGCTCCTCAAGGCGTTCGGCAGCGGCAAGGGTGAGGAGGAAGTTTTCTTGGTTGGAATTCAAATACATTACACCTTTGGATTTTACAACCTCATGGAGGAGTTTGGTGATTTCTTCATCGGAGAGGGAGTTGTAGAGGGAGATGAGGCGACACATGGTCTTACCGGCGTCAAAGGCGAGGATGCCGAGGGTTTCGGGCTCCGGCATCGTCTTGGGACGCCGTGACATGGTAGCCACGACCATCACAATCAACTCCCTATCCGGACGTTAGTTACTTTGCTAATTTTGATATGGCTCTTAATTGGAATATTGTTTTATTTTTAGGTCACTATTGATATTTACTATTTTTCTTTTGGTTGTAATGTGTGTGTGACTATTGACTTTGTTTTGAAGGATGAGAAAAATTTGATAGATAATGTTTTGTGTTTAATTAAGGGGTGTATTTATAGGGTAATCCAGAGTAGTGTATATTGTTGTGTGGGACCATGGAATGGAATCATGAATTGCAATCAATGTTTTTGAACATTCCTTAGTAAGACGCGTTGGACAGTTAAGATTCATTGGGTAATCAATACACCGATTATCCTAAATAATCCATTATTTTTTTTAGGGTATTGCTAACAAGTGCCCTAAGGGCATTGTTTAAGGAATCCAAAAAAAAGAAATTATGTCTTGAAAATACAAGTCAAACACTTTTTAAAGTCATAACCGTACAATTTCCAATGCAAAAATTGCTACTTTTAGATGCTTAAACAATGCCATTAGGACACTTGTTAGCATTTTTCTTTTTTTTAAACAACATTAGTTCAGTAATTCAAATACATTAAGCATCTATGAATGATAATTTAATTGTTCTCATTACCGCCGAAGGAAAGGATATCATATAAAAACACGTTAAAGAAAATGTTAACAAGTGCATCTAGGTTCTTCAAAGAAAAAAAGTGATTCAGAGGCAATCATTAGCAATACTCTTATGTTAATTGTTTAACATGTCTAATTAAATTGAAGTATTTGATGTTCAATGATATATTTTTATGAATGTTTATGTATTCATCGCATTATAAATTAAAAATCGCATTATAAATTAAAGTATTTAACTTTGTTAAATAATAATTTTTTTGATTTTAAATCTTTATTTATTGTCTCAAGAGACAAGAGTTCTCGTTAACAAGACTCTTCATTGTTTAACGTGCCTAATTAATTCTAATTCTATTTCGTCATACAAATCATAGTAGTAGTATTTAACTACTTACACTATATCGTTATTGTTTTTAATTTTTATCTCATTATCTTTTTCTTATTGGAATTGCGTAGGGAAGTGGGAATCGGAAAACATGAACACTTGTATCTCTTTAATAATTTGTTAATATTGTTAAATGATAAAATTATATGTACATATTACTGTTGATGAAGTCATACGCGTCAATTAGATTATTATATGTCATAAAGTCAATATTATAGTCACGTAACATGTAAGAAAGAAACTATTGTCAAAATAATGTAAGAAAGAAAACAACATGTAAGAAAGAAACTTCCTTAAAAAAAAAAATGTAAGAAAGAAACTATTGTCAAAATAATGTAAGAAAGAAAACAAGTTGGTCATAAATAAAACATATTTGAACAAAAGGTTGAAAATGGAATGGTTTTTATTATAGAAAAACAATTTTTTACCAATATAAAATGTCTGCTGCATGGGCTGGACAATAGGTAACTCAAAAATACCCGTCCGACCCAAATTGAATTTCACACATGTGGTTGATGATAAATTTATGTTCATATTAATGTTAAGATTAAGACATTCTTATATTTAAGATGTGTCTAAGTTATGAAAATCTCTTATGTCCAACATTTATATATTTATATTAGGCTAAATTATGTTTTTGGTCTCTTAACTATTTAATTAGTATCGCTTTGGTCCCTTAATTAAAATTTGATTTATTTTGGTATCTTAACTTCTCTCCATTACACATTTTGGTCATTTCCGTTAGTTTTAATTCAAAAACATTAGGTTTTCTTCATTTTCTTTTGGAATTTTTCTCGGATTTCTGTTGTTGAAGGTTGATGGAGATGATATGAAGATGAAGAAGAGGAGAAAAAGATGAAGAAAACCTAACGTATTTGAATTAAAACTAACGGAAAGGACCAAAATGTGTAAGGAGAGAAAGTTAAGATACCAAAATAAATCAAATTTTAATTAAGACCAAATCGATACTAATTAAAATAGTTAAGAGACCAAAAATGGAATTTAGCCTTTATATTATTATGTTTAAGAAGTGTCAATAACATATCAAAATTATGTTCATATTCAGGACAAAGAGTGAAATGGAAAATTTTGTGAATATAAAAATTCGATATATTTTTAATGACAAAAAAACTTACTAACCCAATTAAAAAAAAATGTTTCATGGCTTGTACCAAAAAAAAATTTGTTTCATGGCTTATTACGAATCTACAAGGAAATGTACGAGTGCCCAATGAAAGAACGGAACGAGCCTAGTCTTTAATCTTATCAAACATGTCACAAGATTTTTATTTTGACAAACATTCACAAGATTTCAAAACGATATGATAGGTTGTCATACAATCATATACTTGTGAATAATTTAATAAATTACGAAAATGACGTTTAAATTTATCAAAAAATGACGTTTAATATTTTATGAGTACGTATATTTTTTTTTTGTCAAATAGTCTAGTGGCTAGAATTCACCAAGGTGAATAAGTGAGGTGTCCGGGATTCGAACCCCAGCCCCTGCATATAACAATGCATGTCCTTGCCAACTGAGTTATGCTCACGGGGACATGAGTACATGTATACTACTACTATATAGTACATTTCGACAGTGGTTTTTTTTAGTTATCATAATTTAGTATGAAATTTCTATAGTGGGTGAATTTCGTTGGAAAAGTCGGTAATAGAACTAATGATTTTTTACTACTTCACGGTTTCATATTATCCCTTATAATTTAAATGAATTTAGTTTTCATGGTACATTCCAAGAGTACTATGCTTTTGTTTTTAAAAGGAAAATCCATGTATCTTTCTTTATTGGTGTAAGAGTGATCTAATTAAATTAAGACCGTGTGGACTTAAACCCTGTTTCTACGTAGATTCAGCTATGGAGTGTTGCCACTTATGGATTGAGACGTGAACTTAAAATAATATAATGTCATGCTCCAAATAATGTTGTTTTGTATTAATATATATTTTGTAGTTTCTCTATTAAATCCATCCATCTCCTTTTATTTCAACGAGTCCGTGTATTACCTTCAATTCATGAAAATGTAATGTAAAAAAAAACATAAATGTTGGATTTCTTCTCTTTTTGTAACGGGAGTTTCTTTTTGTCTATATTCATAAAAACAACAATTAACTTATAACAAAGGGTAGTGTTAACTTGTGCCCTTAGGGCACAAGTTAAAAATCTAAAAGTGGAATTAAATCATAAATTTTATCTTGGAAAGATAAGATTTTAAATTTTTAGAATATTGAATGCACAATTTCCAACAAAATATTTCTATTTTGGTTTCTTAACTTGTGCCTTGAGGCCACAAGTTATCATTTCCCTATAATAAAATATTAAAACACTTTATTTATACTTACATGCTTCTTTCTTTTTCCGATCAAAACTAATATTTTTTTTCTCTCTAAATAAGTCAATATTGTAAAATAAGAAAAATACTATAAATACTTTTTTTTAACATTCACTCTCTGATTTGATAAAACTTATGTGGATCTCACCATTTTATATGTGACCTATTTCTAAAGTGTGATATTCACATAAATTTCCAATATGGGAGTGTGTCTTAAAAATAGTGTTTGAAAGAAAATGTTTATAACATTATATACAAATTAAGTCTCCTATTAAATTAAGGCTTCCGTTCATAGAAAAAAGAATATTCAAAATTCACAATGCTTTACATCTTGAATAACATATATATTCATACAAGATGACATTAATCCACGTGCCCCATGATATATTTTTTGGTACAATGTCTACACTTATCAGTAGTTAAATGATTGTCTTGTAATTTTTATAGAAAGAGATGTTTTTAAAATATTTATTAATGACGTTATTTTATCTCATTTTTAACAAATCGATGTTAGACTATTTTCTTTGTAATTTTAGTGTAACCTCCTTTGCCAAAAAATTTAACTTCATTGTAAATGGGTGCTTAAATTCATTTGACTTTGTGTTTGATTTGTTCTCTTTGTGGTATGAGTTGGAGTATTCCTTGTACTCCGTATAATACTTTGTATTATTAAAAAAATACTCAACTTTGCAAAACAATCATGTGTAATATGAGAAAATGTCCTTTTGTCAACAAAAAGAAAGAGAGAAAATGTCCACCATTTATAAAAGCTTTTTAATATCATCGATATTCAATGTGAATTATACACAAAGAAGAGATTAATTGGAGATGATATTAAGTATAGTGGAATGTCAAGGAGGTTAAAGATTCGATTTCCACTTTCAAGATACAACTTAAAAGGTTAGTAAGACCCTTATTCAAAATAATGTATATGGATTTACCACGTTCAACATTATTTTCACATTGGTAGTAGTAAAAAAAAAAATAGATAGATATATGGATTTACATAAAAGAAAGAAAAATGAGGGGTTTTTCATAAGAATGAAAAGTGTCATTTGATTGATCAAATATTCATTTAAACAATAAAATATAAACTTATTTTGATTTTCTTGTATTTCACTCAATTCCACTCCATTTTATTTCAGTCCAATAAAATATTGAGAAGTGTCATTTAATTCCACTCCATACTCATATAAGCCTTGATTAATTTCCTCACTAGTGGTCCATCAAAGACATTTAGTCCCTTGACTATGTACTATAAGTACAAAAATGAATGTGAACACAAGAACACTCCAACACACATAAAAGACTAGTTTAGTTGGATTAATAATTCTTTGTGACCTTGACTGAGTGAGCAGTACAAATAATTCATGATTTTAGTTAAGCATAATACCCTCCACGATCCAAACATTCATCACTTTTCCTTGTTTGTAATTGGTTTGGTGTCTTATGTTTTGATTTTTGGGGTCACATAATTGATTTCAAGTCAATACCCCACACGGACATGTCAACGTAGCGTCTCTAACACAATCTATATGTCTTTCTCATTGATAGTGATATCCAATTCAGTTTCACACTGAAAAAGTTGGTACACTTCTTTTCTTTTTATTTTTTTAAATCAAAGTATTCATGTGTATGTAATCGACTAATGGTAGAGACTAAATTAATCTTATGAGAAAATTTATTTTCATCTCAAGAGTTGATGTCTCTCGGTATATATTTTTTCATACACATCAATCCAAAATCGAACCTCAGACCAAATTAAGGATTCAAGCATCTATTACTTGTATCACAACATAATGGTCATAAATTATAGGCGAAACAAATGTATTTCATTTTTCTACTATTTTGTATAAATGATGTGGGTTTTCAGTTGTTCAAGAATTGATTTTAGTTTTATAAACCCAAGAGATATGATTCAAATCTCGTAAAATGATAATTTGCACCATCGTTGTTAATAATAATTTATATTCTCTAATGTTTTTGAAAAGGATGTGGATTCCAATTATTTTATGCATTTCGATGATAACATTTTTTTATGTAAGTGGGGGATACACTGATATGATAACGATATCTGATTTATAAAAAGAAAGTTGATTGCATAAGAGACTATTATTATTGTTAGTCTCTTTGGATAGGGGAATTTTTTTTAATATAATTTTATAGGGATGTAATTCAAATTCTTCCTTGTAAATTTACTATGTTTGAATGCTAAACTTGAAAATTTAAAATGAAAGGTTTTATCTAGTATTTTGTCAAAGATAAATATAGAAAATTTCAAATACCATCTAAAAACTAAGAAATGCAGTCTCTAAATTTAAAAAAAATGTAAATAGGTCCCTATAAATTTTTTAAATTTTTCTATTGGCTGTATAAATTGGCCCCTAACTATATAAAATTTGCTCATGTTCAAACGATTTGGAACCACTCCACATGATTTTTTTTCTTTCTTTCTATTGACACAATGAACCTCGTGGCATTTGAAGCTCCCTTGTACAAAAAAATAAAAAAGGACAAATCAATGTTGAGAGTTGAGAGCGCCGCTGCCAAAAGAAACTGCCCCAGCTGCCACCGTCTGGCTGCAGCTGCTAGTGCTATTTTTGGTAGCAATTGGTCGCCTGTTGGAGTGGTTGTTGTCGGTACTCATAAAAGTTGTCTTCAACAACATATCTTATGTTGCTGTTGTCGTCGTCTTCCACACATTGTCGCACGATATTAGGGGGTTGAAACACGGATCTTACAGAAGTTGTAGTCCACTTGATAGGAGAACCTTAACCTAGAGCTACTTCTTTTTATAGGAAAATGTTAGTTGTTAGTAATTGTCAGAGGGGAGCAGGAAAGTGTTAGTTTCCTGGGATCGAACCTAGGACCTTCTTAAATCTCCTTCAATGTCCCTTAACTCACCAACCAAACTATCTAAGCGGGACACTAATTAGATATACTGGAGTTGCGGGCGGGGAATGGAACCCGTGCCTCTCGCATGCGAAGCGAAGTAATAATACTAGAGCTACTGATACCATGAACAAAGTAATGGAACAATACTCATGTCTTATTACTACAATTTTAGATAGTTTATATACGAAATCAAATTACAAGAGTAATGATACAAATAATGCCAGAATCAAAGATAAAAACAAAGATAAAATAAAATTATATCGAATCAATTACATAATTGGTATATATGTATATATAGCTCGATAGAGATTGGTAAATTATGTATATTGTTTCATTCAATTTTGAATGACATTATACATTTTTCTCTTTTCTTGGATCAACTCCTTCCGTTCTTATCTGAATACAATAACAGACACATGTATGTAGCTCTGAAACGCAAATAGAACAGAAATTTTGAAAAATCATATTGAGAGGAACAAATTCTCAAAACTTTGCTTCAACAGATCATATAGTTTCACCATTTTAAGATTGTCCAAACATCTAAAGTATCACTCAAGATAGCAAAGAATGGCGAAAGTCCAATACTACCGGCCGCCAATATAAGACTTAAGCACCTAAGAGAACATAAGGATCAATAAAGAGGTACATAAAAGGAAACATGATATGATGATATATGCTGTGTTTCTGGTACTAACTTTGAACATTAATATCAAGACATTGAATTAATCATGAAAAAGAAAATAGGCAAAAGGAAGTACCTTTAAGAGCAACAACTTCTATTCCATGAGCAGGACTGCAAATAAAAATGAACGACAGCCATGTCACCAAGTTAAAGCAAGACCTTAAAATTTTCAACAAAAGAAAGGACTTGCTCATGCATACTTTTCCACATTTTATTATATGTATTACCTATGCACCCAGTTTTCTTTCTTTATGCTGGCAGTTCATATAAACTGAAGATGATTTAATTACACATATTGATATGTACGTGTAAGTATGAACTCATACATATCAATAAAAAGAAAAGTTTGAGTTTTCTTTCAACGGAAATTAGTCCAATTTGCTTACATAAAGAAAAATAAACACTATTAAACTCCAAATTTAACCACAAAAACGATGCGACAACAACTAAACAAGACATAAAAGAGCAGAAAACATGTAGCAGAGAAAATAACTTTAGAAGATAAACAGTATAACCATTCAGCTTTAGAGTGCATTTTGGTGAACTAGCATAGACCATATTCCCTACTACATTTTGCTTTGGACTTTAATACGTTCGCATTCAGTCCTGTTCTTGATCACTTTGTGCTTAAGCTGTTTGTCAAGTTCTACAGCCACACATTTTGATCCTTGACATTGACATGTGCATACATATTGGTTAGGATCTATGTACCATCAACCCTTCAAAGTTAAAAAAGGTGTATCCGAGTGTCTGACACCAACACAACACTAACAATGTGGTTACATAGAATCAGTCATTTTCTCAAATTATTACCGAAGTCTACATGTCGGTGTCAACGCTGTGTCATATTATTGTGTTAGTGCTTCATAGGTTGGGATATCCAGGTAGTAGATTATGCTTGTAAATAATTTCACTGGCAAGTAGCCAATGGGGCCAGTGTTGTGTATAACAATGTCCTACATCCTTGTAGGTATACACTCTGCAATGTAGTTTATTAAGTAGATGTTAACACGTCCTAATTAATCAACAATGAACTTTCCATTCACAATCTTCAGTTTTCAAAATACTAAATTACTAGTTCTTTAAGCTGAGACCTATTACAGCTTACCGAGTGACACACGCACTACCTAATTTAACCTTATAGAGGCTAACCGGTTGATGATAGCATGCACTTGGTCAAAGTTCATCTTTCTAAAGCAAAATCACAGATCATTTTGAACAATATTGTAAATATAGAGCTAAATTTCAAGGAGTCCATCTTTGCTCCATTTAGATATGCTCCATTTATCCCATTTACCTTCATGGATGTGTGACATGTGGAAAACACAATATCAAGGGTTGAGATTAAAAGATTAAAGAAATGCATTTATGTACTGGAAAAAAAAAAAAAACGTACGCGTTTCCAATTCTTTCTCTCTCTCTAAAGCAATACGACGTTCCTCCTTCTTGCTTCTGGTCGGCACTCCATAGCAGATGTATTGATTCAACACTACCTCGTATTGCTTGATTCATTTGTAAAAATTATTCAATTATTAAATCAAGTGATGATAAATTTTTCAATACTACCTCGTATTGCTTCAAATAACCACTTGGTTCAACACTACCTCGTATTGATTCAACACTGCCTCCTTCTTGATTTATTTACCCTCACTTGATTTATTTGTAAAATTCGACATTACCTCTCAATGGTCTCTCCCTCTCCTTTTCTGTTCTAATTCAATTTTCAATTTTAATACCTCTGTTGGTATCAATCTGGATTGTTTTGTTTTTTCCTGTTGATATCTGTTAATACCTCTGTTGAGAGGAGAAAGAGAGGCAGCGGCCATGTTGTTTTCAATTTGGATTGTTTTGTTTTCAATTAATTAGAACAGATTGGTATCACAAGCTAGTTTTTTCCTCTACAGAGACGGCGGCGCCGGTGAGAAGGAGAAGGATAGGCAGTGGCCATGTTGTTTCAGAAGAAGAAGCCTGGTGAGGGGAAGGGGACGTGAAGGAGAAAGTGAACAGTATAGGCTAGGGATTTTGTTTTATTACCTATCTTTCCCTTTTTAATTTCAACCATTGGATATTCTTTTAACACGTGTCACACATCCGTGAAGGTAATTGGGGTAAATTGAGCATATCAAAATGGAGCAAAGATGGACTCAATTTCAAGTGGGTGTTGGCTAAATTTTCAATAAAGAAAGACCAACATAAAACAAATGAATGATAATGGAGTGACAAGATCCAATTGTTTGAACTATAGTCTATAATAACATTATTCCAAGCCATTTTTCCTTGTAAGCGTGACCAAAAAAAAAAAAAAAACTAACCTGGATAGAACAGAGGCAGCAGAAGAGATGAGGATATCGTCTTTGTGTTCATTGCTTATGAAATCTATAATAAGATGACAATTATTCTCCAAAAATTGGCAGAAATGCAGCTGTTATTAATATTATGCCTCCAGTGTCTGAGTTGGAGTCTCCAAAGTTGTAGATTGCATGAGGGTGAGTTTTTCAGCTCTACAATCCACACTGTTTAACACAGAACACAATATAACAAGTATGGTTATCAAACTCGCGAGTCAATAGACTCAGCCGAATTTACAAGTCAAGCTACCCTAAACGAGTTGGCTAATGATGGTTCTGTCAAACTGATGTTTTGTCAAAGATATCGAAATTGACTACCAGTTTAAATCAAGACATGACAAGAATGTTCCAACCTGATACACACGTTGGAGAAATATGCCATATAACCTAGCTAAGGAACAAAAAGAACGCTGTGCCAGAGTAACATATTTAGGTCAAAAAGTGAAACTTTAAGTGCTTATAAATGCTTATTTTTTTAGAAGTTCTGAATCAATCGTCTGTAATCTAAAAGCAAAAGCCTTAATTCACAAATTGACAATGTCTAATGCATTTAATGCACATCAGAACAATAAAATGGACACTGATCATTCAAGCTTAAAAGTTCATCCCCTAACACTTTATGACTACAAAGTGAAAGAAATTCAATTCAAAGCCACCACCACCGAATAGAACCGACGAGTAATATCCTGTCCTTCCCTACCTACTGTATTCAAGCGAACAAGCTGTAGCACTTGAGAATGATGGGCGGAAAAAGCCACAACTGGATGATAGCAAGCCTGGGCTTACATCGGGAAAAAGAGCACTGCCTATTCATGTTCAGGTACGAAGTGTTAGTTCTGAAAAAACAAATAAACGAACTTGACCAGAATAGTAATGGACTCAGGTTCGAGTTCTTATAGTAGAATGAAGATCTAGTGAAGGCCTTTGAAAAATGCAAAAGCTTCAGGAGCCAGGAGAAAGGAAAGAATAGTGACTTCCTGGTAGGAGGCGTAGGTGATAGGAAGCTAATCAAGGACAAGCTAAGAATTCAAACAGTCCGTGGGACCTTCAAGGAAGAAGTTAGATAAGCTACGATGTGTGTGATAGAGTAACCCCTAGCGAGTATAAGTGGATCAGCGCTTCTTTCTTACCTAAGCAGTGCCCTTGATTCAAGGTTTCAAGGATTGGTATCGTATCGAGATAGCAGCTCGAGGAATCCCTGACTTGCTTGCCTAAAAAAGTAATATATTACCGAATGACTGCATTGATGCAGAGAAGTTGGAATATAGTCAGTGTGCCACGAGTGACTTCTCTTGAAGTTTAAGGTTGCAAAAAAATTAACCTTAAATAAAACACAACTCAAACCTCATTCTTGTATTTCTCAATCTTTTACTTTCAATTCCTTTCAGAGTCCTATCTAATCTCACTCCAGCAGAATCTAGCAGTTCCAAATAGAATATAAAACATGGGCACTACATTTTTTTTTATACCTACGGATAATTATGAATATGCAAATTTTTATTAGTGGAGCATCTCAGAAACCCTCCATTCACAGATCCAATACAATACAATACAATACCTTGTTGTGTTACAAATTTACTATTCTTACAATTCGATTCATTGTGCCTCGCAAATGCAAATGAAAGCACCAGCATCACTGAAAACAATGACGTGAACACTCGATAATAAATTTCATATCAAGGAAAAAGGTTCTAACTATATTGTTCACAACCGCAACTTAAAATGGTATTAATTATGGCATACAAAAGCATTATACTAAAAACTATATATTCCAGACCACAATCATAAAATAATCTAAACCATATTCATAGCAAACAATAAATACAAAACAGAATACAACAGCTATTAGATGGTCAAAACAAGTTATCAAACTAAACAAATTGCACTGGGACATTTAGACTGCAGTACCCCCTCTATGCAAAAGTATGCAGCACACATTTCACATATAGCCCCTTTATTGACTTTTTGCTTAATATCTATGTGCTTTAATACCCAATCAATTTGGTTTTGCAAAATAACTTAACTTGCAACGGAAATACATATAGTATCAAAATGTCTTTGCAGGATCAATCTCATCTGTAATAATTATATGTGAGTTCACAAGTTATCTCATAAATTCTTTTTATCAAAATTAACTTACTGCAAAAGAAAATAAACAATTGAATCTATCATTAAATACATATAACAGTTCCAGGTAATAAAGCAAGACTTACACAATAACGGCTTTATTATTTAAAAAATAAATAATGGAAACATAAGATTGGGAGATATGGCCATGGATTACAAACAAGCTCTCTCTACCATGTTAGAATCAAGAGTAAATAGAAAGAAAATATGACAGAAATTTGTATGTATTTCACTGAAATGATTTTATTTTAATTAATCTGTAGGTAACAATGATACTCCTACAAGAAACACAATCTTCTGCAAACTTCAAAAAAGTAGATGCTCTGCCAGAATCATATCATCTAACTGAGACATGATTGAAGTATGTTATAACTTGGATAGACTAACAAACTACAGAAAATTTAGAATATCCAAGTAAATTAGTGAGATACCCTATCAGTTTACAATCTTTAGCACGGTAATATACTAACAGAACTACGACAGATTTTACCATCAACCACCGTCATATGTGGTCCATGGTGGACAATTATTACTAACCGTTAGATTTGTCACCAAAACTTTTCCATCATCTTCTTCAAACCAGGACTGGCAAGCTACCAGGCAGCCAACCACCGCACGGATTTGAGCCGCAGCACCAATTCACCCAGCTGCAGCTGATAAAGAATGAATGTGGCCTCTTTCATCACAATATCGTCAAAGTTCCTTACGTATACCAGTTAACTGCTTCACAAGATCTTTTTCTCCATATTTTCTTAGGAAATCAATTGCACGGTCTTTGTAAGGAGGCCGTAGAGGAACAGCTTTCTTAAGCATTATTTTTGCAAGCTTCGTGGCCTCTGTCAAGTGGTTTTTCTTACAAAGGCCGATTAAAAGAATAGAATAAATATCAGAGTCAATGGAAGACAAGAATCCCATATTCTCAATTGCATCAAGCAAGTAGAATCCATCCAGTACCCTATCCTTCAAACATAACTCCTTTAGCAAAAGGCTGGATGCCAAAGTATCAGGTTTGATCTCTGCAGCAAGCATTTCTTTGAAGAGATTCTCTGCTTCCTCGAGTTTATTTATCCTTATGAAAGAAATCACAAGTGAATTGTAGCAATCACCACGCGAGACACAATGTTCCACCACAAGTTTATCAACCACCTTGTAAGCTTCATCTACACGACCTTCGGTACAGAGACTCTCAATCAAAGTAAAAACAGTAACATGATTAGCAAAACACCCAAAAGCTCTCATTCTATCAAGAATATTCAACGCTTCCGTCCACTCACCTCTCTTACAGAAACTTTGAATCAAAGACGTATAAGTAACAGCATTAGGACAACAGTCCACACTTTTCTCCATTTCATCCAACAACTCCAACGCCCTTTCCATCGAACCCAACCTACAAAACCCATCCAAAACAGCGGACAAAACAACCAAATTCGGCGAACAACCATTCCCCCTCATAACCTTAACTATCTCATACGCCTCCTCCAATCTCCCCGCATTACACAACCCCTCAATCATCGTCATATACGTAATCAAATCCGGACAAATCTCATTCAAACTCATCTCCTTCATCAACTTCTCACCCATTTCAACATCACCCTTCTTACAAACCAACTTAATAACAACATTATACATAACAGTATCCGGTTTCATCTCAAAATCCTCCATTTTCTTCAACACCCACAAACCCAAATCAACATTCTCAGCTTCCTTACACAATTTCAAAACCTCCCTAAACATGTTAACATTAACAACACACCCATCAACCTCATAAGCCTTAATCACATCAAATATAATCTCCGGATTCTTATCAATCTCAAACAAGTTACAAACTTTCCTATACATATAACCACTATGTCTATACCCAGATTGAAAACCAGCCCAAATAAAAAACCTAACACCCAATTGAGATTGTTTTGGATAACACTTATTAAGAACTTGAATAACACACTGTGAGTCCAATTTGGGCTTAGTTTTTGATAATGCATTTTCAATGGTGATTCCATTGGTTTTGTTCAAATGGGTATAAAGGGTATCAGAAATTGAAGATAAACCCATTTGTTGAATTGAAAAAGGAACGATTTTGAGAGTTTGAAAATATGAAAAAGATGAAAAAAATCGATTTTTTACATAGTGATGCATTGGATTAACGAGTGTTACCGAATGTTACTGCTGTATCTTCACAGAAAATGAACCGCCCACTCTGCACCCTTCTTCGTCGTCGTCGTGTAATCGGAGGGAAGAGATGAGAGTTGAAGGAGGAGTTTGGAATTGAGGTTTAGGGTTTATGAAATTTGGGAATTTAAGATTGGAATTGAGGTTTAGGGTTTTATTTGTTGGTAAATTTGATTAAGGTATAAGAAATTGGGAATTGATGAGACAATCTGGGTTTATAATTTGTGAAAACATCTGGGAAGACTAGCATGTTACGGAAAATATCTACGCGGTGACATTATGTCACCCAAGTATTTTCCATCTATACATTGATACAAGTCAGTAAAAAATCTCAAACTTAAAAGCAAATAAGAGTATAAAGTTTTTTCTTCTTGGAAATGTTAACAAATGCTCCTCGAGCATTTTTTAAGGACCTTAAAATGTAAAAACTTGTGTATTCAATGCATTAAAAACTGAATTGTTGACTTTTTTAAGGAATTATATTTTTAATTTAAAATGATTAAAGAGTGTCTCGAGAGCACTTGTTAGCAAGACTTTCTTAAAAATACTCTAGCTAATGGAAAGAAAGAAAAAAACCAAATTAAGGAAGCCAATTTAATTTTATAAAATTTTCTAACTAAGCCAAATTTATGTCAAGTTTATATATGCAAAAGGTATAAGGTTAAAATCAAAGTGACCATAATGTCAATCATATGGAAAACCTTAATGTAGTTTGATTTTGTCTTTTATTCCTTTATCCATATTGTAAGTAAATGATAAAATGATAAAACATGAGTGGTAGTAGAGGGAGGAAGGTTCAATTCAAACCTTAAATAATCAAAGTTACAAGAAGCTTCCATTCTGTTGCTAAGCCAAGCAAGTCATGGTATATTCAGAAACCATATTCCAAAACTAAGTTCCATCACATATAAAGCCACGTACTAGACATAGTAATAATAACATATAACAATAATACCTAACAATAATAATACAATAAAGACAATTTCATTTGTGTGGCTATTGATAAATTCTCAACTAAATCCATAGATTCTTTTCTTTTTTGTTATATCTATCTATATCTATGTACTCACTCTATGCTCCACTCAGCTTTAACTTTCTTCATCACACTATAAAGTCTTCCTCTCACCTCTCTCTTTCTATCAACTCAACTTAATCCAATCACTTTGGAACTCAATTACATTTCTTCTTCCTTAATATTCAACAATCTTACCAAACTTGTTTTGGTTTCCAATAACATATATTATAATGGTAACTTCTGTGACAATTGTTGGAGCCATTAACATGGCACAGGTACAATGCTTTTCTTAACAAACTTTGGTCTAGTCAATAGATAGAACATATGTTTTTTCACTTATGCTTTTGATTTTTCACATTGTTTCTAATATTTCTCTTTTTTAAGTATATAATATATACATAAAAAAAATTGGCCATTCTTATGTCCAAGATGTGCTAGATTAGCAGAAAGAGTTTGGTCATGCAGCCTCAAGGGATAGAGTTCAAATCCCCTCGGGGCACGGTAGTAAAATAACCGTTAATATACATGATGCACCTTCTATTATGTATCTATTTGTATGAGTGTTACTAGGAGTAGATTGTGAGCTCACTTATCTGTAAGATTTTAGATCGCAACAGAAGTCGCACTCCAATCTTTTGATATCGTGGAGAATTGTAGTCAAATGCAACTAATGC
The DNA here is from genome assembly GCF_051527215.1 of Medicago sativa. NCBI lineage: Eukaryota > Viridiplantae > Streptophyta > Magnoliopsida > Fabales > Fabaceae > Medicago > Medicago sativa. Next base: position 17,506,309 of record NC_140752.1, on the reverse strand, counting down.
AGCCTCAACCGCGTCCAAGTTGTGAGCGCGGAGACATAAAAACATTGATATAACAGTCCAAATTGCAGCTGCAAACCTTTTCTTTTGAAACCATGACTCTAAGTCTGTAGTCTATACTCTATATAGATGTGTTTGATTACTTTCATCCGAGTCTGTTCCAATTTTCATTCAATTTGGAGTTTATGGTTAATTGAGGACTAATAACGGTCTATAACAATGTATGCAGTTGAAATTGAATGGCTCTAGCAGTGGAGTTCCTATGACAAATTCAGCATTTTTCGGAACATACCTTAAGAAAGCGAGTTCTGCGATTTCCAGCCAGAAGAGTTTGTCTGGTAACTTTAAGGTTTCGGCAAAAATTGACTATAATGAGGAAAAGCAGACCTCAAAGGACAGATGGGCTGGACTTGCATATGACACCTCAGATGACCAACAGGATATCACAAGGGGAAAGGGAAAGGTGGACAGTGTCTTTCAAGCTCCAACGGATGCTGGAACTCACTATGCTGTCATGAGTTCCTATGATTATATCAGTACCGGTCTTCGCCAGTAAGTTCATTTTTCCTTAATTCAGTTAACAAAGATTTGAAGCTCATATTTTGAACAGTTTTCATCTTATGTACTTGTTGAATGCTAATTGACTTATTTTTAGGTACATGGTTATCGGTATATGTGAGTCGTATCTAGATTCAGTACAAAACAAAATCCAATTGATACAAATATCTATTATGAACATGAATCTGATCTTGAGTCCCGACTCATTCTGATGATTGTTGTAGTCTTCCTTTTTGATAAAATTTTGTGTAGCGAGCGACTTTTCCTGTATTATTTGATTCATGGCTTAAATTTTGAATTATTTTGAGGTTGGTAGATGATATTCTATGTTATAATTTGGCTATGTCACCTGTTCTTACATAAAAATGTCACATTTTAATTGATAGTGTGTCTTACGATTCATAATAAGATTCGATCCATGATTCAAAAAATAAGTCTTCTGATTCACAATTTGAATCTCAATTATGTTCAGGTACAATTTGGACAACACAATTGATGGCTTGTATATTGCACCTGCATTTATGGACAAGCTTGTTGTTCACATCACTAAGAACTTTCTCAACTTGCCAAATATTAAGATTCCTCTCATTTTGGGCATTTGGGGAGGCAAAGGTCAAGGGAAGTCATTTCAATGTGAGCTTGTCTTTGCCAAGATGGGAATCAGGTAAATAAAAATGACAGGCAAATGTTAGCATTTTCTTATTAACCAAGTCAGTTTAATTCCTTTGTGTTACACACACGCGCGTGCGCACACACACTATGATACTTGGCTTAGGCTTAGGTGCAATTAAGACGAAGCTGACAGTCAGTTACTAACTCTTTGATCTACTGCTTTGGAAATTTAGCCCTATAATGATGAGTGCCGGCGAATTGGAAAGTGGAAATGCAGGAGAGCCTGCAAAGTTGATTAGGCAAAGGTACCGTGAGGCGTCCGACATTATCAGAAAAGGAAAGATGTGTTGTCTCTTCATCAATGATCTTGATGCAGGAGCTGGTAGAATGGGTGGCACTACTCAATACACAGTCAATAACCAGATGGTAAATGCAACCCTCATGAACATCGCTGACAACCCTACCAATGTTCAACTTCCCGGTATGTACAACAAAGAAGAGAATGCTCGCGTGCCTATCATCGTCACTGGAAATGACTTCTCTACATTGTATGCTCCTTTAATTCGTGACGGACGCATGGAAAAATTCTATTGGGCGCCCACTCGTGATGATAGAGTTGGTGTTTGTCAAGGTATTTTCAGGACAGATGGTGTCCCTAAGGATGACATTGTCAAGATTGTCGACACATTCCCTGGACAGTCAATCGGTAAGCCATATATCAATCTAAGATTCAAGCAAAATTTCTAGTTACTAGGGTAGGCTCTGTTTTATCTACTAACAAAAACTCATCTGAGACTGTTTTTAAGAGTCTGTGAAAACAACTTATGACATGTTCCGTAAGCTGTTTTCAGATTATTTTCATAAGTCTCCATGATAGCTTATGAAAACAGCTTATAACTTGTATGAACATAGTTTGACTCTATCTTATCTTTTGTTATAAAAACAGCTTATGCACAAGAACTTAAATAATAAACTCTTATGCTATAATCGCTTAATTAAGTCTTTTTATCCAAACAAGATCCTTATATTTATATTAACCATGCTATGAGTTTGAGAATTGGATGAAATGTGAATAATCAAATGTTAATTCATTTCTTTGTAGATTTTTTTGGTGCCTTGAGGGCTAGAGTGTATGACGATGAAGTCAGGAATTGGATATCTGGTATTGGTGTGGAGAGTATTGGAAAAAGACTTGTGAATTCAAAAGAGGGACCTCCAACTTTTGAGCAACCAAAGATGACTATTGACAAGCTACTAGGGTATGGAAATATGCTTGTCCAAGAACAAGAGAATGTGAAGAGGGTCCAGTTAGCCGACAGATACCTCAGTGAGGCTGCTCTTGGAGATGCAAATGATGATGCTATCAAGACTGGAAACTTCTATGGTTAGTCCTTTGATTTTTCTGTTATTATCTTAAAAGGCATCACCTAAAAGTTTGCTTTAGACGAACAAATATGCCGCGTCGGTCTTGACAATAACTTGGAATAAACCAAGAATGTTATCTTATTGTTTGGATGCAGGACAAGGAGCTCAGCAAGTTCCTTTACCTGTCCCAGAAGGTTGCGCTGACCCTTCTGCAGAAAACTATGATCCGACAGCCAGAAGTGACGATGGAAGTTGCACATACACTTTTTAGTTAATTCTTAAGTGAGTACATAAATATGGAGATTTGTAAAAGCAGTCTGAAAAACATTTTACTATGTTTCTTAGATCTTTCACCATATTTTATGTAAGGTGCATTAATCTCACCACTTTAGGTTGTATATTTTGTTTTATTGATGGTGTCTTATGGTTGAGTTTTGAGTGACACTTATAGAAAGCAAGTTGGCAATATCATTTCCTCCTTTCATTTTGCACAATCATCTTGCCAATTTTGTGTTCATTAGAGCTAGCTGATTTACATATGGAAATCTAACAATTAACTGAACAAGTTATGTAAAACAACAAAAATATAAATATATTACCTTAAAACCTTACCATAAAATTTTGAGTTATTCACTTCTGTAACAAAGATACTTAATAGGATAGTTTCATTTATTTTTTATTTTTTATACATTTTTTTGAGACTACTTGATAGCATAGAAAAATATATTCAGTCCTACATGGCATCTTTATATAGACCAGGAAGAACTTATGTTAAGAATCCCACATTTGCATGAGAAAAGACTTGAAAATGAGTTTATCAGTGAGGGAAATTCTCACCTTTAAGCCGGTTTTGTAGGGGTTGAGTTAGGTCCAACCGAAATTCTAAAAGCTTCCAAAGGAGGTATGCTAGAGTAGCACCTTCCAGATTAACAATTTTGAAGAGAAAATGTATCCATCAGTTGAATTTTAAAATACTTTTGATAATAAATCAATGATAAAAGACTAATGTTATGATCATTGGATCTATCTTTGGGAATAACTCGGTCTCATTGGAGAGTCAAAGGCCAAATCATTGTGGTTCACTCAAAAATATAGAGGACAACAGGGAGGTGGCTGTTCCTCTTCCATGCATCTAGGGCAGGCACCTATCAAATATCACCATAAGATAACCTGTGATTGACTTTCTTTATACTTTCTCATCCTCTGTTGATATTCATGGTGTATAGGGCGTCTTTGTAATTTCTGTTGATATTCATGGTGTATAGGGCGTCTTTGTAATTTCTGTAAATAAAGGGGTAAAACTATAATTGTAAAAGTACAAGATAACCCTGTAATTTGCGAAAGTTCAGGGGATAACTTTGTAATTTTTGAAAGCCTAGGGGTGAATTTGTAACTTCGAAATGTTTTGGGGCAAATTTGTAATTTCAAAGAATTTTTGTGGCAAATTTGTAACCACCTAGTCACTTCCGTTGACATTTTATTTCTTGCATTCTCATTACTTATCATCGTTTCTATTTTCATTACGGTTGTAATGTTTTGAGGAAAATTTGTAATTTCAATTTTTTTTTTGTGATTGGACTGATGACATGGTATAAAAACCACCATAGTTGACATACAACCACCCAGTCACTTATGTTGACATTTTATTTCTTGCATTCTCATTACTTATCAGCGTTTCTATTTTCATTACGATTGTACCTTTAGGATTACTATAAATAAGGTTAAACAATCCATGTATTATCATATTGAAATATATAAAATTGTGAGTTTCTTATTTAAGAGTTAGAGAGTGGGTTCTCTATTGACTTCTGAGCTAGTTATCGGTGTCGCACTATCTAAATTTTCTTCCCAAGCCAAAAGATACTAATCCATGTATGGGTTGGAGCTTCAAAATCAATGGACCAACTCACCCCTCGATATCTCTTCTCTCCCACAATTTGTATGGCCAAAGAAGAAAAAGATACATCTGATTATAAGTGTTTTAGAAATTGTAGGTTGTTGTTGTATTGTCTGCTTTCTTACCTGGCCTTTACATGTACAGAAAAAAAAAAATCAAGATTGCTGACATGATAATCCTACCAAGAAATCAATAAAGTTATAAAATGTTTCAAGGATAGAGATATTTGAGCAAAGTAGATTTGGTCAAGTTTGCAAAGGAATGTTGCCAAATTCTAAGGCTGAAGTTGCTACTAAGAGGGTTTCACATGAATCAAAACAAGGCCTGAGATGATTTGTATCTGAAAAGGGTTCCACATACTGGCTTCGCCACCAGAATTAGCTCGGTTGCTAGGGTGGTATCGCCTCCATGGTGGACCTCCTTGCTATGATCGCACACATACAATAATAAATGTACACAGATTTTATGAGGTTCCATATGGAGAACAGAGTAAGAGCTTCAATTATTCACAATGATACAATGAACAACCTTGTTACTTTCCTTATTAAACCAGATCAAAATTACAAGGAATATATAAAAATAGATAGATATGATACATTCCCAGGTGCTCTTCCCCCACATCCCAATCCCTCAGCTTCAGTCTCAACCTTACATTTTTTAGACGTCAATAGTTTGAACTCCAAAATTTCAGTTTGAGTTACAATTCAGATATGCTCATCAGCACAATCCTTTTAAGATCATAAACTGATTCTTTAAAAGAACATAAATTGAATGGAACTAATAAAGTAGGGAAAAAAATGTGTTCACATAAATCATTGAATTTAAAAAATTTCATAATCTGAGACTCTAGATCTCTCTCAAGAAAACAAAAAATTCATGATATGGAGAAACATCCTGATTAAACAAAAACCAATGACATCTTATCATAAAGAGCATCCATAATACATTAGTGAAGAAAGTTAACAACTCAATTGTAATTATCCTTAAAAAAGTTAATAACTCGGGTATTGTAATTATCTTTAAGCCTCTGTTCCCAACCATCTGCCTCTTTAATGCAATCATAAAACTAAACTGTGAAATGTTCTGCAAAATTAATGGACCATAGTGTTTGACTTGTTACAATCCTTTGCCTACATCTTCAAAGCAGCTTTTGCCATGGCCAAAGCACCTTCAAAAGTTTGGTTTCCGCCAATAAATCCACTCATATGGACAAAAACACAACCAGGAATGCCAGATTCCTTTGACAGTACGTCATCCCGTAAACCTCGCCACTGTGAAGGTAGAGCCTTCCGGCTCTCGAATCTATCGGGAGATACTGAAACTGCCTGCACTCGCCACTGTTTGCTTCTCTCATCCTGTGGAGAATATTGAGAAAAGTACAAGTGAAGAAATCAGCTCATATGTTAAAAGAACATAAATCAAAGATATACGGATATATTCACAACAAAACAACCTTAATGGTGCAGTTCGACAATTATACTTACTAGTGATGATATATTAAGCTGAGCAAATGCAGAGGTCATAAAATTGTGTTTTTTAAAGCTCTATATTTTTCTAACACAATCTATTTTTTTAAAGCTAAAACAAAAGCACCCTATATTGGATTTTTTCATCATTGAAGTGCTCATACCAATAAAGTATGTTAATTACAACAATCTGGTATTGAACTCTATTAGACCAAAACAAAGCCAATAAAAGCCCAACTTAGCAGTCCTAAAATATTTATCAACATGCCCTATTGGAGACTACTTGAGAACTAAAGCATAGAATTGAACTTGAAGAAAATGAAAACAAAGTACATACCTCGTACAGAACATATTTGATTGGTGGGTCAATTTTCATCTCCCCCTCAAGCTCAAATAAGTGAAGCTTCCACTGCAGAAAATAAAATCAGTTAAAATCTTCTGACACAGTACCAGTACTTAGTATAATGCCGCTAATACAGTAATACCCAAAGAAAATAAAAGAAATGGAGAAATTTAGAAAACGGGAGAAAATAAATAGTTCCTATATAATAGAACATTGGTCCCATGATGACCATTCTAGGACAAAAACAACAGCAGCAACCTGTCTATAGTCATATTGGTACCATAGATTTAGAATATCTTTTAATTTTAACAGGGAAGTAAGAAAATAGTTAGATCAACACATGAACATAGCCATTACAGTGACGGTTTTTAACACAGCATCCATGGTGTTGTTTTCCTACCTTATTACTGCAATAATTATAGAACTGCAATAATTATAGAACTGTCTGTGGAGTACAAATCAAGAACAACCAACCAGTTACAGGCAGTAACAGTTATCATCTAGTCGGAAAACTTACACAAGAAATAGATTATAAAATCATGTTGCCACCAGATTGAATGAAAAATTTGTACAAAAAAGACATAAGAAATTTCTTTTTCAGCAAAATAATTGTTTAAGATAAAAGTCCAGGTACTTGTTCAAACTTCAAAACATGATTTCAGGATTACTTCTATAAATGTATTCAAATCCACGAAAATTTGCAACAAAAAACAACTATAATATTTTTTTAACATAATTAACTGTGTAAGATGTTAGTTAAAAAACATATTCAAGCATCAAATCATGATTTCGGAACATCAGACAGTTACTAGACCTAACTCAAAATTTTAAATGAAAGAAGTTCAATTCAAATGTCATACAAAATGTTAGAAGAGGGAGGCAAGAATAATCAACTCACAGGACAGAATTTTTTCAAAACTAAAATTTCTCCAGAAGGATCAACGGTTTGTCTAGCCGCAATGGTCTCCATCACAATTGACTTTGCTGGTAACCACGAGTTCACGTGAAAACGAACACTCTGCAAAGGAAGAGGTGACTCGTTCAGAAAACAATGAAAAGGTAAAACAGGCAAAAAGAGATACGAAAATTCCTCATTTCCTTGATATTCTTGGGGTTCAAAGAGAAAGTGTATGAACTGTGAATACTCACATCCAGAAACTCACTGCCAGCAAGTGCCATGGCCCGATGAAATGCTTCATTTTCTTTCTCAGATGACTGATCGGGATCTGTCCAATCCAGATTAAACCTTCCTACTCTTGAGGATAAATGAGTATTATTCACATATTTTGGAGGCTGGTCTGTGTCGTATTGATTGATTCCATTGTCTACGGCATCAATTGCCTGAAATAATTAACAAGAATATCATTTATCATAACATTTCAATTGTTTAATAATTATCCGAAACATATTGTTTCACTAATCAGCCACTTTAAGAGGACTAACGAACCCCACCAGCATTCCCCTAAGCCATTCTGCAGGCGATTATCAAATTAAATCCAAAAACACATGGTTCTCAATTCTCTGTCTCACAACATAAGGCAAAGTTATCTTTCACCCAAATCATTCAATAAAGAATATAAAAACAATGAAGGACCGATTCACAGTATACATGTACAATACATCATATGAAACCCCTTAGTAAGTCAGTGAGCGAGTCTTGCAGGAGAGTCTAGGTTCTCTCAGAATATCTTGGAAATTGCTCAATTCTTCTTATTGTAACATTGTAAATTTTATCTATCCTAATTCTGCGACTCACACTGTTGCATATCGGGAATATAAGAGAATATAACTCTGTTAAGTTTCCGTTAGTTAAGTGAGTCAACTAACTGATAGCTGTCAGTCAGTAAGGTCAACTTAGAGTTAGCTTAGCTTTATATAGGGAACTCTTCCCTGTTATTATTGCAAGAGAAACAGATTATTAAATACAATCAGAAGTTTCCTCTTCAATTCTCCCTGTCTTTACTCTGTTTTCATGATATCCAAGATTGAGATATCAATGTACCAAGCAAGGGATTCTGTTTTAAATGCGCAGAAAAAATTTGACCAAGCAAGGTACTACAATGTTTAATAAAGTTGAAAAGTAGAACAGAGTAAAATGTATTACCTCCATGAAGCTCCTGTAAACAGCCAAATATATGTAATGGACATTTTGGTGCTCTTCATCTACCTTTAGTTCATTAGCTATAATCTCTTTTCCAAAATGCTACACACCGAAAAAAGAAGACATAGTGGAATTGTTAAGCTATTTGATATTCAAAATAAAAACATCCAAAAACAATTGGTAATTGTACCAAAACAGAGGAATTCACACTGTTTGTTTCAAAGGAGGGGTCATGAAAGATTTTAATTAGATTTTCCATTTGGTTAGAAGAGAGGAGGACTTGAAAACTAATTTACCTTTATTACTCTTAAAACCTTTTATACTACATGTTGCATAAGAATATTTTAGTCAATGTATTTAAAACATTTAAAATTCATCTTATATGAAACACTAACATAGACACCGGACACAACATTGACATCAGTAATAATTTGAGAAAATGACAATTGAATGTAATCACATGTGTCAGTGTCGTGTCGGGCACCAGACACGTCGTCGATCGAAAGTGTCGATGCTACAAATATTATCTTCCTCCCCTCCAAATACCCTCAGTATAGCATGGAAGAAAAAATTGAATGAGGACAAATTTTAATCCCCTTTATTACCCTCCCCTTCATATTGAACCAAACTAGATTAAAACCAGCACTTCATAAATATAGGTTGTACTTTGTTTAGATGAGAAATTTACCTTATAAACAAGACCAGCACTGCTCAACTTAGTGGAGAAACCATGCCCAAAAACCTCCTCAAATCCTTTCTGGTGATGATCATAACGATCTCGGGCAGGATCATACACCCCTCCAACATCAAGAACAGCATCAAGACCCTCCAACACCTACAGAATCACAATTTAGTTTAAACAAAAAATTCAAACAGACATTACAAAAAGACACAATGTTCCGCTTCATTCAATAGCTAAACACATAGCGTAACTACCAAAAAGAAACACCGGTAGCAAGCTAAAAACATCACACATACCTCTCCCAACAATATATCATTAAAAAATAAACTTCAGACAATCTAAACGCACCACCCTTATCCACATTTTCTCAGCATCCGAATAACAAATGCACAAAATCATGAAAGCTACAACATTTTTCAGTCACTTACTACAATATAACAGTAAAATACCTCCTAAACAAACTAATATCTCACTGGGTTGCTCATAAATCATGAAAAAACAATAAAAATCACATTTTGTCAGCAATAACAACCAAACCTTATTCCACTAAGTAGGGTCGGCTACATGGATCAAACGACGCCATATCATTCTATCACATACCATATTTCTATCAAACCCATTACTCTCTAGACCTTTCTTAATAGTTTCTCTTATAGTACCATTTCGTCAGCAACCTAACAAAAGTATCAGAATTCCATCACAATCAATCTAAAATAACTCATTTTTTTCTCATCAACCAAACAAAAAATACCATATTTCCTCAGCAACAACACCATTCACATCAAGTCAAATAATAAATATACTATTCTCAATAACTAATAAAAACTACACTTTTTTATGAAAAAAAAAATCATATTATTCTTAATAACCAATAAAAACTACACTTTTGAAGAAAAAAAATCAAATTTTTCTCATGAAGCAAACAAAGAAATCATATTTTTCTCAATAACCAATAAAAAACGCAACTCTTCACGAAAATTAATTTTAAAAAATGACCTTTTTTTCATTAAGCAAACAAAAAAAAATCATATTTTTCTCAATACCCAACAACAAATAATGAAATAAAACCAGTAAAAATTAACATTTCATCAGTAACAAAGTTAAAAAAGTAAAAAAAAAATGCAAAAAATGTCAGAAACGAAAGGGGGTTGAGAAGGGTCCCACACGAACCTGAGGGTCACGAGTGCGAACAATTTCAGCATTGAAGAACTTGCGAGTGAGACGAATCATGAAGCAACCAAGAGCTTCATCACAATGGAAGCTACCATTGTGGGTACCAACGCGCTTGAGAGAGGCGTGAGAAGAAGGAGAAGAAGAATCAGAAACCCTAGCTGTTTTAGCGTTAGACATTAGACGAAGTTGAAGAGTGAAGTGCTTCTGCTTGTACTTGGGGAAGTGGAAATGGAATTGGAATTTGGTGAATAATAATGTCTTTGTTGTTGTTGATGTTGTTACCCACATCATATGACTTTTGGATTTAAACTCACATTCATACCTAAAAGCTCTCCTCTAGTTTTTAACAATTATTTTGTACGCTTTCAAAAAAAAAAAAAAACAGTTATTTTGTAGGGTTTAAGCAATATTATGGTTTTGGTAAGGCCAACACATTCAACAATTATTAGTTTAGTTTAAAATTCAATTGATATTGATATTTTTTAACTTAACATCAACTTGTTTAATGTTCACGGACAACTCAATTATGTTTATTAAGTTCACAACTTATATAATTAAAAAATTAACAAAAAAAGAAGAAAATGTTAAATGTTAGGGAGATTTTTATTTTTTTTACGAATAATGTTACACATGATTATTTGGTCAAATTTTCAATTTTTAAAGACTTCTCTTTCTTGCACAAATGTTGAGTAAGAAAATAGCATTATTTAACAAAATATATATATTATCAACATATGAATAATGTGAGTAACACACTCTCTAGCATATATTTTCTAACACATTAGTTAAGATTCCGTCAAATTTATATGGAATCCATATAATTTGGTGGGACCATGTGAGTATTACCAGATATATAATAGAGGGTGATAGAAAGTGTGTTGTTAGAGTCCCCGTGAGTTTGTAACAAAAAAAAAATTATCAATAAGTTTAACTCAGTTGGTAAGGACATTGCATAATACATGCAGTGGTCGGGATTCGAACCCCGGGCACCTCACTTTTTCTCCTTAAAAAGATAATTTCTAGCCACTGGACTGCTTTATTAAAAAAAAGTGTGTTGCTACCACTTTTCTTATCAACATAGTATTGAGAACAGGACTCCCTCCTCGAAAAAATTTAGATTCGATTCTTACAGTCGACTCAAGGATTGTCTTCAAACCAGCTCGGTTGTGGGGATATCTTAAATTGTCTTTTTCATCAATCAAGTTGTGAGTATTTGATTCTTTGTGTCAAATTCATGGAATTCCTTCCAAACAAGAGGAAGAAGAAGGGTGATATAGTCTTTCTGTCTAATTTGCCACCATAACAGTGGTTGAAGCGTCAAGCTCAATGACATAAAAGAAAGCGCTTGATGGGAGGCAACCCATCATTTTTCTAATATTTGTTATTTTGCATGTGTTTATTTTCAGTAAAAAAAGATTGAAAAGATGGACCAAAAAAAAAAAGAAATTATGTCCACAATTATCTTTTTCAATAAGTTGTCTTTGTTAGACCATCTCCAATGGTCCTTGTTGAAGCTTGTTGTGACATGTTGAAGCCATTGGAAGAGCCTTGTTGAAGATGAGGTGGAGGAGTTGGGTGATGAAGCTATTCAACATGTTTAATCCTGCAAGCAGAAGCCACGCGGCACGTTTTTATTGTTTGAAACCTGGCGCGTGCGTTACACGCGCCGACAGGGCGCGTCGGACAAGATGAGGGCGGAGAGAGAAAGAAAAGTGGGGGGGATAAGGACAGCTGGCGCGTTCTTATTGGCTGGTTGGATTTTAATTATCTTCATATTTTGCACTCAATTATTTAGGTGGAAATTTTTTTTTTTTTTTTACCAAAATTCGTAATTTTTTTTTCTCTATAAATAGAGACTTGGATCATTTCATTTGGACACAGAAAAAAATCAAGTTTTTCACTCTCTTAATCTTATTATTAGCCTTTCTTTTGAAGTTTTAGTCTTTGATTAGTGAAATGGATCCCAATAACAATCAATTTAACACCCAAAATTCTTCTGATTACCCATTTAACTACCAAAATCCCAACAATTATCAACACCCAAATCAATTTCGAAACCAACATCCTCAAAATCCAAATCAATTTCTCAACCAAAATCCTCAAAACATGCCTAACTTTGGTTTTGCCTCAAATTTCAATCACCCATCCTCTATTCCAAACAACTTTCATCCATATAGATCTATGATGGGATATCCATCTCAAACACCCCCATTTAATGGTTATATGCCGATGGTGAATGAAAATTTTCAGAGTCTTGGTGAATATCCTGAATTTTCATCACAAATAAATCGTGGTGGAATGACAAGATCTAATGAAGTCACTCCAGAGGATACAACTCCTAAGAGCAAGAAAAACCAGCAAACATCATGGAACACTGAACAAAATTTGGTTATAATTAGTGGGTGGATAAAATATGGAACATCCAGTGTTGTCGGGAGAAACCAAACAAGTGAAGCATATTGGGGTAAAATTGCTGAGTATTGTAATGACCATTGCTCATTCGATTCTCCACGCGATGTCATTGCATGCCGAAACCGTTTTAATTATATGAGCAAATTAATAAATAAATGGGTTGGTGCTTATGATACCGCTAAGCGTCAGCAAGCAAGCGGTTGGTCGGAAGATGATGTGTTGGCAAAAGCCCAGGAAATATATGCAGGTGGGAAGAATGTTCAATTTACTTTAATGGAAGAATGGCGCGCTCTCCATGATCAACCTCGTTATGGAAGTCAAGTGGGAGGAAATGTTGGCTCAGGAAGTAGTGGATCTAAGAGATCTAACGAGGACTCTGTAGGATCTAGTGCTTGTCCAATGGGTAGGGAGGCAGCTAAAAAAAGCAAAAAAGAAAAACAAGGACGCTGGCTTGGAGGATGTGGAAAAGGAGTGGGTTCAATTCAAAGAAATGAAGGTGCAAGAGATGGAACACTTTAAAGAGTACACCGAAAAAATGGAAAAGTACACCGCAGTGCAACAAGAGAAAAACAAATTGAAGAAAATGGACATGTACATAATGTTAAGTTCCCAAGAGCATCTCGATGACAGGAAAAAAGCCCTGTTGGAAAACTTGGAGCGTGAGCTGTTCGGAAATTAATTTCACTAATATTTGTTTGTATTCGGTCAAAATTGTCAGTGTTGTCTAGTCCCCAATGTTTACTTTAAATAATTGTCAGTGTTGTCTAGTCCTCAATGTTGCTTTAAATAATTGTCAGTGTTGTCTAGTCCTCAATGTTGCTTTAATAATTATGCATAATATTTGTCCCGTGACTTTTTTCACAAACTTTAATTTCACAGCACATGGTATTCCTCACTAGTTTTTTCACAGCCCATGGTATTGCTTTACTATGCATACAAAACTTTAATTATGCATACTATTTTGTCAGTGTTACATCCATGGTATTGCTTTAATTATGCATACTTTTTTCACAGTCCATGGTATTGCTTTACTATGCATACTTTTTTCACTCCCCGTGCTTCAACTATTTGCTTATATATAGGGACTTGAATAGCATTCATATCTACTTCCAAACCTATTTGCCACTTGAATATTGTTTAAACTATTTCCTTTCTCAAATTGCATTCATATCTACTTCCAATATCTACTTCCAATATCTACTTCCAAACACTATCAATGGATCCTTTTGGTTTTGATATGAAAGCCTACTTCCAAAAACGTGATGCTGAAGACACTTATATCGTCAACCGATTTATTCAGCGTCGAAAAAAACTAGAGGAAGGTAGTGGATCAGGTAGTGGATCTCGTAAAAAAAAAATTTAAATAGAGATCATGCAGCAGCTAACCAAAGACTCATTGACGACTACTTTGCCAATGAGCCTACATATGACGATGCAATGTTTCGTCGTCGGTTCCGGATGCAAAAACACGTTTTCCTTCGAGTCGTTGGAGACCTTTCAAGTAGTGATAACTACTTCACCCAGCGAGTTGATGCCACCAACAAAGAAGGTATATCACCATTAGCAAAATGTACCACAGCAATGCGAATGTTAGCATATGGTGTGGCAGCAGATGCGGTCGATGAATACATCAAAATAGGAAGTAGTACAGCATTGGAGTGCTTACTTAGATTCTGCAAAGGAATCATACGACTGTATGAGCAAGTGTACTTGAGAGCACCAACCGAAGATGACCTGCAAAGAATACTACATGTTAGTGAAATGCGGGGGTTCCCAGGGATGATCGGGAGTATTGACTGTATGCACTGGGAGTGGAAAAATTGTCCTAAAGCATGGGAAGGTCAATTTACCAGGGGGATAAGGGAACCACCACAGTTATTCTTGAAGCAGTTGCATCTCATGATCTATGGATCTGGCATGCCTTTTTTGGATGTCCGGGAACGTTGAACGATATAAACGTTCTAGATCGGTCACCAGTGTTTGATGATGTGGAACAAGGAAAGACTCCAAGGGTGAATTTCTTTGTGAATCAACGTCCCTATAATATGACATACTATCTATCTGATGGTATCTACCCTTCTTATCCAACTTTCGTCAAATCAATTAGACTTCCTCAAAGTGAACCCGATAAGTTATTTGCAAAACATCAAGAGGGATGTCGGAAGGACATCGAACGTGCTTTTGGAGTGCTTCAAGCTCGATTTAAAATCATCCGTGAACCAGCTCGCTTGTGGAACATAACCGATTTGGGTATCATCATGAGGTCATGCATCATATTACATAATATGATTGTTGAGGATGAACGAGATACATATGCTCAACGTTGGACCGATTTTGAGCAATCCGAGGGAAGTGGATCTAGTACACCGCAACCATACTCGACCGAGGTGTTACCCACTTTTGCAAATCATGTGCGTGCTAGATCCGAGTTGCGTGATCCAAATGTTCTTCACGCATTGCAAGCAGATCTAGTGAAGCACATATGGACAAAGTTTGGAATGTTTCGTAATTGAAGATCATTTGTATCGTACTAAATAAATTACGTGTGTGTTGTGTGCTTGTTTGTTGTCTTGCAATATAAGCTATTCGTGTGTCGCGTGATTAGTTTCTTGTATTGCATTTTAAGTTAAGAAAATAAAAATAAATTATTTAAAAAAAATATTGTTTTTTTAAAAAAAAATATTTGTATTATTTTAATTTAATTATAATCGATAATTATAATTTTATGTGATTATAAAAACAAAAATTAAATAAGAATAAGAAATAAAAAGTGGTGGGGTAGGGTGTTGAATGAAAACTATTGGAGTAGTAAAAATTGAATGAGTGTTGAATTAAGAGAGAGAAAATGATGTGGAGCGTTGGGAATTGAAAAAGTGGGTGTTGAAGGTTATTGAAAAAAATTTCCCATTGTACATGGTCTTAGTGTGTCTGTTTTGAATTTCAATTGTATGCCCGATATCTTTTGTATTGCATCTAATTTTGTCTATTATTAATGAACTTGCTTTTTCTTGAATTTTACCAGTTTAGTAACAAAGATTTCACCAATGGTTTGTCAAAAGTTCAAAGGAGGTGATTGCTTGCATGGATATTCAAAGGGAAGTGTATAGCATGAAGGAATGCTTAGGTAGCCACAAATTCCAGAAAACCTCAGCCTGTTAATTATATATTTTTGATGTAAGACAACTCTGATTTACTATTTTTAAAATCGATGAGAAATTTATTTATTCTGTTGAAACCTATGAGTTTTTAGTTACTTTTATTATTTTTGAGAGGAAAAAAAATCATCTTTTTGACGAAGAGTTTCATAAGTTAAAGTTTCAAAATTTGGGCTTGTTACATTGAAGCCTGACGCACATCAAAATCAAGTTTTTGGGGTCACCTTATGGAGTTTATGGAAGCGTAGGAATACCAAATTATAGAATGACACAGTCGAATCCTCCCAAAAAATTTGCGATATAGCAAGAAATCTCCTAACCAGATGGGAAAACGCACAAGTCCTTAGGAATCAAAGCTTCCGTCAAGATGAGGGCCGAGATGAGACAAAGTAGGTAGACGCGGGCATGGGGGAGGTGTCAGGTATTCTCTCTGCCCTTCAATGGGTCTGTGATCTTCAATTGGTCAATGAGGACTCCAAAATAGTAGTTTACAACATCTACGGTAATAATCATGGTGTTTCTGACTTTAGTGCAATTATCAATGACTACAAACGTCTGCTCGCTTCTGATTTAGTGAACTCTGATGTGAAGTTCATTAGGAGACAAACCAATGAAATTGCTCATAGTTTAGCTTGGGTAGCTCCATGTCATGCTAGTTTCCACATTTTTATTAGAATTCCATCTTGTATCTGTACAATTATTATGAATAAAAATGTATTAAGTTTTTATTACCAAAAAAAAAATGCACCAAGTTTTCTTATGTAAACAAACATAATAATTATACCCAACACTTAATTAATAAGTTTAACATAAAGTTGATGTTAATCAATTAGAATTATTACCTAACTGGTTAGCAGTAAGAAATCTGTGACATAATTGAACCAAGATGGACAGAACAACGAAATGAATTCTAAATTCAATTTGAATTTGTATATACAAAATAGTAAGAACTAAGAATTCATATAACGATAGAACACTGAAATTGGTATGAATAAACTACTGATATCATAAGAAAAAAGATCAAGTACAACTAAAAGTACATAGGGTGTACAATACTAATCCCCTAGTCATTATAGAAAGAAAAAAAAAGAGCAACATCAAACCAAACCAAGAATAGAATCCTACGTCTAACTTTCTACGTCACCCTGTATCTGGGTAACGACATCAGCAAGCTCCTCTAATCTCACCTCTACTGTATTGAACCTAGCTGTAACAGTCTGCTCGTGTCTGACAAAATCAGCCCTGAGCTCTCTGATGGCATCCAAAATCTGAGCGCCTAGATTAGGTTCTATGGTTGCAGATACTACTGTTGCATGCTGCTCAGGCTCACACTCAGGTGGAGGAACATGGTGCTCCTGATCACGCTGTTCTTCAGCTGGATGAATCTCCTCGGCTACTGCCTCTACAGGCTGGTCAAGATCATGTGGTACCAGCTGTATCGGTCCCACGATATCAACACATAACCCATCGCCGTGCTTGGTAATCTGGATGTGGTTCATAGTTTCCTCTCCAAAGCGATTGATGGTTTCATCATCACCACCAGAAACATCGACATTATAATCATCATTTCCAGAAACAATATTAACATCCTCACCCTCTACTACATGGTAATGTTCCATTTTTTTGTTGACTGGTTCAGAGTATAAGAGAGATATTGTAGTCTTGTCAACAATGAAACCTTTCTCCAAAACAACCATAACCTCCAATTTGTTACCAGGTTCTAGATTTGACGTTATTGTCTGCCAATCCTCATGGCCAAAAGAGGTTAGTGTATCTCTTTTATAGAAATGAATGGTTGTCTTCGTGTGATTTATGATCAACACACCTTGGCAACCTTCTGATGTTGTTATGTTCTCCGGGAGAGAGTAATAGACGATGAACAACATCATACTCTTCAGGTTTCGCCCTTTCATTGGTGGGATATCAAATATTATGGAACAACCTTTGCAACTAAAGCTTGACCATTCAGAACTATTGTCACAGGGAAGCAAAAACGAATCCCAAGTATCCACTGCAGTCTGGAAAATGGAGAAATGTTTAAATGCCTCAAACTAAAAATTTAGAGAATCCAAACAAAAAAGTACATTATATAAATGTAATTTATTTTAACATCCTTGCTTAAGATATACGAAATTATATATCCAATATATGTATCGTTTAAAAAAGGTATTTTTTCCCTTAAAATGTACTTTGCTTGTAAGTTAATTCTTGATTTGAAATATGTTTGACAAAATCAGCCCTGAGCTCTCTGATGACACCCATTTCACAAACTACTAATGCAAAATGAGTTTGAAAAGAATTAAATTTGTGTCTGATTCAAATTAAGGATGAAATAATTTGTTAGAAAAATATATTTTAAGGCAGCAAACAAAATCCCAGGTTACTTTTTTAAAAACTAGATATGCCGAAAAGATATTCAAACCTGTAAAACACTGCCTCCAGCAATATTGGAGACTTGACAGTTTGTTCCCATTTGAATTAAGAGAGATTTAAAGTGATTTTTTGACTTTGAAGTGTGAAGTTGACCGAGGCAATCATCAATTGAGGGAGAAGCATACATATCAGAGTTTATTCCAACTGAACTTGAACTTGCTTCCAGTTTCTGACAACTTGTGGTTTTTAATACATCCAAAAATCTTGCTATATCTTGCGTTAGTTGTAGATCTGAACCACACTCGACATAAAGAATTCGAAGTTTTTGAAGGTCCTTAGAATTACCAAGTGATGACACGGACACAAATGTTTGAACTAGGGATATCACATTATTTGACGGCGACATCCAAGACCGAATGAGAGAAGGGAATACATCACGTGAAAATCCTTCAAAGCCACCAAAAGAAATATATCCAATGCTTTTCAATCTTACTATTGAAAATGGCACTTTTGTTATAGCAGTCTTATCAGCAATCAAGGTAATCAAAGATTCCATTTGTTCCAAGTCCTCCTCCAATTTGTCAATCATGGAACATCCAGAAAGAATCAATGTTTCTAGAGATTTTAATTCATAGATGCTTCTTGGAAGTTTGCGAAGACCTGTGCAGTCTTTCAAATTTATCAGAAGAATTTTATGTAGAGATCCAATGCTATGGGAGACTGTAGACAAACTTGGACAGTTTTTGAGCACCAGCTTTTCAAGATTAGGTAAGTATGAAAAGTCTGGGGTTTCAGTCAAATCTAGAGAATGACTAAGATTAAGAATTTTTAGATTTTCTAGCATCTGCAAAAAAATAAAAGCGCAAGAGAATAATAGTAAGAGAAGCTTAGAAAGAAAAAAAAAAGGAATTTGGAAAAATGTCTATTTTCCTCTAAACCTTGGCACATGGATATACCAAGAACTTTGTTATTGAATTTTCTTTCATGAGCAAATATTAAACAGATTTTGTACCTGGCTCTTGTTCCATATTTGTTTGAGCTTACTATATTTTAATTCAACGGAAACTAGACTTCCTTGTCGAAACTCTGCTGGAGTGTAGCTTTCTGGAAATCCATGCCAGTACAGCCACTTAAGATCTTCTGAAAGATATTTAAAATCTCCATTAAGCTTCACCCTAGCGAGGCGAAGCAATCTGAGTTTGTTCATCTTTTTAAATGTGTTGCGGAATTCGATGAAAAACTCACACCAATAACAACTTGATGTGTGGAGCAAGGGATAATTAAGCAACCAAAATCAAAGTGTATGGAACAATTAACACAAGCCAAAAGTAGAAAACAACAGCGAGAAAAAAAAGGAAGAGAGAACACAAAGAATCTGTTTACCCAGTTCGGTCCAAATTGACCTAGTCTGGGGGAGAGAGCAGCCCTCCGTTCCACTATATGATGAGTAACGTTACAAAAGAGATTTCAATGGGTTACAAGAATAAGTCTCCCGCCTAATTCTACCCAAATCCCAGCCTCTTCCCGTAACCAAGAGACTCAATCCTAATAGTGTTTCCCAAGGTGAATCAACCTTCAAACCCTAGTTTGTTGCCAAGAGACAAACTCTATACAAACCCTAGTTTGATTTCTAAACCCTTGTTTCAGCCCCCTCTATCTCTCAAAATAGTCTGATACAAGGCCTATATTTATAGTAAAAGAAACTCCCATAAAATTGTAACAAATCTGGCCCAAAAAATACGTTTCTGAAAAATAACAGCACGCGAAATCGGCCACCGATTTTCCAAATCGGCCACCGATTTTTCCCGAACAGAAAGCCTCCCAAAAGGCAGCCAAAATCGGCCACCAATTTTCCAAATCGGCCACCGATTTGTACTTTCAGCAAACATCAATTTTGGCCTCCAAACTCCAATTTTGAGTCACTTTCACAACAATCTCCACCTTGACTCCAAATTAGTGATGATGCCCATTTAACATCAACACCTTGCTGCTCTTTCCCTTGCTTCCCACTACGCCAAGTAGCTCCACAAGTTTGCACCCTAATCTCTTCAATCATCGGAATGCCTTCCGCCCCTTTGAAGATCCTTGTGTCCAAACTACTCAAGGAATTTTAGGTAGTTCCACAAGTACACACCTTAACCTCTTCAGCCATCGGAATGTCTTCCGCCCCTTTGAAGATCCTTGTATCCAAACTACACTAGGAATTTCAGGTAGTTCTACAAGACTACACCATACCTCTTCAATACGAGACATCTCCCGCTTCCTTGAAGATCACCTTGCATCCAATCACCCTTGGACTTTTAGGGTAATTCCACAAGCCGTGCAATACATTCTTCAACCTCCGGAATGCCTTCCGTCTTCATGAAGAAAACCCTTGCTCACCACTAGAGCATAGCACCCAAGGTCCTCCATAGTCGTACCACTCCCGGTGTGTTCAACTCCACCTAAAGCTGAGCTTCCAACCTCTCAACTAGCAAATGAGTACATCCCACTATGTCTTCCTTGAACCTCCACCTCAACCGGTAGATCATGAGTATTCTTACCACCGCCTCTCCAGGCTGATGTTGAGTGTTTAACGTCTCTCCAGACGATCACCGCTCTACCAGGCATCACCCCCAAGGTGAGAAACATCACCTTCATCCTCTAAACAACACCACACCATCAGAGCACCTGCATCCTCATAACCCTCAGAGACAATTTGTACGGAATTACCAATCTCCGGACAATCCTTCTTGAAGTGACCCATCTTGTTACACTTAAAGCATTTAAACTTTGTCTTGTTACTACTCTTTCCCCGGTTACCTCTACCTCCACCATTCCCTCTTGAAACACTTAGGCCTTCCCGTTTTCATCAACTCTCAAGTCCTTCGACTTAGTCAACTCCTTGGTTCTCAAAGCCGCTTGAACTTCTTCCAAGGTAACAGTGCCTTCTTTTCCATAGAGCATGGTATCTTTAAACGATTCAAAAGATCTAGGTAGAGCACACAACAAGAGTATAGCTTTATCTTCATCCTCAAGATTCACCTCAATATTCTCCAAGTCATCAAGGATTTTGTTGAACTCCGTAAGTTGCTCCATGATAGCCTTTGACTCCACCATCTTGAATGAGTAGAGTTGTTGCTTTAGGAATTGCCGATGAGCCAAAGACTTTGTCATATACAAAGATTCCAACTTTGCCCACATCGATGCCGCGGTTGGTTCCTTTGCTACTTCTCTCAAAACTTTATCTCCGAGGCACAAGACAATGACACTCCTGGCCTTGTCCACCATCTCGGTCTTCTCCGCTCGTGACATGGTGACCGGTAACGAACCTTCACCCTTCAAAGCTTTCTCACACTTCTGCTGTATTAACACCGCTTCCATCTTTACCTTCCATAACCCAAAATCGTTATCTCCGGTAAACTTCTCAATATCCCACTTTGAACCCATGGTACTAGATTATCCTTTGACCTTTGCCCCACGGTGGGCGCCAATTGTTGCGGAATTCGATGAAAAACTCACACCAATAACAACTTGATGTGTGGAGCAAGGGATAATTAAGCAACCAAAATCAAAGTGTATGGAACAATTAACACAAGCCAAAAGTAGAAAACAACAGCGAGAAAAAAAAGGAAGAGAGAACACAAAGAATCTGTTTACCCAGTTCGGTCCAAATTGACCTAGTCTGGGGGAGAGAGCAGCCCTCCGTTCCACTATATGATGAGTAACGTTACAAAAGAGATTTCAATGGGTTACAAGAATAAGTCTCCCGCCTAATTCTACCCAAATCCCAGCCTCTTCCCGTAACCAAGAGACTCAATCCTAATAGTGTTTCCCAAGGTGAATCAACCTTCAAACCCTAGTTTGTTGCCAAGAGACAAACTCTATACAAACCCTAGTTTGATTTCTAAACCCTTGTTTCAGCCCCCTCTATCTCTCAAAATAGTCTGATACAAGGCCTATATTTATAGTAAAAGAAACTCCCATAAAATTGTAACAAATCTGGCCCAAAAAATACGTTTCTGAAAAATAACAGCACGCGAAATCGGCCACCGATTTTCCAAATCGGCCACCGATTTTTCCCGAACAGAAAGCCTCCCAAAAGGCATCCAAAATCGGCCACCGATTTTCCAAATCGGCCACCGATTTGTACTTTCAGCAAACATCAATTTTGGCCTCCAAACTCCAATTTTGAGTCACTTTCACAACAAAATGCTTTGGTTTCCAGACAATCTTTCCTTGGAAACTCTAAAGCCAGTCCCTTGACAGCTTCTGTTCCCTGAAATTAAAAAAATAAATAAAAAATCATAGAAATAAAAAAAAGATTAATTTTGAATGAAACTAATTTTCATAAATTTTTAGTTCTCTTTGTTGTATATTTCTATAACATATATAAACTATACAAGAAGTTTTTCTAATTAGTAATTACCTTATGCTTTTCTAATATATCAAACACGTCCCCATGGCGCCATAACCTACTGCGCTTCTCAGGATCTGATGGTGCTTCCTCATAAATTATTTGTCTTCCCATATCTCTCAACAGATCATGCATTCTAAGCTTGTTTCTGTTGTCAACAGTTACAAGGGCTCGCTCAACAAGGACTTTAATTCCAATATCAGCAAAAAATCCGCACCCATTTAATATTTGTATTACATCATTTTTGTCCATTCCAATAAAGAAACAAGCAATGTCAAGGAATATTTGTTTCTCTGTAAAATCTTTTAAACCATCGAAGCTTACTTTTAGTTTCTCCTGTACTTGATCATGAGGAATACATTTGAGTTTCGCCAAGACTTTATGCCACTCTGTTATTTCACAGTCAGATAGATAGGACCCAAGGACTTCAAGTGCTAGTGGCAATCTCCCAGAATAAGCAATCACATCTGTTGAATGTGTAGCAAAATCTTCTGTCGGACTTGGTTGCTTGAATGCATGCCAACTGAAAAGGTTAAGTGATTCACTTTCGTCCATTTCTTCTATTGTATACACTTGATAAACTTCACACAATCTAAGAAGATGCATGTCTCTTGTTGTGATTATTATTCTACTCCCTGAACCAAACCATTCTTGGCTACCACACAAAGCCTTTAGCTGCTCCAATTCGTTCACATCATCAAGCACAAGAAGTACCCTATTCTGGGCAAGTCTTTCCTTCAATATATTTTTCCCTGATTCTATATCACGTATATTGAATGTCAATGATTTGTAAACATCATGAAGTATCTGTTGCTGTAGAGAAACTTGATTAGTATCTGTCTCCCAAACTTCCCTAATGTTCAGAAGAAAACTCCTTCCCTCAAATTTGCTCCCAATTTGATTATAAATGGCTTTGGCAAGGGTTGTTTTACCCATACCCCCCATTCCCCATATCCCTAGAATTAAAACATCTTTTGAGTTTTTGATGTTTAGCAGCTTAGTCGCAGCTTCCACACGAGATTCTAAACCCACTGGATGTTCAGCAACAAATAACTCTGTCCTATCTAGCAAACAGGTGACACGTTCAACAATATTCTTGATATCAGCATTTTCATTCCTATAAAATATGAAACAATTGTATGTACATAAGTATTCTCCAACGTATGCTTCTATTTTATACGTGCAGAAGAATCGGTAAAATAGAAATCTATTTTCATTTATTAGAAGTTGAGTTAATTTAGTTTAGCATGATTTACTGTAACCTTTATTACTGGTACTCCAAAAGGCACTCCACAGTTGTTTATGAATCTCTAGTAAGTCTATGACTTCACATGCATGTTCTGATATCTTAGTTGTGTTATAAAAGAAGGTAAATTTTAAAATGGTCACTATGAGGACAAACCCAGCTATACCACCAATATCAAAAAGCTCACTTTTCCAATTAGTCTTTGTGGATTCATCCACTGAAATTGTTGACATAAGATCATCAAAAGCTTTCCCAAATTGACCTTCCTGATGATGTACTTCTGAGGGAGCTACCTCATAGAAAACTGGCACAACGACCAGACCCCTGTTTCTGCCAATTTCCATTATCTTCTGCAACTCTAACATACACCATCTTGAATGAGCATAATTTGTAGACAAAACAACAATAGCAATTCTAGACTGTCCAATTGCTCGCAAAAGTGAGATTGAGATATGATCTCCTCGTTGAATCTCATCATCGTCTTTGAAAACATAAATCCCAGCATTTTGAAGAAAGGAATAGAGATGCGACACAAACTTTGCCCGATTGTCTTCCCCTCTGAAACTCAAGAACACATCATACATCTTTGGCTGAAACATCAAATTAAAGAAAAGAAAAAAAGAAAATCATAGCTTAGATATATGGTTGATGAGATTCTTGATGCCAATGATAAATCATCAATGGTTAGCCACAGTTTATTTTGTTATTAATTATCAATTTAGAGTCATATTAATTAACTTCTGATGTTCTTATGATGATTATGAAACCAGATGTTAGCAAACTGTTTTTATCAATGATCTCTTTGCTTCCTTTTCTGTTATATAGTTTGGACCCAAAAAAATAAATAC
Organism: Medicago sativa; assembly: GCF_051527215.1. Classification (NCBI taxonomy): domain Eukaryota; kingdom Viridiplantae; phylum Streptophyta; class Magnoliopsida; order Fabales; family Fabaceae; genus Medicago; species Medicago sativa. The sequence continues at coordinate 17,481,685 of NC_140752.1, read as the reverse complement.
ATTGGTGATACATCAAATAGAGCTAGCATCAAAATCACACACACACACACACACACACACACACACACACACACACACACACACACACACACACACACACAGTACCACTCACCTGATCAGTCTTATTACTTGATTCTCTCTTAATGACATCTCTTGCCATGGCTTGTAGCAGAACATGCACTTTAAGCTTGTCATTCTCATCAATGGTTAAAAGGCTCTTGTCTGTAAGGAGACTTATTTGAAGATCTGCCGATTGTGTTGACCTATTTAATGTATGGAGTACATCATTTTGGTCCATCCCATTAAAGAAATATGCTATATCAAGGAATATTTGTTTCTCTTCATCACTCAAACCACTAAAACTCTTTTCTAGAGCTTCTAGTAGTTGTGGAGCAGGAATGGAAAATCTTTGGAGACTTCTCAACACACCCTTCCATTCAAGTACATTTTTTCCATGCAAAAATTTCCCAAGTTCTTTAAGAGCAAGAGGCAATCCCCTAGAATAAGCAACTACTTGTGTGGAAATTTCAGTAAAATCGTCTCCAGAAGTTGCTTGGTTGAATGCACCCTGATTCAAAACCTCAAGTGACTCAGTTTCGTTCATTTCTTTCACTCTATATATATGGTCAACTCCATGCTCCTTGAGTAGATGTCTATCTCTTGTTGTGATGATTATTTTGCTACCTGCTCCAAACCATTCCCGACTTCTGCACAAAGCCTTTAGCTGCTCAAATTTATCAACATTGTCAAGTACAATAAGTACCTTTTTATGTCGAAGGCTTTGTTTTAACATCTCTCTTCCTGCTTCAATTGTAGCTAGAGGTACCTTTATTTCAGTTGGTCCATCAATTGTAGCTAGAAGTTTCTCTTGTAACGAAACTTGATGACCATAACTTTGTCCCCAAATTCCCCCAACGTTTCCAAGGAAGCACTTGTGCTCAAAGTAAAGACCAATTTGATCACAAATGGCTTTGGCAATGGTTGATTTGCCAATCCCTGTCATCCCCCATATCCCTATTATGAGAGGACTTTTTGATTGTTTCAATAGTTGAATCACATCTTGCACACCAGATTTTACACTGGGTGTACAGGAATTTGCACAAAAATCACTATTCTTGTTTATCACACATGTAACATGTTCAACTATATCCTTAATATATTCCTTAGTCAATGCATATTCATACCTGTATAATATATGAAAAAGAGACGATTACATGTATAACGATTCTCCAACATGTGCATAGGTAAAAAAAAAAAGGTTTAAACTTAAAATGAAAATTGCAAGTCTCAACTATTTTAAAAAGAACCTGAAAATACCTGTATACGGGTTTGTGTATGAGATCACTTGATCCTAAATATTTGTTAGCTTTAGTGATCGCTTCAACCCAGGTCATGAGCTTGTCTTCTTCTTTAGTGATTACCTCCACTGAGATTCTATTGAGAAAATCATGAAAAGCGTCTCCTCCAAACATACCACCCTTTAAACTTCCGTATGAGGGATTGACACCATCATAGAACACAGGCAGAACAACCAAATCTAAGGTCCGGCAACACTCGGTTAGTTTCTCCAAATTTTGAAGACACGATATTGAATGAACGTATTTTCTTGAAAATACTATTATAGCAATTTTGCAGTCTCCAATTGCATTCAGCACTGACTCTTCCTGTTCTCCATGTTCAAACCTCTCACTGACCCCAAAAACAACGATTCCAGGTTCTGAACTAAGAGCTGTATCGAGACACGAAAGAAAATAACCCATGTCTTGAGTGCAGAAACTCAAGAATACATTGTACCTCTTCTTCTTTGGATGAGTAGTTCTATAGTTAGGCTCAGATTTGTGGCGTCTAAAGGGAGAGAAGGATTGTTTTGATGATAAAAATTTCTTCATACTGACCAGTTATTCTTCTTCTTCTTCTTCTTCTTCTTCTTCTTCTTCTTCTTCCAGAATAATAATTCAACTGATATGATTGAGGCAAGGTGATCTTAAATTAATTCTGGAACATGTCAAAAGTCGTCTGAATATTAAATAAACTATAGAACTATTACAGTATTACTCCCTGGGTCCCATTTTATATATAAAAAAACATTTATTACTATATATATATATATATATATATATATATATATATATATATATATATATATATATATATATATATTTTCAAACATAACCATAATAACCATAATAATTACTACTAACTTATTTTAGAATTAAAAATAAATTCAAATTAAAAGTACAATAGATTCTAGGGTGAGGGCTCTGTAATGTTCGAACTATGTTTGGTAGCGATACCCATATATTTAGTGTCTGATATGCTTCAAATAAAATTACACAACTATTGTTCTTAATTTTTACGTCTCTTTGCCAACGTACTTAAAAGGCCTCAATCTGAAATTCACTTTAGGCCTAACAATGCATTGTACAGAAATGTATAGAATATTATAAAATTCTCTTCAAAAATAAATTATAATTTTTTAACAAAATATGAATTAAATATGAATTTTAATTCCTTTGCTCCACACACTTATATCTAAGTATATTTGTTGTTGTTGCTGCTTAAGACTATGTTACTCTTGATTACTCATTCTTTGCTCCACACATCTAAGTTTATTGGTGTGATTTTATCGATCAAATTCACAACAGCGAGAAATGAATCTGAAATTCCATTGGCAGCCGAAGAATTCAACTGAAATGATTAGCCTAATATTAAATCTCAAAGTCGTCTAATCACACTCTATCAAACTCTTTTAAAATGTCATGTGGACATGTTGCGGTTAATCTCAATTCTTTTGGTAGCGACGTGGTTAAATTAATTAACATAAATAAGTAGTAGTCAACTAATCATATTCGTAGCTAATATTATTTCAAAAAAATAATTTTAAGATTGGAGAGATTCCGTCCTAGTGAGCTTAGCTTAACTGGTATGAACAATACATAAAATATGCAAGGTCCGGGGTTCAAACCCCGGCCACCACAAAAAAAAAAAAAGATTGGAGAGATTCCATTGTATTATGTTAAAGTTGTCTCGTTCAAATAGTCTTGTGACTACAATGTCACCTTCAAAAGAATTTAGGGTTAAACCTAAAAAAACTTCTCAAATTCTATTATGTTAAAGTTGTCTCGTTATCAAATAGTCTTGTGACTACAATGTCACCTTCAAAAGAATTTAGGGTTAAACCTAAAAAAACTTCTCAAATTCTTTTAAAATGTCATATGTGAACATGTTGTTGTTAAACTCAATTTGTTTGGTCCTAAAAATAAAACTCAAATTGTTTGGTAATGACACTGTAAATTAACACAAACAAGAAATAATTAACTAATCATATTCATAGCTAAACATTATTAGTTCTCAAATCTTGAGAATGACTAAGATTAAGAATTTTTAAGTTCATTAGCATCTACAAGAAAATAAAACCACAAGAGAATAGTAAGAAAATCTTAGAAAAATATTAGATTGGAATTTGGAAGAATGACTATTTTCCACTGAACTTTACAACGTATCAAATATCAATCATGTTGTAGAAGTGACTCAAAATTGGAGTTTGGAGTGCAAAATTGAAATTTGCTGGACGACCAAAATCGACGCCTGATTTGTGGAGTCCGGGGCCCGATTTTGGCTGTCTTTGGGAGCAGTTTGTTACGCGAAAAATCGGTGCACGAATGGAGGAATTCGGGGCTCGATTTTGCGTGACAGTATTTTTCAGAAACGTATTTTTTGGGCCAGATTTGTTCCAATTTTATGGGAGATACTCTTACTATAAATATAGACTTTGTATCAGAGTAAACCTTAAGATAGAGGGGGCTGGAACAAGGGTTTAGAAAGGCAACAACAAAACTAGGGTTTGTCTAGAGTTTGTCTCTTAACAACAAACACTAGGGTTTGAGGGTTGATTCACCTTGGAAAACACTGTTAGGATTGAGTCTCTTGGTTACGGGAAGAGATTGGGGCTTTGGGTAGAATTAGGCTGGAGACTTATTCTTGTAACCCATTGATATCTCTTTTGTAAAGTTACTCATCATTATAGTGAAATGGAGGGTTGCTCTCTCCCCCAGACTAGGTCAATTTGGACCGAACTGGGTTAACAAATTCTTTTTTGTTCTCTCTTTATTTCTCTGGCTGTTTTCTACTTTTGTTTATGATTATAACTTCCATTCACTTTGTTTGGTTGCTTGACTATCCCTTGCTCCACGCATCAAGTTTGTTATTGGTGTGTTTTTTTATCGAATTCACAACAATTGGCGTCCACCGTGGGACAAGGGTCAAAGGATAATCAAATACCATGGGTTCGAAGTGGATATTGAGAAGTTTACCGGACATAACGATTTTGGGTTATGGAAGGTAAAGGTTTGAAGGGTGAAGGTTCGTTACCGGTCACATGTCACGAGCGGAGAAGACCGAGATGGTGGACAAGGCCAGGAGTGCCATTGTCTTATGCCTCGGGGATAAAGTTTTGAGAGAAGTAGCGAAAGAACCAACCGCGACATCGATGTGGTCAAAGTTCGAATATTTGTACATGACAAAGTCTTTGGCTCATCGACAATTCCTAAAGCAACAACTTTACTCATTCAAGATGGTAGAGTCAAAGGCCATCATGGAGCAACTTGTGGAGTTCAACAAATTCATTTGTGATTTGGAGAACATTAAGTTGCGTCTTGAGGATGCGGGTGCTCTGATGGTGTGGTGTTGTTTAGAGGATGAAGAAGGTGATGTTTCTCACCTTGAGAATGATGCCTAGTGGACCGGTGGTCGTCTGGAGAGACGTTAAACACTCAACATCAACCTAGAGAGGCAGTGATAAGAATATTCATGATCAGTCTGGAGAGGCGGGAGATAATGATCAGTCTTGGATTACTCTAAAAGCCAAGGGTGATTGGGCACAAGTAGATCTTCAAGGAAGCGGGAGATGTTCCTTTTGAAGAGGTATGGTATAGTCTTGTAGAACTACCTGAAATTCCTAGTGTAGTTTGGATACAAGGATCTTCGAGAAGGTGGAAGACATTCCGATGGCTGAAGAGATTAAGGTGTGCACTTGTGGAACTACCTAAAATTCCTGGAGTAGTTTGGACACAAGGATCTTCAAAAGGGCGGAAGGCATTCCGATGGTTGAAGAGGTTAGGGTTGTGGAGCTACATGGTGTAGTGGGAAGCAAGGGAAAGAGCAGCATGGTGGTTGATGTTAAATTGGCATCATCACTAATTTATAGTCAATGTGGATATTGTTGTAGAAGTGACTCAAAATTGGAGTTTGGAGTGCAAAATTGAAGTTTTCTAGAAGACCAAAATCGGCGCCCGATTTGTGGAGTTCGGGGCCTGATTTTGGCTGTTTTTGGGAGCAGTTTGTTACGTGAAAAATCGGAGCTCGAATGGAGGAATTCGGGGCACGATTTTGCGTGATAGTATTTTTCAGAAACGTATTTTTTGGGCCAGATTTATTCCAATTTTATGGGAGATACTTTTACTATAAATATAGACTTTGTATCAGAGTAAACCTTGAGATAGAGGGGGCTGGAAAAGGGTTAGAAAGGCAACAACAAAACAAGGGTTTGTATAGAGTTTGTCTCTTGGCAACAAACACTAGGTTTTGGGGGTTGATTCACCTTGGAAAACACTGTTAGGATTGAGTCTCTTGATTACGGGAAGAGATTGGGGCTTTGGGTAGGATTAGGTGGGAGACTTATTCTTGTAACAGATTGATATCTCTTTTGTAAAGTTACTCATCATTATAGTGAAAGGGAGGGCTGCTCTCTCCCCCCAGACTATGTCAATTTGGACCGAACTGGGTCAACAAATTCTTTTGTGTTCTCTCTTTATTTCTCTCGCTGTTTTCAACTTTTGTTTGTAATTATAACTTCCATACACTTTGTTTGGTTGCTTGACTATCCCTTGCTCCACACATCAAGTTTGTTATTGGTGCGTTTTTTTTATCGAATTCACAACAAATCACTTAGTTTTTTAGCGTTAATTTGTGGATTCCTGAAGACTAGTTGATGGTAATATCCATATTGATTTTTCACTTAAAAGATTATCATATAGTCGCAATGCATAATGATCACGGTCTTGGTCGCAGAAACTCAAGTACACATCGTAGCTCTTTCTCTTTGGATTAGTAGCAGTAGAAGACGTGGCTTCAAATTTGCGGTGGCTATGGAAGCAGGATGTGAAGAAAGACATAGATTTAATGAAAATTGGTCAAAGTGATCAGTGAATCTGAAATTGCACAACAAGAAGAAAAAGATATAAACTGAAATGAAATGATAAGAAAACAAACTCTCCTTGAATTGGAAGTCCTTCTTATGTCTCAGTCATCTCATCAAATATCGCTGGTCAAAGGTGTACGTAATTGCTTAAATTTTTGTTTTGGTAAAAGTCTATTTATTTTAAACTTATATTATCTAAATATAGCCAAAATAATAACATCAAATATGGTTGGTAACACACACCCTTCACCTGTTTTTCTGAGAAATAATCAAATGGGTGATTATAACAATGAGAGAGGCCTTTATTATATTAGTAATAGTAGTGAGAATAGAATATCAATTCCATTGTGAATTCAAAACTTCTGTCAAACATTACCTGTCAATTTGTTTTTACATGGGAGAAATTCTCTAGTCTTCTAACAAATTGTTTTAAAATGTCATATGATACATTTGATGTGGTTAAGCTCAATTTGTTTCATAACTACGCGGTTAAGTTATCATAAACAACTAATTAACATCATATTCATAGATAAATATTATTTCTAAATCAAAATGAAACATTATACTTTTTTTATTTTATTTTTTTTATATAAAAACAAAAACACAACAACAACAACAACAACAGCTTACCCACCATACTCACAGTGATACAGTTTCTTTCACACACTACAATAGAAACCTATCTTTCATATAGCGTGTTAAGAAGAATTTGTTAGTTTCTTTCAACAAAAAAAATAAGAGTTGTTAGAAATAAGGGTGTTTTAGTATTTTTAAAAGAGTAATGCTATTTCACACACATTTCAACGCACGACAATACACGATTCACGTGCTTAGTGTAAAAGTCACGCACACTCCTTTTTATTCTTAATGATTTTGTATAAAATAAAAAAAGCAACTCAAATCACTCCCACGTTTACAGCGCCAAATGCAATTTAACCGCCACTAATTGATTGATCTCACAACCAATTCTACAGACCTTTGTCGTTTCGTCGCCGTTGTTGTTTGTTCTACCATCGCCGCTGTTGTATTCACCGCCACGGTTCTCGCCGCACAACTGTAACTGCATATCGTCGCTGCATCTCCATCCTCAAACATCACTTTACTTTGATTCCCCTGTTTCAACATTCAATTCCACAAGCCAATTCCAAAAGCAAGTAAGAATAATTTGGTTTTTTATTGTTTTTATCTAGTTAGATATTTAGAAATCATGTTATATCCACTTGTTAATTTAGTTGATTAATTTAAGTTTGTGTTTTGTAAAATTTTCTGCATTAGTGGAAACGGGATCTACTTCTTCTGTCCAAGAGGAGGTTGATCACATAAATGAAAACAATGATGAAAATTTAGAAGCAAATATTATTCAAGCAGGTGAGGAACCTAGGATTGGGATGACATTTAGTTCTGAAGAAGAAGTTACCAAATATTACAAGAGCTATGCTAGATGTATGGGTTTTGGAACTGTTAAAATCAATTCAAAAAATGCAAAGGATGGAAAAAAAATACTTTACTCTTGGATGTACTCGTGCAAGAAGCTATGTGAGTAACTCAAAGAACCTTTTGAAACCAAATCCTACCATAAGAGCACAGTGTATGGCTAGAGTAAATATGTCTATGTCTTTAGATGGAAAAATTACAATTACAAAAGTTGCTCTTGAGCATAATCATGGATTAAGCCCAACAAAATCTAGATATTTTAGATGCAATAAGAATTTGGACCCTCATACAAAAAGGAGGTTAGATATTAATGATCAAGCTGGTATTAATGTAAGCAGAAATTTCCGATCTATGGTTGTTGAAGCAAATGGATATGATAATCTTACATTTGGAGAAAAAGATTGTAGAAATTACATTGACAAAGCAAGACGGCTTCGACTTGGGATAGGAGATGCTGAAGCTATTCAAAACTATTTTGTCAGAATGCAAAAGAAAAATAGTCAATTTTATTATGTGATGGATGTGGATGACAAAAGTCGTTTGCGAAATGTATTCTGGGTAGATGCGAGATGTAGGGCAGCTTATGAGTATTTTGGTGAAGTCATAACTTTTGATACCACTTATTTAACAAATAAATATGACATGCCTTTTGCCCCTTTTGTTGGAGTCAATCATCACGGTCAATCAGTTTTGTTAGGTTGTGCCCTATTGTCGAATGAGGATACGGAAACCTTTTCTTGGCTGTTCAAAACATGGTTAGAATGCATGCATGGACGTGCACCAAATGCCATAATTACTGACCAAGATAAAGCAATGAAGAAGGCAATTGAGGTCGTCTTTCCAAAAGCTCGCCATCGATGGTGTTTGTGGCATTTAATGAAAAAGGTTCCGGAAAAGTTGGGTAGTCATTCTCATTATGAGTCTATCAAATTACTTTTGCATGATGCTGTGTATGATTCTTCAAGCATATCTGATTTGATGGAGAAGTGGAAAAAAATGATTGAATGTTACGAACTGCATGATAATGAATGGTTGAAAGGGCTATTTGAGGAGAGATATCGTTGGGTTCCTGTGTATGTTAAAGACACATTTTGGGCTGGAATGTCAACTACGCAACGAAGTGAAAGTATGAATTTATTCTTTGATGGGTATGTGAGCTCAAAGACAACATTGAAGCAATTTGTTGAACAATATGACAATGCGTTGAAAGATAAAATTGAAAAGGAAAGCATGGCTGATTTTGTTTCATTTAATACAACAATTGCTTGTATTAGTCTTTTTGGCTTTGAGTCTCAATTCCAAAAAGCATTTACCAATGCAAAATTCAAAGAATTTCAAATTGAAATTGCTTCTATGATGTACTGTAATGCTTTCTTAGAGGGAATGGAGAATTTGAATTCAACATTTTGTGTTATAGAAAGTAAAAAGGTATATGATAGATTTAAAGACACAAGGATCAGGGTAATCTTCAATGAGAAAGACTTCGAAATACAATGTGCCTGCTGCTTATTTGAGTTTAAAGGCATTTTATGCAGACATATCCTTTGTGTTCTTCAGCTCACAGGTAAAACTGAGTCAGTGCCGTCTTGTTATATTTTGTCAAGGTGGAGGAAGGATATTAAGCGGAGACACACGCTTATTAAATGTGGGTTTGATCATTTAGCCGGAAATGTTGAATTGCAACTAGTTGGTAAGGCATGTGATGCCTTTTACGAAGTTGTTTCTGTGGGGATACATACTGAAGATGATTTATTGAAAGTGATGAATCGGATCAACGAATTGAAAATTGAATTAAACTGTGAAGGAAGTTCTTCTGTCATTATAGAAGAAGACAGTTTAGTTCAAAATCAGATGGCTAAAATTCTTGATCCTGCAACAACTCGAAGTAAAGGACGTCCTCCCTCAAAAAGGAAAGCTTATAAAGTTGATCAAATTGTGCAGAAGAAAGTTTTAAGAAAGAAAACTCAAAATAGAAACAAAAAGAGTAACAGTTATCTTAGCCAAGAAGAGGTGACCTTGAAATTTTTCAAGTTTATTTTCTCTAGTTAAATGTAATAGCATGTATGTCTAATTTTATATTTTTGGTGGCAGGGTCTGTGTCTATCTAGACTTCAAGAAACTGAAAAAGCTGAGTTTTCTACATCTCAAATCATTGATGGGATTGGCACACAACAGAGAATTCAAGCAAATTTAGCTCCCTTCAATCCAAATCAAAAATATTTTGTTGAAGTAAATCAGGTCCAAATAAATTCAAGCACTCTTTACTTTTGTTTGAACATTTATATTCATATTATGGAAGTATCTGATTCAATATAACTGTTTAACAGGTCCCATATTATTCTCAAAGCATAAATCATAATATTACATGTTCAGAACTTTTAGAGGTATTGGTTCCTTCTTTTCTTTCTGTTAGTGATCTTGTCAAGTTTTAATATAAATCAGCAATTCTTACATTTATGTGTTTTTTGTAGGCACAACACCATATGGTTGATAAACCATCAGAATGAGGACATGAATGAACCACTTCTTTGGGAGATGAGAGTTGAAGATGATTGTTGCAGACTTGCAGAAACTATTTAAATTTATATTGTGTTAACTGATTAAGACACTACATTTTACATGTTAGGATGGCAATTGGAATCTACAGCTTGTACTGTTATTGAATGTAGTAGCAACTATTTAGCTTTATTTTATGTTAGAATTATAATATTTTGATTTGGATGATTTTTATGTTATTGGTGTTGAAACAATTTAGCTTCAGTCTCACTTTTGTTCTTTGCACATTTTGGAGGTTTATATTTATGTCTCTTTGAGTGGACATGTTTGTTACTTTGTGATGAGGCTCTTGATTGTGTTATGTGCTAGCTTCCTAGAGTGGTGTTATGTATTTGTTATATACTTTAGCAGTACAGAAACATGTCTTGCAATTTAGAGATCATGACACCTTTTTGATAACGGAGGGATCCAAGTGTTGTGACTATGCCAAAAACAAGTCCTGTGTGACTGTCAAAAATAAGTTCTCTGCTTTTTTTCCTTTTTTTTCATTCTATACCTTTGTTCTCTGATTAAGTAGCAGCCATTTACAATCCATCAAACTGAACCCATCATTCAGATTTTGGTGACTTAAATAATAGTACTTAATTCATAGTATTGGTTTGTGTACCATTATAATTTGATACGGCCACTCACATGAGTCTATTAACAATATGCCTTTACATTAACATTAACAATATGCTATAAGAACAATATGCCTATACATTTTTTTTTAAACAGCAAAATTTTATTCTCGTCGAGATTGTGCGAGACGCACAAAAGCTCGCGGCCAAAACAGAAATACAAAAATGTGCGCCAAACTGGTACAGCCAAAACAACAGAAAAACACCCAGCCACACCACGCAGGGAGGGAAAAACCAGACCCAAAAACCCCCCCAACAGCTGAAAAACCAGACGCACACAGCAGGCCAGAACACAGCTGCACACCCCAGGACCAGCAACAACACACGGCAGCCGGACAACAATGAGGCTGTCATATACTCATAGCCAAAACAGCAAAACAGCAGCATACAAAAGAATACACACCACCCACTTAACAGCCTTTAATAAAGCACCATTACCGCACCAACATTATATGGAGTTTTTATACAAATATGCCGTTACATCAATAGGCGTTTACAAAAGCAATACACAAACATGCCAGAGTCATCCACATGCCCTCCATTTTTTATCCCTATTTGACTAGTTTGTTTGCATTGGAATTCGCCTCTCTAAATACATGAGCAAAAGACACCACTTGGTAAATACCTATTTGGCACAAAATGAACAAGCCTGTAACAATTGCCATTAGTTTCTAGACAAATAAACAATATGTCTTTGCAAGGTTCTAATAGTAGTTCAATAACAATTCAAATGTACATTGTCAATGCACGATAATTCCAAGATAATGAAACTCAGAATTCAAATTCAGAACACCTTACCTTAAAGACATAAGCATGAGGCAGCGGGGGTGAAGGTTACCTTACCTTAAATGGTTCATTGTCAGTTTGGAACTTAATCCCTGGAATGAAGTGAATCCAAAGAGGTTAACCACTGTTAAGAAGTTAAAGCCCTCAATTAGAAATGAAGACCCCAGAAAAATAAGCTATTTCTATTTAAGTGCTTTCAACAATTAGCAATTCAGCTTAACATACACACTTGTTTTCTTTTCTTATAACTACTAATTAAAGCTGCAAGAAATGCAAACTTTTCCTTCACACATTATCAATGCAATGCTGAAAGGCTTAGGAATATGAAAGAAAATGGTAAGAATATGATAGAACAAATTAAGAAAACAGAACCTGACCTTTAACTGGTTCATGTAAGTTCCAGAAACATAGTTTCGATGACATAAAGTCCTCCATCTATAAATTTTTGAATAAGGTTTGGCCACATCTATAACCAACAACAAATTTAACACCTTTTAAAATCAACTACAATGCAAAAACTCAGAAAATACATAGAAAATCAAAGAGAGAGAAACCGATGGAGTACTAAGAAGGTAGTGAATATACAAGAAATCAATAATCAAACTTTTGTATGTAGTAATTGCAATAGAATAAAAGTGGAATTGAAGCAAACCTTAAAATTTTCCCTTCATCAATTTCATTCCTGAATTGAAAAAGATGAGTTTGGATTGAGAAAAATTATTACCCTTTTTCTTGATTTCATTTCATCTGCTGCGATCCTAAACAGTAAACACAGTGTTTGGTGGATTAAAGTTTGGATTGGGAACGTTGGAACGTTGAGCACGGTGGTTCTGAAAAAGAGAACACTGTTTTTTTCTTTCTTAAAGTTAATAAGTCAAACAATAATTCTTATTTTTTTAAGTTAAAAAAATCAAACATTATGCCGTGCACACCAGCATTCCCCTTTTTAAAAATAAGGTCCTTCAGTATTTTATATTGAAAATTTTGCTTAAACACCATAATTGACACTAACTAGAGACATTGTTGCTTGACTTCAATGATCATGGCAATATCATCAAGCGAGGAAAGAAGGGGGGTGAACATTCTTTAATTTCTTCATCCGATCAAAGGTTAGAAATGAATCTCTTTAATAATTTTGTTGGTAATGTGGAGGTTGAGGATGTAGATATTTTGGGGAGAAAGTATACTTGATATCATCCTAACGGTAGGACAATGAGTATGATTGATAGAGCGCTTATTTCAGATGATTGGAGGGATTATTGGGGGAATATTGTTCTTTGGTCTCTTCCTAGGGATGTGTCGGATCATTGTCCGATTGTGCTTAAGATTGACGGTGGTGATTGGGGTCCAAACCTTTCCGTTTTAATAATTTTTGGCTTGATAACAAAATTTTTAAGAAAGTGGTGGAGGAGGCGTGGGGTCGGAATACGGTGAGTGTGTGGGAGAGGTTTGTTCTAAAATCAAAACTAAAGGGGTTGAAGCTTGTTATAAAGGAGTGGAGTAGGCACGTATATGGAGAGGTTGATACTAAATTAGCTTTGTTGAAAGAAGAGATTAGTGAGCTTGATGAGAGGAGTGAGAGGGTTTTTTTTTTGACAAATGAAGAGGTGGAGAGGAGGAAGAGGAAATTTGATGAATGGTGGTGCTTACTTAAAAGTAAAGAATCAATGTTTTTCCAAAGGTCGAGATCTAAATGGCTCAAGGAAGAAAATGCTAATTCAAACTATTTCCATCGATGCGTTACAGTGAGAGTCTCCCATAATGAAATTTAAGCTCTTAAGGTGGCAGGTGTGTGGGTGCAAACTCCCACAGAGATTAAAAAGACGTGGTTGATTATTTCTGGAGGCATGTTTCGAGTGGAGAGTGGGAGAGGCCAAGGTTGGATGGGGTGAATTTTTCTTCTATTTATGTGGAGGGGAATGGAGTGTTGATAGCTCCGTTATCTTTGTTGGAAATAGAAAAGGTGGTCAAGGAGAGTGATGGTAATAAGAGCCTGAGACGGATGGTTTTAATTTTCTTTCTTTATGCATTTTTGGTATCTTATTAAAAAGCAGGTGAGAATTTTCTTCGATCAATTTCATGGTAATGAAGTGTTCCCTAGGTGTTTATTGTCCTATTTTGTGACGTTGATCCCAAAGGTGAAAGGTACGGTTTCTTTAAAGGAGTTTAGACCAATTTCTCTTTTGGGAAGTTGGTATAAGTTGCTATCTAAGGTGTTGGAGGCTAGGTTAGAAAAGGTCATGCACCCTATTATATCCAAATCCCAATTGGCTTTTTCGAAAGGGAGACATCTTGTGGAATGGGTTTTTTTAGCTACTGAGGTGATTGATTTGGCAAAGAAAGCGAACTGAGAATGTTTAATTTTAAAGGTAAATTTTGAAAAGGAGTATGATTCCGCGGATTGGGGCTTTTTGGAATACATGTTGCGAAGGTGTGGTTTTTGTAATAAGTGGATTGGGTGGATGGAGGCTTGTGTGTTTGGAAGGAGTATGTCTAACGGAAGTCCAACAGAGGAAATTAATATTCAAAGGGGTTTGAAACAAGGGGATCATTTGACTCCTTTTCTTTTCCTATTGATAGCGGAGGGATTTAGTGGGTTGATGATGACCTGCGGTGGACTTTGAAGGCGTTATTGCGAGGGTTTGAGATGGTCTTTGGTCTAAAAGTTAATTTTCACAAAAGTTGTTTGATTGGTATTAATGTGAAAGCGGAGTTTATGGGGATGACGAGTAATTTTTTGTATTGTAATGATGAAAAGAAAAGGGGAAAGCAAATCACCTTATCTTAACCCCCTTTGCAAGGGAAATTCATCAGTAGGACACCCATTAACCAAAACCGAGGCAGTTGCAAAACCTACACATTCTTTCATCCACTTATGCCACAGTGTTGGAAATGCCATCCTCCCCATAACATCATCCAAAAGTAGCCCCAATCAACAGTCATAAGCTTTCTCAAAATCAACTTTAAACATCAACAAGTCTTTTTCTAACTTACGAGACTCATCAACTACCGCGTCATCTATAAGAATACTGTCAAGAATTTGCCCATTCTTCACAAAACTGACTGTGTCTCAGATATAACTGTGCTCATAGCCTTCCTCAAACTATTTGCAAAAACTTTTTCTGGAATTTTATACAAGCACCCTGCTAAATCAATGGGAAAAAATTCATTCAAACTCTACGGATTGTCAACCTTTGGAATAAGAGCAATGAAGGTGCTATTAATACCTTTTGAAAGTCGACCATTACAGTGAAATTCCGAAACGAACTGCATGCTATCATCCTTCAATTTTGGCCAAAAGTCTTTCAAAAACCCCATAATGAATGTCATCCGGTCCAGGATGTTTAAAACTCTCGTAATTCCACACAGCGACCTTGACTTCATCCAAACAAAACAACACAATCAAGTTAGCACCCTCAACATAAGACATCATACAAAATATAATTTTTCCACTCCCGGACTGTGAACAACAAGCGACTTAAAATGATTTTCAGAATGCTTAAAAACCGCCTCCCGAATATCAAAGACACCCTCCACACGAGCACCATCCACCAAAATAGACGAAATAGAATTTTTACGGCGTCTACCAGACATAATTACATGATAGTATTTAGTATTGGCATCCCCTTCACGCAACCATGACATCTCCGACTGCTGCCACGAGATACTAGCAATAACCTTGGATAAAGAGTGAAGATCAGAGGACAGCCCATGTAAACCGTCGACCTCTTCCTCGGTAAGCACCTCCACCTCTCCCTTAGCCTCCAACAGCGAGATACTTTCCTTCAACGAATTGATTCTACTAGGCCAATTATAAGTGTGAGTTAGATGCCATTTTTCATTAATAAAATCGTTAAAAGGTTCTCTGTCAAGATAACAGACAACAACCCCCTCGCCCTTTTCTCCTCCATACTCGGAACGACATTAAAATCGCCTCCAGCCGTAGAAGGTGCACATATAAGGAATTCCATAACACTTACTTGGCCCCATTATCACAAGGAGTATAAATATTAAACAGATAAAATTCTTCATCAGATAAAATAAAGCGACCATGAACAATCAACCCATAATCCATGCTACATGAAGACCAAATCTCCACAACAGAAGAATCCCACATAACCAACAAACCTTTAGATGCCCCCACAAACAGCCGAAAAGACTAAGATTGTGTCAAATTCCCCCACCAACAAAAATCTAGATGCCCCCACCGTAATTTTCTCACAAGGCACTTTAAGGTCCGCTCCACTCAATGAAATAGCCACTCCCAACTCCGGCGTCTGATTATTACTTGAGTCTTTAGGTACCAAATCCACAAATACTGCACTAGCCTTCTTAACATCACAATCCACATCTTCCACCACATGCGGTAGTATATCTCTTGTAGACTCACAACCCGTAATATTCTTTTGCTTGTGGACTACTTCCTTTGAAGTTGACACGTCAATAAGTACATAATGAAATAATATTCCTTTTTCCTCCGCCGCCCAATCCTCAACCAAGTGATTAACAAATTCTATGATATGCTCACGTGTATAAGGAGCCTCATAATCAATATTATTTTTTTGGACGGGATACCTAAGAAGCATCGTCGTCCTCCAACAAACAAGCGTCCTCCCCGATAGAAAAACCTCATTCCTCAATAATTTTAAACTTCACCATCACTCCATTAACCAGTAATTTATCTGTTGTATTAATCAATTCCAAAGACGAAGGGGCTAACAAAACTCGAACATAATCAAAATGTTCCTTAGAAGTTCTACTGCATAAAAATCGTCCACAGTCAAATATGCACAACTTAAAGAAGAGTGCGTTCCAAGCATGAAGAGGAATACCATAAATACGTACCCATGCTCCACGTTCATAGACCACGGCATCCTTACCATCACACATGATTCAAAAAAAATAAATTAAAAAAATCCTTCGCCTTGGCCAACAAGCTACAAATAAATACTTTGTCAGCACCCAAAGGAATAATGTCTAAATCATCAAACCCCGCATCGAAAATACGTGTATGAATCACCGAAATAACTTCAATATTTAAAATAGTAACAACCACTCCTTGTCGTGCCCAAGATAAATCGTCAGTCGTCGATCTATAATTGTGAATCTACTTACTAACTTGCTTCCCACCATCAGTAACGACACCTTTTGGTTCAATTCCTTTATGAATCATTGTCGCATACGACTTAACCATATTCCCGCCAACAGGCTTCACCATCGCCCCCCCTCCCCCCGTGGCATAGCTACACCACCCCTATCACCACCACCACCACCACCTATCTCTGTCCCCATCCCAAGCCTCACAATCTCCCTCCCCTCTTTGAACCGTTCATCTCCATCAACCCTCTTCCAAATTGATACAATTTTTTCTCCCTCACCATCTTCTTCACAATCTCGCCCAATTTTATTCCCTCACCCATCGACCTTCCCCCCTCCTTCCTCTCAACACCCTTCACCACTCCACCCTCTCCCCTAGCAATTGATGAAGTAGTTTTGCATCAAAAACAAGATAAGTATTTGTATCGTCTCCACAGGGATTAGTGCGACATCACGGATAGTTTAATATCAATTATCATTCTAAGTTAAAAAGGGTGCAAAGATTGGTTTAATTCTAACTAAACTAAATAAATTACAAAAGTAAAATAAATATGATAAGAGATAGAGTAATTCCACTTGAGGTCAGAGACATCAACCAAGTGTAATAACTTACCATCTCTAAATCAATTAACAAGTAATAAAAATAAAAGATGAGAATAATAAGGATTTAAACTTGTTAGGAGTAGAGTTCCTTAACCAAGCGTCACACATAACCTAATGATCAATATGAATTCTAGCTTCATAACCAATATTATCACAATCATTTCTACAATATCCTTTGTGTCCAAAGTGATATCATTATTTCTAAGGTATCGTTTAAACAATTCTGTCAAGATCATTTAAAAGATAACATAATCGATCGTGTCATAAAACGATATGTATTTTTATAACCTATCTTTTAAATGTTCGTAACCAAATTATTTAAACGATCGCAAAGCCGATCGGATAACTTAATCGACCGTGTCCAGCCTGACTAAATGTCCGAAAGCATTGAGTTCTTGATTTAATGTGATTATCCAAGATTTAACAAAGGTGTCAAGTAAGACAACCAAAGATAGATTGTTATTCTAGCTCTAGATTCAAGAGTTTGTGTCCAAATCATCTTGAATCTCATTGAAAGTAGTAAGAACAAGAACAACAACAATATTGGATATAAAATATGCTAGAACCATATATAAGCTTAGATCAAAAGATTATATGTTAGCAAGTATCAAGTACCTCACATCCCAACAAAGAGTATTTAGCTACACATCATCATGGAAGCCTTGCAAGGATGAATTGAAAAGGAAGGATTCATTCTCCTAGTGATGTCTCAACAAAGGAATAAGATCCAACTTCCAAAATCACTCTCACTTTATATGATCTTGCCTTATTTCTCTCTTAGATATTACAAGTGAAAAACTAGAGAAAAACTTATGAAAAAACTAACTAAGTAACTATCTAATTTCTCTAATCTCTAATATGTTTCCTAATGAACTACTAGTATATATAATATAACAAGCCCAAAATATCTAACAAAATATCTTACATAATATCTAACAAAATATCTAATATAATATCTTACATAATATCTAACATAATATCTAATGGAATAGTGTATCTAAAAGAAAATATCTAAAAAGAGAGATAAGAATGCTAATTAAAAAGGCTGAGTTTTTGCACTCACGCTAATAGCGCAAATTACGCTATTAGCGTGGAATGGCGGTTTAAGTTTGTGGCCAATGAGATTGTGCCACGTTACCCCTTGCCTGTCTTTGCTCTAGTTGCGCCAATAGCGTAGTTTTCTGGGGAATATACGCTAATAGCGTATTCTACGCTAATAGCGTAGTTCTTCAAGCTCGCCATTGCGAGTGAATGAGCTCGCCATTGCGAGCTACTGCTTCCTGCTGGACAGCTTCTGCCAAAATAGTACTTTTTCATGATTTTGGTCTTTGATCAGTATCTTGAGGCTAATTCCTGCACAAATGGATAGAGTAATGATAAATAAAGCGTAATAAGGCATTTTAACGCTTATTTCTCGGCTTTTCCTTTAATAACTTGCAAAGCAAGTAACAAAAAGTGTTTAGAATATAACATGAATTTAACACTTTTATGACATTTATCACTCTCCCCAACTTAACTCTTTGTTTGTCCTCAAACAAAGGATTGAAAATCAAACAAGTTAATGACAAGATACAAGTACAAAAGGCTTTGAAAACTCTTTCAGATGAATGATTTAAAATGAATGCGCGGGCAAGGCTAAGTTTCCAACTAATTTAGAATTCTACTTCTAATATGAGATGAGTCCTATGTACAAAGTTCATGTCAAATAGTTCAAAACAATAAAACATTTATTTACGAACCACACCTAACACACTTCTATACAAGTAGATAAATAATTGAAATCAAAAGAATGAGGGTTATGAACACACATCCAACAATCATGCTAACATCCTGATTAAGTTATGTGTCCATCCAAATATCATTTCAAAAGGCATAAAAACATGGATCAAAAGGTCTTTGAGGGTTATAACTTGGCTTGGCTACAAAAGAAATGTCATATGTGGGGCAATTGAAATCAAAAAGCTTAACAACTAGGAACATTCCTTGTATCAACCATTAAAATTCACAATCTTCTCTACCAATCATTACAAACCCTTGGTGTTCACATGATATACACTTTGATCTTGACAACTTATTCTATTTTTGGATTTTTCTTTTTCTTTTCATGTACACATTTTCTTTGTCTTTTTGTATTTACAACAACATGTTGTCTTGATCAAAGATAAAATTACACCATTATACTTGACATAAGATTTACATCTACCTTCTCTCCCCAACTTGAATCAACAAAAACCCTATTTGAATGTTCCTTTACTTTAAGGCAAAAGGGACAATTAAACAATGAAATTTTAGGGTTCAACAATTAAAAACATATCAGAGTCTTACAGTGCGTCAAAAATGAACTGGATATTGAAAAGTTTTAGTGGCAAATTCATCAAGCATTGTGCTTATGAATTGACAGTTCATAATTGAGGACTCCGATTCATTTGGCTCAAGTGGGTTAGCAAATACTCGCTCTTCTCAAAAGGTAGGCTATTTGTGGTCAAGTATGTTTCACTCATTAACAAAAATGTGCCTTGATCACTTCCATGCCTTCACACAATTTAAAACAATTATTGGATTTAACATAAAACAACCGAGTTAAACAATGAATTCCGGTCTCCTTGCATATGTACAAACACTTGAGGTTTCCTCACTTTTAGCTAGTACTAAGTGGTTCACAAATAAACAAATTATTGCGAAGAACTAAATGATATGAAATTTACACAAAGTACCCGTTCCATATTCGAGTAAAAACCTAGAAAAACTGGAAACTTGTACCTTGGCTTTGCGCTTTTGATCACAACTATGAATCATTATCAATCATCTGAGATTTGAACTTAAAGCAAGAGTGATACAAAAGAAACTTCCACAAATAAAAATGAAGTACTAAATTAACCAAAAGTGCTAACATATTATTCAAAAGACAACTATATACAATACTAATATGAATACTAACATCACAATACTAATTAAAAACAATAGTCATCACACACCATTATCCAAAAATTGATTAAAACTGGCCAAACTGCAGCTACTCGCAGTTGCGAGCAGCTTTACTCGCAGTTGCGAACTAATGGCAGTCAAAATATGGTCAATGACCAATTGCTCGCAGTTGCGAGCTGTTTCACTCGCCATTGCGAGTTGAGACAGTTCAGAATTCTGCTCTGTTTGTTTCTGTTTTTGGACACTTTGGTGCATGCTCATGACTTCTAAACTTATTATGCATTAAAAAACAGTAAATAAACTCACAAAATTGGGTTGCCTCCCAACAAGCGCTTGTTTTACGTCGTTAGCTCGACGCCTTTTTCGTTAGGGTGGCCAAAATGAGACGGACAACACATCATCCTTTGAAACCCTACGCTTTGGGAGGAATTCCATGAACTTGAGGTACAGCTGATGCGGAGTCCATGACCTCCTTAACATTGGTTTGAACAAGGCGCAAATTTCATCTATGACCTGGTCTATTTCGGCCTTGCTCACTTTCTTCCCCTTTTGCTCAAATGATTCTTCCTTGCTAAGTAACCGCTCCTGTTTCTTTGTCACCTCTATCACTTCTCCATTATCAACAATTTTGGCCTCCTCAGCATATGACCGTTCTTGAGGAAGTTCTATTTCAAGTGGTGGTTCTATTTCTTTCCTTATATCTTCCTCAAGTTCAACAACACCTTCTCCAACAATCTCTCCGTCATGAGTGGATTGAATGTTGAATTGGTTCTCCATGATTTGTGCTTGCATCAACTCCAACTGTAATGATAAATTCTTCAATCTCTCGTTGGTATTTTGCATGTTTATCATGGATTGTTGCATGAAGATGTTCAAAGTATTTTCTATCACCGAATATCTCTCATCTTCATAAGAACATTGTTGATATTGTTGATAGGATTCATACTCGAGTGGAGTATAGAAGTTGCTATAACCATGATCAGCCATGATTTTGTCTAGGTGATGATCTGAAACGGAAACAACTAACAAGAAACTTTTCTTTGTTTATCAAAGAGGGGTTAGTGCAAA
Organism: Medicago sativa; assembly: GCF_051527215.1. Classification (NCBI taxonomy): domain Eukaryota; kingdom Viridiplantae; phylum Streptophyta; class Magnoliopsida; order Fabales; family Fabaceae; genus Medicago; species Medicago sativa. The sequence continues at coordinate 17,460,397 of NC_140752.1, read as the reverse complement.
CAACTATCAATAAAAGAAAATATTTACGAAATATGTACGAATACTTAAAACGATAAATCAATCGTTCTATCTATGATATCTAAACACCAATCCCCGGCAACGGCGCCATTTTGATGAAGTAGTTTTGCATCAAAAACAAGATAAGTATTTGTATCGTCTCCACAGGGATTAGTGCGACATCACGGATAGTTTAATATCAATTATCATTCTAAGTTAAAAAGGGTGCAAAGATTGGTTTAATTCTAACTAAACTAAATAAATTACAAAAGTAAAATAAATATGATAAGAGATAGAGTAATTCCACTTGAGGTCAGAGACATCAACCAAGTGTAATAACTTACCATCTCTAAATCAATTAACAAGTAATAAAAATAAAAGATGAGAATAATAAGGATTTAAACTTGTTAGGAGTAGAGTTCCTTAACCAAGCGTCACACATAACCTAATGATCAATATGAATTCTAGCTTCATAACCAATATTATCACAATCATTTCTACAATATCCTTTGTGTCCAAAGTGATATCATTATTTCTAAGGTATCGTTTAAACAATTCTGTCAAGATCATTTAAAAGATAACATAATCGATCGTGTCATAAAACGATATGTATTTTTATAACCTATCTTTTAAATGTTCGTAACCAAATTATTTAAACGATCGCAAAGCCGATCGGATAACTTAATCGACCGTGTCCAGCCTGACTAAATGTCCGAAAGCATTGAGTTCTTGATTTAATGTGATTATCCAAGATTTAACAAAGGTGTCAAGTAAGACAACCAAAGATAGATTGTTATTCTAGCTCTAGATTCAAGAGTTTGTGTCCAAATCATCTTGAATCTCATTGAAAGTAGTAAGAACAAGAACAACAACAATATTGGATATAAAATATGCTAGAACCATATATAAGCTTAGATCAAAAGATTATATGTTAGCAAGTATCAAGTACCTCACATCCCAACAAAGAGTATTTAGCTACACATCATCATGGAAGCCTTGCAAGGATGAATTGAAAAGGAAGGATTCATTCTCCTAGTGATGTCTCAACAAAGGAATAAGATCCAACTTCCAAAATCACTCTCACTTTATATGATCTTGCCTTATTTCTCTCTTAGATATTACAAGTGAAAAACTAGAGAAAAACTTATGAAAAAACTAACTAAGTAACTATCTAATTTCTCTAATCTCTAATATGTTTCCTAATGAACTACTAGTATATATAATATAACAAGCCCAAAATATCTAACAAAATATCTTACATAATATCTAACAAAATATCTAATATAATATCTTACATAATATCTAACATAATATCTAATGGAATAGTGTATCTAAAAGAAAATATCTAAAAAGAGAGATAAGAATGCTAATTAAAAAGGCTGAGTTTTTGCACTCACGCTAATAGCGCAAATTACGCTATTAGCGTGGAATGGCGGTTTAAGTTTGTGGCCAATGAGATTGTGCCACGTTACCCCTTGCCTGTCTTTGCTCTAGTTGCGCCAATAGCGTAGTTTTCTGGGGAATATACGCTAATAGCGTATTCTACGCTAATAGCGTAGTTCTTCAAGCTCGCCATTGCGAGTGAATGAGCTCGCCATTGCGAGCTACTGCTTCCTGCTGGACAGCTTCTGCCAAAATAGTACTTTTTCATGATTTTGGTCTTTGATCAGTATCTTGAGGCTAATTCCTGCACAAATGGATAGAGTAATGATAAATAAAGCGTAATAAGGCATTTTAACGCTTATTTCTCGGCTTTTCCTTTAATAACTTGCAAAGCAAGTAACAAAAAGTGTTTAGAATATAACATGAATTTAACACTTTTATGACATTTATCAGCAATCTCCTTCACACTCACACCCACGACACCTATTGCGGGACAATTAAAGCGAGCAACCTTCGCCCACACACGAACCTGGCCAAACACCACATTATCCAGAGCTTTCAACATTTTTTCTTCGTCCTTAACGTGAACATGTATGACAAAACCATAAACCTGCCCATGTACGTTGTGTTTTCTTCACAAAAACAGATTATCTAGTATTCCACGAACCTCAAATCCTTTTTTAATAGAAATATGGAATCATGTCCAACACATTTGTGAAATAGAATGTTACAAACCGTCGCATATTAGGAGCTTTATTCACATCACTGCCTGTTACTGAAAGTGACTGCAACTTCGACCTTCCTGCAGCAGCATCGTGCGCGCCTTCGTGTTTTGCACTTCTCGCATGCGCATCAGAATTGTGTGCAGCATGGTTATCATTGCCATGCCACAACTGCACCTTTTTGTTCCCCGTAGCAGCAGTTGTGTTGGAACAAAATGTGTTTAACAATGAACCTTAAAGAGTTTTGATGATAACAAGGTATTAAAAAATTGTAAATTGGACTAGCTAATATTTGTTCAAGTGTACAAGACCATAATTATAAAGTTACATCATCATTGGTTCTGAATGAGCAATTAAAGAGCAAAGGAAACAACAAAAATTTGAAGCTTGGACGCTCCTGAAGGCAACTTGTTACTGAAGAGAAAAAGCGCTCCTGAAGTTTAGTCGCTTCTGAAGTAAGAATAGTGCTCCTGAAGTTAAGACGCTTCTGAAGTTGGAATAGTGCTCCTGAAGACAAGCAGTCCAGAAGTCATATCATCAGAAGCTGCATCATCAGAAGCTGCAGAAGTCATATCATCAGAAGCTGCATCACCAGAAGTTGCCTCATCAGAAGCTATTTCACCAGAAGCTGAATCTCAACTGGATTTGCAAAGAATCAAGAATTGAAGAATTATCAATGCAAAAGCTGTCTATTGGATTCGAAAACACAAACAAAGGATTAGTGGAATTTTGCAACGGTCATTTCAAAGGTGTTTGAAGGCTTGTGCTTGCAATTTGGACGAAAGCGTTGACATTGTACTTTGTACGAATTGTACAACCACGTTCTCTACTACTCTGTTTTGTGTCCACACTACAGGACAAGAAAACAGCTCCAGAATACGGTTTCGCCTGCATAGATGTTCCTTTGGATAAGGAATGGATTTCAAATTTGTTATTCATAGGACAACAACCAAATCAGGCAAAAGATCATTGGTGAAAGATCAAGCTTCAACAACGACTCTTTGGTGTGCTGGCAATTTCACAACGTCTTTTTCACACCTCTATATAAAGGAGTGAAGACCTAGAGAATTGGTAATGCAAGAACGCTGAACGAAAGACTCACAAGATTCTCACAAGTACCAAACCTCTGCTGAAATTGTTCTGCATTCACTTAGAATTTCTGTGTCTTATATTCATATCTTAGAAATTCTTAAGTCCATTGAGTCTGTATCTGATTTGTATTGTGAGCACCTCTGATTGTATATCAAGTGTTCAACCTTAAACAATTTTCTGTGTAATTTTGTTTAGTTAGGAAGTCTCTTGCAATTGTGCTTGAGCAGGAAGTCTCTTGATTGTGTTCTTGAGCAAAGGAAGTCTCTTGCTTGTGTGCTTGAGCAAAGGAAGTCTCTTGCTTGTGTGCTTGAGCATTTGTAATCAGATATTACTCATAGTGAAATCTCCTTGGAAGTGCAAGGGGGACTGGACTACTTCCGGATTGTGGAAGGAACCAGTATAATTGCTTTGTGTCGTTCTTCTTCTCTCTCTCTCTGTTTATTCCGCTGCATTTAGATTCTGTTTATCACTTCAGAAGTTGTCTCACTTAGCTTCTGATCAGTGTATTCAGTTGTTTAGGAGAAACGAAGAATTTTTCAAAACACAATTCAACCCCCTTCTTGTGTTTTTCTCACCTTCAATTGGTATCAGAGCCTTGGTCTGTTGTGTAACACTTAACCGTGCAACAGTCAAAGATCTGAGAAAAACATGACTACTCTTCCTCCTAATGGTTCTGGTTCTAGTGATACTAGCTATAAAAATGTCTCACATGATTATAGTGATAGTAAGAAAACCAGTGTTGGAAAAGTTCCAAAGTTCAATGGAGATGCTGAAGAGTTCTCTTGGTGGAAGACCAATTTTTACAGTTACATCATGAGCCTAGATGAAGAATTATGAGATATTCTGGAAGATGGTGTTGGTGATTTAGTCCTTGATGAAGAAGGAGCTGCTGTGGATAGAAAGAAACATACTCCAGAACTGAGGAAACTCTACAAGAAGCATCATATTATCAGAGGAGCTCTTGTCACTGCCATACCCAAAGCAGAGTACATGAAGATGAGTGACAAATCCACTGCTAAAGCTATGTTTGCTTCTCTCTGTTCAAATTATGAAGGGAGCAAGAAGGTCAAAGAAGCAAAGGCTCTTCTGCTTGTACATCAGTATGAGCTATTCAAGATGAAGGATGATGAAACTATTGAGGAGATGTACTCAAGGTTTCAAACCTTAGTTTCTGGGCTACAGATTCTAAAGAAGAGCTATGTTGCTTCTGATCATGTAAGCAAGATTCTCAGAAGCTTACCTGCCAGATGGAGACCCAAGGTGACTGCCATTGAGAAAGCTAAAGATTTAAACACTTTAAGTGTCGAAGATCTTGTTAGTTCTCTCAAAGTTCATGAGTTAAGTCTTAATGAACATGAGTCTACTAAGAAGAGTAAATCAATAGCTCTTCCATCCAAAGGCAAGTCATCAAAGGCTCTCAAAGTGGTTGAATCTGAAGAGGAAGAACAGTCAAGTTCAGATTCTGAACCAGATGCTGCTGAAATGGCCATGCTCTCAAACAGACTTCAATATCTGGCCAAGAAGAACAGAAAGTTTCTCGCCAAAAGGGGTAACTCCAGAAGCTCAAGGAAAGAAGATCAGAAGGGATGCTTCAACTGTAAGAAGCCGGGTCACTTCATTGCTGAATGCCCTGATCTTCAAAGAGAAAAGTCAAAGGACAAGTCAAAGAGGTCTACATTCAAACCAAGCAAATTCAAGAAGCAGATTAAGCAGAGTTTAATGGCAACCTGGGATGATTTGGGTAGTGAATCTGGTTCTGATAAAGAGGAAGCTGATGAAGATGCAAAGGTAGCTGTTGGGTTGGTAGCAACAGCAACTTCAGAAGCTGGATCAGATTCAGACTCAGAAGATGAAAACGAGGTATGTCTAAGAGCAGTGCCAAAACAAAGATCATGGTACCTAGACAGCGGTTGCTCAAGATACATGACAGGAGACAAGTCCATGTTCCTCAGCCTAACAATGAAAGAGGGAGGAAATGTGAAATTTGGAGGCAACCAGTCAGGCAAGATCATAGGTACAGGAACTATTGGTAATTCCTCTACCTCAATTAATAATGTATGGTTGGTAGATGGTCTTGAACATAACCTTTTGAGCATTAGTCAATTTTGTGATAATGGTTATGATGTGTGTAACACCCCGTTTTCCCAACGTAAAAATTTCATAATTAAAAATCAGAGTAATTCAACTTTAAACGGAATGCTACACTTCTTAAAAATTCATAAACTGAATAAATAACAATTTATTCTTCAAAATCATTTAACATAAGTAATTCAAAACTTCGCAGCGGAACTAGTTCATTCATCATAAAAAGTCTTTGGGACACAGGCCTCATTAGAAAATCTCATAAGTCTTAGTTCAATATTTATTCATAAAAGTTCATAAACAATACGTAAGGAATAGAAGTAAAGTCAAGTCCCATCCCGTTACGTATCAGAGCACCTAGACACACATGTGAGGAGTCCACTCACGACGCCTCTAATCTTGATTACCTGCAAGTTACCCATACGAAGAGCAACATTTCCAAGCAGAGGGGTGAGATTTCTCAAAACAAAAATATTAAACATATAAATCATATAAAGTACATTCAACAACTTAAACATCTTATAACTCATTAATCATATCTAACAACTTAAACTTCCTTAACTAGTATCATTATTCTTCCTATATTAGTCAAATACTTCGTATCATATCATCATATAAATATCATCACATATCTACTAATATTTGTCATAAGCATTATCATATATCCTTTTAATCATAGCATCTTAATCATAGACATAAACATCATCATATAACTTCAAGTACTAATTATAACCATAATCATCAAATCATAATCATCAACTCATAAACAAACATCATCATCAAAACAATCATGAACATCAACAACAATAATCATTTAGCAACTTATAACCATCATAACAGCTTCTTAATCAAACTCATAATCAACTTCATAATCATAGTCATAAACAACTTCATGATCGACTCGACTCTTGACTTGACAATGCGACTTAACTCGACTATGCAACTCTTATCATCGTAAATCATCTTGAATCATCATGAAAATGCAAATGCATGTGGTACCATTTTAGGGCATAAGCCCTCATCGTCGTGGTTGAGCATAAGCTCCATCGTCGTGGTTGAGCAAAAGCTCCATCGTCGTGGTTGAGCAAAAGCTCCAGGGCATGAGCCCTCATCTTTAAATGAGTATGCATGGACTCAACATCTTACGTCTTATAAACTTCATGAACATCTATGACATCTTAACAACTTGACGACTTCATAACGACTCGACGACTTAACAACTTCATATCATCTTAACGTCTTAACATCTTAACATCTTAGCATCATGAAAACATATGGATCACATAAATAATTCATGTCATATCATAATATAACAATATCAAATGATAATAAACAACATCTTAAAACATCATATTCATCAATCATAAACAACATCATATAACATCATATTTAAACATCAACAATAATTCACTATGTATCTTTGTAAAAACATAATAAATTATCCGCAACATATTTTCATGTCAAACCAAAGCTATTGGAAAGGTATCACAAATATCAACAACTTTCATGTTTACAACAAAGATCAATTCAAAACTGAAACGTATGAACAAAATGCAAAAACATGAAACAGAGAATGATGTCACCGTACAATTTTGCTAAGACCTCCCTGTAGTATTTTCATCATAACTCACAGACCAAACATCATTTTCATGTCAAACCAAAGCCACTAGAAAGCTAACAAAATTATCTAAAACTTTCATGTTTACGCCTAAGACCAATTCTATACCGATCAATACCAGTTTTCATTTTAAATTCAGAAAAGTTGTGCTGAAAGTCCATAAAAATTCACTGTGACCTACGTGCAGTAATTTGACCATAACTCAAGTTCTATATATTGTTTTGACGTGAGACCAGCGGCATTAGAAAGCTAACATCCATACCTACAACTTTCGTGTTTACACCTAAGGCCAATTCGGCACCGATCAATTCCAGTTTTAATATCAAAATTCGGGCAGAATGCAGATTTTCTCTAAGTTTCACCTAATCTCATGGTTCTAACCTCAAAACTACTTCCAATAATCATTCTATGGATTATCTAAGGCCTGTACACAATTTCTACATCAATTCAACAAGTTTTCATCATCTAATCATCAAATCTCTCTCAAAACCCTAATTCTCAAATTCTCACAAACTCTCCCCAACTTGTTAGATGTAATCTAATGATTTAACAACTTAATATTAATGCAAGATAGTCTCACCCTCACCTTAGATTAATTCCTGAATCAGCATCAGCGTTCTTCTTTCCTCTTCTCTTCTCTTCTCTTCTTTCTTGTTCTCCTCTTTTCCAAAAAGCGGTTTAAGGTAAACTCTTTCCAACCTAAGCTTCTCTATTTATAATACTAAAATATTCTTCCCAAATCTATTTAGGCCCAACAACTTATTTTTCTTTCTATTCTAACCCCCAATTCCACTCACACTAATAATCCTCATAATCTTATTTATTTCTAAATTAAATATATCTCTCACAAATAACAAATATATTTCTACACCAAATAACAAATATATTTCTAACAAATAACAAATATATTTCTACACCAAATAACAAATATATCTCTAAAAAATAACAAATATATTTATATACCAAATAACAAATATATCTCTAACAAATAACAAATATATTTATACACCAAATAACAAATATATCTCTAACAAATAACAAATATATATTATTCTAGTAGATACCAACATATAACATAACAAAATATCACTCATCAAAATAAATCGACTAAATCATAAAAAGACAACTACCTCCAAATCTACTTACTCTAATAATTCTCATATTCTAATAAATAATAGAATAATTTCACATAATAAAATACTAACACCTCATATAAATAAATAAACCACATAAATAGACTCTAACTTAATATAAATAATTAAATAAAAAGGAGGGCGTTACAATGTGCTTTTTGAAAAACCCAACTGTACGGTAATCAACAAGGAAGACAAATCCATTGTGTTCAAGGGAAAGAGAGTTGACAATGTCTATAAAATCAATTTTTCTGAACTGGCTGATCAGAAGGTGATTTGCCTACTATCAGTGAATGATAAGAAATGGATGTGGCACAGAAGGTTGGGACATGCTAACTGGAGGTTAATCTCTAAGCTTAGTAAGTTACAACTTGTGAAAGGGCTACCAGACATTGACTATCATTCAGATGCACTCTGTGGTGCATGTCAGAGAGGGAAAATTGTGAAATCATCTTTTAAAACCAAAGACATTGTTTCAACCTCAAGACCTTTAGAATTACTCCATATTGATTTATTTGGACCAGTGAGTACTGCATCCTTATATGGAAGTAGATATGGATTAGTCATTGTTGATGATTACAGCAGATGGACTTGGGTGAAATTCATAAAGAGTAAAGATGTTGCGTGTGATGTATTCAGTAGCTTCTGCACTCAAATTCAATCTGAAAAAGAATCAAAAATTTTGAAAATCAGAAGTGATCATGGTGGAGAATTTGAAAATGAGCCATTTGAAGCTTTTTGTGAAAAACATGGAATTTTCCATGAATTCTCTTCTCCTAGAACACCACAACAAAATGGGGTTGTAGAGAGAAAGAATAGAACTTTACAAGAAATGGCCAGAACCATGATTCACGAAAACAATTTACCAAAACATTTTTGGGCAGAAGCAGTGAATACAGCATGCTATGTTCAAAACAGGATCTATATTAGACCTATTTTGGAGAAAACAGCATATGAACTCTTTAAAGGAAGAAAACCCAATATCTCTTACTTTCATCAATTTGGATGTACGTGTTACATTCTTAATAACAAGCTCTACCTAAAGAAATTTGATGCCAAGGCCCAAAGATGAATCTTTTTAGGTTACTCTGAAAGGTCAAAGGCATACAGAGTGTATAATTCAGAAACACTCTGTGTTGAAGAATCTATGCACGTTAAATTTGATGACAAGGAGCTTGAAGATAAAACTTCAAAGCAAGGTGAAAGTTCTGCAGAGATACAGGTTCCTGAAGCTACTCCAGAACCTGATCAGATAGCTGAATCTGAAGAAAGTCCAGAAGCTGAACCCACATCAGAAGCGCAAGATGAAACTGCTTCTGATGAAGCACAAGATGGCTCACATCAAGCAGATCCTCCCAGAAACACATTCAAACACAAGTCTTCACATCCTGAGGAGCTAATCATTGGAAACAAAGATAGTCCAAGAAGAACAAGATCACATTTCAGACAAGAAGAGTCAATGATTGGACTAATCTCAATGATTGAACCTACAACAGTTGATGAAGCACTTTCAGATGATGGATGGATCCTAGCTATGCAAGAAGAGTTGAATCAATTTCAAAGAAATGATGTGTGGGATCTGGTACCCAAACCTCAGCACAAGAACATTATTGGAACAAAATGGGTATTCAGAAACAAGCTGAATGAGCAAGGTGAAGTAACAAGAAACAAAGCCAGGCTTGTTGCACAAGGTTATAGTCAACAAGAAGGCATTGATTACACTAAAACGTTTGCTCCAGTTGCAAGATTGGAAGCAATCAGGTTACTTCTTTCCTATGCAGTTAATCATGGCATAATATTATATCAGATGGATGTCAAGAGTGCATTTCTCAATGGTGTCATAGAAGAAGAAGTGTATGTCAAGCAACCTCCTGGATTTGAGGATATTAAATATCCTGACCATGTTTTTAAACTAAAGAAATCACTATATGGCTTGAAACAAGCTCCCAGAGCTTGGTATAATATACTAAGTAATTTCTTAATCAAAAATGACTTTAAAAGAGGACAGGTTGATACTACACTCTTCAGAAGGACCCTTGGGAAAGATATTCTTGTTGTGCAAATATATGTTGATGATATAATATTTGGTTCTACTAATGCATCTCTTTGCAAGGAATTTTCTGAGTTAATGCAGGATGAATTTGAAATGAGCATGATGGGAGAGCTGAAGTTCTTCCTTGGCATTCAAATCAATCAATGCAAAGATGGAGTCTATGTTCATCAATCAAAGTACACAAAGGAGCTTCTGAAGAAGTTCAAACTTGAAGATTGTAAAGTGATGAACACTCCAATGCACCCTACGTGCAACTTAAGCAAAGAAGATGAAGGAGCTAAAGTAGATCAGAAGCTGTATAGAGGTATGATTGGTTCTTTGTTATACCTCACTGCATCTAGGCCAAATATTTTATACAGTGTATGCTTGTGTGCAAGATTCCAATCAGATCCTAGAGAATCTCATATGACTGCTGTCAAGAGAATCTTCAGGTATTTGAAGGGAACAACTAATCTTGGACTCCTTTATAGGAAATCCTTAGATTATAAGCTAATTGGATTCTGTGATGCTGATTATGCTAGTGATAGGATTGAAAGAAAGTCAACCAGTGGCAACTGTCAATTTCTGGGTGATAATCTTATATCCTGGGCTAGCAAAAGACAAACAACTATTGCTATGTCTACAGTAGAAGCAGAATACATTTCAGCTGCAAGTTGTTGTACACAACTACTTTGGATGAAACATCAGTTGGAAGATTATCAGATAACTACTAACAGTATTCCCATTTATTGTGATAATACTGCTGCTATTTGTTTGTCTAAAAATCCAATTTTGCATTCAAGAGCGAAGCACATTGAAATCAAACACCATTTTATCAGAGATTATGTTCAAAAAGGAATTTTAGATATACAATTCATTGATACTGAAAATCAATGGGCTGATATATTTACTAAGCCTTTAACTGTTGAAAGATTTAATCTTATAAAGAAAAATTTGAACATGCACTTTGTATCTGATTAAATGCTTGCTTGCTCCTGAATAGGATTTTAGGTTCTGAAGTTAGTTCAGAAGCGGTAGTCCATCAGAAGCTCTTTATTGAGGTTCTGAGGAAAACTCGCTTCTGATGATGATGTCAGCATCTGAAGTCCAGAAGCTGGATTTATTGCTTCTGAATAGTTGAATTAGTGGAAACGTTGGAAGTTACCTTTTAAAAAGTAACTTCTGGCCCACTAACTTGGTAGTTACTCTGTGAACTTCTTACGTGGCCTGTATGTGTTGGTGTATAACTAAAAGGGCAATGATGATTTAATAGCTTTGAAAGTACTTTTCACGCGCCCCCAATTTTGTCATTAATGTTATGTTTGTTTGTCTCTTTTGAATTGCAATCGTTTTACTTTTAACACTTTGACAATTCACACACTACTCACTCACAACAAACACATTTGCTCTCAAACCTCTTGCGAAGTAAGCGCATTCTCTCAACCTTAGAACCCTAAAATCTTCATCTTCTTCAAATCTTCGTCAATCATCAAATGGCATCATCAAGCTCAAAAGTTTCAGAATCTACATCAAACATGCAAAGAGTACCAGAATCTGAGTCCATCTACAAAGAAAAGACCATGGATATTCCATGGGAATCCTTAATAGTTCAAGTTGAATCGCCAGTAGACTTCACTTCACTCAAGAAGTACGAAGTGAACATGGAAGGCTATGTAGAAACTCAGAAACTGTCTGGTTACTTCAACATGCTAAATGGGCCAACATATGTGAACTTGGTCAAAGATTTCTGGTTAAGGGCTGAAATCTTCAATGGAAAGCCTGTGAAGGCAGCAGATAAACCAGCTGGGTCGAAGAAAGGAAAGAAGGAGATTGATTTGAATCCCACTTCCTTCAGTAGCCTTGAAATAAGGTCTGAAGTGATGGGTATTCCCGTAGTCATCACAGAGGAGATAGTTGCTAAAGCTTGTAGAATGGATGCAGAAGGAAGGTTTCAAGAAATTGTTAAGAAGGATGATGTCCTGCTGCAAAACTACTACAACACTCTTCTGGGTGGAAACAAAGATGCTAAGCCTTCTGAAATGGAGATTCACAACAGGATGTTGGTGAAATTCAGTAACGATTGCTTCTTTCAAAGAGCAGGTGGGTCTGATCAACCCGACAACCAACAGAAGCTAGCAATCTATTTCATGACCAATCTGGAAAAGATAAACTTTCCAAGATATGTATTGGATCATCTCTGCTGGGCTATTAATGAAAGCACAGTCAAAGGAAGGAAACAAGTGCCCTGTGGAAGATTGCTCTCTGAGATCTTTTATCAAGGGAAGGTGCTGGATTTATTGAGAAGAACAAAGGATGCTTCTGATAAATGCTTCGAAGTTTCTACTGCAGAGAAGACTATCAGTAGCAAGACTTTGCATTCAATGCACTTTTTCAAGACAGCTCCTAAAGATGAGAAGTGGTTGGAGATGACCACAGAAGAATCTGAGACTATCAGGGACTTTCCTTCCTTAGTTAAGGAAAGTAATCCTGAACACTTAGCTAGATTAATAGCTGAGTACATCTTGGAGGTTGATGCAAGTTCTCAGGAGGAAGCTGCTCTTGCTAAAAGGAAAGGCAAGAAGGCCAAAGCAGTTACTGTGTCAGAAGCTGTTGTTTCTGAGGCACCTAAAGGGAAGAGAGCCAGAATTAGTTCTGAATCTGATGCTGCTCCTACTAAAGGAAAGAAGGCCAGAACCAGTACTGAGTCAGAAGCTGCTATTGCTAAAACTGATAAGCAAAAAGTTGCTAAGTCTGAAGCTAAACCTGTTTCTATCAAGGATAAAGGAAAGATGCAGAAGGTTGGTGCTGCTTCTATTCCTCAGAAAAAAAGAAAAGGTAAGGCAGATTTGGTAATCTCTCAAGAGCAGCTGGAGTAAGCTCTTGAAGAAATGGAGAAAGAAGAGGCTGATCCCAAGCTGAAGAAGAAGAAGGCTCCCCTGCAACTTGTGAGTCCTATGGTTGAGATGACTCCAAGAATGAAAAGAATGGCAGATGAACGTGCTTCTGATCTTATATCAGACAGAAAGGATCAAAAAGCACAATACATTCATCAAAGAGATGAAAAGCTCAAGGCTTTGGGATTGGAAGACTGTGATAGGTTCTACAAAGATAAATTGGCTGAAGTAAGAGCCATTGCTGGTAAGCCTACTGAAGACAATGAGGAAGACGATATGATGCTCATTTTTGAAAATGCTCCAGAAGAGGGAACTTCAGAAGTAGTTCCTCAAGCTGCTGGTCCACAGAAGATCACTTCTGAAGCTGGCCCTGCAGTTCAGGTAATCCAGATTCCAGTCACCTCTATCCCCATTTCACCCTCTTCACCATCAGTACCTGAACCAATAGAAGACACTTCTGTCTTAGACAATCTTATTCTACACTATTCAGGTGACTTACCCAAAGACAAATCCTCAGAAAAGGCCTCTGAAACAACTCCAGAAGCAACTGCTTCTGAAAACGTTGTTTCAGAAAACCCCCATCAACAAACACCTGAACCACAAAAACCCACAACACCCCCACAATCACCAATAGCTACCATTGACCCTCAACTCAACAATCAAACAACAACTTCACCACAACAAACTGACTTTCAACCTTTACCTGAACAATCCCCAGAACCAACTCCCATGGATGTTGACATCTCTCTAGTCAATGTTCAAGCCTCAACCTCTACCACTCACATTGCCTCTGACCAGCCTTCATCTTCAAACACACAAACACACTCTACCATTCCAGTTCCTAACCCTGTTCAAGATCTGGAAATCTGTGATTCTGATCTTGAAACCCTTGAACATCCACCCACAAACATCCTGGAATCTGGATATATCAATGCTGAGCTTCTCACAATCCTGAGTCAGATGCATAATCTGGTGGATCAACGAAGGACAATTGATCTCACAAGTGCATATGAAGACTCCTGGGCATCTCTTCAGAACCGGGCAGCTGAGCTTATTGAAGAAATCAAGGCTAAATGCATCAGAGTCAAGCAAGCTTCAGTCAGAAGGCTAATGGAAAATCTGAATCAGAGTCTTAGAGTAAGAAGTTCTACACTGCTCCTGGCAAACCAGCCTTTCTTCTTTGAAACGGATTACTTGACCAGAGAAGCCAGGTTGTGTAAGCTTCTGAAGAAACAGATGGCACAGCAGCAGCAAGAAGCTAGAGAAAGGGAACAAGCTCTTCTCCAGAGGCAACAACAGCTTGAAGAACTGTTGCAGAAGAAAATTGAAGAAATGGAGGAGATGAAGAAACAACAACAAACCAACCCTTAGTTGCACACCCTTGTGTTTTTCTTTTTGTTTGTTGTTTGTTTTAAATTTCTAGTCCTTGCTTCTGAAACCATCCTGTTTTAATTCTCTTTGCTTCTGAATGCTTACTGATTTTGACTGTTTAGCTGCTTCTGATATTTTAGATATTCATGTTCATATATTTTTGATCTAATTTATTAAGTTAATTTCCTATTATACTCTCTCATGTTTGAGTTTTTTTTTCTCATATCTTTTTGTCTTTTATGCTTAAATTTATGTCAATTTTTTTTGATAATGACAAAAGGGGGAGTATATGTGACAAGTATTTAAAGGCTCTGAGCCCCATTAGATATTAATGGCATTTGAAATTTTTGAAAAACTTCTATCATTTTTTTTACCTTATTGGTATAAGCTATGAACGAACGAAGGAGTATCAAAATTCAAGTAAAATTAATTGAACCATTCTTCTTATCTATAAGTTAATTCTTTCAATGATTCAATTTTGTTTTTAAGCTCTGATAATTGTATTGCGCGAAAAATGAATTTAATTAACCTGGATAGAACTTAGGGGGAGCTTACAAACCTCACCTTAAAGACTATCAGACTCAGGGGGAGTTTGAGCTTACAAACCTCAGATTCTGAGCTTACAAACCTCAGAACCCCAAAGTCAACTTGTTAATTAGATTAACAACAATTGATCAATTTTAAATACTTTTGTTTGTCATCATCAAAAAGGGGGAGATTGTTGGAACAAAATGTGTTTAACAATGAACCTTAAAGAGTTTTGATGATAACAAGGTATTAAAAAATTGTAAATTGGACTAGCTAATATTTGTTCAAGTGTACAGGACCATAATTATAAAGTTACATCATTGTTATACCCTAATTTTGGACCTAAAAATACTTGTTCAATTCTTCTTTTCTTGCATTTCAAGCCATTTGATATATCTCTGATCAATTGCATCTTTCTCTACATTTTATTTCAATGTTATTTGCAAAATTCACATGCAAGGGCATTTTAGTCATTTCCTATGTCAAAATTTATTTCAGTCTTTTAAAAATTTGTTTGAGTCTTTTCATTTGGTTAGAATAAGTCTCTGTTTCATTCTATGTCAAAATCCATTTCAAAAATTGCATTTGAAGTCATTTTAAGATTAGTTTTGCCCCCAGGGGCATTTTGGTCTTTTCACATGTTAAAACCCTGTTTAAATCTTAAAAATTGTCTCTGAGTCTGTTAACTTTGTTTGTATAAGGTCTTGCTCTAATTCCTTGTTGAAAATCCATTTAAAATTTGCATCTGAGTCATTTTTAGTCGTTTTAGCCCCAGGGGCATTTTGGTCATTTCACACGAAATTTCGGCAGAGAGAGGTTACTTTAAAGTACCTCATTTAGGCCATTGGTTCGTTTTAGTCCGTTTTGTGTTTTTTATTGGTTTCACTTTACGTTTAGTCAAGTTTACCAATTTTATTCCAATTTTATTAATTTTCCATTTTAAGTCCTCAAACTCTTAGTAATTGCATTTTCGTCCCTCTATCTCATTTTTATTTCTTTTTTAAGTTTTTTTATTCGAATTTTAGTCCTCCAAGTCAAGTTTTTTTTAGTTTTTTAGTCAATTGCAAATTGGTCCTTTGATGTTTAGGAATTGCAGATCAGTCCCTCAAGGCCAAAAGTCCAGGTTTCAGTCCAAACAAGTCCAGAAACACGTGGCAGCTTGCCACTGGCTCACAAGTACACATGTCAGCTATAAATACAACACATCATCATCACAGAGCCACAGATTCTTTGCCAACTCACCAAAAAACACAGTCACCATTCATTTCCACGCGCCCCACGCGCCACCCTAACAGAACCCTAACAAACTTTTCAGCCATTGAAACCACCGTAACAAACACCAAATCACACCAATTCTTCACAAATTCGAACCAGAACCATCACAAATTCACCAATTCATTGCCAAATACATGAAAATCAATACAAGTTTCCAAGAATCAAGATCAAAAGCTTGCAATTCATCAAAAATGTTTTTGGATTCAACAAACTCTCAGTGATTACTTGCGTAATCTTCATCATTGAGCTTGTTTCCCCGCAATTCAAGCACGGATTCATTGCTGGAGTGACGAACCATGCGATCACAGGGATAAAGGAAGAGAGAAGAAGGGAAATCGAAGCAAAATCAGACCAGTTCGAAGAAGAAGAAGATCAAACACCGATTTATTTTCGGTTTCGAAGCTTACCAGAGGAATCAGAAGCTCGCAAGGATCCACTTGTTCAAATCTCCAAGTAATTCAGGTAAAAACACAAAGAAACCTTCTCATATTCATCATCGAAGCTTTGTATTGAAAGATGAACGGTGAATCCGATTGAAAAACTTAAAAAATTCGAACAAGTTGAAAACTGAAACCCTAAAACACAAAAATCATGAAGATTCACCGTTTACCTTTCAATTCAGAATGCAAATTCATCATTAACAAATTAGGGTTTCAGTTCCAAAAAGCTTCAGAAATCCGAAACGTTTCGAATTTGTGAGAGTTTAAGATTAAATCCGTTCGAATCAAGTGCAGTTCGAATCATTTCGAACAATTTTCCATCAAGAACAACAAGTTCAAATCGTTTCGAACAATTTCCCGTCAAAAATATCAAAATCAAAGCAGTTCGAACAGTTTCTTTCAAGAAACATCAAGATCGAAGTGTTCCGAACATTTTTCTTCAAAAAAGATCAGAATCGAAACGTTTCAAGCATCTTTCTGCGAAAAATCACAAGTTCGAAACGGTTTGAACAACATCCTTCAAAAATCACAAGTTCGAAACGGTTTGAACAACATCCTTCAAAAATCACAAGATCGAAACGTTCTGTGTCAGATCTATGCTAGTTTGTGGTTTAGTTCATAGTTTATAATTCAAAAATCATGAGGATGAATGAAAACGATGAGAGGGAACGAGAGAGTATGAGAGAGTCTGAGAAGTGAGAGAGAAAACTAGGGTTAGAATGATTCTGAACCGGTCTTCCTGTTTTTATACTGGAGTGAACCGGATTGGTTCAGTCAGACCGGTCTGGTTCACTCCTAAAACCTGAGTGTCCACCGTTTGATCTAGGATTGGGTCCCTGGGTCAATCTGACGGTCTGTGCTGCTCCCTGTGACCCAGGGTCCATCAGTGAGTGGGTTTGGGCTTTTGGTACACTGGATTTCGTTGCCTTTTTTTTTACTTGCTACCTGAACACTACTTGTTGATGTTTGCACCCCTTATCTTGCCTAAAAGTCTTTTAAAAATTCCAAATGAATTCCCATGAAGTACTTGATAATGTCCTTGTCTTTTTATGATATTTTTTGCTTAGTAAAATTTGATGAAAAACACGTGTATTAGTTCTTGTTACTTGATCACTCTTTTTGTTATTTTTTTTAAGAATTTTGTCATGATTTTGTGTATGATACATTAGTATATGATGTGGATACTTAACGTGTGATTTTGTGATAGATAGGCCCCTGAATTTGTGTTTGTTCTACTGTCTTGTGAAATGGTTTATGGTTTTCTTGTGCTACAAGTTATGTGGTTACTTTAGTGCATGAATAAAGTGCCCAAATATGCCTAAGACCTATCACAATCCATGACTTGAGTGTGCACTTCTAGATCCTCATATTATGTGGTGAGAAAAACTCTTTAGGGAAATTAACATGATGTGAGGGTCATGTATCATACTTTTGTCTTAACATTATGATGAGTTCTTAGGAACATTTTGGCCATTTCTAGGCTAGGAATTTCATTACTTTAGTCTAATTTTTTTATATTTTTGGTGCTTATGATTACAATCCCTATCCTTCCCTATGCTACTAACATTTTCATTTCATGTCCCATACTTTTCATAAGCATTCACACTTCATCTTCCTCTCCATCTTATTTCTTGCACCTTAAGTTTCAATTCCATACAAAAATTAGAATGTAAATACTTAGGAGTTTTTGTATTTTACTTTTATGCAATTTTAATTTCTTGGCAAAGAGGCCATAGAATGTATCTAGGCAATGATGTAATAAGGACAATGGACTCTAATGATGTACACCGACACAAGCACCGACACATACACACACCTCACATTTAGATATAGCTAGAATATGCATGTTTAGATGTATGTTTAGGATTGTATGTTTAGATGAATGTTTAGGCTTTATACTTAGAAAAATCAATTTTCCAAAAAAACTTGAACAAACTTCACTCAAACATTTTTCAAAATAAACCTTGGGATCAAAATCCCATTGTAATTTTCCTTTTCATTTTCTTAATCAAATTTCAATGAAAAATAACCATACTTAGACCACATTTTGCAAATGACTAATTCAACCTCACAATTTCATATTCTCATGCCTTTAAGGCCTCTCAATCTCCATTCTTCAAAATTTCATTTTCAAACTTAAAATCAACCAACAAAAACAAAAACATTTTTTTGAGAGAGAACTACGGTGGATTTGATCCCTTAAACGGGTACGTAGGCAAGGAACAAAATTCCTTCAATTCAACTAAAATAAAAATCCAAAAACATTCTTCTCCCTCCAATTCTTCATTTAGTAACTTTTAGGTGTAAATAACATTTTCAAATAGCATTTAAAAATAAAGCGCGCGCGTAGAAATTAAAGACGGTTCCTATAGGATACTATAGTCGTTATGGGTGCCTAACACCTTCCCGTAGCGAAAACAACTCCCGGACCTCGATTCTCAAGGGTTTTGCTTACTTTTTCCCTTCCCAAGAAAAAATAAGATATCACCGGTTAAAAAGGTTCAAACGTAATCAATGTTTGACACCCGAAAACCAAGATAAAACAGCTGGCGACTTCACTGCGGAGATTCGAGAGTTACGCCTAGTCTTTATTTCCACGCTTGCGCTTTCGTTTTTACTTGCTTCTTTTACTTGCTTTCCTATGTGAATAAATGTTTAATTTCTTGCAAACGTGTGGGGTGAGAATATCAAAAGTCCTGCACCCGGGCTGAGTGAACTTAGGATTTAGGAGGGATATAATCGACAATTCATTCCGGGGGTTGCCTCGTGTTTTGGATTATGCGATCAATCCCACATAGCTAAGGCATTTTGGGGGTGATGTTGTCGGCGCGTGTTTTCGCGTTTAGGCACTTTACTTCTAATTGTTCTATGACGCTATGAACCGTAGATAACCAAACCCATCTATGGCCATTTTCTAGGATGTAGTGCGGAGGCTAAACCGAGTGTCGTCTCGAGTTTTAGTCGTCACGCGATACTACACTCAAGTTAGACCTTCCACGGATAATCATGGAGCGAGTGTTTGTCTCGTGACACCGTGATATACGTCGGAGAGGTTGCAACTTGGGAACCTTTTTAGAACCCGGTTACTATTATCCTAAAGCCCTAGATTCACCGGACACCGTGTCCACCCATGACTCCTCGACTTTGAACTTCAACCCACCATGTTTTCTCCGAACTTGAACATAATCATGCATTCATGCATACATGCATAAACTTTTTTCCATGCATTTATCGGAGGACTTAGACAAGTCATCTTTTAAACATCACGGATGTGAACGCCAAGTGATACCATCTCAACTAAACTTTTAGTTTTGCTCAAGATTTTCAAATAAAACCGTGTTTCTCCGTGATGTTCACAACCACTTTTACAAAGTCCTCTGACAAAAAAAAAGAGTCTTTTCGCATTTGCATATCATGCATCATATGCATCATTCATCGGTCACAAATGGCTTCCCGTGCTCATTGTCTCCTGGTTTTTCCGCCGCAGTCTGAGAGGTGGCTCGTGCTCGCAAGATTCACCAACCAGATAGAGTTCATCAGACAAGATTGTACAAGAGAAGAAACATGGCTAACCTTGAGGAAGAGAATGCCAGCCCCTCGGGCCAGCCCATTAAAGAGTCTAATGTGGACGAGGTTTTGAGGCTCATCAAGAAGCGCGATTATAAGATTGTTGACCAGCTACTGCAAACTCCGTCAAAGATATCCATCTTGTCCCTGCTCTTGAGCTCAGAGGTTCACAGGAAAGTGTTGATGAAAGTACTTGAGCAGGTGTTATACCCTAATTTTGGACCTAAAAATACTAATCAATCTTTTCTTTCTTGCATTTCAAGCCATTTGAATTATCTCTGATCACTTGCATCTTTCTCTGCATGTTATTTCAATGGTATTTGCAAAATTTACATGCAAGGGTATTTTAGTCATTTCCTGTGTCAAATTTCTCCCAGTCTTTCAAAATTTTGTTTGAGTCCTTTCAAATAGTGTGAATAAGTCTTCATTTCAATTCTATGTCAGAATCCATTTTTAAATTGCATTTGAAGTCATTTTGAGTCAGTTTTGCCCCTAGGGGCATTTTGGTCATTTCAAGTGTCAAGTTACTGTTTAAATCCTAAAAATTGTCTATGAGTCTGTTAATTTTGCTTGAATGAGTCTTTGCTTCAGTTCCTTGTTAAAAATCCATTTTAAAATTCGTATCTAAGTCATTTGCAGTCGTTTTAGCCCCAGGGGCATTTTGGTCATTTCACACGAAATTTCGGCAGAGAGGTACTTTAAAGTACCTCATTTAGGCCATTGGTTCGTTTTAGTCCGTTTTGTCAGTTTTAATTGTCTCACTTTACGTTTAGTCAGGTTTACCAATTTTAAATCCAATTTTATTTTATTTTTTGCACTTTAGTCCTCTAGTTCCTAAAATTGCATATTGGTCCTTCTTACCTTTATTTTTCTTAAGTCCTTTAAATTTTTAATTGCATTACAGTCCTTGAAGTCTTTTTATTAGTAATTTTGGTCTTTTCTTTTTTTGGTCCTTTTAAACATTTTCAAAATCACAATTAAGTCCTTTGTCCAATTTGCAGTCTGGTCCTTTTTCTTAAATTGCAGGGCAGTCCTCAAGAGTTTCGAAATTGCACAAAAGGTCCTCAAAGCAAAAAACCCAGCAAGGCCGAGTTATTCCAAGTCCATGTCCAGGTGTCACAGGGCTATTGGTCCAGAACATTACACTTGGCCTATAAAATGAGGCCACATCACCAATTACAGAGAATTTTCCCAATTACTCAGTGACACATCACCATCAGAAACCTCTAACAGAATTTCTCTCTCCAATCACCACCGTAACAGAATTCAATCACCACCGTAACAAACTAAAACCACCGCAATCCAAATCAATCATCGCCACAAAGTTTCTCAAATTCATCAATTCACAACCAAAAATCCACAAAATTCATCACAGAAAGCTCAAATTCAACAATTGCACAATGAAAACAGTTCAAGATTGAGGTGATTTTGTTTCGCAATTCTCAGAGATTCGAAGGAATCATCATCATCGAATTGAAGACTGCAATTCCAGCACAATTTCAAGGAAATTGTACGATCACAGTTCGAAGAAGAGAAGAAAGGGGAAATTGAAGCAAGATCACAGTTCGAAGAAGAAGAAAGCCAAAGCACCGATTTATTTTCGGTCTCGAAGTTCACCAGAAGAAGCCGAAGCTTGCTCAAGGATCTTACGTTCGAATCTCCAAACAAATCCAGGTATATTCAGGGAAAACCTTCTCGTTTTTGCTTCGAAATCATCATCGAAGGTTTGAGATCAAGAATAAACGGTGAATTGAAGAAAGATTTTGAAAAAGATCCGAAGAAGTTCGAACGAAACCCTAGAAACATGAATCGTCCAAAATTCACCGTTTATTTCATCAATTGAGTTTCAAATCCATGAATAATGAAGAAAGTAGTTCGAATTAGGGTTTTGATTCAAAATTTTTTTGAAAAGAAAGTTGAAACCCTAAAAAGCAAAAGAATCCGAAATCAAACCTGTAGAAACATGTAGATCGAAACATTTTGAACGCTCGTCTTCAAAGAACGTGTAGATCGAAACGTTTCGAACTCTTGTTCTCTAAAAAAGTCAAAATCAAATGGTTCGAACAACTTTCTTCAGAAAAATAGCAAGATCGAAGTGTTTCGCATCCATTCTATGTTTGATTTGTGTGTTGATTCATAGTTCATAATCCAAAATCATGTTTGATGTGTGAATGCCATGAACGGCGCCGCTAGGGTTAGAGTAAGAAGAAGAGAGAACGAGAGAACTCTGAGAGAAGAGAGAGAAACGAATGGGAAAATGAGGTGAACCGGTCTTCAAGACCTTTTATAAGCAGACTGAACCGGTTTGGTTCAGTCATTGGACCATTGGCTTTGTGTCCTGGCCGTTAGATCTAAGGGTTGATCCAGTTGGATCAATCCAACGGCCTTCTGTGATTCCCTGAGGATCCAGGATCCATTCATCCCTTGGGCTTGGGTTAGGGCTTAGTTTCCTGCGTGTTTCCTTGTTTTGTTGCTATTCTTACCACTGTTTCTTGCTATTTGCACACCTTTATGCTCAAAAGATTTGTTAAAAATTCCAAGTATTTTTTCATGTGTTTTTGACTAGCTTCTTGATCTTTTTGTGATGTTATTATGTGTTGAATTTGGATAAAAAATATGTAGCATTTTGTTTATTATTATTATTAGTTTGTTGCATTTGTTAAATCTTGTGAAAATTTTTACATGTTCTTGTGATCAAAACCCTTTGAAAAAAGTTCCAAAGAAATTCATGAGTGTTTTTTGACAATTATGTGACTTTTTGGTGTTAATTGTACATAAAAAAATTGGTGAGCATGGTGCGGTTAATTTTCCTAATGTTTTGTGACATTTTGTGCTAAAAATAAATGAAAACTCATTTGATTTTAATTCCAATTGAATGTTGGTGACCTATACCTTTTGATTCCATAGGGCTCAGCTACTGTTTGTGTTTGATATTAGTGCATGAGTATGAATCTTAGTAGGTTACTTAGCTTGCAAGTTAGTTAAATAGTTAAATAATGCAAGTATGTTCAAAATTTGTTTTAAAATGCCAAGAAAATCATGTAGTCTTAATTTCCATTCCAAGACTTTATTATGAACCTTTTTAAATGTAATTGGAATGTGGGAATTATGGGTCACTTGGTTCTTGCATTTTATGAATAAATTTTAGCTATATTTGCACTCTTTTGCCTTTATTTTCTACCCTTTATGTCCTAGTACTTCTCTTGCTTTATTTCCTTTGATATTGCTCTATGCTACTAACCTTTCCATTTCATGTTTCATATTCATCATAAGCATTCCCACTTCATCTTCTTCTTCATCTAATTTCTTGCATTTTAAGTTTAAAAATGTAAATACTTAGAGGTTTTGTAATATTTTACCTTCATGCAATTTTAATTTCTTGGCAAAGAGGCCATAGAATGTATCTAGGCCAATGATGTAATAAGGACTATGGACTCTAATAATGTACACCGACACAAGCACCGACACATGCACACACATCACTATATAGCTAGAATATGCATGTTTAGATGAATGTTTAGGATTGTATGTTTAGATGAATGCCTAGGGCTTTAAACTTAGAAAAAACCAATTTTCCAAACAAATGTGAACAACTTCATTCAAAGCTTTTCCAAATAAACCTTGGGATCCAATATCCCATTGTATTTTCTTTTCCATTTTCTTAATCAAATCTCAATGAACTTTTAACCAAACTTTGACTTCTTTTGCAAATCACTAATCTAACCTCACTCTTTTCTAAACCTCATGCCCTTGAGGCCTCTTTCTATTCTTCAAACTCCATTTTCAAACTTAAAATCAACCAACAAAAACAAAAATATTTTTTGAGAGAGAACTACGGTGGATTTGATCCCTTAATCGGGTACGTAGGCAAGGAACAAAATTCCTTCAATTCAACTAAAATAAAAATCCAAAAACATTCTTCTCCCTCCAATTCTTCACTTAGAACATCCTTAGGTTTAATAAGCATTTCAAAATAGCATTTAAAAATAAAGCGCGCGCGTAGAAATTAAAGACGGTTCCTATAGGTTACTATAGTCGGTATGGGTGCCTAACACCTTCCCGTAGCGAAAACAACTCCCGGACCTCGATTCTCAAGGGTTTTGCTTACTTTTTACCTTCCCAAGAAAAAATAAGATATCACCGGTTTAAAAGGTTCAAACGTAATCAATGTTTGACACCCGAAAACCAAGATAAAACAGCTGGCGACTTCACTGGGGAGATTCGAGAGTTACGCCTAGTCTTTATTTCCACGCTTGCGCTTGTATTTTTACTTGCTTCCTTTACTTGCTTCCCTATGTGAATAAATGTTTAAATTCTTGCAAACGTGTGGGGTGAGAATATCAAAAGTCCTGCACCCGGGCTGAGTGAACTTAGGATTTAGGAGGGATATAATCGACAATTCATTCCGGGGGTTGCCTCGTGTTTTGGATTATGCGATCAATCCCACATAGCTGAGGCGTTTTGGAGGTGATGTTGTCGGCGCGGGTTGTCGCGTTTAGGCACTTTACTTCTAATTGTTCTATGACGCTATGAACCGTAGATAACCAAACCCATCCATGGCCATTTTCTAGGACGTAGTGCGGAGGCTAAACCGAGTGTCGTCTCGAGTTTTAGTCGTCACGCGATACTACACTCAAGTTAGACCTTCCACGTATAATCATGGAGCGAGAGTTGTCTCGTGACACCATGAGATACGTCGGAGAGGTTGCAACTTGGGAACCTTCTTAGAACCCGGTTACTATTATCCTAAAGCCCTAGTTTCACCGGACACCGTGTCCACCCATGACTCCTCGACTTCGAACTTCAAACCCACCATGTTTTCTCCGAACTTGAACATAATCATGCATTCATGCATACATGCATACATGCATAAACTTTTTGTCATGCATTGTTATCAAAGGGCTTAGACAAGTTGAATTTGTAAACATTGTAGGGATGAAGATGACTAAATCCTACAAGTTCAAGGAAGTGGATTTGGCTAGTTTGAGGGATTTGGCACTCAAGATTGAGGATCCGACTGGTTTCCGACGTCGTTACGGGGCTTTACTTCCTATTCTCCATACTAATGTGGATGAGAAGCTTGTGCACACTCTAGTGCAATTCTATGATCCGGGGTATCGGTGCTTCACTTTTCCAGACTTTCAGTTGGTGCCTACTCTAGAGGCTTATTCTTCCTTGATGGGTTTATCTATTGCTAAGGGGATACCTTTCTCAGGACCTGAAAATCCTCTTCCTCCATTGGTTATTGCTAAGGATCTCTATCTCAAGACCACCGATGTCTCCAAGAATCTTGTCACTAAGGCACATATCCGAGGGTTCACTTCAGAGTATCTTCTTGGGAAAGCCAACCTCAATACCACTTGTCAGGACACTCGTGAGGCTATTCTTGCACTTCTCATTTATGGGCTTATTCTCTTTCCAAATCTTGATGGCTTCGTAGACATGAATGCTATTATGATCTTCCACTCCAAGAATCCGGTTCCTACTTTGCTAGCTGACACATACCATGCTATTCACGATCGTTCTAACAAAGGTCGTGGATACATTCTTTGTTGTGTGCCTCTCCTCTATAGGTGGTTTATTTCGCACCTTCCGCAGTCTTTCCACGACAATCCGAGGAATTGGTCTATTTCACAGAGGATTATGGCTCTCACTCCTAATGAAGTGGTTTGGCTCACTCCGGCTTCTAGGGTCAAGGAAATTATCTTTGGTGGTGGAAAGTTTCTTAATGTACCTCTTCTTGGTACCCGGGGTGGAATCAACTATAACCCGGAGCTTGCTTTGCGACAATTTGGTTTCCCGATGAAAGATAAACCCATCAATCTTGCTACAGCTCCTTACTTCTTTCATTACTCCAATGCTCCTACCGGAATTAGAGAGGATTTCATGCAAGCTTGGACTAAGCTTCGGAAGAAAGAGGTGAAGCATATGGGTGTGAGGTCCGGTATCGCTCATGAGGCCTATACACAGTGGGTGATAAGCCGAGCTGAGGAGGCTGGTACGCCTTACCCCTCTATGAGATATGTGTCTGCAACTGTTCCTACCATGCCTTTGCCTCTACTCCCACCTACCCAGGAGATGTATCAGGAGCATCTAGCTATGGAGAGTCGGGAGAAGCATCAGTGGAGGTCTAGATACTATGAGGCTGAGAACTTGATCATGACTTTGGATGGAAAGGGTGAGCAGCAGACTCATGAGGTCTTGACACTGAAGAAAGAGCTAGCTAAGGCTAAAAGAGAGATTGAGGAGAAAGATAGACTACTTATGAGGGACTCCAAGAGAGCTAGGGGGGCCCGTGACTTCTATGCACGATACTGCGACTATGAGTCCGACTCTGAGGACGATGCTTCCACTTCCTATGCTTGAGGATTTCCATTGCCTGTTGTTATTTCCATTTGTTTATGTTGAAATTGTCTTGTAAAACTATATGTTGGTTGTTTGTTCCCGTTTATGTTAATTGTTGTTTAGTAATGTTTACGAGTTTATAATTTGTCTAAAACCCTTCGATAACACAAAAAGAGTCTTTCTTTTGCATATGCATTAACACATTTCATGCATCACATGCATTCATTGGCTACAAAAAACTTCTCTCGTGCTCATTGCCTCCTGGTTTTGTCCGCCGCAGTCTGAAAAGTGGCTCGTGTTCGCAAAGTCTACCAACCAGACAGAATTCATCAAACAAGATTTCACAAGAGAAGGATGATGGCTAATTTTGAAGAAGAGAATGCTCAGCTCCGTGCCGAACTGGCTGCTATGAAAGAAGACTTGGCTAAGGCTCATGACGCTATGTCCGCTATGATGGCTTCACAGGAACAGCCAGCCACTTCTATTCCAGTTACTGCTGAGATTCCTGTGTCTACTGCTATGCCTCAAGTAACCACTGTTGTTACCGACCCTATTGTACACACTGTGCAACAGGTGATTGATGTTGATACTCCGCGTGGACAAGATCCCGCAATGGAAGCTATGAAGAGACAGTTAAGGGAGCTGGCTGGAGAACTCCGTGAGGTCAAGGCTAGCCGAGGAAACAATGGTGCTCCTGCTAAAGCTCGTGACCTGTGCTTGGTATCCCGATTTGAAGTTCCTAAGAAATTCAAAGAGCCCGAGTTTGACAAGTATAACGGGACTTCTTGCCCACACAACCATGTTATCCGGTATGTCCGCAAGATGGCTAACTATGCCGACAATGATGCACTGATGATCCACTGCTTTCAGAGTAGCTTGACAGATGATGCAGCAGATTGGTACACTAGTCTGAGCAAAGATAACATCCATACTTTTGAGGAACTCGCTGCTGCTTTCGAAGGTCAATATGAATTCAATACCCGTCTGAGGCCAAACAGGGACTCTCTCAAAGCCCTATCTCAGAAATCAGATGAAACCTTCCGTGAATATGCTCAAAGGTGGAGAGGGGCAGCTGCCCGTGTTTCTCCCCGACTTGATGAGGAAGAGTTGACACAGACATTCCTGAAGACTCTGAAGAAGGAATACAAGGAGAGAATGATAGTCTCTGCCCCAAACAACTTCTCTGATATGGTTACAATGGGCACTCGATTAGAGGAGGCCGTCCGAGATGGTATTATTGTCCTTGAGAAAGGTGAATCATCAAACAGTGCACCAAAGAAGTACGGTAACGGTCATCACAAGAGAAAAGAATCTGATGTAGGGATGGTGTCTGGTAACCCGTCTGCAGCAGCCATGCAACTACCTTTGCCCTATCAATACATGCAATACTCTCAACATCCTTTCTTCCCACCATTCTACCAACAATATCCTCTGCCACCGGGTCAACCACCAATGCCCGTCAATGCTATCCCTCAGCAAACACAACAACAGCCTCCTGCTCAACAGCAACGACAGCAACAACAGGGTCCCCGACCCAAGCCTTCTTTTCCACCAATACCAATGCGGTATGGTGAGCTGCTCCCAACTCTATTGGCTAAGGGACACTGCGTCACCAGACCAGGCAAGCCTCCGCCTAATCCATTACCTCCCAGGTTCCGTCAAGACCTAACATGCGAATTCCATCAGGGTGCTCAAGGCCATGATATTGAAGGTTGCTTTGCCCTGAAATATATTGTGAAAGACCTGATAGAAAAAGGACGTTTGACTTTTGAGAATAGTGTTCCTCATGTCCTTGACAATCCGCTTCCAAACCATGCTGCTGTTAACATGATTGAGGCCTTTGAAAGGGTTCCTGTCCATCAAGAGGATCCCAGGTTGGATGTCCGCAATATCGTTACTCCCTTGGTGCCATTACATATCAAACTTTGCCAGGCCTCTCTGTTCAAACATAATCATGCTGCTTGTTCAGAATGTCTGCAGAATCCTATGGGCTGTTGTGTGGTGCAAAATGATATCCAGAGTCTGATGGATGACAAACACTTGATCGTCAGTGATGTATGTGTGATTGTGCCAGTGTTCCATGATTCTCCTGTTGAAAGTGCAAAGAATGTTGAGCCTCTGGTGATCAGGCTACCTGGTCCTGTATCTTATACCTCTACCAAAGCAATTCCCTACAAATACAACGCAACCATGGTTGAAAACGGGGTGGAGGTGCCTCTGGTATCCCCAGCTACAGTTGATAATGTTGCTAGTGAAGTTACAGCTCTGAGAAGTGGAAAAGTCCGTCCACCCTTGTTTCAAAGACAGGTGGTCACGCCCATTGCTACGGTAACTCCACCAGTCGCTCCTCCTGTTGACAAGAACACCGGCCCAGCAGGCCAATCTATTGAAGAGTCCAATCTGGACGAAATCCTGAGGCTTATCAAGAAAAGTGACTATAAGATTGTTGACCAGCTGCTACAAACCCCATCAAAAATATCCATCTTATCTCTGCTCATGAGTTCAGAAGCTCACAGGAAGGTGTTAATGAAAATACTTGAGCAAGCTTATGTTGACCACCAAGTCTCTGTGGATCAATTTGATGGGATAGTAAGTAATATTACCGCCTGCAACAACTTGGGGTTCGGTGATGATGAGCTCCCCGAAGCAGGGAAACGCCACAACTTGGCTCTACATATCTCAGTACATTGTGGATCTGACCTGATATCCAACGTATTGGTAGACACTGGATCGTCTCTGAATGTAATGCCTGAATCCACACTAAGGCAATTGAGCCATCATGGAATTTCTCTGAGAGGTAGCAGCTATCTGGTTAAAGCTTTTGATGGATCCCGCAAAGATGTTCTCGGGGAAGTGGACTTGCCCATTACCATTGGTCCTGAGACCTTTCAAATTACTTTCCAAGTCATGGATATCAACGCCTCTTACAGCTGTCTCCTCGGAAGACCATGGATCCATGACGCGGGAGCAGTAACGTCCACTTTGCATCAGAAGCTCAAGTTCATGAGGAATGGTAAGATTGTCACTATACACGGTGAAGAAGCATATCTAGTTAGCCAGGTATCATCGTTCTCTTGTGTTGAAGCAGGATCCACGGAAGGAACGTCGTTTCAAGGATTGACCGTTGAGGGCGCAGAACCCCGGAGGGCTGGTGCTAGCATGGCCTCACTGAAAGATGCCCAGAAGGCTGTTCAAGCAGGGCAAGCTGCTGGCTGGGGCAAGGTGATTCAGATCTTGGAAAACAAGCGTAAAGAGGGCCTTGGATTCTCCCCGACATCTGCTGTTTCAACTGGAACTTTCTACAGTGCTGGGTTCATCAATGCTATTGCCGAAGATGCTGCTGGAAGTAGTCACGTGCCTACATTTGTTATACCAGGAGGCACTGTGAGAAATTGGGAAGCCATTGATGTTCCTTTAGTCATGCATGCTTCCATGTAATGTGTTTTGTTGCTCATGTTTCTTGTTTTCAAAATAACAATCCTTTCGCTCTGCCCAAGGCGAAAGTGATATCTTTGTAAGGGCGTGTTTGTTTCGGCATTGCCGTTAATCAATAAAAAGTTGTCGTCTTTCCCACGACTCTTTGTTTTTTACTTTTTAGTGCCTTTTTCTTGGAAATAATGGTAATGCCAGAAAAAAACCAAAACATCTATATTTTCTTATTAATTTCAAAAATCTGCATAGAAAACATTTTTCTAAAATCATCCCAATCATATTATGCAGATTGAACCACAATAAACCCGTTGAACACAGTGACCCTATGGTTCCTCCAAATTTTGAATTCCCTGTATATGAAGCTGAAGATGAGGATGATGATTATGAAGAGGTACCTTATGAGATCACTCGACTGCTTGAGCAAGAAAGAAGAGCCATTCAGCCTCACCAGGAAGAGATTGAGCTTATCAACCTGGGTACTGAAGAGAATAAGCGAGAAATCAAGATTGGTGCCGCACTCGAGCCAGAGGTGAAAAAGAAGATCGTTCAGCTTCTCCATGATTATCCAGATGTCTTTGCATGGTCCTATGAAGATATGCCGGGTCTAGATCCCAAGATTGTGGAACATCGGATACCGACAAGGCCTGAATGTCCTCCTGTCAAACAGAAATTGAGAAGGTCTCGCCCAGACATGGCTCTTAAGATCAAGGCTGAGGTGCAGAAGCAAATTGATGCGGGTTTCCTCATGACAGCTGAGTATCCTGAGTGGATTGCCAACATCGTACCAGTACCAAAGAAAGATGGGAAAGTTCGAATGTGTGTTGATTACAGAGATCTGAATAAAGCCAGTCCGAAAGATAACTTCCCATTGCCTCATATTGATGTGCTTGTTGACAGTACTGCTCAATCCAAAGTGTTCTCCTTCATGGATGGTTTCTCTGGTTATAATCAGATACGGATGTCTCCTGAAGATAGGGAAAAGACGTCTTTCATCACTCCGTGGGGAACGTTCTGTTATAAAGTGATGCCGTTTGGCTTGATAAATGCTGGTGCTACCTATCAAAGGGGTATGACCACTCTGTTTCATGATATGATTCACAAAGAGATTGAAGTATATGTTGATGACATGATTGTGAAGTCAAGTGATGAAGAACAGCATGTTGTGTATTTGAAAAAGATGTTTGAAAGATTGAGAAAGTACAAGCTGCGATTGAATCCTAACAAGTGCACATTTGGTGTAAGATCTGGAAAGTTGCTAGGCTTCATTGTCAGTCAAAGAGGCATTGAAGTTGATCCTGACAAAGTCCGAGCCATCAGAGAAATGCCGGCCCCTCAAACTGAAAAGCAAGTCAGAGGTTTCCTCGGACGTCTGAATTACATTTCAAGATTCATATCTCATATGACTACTACTTGTGGTCCAATCTTCAAACTGCTCAGAAAGAACCAGCCTGTTGTATGGAATGATGAATGTCAAGAAGCTTTTGATAGCATCAAAGAATACCTATTGGAACCACCTATCCTTGTCCCGCCAGTGGAAGGAAGGCCTTTGATTATGTATCTGTCAGTGTTGGATGATTCAGTGGGTTGTGTTCTCGGTCAACAAGATGAGACTGGTAAGAAAGAGCATGCTATCTACTATCTGAGCAAGAAGTTCACCGACTGCGAGACTCGGTATACAATGCTTGAAAAGACTTGTGGCGCCTTAGCTTGGGCTGCCAAACGCCTGCGTCATTATATGGTAAATCATACAACTTGGTTGATATCCCGAATGGATCCAATCAAGTACATCTTTGAAAAGCCTGCTGTTACTAGAAAGATCGCACGTTGGCAAATGTTATTGTCTGAATATGATATTGTGTACAAAGCTCAGAAAGCAATCAAAGGAAGTGTCCTTGCTGAGCATCTTGCTTGTCAGCCTCTTGATGATTACCAGCCGATTAAGTTTGATTTCCCTGATGAAGAGATCATGTATCTGAAAGCAAAAGACTGTGAAGAGCCACTGATCAATGAAGGGCCAGATCCCAATAGCAAATGGGGATTGGTGTTTGATGGTGCTGTTAATGCTTACGGTAAAGGAATTGGAGCCATCATTGTAACTCCGCAGGGGCACCACATTCCTTTCACCGCTCGAATAACTTTTGAATGCACAAACAACATAGCTGAATATGAAGCATGCATCTTGGGCATTGAAGAAGCCCTTGACTTGAGAATCAAACACCTTGACATCTATGGAGATTCTGCACTTGTCATCAATCAGATAAAGGGTGAATGGGAGACGCATCATGAGAAGCTGATCCCATACCGTGACTATGCAAGACGTCTGTTGACATACTTTACCAAAGTTGAGCTGCACCATATCCCTCGG
Organism: Medicago sativa; assembly: GCF_051527215.1. Classification (NCBI taxonomy): domain Eukaryota; kingdom Viridiplantae; phylum Streptophyta; class Magnoliopsida; order Fabales; family Fabaceae; genus Medicago; species Medicago sativa. The sequence goes on along the minus strand of NC_140752.1, from coordinate 17,428,121 downwards.
GATGAAAATCAGATGGCTGACGCGCTTGCTACTTTGTCTTCTATGTTTCGCGTCAATCACTGGAATGACGTGCCTGTGATAAAAGTGCAACGGCTTGATAGACCCGCTCATGTGTTTACCATTGAAAATATGCCAAACCAAGCTGATAAAGATGTGAATGATAAAAAGCCTTGGTATCACAACATCAAACAATTCTTGCAGAATCGTGAATATCCACCTGGTGCTTCCAACAGGGATAAAAAGACCTTGAGACGATGGGCTAGCAGATTCCTTCTGGACGGAGAAATCCTATACAAGAGAAACTATGACATGGTCTTGCTGAGATGTGTGGATAAGCAAGAAGCCGAGAAGTTGATGCATGATGTACATGACGGTACTTTTGTGACCCACGCTTCGGGTCACACCATGTCAAGAAAACTGTTAAGAGCCGGCTATTACTGGATAACCATGGAGCGTGACTGCCACAAACATGCCAAGAGATGCCACAAATGTCAAATTTATGCTGACAAGATTCATGTGCCTCCACACGCTCTCAATGTTATATCTTCCCCATGGCCTTTCTCTATGTGGGGCATTGACATGATCGGAAGAATTGAACCGAAGGCTTCCAATGGACATCGTTTCATCCTAGTGGCAATTGACTATTTCACCAAGTGGGTCGAAGCTGCTTCCTATGCCAATGTGACCAAGCAAGTGGTTGTCAAGTTTATCAAGAATAACATCATCTGTCGATATGGTGTTCCCAACAAGATTATCACTGACAATGGTTCCAATTTGAACAATAGCATGATGCAAGCTCTATGTGAAGAATTCAAAATTGAACATCACAACTCTTCTCCTTATAGACCTCAGATGAATGGTGCAGTTGAGGCCGCTAACAAGAACATCAAGAAGATTGTTCAGAAGATGGTCACTACTTACAAAGACTGGCATGAAATGCTACCTTTTGCCTTGCATGGTTACCGTACTACAGTGCGCAGCTCAACCGGGGCAACTCCTTTCTCTCTGGTATATGGTATGGAAGCAGTTCTCCCTCTGGAAGTGGAGATTCCATCTCTTCGAGTAATAATGGAGGCAAAGTTAACTGAGGCTGAATGGTGCCGAAGTCGGTATGATCAATTGAATCTGATTGAAGAGAAACGTATGGATGCTATGACTCATGGACAGTTGTATCAAGTGCGAATGAAGAATGCTTTCGACAAGAAAGTCCGACCTCGAGAATTCAAGGAAGGCGAACTTGTATTGAAAAGAAGGATAGGTCAGCAACCCGACCCAAGGGGCAAGTGGACACCTAACTATGAAGGTCCTTATGTTGTCAAGAAGGCTTTCTCTGGTGGTGCTTTGATTCTTACACACATGGATGGTGTTGAACTCCCAAATCCTGTTAATGCCGATATAGTCAAGAAATACTTTGTCTAGAAAGAAAAGAACAGCGTGGTAGGTCGAAAACCCGAAAGGGCGGCCTAGGCAAAAATGCGCTTCCCGGTGGATCGAAAACCCGAAAGTGCGATCCAGGCAAAAGTTAGGGACAAAAAAATGAATATGAAAGAGCTCGCTGAGATTGTACGCAACTCAGGCAAGAATGAGCGCCTCGATGAGCCGGAAACCCGAAAGGGCGGTTCATGCAAAAATGAGGTTGGCAATAAAAGACAGGTAACTATATCTGGCAAATCACCATCACCCCTTGGGGCATCTGCAACTGTCAAAGATCGTCTTCATCAGAAGCTTCTGTACTTGTGAATTCAAAATTTCTATGAAATGTAGCGGTCATCGTGTTCAATGTATCACCAACCAATAAAATTACCATTTTCCAAGCTTTGTGAATCCGTGAAGTCATGCCTTTGGCTGACTTTCACTCTTCTACATCAATTTGAGCCTTTCTACTGTTTGAAACTCTATTTTTCTTTCTACTTTCAATGCTTTATACAAAACAATTTCTTTCTATTTGGTAATGTCAATGTCTGAAACAAACATCTTTTGAAAACTAAAAAATCTTTTTCTGTCTATTCTGAAAGAAAACCTGAGCAACAGGGTACATTTCAATGAAACATGCATGAATGAATGAATGTCAATGTCTCTTTCAATACAAGTTACAAGCAGGTTACTCCCCAGGATGATCTGTGGTCAATGGCAAGAATGAAAAAACAGAATGAAAATGAAAAAATTGAAGAAAATGAAAATGAAAAGCTCGCTAAGTCGAAAACCCGAAAGGGCGGCTTAGGCAAAAATGAGCACCCCGCTGATTGACAACCTGTGAAGGCAAATCAGGCAAAAATGGGGCAATGAAAAGAATCTTATTCCCCGGTGAATCGAAAACCCGAAAGGGCGGTTCAGGCAAAAGTGGGGTTTGAAAATGAAAAATGAAAGAATGAAAAATTGAAAAGCATTGACCACAGATGCGAACATCCAATGTTTACCCAGCACTGACACGCCTAGCAACGGCGAACTGTGTCCAAGAACCTTCCAAGGGTCCTCCTTTACAAGTTTTATTGCCCTCAGCCATGGTTTCGATACGTCTCCCAACGACGGTCTCTCCAAAGAGGTTTTCCCCCGTGAATATGTTGCAGCACGAGCCACTACGTGCCCAATCTTCCAATGTCTTGTCTGCCTTTGTGAAACTCCTCTGTCAAACTGCCAACCAATCATGCATTTCAAGCATTCATACATGCATAGTCATGCATTTTACGTGCTCATACACCCAATAATCTTGCTATACCATGCATACATGTTGCACATCCAACTCTCAACTGCCAAATTCAATCAAAGTTTCAACTGTCAAACTCAATTCCAACTGTCAAATTCAATTCCAATGTCAATATCAATTCCAATTTCAATGACAACCTCCAATGTCAACATCCAATTTCAATTCCAATTTCGATGTCAATCTCCAATTTCAATTCCAATTTCAATGTCAATGTCAAATGTCAATGTCATTTTCAATTGCCAAACCAATGTCAATGACAATGTCAATGTCAATCTCCAATTCCAATGCCAATTCCAATTCCAATGTCAATTTCAATGACAAATTCCAATTTCAATTCCAATTCCAATGTCAAATTCCAATTTCAATCCAATTCCAATGTCAATCTCCAATGACAATCTCCAATATCAATTTCCAATCCAATTTCAATGTCAATATCAATATCCAATGTCAATGTCAATTTTCAATCCAATTTCAATCCAATTTCAATGTCAATTGCAATTCTCCAATCCAATGTCAATGTCTATGTCCCAATCCAGTTCCAATTTCCAATGTCTATGTCTATGTCTCTATTCAATCTCAACTTTCAATCTCCACTTTCAATGTCAATTTTCAACTCAAATCAATGTCAATTTACCCTTGGGCCAACAAAAATGGTCATGACTATTTCCAAATCAAGTCAATGACAATTTACCCTCAATTGGTATCTTGTTAAGCCAGACTTTCAATTTGTATCTTGTTACTGGTCAAGTGCCAGGTTCGATCCAAAAAAGAACCACTTGTACCTGCTTGTATACCTATGCTTCCGGACAAACGGCAAGTTCGATTTGAAGAACAGTTTGTACCCAGCTCATGCTTTGTTATCAGTCAGACGGCAAGTTCGATTTGAAGAACAGTTTGTACCCAGCTCATGCTTTGTTATCAGTCAGACGGCAAGTTCAATCTGAAGAACAGTTTGCACCCAGCTTATGCTTTGTATCGGTCAAACGACAAGTTCGATCTAAGAGAACAGTCTGCACTCTCCCACATGATGTGGTGATAATCCAACAAGCAAGTTCGATCCAAAGAAACAGCTTGTATCAACCCTCTTGTCTATGTCTCCGGCCAAACAGCCAGTTCAATCCAAAAAGAACAGTTTGTGTCTGCCTATCTGTTTGTATCTTCAACCAAGTGTCAAGTTCGATCCAAAGAACAACTTGTATCTGTCTATGTGTCTATGTTTCCGGTCAAGTGCCAAGTTCAATTCCACGAACAGCTTGCACCTATCTTTTGTTTTGTATTCCTTGGTCAAGTGACTAGTTCGACCCAAAGAACAGCTTGTACCTTACTTTCTATCCCTGGTTTGTCTACCCTGCCAATGTCTATCTGAATCCCCAGTGACAGGACAGGTGCCATAGACTCCAGTCGTTTGTCTTGCGTTCATAATCAAATATTGCATGGCATTCATATCTTTGAAAATCTGAAAACGTATTTTTATGTCCAAAAACAGTGCAAATGTTAATATTTAAGTATCTTCGTCCCGTCAACTCAAAGACTCCGTCTCTTGACTCTCCGGACAAAGAAACTTAAATAGGGGCAGCTGTTATACCCTAATTTTGGACCTAAAAATACTAATCAATCTTTTCTTTCTTGCATTTCAAGCCATTTGAATTATCTCTGATCACTTGCATCTTTCTCTGCATGTTATTTCAATGGTATTTGCAAAATTTACATGCAAGGGTATTTTAGTCATTTCCTGTGTCAAATTTCTCCCAGTCTTTCAAAATTTTGTTTGAGTCCTTTCAAATAGTGTGAATAAGTCTTCATTTCAATTCTATGTCAGAATCCATTTTTAAATTGCATTTGAAGTCATTTTGAGTCAGTTTTGCCCCTAGGGGCATTTTGGTCATTTCAAGTGTCAAGTTACTGTTTAAATCCTAAAAATTGTCTATGAGTCTGTTAATTTTGCTTGAATGAGTCTTTGCTTCAGTTCCTTGTTAAAAATCCATTTTAAAATTCGTATCTAAGTCATTTGCAGTCGTTTTAGCCCCAGGGGCATTTTGGTCATTTCACACGAAATTTCGGCAGAGAGGTACTTTAAAGTACCTCATTTAGGCCATTGGTTCGTTTTAGTCCGTTTTGTCAGTTTTAATTGTCTCACTTTACGTTTAGTCAGGTTTACCAATTTTAAATCCAATTTTATTTTATTTTTTGCACTTTAGTCCTCTAGTTCCTAAAATTGCATATTGGTCCTTCTTACCTTTATTTTTCTTAAGTCCTTTAAATTTTTAATTGCATTACAGTCCTTGAAGTCTTTTTATTAGTAATTTTGGTCTTTTCTTTTTTTGGTCCTTTTAAACATTTTCAAAATCACAATTAAGTCCTTTGTCCAATTTGCAGTCTGGTCCTTTTTCTTAAATTGCAGGGCAGTCCTCAAGAGTTTCGAAATTGCACAAAAGGTCCTCAAAGCAAAAAACCCAGAAAGGCCGAGTTATTCCAAGTCCATGTCCAGGTGTCACAGGGCTATTGGTCCAGAACATTACACTTGGCCTATAAAATGAGGCCACATCACCAATTACAGAGAATTTTCCCAATTACTCAGTGACACATCACCATCAGAAACCTCTAACAGAATTTCTCTCTCCAATCACCACCGTAACAGAATTCAATCACCACCGTAACAAACTAAAACCACCGCAATCCAAATCAATCATCGCCACAAAGTTTCTCAAATTCATCAATTCACAACCAAAAATCCACAAAATTCATCACAGAAAGCTCAAATTCAACAATTGCACAATGAAAACAGTTCAAGATTGAGTTGATTTTGTTTCGCAATTCTCAGAGATTTGAAGGAATCATCATCATCGAATTGAAGACTGCAATTCCAGCACAATTTCAAGGAAATTGTACGATCACAGTTCGAAGAAGAGAAGAAAGGGGAAATTGAAGCAAGATCACAGTTCGAAGAAGAAGAAAGCCAAAGCACCGATTTATTTTCGGTCTCGAAGTTCACCAGAAGAAGCCGAAGCTTGCTCAAGGATCTTACGTTCGAATCTCCAAACAAATCCAGGTATATTCAGGGAAAACCTTCTCGTTTTTGCTTCGAAATCATCATCGAAGGTTTGAGATCAAGAATAAACGGTGAATTGAAGAAAGATTTTGAAAAAGATCCGAAGAAGTTCGAACGAAACCCTAGAAACATGAATCGTCCAAAATTCACCGTTTATTTCATCAATTGAGTTTCAAATCCATGAATAATGAAGAAAGTAGTTCGAATTAGGGTTTTGATTCAAAAAAATTTTGAAAAGAAAGTTGAAACCCTAAAAAGCAAAAGAATCCGAAATCAAACCTGTAGAAACATGTAGATCGAAACATTTTGAACGCTCGTCTTCAAAGAACGTGTAGATCGAAACGTTTCGAACTCTTGTTCTCTAAAAAAGTCAAAATCAAATGGTTCGAACAACTTTCTTCAGAAAAATAGCAAGATCGAAGTGTTTCGCATCCATTCTATGTTTGATTTGTGTGTTGATTCATAGTTCATAATCCAAAATCATGTTTGATGTGTGAATGCCATGAACGGCGCCGCTAGGGTTAGAGTAAGAAGAAGAGAGAACGAGAGAACTCTGAGAGAAGAGAGAGAAACGAATGGGAAAATGAGGTGAACCGGTCTTCAAGACCTTTTATAAGCAGACTGAACCGGTTTGGTTCAGTCATTGGACCATTGGCTTTGTGTCCTGGCCGTTAGATCTAAGGGTTGATCCAGTTGGATCAATCCAACGGCCTTCTGTGATTCCCTGAGGATCCAGGATCCATTCATCCCTTGGGCTTGGGTTAGGGCTTAGTTTCCTGCGTGTTTCCTTGTTTTGTTGCTATTCTTACCACTGTTTCTTGCTATTTGCACACCTTTATGCTCAAAAGATTTGTTAAAAATTCCAAGTATTTTTTCATGTGTTTTTGACTAGCTTCTTGATCTTTTTGTGATGTTATTATGTGTTGAATTTGGATAAAAAAATATGTAGCATTTTGTTTATTATTATTATTAGTTTGTTGCATTTGTTAAATCTTGTGAAAATTTTTACATGTTCTTGTGATCAAAACCCTTTGAAAAAAGTTCCAAAGAAATTCATGAGTGTTTTTTGACAATTATGTGACTTTTTGGTGTTAATTGTACATAAAAAAATTGGTGAGCATGGTGCGGTTAATTTTCCTAATGTTTTGTGACATTTTGTGCTAAAAATAAATGAAAACTCATTTGATTTTAATTCCAATTGAGTGTTGGTGACCTATACCTTTTGATTCCATAGGGCTCAGCTACTGTTTGTGTTTGATATTAGTGCATGAGTATGAATCTTAGTAGGTTACTTAGCTTGCAAGTTAGTTAAATAGTTAAATAATGCAAGTATGTTCAAAATTTGTTTTAAAATGCCAAGAAAATCATGTAGTCTTAATTTCCATTCCAAGACTTTATTATGAACCTTTTTAAATGTAATTGGAATGTGGGAATTATGGGTCACTTGGTTCTTGCATTTTATGAATAAATTTTAGCTATATTTGCACTCTTTTGCCTTTATTTTCTACCCTTTATGTCCTAGTACTTCTCTTGCTTTATTTCCTTTGATATTGCTCTATGCTACTAACCTTTCCATTTCATGTTTCATATTCATCATAAGCATTCCCACTTCATCTTCTTCTTCATCTAATTTCTTGCATTTTAAGTTTAAAAATGTAAATACTTAGAGGTTTTGTAATATTTTACCTTCATGCAATTTTAATTTCTTGGCAAAGAGGCCATAGAATGTATCTAGGCCAATGATGTAATAAGGACTATGGACTCTAATAATGTAGACCGACACAAGCACCGACACATGCACACACATCACTATATAGCTAGAATATGCATGTTTAGATGAATGTTTAGGATTGTATGTTTAGATGAATGCCTAGGGCTTTAAACTTAGAAAAAACCAATTTTCCAAACAAATGTGAACAACTTCATTCAAAGCTTTTCCAAATAAACCTTGGGATCCAATATCCCATTGTATTTTCTTTTCCATTTTCTTAATCAAATCTCAATGAACTTTTAACCAAACTTTGACTTCTTTTGCAAATCACTAATCTAACCTCACTCTTTTCTAAACCTCATGCCCTTGAGGCCTCTTTCTATTCTTCAAACTCCATTTTCAAACTTAAAATCAACCAACAAAAACAAAAATATTTTTTGAGAGAGAACTACGGTGGATTTGATCCCTTAATCGGGTACGTAGGCAAGGAACAAAATTCCTTCAATTCAACTAAAATAAAAATCCAAAAACATTCTTCTCCCTCCAATTCTTCACTTAGAACATCCTTAGGTTTAATAAGCATTTCAAAATAGCATTTAAAAATAAAGCGCGCGCGTAGAAATTAAAGACGGTTCCTATAGGTTACTATAGTCGGTATGGGTGCCTAACACCTTCCCGTAGCGAAAACAACTCCCGGACCTCGATTCTCAAGGGTTTTGCTTACTTTTTCCCTTCCCAAGAAAAAATAAGATATCACCGGTTTAAAAGGTTCAAACGTAATCAATGTTTGACACCCGAAAACCAAGATAAAACAGCAGGCCTATGTTGATCATGAAGTCTCTGTGGATCAGTTTGATGGAATAGTGGGTAACATCACTGCTTGCAACAACTTGGGGTTTGGTGACGATGAACTCCCCGAAGCAGGGAAACACCACAACCTGGCCCTGCATATCTCGGTACACTGCAGGTCTGACATGATATCCAATGTGTTGGTGGACACTGGATCATCCTTGAATGTAATGCCTGAGTCTACACTAAGGCAATTAAGTCATCATGGAATCTCTCTGAGGGGTAGCAGCTACTTGGTTAAGGCTTTCGACGGATCTCGCAAAGATGTTCTCGGGGAAGTAGACTTGCCAATAACTATTGGTCCTGAGACATTTCAGATTACTTTCCAAGTCATGGACATCAACAGCTGTCTCCTCGGAAGACCGTGGATTCATGACGCTGGAGCAGTAACTTCTACTTTGCATCAGAAGCTCAAGTTCATGAGGAATGGTAAGATTGTCACTGTACACGGTGAAGAAGCATATCTGGTTAGCCAAGTGTCATCTTTCTCTTGTGTTGAAGCAGGGTCCGCTGAAGGGACGTCGTTTCAAGGCTTAACTGTTGAAGGAGCAGAGCCCCGGAGGGCTGGTACGTGCATGGCTTCATTGAAAGATGCCCAGAAGGCTGTTCAAGAAGGGCAGGCTGCTGGCTGGGGCAAAGTGATTCAGATCTTGGAAAACAAGCGTAAAGAGGGCCTTGGATTCTCCCCAACATCCGCTGTTTCAAAGGGAACCTTCTACAGTGCTGGGTTCATCAATGCTATTACTGAAGATGCTGCTGAAGGTGGTTACGTGCCTGCATTTGTTATACCAGGAGGCACTGTGAGGAATTGGGAGGCCATTGATGTTCCTTTAGTCATGCATGCTTCCATGTAATGTGTCTTGTTGCTCATGTTTTTCTTTGTTTTCAAAATAACAATCCTTTCGCTCTGCCCAAGGCGAAAGTGATATCATTGTAAGGGCGTGTTTGTTTCGGCATTGCCGTTATCAATAAAAGTTGTCGTTTTTCTCACGACTCTTTGTTTCTTTTACCTTTTAGTGCCTTTTCTTGGAAATAATGGTAATGCCAGAAAAAACCAAAACATCTGTATTTTCTTATTAATTTTAAAAATCTGCATGGAAAAAACATTTTTCTAAAAATCATCCCAATCATATTATGCAGATTGAACCACAATAAACCCGTTGAACACAGTGACCCTATGGTTCCTCCAAATTTTGAATTCCCTGTATATGAAGCTGAAGATGAGGATGATGATGAAGAGATACCGTATGAGATCACTCGACTGCTTGAGCAAGAAAGAAGAGCCATTCAGCCTCACCAGGAAGAGATTGAACTCATCAACCTGGGTACTGAAGAGAACAAGCGAGAGATCAAGATTGGTGCTGCACTTGAGCCAGAAGTGAAAAAGAAGATCACTCAGCTTCTCCATGATTATCCAGATGTCTTTGCATGGTCCTATGAAGACATGCCGGGTCTAGATCCCAAGATTGTGGAACATCGGATACCGACAAGGCCGGAATGTCCTCCTGTCAAACAGAAATTGAGAAGGTCTCGTCCAGACATGGCTCTTAAGATCAAGACTGAGGTGCAAAAGCAAATTGATGCGGGTTTCCTCACGACAGCTGAATACCCTGAGTGGATTGCCAACATTGTACCAGTACCAAAGAAAGATGGGAAAGTTCGAATGTGTGTTGATTACAGAGATCTGAATAAAGCCAGTCCAAAAGATAACTTCCCATTGCCTCATATCGATGTGCTTGTTGACAGTACTGCTCAATCCAAAGTGTTCTCCTTTATGGATGGTTTCTCTGGTTATAATCAGATACGAATGTCTCCTGAAGATAGAGAAAAGACGTCCTTCATCACTCCATGGGGAACATTCTGTTATAAAGTGATGCCGTTTGGCTTGATAAATGCTGGTGCTACCTATCAAAGGGGTATGACCACTCTGTTTCATGATATGATTCACAAATGATTGTGAAGTCAAATGATGAAGAGCAGCATGTTGTGTACTTGAAAAAGATGTTTGAAAGACTGAGAAAGTACAAGCTGCGTTTGAATCCTAACAAGTGTACATTCGGTGTAAGATCTGGAAAATTGCTTGGCTTCATTGTCAGTCAAAGAGGCATTGAAGTTGATCCTGACAAAGTCCGAGCCATCAGAGAGATGCCGGCCCCTCAAACTGAGAAGCAAGTCAGAGGTTTCCTCGGACGTCTGAATTATATTTCAAGATTCATATCTCACATGACTACTACCTGTGGACCAATTTTCAAATTACTCAGAAAGAATCAGCCTGTTGTATGGAATGATGAATGTCAGGAAGCTTTTGATAGCGTTAAAGAATACCTGTTAGAACCACCTATCCTTGTCCCACCCGTGGAAGGAAGGCCTTTGATTATGTATCTATCAGTGTTAGATGATTCAGTGGGTTGTGTTCTCGGTCAGCAAGATGAGACTGGTAAGAAAGAGCATGCTATCTACTATCTGAGCAAGAAGTTCACCGACTGTGAGACTCGGTATACGATGCTTGAAAAGACATGTTGTGCTTTAGCTTGGGCCGCCAAACGCCTGCGTCATTATATGGTGAATCATACAACTTGGTTGATATCCCGAATGGATCCAATCAAGTATATCTTTGAAAAGCCTACTGTTACTGGAAAGATTGCACGTTGGCAAATGTTGTTGTCTGAATATGATATTGTGTACAAAGCTCAGAAAGCAATCAAAGGAAGTATCCTTGCTGAGCATCTTGCTTGTCAGCCTCTTGATGATTATCAGCTGATTAAGTTTGATTTCCCTGATGAAGAGGTCATGTATCTGAAAGCAAAAGACTGTGAAGAACCACTGATCAATGAAGGGCCAGATCCCAATAGTAAATGGGGCTTAGTGTTTGATGGTGCTGTTAATGTTTATGGTAAAGGAATTGGGGCCATCATTGTAACTCCACAGGGGCACCACATTCCTTTCACCGCTCGATTAACTTTTGAATGCACAAACAACATAGCTGAATATGAAGCATGCATCTTGGGCATTGAAGAAGCCCTTGATCTGAGAATTAAGCACCTTGACATCTATGGAGATTCTGCGCTTGTTATTAATCAAATAAAGGGTGAATGGGAGACTCATCATGAGAAGCTGATCCCATACCGTGACTATGCAAGACGTCTGTTGACATACTTTACCAAGGTTGAGTTGCACCATATCCCTCGGGATGAAAATCAGATGGCTGATGCTCTTGCTACCTTATCTTCCATGATTCGTGTCAATCACTGGAATGATGTGCCTGTAATCAAAGTACAACGTCTTGATAGACTCGCTCATGTGTTTACCATTGAAAATATGCCAGATCAAGCTGATGAAGATGTGAATAATAAGAAGCCTTGGTATTACAACATCAAACAATTCTTGCAGAATCGGGAATATCCACCTGGTGCTTCTAACAGGGATAAAAAGACCTTGAGAAGATGGGCTAGCAAATTCCTTCTGGACGGAGAAATCCTATACAAGAAGAACTATGACATGGTCTTGTTGAGATGTGTTGATAGACAAGAAGCTGAGAAATTGATGCATGATGTACATGACGGTACCTTTGGGACCCACGCTTCGGGCCACACCATGTCAAGAAAGCTATTAAGAGCCGGCTATTACTGGATAACTATGGAGCGTGACTGCCACAAACATGCTAAAAGATGCCACAAATGCCAAATTTATGCTGACAAGATTCATGTGCCTCCACATACCCTCAATGTTATCTCTTCCCCATGGCCTTTCTCTATGTGGGGCATTGACATGATCGGAAGAATTGAACCAAAGGCTTCCAATGGACATCGTTTCATTCTAGTGGCAATTGACTATTTCACCAAGTGGGTTGAAGCTGCTTCCTACGCCAATGTGACCAAGCAAGTGGTTGTCAAGTTTATCAAGAATAACATCATCTGTCGATATGGTGTTCCCAACAAGATCATCACTGACAATGGTTCCAATCTGAACAATAGCATGATGCAAGCTTTATGTGAAGAATTCAAAATTGAACATCACAACTCTTCTCCTTACAGACCTCAGATGAATGGTGCAGTTGAGGCCGCTAACAAAAACATCAAGAAGATTGTTCAGAAGATGGTCACTACCTACAAAGACTGGCATGAAATGCTACCGTTTGCCTTGCATGGTTACCGTACTACAGTGCGCAGTTCGACCGGGGCAACCCCTTTCTCTCTGGTATATGGTATGGAAGCAGTTCTCCCTCTGGAAGTGGAGATTCCATCTCTTCGAGTAATCATGGAAGCAAAATTAACTGAGGCTGAATGGTGTCAAAGTCGGTATGATCAATTTAATCTGATTGAAGAGAAACGTATGAATGCTTTGGCTCATGGACAGTTGTATCAAGTGCGAATGAAGAATGCTTTTGACAAGAAAGTCCGACCTCGAGAATTCAAGGAAGGCGAACTTGTACTGAAAAGAAGGATAAGTCAGCAACCCGACCCAAGGGGCAAGTGGACACCTAACTATGAAGGTCCTTATGTTGTCAAGAAGGCTTTCTCTGGTGGTGCTTTGATTCTTACACACATGGATGGTGTTGAACTCCCAAACCCTGTTAATGCCGATATAGTCAAGAAATACTTTGTCTAAAAAGAAAAGAACAGCGTGGTAGGTCGAAAACCCGAAAGGGCGGCCTAGGCAAAAATGCGCTTCCCGGTGGATCGAAAACCCGAAAGGGCGATCCAGGCAAAAGTTAGGGACAAAAAAATGAATGTGAAAGAGCTCGCTGAGATTGTACGCAACTCAGGCAAGAATGAGCGCCTCGATGAGCCGAAAACCCGAAAGGGCGGTTCATGCAAAAATGAGGTTGACAATAAAAGACAAGTAACTATATCTGGCAAATCACCATCACCCTTGGGGCACCTGCAACTGTCAATGATCGTCTTCATCAGAGGCTTCTATACTTGTGAATTCAAAATTTCTATGAAATGTAGCGGTCATCGTGTTCAATGTATCACCAACCAATAAAATTACCATTTTCCAAGCCTTGTAAATCCGTGGAGTTATGCCTTTGGCTAATTTCCACTCTTCTACATCAATTTGAGCCTGTGCTATTGTTTGAAACTCTATTCATCTTTCTATTTTCAATGCTATATACAAAATATTTTCTTTCCATTTGATAATGTCAATATCTGAAACAAACATCTTTGAAAACTAAAAATCTTTTTCTGTCTATTCTGAAAGCAAACCTGAGCAATAGGGTACATTTCAATGAAACATGCATGAATAAATGAATGTCAATGTCTATTCCAATACATGTTACAAGCAGGTTACTCCCCAGGATGATCTGTGGTCAATGGCAAGAATGAAAAAACAGAATGGAAATGAATAATTGAAAAAATGAAAATAAGAAGCTCGCTAAGCTGAAAACCCGAAAGGGCGGCTTAGGCAAAAATGAGCACCCCGCTGATTGACAACCTATGAAGGCAATTCAGGCGAAAATGGGGCAATGAAAAGAATATTATTCCCCGGTGAATCGAAAACCCGAAAGGGCGGTTCAGGCAAAAATGGGGTTTGAAAATGAAAGAATATTGAAAAAACATTGACCACAGATGCGAACATCCAATGTTTACCCAGCACTGACACGCCTAGCAACGGCGACCTGTATCCAAGAATCTTCCAAAGGTTCCCTCCCTTTACAAGTTTTGTTGCCCTCAGCCATGGTTCCGATACGTCTCTCAACGACGGTCTCTCCAAAGAGGTTTTTCCCCTGTGAATATGTTGCAGCGCGAGCCACTACGTGCCCAATCTTCCAATGTTTCGTCTTCCTTCGTGAAATTTCTCTGTCAAACTGCCAATCAATCATGCATTTCAAGCATTCATACATGCATAATCATGCATTTTATGTGCTCATACATCCAATAATCTGGCTATACCATACATACATGCTGCATTTCCAACTTCAAATTTCAATCCAACTCGAAACCCAATTTCAATTCAATCCAAATTGCAACTGTCAAGCTCAATTTCAATCTCTATTTCAATTCCAACTGTCAAATTCAATTCAATTTCAACTGTCAAATTCGATGCAATCTCAACTTTCCAATCTCAATTCCAATCATGTCAACTGTCAAATTCGAAGCAATCTCAATTCCAATTCCAATTCAATGTCAATTCGAAGCAATTTCCAATCTCAAATTTCAATTCCAATTTCAATGACAATCTCCAATGTCAATATCAATGTCAATGTCAATATCCAATGTCAATGTCAATGTCAATGTCAATGTCAATGTCAATATCCAATGCCAATGTCAATTTTCAATCCAATTTCAATCCAATTTCAATGTCAATTGCAACTCTCCAATCCAATGTCAATGTTTATGTCTCAGTCCAATTCCAATTTCCAATGTCTTTTTCAATTTCAACTCTCAATCCAATGTCTATGTCTATGTCTCTGCTCAATCTCAATTCTCAAACCCTCTTTCAATGTCAACTTTCAAATCAATTTTCTCTCAATTTGTTTTTGGGCCAACAAAAATGGTCATGTCTGTTTTCAAAATCAAGTCAATGACAATTTACCTTCAATCGGTATTTTGTTAAACCAGACTTTCAATTTGTATCTTGTAATGGTCAAGTGCCAGGTTCGATCCAAAAAAGAACCACTTGTACCTGCTTATATGCCTATGCTTCCGGACAAACGACAAGTTCAACCCGAAGAACAGTTTGTACCCAGCTTATGCTTTGTTATCGGTCAAGCGGCAAGTTCGATCTAAAAGAACAGTTTGCACCCTCCCACATGACGTGGTGATAATCCAACAAGCAAGTTCGATCCAAAGAACAGCTTGTATCAACCCTTTTGTCTATGTCTCCTGCCAAACGGCCAGTTCGATCCAAAGAACCGTTTGTATCTACCTTTTTGTCTATATCTCCAGCCAAACGGCCAGTTCAATCCCAAGAACAGTTTGTGTCTGCCTATCTGTTTGCATCTTCAACCAAGTGTCAAGTTCGATCCGAAGAACAGCTTGTATCTGCCTATATGTCTATGTTTCCGGTCAAGTGTCGAGTTCGATCCCAAGAACAGCTTGCACCTATCTCTTGTTTTGTCTTCCTTGGTCAAGTGTCAAGTTCGACCCAAAGAACAACTTGTACCCTATTTTCTACTCCCTGGTTTGTCTACCCTGTCAATGTCCACCTGAATCCCCAGTGACATGACAGGTTCCAGAGACTCCAGTTGTTTGTCTTGCATTCATAATCAACATATTGCATGACATTCATGTTTTTCAACTCTGAAAACGTATTTTTATGTCCAAAAGCAGTGCAAATGTTAATATTTAAGTGTCTTCGTCCCGTCAACTCAAATACTCCGTCTCTTGACTCTCCGGACAAAGAAACTTAAATAGGGGCAGCTGTTATACCCTAATTTTGGACCTAAAAATACTTGTTCAATTCTTCTTTTCTTGCATTTCAAGCCATTTGATATATCTCTGATCAATTGCATCTTTCTCTACATTTTATTTCAATGTTATTTGCAAAATTCACATGGAAGGGCATTTTAGTCATTTCCTATGTCAAAATTTCTTTCAGTCTTTTAAAAATTTGTTTGAGTCTTTTCATTTGGTTAGAATAAGTCTCTGTTTCATTCTATGTCAAAATCCATTTCAAAAATTGCATTTGAAGTCATTTTAAGATTAGTTTTGCCCCCAGGGGCATTTTGGTCTTTTCACATGTTAAAACCCTGTTTAAATCTTAAAAATTGTCTCTGAGTCTGTTAACTTTGTTTGTATAAGGTCTTGCTCTAATTCCTTGTTGAAAATCCATTTAAAATTTGCATCTGAGTCATTTTTAGTCGTTTTAGCCCCAGGGGCATTTTGGTCATTTCACACGAAATTTCGGCAGAGAGAGGTTACTTTAAAGTACCTCATTTAGGCCATTGGTTCGTTTTAGTCCGTTTTGTGTTTTTTATTGGTTTCACTTTACGTTTAGTCAAGTTTACCAATTTTATTCCAATTTTATTAATTTTCCCTTTTAAGTCCTCAAACTCTTAGTAATTGCATTTTCGTCCCTCTATCTCATTTTTATTTCTTTTTTAAGTTTTTTTATTCGAATTTTAGTCCTCCAAGTCAAGTTTTTTTTAGTTTTTTAGTCAATTGCAAATTGGTCCTTTGATGTTTAGGAATTGCAGATCAGTCCCTCAAGGCCAAAAGTCCAGGTTTCAGTCCAAACAAGTCCAGAAACACGTGGCAGCTTGCCACTGGCTCACAAGTACACATGTCAGCTATAAATACAACACATCATCATCACAGAGCCACAGATTCTTTGCCAACTCACCAAAAAACACAGTCACCATTCATTTCCACGCGCCCCACGCGCCACCCTAACAGAACCCTAACAAACTTTTCAGCCATTGAAACCACCGTAACAAACACCAAATCACACCAATTCTTCACAAATTCGAACCAGAACCATCACAAATTCACCAATTCATTGCCAAATACATGAAAATCAATACAAGTTTCCAAGAATCAAGATCAAAAGCTTGCAATTCATCAAAAATGTTGTTGGATTCAACAAACTCTCAGTGATTACTTGCGTAATCTTCATCATTGAGCTTGTTTCCCCGCAATTCAAGCACGGATTCATCGCTGGAGTGACGAACCATGCGATCACAGGGATAAAGGAAGAGAGAAGAAGGGAAATCGAAGCAAAATCAGACCAGTTCGAAGAAGAAGAAGATCAAACACCGATTTATTTTCGGTTTCGAAGCTTACCAGAGGAATCAGAAGCTCGCAAGGATCCACTTGTTCAAATCTCCAAGTAATTCAGGTAAAAACACAAAGAAACCTTCTCATATTCATCATCGAAGCTTTGTATTGAAAGATGAACGGTGAATCCGATTGAAAAACTTAAAAAATTCGAACAAGTTGAAAACTGAAACCCTAAAACACAAAAATCATGAAGATTCACCGTTTACCTTTCAATTCAGAATGCAAATTCATCATTAACAAATTAGGGTTTCAGTTCCAACAAGCTTCAGAAATCCGAAACGTTTCGAATTTGTGAGAGTTTGAGATTAAATCCGTTCGAATCAAGTGCAGTTCGAATCATTTCGAACAATTTTCCATCAAGAACAACAAGTTCAAATCGTTTCGAACAATTTCCCGTCAAAAATATCAAAATCGAAGCAGTTCGAACAGTTTCTTTCAAGAAACATCAAGATCGAAGTGTTCCGAACATTTTTCTTCAAAAAAGATCAGAATCGAAACGTTTCAAGCATCTTTCTGCGAAAAATCAAAAGTTCGAAACGGTTTGAACAACATCCTTCAAAAATCACAAGTTCGAAACGGTTTGAACAACATCCTTCAAAAATCACAAGATCGAAACGTTCTGTGTCAGATCTATGCTAGTTTGTGGTTTAGTTCATAGTTTATAATTCAAAAATCATGAGGATGAATGAAAACGATGAGAGGGAACGAGAGAGTATGAGAGAGTCTGAGAAGTGAGAGAGAAAACTAGGGTTAGAATGATTCTGAACCGGTCTTCCTGTTTTTATACTGGAGTGAACCGGATTGGTTCAGTCAGACCGGTCTGGTTCACTCCTAAAACCTGAGTGTCCACCGTTTGATCTAGGATTGGGTCCCTGGGTCAATCTGACGGTCTGTGCTGCTCCCTGTGACCCAGGGTCCATCAGTGAGTGGGTTTGGGCTTTTGGTACACTGGATTTCGTTGCCTTTTTTTTTACTTGCTACCTGAACACTACTTGTTGATGTTTGCACCCCTTATCTTGCCTAAAAGTCTTTTAAAAATTCCAAATGAATTCCCATGAAGTACTTGATAATGTCCTTGTCTTTTTATGATATTTTTTGCTTAGTAAAATTTGATGAAAAACACGTGTATTAGTTCTTGTTACTTGATCACTCTTTTTGTTATTTTTTTTAAGAATTTTGTCATGATTTTGTGTATGATACATTAGTATATGATGTGGATACTTAACATGTGATTTTGTGATAGATAGGCCCCTGAATTTGTGTTTGTTCTACTGTCTTGTGAAATGGTTTATGGTTTTCTTGTGCTACAAGTTATGTGGTTACTTTAGTGCATGAATAAAGTGCCCAAATATGCCTAAGACCTATCACAATCCATGACTTGAGTGTGCACTTCTAGATCCTCATATTATGTGGTGAGAAAAACTCTTTAGGGAAATTAACATGATGTGAGGGTCATGGATCATACTTTTGTCTTACTTTATGATGAGTTCTTAGGAACATTTTGGCCATTTCTAGGCTAGGAATTTCATTACTTTAGTCTAATTTTTTATATTTTTGGTGCTTATGATTACAATCCCTATCCTTCCCTATGCTACTAACATTTTCATTTCATGTCCCATACTTTTCATAAGCATTCACACTTCATCTTCCTCTCCATCTTATTTCTTGCACCTTAAGTTTCAATTCCATACAAAAATTAGAATGTAAATACTTAGGAGTTTTTGTATTTTACTTTTATGCAATTTTAATTTCTTGGCAAAGAGGCCATAGAATGTATCTAGGCAATGATGTAATAAGGACAATGGACTCTAATGATGTACACCGACACAAGCACCGACACATACACACACCTCACATTTAGATATAGCTAGAATATGCATGTTTAGATGTATGTTTAGGATTGTATGTTTAGATGAATGTTTAGGCTTTATACTTAGAAAAATCAATTTTCCAAAAAAACTTGAACAAACTTCACTCAAACATTTTTCAAAATAAACCTTGGGATCAAAATCCCATTGTAATTTTCCTTTTCATTTTCTTAATCAAATTTCAATGAAAAATAACCATACTTAGACCACATTTTGCAAATGACTAATTCAACCTCACAATTTCATATTCTCATGCCTTTAAGGCCTCTCAATCTCCATTCTTCAAAATTTCATTTTCAAACTTAAAATCAACCAACAAAAACAAAAACATTTTTTTGAGAGAGAACTACGGTGGATTTGATCCCTTAAACGGGTACGTAGGCAAGGAACAAAATTCCTTCAATTCAACTAAAATAAAAATCCAAAAACATTCTTCTCCCTCCAATTCTTCATTTAGTAACTTTTAGGTGTAAATAACATTTTCAAATAGCATTTAAAAATAAAGCGCGCGCATAGAAATTAAAGACGGTTCCTATAGGATACTATAGTCGTTATGGGTGCCTAACACCTTCCCGTAGCGAAAACAACTCCCGGACCTCGATTCTCAAGGGTTTTGCTTACTTTTTCCCTTCCCAAGAAAAAATAAGATATCACCGGTTAAAAAGGTTCAAACGTAATCAATGTTTGACACTCGAAAACCAAGATAAAACAATCATTATTGGTTCTGAATGAGCAATTAAAGAGCAAAGGAAACAACAAAAATTTGAAGCTTGGACGCTCCTGAAGGCAACTTGTTACTGAAGAGAAAAAGCGCTCCTGAAGTTTAGTCGCTTCTGAAGTAAGAATAGTGCTCCTGAAGTTAAGACGCTTCTGAAGTTGGAATAGTGCTCCTGAAGACAAGCAGTCCAAAAGTCATATCATCAGAAGCTGCATTATCAGAAGCTGCAGAAGTCATATCATCAGAAGCTGCATCACCAGAAGTTGCCTCATCAGAAGCTATTTCACCAGAAGCTGAATCTCAACTGGATTTGCAAAGAATCAAGAATTGAAGAATTATCAATGCAAAAGCTGTCTATTGGATTCGAAAACACAAACAAAGGATTAGTGGAATTTTGCAACGGTCATTTCAGAGGTGTTTGAAGGCTTGTGCTTGCAATTTGGACGAAAGCGTTGACATTGTACTTTGTACGAATTGTACAACCACGTTCTCCACTACTCTGTTTTGTGTCCACACTACAGGACAAGAAAACAGCTCCAGAATACGGTTTCGCCTGCATAGATGTTCCTTTGGATAAGGAATGGATTTCAAATTTGTTCTTCATAGGACAACAACCAAATCAGGCAAAAGATCATTGGTGAAAGATCAAGCTTCAACAACGACTCTTTGGTGTGCTGGCAATTTCACAACGTCTTTTTCACACCTCTATATAAAGGAGTGAAGACCTAGAGAATTGGTAATGCAAGAACGCTGAACGAAAGACTCACAAGATTCTCACAAGTACCAAACCTCTGCTGAAATTGTTCTGCATTCACTTAGAATTTCTGTGTCTTATATTCATATCTTAGAAATTCTTAAGTCCATTGAGTCTGTATCTGATTTGTATTGTGAGCACCTCTGATTGTATATCAAGTGTTCAACCTTAAACAATTTTCTGTGTAATTTTGTTTAGTTAGGAAGTCTCTTGCAATTGTGCTTGAGCAGGAAGTCTCTTGATTGTGTTCTTGAGCAAAGGAAGTCTCTTGCTTGTGTGCTTGAGCAAAGGAAGCCTCTTGCTTGTGTGCTTGAGCATTTGTAATCAGATATTACTCATAGTGAAATCTCCTTGGAAGTGCAAGGGGGACTGGACTACTTCCGGATTGTGGAAGGAACCAGTATAATTGCTTTGTGTCATTCTTCTTCTCTCTCTGTTTATTCCGCTGCATTTAGATTCTGTTTATCACTTCAGAAGCTGTCTCACTTAGCTTCTGATCAGTGTATTCAGTTGTTTAGGAGAAACGAAGAATTTTTCAAAACACAATTCAACCCCCCTTCTTGTGTTTTTCTCACCTTCAAGTTGTTCCATGCCTTTCCTGATCCCCCAACCAATCAAAAACCCCTAACCTTTGCCTTGAAGAATCCCTAACCCTAGATGGATGAAATTGCCAATCCTCTGCACCTCCTTGCCTTGAAGAACCCTGTTGTCTATCCTTTCCTCGATCACCCTGTCCATGTGCTTTCCTCGTTTGCACTCTTATCACAGACCAATCGTCCCCTCCCTCCCCCCAATTTTTGGCACTCTGCTTGGACCCCTTTCCCCTAGATTTTCTCTCTCTCTCTCTCTCTCTCTCTCTCTCTCTCTCTCTCTCTCTCTCTCTCTCTCGGTGAAAAAGTATTGCCGGTGCAGTTGCCCCCATCTTCTAGGACCTCCTCTCTCTCTCTCTCTCTCGCAAATGTATGTATTACAATTAGTGATTTTTACTTTATTTAAAATAATTAAAGATAACAACTTTGTTATAAGATCAACATTTATATGAAACCCACATTAAAGTAATGAAAAAGGTAAAAAAAAAAACTAGTGGGATAATATTGATTACCACACATATAAACTTTATTACCACGAAATAGACTTTTAAAAGATTCGAAAGTAAAAAAAACATTATTAGACACAAAAGGTAATAAAATCAACAAACATAATTTCATTTATATTTAATTCTTACAAGAATCATTTTTCGAATTATTTCACTCATTATATGAAACTTCTACAAAGTTTCTACTAAAAATAAGATGGAGATGGTTCTTGAACAGGGGCAGAGGTTGGGGATGATGGGCGATGGTGATGATGTTGGCGATGATGATTGTGATGATGATCCATACGAAGAGAATGAATATGGAAAGATGGTGGTTGTACGGGGGCACGTGGTGATGGGTGAGGGAGAGGATGGTAGTGGTAATCAATGTGAGGATGATCTAGACTGAAAGATTGAAGTAGGGAAGAAGATGGTGGTTTAAAAGGAGGAAGGGGTGATGGGTGAGGAAGAGGATGGTAGTGGTAATCAATGTGAGACTGGTCTAGACTGAGAGATTGAATATGGGAAGAAGATGGTGGTTTAAAAGGAGGAAGGGGTGATGGGTGAGGAAGAGGATGGTAGTGGTAATCAATGTGAGACTGGTCTAGACTGAGAGATTGAATAGAGGAGGAATATGGTGGTTCAATAGGAACCGGGGTTGGGGTTGGTGGGTGTTGGTGAGGAAGGTAGTGATGAGTATTAAACTCCTTAGCAAACACTGCCAAAGAGCTCACTTGGAGTAAAACTAATACTAAAATTAGGACTTTGGCCATGTCTCTAGTGAGAGGGGGAAGTAACATTGATATATTGGGAGTCTTTAAATGAGCGTATTTATAGGGGATTATGCCTAAAGTAATTTCAAAGTTGTTTTTATAAATTTGGTAAAAACTTAAAGTAAAGAGACTTTGAAAGTTATAATTTTGAAATTTGTAATTATATATATATATATATATATATATATATTGATAATATTTGTAAATAGACATTAATAAACATACATAATAATGTTTTTGAAATTTAAGTAGAATATTTGAATACTTTCTTCATCTTTTTAAGGAAATTTATTTCAATAATTTGTTTTATATATTCAAAATTTTAACAAATAGATATAATATGTTACCAAAATTTAAGAAAAAGTTCAGTATTATGTTTGAATACTTTATAATAAATTATATTACTAATATATTTTATATTTATTAGTTTTCTTATTATCTAATCTAATGTAGACTTAAAAAAATAAGTTACTTTCAAAATTACAAAAATACCCTTCTACTTTAAAATGTTGACATATCCTTTTGAATGTTTTTTTTAAAACAACTTTTCTTCTCTTTTTAAAAAAAATATTTTTATTCATTCTAAAACATAATAATATTTCATTTGTGAACTTCGTTTTTTTTTTATATGTCAATTCATTGTTTTACGTTTTTTGCCTTCTAAGTGGGTCACTAAATAGTATCATTTAAAAAAATTCATTGTTTTACGTTTTTTGCCTTCTAAGTGGGTCACTTAATAGTATCATTTAAAAAAAATAATGCATACACAAGAAAATTATTTTTTTAGGGGAGACAAGATATTTGTTTGTCACTAATAAATTCATTAAGTTGAATTTTTGTTACTTTCTTCTTAACAAAAGTGATAACATATTGTAAAATATAATCTAACTATAATTATTATAAAAATTAAACACAAAGCTGATGTACATCACTAAAGAATTACTAAAAGTAAGATTTTTATAAAAAGAGAACAAATATAATACACCAATTATTATTTTTTTGCGTTTGATTGTTTTCACGTTTAATATAATACACCAATTATCATTTTTTTGCGTTTGATTGTTTTCACGTTTGTTTTGTATAAATGAGTCCTTAAAGAGTGGCATTGAAAAATACAATTCATACATGGGACAAGTGTTTGTTACAAATCATTTAGTTAAATTGTGTTTTTTAAGGGTTAAATAAGTTTTTGATCCCTATTGAGGCCTTTTAACTTTAGTCCTTAGTTAATTTTAATAGTTTTTTTAGTCCCTATATAAAGTTTTTGCAGTCAGTATTAATCCCTTATAAATCAAAATTTGTTTAATTATGCTTAAACTCTTAAATTTTTGAACAATTTTTTGTATACGTTTTAAGAACATTAATTAAAGTTCCTCCACAAAAAAATTGCTCAAAATTTGATTTCTACATCCATGAGCAGATTGTGATTGAGCGATGGAGTTCTTTTCAACCACTACTCTAGTATGGTTGTTTTGTTTTAGATATATTTTAGAGCAGTTTCTTATGGGTTATGAGATATTTTGTATTTTTTTTCCATTTGAGTCCATGTAATTATATTTTTTTTCTTCCAAAAACCGGCAATTACATAGTTTTTATTTTCTTCATAGACCAGCAATAACATAGGTGTTTTGAGTTATTTTTAGAAGATTTTCGAAGGCAATATAATGAAGAACGAAGGAGTTTAAGAAGATTTTTGAAGGCAATATATAAAGGGAATATAATTTCCCAAGTCAAAGAAGAAACAAAAATAGCATTTGAATGATCAACACATAATTTTAGACACAAAAATATCAAATAAATAATGAAATATAACAAACTAAAATACCTATAAAAAAAGGTCATTAAACTTCCAATTTGCATTGCACAATAAAAGGACCTGGAATAAAGAGAATGACCAAATGAATTCTAAATCCTATTAGAATTTGGAAACAAAATAGTAAGAATTCAAATAACGATAAAACACTGAAACTGGTATGATTAAAAAATAACTAAAAGGACTTGGAGTGTACCATATTAATATCCAAGTCATTATAGAAAAACAAACCAACAAAATAACAAAAGGAAGAGCAACATTGAAAGAAACATAAGCATAGAAGTGGAATTGAAACTCGATGCATGCGGTATCTGAGTAATTACATCCTCAAGCTCCCCTAATTTGGCCTCTACTGCATTTAACCTAGCAGTAACTGTCTGCTCTAGTTGGACGAAATCAGCCCTGAGCTCTTTGAGGGCATCCAAAATCCGAGCTCCTAGAACCAGTCCAATGGTCGTCTCAGGTGTGGCTGCAGCTTGCAGCTCAGGCTGATCCTCGGGTAAAGAAACCCGTTGCTTCTGACCATTCTCCGCTTCAGCTGCACAAATCTCGTTAGCTACTACCTCCGCGGGCTGGTCAAGGTCATGCGGTACTAGCTGTACTAGTCCCACGACATCAGCATAACGCCCATCTGTGGGCCAAGTGATCTGCAAATGGTTCACCGTTCCCTCTCTAAACTGATTGATGACTTCATTGTCACCACCAGAAACACCAACATGATTATCGTCATTGCCAGAAACAACAACA
This sequence comes from Medicago sativa, assembly GCF_051527215.1. NCBI lineage: Eukaryota > Viridiplantae > Streptophyta > Magnoliopsida > Fabales > Fabaceae > Medicago > Medicago sativa. Next base: position 17,403,337 of record NC_140752.1, on the reverse strand, counting down.
TCCTCCTCGTCTACTACATGACCACATTCCATTTCTTTGTTTACTGGTTCATCATATAAGAGAGATACTGTTGTCTTCTCAACAAGGAAACTCTCCTCAAAAACAACCACAACCTCCACTTTGTTACCAGGTTCTAGATTTGATGCTATGCTTTGCCAATCCTCATCCTCAAACGAGGTTAGTGTATCTCTTTTATATGCTTGAATGGTTTTCTTTGTGTAATTTCTGATTAACACACCTTGGCAACCTTCTGATGTTATGCGTTCCGAGGAAGAGTAATAAGAAACTAACAATATCATATTCTTCAGATTTCGCCCTTTCATTGTTGGGAGATCAAATATTATGGAAGAACCTTCGCAATGGAAGGTTAGCCAATTAGAATTATTGTCACAGGGGAGCACAAGCGAATCCCAAGATGCATCTGCAGTCTATACAATGAGCAAATGTTTAAATGCCTTGAATTAAAAATTTAGAGGATCCAAGGAAAAATTCAGTATCTATATGTAATTTCTTGTAATTTAATTCTTGACTTGCAATATATGTCTGATATGTAATTTCTTGTAATTTAATTCACACCTATTTCACAAACTACTACTGTAAAATGAGTTTAAAAACTTTAGGAATAAAATTTGTGTGTAATATGTGAAAGGGATGATATGATATATTTTCAGGAAAAAACCGAATCCCAGTAACTTTAAAAAAATTAGATACGCGGGAGAGATATTCAAACCTGTAAAACACTGTCTACAGCAATATTGGAGACATGGCATTTTGTTCCCATTTTAATTAAGAGAGATTTCAAGTGATTCTTTGACCTTGAAGTGCGAACTTGACCACGGAAATCATCAATTGAGGGAGAAGCATGCAAATCAGAGGTCTCTGATCTAGTTGAACTTGCACTTGCTTCCAATTTCTGATAACTTGTGGCTTTTAATACATCCAAAAATATTGCTGTATCTTGAGTTAGTTGTAGATCTGAACCATACTCCACACAAAGAATTCGAAGTTTTTCAAGGTCCTTATAATTACCAAGTGATGACACGGACATCGATGTTTGAACAAGAGATATCACATTATTAGATGGCGACATCCAAGAGCGAATGAGAGAAGGGAATACATCACGTGTAAATCCTTCAAAGCCATTTAAAGAAATGCATCCAATGCTTTTCGATCTTACTATTGAAAATGGCACTTTTGTTATAGCAGTCTTATCTGCAATCAACGTAATCAAAGAGTCCATTTGTTCCAAGTCATCCTCCAATTTGTCAATCATGGAACATCCAGAAAGAATCAAAGTTTCTAGAGATTTTAATTTATAGATGCTTCTTGGAAGCTTCCGAAGACCTATGCAGTCTCTCAAATTTATGAGAAGAATTTTATGCAGAGATCCAATGCTATGGGAGACCGTAGACAAACTTGGACAGTCTTTGAGTACTAGCTTTTCAAGATTAGGCATGTCTGAAAAGTCTGGGGTTTCAGTCAAATTATGAGAATGACTAAGATTAAGAATTTTTAGATTCTCTAGCATCTGCAGGAAAATAAAACCACAACAGAATTATTGGAAGAAGCTTAGACAAAAAATTGATTCGAATTTGGAAGAATGGCTATTTTGCACTCAATTCAGGCGGTAATATATACCAATTACTTCCCCAATTTGCCCATTGTTAGTGATGTGTAATAGACATGAAACATTTTACACTTGTATAACAAAAGCGTTACATGTCATGCTTACTATTTATTAAACCATATGGGTGGGAAATAGTTTTAATAAATATAAAAATCACAGACACAAAGCAGTGCTTAACACCACTAAAATCACTAATTTTACCTGGCTCTTGTTCCATAATCGATTCAGCTTGCTATATTTTAATTCAACGGCCACTAGACTTTCTTGCTGAAACTCTCCCGGAGCGTAGGTTTTTGGAAATCCATGCCAATGCAGCCACCTAATATCTCTTGAAACGTATTTAAAATCTCCATTAAGCTTCACCCCAGCTAGGCGAAGCAATCTGAGTTTGTTCATCTTCTTAAATGCTCTGGTTTCCAGACAATCTTTTCCTGGAAACTCCAAAGCCAGTCCCTTGACAGCTTCTGTTCCCTGAAATTAAAAAAAATAATATCAGTGAAACAGAAAACAAATAGTTTAATTTGAAAATTTGAAACCCATATAATTAGTAAAAAATAAATATAATGAATAAAACTAACTTTCATCAATGTTTAGTTCTCTTACTTTTCCGTTGTATTTTTCAATAACATACAAGAAGTTCTCTAATTAGCAATTACCTTATGCTTTGTTAATATATCAAACACTTCCTCACGCCGCCACAATCTACTGCGCTTCTCAGGATCTGATGGTGATTCCTCATAAATTATATGTCTTCCCATGTCTCTTAACAAATCATGCATTCTAAGCTTGTTATTATTGTCAACCTACAAGGGCTCTTTCAACAAGAACTTTAATTCCAATATCAGCAAAAAATCCACACCCATTTAATATTTGAATTACATCATTTTGATCCATCCCAATAAAGAAGCAAGCTATATCAAGAAATATTTGTTTCTTAGTAAAATCTTTTAAACCATCGAAGCTTACTTTTAGTTTCTCTTGTACTTGATCATGAGGAATACATTTTAGTTTCGCCAAAACTTTATGCCACTCTGTTATTTCACAGTCAGACAAATAGGACCCAAGTACTTCAAGTGTGCTAGTGGCAGTCTCCCTGAGTAAGGAATCACATCTGTTGAATGTGTAGCAAAATCTTCTATTGGACTTGGTTGCTTGAATGCATGCCATCTGAAAAGCTCAAGAGATTCACTTTTGTTCATTTCTTCAATTGTATACACTCGATCGACTCTGCATGATGTAAGAAGATTTTGTATCAATTGTATGTATATTAAAATTTTCCAACGTATGCTTCTATTTTGTATGTGCATATTTTGTATAGTAATATATTTTCATTTAATATATGTTGAATTAATTAAGTTTAGCATGATTTAGTGAACCTTTATTTCTGGTACTCCAAAGTCGATCTGTATTAGTTTAAGAATCTTAAGTAAGATTATGACTTCACATGCATGTTTTGATATATTAGTTGTGTTATAAAAGAAGGTGAATTTTAAAATGGATACAGATATTATTATACCCCCAAGGCCTAACAATTTTTAGTATCGCTAACAATATTCTAAAAGACAAAAATAAACAAATAATTTGGAATCTATGAGAACAAACCCTGCTGTACCACCAATATCAAAGAGTTCTATTTTCCAATTACTCTTTGTGGATTCATCCACGGTAATTGTAGATATAAGATCATCAAAAGCTTTCCCAAATGGACCTTCCTGATGACGTACTTCTGAGGGAGCTACCTCGTAGAACACTGGCACAACGACCAGACCCCTGTTTCTGCCAATTTCCATGATCTTCTCCAACTCTAGCATACACCATCTTGAATTAGCGTAATTTGTAGACAACACAACCATAGAAATTCTAGACTGTCCAATTGCTCGCAACAGTGAGATTGAGATATGATCTCCTCGTTGAATCTCGTCATCGTCTCTGAAAACATATACACCTGCATTTTGAAGAGAGGAATAGAGATGTGACACAAACTTTGCCCGATTGTCTTCCCCTCTGAAACTCAAGAACACATCATACATCTTTGGCTGAGTCATCAAAGAAAAAAAAATCATAGCTTAGATATATGGTTGATGAGATTCTTGATGCTACTGATACATCATCAATTTAGAGTCATATTAATTAACTTCCGAAGTTGTTGAGATGATTATGAAACCAAATGTTAATATTCTATTTTCATTGTTGGCAAAAAAAATCATGCATTGGTGATACATCAAATAGAGCTAGCCTCAAAAACTCTCTCTTTCTCTCTCTCTCTCCCCCCCACCCACCCACACACACACAATACCACTCACCTTATCTGTCTTATTACTTGATTCCTTCTTAATGATGTCTTTTGCCATGGCTTGTAGCAGAACATGCATTCCAAGCTTGTTATTCTCATTAATGGTTAGAAAGCTCTTGTCTTCAAGGAGACTTATTTGAAGAGCTGCAGATTGTGTTGACCTATTTAATATTTGAAGTACATCATTTTGGTTCATGTTGTCAAAGAAACATGCTATATCAAGGAATATGTGTTTCTCTTTATCACTCAAATCACTAAAACTCTTTTCTAGAGCTTCTAGTAGTTGTAGATCAGGAATGGAAAATCTTTGGAGACTTTTCAACACACCCTTCCACTCACATACATTTTTTCCATGCAAAAACTTCCCAAGTTCTTTAACACCAGAATAAGCAACTACTTGTCTAGAAAGTTCACCAAAATCTTCTCGAGGAGCTGTTGCTTGGCCGAACACACCCTGATTCAAAAGCTCAAGCGATTCACTTTCGTCTAGTTCTTTCACTCTATATATATGGTCAACTCCATGCTCTTTGAGTAGATGTCTATCCGTTGTCGTGATGATTATTTTACTACCTGCTTCAAACCATTTCCGACTTCTGCATAAAGCATTCAACTGCTCCAATTTATAAACATTGTCAAGTACAAGAAGTACCCTTTTATGTTGAAGGCTTTGTTTTAACATCTCTGTTCCTGATTCAATTGTAGATAGAGCTACCTTTATTTCAGTTGGTCCATCAATATAAAAAAGAAATTTCTCTTGTAATGAAACTTTATGATCATTACTTTGTCCCCAATTCCCCCGATGTTTTTGAGGAAGCACTTGTGCTCAAAATAAAGACCAATTTGATCATAAATGGCCTTGGCGATGGTTGATTTACCAATCCCTGTCATCCCCCATATCCCTAGTAGGATAGGACTTTTTGATCAATCACATCTTGCACACCAGATTTTACACTGGGTGTACAGGAAGTCGCAGAAAAAACTCTATTCTTGTTTATAACACAAGAAATATGTTCAACTATATCCTTAATATAATCCTTAATATTTATATGTTCATACCTGTATAATATATGAACAAGAGATGATTAGCTAAGTAAAAATAACCGTCTAACATTTCCATAGGTCAAAAGAATAAAGGAATTAATAAGTTGAGAGGTGTATATTAAAATCTCAAGTCTCAACTATTTTAAAAAGAACTTAAAAATTGTTTCTGAACTATTTATCTCAAGTCTCAACATTTTCATGTTGAAACCTCTTAATGTCTTCAAAAACAACGATCCCAGCTTGTGAACTAAGGGTTGTATGGAGAAGTGAAAGAAAATCACCCATGTCTTGAGCACAGAAACTCAAGAACACATTGTACCTCATCTTTGGACCAGTAGTAGATCTGGATTCAAATTCCTGAAGGATTTTGGAGGAGGAAAAGAAGGAACACATGGATGGACTGACTGAAAATTTCTCAAAATGATTGAATTTGAAATTGCTTAACAAGAAGAAAATGAACTGAAATGATGAAGCGAAACTCTCTTTGAATAGCAAGTCATGCTTGTTTTATAAGTCAAAGTCGGCTCATGAAGTAGAGTTATTGCACATGGAGCGAAACATCACAGAAACTCTCAAGCCTCAAGTTATAAGTATTACAAGTCAAAGTCGTCTCATAATGTATTGCAGTTGCTGAGAAACTTGGCTGAAATTTTCTAGCCATAAATGTTACTTTACTACTATGAATCAGTATAAGCGGGGACGGACCCACGTTAACAAGAGTGTGGGCCTTGGCCCTCACTTTCTTCTTGAGTTTCTTGGTAATAATATTACATGATAGCTACTTATGAACATTACAACAAGAGTAATAAATATACACAGGCATTTCCCTCATGTTTTCTTGTTTTTGTTTTACTTTATTGTTAGATAAAGCACACCATATCCTATGTTTTGTTTTTCTTGTGTTTAGCTTCTTTTTTTAAACGATACTTGTATAATATTTTAAACAAAATTGAGTTTATTTACTATTTCAAATAATATAAAAAATAAATAGTCAAGTTAGTCTCTATGCTAGTACCCCCTCACCAATTTAATCCATAAATCATTTAATGTTAATGTTAAGTAGTCCTACATTGGATAAGAGATGACCAAACAATGTGTTTATAAGTGGGAACAATCCTCACCTCACAAACTGGTTTTGTGAAGATGTGTAAGACTCGACCACGATTTTTAAAATGGTATTAGACTCTCCTTTAAGATCCATTGGACCATGCACCATTTATGTATATAAAAGTTAGAAATTTATATATAGATATGGCCCTCACTATTGAGAATTTCTGGGTCCGTCACTGAGTATAAGGTTTACTTTTTGGTGTCAACACTGCATTTTTTTGAGGGAAAAGGGCTCTGATGGTGATAACCCAAAGTTGGGTTGAGAGGTAAGTAAAGTCTAGTAAAAAACTGTTCCATCCAGAAATCAAATTCAGATTTTCCTCAATAATTGATTATGAGCTCATTAACCACTTCAGATTTTCCTCAATAATTGATTATGAGCTCATTAACCACTTGAACTCAATTGCTTGGTTGAGGTTTATTTTAAAGTTAAGTAAATTATTTTGTCCTTTTAAATGTTTCAAATTTTATTTTAAATGATTTAAAACAATTTCATTAGGTGTTAGTTATCTAAAAAAAATTTATTCTCATGACTTTTATTGATTGAAAATGTTTTACTAATATATTTACATTAATATAGCACTATGCAGTACAAAGTATTTGGAATCTAAAACTAAATCTATAGCACATAAAGATGGAGGGAGAACATATGTCATCCATCTCACGCATCCTCCAAATAATGTGGGAGCACAAGATAATGGAGCCAGAGAAAGTGAAAGTTAATATAAAGTTTATATTATAAACAACCTAGTTTGATCATTTCTACTCTCCCTGGAATTACTGCTACAAATGTCTTTGTTGACCCGGTGTATAAAAGGCCAGCAGTGAAACTGTTGACATCCTAAATCCGCCCCCTGAAACAAAAGTAAGAAAGAAAAAAGAGAGTGTGAATTTGAATGAGAAAGTGTGAAGAATTAGTGAGCTTTTATAGGCAAAATTCAAACATAGACTCTAAGGACAGTGAGGTTGAAACACGTTTTCAACCATGGAAAAACGTTAAAAAACTCATGGACTAGCCAATCTTGGAATCCCAAGTCGGTGCCCACATTCTAGATTGGTTCATATTATATAATCAGAATCTTTCCCAATATTGGTTCGGATTATTTAACCTAAAATGTACTTAGACTATGTTCAAACTTGTATTTGGAGGGTTTTGCACGTTTGGAATTATATAATACGAACCAGTCAAGCACACATTTTTTTTGTGGTCTATTGTGATCCGTGATGCACATAACCATCTATAAATTGACGTGTTTGGTTTATTTGCAAACCACACCACAAAACCATGAACATTTATGCGGTCGATATGAACACTAACGTAGTTGCAGTTTACTATACAACGGAGGGAAACCTGATTTGTCTAAGGTCCATGTTGATGTTGCACTGTTTAAATTGTAGGATCAGCTAAACAAAATTAAACGTCGTCTCAACCATATAGACACAAGGATGTATAGTGTTGAGTATCCTCATCCATAGAATGACTCATATGGAAGCGTCCAGTACACTCAGATGAAGCTCTGAAACGATAACGATGGAAGAATGAAACCGGGGGCGGATTCACCACCCAGCTAGCCTGGGCACGCGCCCGGGCTCAACCCATACTCAGGGCGGATCTCTTTGGGGACCTATTGGAGCCATACCATCCCCCAAGGTTGCTATATATCTCATATTAGGCATAAATAATCAATAAGTTTCCCTTAGTTGCAATGGAATGGCGAGTATCGCCTCTGCTTTTTAGTATTTCTCCTGTATTTTTAATAGGGTTAATTAAGTTTTTAGTCCCTACAAATATTCACAGTTTTGTTTTTAGTCCCTACAAAATAAAATCATACTTTTTAGTCCCTATAAAATTTTTCATCAACATTTTTAGTCCCTATAATTTTTTCCATCAGCACTTTTAGTCCCTGTAAAAAAATTTCATCAATAGTTTTGGTCCCTAAAATACTTAAGGAAAAAAGTCACAGGGACTAAAAAGTGTGATTTTATTTTGTAGGGACTAAAAACAAAACTGTGAATATTTATAGGGACTAAAAACTTAATTAACCCTTTTTAATATTAATATTTTATTCAAAAAAGTGTCCCTGTAGGGACTTGAACCGGCTCCCCCACACTAAAATCAAAAGAAACTTACCACTTTATTTACTTACCACTTCTTGTTACATATTGAAACAGTTCTGTATATATTACATACAATTTTGGCACCCCCAACAAATTTAATCAAGATCCGCCACTGCCCGTACTTTCTTTGTATCGCTACAAGAAATTTACAACAGAGTTGAATTTTTGTGACGGTCAAAATCCGTCAATATAGGTAAAATTTATGTAGTTAGATCCGTCTATTGATGACATGCTGTCATTACGTAATTTTAGGACTTATTGTTACATTTTGATAGAGTTCTCATGCAATTTATACTGTTCTGGAGTGCAAAAAGCTGAAATATTGAAGTCTGTTTGAAGCAAATCGCGCCACGCCAATTTCAAGCCGTGCTGCGATTTTGGAAGCAAAAATTCATCTTCCCTGTTTTAATGAAATCACGGTACGCCAATATATAGGCGCGGCGCGATTTTGACAGGTCAGACCCATGACTTCTATAAATACTGCACTCAATCTGAAGAACAAGGGGTTACGATTTTGGAGAGCAAAGTGCGATTTTGAGACATCGGAGACGGCTAGAAAGGCGATTTCTTCAACCTTTTACCAATTCATGTATGTTTTAATTATTTCATTGATTATGCTATTTGTAAACTCAATTATGAGTAGCTAAATCTCTTAGAGATTAGGTCAGAGATGAATCTATGTAACCCTAATTGATCTTATGTTGCTGTGAAACTCTATTACGTATTAATGAATTTCTAGTCTTTATTCAATTAAATTGTTCTTAATGCTTTTTATATCCTGATCAAATATAAACATGATTTTGTGAGAACGAATGACTACTGACCATAGCTTTCGACTTAGACCTAATTGAATTGTTCTAATAAACATGGTTAGTCTAGGAATGGATAATCGTTTGTTAGTAATATTAGGTCAACGTTCATAAAAACCTTCAAGGATTATTAGACCACCTAAGGAATTAGGGGCTGTAGTTTAAGAAGAGGGTCCTAACTCAAGGGATTGATTAGGGCTAATTTGTTAACTATCGTGAAACTAGAAAATCATTAGTAATAATAGGTGCAGTAACCAATTAGGGGAAACATAGAGGATTCGACAGACCTGATCTCATCTCTCTCCATATTTTCTTAACAAATCTATTTCTTTATTTGATTTCATAAAATCAAGCCAAATCTACTGCCTAGTGGCAAAACAAAATAAACTTTTATACATCCTATTTTTATAACGCGATTGAATTATTGAAGTTAAAAACAGTCCTCGTGGGATCGATATTTTTACTACTTCGATAGTATTTGGTGCACTTGCCAAACGTCTATCAAGTTTTTGGCGCCGTTGCCGGGGACTGTTGATTTATTTCAACAAGGCAATTACGTTATAATCTAGGATTTCTGCAATTTAATTTTCTGTTTTTTATTTTTATTTTTCTGTTTTAGTATTCATTTGATTACTTTGCGTTGTGCAGTGCTACTAAGGTATTTTGCTGTTTATGCGAGGTAAGGTGAGCTCCGACGATCTCGAATTTGATCCAGAAATTGAAAGGACTGCTAGAGCACTCCGGAAAACTATCCGGTCGTAAAGGTTAGCTCATTCCGTTTTACCGGGTGTTCGAGAACAAATACCGGAGCCACTCTCAACTGAATCTGAAACCATGGGAGACCCTGCACCAAGACCAAAGCTAGGAGATTATGGGTTAGCAACTCATCGCGGTCAACTGACCCACACTTTTCAACCAGCTAACCCCGTTGCTTTTGACATCAAGACAACTGTCCTCAACGGTTTGAGGGACAAGCAATTCGATGGGACTGAAGCTATGAGTCCTCATGAACATTTGAGCCGTTTTGCTGAAACTTGCGAGTTTTGTGTGCAACCAGCCACCGTGACTGAAGCACAAAAGAAACTAAGGCTATTTCCTTTCACCTTGACGGGAAGAGCAAAAGATTGGTTGCTAACAATACCAAACGGGACTGTTCAAACATGGGAAGAGTTAGAGCTGAAGTTCCTTGAGAAATATTTCCCTATGTCTAAGTATTGGGAAAAGAAGATGGAGATCTCTAACTTCAAGCAAGGAGAAGGTGAGTCATTATATGATGCTTGGGAGCGATTCAACTTGCTTCTTAAGAGATGCCCTAATCATGAGTTCACCGAGAAACAATACCTCTAAATCTTCACTGAGGGGGTAACACCAAACACTAGAATGTTCTTAGATGCTTCCGCGGGAGGTAGTCTCAAGAGCAAAATTGACCATGAAGTCCAAGCTTTGATAGAAAACATGGTTGGAAATGAGTATCGTGCTGAAGCTAAGAAGAAAGAAAGAGGAGTGTTTGGGGTGAGTGAACAAACTGCTATCCTTGCTAACCAAGCAGCTATGAACAAACAAATCGAGGCTCTAACTAAGGAGTTTCAAGGCTTCACTTTGGCTCACAAGCAACAACAAGTGGCTGCAATCAAATGTGATCTATGTGGTGAAGAACATCCCAATGGTGAATGTGTGCCTGAAGGGTCTAGTGAAGAAGCTAACTACATGGGAGGATATCAAAGGCAAAATCAATACTACACTCCAGGAATCAACAAGCATCCCAATCTAAGCTATTCAAATAACAACGCTTTGAACTCTCAGATGCTTGCTCCTCCACAACAACAACAAAGAAAGCCATCAGCTCTTGAGGAAACTATGATGAACTTCATGAAGATGACTCAAGGCAACTTTGAAGAGATGAAGAAGAGTCAAGAAGCTGAAAGAAAGAACAATGAAGCTTTTAGGAAGATGCTTGAAACTCAACTGGGGCAATTAGCTAAGCAATTGGCTGAACAAAGCAAAGGCGGATTCTCAGGTAACACTAAAGACAACCCTAAGAATGAGTCTTGTAATGCTATTGAATTGAGGAGCAAAAAGGTTTTGACACCTTTAGTTCCAAAAGCTCCAAAGAAGGTTGATGATGTAGTAGTTGAGGCGGAAGATGAAGTAGTAGTTGAAAAGAATAATGAGGGTGTAGTTGAAAAAGAAAATGATCATGGAGTAGTTGAAAATGAAAGGAAGAAAAAATAGAGGGAGAAAAAAGTGAGAAGTTAATTGATGAGGATTCAATCTTGAGGAAGTCGAAGAGTCAAATCTTGAAAGATAGAGATAAACCACAAGTTATTCCATCATATGTGAAGCTTCCATACCCTCACTTAGCCAAGAAGAAAGAAAAGGATGAAGGTCAATTCAAGAAGTTCATGCAACTTTTCTCACAACTTCAGGTGAATATTCCTTTCGGTGAAGCTCTCGATCAAATGTCGTTGTATGCTAAGTTCATGAAAGACTTGTTGACCAAAAGAAGGAAGCCTAAGGATGATGAGAACATAGCACTTTCTGAGAATTGTAGTGCTATTCTTCAAAAGAAGCTGCCACCTAAGCTGAAGGATCCTGGTGCTTTTACTATCCCTTGTTCAATTGGACTAGTAGACATTGGTAGAGCTTTATGTGACTTGGGAGCAAGTATCAATTTGATGCCTCTTTCAATGATGAAGTAGCTTAAGTGTGGGGAACCAAAACCAACAAGAATGACCATTACTTTAGCTGATCGGTCAATCTCTTATCCTTTCGGTGTGCTTGAAGATGTGCTAGTCAAGGTTAATGACTTGGTGTTTCCGGCAGATTTTGTGATCTTAGACATGGCTGAAGATGAAGAAATGCCACTCATTCTAGGAAGACCTTTCCTTGCAACTGGCCGTGCTCTAATTGATATTGAGAAAGGAGAGCTAATGTTGAGATTCCATAAGGAGCAAGTCGTCTTCAATATATTTGAGGCAATGAAGCACAAAGATGAAAATCCCAAGTGTTACCGGATTGACATTGTTGAAGAAATAGTTGAAGATGACTCTTGTGAACATCAACCAACACAACCTCTTGAACGTGCAATTGTGAATTCTATAGAAAGTTGTGGTGATGAAGAAGATCTTGAAGTAAGTGATTGTGTCAAGCAACTAAAAGCAAGCAAGCAAGAGTTGGGACCGGTAAAAATAGAAGAATTAATGGGTAAGTACTCTATGGATGCTCCTATTTTGAGTGGAGAATGAGAGAAAAATCCAGAATTAAAAGAACTCCCTTCTCACTTGAAGTATGTTTTTCTCACTAAAGATGCCTCTAAACCAGTAATCATCAGCAATACCTTGACACCTTTGGAAGAAGAAAAATTAATGAGGGTGTTAAGAGACAATCAAGGAGCTTTGGGGTGGAACATTTCTGATTTGAAGGGTATTAGTCCAACTTATTGCATGCACAAAATACACATGGAGGCTGAATACAAACCGATGGTTCAACCTCAAAGGAGACTTAACCCAACAATGAAGGAAGTGGTGAAGAAAGAGGTGCTGAAGTTACTAGATGCAGGTATGATCTACCCTATCTCAGATAGCTCATGGGTAAGTCCAGTTCACGTGGTCCCCAAGAAAGGAGGAATGACGGTGGTGGCAAATGAAAAAAATGAATTGATACCCACCCGCACCGTCACTGGTTGGAGAATGTGTATAGACTACCGGAGGTTGAATACCGCAACAAGAAAGGACCACTTTCCATTACCATTCATGGATCAAATGATTGAGAGATTGGTTGGCCAAGCCTTTTATTGCTTCTTGGATGGGTATTCGGGGTATAATCAAATTGCAGTGGCTTCGGAAGATCAAGAAAAGACTGCCTTCACTTGTCCATTTGGAGTGTTTGCTTATCGAAGGATGCCCTTTGGGCTGTGTAATGCGTCGGCGACCTTTCAAAGGTGTATGCTCTCCATCTTCTCTGATATGATAGAGAAGAACATTGAGGTATTTATGGACGACTTTTCTGTTTTTGGTAAGTCTTTTGATCAATGCTTGTTCCATTTAAATGTTGTACTTAAAAGATGCACCGAAACTAACCTTGTTTTGAATTGGGAAAAATGTCATTTTATGGTAACTGAAGGTATAGTTTTGGGACATAAAATAAGTGCTAAAGGCATTGAGGTGGACCAAGCTAAGATAGAGGTTATAGAGAAACTTCCCCCACCTGTTAATGTTAAAGGAGTAAGGAGTTTCTTGGGGCATGCCGGTTTCTATCGGCGTTTCATAAAAGATTTTTCTAAAATTTGCAAACCCCTCTGTAACCTCTTAGTCAAAGAAAACGAGTTTAATTTTGATTCTGAATGTCTAAATGCTTTTTCTTTGATTAAAAACAAGTTGGTGACTGCACCAATAATCATTGCACCCGATTGGGATTTACCTTTTGAACTTATGTGTGATGCAAGTGATTATGCTGTTGGTGTAGTCCTAGGCCAACGCAAGAACAAATTTTTCCATGCAATTTACTATGCAAGCAAGGTTTTAAATGAAAATCAAGTTAACTATTCCACCACTGAAAAGGAATTTCTTGCTGTAATCTTTGCATTGGAAAAATTTCGTTCTTATCTAATAGGCTCCAAAGTCATTGTTTTTACAGATCATGCAGCTCTTAAATATCTCTTGACAAAAGGGGATTCAAAGCCTAGACTGTTGAGGTGGATCCTATTATTGCAAGAATTTGATCTTGAGATTCGTGACAAGAAGGGAGTCGAGAACGTGGTAGCTGACCACCTCTCAAGGCTGGAGAATGATGAGGTGACAAAGTAGGAGAAGGCCATCAAGGCCGAGTTCCCCGATGAACAGCTGTTTGCTATTGGAGAAAGGCCTTGGTTTGCTGACATGGCAAACTTTAAGGCCGGCAACATAGTTCCTGATGATCTGACCTACCCTCAGAGGAAAAAGTTCTTCAAAGATGCAAACCACTACTTGTGGGAGGTAGGTACTGACGGTTTGATTAGACGTTGTGTTGCAGGTGAGGAAGCACATAGTGTAGACCAAGATTTTCGGGTGTCAAGCCATTGATTGGACTTGAACCTTCAATCTACCGGACTTGCTCGATTTTATTCTTGGGAAGGGAAAAAGAGATTGAAAAACCCTTTTTGGATCCGGGGGTCGGTTACGATTCGGGAAGGTGTTAGGCACCCGCATCGTTCACGGTACTCCGTGAGAACCTCTTTCTAACTTTATTTTATTTGAAAATTTATTGATTAAAGTATGAGTGAAAGAATGGAGGGAGAAGAAGTAGGAGTTTTGGTTATTTTTATTTGATTGATTTGGAAGGAATAAACCCTTGCCTACGTACCCTTTAAAAGGGATCAAAACCACCGTAGTTCACTCTTAAAAATATATTTTTTGTGGGTTGGGTTGATTTTAATTATTTTTGAAAATGATTTTGAGAAGGGTTGCGAGACCTCAAGGTATAGAAGAATAAAATAGAAGTGAGGTTGTTTCATTTTATTTGAGAAATTTAGTCTAAGTTTAATTAAAGTTCATTAAGGAGTTTGATTAAGAAAATAAAGGAAAAATCACTTGGATTTGGATCCAAGGTTTATTAAGAAAATAATTTGACTTTTGCTTATTTGATTTTTGAGATAAAAAAAAGATTTTTCTAAACTAACGGAAAGCGAGCGTAACAACGTGAAAAAATAAAGCGAGAGTAAAGCAAAGTGATATGGTGTCGGTGCAAGTGTCGGTGCTTGTGTTACCTACCTTATTACAAAAATTCCTAGATACATTCTATGGCCTCTTTGCCAAGCTACAAACCAATGGTAAGAATATACATCCATTTACTATTTATACATACTAAAAAATCATGGAATTTAACATAAATTGCGAGAATAAAAATGCATGAGATGATACTAGAAGTAAAGCAATCATAATAAGATGATAAGGAATTTGAAAGCATTGCATGGATTATCATAAAGAAAGCGTGATGTCAAAATATTAAGGCAATGCATGAAGTAGAACTTGAAATTTTAAAGCAAAAAAATAGCAAGGGATATTATGGAATGAAAAATTTAAAATGCATGGAATTAGAGTTGAATTTTAAAGCTAAATTGTAAAAATGTTTGATGAAACCACCCAAAAGATGCATAAAATGATTGTAAAGCCAACATATAATTGACAATAATGCATGATGTTGAGATATCAAGGGAAAGCATGAAATGATTATTAAAATAATAGAGCAAAATTTATCAAAGAAAATTATGGAGTAAAAACATTTGAAAAGTCATGGAGATTCAGGTATTTAAAAAAAAGCTTGGAACCATAGTCACAAAAAAATGAGTTTAAAAATGCATGAGTGATTTTTGTTTACAAGCTTGCATAAGTTATGATATGTGAGATAGAGATCAAATTAGCTAGCTAAAACTAGATGCTAAACGACGTATGATATCAAGTTTTAAACAAGAAAATACGTGAAAATTGACTTAAAGCATCGAATACGCTAGAAATAATAATGCATGGCGGTAAATTTAAACAAGATGTTAAAAAAAATGAACATGATGAAATGATTATAAAAAATGCAAGGGTTCAAAAGATGAAACGCAGGGGAAGAAACAGACAAGTAAATGGGCCTAAGAGCAAATTTGGTTGAAGCAGATCCAAGAAACTGGACCGGTTCAGGACCTGGGTCGGTTCAACCGAACCGGTCCAGCAACTACACTAGCTGAAAACACAAATACGGTTCCAATTTTCAGTTTTGGTCAAAACTTTCACAAAATCAAAATCGATCTGTTCTCTTCTTCTTCTGCTTTCTTAATTGTCCAGATCATGAATTAAAACCACAACAAAGAAACACCAACACAAACTAGATTAATCATTACCTCTTTCTCTGTTGCTGAGGCTCGGATTCGAACCGTGCTTTGTTGCCTTCGTGTGGTTCTTTCACGATTCGGTCCTGGATTGTAGCGTTTGTTTCCTTCCGTCACCGGTTCAGACTCGATTTAGTTCAGTTCCCTTCCATCCTCAATCCGTTTGTTTCCTCCTTCACTGTTTAGACTCGATTTGTATCTTCTTGTGCAACACCGGTTCAGTTTTGTTCACTTCTACACCTACAGTTCAGAATCAGTTTTGAACAGTAATGACGTTCTTGATTTTGTGTTGAGATGGTTTGGATAATGGATCGGGAAATCATTCGATGTGAAATATGTTTGTGTCGTACATGGATTTTGGAGGTCGTATTGTGAAAGGGTTATGGGTTTGAGGATTGAAGTTGGTGTGTTGTTACATTTTGTGCGTGAACGGATTAGGTGAAGTTGAAGCTATGTGTTACGGTGGAGGATGCGTGAGTGTCGATGATGATAGGTTTGTGGTTTACGTGGTTTTGGATTTGTGAATTAATTTGTGAGTGTTGATGAACACTGTTTTGCCTATTGTTGATGAATGTGATTCAGGTTTGAGAATTGTTTTTGCTGTTGGAATGAACTGAATCGTAAAAGGTGGGTTAAGCTGCTAAAAAAATATTATGAGTGTTCTTGAGAAAAATTCAAGTAAAATGGGTTTAGATCTTCATTTGGGAGCTGCCGTTTGGAATTTGTGTTTCCTGTAGAATTCAGTGCAGTCCCCTTTTTCATCAATGATTGGATAGCTTATATAGTGACCAACTAGGTTAAGACTAGTGATTGGATAAAAGACAAGATTGCCCTTAATGAAACTTGGAGAGAAAGAAAATGCTTTGGATGCTCTTCGGACCAATAACAATGTAACAAGTAGACTTAAGACAAAACAAATTGTTGATAAAAACAAAATAAAAATGACATTAAAAGCAAAAGAATAAATGGTAAAAATGAAATAAAATAGAATTGTAAAATAAAATAAAAGTGATAAAAAAAGTAATAAAATTTAAAGCTGTCGAAATCTCGACTGAGACGACTAAAACTTGCGGTGTTTTAAAACACGAACAAAACTTTTTAAACGGTTTAATCATGCGGACAAAAAGGAAATTACCTAAAAAGGTTTATTTATAAAAAGAAATGAATAAAAGACTTTAAATATTTTAAAAGCACGCGTAAAAATTTAAAAATGCCTGAAAAGACAAATAAAGCAATTTCAACTGGACAAAATTTTACTTGCAAGATCACAGACTTTGAATGATTAAACAACAACTGAGAAAGATTTTAACTCGTTAAAGCGAAAAGAAGAGAAATTGAGCCGTTTTAAAATACGGACAAAAATAGGAAAAAACAGAGCAAAGTGGTCAAAATTTGGGGTATGACAGATGCCCCTATTTAAGTTTCTTCGTCACGAAGATTTGAAAGAAAACTTTTAAATCGATGGGTCGAAGAGACTTAAATACTAAGTACACCGAATTTTGACCAATTGAAAAGCTGAGAATACGATGAATACAATAATATGAATGCATGCGATGCGAGTATGAATGCAAAGACGACAGAAATAAACTGACTGGGGAACAAACTGATAGGTATCACTGGGGAGATAAAGCCTGTCTATTACCAACTGCCGTGATAGAGACGAACATACGGAAGATAAAGCTTGAATTTTATCAACTGCCGTGGTAAAGACGAAAATGCAGAAGATAAAGCTTGGAACGGGCAATAAAGCTTAAGACGGAAAATAAAGCTTGAGACGGGAAGTAAAGCTTGTCTATTACCAACAGCCCGTGGTAAAGACGAAAATACAGATGATAAAGCTTGTCTATTACCAACTGACGCGGTAAAGAAGAAAATACAGATGATAAAGCTTGTCGGAATATAAAGCTTGAACAGACGGTAAAGCTTGGAAAATAAAGCTCAGACAGCCAATAAAGCTTAAGACGGGAAGTAAAGCTTGAGATGGAAAGTAAAGCTTATCAATTACCAACAACCCGTGGTAAACGATGACAATGCAGAAGATAAAGCTTGGACTGAAGATAAAGCTCAGACGGGAGATAAAGCTTGAGACTGAATATAAAGCTTGAGACAAAAGTAAAGCTTGAGGTGGGAAGTAAAGCTTATCAATTACCAACAGCCCGTGGTAAATGATGAAAATGCGGGAGATAAAGCTTGTCTATTACCAACTGCCCGTGGTAACGACGAAAATACAGAAGATAAAGCTTGTCTATTACCAACTGCCCGTGGTAACGACGAAAATACAGAAGATAAAGCTTGTCTATTACCAACTGCTCGTGGTAACGACGATTAAACAGAAGATAAAGCTTGTCTATTACCAACTGCCCGTGGTAAAGACGAAAGAACGGAAGATAAAGCTTGTCTATTACCAACTGCCGTGGTAAAGACGAATATACTGATTGGTATCGGTAAAGTGATTACTTGATGGGACCTGCCACTTGAACACATACTGATTGGTGACATTTATGGATTAAACACTTTGAGATTGACATCTTGTGTATTGGAGTAAGACGCAGGAAAATAATGCAACTATGCATGAATGATATTTGTATGCGTGCTATGTATGCATGGATGAATGAATGCATATGAGACTTATTTGACAGTATAATGGTGAGACTGTTGAGACCAGATTGGGCAGGTCCGAAGAAAGTGGCCCGACATCATGTTGCAAGCATCTGACACCCTTCATTGGGGATAACATCACTCGGGATGAACCAAACACTGACGGGGTAAAGCCCTTCAAACCACTGACGGGGTAAAGCCCTTCAAACCACTGATGGGGTAAAGCCCGCATTCTTAACCATTGATGGGGTAAAGCCCTTCAAACCACTGATGGGGTAAAGCCCGCATTCTTAACCATTGATGGGGTAAAAACCCAAATTCAAACCAAGCTGATGGGGTAAAGCTCATATTCAAACCAAACTGATGGGGTAAAGCCCATATTCAAGCCAACTAATGGGGTCAAGACCCATAATCACCTACTAAAGAGGGGAAGGGTCCAATAACCAATTACTGAAAACAGAATGCCCCATAACCAAACCGCTTGAAGGGATAACAACCCATTGATCATACTGCTGAGGGGAGAATGCCCCATAATCAAACCACTTGAAGGGAGAACAACCCATTGATCATACTGCTGAGGGGAGAACAACCCATTGATCATACTGCTGAAGAGGTACCAAATACCAACCCATTAATTGAAACACTGAAGAGGTAACGAACTCTTTAATCAGGCCACTGAAGATGTAACACATCAACTCAACCACTGGAGGGGTAACAACCCAGTAATCATACCGCGAAGGGGTAACGACACATTAACTATACCGCTGATGGGATACAACCCAACAAACAAAACTGCTGATGGGGATATGACCCAATATAATGTTTCAGTTGATGATGAAGTAATCATTCCTTGGGGTAAAGCCCGCCAATCAGAAACCTGACAGAAGTCGCCATCTCTTGAGATAAAAACCCATCAATCAAACCACATGCAAAAGATGTCATTGATCGAACCACAGGCAGCAGTCACTATCAATCAAAGCACTGGAAGATGACGCCATTTCTCAATCCACAGACAGAAGTTGTCATTTCCCGGGATAAAAACTCATCAATCAAAGTCTGGCAGAAGTCGCCATTTGTAAGCTAGCACAAAGTGCATTCTTCCATTTAACCCCCTTGAAATTGTGATGCCTCTGTCTTTGCGTTTTTTTTTTGTTCATTTTTTGTATTGTTTTTTTTTGAATCCCTAATTTTTGCCTGGACCGCCCTTTCGGGTTTTCAATCCACCGGGAATATACTTCTTTTTCGTTTGCCCCTAATTTTTGCCTGGACTGCCCTTTCGGGTTTTCAATCCACCGGGACGCTCATTTTTGCCTAAGCCGCCCTTTCGGGTTTTTAACTTAGCGAGCTTTTTTTTCTGTATTCTTCTTTTTTTCTCTTTTTTTTTTTTGAGAGAGGTCATCTCACAACTTTTGGTCATGTTTACCTTGCAGAGTTTAACTGTCCTTGAGACGAATGTTGATGTATGTTCCTACTGCTCATAAGTTCAAAGAAGATGTACCTGTTGTTTATGCTTTTCAAAAGACAATTAAAAAAGTTTTAAATTTTTGCTTTAAGTATTCACATCAAAAATAGAAGAAAATTATGCAAACAGAATAAATGAGAATTTCAAATAAATGGGCACAGGTTCAAATTAGATGTAAATGGAGTGGTGGCATGCCAAAGGCGTGGCTCCACAGATTTTAAAAGTTTTGGAAAATGGTAATTATATGGAAAAGGTACATTGAACACAATAACCGTTATGCTCTCTAACAACTTTGAATTCCACTGTTCCAAGTCTTTGATTTGCAGATGCTTCATGTCGAAGGTCTTTTGACAGCTGAAAATGCCCCAGATGAATCATATCTGATTTGATGCAATTACCTTGTCATAAGTCGGAAATCTTTTGTTGGCTGAAGTGCCCCAAGTGAGTCATGTCCGACCAGATGCAGTTACTTTGTCATAATCCTTGACTTTTGCATAGGTCGCCCTTGCGGGTTTCAACCTATCAGGATAAGCACATTTTTTTTCATTTTTTTTTGTATGTCTCTAACTTTTGCATGGACCGCCCTTTCGGGTTTTCAATCCATCGAGACGCTCTTTTTTGCCTAAGCCGCTTTTTCAAGTTTGCGACTTATCGAGCTTTTCATTTTAACAAAGTATTTCTTGACTGCATTGGCATTCACAGGACATACAAGTTTGTCACCTTTCTTTGTAATTAAGCATTCTTTTGCCCCTGGAATCCGGTGACGTATTTTTGAGCACAAAGCCATTTTCTTGACATTCACGGGGACGAGCCTTCTTTGTTGAATACTTGATATAACTGTCTGTGGCGCACGACAATAACATTTTTGAATTCAACCCAGCTTTAGCTTTCATTGGAAACTCTGTTGACAGGACTTTGACCTCCATGTGGGACACTGCCTTTAAATTGTATACTGAGGGATGGTGGGGGGGTTGCCCCTGCTAAAGTGTGCACTTGAAGTACAATATCCTTGCAAGGCAGATGGTAGCATCTTGTGCCAGTCTTTGTGTATGAAAGTCCTCTTCAGGACGATCTTTCTTGATATTTGCAGCTTCGATGGCCAAGATTCCCCAGTTGGCGAGAAATTTCATTGGAAACTTCTTCATCATCCCTTGTCAGCCTCGGATACAAGGAACTCAAAGTTGAGAGAGAGTACATGGTTTAAGTGTTCAACGGGTTTATTAATGCATGATTTGATTATTGATATAAACATTATGATTATGCAAATATGTGGAAATGATTTAAAGAAAAGAATTTTTGGTTTTTTGTATTACCATCTTTCCAGAAAAAGCACAAAATAAAAACAAAGTCGGGATCAAAGCGACCTTATAATTAATGATGAAAATACATAAAGCAAAAAGCCCTAAATAAGTTCACTTCCGTCTCGGGTGGGACGAAAGGTTTTCTTTGAAAAACATAAAGCAACAAACAAGCATATTAATTGAACCAATGAGTAGTAAAAAGAAACATCATCAAAGACCCAATTGCAGCTAAACATCAAATTCCAAGATCCGATAGCGGATTAACTTGCAGATTCCAAATCAAATTCTTCAAAAGGTATGAGGTCTTTTCGGATCAATTTCTGAACTATCTTCTGCAATGCAAAACAGTGCTCAATATCATGACCTGGTGCCCCTTGATGGAAAGCACAAAAGTGGTCAGGCCTGTACCGGGATGTCAATTTTGCTGGCACTGGAAGAGGTGCCTTGGTATAGACCAAATTCCTTTCAAGCAACTTTGGAAGCAACTCTGCATACTTCATGGGAGTGGGATCGATCTGTTTCTTTGAAGTCTGTTGTTGATATTGCTGAAACTGAGGATGATAAACCGGATTTTGAACAGTATTGGTGATGGGCTTAATAGCAGCAACAGAGTGAGAAATCAAATACTGTTGTTGACTTTGTTGAAATTGGGGTTGAGAACCCGGATTTTGAACAGCATTGATGGGCCTAGCAGCAGCAACAGAGTGAGAAGCCAATTGTTGTTGTTGAAGTAGCACTTTTATATCTGGGTCTTCGAAAAAATCGGTATTATTTTCAATCAACTTCTGAACTTCTTCCTTCAAAGAGTAACACTGCTCAGTGTCATGACCTGGTGCCCCTTGATGAAAATCACATTTGAGGTCAGGGCGATACCAAGATGGCAGCGGATTCGGCACCCGAGGAGGTGGTCTGGTTTGAACAAGTCTCTTCTTAAGCAAGATAGGAAGCAGAGTTGCGTATTTGATAGGAATTGGGTCAAACTGCGATGCTTTCCGAGCCTGATTTTGAAGAATAAGCTGCTGAGGAGCCTGACTTTGAGGGATAAGCTGCTGAGGAGCCTGATTCTGGGAAGTAAATGGCTGAGGCTGTTGAGGAACCTATTGTCGAGGTCGTTTCATGCACATTGGCTGACATAATGGCTGAGACTTTTGCCGAACAAGCGGTGAATCCTTTGCAGCCATCAATGAAGATACTAGGCTAGTTAACCTCTCTACCTCAGCCCGAAGTGTTGTTACCTCTCCTCGAAGCTTGTGAACCTCTTGCTTAAGTTGATCCACCTTTTGCGTTTGTACGAGTGTCTGCATATGCGAGCCGAACTTGGATGAAGACATCGGACCACTTTACCGATGGATTGAGCTCTTTAGACAGAAACAAGGTATGAGACACAGACTAGAAACTATGAATGCAACATGATGCATGATCTGTTTATGCAAAAAATGTACAAATTTTTTTGTTATCGAAGGATTTATCAAGGTAAATTGTAAACATTGCAGGTGAACATGGTTTCATTTTGAAGATTTGTAAAGATATTGCAATAGGTTTCCTTTTCAAAAGGTAAGAACGAACCCAAGGAAGAAGTTCTTAACAAAAGCAAAAGCTTCGGTAAGATTTTTGAAGTTGTACTGCTTGGTATTCATTCTTACAAAGGTCCATTCCTTCGATGTTTACAAAAAACTTTGCTAAATCCTTTGATAGTTTTATGAATGGGAAAAAATGTCTATGGATGAATGCATGAATGCGTGATGATGCTGAGAAAACATGATGAGATTCAAGGTATACAATGTTGGAGTTTAGGGATAACAACGCCATTTGGTAAGGACTATGGTTTCAACTGCACAAGTAACAAGGGTTCTACCAAGGTTCCCGAATTACAACCGCCACAGAACTTTATCGGATACCGAGACAACACCCGGTCCAACAACGTTCGTAGGAAAGTCTAGTTCGAGTGTAGCATTGCAAGTAGACTAATACCGAGACATCACCCGGCTTAGCCACCGCACTACATCCTAAAAAAGGCCAAGATGGGTTAAGGGTTACTAAAGGTCCTTAGCGTACAAACGGAAACTTAAAAGCAATAGAGTCTAAGCGTGACAACACCCGCCGACATATATCACTTTTAAGCTCCTCCGCTAAGTGTGGTTATCTCACATGTAACAAGACACGAGAATACTCTCGGTATGCCACTATGAGTTTACCACTCCTATCTTATGTTTCGCTCAAGCCCGGGTATAGAGCTTATTTTCTCACCCCTCACGTAACAAAAAATATATACAAAATAATAAAGCATAAAAGATAAAGGAAGAAAGGTGGGTTTGACCCGCATAGGATCCCCAGCGGAGTCGCCATTTTTGTAGACCAAGATTTTCGGGTGTCAAGCCATTGATTGGACTTGAACCTTCAATCTACCGGACTTGCTCGATTTTATTCTTGGGAAGGGAAAAAGAGATTGAAAAACCCTTTTTGGATCCGGGGGTCGGTTACGATTCGGGAAGGTGTTAGGCACCCGCATCGTTCACGGTACTCCGTGAGAACCTCTTTCTAACTTTATTTTATTTGAAAATTTATTGATTAAAGTATGAGTGAAAGAATGGAGGGAGAAGAAGTAGGAGTTTTGGTTATTTTTATTTGATTGATTTGGAAGGAATAAACCCTTGCCTACGTACCCTTTAAAAGGGATCAAAACCACCGTAGTTCACTCTTAAAAATATATTTTTTGTGGGTTGGGTTGATTTTAATTATTTTTGAAAATGATTTTGAGAAGGGTTGCGAGACCTCAAGGTATAGAAGAATAAAATAGAAGTGAGGTTGTTTCATTTTATTTGAGAAATTTAGTCTAAGTTTAATTAAAGTTCATTAAGGAGTTTGATTAAGAAAATAAAGGAAAAATCACTTGGATTTGGATCCAAGGTTTATTAAGAAAATAATTTGACTTTTGCTTATTTGATTTTTGAGATAAAAAAAAGATTTTTCTAAACTAACGGAAAGCGAGCGTAACAACGTGAAAAAATAAAGCGAGAGTAAAGCAAAGTGATATGGTGTCGGTGCAAGTGTCGGTGCTTGTGTTACCTACCTTATTACAAAAATTCCTAGATACATTCTATGGCCTCTTTGCCAAGCTACAAACCAATGGTAAGAATATACATCCATTTACTATTTATACATACTAAAATATCATGGAATTTAACATAAATTGCGAGAATAAAAATGCATGAGATGATACTAGAAGTAAAGCAATCATAATAAGATGATAAGGAATTTGAAAGCATTGCATGGATTATCATAAAGAAAGCGTGATGTCAAAATATTAAGGCAATGCATGAAGTAGAACTTGAAATTTTAAAGCAAAAAAATAGCAAGGGATATTATGGAATGAAAAATTTAAAATGCATGGAATTAGAGTTGAATTTTAAAGCTAAATTGTAAAAATGTTTGATGAAACCACCCAAAAGATGCATAAAATGATTGTAAAGCCAACATATAATTGACAATAATGCATGATGTTGAGATATCAAGGGAAAGCATGAAATGATTATTAAAATAATAGAGCAAAATTTATCAAAGAAAATTATGGAGTAAAAACATTTGAAAAGTCATGGAGATTCAGGTATTTAAAAAAAAGCTTGGAACCATAGTCACAAAAAAAATGAGTTTAAAAATGCATGAGTGATTTTTGTTTACAAGCTTGCATAAGTTATGATATGTGAGATAGAGATCAAATTAGCTAGCTAAAACTAGATGCTAAACGACGTATGATATCAAGTTTTAAACAAGAAAATACGTGAAAATTGACTTAAAGCATCGAATACGCTAGAAATAATAATGCATGGCGGTAAATTTAAACAAGATGTTAAAAAAAATGAACATGATGAAATGATTATAAAAAATGCAAGGGTTCAAAAGATGAAACGCAGGGGAAGAAACAGACAAGTAAATGGGCCTAAGAGCAAATTTGGTTGAAGCAGATCCAAGAAACTGGACCGGTTCAGGACCTGGGTCGGTTCAACCGAACCGGTCCAGCAACTACACTAGCTGAAAACACAAATACGGTTCCAATTTTCAGTTTTGGTCAAAACTTTCACAAAATCAAAATCGATCTGTTCTCTTCTTCTTCTGCTTTCTTAATTGTCCAGATCATGAATTAAAACCACAACAAAGAAACACCAACACAAACTAGATTAATCATTACCTCTTTCTCTGTTGCTGAGGCTCGGATTCGAACCGTGCTTTGTTGCCTTCGTGTGGTTCTTTCACGATTCGGTCCTGGATTGTAGCGTTTGTTTCCTTCCGTCACCGGTTCAGACTCGATTTAGTTCAGTTCCCTTCCATCCTCAATCCGTTTGTTTCCTCCTTCACTGTTTAGACTCGATTTGTATCTTCTTGTGCAACACCGGTTCAGTTTTGTTCACTTCTACACCTACAGTTCAGAATCAGTTTTGAACAGTAATGACGTTCTTGATTTTGTGTTGAGATGGTTTGGATAATGGATCGGGAAATCATTCGATGTGAAATATGTTTGTGTCGTACATGGATTTTGGAGGTCGTATTGTGAAAGGGTTATGGGTTTGAGGATTGAAGTTGGTGTGTTGTTACATTTTGTGCGTGAACGGATTAGGTGAAGTTGAAGCTATGTGTTACGGTGGAGGATGCGTGAGTGTCGATGATGATAGGTTTGTGGTTTACGTGGTTTTGGATTTGTGAATTAATTTGTGAGTGTTGATGAACACTGTTTTGCCTATTGTTGATGAATGTGATTCAGGTTTGAGAATTGTTTTTGCTGTTGGAATGAACTGAATCGTAAAAGGTGGGTTAAGCTGCTAAAAAAATATTATGAGTGTTCTTGAGAAAAATTCAAGTAAAATGGGTTTAGATCTTCATTTGGGAGCTGCCGTTTGGAATTTGTGTTTCCTGTAGAATTCAGTGCAGTCCCCTTTTTCATCAATGATTGGATAGCTTATATAGTGACCAACTAGGTTAAGACTAGTGATTGGATAAAAGACAAGATTGCCCTTAATGAAACTTGGAGAGAAAGAAAATGCTTTGGATGCTCTTCGGACCAATAACAATGTAACAAGTAGACTTAAGACAAAACAAATTGTTGATAAAAACAAAATAAAAATGACATTAAAAGCAAAAGAATAAATGGTAAAAATGAAATAAAATAGAATTGTAAAATAAAATAAAAGTGATAAAAAAAGTAATAAAATTTAAAGCTGTCGAAATCTCGACTGAGACGACTAAAACTTGCGGTGTTTTAAAACACGAACAAAACTTTTTAAACGGTTTAATCATGCGGACAAAAAGGAAATTACCTAAAAAGGTTTATTTATAAAAAGAAATGAATAAAAGACTTTAAATATTTTAAAAGCACGCGTAAAAATTTAAAAATGCCTGAAAAGACAAATAAAGCAATTTCAACTGGACAAAATTTTACTTGCAAGATCACAGACTTTGAATGATTAAACAACAACTGAGAAAGATTTTAACTCGTTAAAGCGAAAAGAAGAGAAATTGAGCCGTTTTAAAATACGGACAAAAATAGGAAAAAACAGAGCAAAGTGGTCAAAATTTGGGGTATGACACATAATATCATGTGGAACTGCCATAGCTCAACTTATGGAGGCCACCACAGTGGAGAAAGAACAGCTGCAAAAGTTTTGCAAAGTGGATTCTAGTGGCCCACCCTTTTCAAAGATTGCCACGACTTTGTCACAAGATGTGACAGATGCCAAAGGACATGTAACATATCAAATAGGAATGAAATGCCCCTAAAAGGAATCATTGAAGTTGAACCATTTGACTGTTGGGGTATTGATTTTATGGGACCATTCCCTTCATGTTACTCTTATCTCCATATTCTAGTCTGTGTTGATTATGTCACAAAGTAGGTTGAAGCGATACCATGTGTTGCTAATGATGCCAAAATTGTTGTCAACTTCCTTCAAAAGAATATTTTCACTAGGTTTGGAACCCCTAGAGTATTGATCAGTGATGGGGGGAAGCATTTTTGCAATAATTTTCTTGAAAATGTGCTCAAAAAGTATAACATTAAGCACAAAGTTGCAACTCCCTATCACCCACAAACTAATGGTCAAGTAGAGGTTTCAAACCGACAGCTGAAACAAATCCTAGAGAAAACAGTTGCGTCAAATAGAAAAGATTGGTCTAGGAAATTAGATGACACACTATGGATAAGTGGTCTAGAAAAGATTGGTCTAGTACCTTTGCAAGAATTGTTGTTCCATAAGGTGAATGAATGATGGATTGAATGTTGTGCTTTAACTTCCGTAGGAATGCCTAACTCAAATTTTGTGTAGCCTACTTATCCAAATATATCCCACCTTTCACCTAAGCCCTGTTATAACCCTAAAGACCTCAAAAGTGTGTAATGATATTGACTTTGATTGATGTTTAGAAACTTTTCAAGCGTATGGTAATATGTAGACCTGCATGTCGACTGGTAGAACCCGATTTCAATTTGATGCGAGGAGTTGTGAATTGGTGGATGCGAACAAGTCAAACTAGCTCATCTTTAGCTAGAAGGAGAATGAACTTTTGGGTACTATCGTTTTGTCAGGTAACTGTTATTTTACTGTCGTTTGTCACTGTTGCAAGCAAATTCCTTGAGGACAATGAATGGTTTAAGTTTGGGGTTGTAGGGTACTAGAGAATAATAGAACAAAAAAATTCGATATGAACACTAACGTAGTTGCAGTTTACTATACAACGGAGGGAAACCTGATTTGTCTAAGGTCCATGTTGATGTTGCACTGTTTAAATTGTAGGATCAGCTAAACAAAATTAAACGTCGTCTCAACCATATAGACACAAGGATGTATAGTGTTGAGTATCCTCATCCATACAATGACTCGTATGGAAGCGTCCAGTACACTCAGATGAAGCTCTGAAACGATAACGATGCAAGAATGAAACCGGGGGCGGATTCACCACTCAGCTAGCCTGGGCACGCGCCCGGGCTCAACCCATACTCAGGGCGGATCTCTTTGGGGACCTATTGGAGCCATACCATCCCCCAAGGTTGCTATATATCTCATATTAGGCACAAATAATCAATAAGTTTCCCTTAGTTGCAATGGAATGGCGAGTATCGCCTCTGCTTTTTAGTATTTCTCCTGTATTTTTAATATTAATATTTTATTCAAAAAAGTGTCCCTGTAGGGACTTGAACCGGCTCCCCCACACTAAAATCAAAAGAAACTTACCACTTTATTTACTTACCACTTCTTGTTACATATTGAAACGGTTCTGTATATATTACATACAATTTTGGCACCCCCAACAAATTTAATCAAGATCCGCCACTGCCCGTACTTTCTTTGTATCGCTACAAGAAATTTACAATAGAGTTGAATTTTTGTGACGGTCAAAATCCGTCAATATAGGAAAAATTTATGTAGTTAGATCCGTCTATTGATGACATGCTGTCATTACGTAATTTTTAGGACTTATTGTGACATTTTGATAGAGTTCTCATGCAATTTATACTGTTCTAGAGTGCAAAAAGCTGAAATATTGAAGTCTATTTGAAGCAAATCGCGCCACGCCAATTTCAAGCCGTGCTGCGATTTTGGAAGCAAAAATTCATCTTCCCTGTTTTAATGAAATCGCGGCACGCCAATATATAGGCGCGGCGCGATTTTGACGGGTCATTGATTATGCTATTTGTAAACTCAATTATGAGTAGCTAAATCTCGTAGAGATTAGGTCAGAGATGAATCTATGTAACCCTAATTGATCTTATGTTGCTGTGAAACTCTATTACGTATTAATGAATTTCTAGTCTTTATTAAATTCAATTGTTCTTAATGCTTTTTATATCCTGATCAAATATAAACATGATTTTGTGAGAACGAATGACTACTGACCATAGCTTTCGACTTAGACCTAATTGAATTGTTCTAATAAACATGGTTAGTCTAGGAATGGATAATCGTTTGTTAGTGATATTAGGTTAACGTTCATAAAAACCTTCAAGGATTATTAGACCACCTAAGGAATTAGGGGCTGTAGTTTAAGAAGAGGGTCCTAACTCAAAGGATTGATTAGGGCTAATTTGTTAACTATCGTGAAACTATAAAATCATTAGTAATAATAGGTGCAGTAACCAATTAGGGGAAACATAGAGGATTCGACAGACCTGATCTCATCTCTCTCCATATTTTCTTAACAAATCTATTTCTTTATTTGATTTCATAAAATCAAGCCAAATCTACTGCCTAGTGGCAAAACAAAATAAACTTTTATACATCCTATTTTTATAACGCGATTGAATTATTGAAGTTAAAAACAGTCCTCGTGGGATCGATATTTTTACTACTTCGATAGTATTTGGTGCACTTGCCAAACGTCTATCAAGTTTTTGGCGCCGTTGCCGGGGACTGTTGATTTATTTCAACAAGGCAATTACGTTATAATCTAGGATTTCTGCAATTTAATTTTCTGTTTTTTATTTTTATTTTTCTATTTTAGTATTCATTTGATTACTTTGCGTTGTGCAGTGCTACTAAGGTATTTTGCTGTTTATGCGAGGTAAGGTGAGCTCCGACGATCTCGAATTCGATCCAGAAATTGAAAGGACTGCTAGAGCACTCCGGAAAACTATCCGGTCGCAAAGGTTAGCTCATTCCGTTCCACCAGGTGTTCGAGAACAAATACCGGAGCCACTCTCAACTGAATCTGAAACCATGGGAGACCCTGCACCAAGACCAAAGCTAGGAGATTATGGGTTAGCAACTCATCGCGGTCAACTGACCCACACTTTTCAACCAGCTAACCCCGTTGCTTTTGACATCAAGACAACTGTCCTCTACGGTTTGAGGGACAAGCAATTCGATGGGACTGAAGCTATGAGTCCTCATGAACATTTGAGCCGCTTTGCTGAAACTTGCGAGTTTTGTGTGCAACCAGCCACCGTGACTGAAGCACAAAAGAAACTAAGGCTATTTCCTTTCACCTTGACGGGAAGAGCAAAAGATTGGTTGCTAACAATACCAAACGGGACTGTTCAAACATGGGAAGAGTTAGAGCTGAAGTTCCTTGAGAAATATTTCCATATGTCTAAGTATTGGGAAAAGAAGATGGAGATCTCTAACTTCAAGCATCTATCATTGCCAAATGGCTGTCACGACATGTTTTCCACCTTTACCTACTGTTTTTTCCGTAGGTAAAACTTATCATTGTTTTATTTTGCCCAGGCTCTATAAATTTTCTGGCTCCGCCACTGAATGAAACGATAACGATGAAAGAACCATGTTCTCTATATTTGGTCAGTATAGTTCGAAGGGACTGATTGAGTTAGAAACTTCTTTGCAAAGAACTTTTTATGATATTGTAAAAAGTTTGATTCAGCTGACGATCTACGAAGAAATCAAGACTTGCATAAATAGTCCCGAAGAAGGATTTAGTTTGGCTGATTCCATTCTTGATTGTGTTTAATTATGTTGTTTTATATTAAATTATGTTGTTGAAATTGAGTTGTTGTTGATGATTTTGATTTAGCGGCATTTTTGTCAATTTTTTGTGTTCTAAACACAATTTGAATATAATCCAATACGTGTCGAACCTTCTAAAGTTCGTGTTTGAACATAATCTTGAAAGGTTTCAAATTATATAATTTGGAACAACGTGGTCAGGTGTTTGGATTATATGATCTGAACTAGTTCAAAATTTAGATTATGGTGTCACAAGCATTATTTGAACAATATATCGTGTGTTTAATGCATATTTAGTCATTAGGGTCATTTTCAATGTTTCATTTGAATGTAGTTACATACTAAGATGGTTTTAGCTTGTGTTTATTGAGGGGAAGATTTTTCGGGGTTTATTTTTCATCATAATACAAAATCCTTTTCATTTGAGAAAACTCAAAAATTGTATTGGAGGAGTGTTTTGGAGGGTTTACATGAATTCTTCAAATTTAATACATGTAGTTATAATATTCTTAAAATTAATAATATACTAGTCCCCCTACCCGTGCTATCGCACGGGCAGTTATAGTCTTGATTATAAAAAGTATAGCACCAAGCCAAGTATCATATAGTAAGAAATCAAAATACAGTATATTATGACAAATACAAAAAATTTGGAATTTATGAATTGGTTCCTTGAATGCATAAGGCTATACATTATGAAACACCTCCTTGTATACGACATTGGTTGTGTTATCAATGCAATCTCCATTTTCGTCAGTTATGAGTATTTTCAAACCTTTCCTTGATGTCACCCTGGAGACTGCTACATATAATTGGCCGTGAGAGAACACAGATTGTGGTAGGTATACGCCAACTTGTTTTAATGATTGACCTTGATTTTTGTTAATGGTCATTGCGAAACAAACAGTAATGGGAAATTGCCTACGTTGGAACTTGAACGGAATTCTAGTGTTTGAAGGTTGCAATGATAGTCTAGGCACAAACACCTTGTCCCCAATGTTGCTTCCTGAAATCACCCTTCCTTCCAATACATATCTTCCCATTCTTGTAATTATTAATCGTGTTCCATTGCATAAGCCAGCATTTATGTCTAAATTCCTCAGTGATATATTTTTCTTATAGTGAAAGGAAACAAATAATGTATATTATACTGCTATCATGACGTGTATTGCAAAACATATCATGATATTAAATTGTAACAAACAACCAATGATTTAGAAACTAAATTAAGCAAGACATGCACTCATATTTGGTGAAATAAGAAAATTACCTCACGGATGCCATCCGATTGTGAGTTTCGTTATCAGTATCATATATATACAATTGTGCAAACTTAGGTTGATCCCCTGGTTTAGGCAGCAAACTACCGATTTGGTGGTAATTTTCTCCATTCATTGTAAAAACTGGAGGTGCTCTGCCATTGTTTTTGGTCTTATCGATCTTTGCACCAATTGAAGTGAAGGCGAACATGCTGTTAAATGATCTAATGTTATCCAAAAAATATTTGCTCTTTCTATCATCTTTAAAGTACAACTCATGAAGGGATTGAGGTAGGCGAGCGAATGGTGCAATCTCTATCCTTCCTTGCATGCAGCACATAGAAAATTCTGGTGTTGACGTGCGCCTGTTTTTATTTGCCCTTTCTTCATACCACATTAATGCGTTGCAATCCTTACAAACATACCGCGGTTCCCCAACATCGAAATATTCTGAATAATCAAGGGAGACATGCGCAGCATTAATAGTTTGAGAGTGTGTCATCCAATCAATTTAAAAAAAACTAACAATAATAAATTTGAGAGAATCGGCAAGTATTTTTGGAAATTTACCAACTATATCGGATTCAACCAATAATTTTGTTCTCTTGCGTCTTGTCCTTTTTTTAGATGGCATGATGTTTTCCATCACCTCCACGCCTTCTGTGGCACGCAAATGATCATATTAACATAAAAAAGAGAAAACTATTCGCTCAAGAGAAATGCACGAACAACATATATTATTTTAACCTACCATAATCATTGTCAGGAACATCATACTGCTCGCTATTTTGTGCACAATTAAACCAATCATGCGGGGGTTCAATCTCATCCACATCCGATTCATCCGATAGTGTTTCACTATCGCTTATATCAACGTTATCCCCTAAAGGAAAAAAAATGAGAAATTCACAAAATTTAACAAAACAGGGAGACAATATCTTTTAAAAACAGGACATTAAAGGTTTTGTAAATTTTTTCATTATAGGTCTATACTTGACTACAATAATTCAGTACATGTGAGCACCTTCA
The DNA here is from genome assembly GCF_051527215.1 of Medicago sativa. Classification (NCBI taxonomy): domain Eukaryota; kingdom Viridiplantae; phylum Streptophyta; class Magnoliopsida; order Fabales; family Fabaceae; genus Medicago; species Medicago sativa. The sequence continues at coordinate 17,370,391 of NC_140752.1, read as the reverse complement.
TTATCGTAAGTGTATTGATTGGAAACTGTCGGCGGAACGTCTTCTGGGCATATGTTTTGAATTCTGAGACCACTACCTTGATTTCCCACATGCGTTAGACTATATTTTCCAGGACCAATTGGTTTGAGGCCTACTTTATCTAACGGTAAAGTTCCATTTTCTTTATGCGTTGATGGAGTGTCAGCTACATTGAACAACATTGATCAAGGACTGCGACACAACTTGCCACTTTTATAGTAATAAAAACTACTGTGCTACCTTCGTGTCATTTAAAACTACGAATCAAAATTACATACCGTTGGTTTTGCGCCTTTTAGCAGATTCCATTTCCGATCAACAATGATAAAAAAACACAGCATGAGCCTATTATGACATGAGGAACCGTGTTTCATCCCCTATAAGTCACCTTTCTTGTTTCCTGAATATCTGAAAGGATAATGCGATTCACATACACATCAAGGAATAAAACAAAATATGAAAGAAAGTTGAGAAAATAGACTAACAAACATCATATAAATAAATATAAAGTAGAGTTTAAAAGTTTTTGTAACTTAAGCGAAAGATTAATTTTGAATGAACAATGATGTGATAAGAGGAATTAGGAACAGCTTTTTATATTTTTTTTTTTGAGTAAAAGAACATCTTTTTATATATTAGCATCATCTATGAAGTGCAAAATAATTTTTGAAAAAAGAAAAAGAAATATACAATAGCTTTAGTACTAATGAACTTCACTTAGAAAACCAGAAGTAATCTATATTTTGGAGGGCCAAAAATTTAAAAGAACAACATGATATTATATTCTCATGTATTATGTCGTTCTTTCAATTCTTTTGAAATATCAACTATATATTTAAATATAAACTTAACCATCTAAATTGTTCCCCTCTAAACAATTTACATAAAATATGTAGAGTTAAATTATAAAACAAATAAACAAATTGTCTCATAAACAATTGACTTTTTTTTTTAATAGCTCATAAACAATTGACTGAACAGAATTAACATGAAAAGTCAAATATTTAGTGTTAAATTAGACATCACAGAAAGCTCAAAAGCAATATTTGGATCTGTCAACAATTCTAAACTTTACCTTTTCCAAAAAAAAAAATTATCAAGGACTAAACAAAGTACAAAACTTTAGTTTTTCAAACCCACCGCCATCACAAAAATTACAGAAATCAAAATATCAACGAATTGCAAAAATACAAACGGAAGAACAAATTAGTAAACCTAAATTCAGAAAAATATCAATATCTAAAATTAAAAAACACTGCAACCAATCAAAATTGAGCAAAAAAATGCGTAATTAAAAAAAAAGAGCACCTTATGAAAATTGAGGTTATTTCCAAATTCAGCAGCGAGTTCCTTAACTCTATGAACATCAACTTCAGAAGAATTATCAAGATTATCAACGATAACCGTTTTGAAACCGCCGAGTAAAAGCTGAAGAATTTTGGAGTTACATTTTTTTTTAATGAGCACGTTCAATGAGAGGCATTTTGGCATATATAGAGTTTGATTAATGTATAGAATCAAACAAAAAGGATTTCGATTAATTAGTCTATAAGATTTTTAGTCTATAAGATTTTTATGTGGACATATATAATTACTATAGCATCTCAAAAACATCTTTAAATTTCAGCATATACAGAGTCAATGGTTAAAACAACTCTTGGGTATACATATTTATCATGCAATGAGAAGTTACATTTTTTCTATATGTAATGTGAGAAATATGAATTAGTGCAATTTTTAATGCTCCAACTCAAGAGGTTCATTTTATGACAGTTGAAAGGTGAATAGCCCCATCAGTTGAAAGGCAACAAACATGAAGTTGAAAGGTTCTTGAATTGTGCTTGCAATGCATTAAATATGGGAACACCGAAGAGTTGGCGCCAATAGGTCAAGAATTAGGGTTGGCAACATTTCTTAACATTGTTATTAGTATTAGAAATAAGTTTGATTAATTATAAGCATTTATTGATAATTCTTTGAAAAATCACTCTTTCAGAAAATGTGAAAGATTTTACCATTTGTCCCTATATTTTCAACGCTTCAAACTCCTTAATAAAACTTTATTGTACAAAATGTTAAAACATTAAATTAATTAAAATTGATGAAACAAATAATTGTCAGAAAAAAACAATACCAATTTTGAGATAAGCACCTCCCAATGTGATTGACAAAGGGACCAGGAGCTGCCATCAACATTAATATTGATGGTGTTATTCAAAGGGGAAGCTTCACAGTGATATCATATTCCTCTATCTATTAAAATAAACTTCGTAATTCCTTTTATTATTTTCTTTTTGGTATTTAGCTAGTTTTCTCTAGCTAGAATCCTTATAGCCTCTCTAATGATGAACTTTACTAATGGTTATTTTATGGGTCTTGCTAACAAGTGCCCTAAGGGCATTGTTTAAGGAACCCACAAAAAGAAACTATGTCTTGAAAATACAAGTCCAACACATGTTAAAGTCATAACCGTACAATTTTCAATGCAAAAGTTGCTACTTTTAGATGCTTAAACAATGCCCTTAGGGCACTTGTTAGCATTTTCCTTATTTTATAGGTCTTATAATGCCACATTAATTTAAAGCAGTTCACACATGTTTTATTTCAATGATGAATTTCAGAAAACTTATATCGTGTTCCACAACTTTAAATCACCTTAATATTTTATTCAAAATTATAAAATGTAAGTAGGAAAATAGGATGTGGCATGCATACTTGTAAACAAAGTAAATTACTTTCTGAAATTAGGGCTATGCCATGTTGTGTACTCAATGACAAAACTTGTTAAAAAGAAATGTTATTTGAACAACTATGTGACAACTTGGGGAGCCCCTAATATGCACCTTTAAAAGAGGGTCCAACCATGGACCTTTTAGTTCAACCTGCTACAATAGGTTATGTAATTAAAAAAAAAATTGTGGCTCCTTTATGAGCAGGATAACACACCCATTTCCCTCATGCCTTTATCTCCTCAATTTTCCCGTCGTCATTCTCTGACGCTCAAACAGCTTTTATTAAAAACAAATCTGGGTAAGAGAATTTCAAGCTGCAGTCTTCACATGAATGCTTGATGTCTTCTTTTATAAATACATATAGATTACTTTGATTTATTACTTACTCCATTGAATTCATTTACTTTGCTTTTCCGAGTTTAAAAGCTTGATGGGCATTTTGTTGGAACAAAATGTGTTTAACAATGAACCTTAAAGAGTTTTGATGATAACAAGGTATTAAAAATTGTAAATTGGACTAGCTAATATTTGTTCAAGTGTACAGGACCATAATTAAAAAGTTACATCATTTATTGGTTCTAAATGAGCAAATAAATAGCAATAGGAATCAACAAAATTGAAGCTTAGACGCTCCTGAAGGCAACTTGCTCCTGAAGAGAAAAAACGCTCCTGAAGTAAAGCCGCTCCTGAAGAGAGTAAAGTGCTCCTGAAGAATAGTGCTCCTGAAGACAAGAGGTCCAGAAGCGCCACATCATCAGAAGCTGCGTTATCAGAAGCTGCATCATCAGAAGCTGTGTTATCAGAAGCTGCCTCATCAGAAGCCATTTCACCAGAAGCTGAAGATCAACTGAATTTGAGAAATTCAAGGATTCAAGAGTTGTGTCATGTATCGAAATTCATCAAAGGACATCAAAAGATTAGTGGAACTTTGCAACGGTCATTTCAAAGGTGTTTGAAGGCATGTGCTTGCAATTTTGGACGAAAGCGTTGACATTGTACTTTGTACGAACTGTACAACCACCTTCTCCACTATTCTGTTTTGTGTCTACGCTAATGGACAAGAAAACAGCTCCAGAATAACAGCTATGCCTGTAAAGATGTTCCTTCACAATGTGATTGGATTTCAAATTGATTCTTCATAGGACAACAACCAAATCAGGCAAAAGATCATTGGTGAAAGATCAAGCTTCAACAACGACTCTTTGATATGCTGGCAATTTCACAACGTCTCTATCACACCTTTATATAAAGGAGTGAAGACTTAGAGTTTTGGTAATGCAAGAACGCTGAACGAAAGACTCACAACATTTTTACAAGTGCCAAACCTCTGCTGAAATTGTTATGCATTCACTTAGAATTTCTGTGTCTCAAAGTTTCATCTTAGAAATTCTTAAGTTATTGAGTCTGTATCTGATTTGTATTGTCAGCACCTCTGATTGTATATCAAGTGTTCAACCTTAAACAATTTTCTGTGTAATTTTGTTTAGTTAGAAGTCTCTTGTAGTTGTGCTTGAGCAAGGAAGTCTCTTGATTGTGTTCTTGAGCATAGGAAGACTCTTGCAAAGTGTGCTTGAGCAAAGGAAGTCTCTTGCAGGTGTGCTTGAACAATTGTAATCATATATTACTCTTAGTGAAATCTCCTTGGAAGTGCAAGGGGACTGGACTACTTCCGGATTGTGGAAGGAACCAGTATAATTGCTTTGTGTCGTTCTTCTTCTCTATCTCTCTCTGTTTTATTCCGCTGCATTTAGATTCTGATTACCACTTCATAAGCTGTCTCACTTAGCTTCTGATCAGTGTGTTCAGTTTTTAGGAGAAATTGAAGAATTTTCCAAAACACAATTCAACCCCCTTCTTGTGTTTTTTCTCACCTTCACATTTAATTGAGTTTGTACATTCTTTGCACATGGTTGATAGCACGTTGATTTTAGAATCAAAGGTCCTAAATCTCTTTTATGAGTTTTTTTTTAACAACTTTTGTGTATTTCTACCAAATCTAATTTGCAAAGTTTCTATCCGAAATCAACGAACCAGTATTAGTAGTTAAAAGACAACATAATACGTAGATATTGTATATTAATTAATTGTAAATGGTAAAGCTAACTAAGGTCAAAGGACATTGACGAGAACATCTACGCCTGGAGAAGAAGACTGAGGAAAGAGAGCACAGTAAAAAAAAATTAAAAAGAACAATAGACACCGGCTATAGCCTGTTACATTTGGGAGGTGTATGTTTGGACCTTTTTATATGAGGTCCATATTAGGGGGACCCGACAACTTGTGGGACAATCAAAATATATAAATAAATGTAAGTGTCGTGACACAAAAACCAAAACAATAAAGAGAGAAGATAAAAAACATGATATAAGTATGAAAGAAAAAGTTATCACAAAATAGTTGTTCAAATGGAGAGGATCTTGACCCTTCAAATATCATATCTCCTTGTTAAAATACTCCCTCCGTTTCTAAATATAAGCAAAATTTACTTTTCAGGTTCATTCAATTAATGATGTATGTGGTTCATATTATGAACCACATACATCATAGACCACATACATCATTAATTAAATGAATCTAAAAAGTCATTTTTACTTATATTTAAAAACGGAGGAAGTACTCCCTAAAAAAACGGAGGGAGTACATCACTTTCTTAGCTCCAAGAAGGCGGACCATGTAAAATAAGAGGCTGGAATGGATGCACGTTGGCACTTGTGCAGGCTCGTGCCCCCATATATATATATATATATATATATATATATATATATATATATATATATATATATATATATATAGCTTGTCGGGCAATATAATTACTACCGAGTATTATTCATAAAAATTACTCGTTTGGTTGGGGATCTTAAAACGTGAGTTTAGAGGTGATAAAAGTGAGTCTAGTGAAAAACAAGTGTTTGGGTCATTATTTTTAAAATTGATTTTGGCATTCAAAAGCAATTCCAGTCGAAGCTGGTATTTCAAGCTTCTGGCGTTCGCGGTGAGAATCACTGCAATTGTTTTCTTATTTTATACCAGTGAATTCCCTCTATTTTACATATTTATCCCTTGCTTCTAATGTATACATAAATTGCACTGAAAGGATAAATTTCCAATTTATATATTTTTTGGTAGAAAAAATTGTTAATTTATTTTGTACTATTAAACCGTAGTCCTATTTATTTTGACGGTGTAAATAGTAAAAGTCTCTTTTATTATTTTTTTATCGGTTATTAATATATATGTAAATAAATAGGATTTGATAATCTATAAATAATTTTGTCAAAACAATTCTATAAATAACTAATTTATTTTGACAATTATAAATATCTAAATTTAATAATACTAATTATATTTAATTTTTTAGGGGATAAATTAGATTTAAATATTTATATAAAGTAGAAATGAAATATAATTGTAAATACATATATTCAAACCCTTTTTGGTAATTATACATTTAAAATCAATTTTGATTCAAGTTATCCAAACAACATAAAAAGATGAGAATCACTTTCATATTAATGTATCCAAAGATAAAACAATTCTATTAAAATCAATTCAATCAAAATCAATTCCATGAAAATCAATTATTACCACCGCGGAACCAAACACACACTTGCACTGTGTTTGGTAGAGGAGAATTAGGGGAGAGAGAAGTTGAGGGGAGAGAGATAGAAGAGAAGTTGGTCATTTCTCTTGTTTGAAAACCAAAGAAATAGGGGGGAGAGAGTTAAAATGCATGGGACCCACATGTTTTTTATGTTTCTTCTCATGAGCGAAGAAAGTCCTGAGAAAGGGGTATTTTTTCCAGATTTCCATATTTACCCTTGCCTTATTCATTGTTTCATACTCCTCTTTTCTACGTGAGTTCATTTTTTTTAATAAAACATTAAATTCATCAAATTAATTAATAACTAAACTATTTAAACTTATAATTATTAATAAGTAATATAATAAGTAGTAAAATTAATCTAGTTATTTAAACTACTCAAAATTATATCAAGTGATTGAATTAATTAAATTATTTTTGAGATTTTTTTATCACAAGGATATTCTTGTACTTTTTGATACAATCAAAACTTCTCTCTTCTCTATTTCTTTTATCTTTCTCTTATACCAAACAATCCTTCAAATCTACTCTATTTCTCACCTCTTTCTCTCTTCTCATACTCTCTCTTACCAATTTCTCTCTTCACAACTTCTCTTCTATACCAAACATAGTGTTAGTGCACAACCCACGATACCCACGCCTGTCAATTAAAAAATTAACCAATTCAAAATAATCATGACCTTCCTTTTATTTTTTATTTTTTTATCATTTATAGTATCAATGGTTTTTTCTGCAGGGGACCCATTTGCAAGTTGTCGTTCATCGTAGATTATATTATATTTTATTTTATGAGACGACATTTGACTTGATGAGAATTTAGATCATATAAAGCAAGCATAGACTTTTGCATCACCATTTCATTTCACTTGACTTTAGCTAAGCTGTGATTTTCATTTCACTTGCCTTAACATACATCACTGAAGCGATGATGTTTCAGCCAAATACGTACGGTGAAGCCATGATGCTTCAGCCAGATATGTACGGTGTGTTCTTAAGTTTCAGAGGGGAGGGCAATCAGGCGAATTTCATTTCACATCTCTATTCCTCTCTTCTATATGCTGGGATGTGTGTTTTCAGAGACGATGATAAGATTCAACAAGGAGATGAGATCTCAATCTCACTGTTGAGCGGAATTCGACAGTCAAGAATTTGTATAGTTGTTTTGTCTACAAACTATGCTAATTCAAGATCCTGTATGTTAGAGTTGGAGAAGATCATGGAAATTTGCAGATTCAGCGGTCTGGTGGTTGTGCCAGTGTTCTATGAGGTAGATCCCTCGGAAGTTCGTCATCAAAAAGGTTGGTTTGGAATAGCTTTTGAAAATCTTATCTTAGAAGTCTCAGTGAGTGAAACCACAAAGAGTAATTGGAGAAGAGACCTCATTGAAATTGCTGGCAAAGATGGGTTTGTAGTCACAGATTCCAGGTTATTTGCTTTTTTTTTTTTTTTTGGAATATTGTGTGTGATGCTTTCATATTCTTAGCTTCGGCTGGTAGTGCAATAATATCTCTATGTCCATTTTAACTGAATATCTCACGAAACTAATAAAGGGTATGACAGGTTTATGCTACAGAAATATTATGCAGGAGAAGTGTGTTACTTACTGGCTTAGTATTATTACTCTATTATTTCACTAGATGGTCTACCCGTGTATACATTGAAAATGTAGTAGTTAAAGCAAAATTATCTATTGTATATCCAACTTATAATCTTTATATTATAATAACAAATACATTTATATTCGAAGTTTCTCATGTCTACAAATTTTGGAAAATTTCTTTAAACACTACGGTGTTAACACTTCTACAATAAGAAAAATTGGATGATGATAATATTTCTACAATAAGAAAAAGAGTATTGCTAGCAACATTCTCTGCAAACACAACTGCAGCCGCACAAACAGCCGGAAAACAAACTCAAGCAGAAAAAATTTCAACAGACCTGCAGTGCACAACACAAAGCTGCAGGAAACAACATGAAAGGTATAAAAAAAACACAATACAGTAGCTGCTAAAACAGAAAAGTGCTAAATGCATCGGCAGTCAAAAACAAAAACAAAAACACAGTCGCCGCTCCAAACCCCTCAAAACTAAACTCATTTCCTTCCCATATAGTCAAACTGGTCCGACGACCACCCATAAAATAATCAACTAACTGTTTTCATAGGCCTTACCACACTAGATTAAAATTCTTGTAGCTCTTTTTATATTATCATCATCATCATCATCATCATCATCATCATCATCATCATAACTAAACTGTATTATCCAACTGACAGCAGTTACTGGGTAGATCCTTCTAGAGATTCTTTTGATGAAAACATATGTTTGAGGATGCTTATATACATACAATTGACTGTACACCTTATCATTGGTTCATATTTTATAGGAATGGAAGTGTTAATATCAAGAATATTGTTGAACATGTTAGCCGTTTGCTAGATAAGACAGACTTATTTGTTGTTGAATATCCAGTGGGTGTTGGATCTCGAGTGGAAGCTGCGACTCGGTTTATAGATTTCAAAAATTCAAAAGATGTTTTACTTTTAGGGATATGGGGAATGGGGGGCATAGGCAAAACAACCATTGCCAAAGCTATTTATAATAAAATTGGTATCAGATTTGAGGGAAGGAGCTTTCTTCTAAACATTAGGGAATTTTGGGAGACAGATACTAATCAAGTTTCTCTACAGCAACAAGTACTTTCTGATGTTTACAAAACAACAGAACTCAAGATACATGACATCGAATCAGGGAAAAATATATTGAAGGAAAGACTTGCCCAGAAAAGGGTACTTCTTGTGCTTGATGATGTGAATGAATTGGACCAACTAAATTCTTTGTGTGGAAGCCGCAAATGGTTTGGTCCTGGGAGTAGAATAATAATCACAACAAGAGATATGCATATTCTTAGAGGCAGTAGAGTTGACCGAGTGTATGCAATGCAAGAAATGAACAAAAGTGAATCTCTTGAGCTTTTCAGTTGGCATGCATTCAAGCAACCAAGTCCGGCAGAAGGTTTTGCTACACATTCAACAGATGTGATTGCTTATTCCGGGGGATTGCCACTAGCACTTCAAATTCTGGGGTCCTATTTGTCTGATCGTGAAGCAACAAAGTGGCAGATAGTTTTGGAGAAGCGTAAAAATTTTTCTCCCCATGATCAAGTACAGAAGATGTTAAAAGTAAGCTTTGATGGTTTAAAAGAGGTTGCAGAGAAAGAAATATTCCTTGATATTGCTTGTTTTTTGATTGGGATGGACAAAAAAGATGTAATACAAATATTAAATGGGTGTGGATATTTTGCTGAACTTGGAATTGAAGTCCTTGTACAGCAGTCCCTTGTAACTATTGACACTGGGAATAAGCTTAGAATGCATGATTTGTTGAGAGACATGGGAAGACATATAATTTATGAGGAATCACCATTTGATTCTGAGAAACGCAGTAGGTTGTGGTTCCATGAGGATGTGTTTGACATATTATCAATGTACAAGGTACGAACATATTAGAGAACTTCTTGTACGGTTATGTTACTGAAAAATACATCAATAAAGGAAGAGAACTAAGCATTGCTGAATCAGTTATTAACATACATCTTGATTGTTAATAATCATATAAAATATGAAAATTAATTTCATTCATGGTAGTTTTTTTCGTTTTTGCTACTTTCAAACTTCGAACTTAAGTTATTTGTTTTTTTTTTATTTTTTTACTTACAGGGAACAGAAGCTGTTAAGGGACTGGTTTTGGAGTTTCCAAGAGAACATTGTCTGGAAACCAAAGCATTTAAGAAGATGAATAAACTCAGATTGCTTCGCCTTGCTGGAGTGAAGCTTAAGGGAGATTTTAAATATCTTTCAGGAGATCTTAGGTGGCTATACTGGCATGGATTTCCAGAAACCTACGTTCCTGCAGAATTTCAGCTAGGAAGTCTAGTTGTTTTGGAATTAAAATATAGTAAGCTTAAACAAATATGGAATAAGAGCCAGGTAAAAATTCTGTTTAATATTTGCTCATGAAAGAATTACGTTCAATAAAATTTATATTTATCGTCTCTTCTTGGTCTTTAATTTTTGTATAGTGCACTCTTAGGAAGAAATTAGGCAAAGATTTTAGAATGACAATTTGGTGAATTAGGATATCCAAAGGTTGTACTATGTTTATCACTTATTGTCACTTTTAGAATGACAATTTGTGGGAAGTATTTTGTATATACCAACACTTTGATAAACAAAACAATTCAAAATATCACATTCACAAGTTGTATATTAGCTCCTAAACTTAATATTCGAAGCAGAATCCATACTGATATAACCATTAACCAGCCTTTTGGGATCAACAAAATTAACACTAAGCAACTAAGTGTCTCAGTGTTAAGGTTTAATGGAAAATAGCCATTCTTACAAATTCCAATCTTTTTTATTTCTAAGCTTATCTTACTTTTATTCTCTTGTGGTTTTATTTTCTTACAGATGCTAGAGAACCTAAAAGTTCTTAATCTCAGCCATTCTCTGGATTTGACTGAAACCCCAGACTTTTCATACGTGCCAAATCTTGAAAAGCTTATACTTGAAGACTGTCCAAGTTTGTCTACGGTCTCCCATAGCATTGGATCTCTGCATGAAATTCTTCTGATAAATTTGACAGACTGCACAGGTCTTCGGACACTTCCGAAAAGCATCTATAAATTAAAATCTCTTGCAACTTTGATTCTTTCTGGATGTTCTATGCTTGACAAATTGGAGGACTTGGAACAAATGGAATCATTGACAACCTTGATTGCAGATAAGACTGCTACACCAGAAGTGCCCTCTTCACTGGTAAGATCAGACATCCATTGATGATGTGTATTCTTTTCATTCAGTCTTGGATGTCACCTTCAAATAATTCAATATCCCCAGTTCAAACATCTGTGTCCATGTCATCGCTTTGAGTTTTCAAAGTATATGATTACCAATGTATAGTTTTTAATTTCCATCCGAAATCCTTTTCCAATACATTTTGTGAGCCGATATTATGGTGATTTTGTATATTGAAGAAAAGTGAACTCCCTCATTCAAGTTGGGGTACTCTCCTTTCTTCCATTTCCCTCTCATCCTTCCTAAAGCCTTTCTCTCCTAAACTCTTAACAAAGACTAAGTACGGTTGTCAATTGAAAACTAATAACAAAGAAACTGTTTCTTCAAAAAAAAAAAAAAAATAACAGAAATTGTGGGTGACTTCATACTTTGATGATTTATCAATGGCATCAAGAATCTGAACAACCATATATCTAAGTCGTGATTTGTTTTTTCTTCTTCTTTATGTTTCAGCCAAAGATGTACGATGTGTTCTTGAGTTTCAGAGGGGAAGACAATCGTCCAAGGTTCATATCACATCTCCATTCCTCTCTTCACAGTGCAGGGATTTATGCTTTCAAAGACGACGACGGGATTCAACGAGGAGATCAAATCTCGGTCTCACTGGGGAAAGCAATTGAACAGTCTAGAATTTCTATCGTTGTTTTGTCTACAAATTATGCCAATTCAAGATGGTGTATGTTAGAGTTGGAGAAGATCATGGAAGTTGGCAGAATGAACGGTCGGGTGGTTGTGCCAGTCTTCTATGATGTAGATCCCTCAGAAGTACGACATCAGAAAGGTCGGTTTGGAAAAGCTTTTGAAGAACTTTTATCAACTATCTCAGTGGATGAATCCACATATAGTAATTGGAGAAGACAACTCTTTGATATTGGTGGCATAGCTGGGTTTGTACTAGTAGGTTCCAGGTAATTTTTTTTTCTCTCTTCTAATCACTTTCTTTTAAACATTATAATTTAAAAAAATGTTCAATATGCGTATTAAAAAAAAATTATGAATAGTTTTTAAATCGAAATAAACATTGAAAATATTTTCTTTATGATTGTGAAGATACACTTGTTAACTTTTGCTTATCATAGACATCTCTAAAATAGTATCAATTGTTATATAATATCTTAATATAAAAGTATTTTTTTTAATCTAATATAGGTAGGTGTGTTCTTTAATCCTCCATTCAACTTTTATAAAATTGTTGATGTGTCCAGTTATTTGTGGAAGCAATGACTTGTGGCCTTCCAACTTCTACTTTTTTATTTTTTGCTTTTCCTTAGTTTAAGGTTTACAGACTAAATGCCATAATGTTGGTAGTATTCTAGAGGTGGAATTTTAATTGAATCACTCATTAAACTAAAGGATATGGTGGGTTAACACAACAACAAAATTGTGCAGAACAAGATGAGACCATAATGTGTATTGTATCTCCTTTTCCTATTTAAACTGTGTAGAAAAATAATATGAAAGTATTATTTCTTTGCTTTCTCATAGTATGAGAAGCACAAGCTTTAGTGAACTCGTAATTTGTTGTCATTTATTAGCAGCCAACACTTGAAATCTAAGAATAACTTTTGATTAATTTAAGAGTCACTAGTAAGTTTGCAAGTTTACGTGTATGTTCTGATATAATTAGTTGTGAAGTAAAAGATGAATACTATTAAGCCTCGAATACTATAAACCAACGTCAACCTACTAACGACTTCTCAGGAGGTAAAGGAACCAATTCCCAAGTATCACTGCTTTGGAGAGCACAAATCTCGTTAATTATTGCTTGCCTTCACTCAGTGTGGGATAATGCTTCGCCTGGAGATTTAGGAAAAGTAAACATAAGACAAGCAAATAAAATACAAAGGGGAAAAGCGATGATAGCACAAGTTAATGTAACAAAGAGATTGATTTCGAGCAGGACTTATACCTTTATGAATAGCAACAAAAACTTCTATGGTCGAATTCTATTTCAAGAGGACGCATACCATTACAAATAGAATTGCGAACATTTATGGTGGAATCCAGTAAAGGTGGTGGCGACAGAGGTGGGTCTGGAATAACATGTATCCTAACATGAACAATAAATGGTGTTTAACAACTGTGGTAAGTTTTGATGAGGTCATGGAGTGGGAGGCATTGCAGCCTACAAGAGGGTGTGTAGGAGGGGCCACGGGAGAAACAAAATTAGTGGGCTCAGGTGAGACAAACACGATAGGTTGAAGATGGGAGGTAGGCACATCGGCATGAAGAGGTCACGATAAACGTGAGTCAACCCAAAGTAAAGAACAAATTTTAAAAATGTAACATCGGCTGAAATGAGGTACCCGTCGAAGAGTAGAAAAGTAACAACGATAATCTTTTTGGGACCGATTATAACCAAAACACAATTTAATGACCGGGATGAGAGTTTGTCAAGACTAAGAGTAAGACTGTGAACAAAACATGTGGACCTAAAGACACATGGCAGAAGCAAGTGTAAAAAGTATTAGGAAAAATAACCAAGTGTGGGAGTTTATTTCCTAAGACCAATAAAGACATACAATTTATAAGATAACATGATGTTAGAACATCATCCCCCTAAAAGCGAGACGAAATTTCTTATGAAGTTGAAGAGTTCTAGTGGTTTCAATTAGAGATGTCGATTTTTGCATTTGGCTATCCCATTTTGTTGAGGTGAATGGGCTTAAGAAGAATGGCGAAGAATACCATTAGAGGCCATAAAATTTTGAAATTGTTGAGACAAATATTCTTTGGCATTATCACTACGCAAAAACCGAATAAACACTCCAAATTGAGTTTTAACTTCTTAATAAAGTTGTTCAAAAATATAGAATAGTTCAGATCTATTTTTCATTAAAATTGACCATGTGTGACGAGAAAAGTCATCAATAACAATGAAAATATTTGGACTCGTGTGGAAATATGATGCGAAGGTCCCTAAACATCAGAGTGAACTAAAACAAAAGATGACGATGCTCATTTATTGACTCGGTCGGAAAAAATGACTACGAGTGTGTTTCCCTAACTAGCACGATTTGCAATGCAAACTAGATAGTTTGGAAAGACTAGGGACCAACCTTTGAAGTTTGGAGAGACTTGGATGACCCAACTGAGCTTGAATAGTAAGATGGGAATGTTGAATTTTGACACAAGTAATGTTTTGATGAAATTCTGAATTTTTGGCTTTGGGTAAATAGTGAGTTGATTTGCTGAAATCGTTAGGAAATTTGCAGTATTGTTTCTATGTCCCAGTTCTGCCTAGATTTGGAGTCGATCTGTGCAAATCGTGAGGCAATCTGCTGACAGCTGGAAACAACTATTGTACTACACCAACAGATCGTGAGGCGATTTGGCCTGTTTCTGCACACTTCCTTAGCAATATTTTGTCACTCCTAGAAAATGAAAGGAGAGAACTTTTAGGCAACTTAGAGGCTAAAGGTTGAAGGTTTTAGGGTGAGATTCAAAGGTTCAAGATGTGAATCTTGGAAAACTAGAAGAGTGGATTCTTGGGAAAGGGTTTATGCCTTTCAGGGAGAAATTTAAGGGATGGGAAACACATGATATGAGAGTTTTTAGAGCAAGTTGAGTGAATCTTAGGAGAACAAAAGAGAATATTCAGGGAAAATCAAAGCTTAAAAGTTGATTCCTTTTGGGGGTTAGAATATAGAGTTGGGGAAACACCATGAGTAGTGAAATTATTGAGTCTCTTGTTCACAGGAAGAGATTCAAAAAAAGGCTAGAAATTAGGATTGCTCTTGGAGAGCGTGTTGAAACTCTTGTATCTCTTTATAAAGAACTTATTAATAGTGAAGTTGAGAGATCTCTCTCTCCTCCAAATGCAAGTCATTGTTGAGCCGAAATAGGTGAACAAATCCTTGGCGTGTTGTTATCTATTCTCTAGTCTCTTGTTGTTCTTTGGTTTTTATTGTGGTTTTGCTTTGCACTTGGTTTCTAGATTAGATCTAGATCTGTTGTTTTTGCCTGTGACTGTTTTGGTTATTGGTTGTCATGCCATTGATACTTTGCCCGACACATCTTTCTCAAGTGAGCATCATGGTAACCAAATTTGGTATCTTAGAGATGGAAGAAAGCTTGGTTCAATTTTATGGAAGCATTCAAGGGTGATGTAGTCTGGAAAGGCGGAGGTAAGAATACTCATGTTCAACCTTAAAATAATCAAGGCAAGTCTGGTCCACATATTCAAGGGTGAGGCAGTGCTGATATAATTGGTACTAGCTTGGAGAGCACGACCTTGTTTTCCTCCCATTTTCTTCCACTTTGGAAGTTTTCCATGGAGCTTCCAGCGTATCATCAGTGTGTTGTGGATGGATGCAACGGTTGCACCATGATTTCTTTCCATATGTCTTTCCTTCATTACTTAGTAACCAGTGCATGGATTTCAATAACAAAAGCAAATTTATCGAGCCACTTTTCTTCTGACTTCTAAAAAGGTTTCCCGAAGTGTTGGCAATGGAATTTTCTCAAGTATTCTGCCTTGGACTTCATCAACACAATTATTAAGACCAACCAAAAACACAAATACTCTATCATTCTCTCGTCTCTTAAGAAACAAAACATTGTCTTCAGTGGACCACCAATTATATCATCATAGCATAGATCCAATTCCTGTCATAAAGTCATCAACTATTTATAAGAAGTGGTCAGCTCTCTGTAACTTTGTTTGGCAAGCCACAATCATAATTTGAGATTAAAAAAATTTGAGAAGTGTTCTGAATATTAGAATATGCGGCTTTGACATCATCCCAGACATCTTTTGTAGTTGGCAAGAACATCTAAGCTTTCCAATTGCTTTGTCCATAATGCTAAGCAGCCAACTTATAATTGTAGAAATATTAGACTTCCAGAACCAGTAATTTGGATCTGTTGCTGTATTCATCCGTATTACCTCCATGATGAAACCAAATATTCCCTAACCGTCTATAATTAGTCTTACGGTTTTGGACCACTACATGTAATTTTTTCCATTGAGGCGCTGAACTTCAAACTTGAGGGGAATAGGATAACCCTCTTGGCCGAAGAAATTAGAGTCATCATTACCATTTGGACCATTCCAGCCACTTCTGCCAAGGCCGTCGTGCTAGGGCCACCTCCTCCAGGACCGCCACCATCGGGACAGCCATTAATGATGATGGTCTAAGACCGGGCCAGTGTTATCGCTGGCATTGTTGTTGGTGATAACTGGTACGCCGCCATTAGCGTTTGTTGTGAATAATTTATTTTAATTATTATCAGTAGTGGTTATGTGTCTTGGGCCATTAGTTTATTAGTCTTCATTAAGTTACATCAGCCTATATAAACTCATTACTGGTTGTAAATTACTCAGAACTTTGAAATATATTTAGTTTTCACATGGTATCACAAGCTCTCGTTCTTAATTGTGATCTAAAACCCTAGCCACCTTAATTGTGGTCTTTTTCTTGCCTTAATTGCAGAATTTTTCCCTGTTCACTGTGTCTCAATTCACAACCAGCCGTAAACACCCAACCTGTCACTATTCACTCAGCCACATAGCAACGTGTTTCCCCGATTTCCTTCGCGTTTTAAACAACACTGCCACCACCATCATTATCGCCGGGCCAAAACCGGTAAAACCCTAAAACTTCGCCGTCATCCGTGGTCTCACACTCCGATCAAGCACCACAACGCTCTGGTGACCCTTACTGCGCGTGAACCCACGCGCCATCCTAGGAGCCGCCATTATCTGTCATTTTCCGCCAGGTTGCAAATCGAAACATCCTTTATCCGTTTTGGGTACTCAATCTCAGATCCAGGCACTTTTATCCGTGGGTCATTTGATTCTCGCTCTGTTTGAATTTTTTTACTCATCAATGGCAGGCTCTAATGAAGTAGTGATCAATGACAAAACTGAAACAGGTGATTACAAATCTCAAGAATTACCAACCATACCTTCATCTTACAAATTACATGAGAAAAATTATTTGAATTGGTCTCACTCCTAGAATAGTTGGGTGTACGTCGTTTGTCCATATCTATAGTGATTGTAGAGGGAAACTTGATCCTAGAGCCGTAAAATGTGTCTTTATAGGGTATTCTTCTACCCAAAAGGGTTACAAATGTTATCACCCACCATCTCACAAATTCTTTCTCAATGTCACCTTCCATGAACAAGAAAGTTACTTTGTTCATACTTATCTTCAGTGGGAGAATTCATGCAAGGAAGACTCTTCTACTTCCTGACCTTAATCTAGGACTAGAAGTTGAGGTTGAAACTGGAGGTGACAATGTTGAGACCTAAGTTGATTCTGAAAATCATGTAAATGTTGAAGCCAATGAAAATACACGAAGAAAGACCATTCCTGAATCTACCCATGTCCAAGAGTCTGATCCGACATTACATGAGGTAACTTTGCTTGACCCCTCAAATTCTTGTGATTCAAATTCTGAATTTTCTAACGCAAATGAACCAGAATCCAGCCCAAAAGAGCATAAGAAACGAAAATCTAGAGAAGTACCACCAATAGATTTTGAAAACTTACTTCTTCCAGTTGCCCTTATAAAATATCCTAGAACTTGTACCAATAAGCCACTCTACCCTCTATCCAACTACCTGTGCTTTAAACAATAATCACCTACCTATAAGCCTTCCTCACCAACCTAAACACTACCATTATACCTACCTCTTTATCTGAGGCATTGTTTGATAGGAAATGCAAACAAGCCATGGACATGGAAATGGAGGCACTTGATAAGAAGAATACTTGGGAATTGGTTACTTTACCAAATGGAAAGAAACATGTAGGGTGCAAATGGGTATACACTATAAAATACAAGGCTGATGGTTCTATTGAGAGATACACTCAGACTAATGGAGTAGATTACTCAGAGTCATTTGCTCCAGTTGCAAAAATGAATATTGTCAGGGAGGTATTATCTTTATCAGCTATCTACAATTGAAACTTGCACGAATTTGATGTGAAAAATGCCTCGTTCATGGAGAACTTGAAGAAGAGATCTACATGAATGTGCCCTCTAGATCGTGTGAACATACTGATGTCAACACCATGTGCATGTTAAAAAATGCTTTATATGGGCTAAAGCAATCACCACATGCATGGTTTGGGAGATTCACTAAAGTTATTGTAGGTTTGAGCTTCAAACAAAGCCAAGGAGACCATGCTTTATTTTACAAACACTCCAAGACAGGGAGAGTAACCGTGTTGTTGGTATATGTGGACGACATTATAGTGACATGCGATGATGAAGAGGAGGAATGATTGTTAGGCCAACACTTAACCAAAGAGTTTGAGATCAAGACCTTGGGAAAATTAAAGTAGTTTTTGGGAATTGAAGTGACTCATTATAAAAAAAGAATTTTCATATCTCAACAGAAATACATTACTGGTCTTCTGCATGAGACTGGCAAGACAACATGCAAGCCTGCAAGTATACCAATTGATCCAAATGTGAAGTTGGGGAATGCAAAAGTTGTTGCAGTTGATAAAGAAATGTATCAAAGGTTAGTCAGCAAGCTTATATGCCTATCACTTATTAGACTTGATTTTGCTTTTGATGTAAGCTTAGTCAGCCAATTCATGCACCACCCAAAGGAGATTCACTTACAAGCCGCGCTTTGAATTGTGCAATTAATATTTGAAAGGAACTCCAAGTAGAGGAATTTTGTTCAAACGGAATGGAAGTGTTGGACTTGAAGCATACACTGATGCTGACTATGCAGGGTCAATTCTGGATAGGAGATTGACTACAGGATATCACACTGTTGTGTATCACTTGTGGTTATTCACCAGCCACACCACGACATGTGGTGGTCATAAAGGCTATTTTTAGAATCATATATGGAACAACTGTTGTTGTCTTCCATGGATTGTATTGTGCCATTATAGAGACAAGAAAAAAGAGGTCGCGATATGAGATGAATCATGAAAGGGTGAGTCTTGCGGTTAACTAGTTGGAGACTTTTAAGTTGTATTGAATTGTATTGTGTCATTAGAGAGACAAAAAAGAGGTCACGATATGGGATGAATCGTGAAAGGATGAGTCTTGCAGTTAACTAGTTGGAGACTGTTAAGTTGTATCGAACCATATGGATCATGATACCAAATGAGGAAGTATGAGAACACAGAGAAATAATACCTTCATATTTTATTTCTAGACTCTGAGACTCTTTATAGAGGAAAAGAGGATACAACGCGTTTATTTGACAAGACCAATAAGCTAGTGTATAGCTTATAGCGTATATCTTATAAGCTCACATGATTAAAAATATTATGTTTGGTAACTGACATTTCATCGCAAAATTATAGTTTATTTTCCTAGGTTATAGTTTTTTTTTTTTCTTTCCAGACACTACATCAAGTTACGTTGAGTTTATAGCTTACCATAATTATTGAATATCTTAAACAATTCATAAATGATTCGTCCCTAGTTTTAAAACTCCAAAGTTTCGTGGTGGAAGTTCTTTTGATGTTCTAATCATTTCCTACAAAATTATGGAACACAAGTTGACCTATGAGTATACGTTCACTCGAAACAAAATTGCAATTTTGCATGTTTTGGTTGAAAAATCAAAATAAACTGAGGCGTGGTTGGAATTCTATCAAACTTTGCAGATGCTCTCTAAGTATGTTCATAGAGGTTTCTACCAATAACCGACTCAAAATTTTATTTCTAGGTCGAGATCCGTCGCTTGTACTGAGATTCTTACTTTACGTAAAAAGTCATATTTTATTGTCTTAAAGATTCCTGCAAAAAGTCATGAAAATTCATCGTCTAGGCCACTTATCTGGACCTTATACCTACAGGAAAAAATAAGAGGTTAAAAATAGGAATAATCTCAAATTATAAGGGTAGAATCTGTTTTTTTGTACTACAGGGTCATTTTCAGACTTCACGTATAAGACATGGTCAATTTGAACAATTAACACTAAATTTGATTGTGAATTAAGAATATTCTTTTATATCTTTTAATAGTGGATAACTATTTAATTTTTATTAAATACTTTTTTTTGACAAATTTTATGAAATACTCCCTCTAGTCTTTTTTTTATATGTTCGTTGAATAATTAATGTATCTGGTCTACATTGAAAAACAGATACATTAATTATTCAATGAACCTAAAAAAGAATCTTTTTTATATATGAGATCGGAGGGAGTACTTTAATTAGCTTTACATGTATTAGTCATCACTCATCATCCATCAACTATGAGCTATAAGTTATCACTAATCAGTTATAAACTATAATCCATCAACTATCAGTTATAAGTTATCAGTAATCAGGTATAAACTATAAACTAGCTTGTAAGTTATTCACTATTTTTGCCAAACACAGCCTAATGTCTCATAATGGCTAATAAAGACAGAATCAATGAGAAAAAAGACAATAAACTATAATAAAATCTTCAAATTTTCTACACATACATTCCCATAATCCTATTTGTAGAAATTACTCTATAAATTGGGAGTTGTTTATTTCAATGAGAATGGTGCTCCTTTTATAGGAGAGAATACAACTAATCAACTCCTTAATTTAAGGAGTGACATAATGAAAAATAAACAACCATTAGAATAGTATAATAATAAATGGGAATAATATATATTTCAACACTATTGCTACGCATTTTTTCCTCTTTAAGATATGCATTAATGACATATACATTGGGGAATGCTTATACATACAACTAACTGTGCACCTTCCTTAAAAAAAAAACTGTGCAGCTTATCATTGGTTAATATTTTATAGGAATGAAAGTGCAGCTGTAAAGAATATTGTTGAATATGTCACCCGTTTGCTGGATAGGACAGAGTTATTCGTTGCTGAACATCCAGTAGGAGTAGAACATCGTGTGCAAGCTGCAACTAAGCTATTGAACATCCAAAAATCAGAAGATGTTTTACTTCTAGGGATTTGGGGTATGGGGGGTATGGGTAAAACAACCCTTGCCAAAGCCATTTATAATCAAATTGGTAGCAAATTTGAGGGAAGGAGCTTTGTTCTAAATATCAGGGAATTTTGGGAGACAAATACCAATCTAGTTTCTCTACAGCAAAAGGTACTTTGTGATGTTTACAAAACATTAACATTCATGATACGTGACATAGAATCAGGGAAAAATATATTGAAGGAAAGACTTTCCCAGACTAGTGTACTTCTTGTGCTAGATGATGTGAATAAATTGGACCAGCTAAAGGCATTGTATGGAAGCCGTGAATGGTTTGGTCCGGGGAGTAGAATTATCATCACAACAAGAGATAAGCATCTTCTTAGTTCGTGTCCAGTTGATGAAGTGTATACAATAGAAGAAATGGATGAAAGTGAATCTCTCAAGCTTTTCAGTTGGCATGCATTCAAGCAATCAAGTCCAAAAGAAGATTTTGCTAAACATTCAACAGATGTGATTGCATATTCTGGGGGATTGCCACTAGCACTTGAAGTCATTGGGTCATATTTGTCTGATTGTAAAATAACAACAGAGTGGGATAGTGTTTTGGAGAAACTCAAATGTATTCCTCATGATGAAGTACAGGAGAAACTAAAAGTAAGCTTTCATGGTTTAAAACATTTTACAGAGAAACAAATATTTCTTGATATAGCTTGTTTCTTTATTGGGATGGACAAAGAGGATGCGATCCAAATATTGAATGGGTGTGGGTTTTTTGCTGATGATGGAATTAAAGTCCTTGTTGAGAGAGCCCTTGTAACTGTTGACAATGAGAACAAACTTAGAATGCATGATTTGTTGAGAGACATGGGAAGGCAAATCATTTTTGAGGAATCACCAGAAGATCCTGAGAAGCGCAGTAGGTTGTGGCGGCATGAGGAAGTGTTTGATATATTAGAAAAGCGTAAGGTAATTACTAATTAGAGAACTTCTTGTATAGTTTATGTATATTATAATAAAATAAAACAACAATGTAAACAAATTATAAATTTATGAAAATTAGTTTCGTTCATTATATTTTGTTTTTGGTTAATTATATGGGTTTCAAATTTCAAAATTAATCTATTTGTTATTTGTTTCTATGATATATATTTTTTTTTAATTTCAGGGAACAGAAGGTGTCAAGGGACTGGCTTTGGAGTTGCCGACAAGAGATTGTTTGGAAACAAAAGCATTTAAGAAAATGAATAAACTCAGATTACTTCGCCTTGCTGGGGTGAAGCTTAAAGGAGATTTTAAATATCTTTCAGGAGATCTGAAGTGGCTGTACTGGCATGGATTTCCAGAAACCTACATTCCTGCAGAATTTCAGCTAGGAAGTCTAGTTGTTATGGAATTAAAATATAGCAAGCTTATACAAATATGGAATAAGAGCCAGGTAAACATTATGTTTAATATTTGCTCACGAAAGAATTACATTCAATAAAATTTATATTTATTGTCTCTTCTTGGTCTTTAATTATTGTATGGTGAACTTTTAGGAAGAAGTTATGCGATGCTTTTAGATTGGTGGATTAGGATATGCCTCAAAGTTGTTATATGTTCATCATTTATTTATAAGTATCATTTGCCAATTTCACACATACTAAGAAAATTAAGCAGAGTATTAAATTTGTCCATTTTGTGTAGAGGAGCAATAGAGTAAACACAAGAAAGAAGGTAACTGTATATAACACAAATCAATCAAATGACACAATTGTCATATTGATTTCTTTCTGTCTTTATAACATTGCGCGTGATTCATGGTTTAATAAATAGTAAGCATGCCATGTTAAGTGCAGCATCTTGCAACATTTCTGTTACATACATGTAAAATGTCTCATGTCTATTACACCTCACTAACAACGGACAAGTTGGGGAAGTAACTTGTATATATAAACACTTTCATAAACAAAACAACTCAAATCATCACTTTCACAAATTATATATTATCTGGTAAATTTAATATTCAAAGCAGAATCAATACTTATATGCTCATTAACACAATCAACACCAATAAGAAAGTGCTTGATATATCCAAGTGTCAAGGTTTAGTGGAAAATAACCATTCTTCCAAATTCCAATTGATTTTTTTTCTTTCCAAGCTTCTCTTACTATTATTCTCGTGCTTTTATTTTCTTGCAGATGCTAGCAAATCTAAAAATTCTTAATCTTAGTCATTCTCTGGATTTGACCGAAACACCAGACTTTACCTACATACCTAATATTGAAAAGCTGGTGCTCAAAAACTGTCCAAGTTTGTCTACGGTCTCCCATAGCATTGGATCTCTACATAAAATTCTTGTGATAAATTTGAGAGACTGCACAGGTCTTCGGAAACTTCCAAGAAATATCTATAAATTAAAATCCCTAGAGACTTTGATTCTTTCTGGGTGTTCAATGATTGAGAAATTGGAGGAGGACATAGAACAGATGGAATCGTTGACAACCTTGATTGCGGATAAGACTGCTATAACAAAAGTGCCTTTTTCAATTGTAAGATTGAAAAGCATTGGATATATTTCTTTAAGTGGCTTTAAAGGATTTTCTCATGATGTATTCCCTTCTCTCATTCGGTCTTGGATGTTGCCATCAAATAATGTGATATCTCAAACATCTGTGTCTGTGTCATCACTTGGCACTTCCGAGGACCTTCAAAAACTTCGAATTCTTTGTGTGGAGTGTCGTACAGATCTACAACTAACTGAAGATATAGCAAGATTTTTGGATGTATTAAAAGCCACAAATTGTGAGAACTTGGAAGCAAGTGCAAGTTCAACTACATCAGAGATCTCTGATATGTATGCTTCTCCCTTTATTGATGATTGCCTTGGTCAAGTTTGCATTTCAGGGTCAAAGAATCACTTGAAATCTCTCTTAATTCGAATGGGAACAAAATACCACGTCTCTAATATTGCTGAAGACAGTTTTCTACAGGTTTGAATATTTTTTCCGTTTATCTTACATAAGGATGATAAAATAAATTACTTATTAAATGATTATATATAGGATATGTCATTTTATATATCTTACGTAGGGGTGATAAAATAAATTTCTTATTGATAATGATTTTTTTTTCCTTTGATCCTCTTAATTTTTAATTTGAGGCATTTAAACATTTGTTCATTGTATAGACTACAGATGGGACTTCAGATTCATTTTTGCTCCCCTGTGACGATAAATTTAATCGGTTAATCTTCAGTTGCAATGGTTGTTCTATAATATTTGATGTCCCAACAATGAACGGGAGTAACCTGAAGAGTATGATGTTGTTCGTTGTCTATTACTCTTCCCCAGAAAACATAACATCAGAAGGTTGCCAAGGTATGTTAATCATAAATTACACAAAGACAACAATTCAAGCATATAAAAGAGATACACTAACCTCCTTTGAGGATGAGGATTGGCAGAGCATAATATCAAATCTAGAACCTGGTAACAAAGTGAAGGTTATGGTTGTTTTTGGGGAGGGTTTCATTGTTAAGAAGACTATATTATCTCTCTTATATGATGAACCAGTCGACAAAGAAATGCAACGTTGTTTTGTAGTAGACGAGGAGGATGTTATTGTTTCTGGAAATGACGATAATAATGTTAGTGTTTCTGGAGGTGATAATGAATCCGTGAACCGCTTTGGTGAAGGGTTCACTGTGAACCACATGTTGATCACCAAGCGCACTGATGGGTTGTATGCTGATGTCGTGGGACTGGTACAACTAATACATGACCCTGACCAGCCTGCAGAGGCAGTAGCCGAGGAGATTCCTGCAGCTGAAGCAGAGTGTGATAAGGAGCAGCAGGCTCCTCCAACTGATGATCAGCTTGAGCATCAGGCAGAAGTAGTAGCACCTGTGGGCATTGGACCGGCCTTAACTCCGATTTTGGATGCTCTCAGAGAGCTCAAGGTTGATTTTGTGGGACTAGAGCAGACTGTTACTGCTAGGTTGAATGCAGTAGAGGTCAGATTAGAGGTACTTGAGGATGTCATTACCAAAATACCGCGTGGGTCGAGTTCTGACTAAGGTATCAGTATTGTACACCCAATGTCCTGTTAGTTGTAATTGAACCTAAGATACCAGTTTCAGTTTTATATAGTTATCTGAATTCTTAATATATTATGTTTCCAAATTTGAATAGAATTTAGAATTCATTTCGTCGTTCTATTATGTTTCCTAGCTACTTGTAGTTGTAGTAGGTATGCATTTGGGGGCTGCCTTGCATACTTATTCAAATATCTTGGTGATGTTAGTGCGCATTACACATGAACATTATATGACCCTCTTACATATACTTTTACTTTATGTTTTATTGTTTATAATTGTTGACTCATGAAGTCATTTGAACCTATTAAAGTGGTGTAGTCGATAGAGAATCTTATGTGACATAATCAAGAAAGTGTCTTGATGGATACCCTTTCCTCATACCACCTGGTGAGGGAGACCTTCTTACGATGTTAGTGAGGGAGCCTGTTAGGACATTAGAGTCTAGTTCTAATTGTACTTATTCCTCCTATGGTTAGTTTAAATACATTCATGAGATTTTGTATTACTTATTTGACATTGTATTGGGTACTAGGTATGTTATATTGTTATTTGCAGGCGAACTTTGTGAGGATTACTTGGATACATTGATGCTTCATACATGGATGGTAACAAAAGGCACCGAGGTTTGGGAAATCCATTTGAAGCATTAAAAGCTTCATGTAGTGGAAATGAGTTTGGACTATTGTTTTTATGAACATCCTCATACAAAGGCCTCCATTGCAGGTTCTTCACCCTCAGGCGCATGATTACTCGGATTAGCTGTTGCACATTGTCTAGGTAATTATATTGTTATTCATTGACATCCAATAAAACTATTTGTAGCTACTGTCAATATAGTGTTTACTCGAAATTTTCAATATAAAATACTAGAAGACCTTATCTTTAAGAGTAGATACTCGTTTTAGTCTCATGTATGAAAATTGCAAATACATCCCAATTGTCTATTTTATGTGTAATTTTATGGACTAAATTGACTAATGAAAGATGAATTGGAGGACTAAATTGACTAACAAAAGACACATTTGATGATCAAAATGGTTAAACTAAAGAGCCACCGAATACTGCAACACTTACGGAACACAAATTTGATAATATAATTCCAAATTACTGTTAAAAGATACTTCAGTGATCAGATTTTAAAAGATTTTAAAAATTCAAAAAAATTGTTTTTTTCATACATTTTTAATTTTGTATACTTCGAAAAAATTGTGATTTTACCAGTTATGCAGATATGACATAAAACTGCCAAGGTGTTTTTAAAGGATCGGAAACTTCACAGACAATGTGCGAGTGCGACAGCTGAACCAAGTACTCATGCCTGAAGTTTAAAATATCACGAGGAGGTCCCTGTACTGCCAAATATGTTGAACATCGTGCTGAGTCTTTTTCGATGGTCCTAAGGATATGTCTGTCCTAAGGTCGTTTCATCAGGACCATGTCGTGATGCAGTTCAGTTATGCTAAATTTTGGTTTTATGTTATATCAAATTTTATAATTAAAGTGACAAAGATTCAATGATTGCAGGACCTTGGTTCTCTGAAGGCGGTGATCTGTAGACAGAAAATGAGAGATGGTTAGATCATGATTACATACAGAGCATGGTAGTCTCTTTTGCTGAGAGGTGGCTATAGTTTCCACCACTGTGCGGGGAGATGTCGATCAAGTTTTATTTTTTTTGCATAATGTCTGGAGAGGTAGACATTTAACATAAAATAATTCTTGATCTTACAATTTATGATTTTTCAAACAAATTGAAATGAAATGACATCATTTTTTTCTTGTATATTCTGTCATTTAATTTGATGTAATCGGTGGATGTTAGTTCAACTGGAAGGTTCTCAGCGCTCACTCTTAAACACTCTCAAACTTCAATGTCTAGCTAGCTTACTTGAAAGGCGATATACGGGGGATCAACAATCCTATCCTGTAAGTCTCAAAGGGACCGGACAACATTAAAATCTACATGTAATAAGCCTTATGATGCTATTGTAACATACTAACATTATTAATCAACATATATAAGGCTTATTTTCTGACTTTGGTCATCTATAACTAGCTCCATCTCGTCCATCAAGTCATGAAGTTTTATAATCCTTTTACTTTTCTCAAGGTACTTGGCTAAGCACTTCTTCACATTGTACCTGCTCTGCTTTAATGCATCTGATGACATGTTATCCGCCGTTGATTCTGTGAGCTTCAAGCCTGATTTAGAAGCCATTGAATTGAAGATATGATATATATGTGAAAGGAGATGTGTCTCAATTTATATCCATAGCTATTTGTACGTACATTATGAATTTATTTTCATGAGATAACTTTTTTTTTTTTGGTGAAATTGGGGGCTATGCATAGGCCAATGAGCCTTTCCAGGTCGGAATTATTGGTGTCATTATTTTCTTCTGTCTGTCTAGTTGTGGTGTTATGCTATGTTAATATTCACGTGTGATTCTATCACGGTGAGAATATGTGAATGTAACGTTACTTTCTTAATCAAGGAATCTCTAAATTAAAAAGGGATTCGATGAATTTAAAATAAAACTAGAGTTGAAAGAGTTGAAGTTGGAAGGAAAGCACGGCGAATTTTTTTTGTCTTCCATTTTTGTTGGTACTGTGCTATCATCATCATCATCATCATCGTCGTCGTCGTCCTCGTCGTCGTCGTCGTCGTCATGATTATTATTATTATTATTATTAATGTCAGAAAATATAAATAAGTTATGGTTAGTTAAACACCATGAGTTTAGTTCTATCTAATCTGCAACTCTCTACACGAATGGTATCAGAGCCTTTACTCATTTTTAGATCCAAAGAACAGTATTAATGATTCTCGCAAAAAATTCATCAAATTTTTTCCAGAGGAGGGAGTGTTTATGATGAAAATAAGCTTGAGAATTTTTTGTTAAAACTGTTCTTACTTCTTTGGTTTAGGAGCAATCCTTACTATCCCAGCGGATTGAGTTTGTCTCTGCAGGTTGATAGTTTAAACACTTTGTGTTTACAAAGAAGAAACTTAAACTTTCAAAAACAAGGCTTTATGATGTTGTTTCTGGAAATTTGTAGATTCCTTGGAACTATAATCATGGTATTTAACAAACTATAACTTATCTTAATCATTTTGATGTCTGAAGATCATAATTATGATCAAGATAATTTAATTAAAAATAAAGATTTGGTTGAATATCCAACCAATTTAGATCAATTAAATAAATGGACTATTCCTCCTGTTTCACCTAAGCAAATATATAGCTTTGGAAGGTTTGATATTTTATCACGTATGACTGTGAAAACTATTGAACAAAATATTCAAGTTTCTGATGAAAGTCAGGTAATTAATTTAATTAGAGAAAAAGATTTAAAATCTTACAAGAATTATAATTACATCCATATTGGACTAATTCAAGTAGCTTTTAAACCTTTAACTTTGTTAGGTTTAAACGCTAGTTTAATGGCCTATGTTAGAGATGGAAGAAGTAAAGATTTTAAATCCTCTCTAGCAGCTTTAATTGAAACTAGTCTTTGTCATGGACCAGTTTATTTTGATATTTTTCCTAATATAACTTTGTCTATGACTGACAAAAATCTTTATGATGCTATGCAATTAAAAATTCACACTAGTGGATATAATTTCAAGTCAGGCAGTGAAATTATGGCTATCTGTTATAGAGTTTATTATAAAGTTCTTAATACTTTGAATCCTAAAGTTAAAACTGATAATATTAGTTTTCCTGGGAAAACAACTTTAGTTCAGACTAATCTTCTAACTTCAAATATTGCTACTAATAGAATGATTAGATGGGATGAAATAACTTTCCCTGAGACTTGGGATCTTCAACAAGAAGTTGAACCTGAACCTATCCTTAATAAGGATATAGATCAAATAATTCAGACCACTGAAGGGGATATAGAAGTAAAATTAATCCTCGTCGTAGTTTAACAATTCCTAGAAGCCTATCTTCTATTCCTAGAAGTTTATCTTCTAGATATGATAATAATGATTTTCATACTGCATCTAGTAATATGACTAGGGCATCTTCTTCTCGAATAAGAGAAGAGTTAGAATCTGTTGAGAATATAATTATTAGTGAAAATAAAATTCCTCAAGGTATTTATAGTCAACATACCACAAGTAGGACATCACCTACTGAATCTGAGATAAGTTATCATCTCCCACAACAATAATGTTTTTATGGATTGTACACCAGGAAGTGATTTTAGAAAACTTATCAATGATGAGTTTGAAATGCCTAGATATAATGAATTTAGAAAATGGTTTTTCAAAACCTTTCAACCCTGGGAATTAGCCCAGATAAAACAAGATTTTTATAATGATCTTAGTATGAAAAGGGACTATATTCCTTTTGTTAAATGGTTTCTAAATTATTTTTTAGAAAAAATGAATAATGAGATTTTAGTCTTAAAATCAAGATCTTGGAATTTATCTAATGGAGAAATTGTTGAATCTATTTTTCCTCCTGAGCAATGTACAAATTTAGGACAAAACGTCAAGTCCACTGCCTATATTTGTAAAAAAATTGGTGATAATCAAATTACTCTTCAAGATTTGAATCCTATAATTAGATCTCAAAACTATGCGAATGCTTTTCTTACTCGCTTAGGAGATCAACTTATTTCTATGGAAAAAGAATTAATTAATTTAAAAAATCTTTTTGAAAAACACATAACAGATAATAAATCTGTTGATGTTTCTAGTTCTTCGACATCTTTGATTGAAACTCCTATGGTTCAACCACCTATTAATATAGAAGGTTTTAAAATGGAAAATGAAACTGACGAATTTGTCAAAGTTCTTGAACAAAAACTTAGCCAACTTAAACTAAATATGTTGTCTGAAAAGGAAATTTCCGAGACTTCCAGTAATACTGAAAGTAATGATAATGAAAGTGAAATTGGAAATATTGACCAATTAACTGCTATGTTTAAAGAACAAGACATAGATGATGCTGAAATAAATCCTATTTATAACTCTAGATCGGTAGAGCAATATTATTATAAGAGGCCTACACCTCAAGATGTTCTTTTTGAAGAAAAAGACTTTTATCAAACTTCTTATTCTGGAAAATCCATTTATGAATGGAATATAGATGGTTTAAATGAGAAACAAATTATTGATGTTATACATCGTATGATTATGTATTCCACTGTTTGTAAACAACAGGGAAACCGTGATAGGTCTATAGCTCAATTTATTATAACTGGGTTTGTTGGACAACTTAGAGGTTGGTGGGACCATTATCTTAATGAAGATCAAAGACTAGAGGTTATAAACCATAAGAAAACAATTGTTAAAGTAGAGGGTCCTAGTAATACTACTGTTAAAACTGAAGAAGAAGACGCAGTCTATACTCTGAGTCTTGCTATTCTTCATCACTTTGTAGGAGCTAATGTTCCTATAGCTGAAAAATTAAACACTCTTCTTCAAAATTTGAGATGTCCATCTTTAACTCATTTTAGGTTTTCAAATAAAAAACCCCAATGCCGATCATTGGAAATCAAAATTTATTGATGGTCTTCCTTATTTATTTGCTGAAAGGATTAGACAATCCTTAAGAAATAAAAATGACGGGGTAAATATTAACTACCCAAACTTAACTTATGGCCAAATTATTGGGACATGTATCAATGAAGGATTAACTTTATGTAACGACTTAAAGTTGAAAAATCAATTGAAAAAACAAAGATTAACAGAGAAACACCAATTAGGTGAATTCTGTGAACAATTTGCTTTTGATCTAGGAAACCCTCCTAATAAAGGTAAGGAAAAAGATAAGATTTCTAGTAAAAAATCTCATAGAAATAATAAAGAAATTTATAAATCCTCTCATAAAAAGAGACATAAAAATAGAAAATTTTCTTCTAGAAATAAAGACAAGAATCCTAATAAGGATACTAGAAAGAGAAAAGCAAAAAATTTGGGTGTAACTTGCCATAAATGTGGTAAAATAGGCCATTATGCCAACCAATGTTGGACCAAAAAGGCCCTCAATGAAATTGAAGATGATAATCTTCGTCTCCAATTAGAGAAAGTTCTTCTTATCAATTCTGATAGTGAACCTGATAATGACCCCTCAGACAATGACATTGAAGTTATTAATGAATCATCTTCAGATTATGATAATTCCAATAGTAATGATGATTGCCAATGTGATTATTGGAAAGCTATTGTTGAAATGAATGGATTAAATGTTCTCACTAAAGAACAAGATGAGACTTTAAAGGTTCTAGAATCAATTCCAGATGATAATCTGAGAAGAAAAATGATGGAATTCCTTATAAAGGAAAACTCCAAAAAAGAGACGCCTCTAATTATAGAAGCGCCTTATCAATTAAGTGAAGTCTTATCAAGATTTCATCAATCCAATATTAAAGAAAGCCCTGTTTCTACTAATGATTTAAAGAGAGAAATAAATCTCTTAAAAACTGAAATTGTTCAGATCAAAAGAGATAATAATATATTATCTCAAAGAATTAGTGTTTTAGAGAAGGGGAAAAACACTAATATTTCTATAGAAGAAATTGCTTCTACTTCTGATGAGAAACTAGAAAAGGGTTATTTAAACCTTTTAGAAAGAGTAACTTCTCAAAAATGGTTTGTTAAAATTACTCTGGTTATTAATAAAGAATTTATTCTTGAAGATGAAATTGCTTTAATTGATAGTGGTGCAGATCTTAATTGCATCCAAGAGGGAATTATCCCAACCAAATATTTTGAAAAAACTACACAGTCTATTTCTCATGCTGGAGGTAATAAACTCCAGGTTAAGTATAAATTATCTAACACTTATGTTTGTAATAAAAATGTGTGTCTTCCAACTCATTTTATTTTAATAAAAAATTTAACACATAGAATAATATTAGACACTCCTTTTTTAAATGCTATTATGCCTATCAATAATATTGATCAAAAAGGAATTACTACTTTTTTAAAGGATAAGAAGGTAGTTTTTGAATTCATCACCGACCCTCAAACCAAAATGTTAAATGAAGTAAAAGATATTTTACTTAAAAAAGAAAAACAATTATGTTTTCTTAAAGAAGAAATTAATTTTCGAAACCTTGAAGATCAACTTAATAAAGATGACCTTAAAAGACAAATTAAGTCTATTGAAAAACAATTTCAAAATAAAGTATGTAGCGATCTTCCCAATGCTTTTTGGGAAAGAAAAAAGCATGTTGTTACTTTACCCTATGTTGATGATTTTAATGAAAATCAAATTCCTACTAAGGCTAGACCTGCTCAAATGAATCAAAATTATCTTGATCTTTGTGAAAAGGAAATTCAAACCCTTTTAGAAAAAGGATTAATTAGAAAATCCAAATCCCCTTGGAGTTGTACCGCTTTTTATGTTAATAACGCAGCAGAAAAGGAACGTGGAGTTCCTAGATTAGTTATAAATTATAAACCTTTAAATAAAGCTTTAAAATGGATTAGGTATCCTATACCTAATAAAAAAGACTTATTAGATAGATTAAGCAATGCTTCAATCTTTTCAAAATTTGATATGAAATCTGGATATTGGCAAATTCAAATTGCCGAAGAAGACATATATAAAACTGCCTTTACCACTCCTTTTGGACAATATGAGTGGATTGTCCTTCCTTTCGGGCTTAAAAACGCCCCTTCTGAATTTCAAAAGATTATGAATGACATATTCAATGCCTATTCTGAATTTATAATTGTTTATATTGATGATGTTTTGATATTTTCTAAAAGCATTGATCAACATATGAAGCATTTGAAAATATTCAAAGACATCATAAAAAGAAATGGGTTAGTTATATCTGCCCCTAAGATGAAACTTTTTCAAACCAAAGTAAGATTTTTAGGTCATGAAATTTACAATGGAACAATAATTCCAATTCAAAGAAGTATTGAATTTGCTTCTAAATTTCCTGATATTATTGATGAAAAGAAACAATTACAAAGATTTCTTGGAAGTCTGAATTATATTTCAGACTATTATAAAGATTTTGCTAAAGACACATCTATTTTATACAATAGATTGCGTAAAAATCCTGGACCTTGGACAGATAAGCATACTGAGGCTGTCCAAAGAATTAAATCTAAGGTTAAATGTCTTCCTTGTCTTTCTTTGGCCAATCCAAATTATTTCAAAATAATTGAAACTGATGCATCCAATATTGGATATGGTGGCATACTTAAACAGGTTATACCTGAAAATAATAAAGAAGTATTAATAAGATTTAATTCAGGTAAATGGAATCCGACCCAAGCAAAATATTCAACAATTAAAAAAGAAATGCTTGCTATTATTAAATGTATTTCAAAATTTCAAAGTGATTTATTAAATCAAAAATTCTTATTAAGAATTGATTGCAGTTCTGCTAAACAAATAATAGAAAAAGATGTTAAGAATCTTGTTTCTAAGCAAATATTTGCAGGATGGCAAGCCCAATTAGCTGTCTTTGATTTTGATATTCAATTTATAAAAGGAGAAAATAATTCTCTTGCTGATTATTTGACCCGTGAATTTTTACAGGGAAATGACAACCCCTAATAGGGGAAGAGGAAGAGGTCGTGGCCCAGGAGGCTATGGTAGAGGTCGAGGTAATAATATATTACCTTACCATGAGCTAAACACTCCCCTAATAGGGGATTGGACTACAATTTCTTACAATAAAGGTAAAGCATCATTTACCTCTCAGAAAAAGGAAGAAGCATCTTCTTCAAAACCTTCAAATAAGATAATATCTTATAAAGAAGCAGCTAATGCTGAAGAACAGATTTCGGAATATTTCGAAAATCCTGTCACTGAAAATATTTTTCATATTGAAGAAGACGATGTTGAAATGGCCAATAATGATGGTTGGTTTATAAAAACCAGATACCTTGAAAAGCGAAGTTATCCTGGTTTGTCTGGAAAATCTAGACCTTATCTAGAAGTTCTTCTAACATTCACAGAATCTGTGACAATAACTCATTATTATCATAATAATGATCCTAAAGACTTTATAAATTTTAGTAAATGTCATATTATTAAAATTTTGTCTCCAAAAGAATGGGCATTAGACCCTAATGGAGAAAAATCCATCAGAATATCTGAGGATAAAATTATCTCTTTTAATTACTGGGATTACATCCAAGCTTTTACCCAAGCTTTTTATTACCAAAACCCAAAGAATAAGCATTCTTGGTTTTTCTCAATAAACCCTCAAATTATTACAAAATCTATACCAAATTGGTTTTGTGATTGGTGGGCAAAATTTGGTCCCGTAACCAATGAAATATTACCAGCAAATTTGCAGGAATTATACAAAAACTGGTGTGGTAATAGTCCTCTAGTTTCAAAAATAAGACCGGATAAATTAATCACAGGGCAAAGTCCTATGTTATTCTTTATCAAATTCCAAATTCCATGGATATGGAGGTGGTCACTAATAGTGGCTAGAGACAGGCTTAATATTCCAGTCCTTCAGAGAGTATTCTTCTTCAAATGGTGGTCTAAAATGAACACTGAAGATGTTCAAACTTTAATAAAAAATGTTGAAAACACTATTAAAGAAGACCAAATAAATAAGGATAAAGAACAAGGTTCTCAACCAAATCCTCTAGCTCAAATGAAGAGTTACTTTCAAAGAAAATATCCCAATGAAACTGAGAATCAAATAATGCTCAGAACAATGGAGTACATGAAACAGCAATTCTGTTCCACCTTCTCAACAACTCAAATTCCAAAGGATGATACAATGTCAACATCATCACAAGGATCATTTAATTCAAATTTAGCTGGAGAATCTCAGCCAGACTATGAACTTAATCCAGAAGATATAGAAGATATCTTCGAAACCATGATCCAAACCGTTGATTCCAAAGGTCAAAAGGACAAATGACATATTAAATAATTGCCTTTGAAAAGAATTGAAGAAATAATTGCAAAGATTCCATCACATGGGATAGCAATGTAGTGGCCGACAATTTAATGGCCAACAACAATTATTTTCCTTTTGTTTTTTGTTTCTTGTGTTTTAGTCTTTGTTGATGTGTCCGATGGGGCCCACATAGCGTACCCGGCATCAATAATTGACTCCTTTATTATTTTATTTTGTCGTTTGTAATTATTGTTGCTTACCGAATACCGGTTGTAACAGTCTAGTTTTACTGATTCAAATAGTGAATCATTTCCCTCTATATATAGAGGTTTTTTGTGCTTCATCAAGCACGCTTCTCTTCTGCACTCTTGTAAGTTTACGCTCGTTGTAAAAACCACCATTATAAATAATATCTTTGTGTTTTATAATTCTGCTCTTGCATTCTCCTACTTCCGTCATATACTTCCTATTATTATTATTATTATTATTATTATTATTATTATTATTATTATTATTATTATTATTATTATTATTATTATTATTATTATTATTATTATTATTATTATTATTATTATTATTATTATTGGTACAGTGTGATCATTATTTTTAAATTAAATTAAAAACAAAAATTTAGTTCAATTTAAAATTGTTCTAGATTTGACGTGCTCCCTTTGTTTAAAGTACTTTTTTACATAAATTAACTCAATTCATTCATAATATGATACTCAATTCAAGATAGCATATGATCATGGCAATGGAAACTAAAATAAGACAATGACGTCTTTGCTAACAAGTGGGTCATATTGTTTGTTTGTAGTCTAACAAAACTTATTTTAAAGTTTAGTAAAAGGGAAAGTGAAGCTTTACAATAATTTTTAATTGTTCTAGTAATTTGAAAAAAAAGATCAACAAAACCATCTGCAGTTTCGAATTTATCATTTATAAAATACCAGAACCTTGTTTTAGCCCATACTGTAACGCCCTATTATTTATTATTTTATAGAGATTAAATGTCTTTTTATAATTTAGTCGACTTATTTTGATGAGTGATATTTTGTTATGTTATACGCTGGTATTTACTAGTATAATATATATGTTATTTGGTGTAGAAATATATTTGTTATTTTGTGTGGAAATATATATGTTATCTGGTGTAGAAATATATTTATTAGTAGCCCCTCTTGTATATATTTAGTGGGAGAATATATTTAGTGGAGAAATATAATTATTAGAATAAGTAGATTTGGGGGCTGAAATAGAAAGAAGAGAGTTATTGGGCCTAATTAGATTTAAGAAGAGAAGTTAGTATTATAAATAGAGGAGATATTAGGTTGAAAGACTAACATATGCAAAAAAAACAAGGATTTGGAGAAAACAAGGTTTAGAGAGAAGAGAACAAGAGGAGAGAAGATCCAAGAGAAGGGCTGCCAATCGATAATTCTAAGGTAAAGGGTGAGACTATCATTCGGTAATATTAAGTCTGTAATTCTGAATTTGCAATTAACATGTTCTAGGATTAGTTTGTGAGAATTTGCGAATTAGGGTTCTGAGAGAGAATTGATGATTAGATGATGAGTTGTTATATTGATGTAGAAATTGTGCACAGACCTTAGATAATCCATGGGTAATCATAATCATAGAGCTTGAAGTGAATTTATGTTGTTCTTGAAGGTTTTCATGAAAAATGGGTCAAATGGTGATTTTTGTTGAAAGGGTGTTTTAGTTCAAGTTTTATATGGATTTGGGTGTCTTTTCATGTTTAGAAACGTTTAAACAAACTTTGGGACCAAATTTGGGCTTAGGGGATTCAAAATTGGGATTTTGGGATGAAAAATGGAGTTTTCCCGAGAGCTATCTCTGACAGCATTCTCTGTTTCATGTTTTTGCATCTTTTTCACACATTTCAGTTTTGAATTGGCTAACACGAAAGTTGTAGGTATGGATGTTAGCTTTCTAATTCCGTTAGTTTGACTTCAAAAGGATTTATAGAACTTGAGTTATGGTCAAATTACTGCACGTAGGTCACAATGAATTTTTATGGACTTTCAACACAACTTTTCCGAATTTAAAATGAAAACTGGTATTGATCGGTACAGAATTGGTCTTAGGCATAAACATGAAAGTTTTAGATAATTTTGTTAGCTTTTCAGTGGCTTTGGTTTGACGTGAAAATGATGTTTTTTCTTTGAGTTATGATGAAACTACTACAGGGAGGTCTTAGCGAAATTGCACAGTGACAACATTCTCTGTTTCATGTTTATGCGTTTTGTTCATATGATTCTGTTTTGAATTGATCTTTGTTGTAAACATGAAAGTTGTTGATAATTGTGATATCTTTCTAGTAGCTTTGTTTTGACATGAAAATATGTTGTGTGTAACACCCCGTTTTTCCAACGTAAAAATTTCTTAAATAAAATCAGAGTTTTTCATCATAAAACGGAATGTCACATTTCTTAAAAAACGTAAATGGAATAATAATTTATCCTTCAAAAATATAACAACATAATCTTTAAAACTTCGCAGCGGAATAGCTTGACAGCTTAAATAATCTTTGGCACAAGGGCCTCAATATAAAATTTCATAAAACTTAGTTCAACATCAATTCTTGAAAGATTCATAAAGTAATACGTAAGGAACAGAAAGTAAAGACATAATCTCATCCCGTTACGTATCAGAGCACCTAAGACACACTTGTGAGGAGTCCACTCACGACCGCAATTAATCCTGGTTACCTGCAAGTTACTCATACGAAGAGCAACATTTCCAAGCAGAGGGGTGAGATTTCTCAAACAATACTATTAAGCATATAAATCATATAAAGTACATTCAACAACTTAAACATATTATAATTCATTAATCATATCTAATAACTTAAACTTCCTTAACTAGTGTCATTATCCTTCCTACATTAGTCATATACTTCATCAAGTAATCTCAATTATTATTCATAAAATATCTTATCTTAAATCATGATCATAAGCATCAATATCTAACACCAAATATAATCGTAAGCATCATCATATAATTCACATAAGTATCATCATCAAAACATAGCATTTATCGAAAGCAACTTCATAATCAAGTTCATAATCAACTTCATAAACAAACATCATCATTAAATCATAATCATCAAATCACAATCAAACCTCACTTAACTCGACAATGCGACTCAACTCGACTATGTAACTCTTAACATCTCAAATCATCTTAGCATCTTGACAACTTAACAACTTGACAACTCGACAACTTCACATCTTAAATCATCTTAAAACTTCTTGATATGCAAATGCATGTGGTACCATTCAACAACATAAATGAGCGTAATTAGACTCTTCAACATGTGAGCATAAAGCTGCCGGGCTTAAAGCCCCCAACGTAGTTTGAGCACAAAGGCTGCCGGGCCTAAAGCCCCCAACTTTAATGAGCACAAGGCTGCCGGGCCTAAAGCCCCCAACTTTAATGAGCACAAGGCTGTCGGGCCTAAAGCCCCCAACTTTAATGAGTATGCAATGGACTCAACTTCCTACAACTTAGACAACTTCATGAACATCTATGACATCTTAACATCTTGATATCTTGACAACATAACATCTTAATAACTTGATGACTTCATAACGACTTGACGACTTAACAACTCTTATCATCTTAACGTCTTAACATCTTAACATCTTGACAACATATGGATCACATAAATAATTCATGTCATATCATAATATAACAATATCAAATGATAATAAACAACATCTTAAAACATCATATTCATCTATCATAAACAACTTCATATAACATCGTATTTAAACATCAACAATAATTCACTATGTATCTTTGTAAAAACATAATAAATTATCCACAACATATTTTCATGTCAAACCAAAGCTATTGGAAATATATCACAAATATCAACAACTTTCATGTTTACAACAAAGATCAATTCAAAACAGAAACATATGAACAAAACGCAAAAACATGAAACAGAGAATGCTGTCACCGTACAATTTTGCTAAGACCTCCCTGTAGTATTTTCATCATAACTCACAGACCAAACATCATTTTCACGTCAAACCAAAGCCACTAGAAAGCTAACAAAATTATCTAAAACTTTCATGTTTACTCCTAAGACCAATTCTGTATCGATCAATACCAGTTTTCATTTTAAATTCGGAAAAGTTGTGCTGAAAGTCCATAAAAATTCACTGTGACCTACGTGCAGTAATTTGACCATAACTCAAGTTCTATATATTGTTTTGACGTGAGACCAACGACATTAGAAAGCTAACATCCATATCTACAACTTTCGTGTTTACACCTAAGACCAATTCGGCACGGATCAATTCCAGTTTTAATATCAAAATTCGGGCTGAATGCAGATTTTCTCCAAGTTTCACCTAATCTCATGGTTCTAACCTCAAAACTACTTCCAATAATCATCCTATGGATTATCTAAGGTCTATACATAATTTCTACATCAATTCAATAAGTTTTCATCTTCTAATCATCAAATCTCTCTCAAAAACCCTAATTCTCAAATTCTCACAAACTCTCCCCAACTTATTAGATGTAATCTAATGATTTAACAACTTAATATTAATGTAAGATAGTCTCACCCTCACCTTAAATTAATTCCTGAATCAGCGGCAGCGTTCTTCTTTCCTAAGGTATTCTCCTCTTCTCTTGACTTTTCTCTCCTCTCCTCTTCTTTCTTGTTCTCCTCTTTTCCAAAAAGCGGTTTCCGGTAAACTCTTTCTAACTTAAGCTTCTCTATTTATAATACTAAACGCTCTTCCTAAATCTATTTTGGCCCAACAACTTATTCTTCTTTCTATTCTAACCCCCTTCTTATTTCTCTTACACCTCAAAACTACTCTATTCCTCATAATCTTATTTATTTCTAAATTAAATATATCTCTCCCCCACTTAATAATAATAATACACCAATAACAAATATATCTCTAACAAATAACAAATATATTTCTACACCAAATAACAAATATATCTATAACAAATAACAAATATATTTCTACACCAAATAACAAATATATCTATAACAAATAACAAATATATTTCTACACCAAATAACAATTATATTATGCTAGTAAATACCAACATATAACATAACAAAATATCACATAAATCATGTAAATCATACCAATCATATAAATATATTCTAAAACAAATTAAAATAATTAAATAAAAAGGAGGGTGTTACATTGTGCATGATTATTTATGTTCTTACAAAGATGCATGATGAATTGTCGATACTTGAATACGATGATATATGATGAATTGTTGATGTTTGAATACGATGTTATATGATGAATTGTTGATGTTTGAATATAATATTAATGATGATCTGTGAAGTTGTTATAAGATGATTTAATGTTGCTACTGATGATATATATAATCGTATATTCATTATGTGTTATTATGATGCTTATGTTGATCTGATGCTTAAGATGCTATTATTATCATTTGATACTGTTATGTTGTGATGCTGATATGAAATGAATTTATAAGTGCTGCATATGTTGTTGTTGATCTTTATTATGATGAAAATGTCGGTAAAAGTTAAGAAGTTATAAGATGTTCATGAAGTTTCTAAGACGTAAGATGTTGAGTCCATGCATACTCATTTAAAGATGAGGGCTCATGCCCTGGAGCTTTTGCTCAACGACGACGAGGGATCATGCCCTAGGAGCTTTTGTTCAACGACGATGAGGGCTTATGCCCTAGGAGTATATTTATGCTCAACGACGATGAGGGCATTATGCCCTAGGAGTATATTTATGGTCAACGACGATGAGGGCTTGTGCCCTAGATTGGTACCACATGCATTTGCATTTCATGATGATTCGAGATGGTTTACGACGTTAAGAGTTGCATAGTCAAGTTTAGATGCATTGTCAAGTCAAGTTGTTGAGTTGTTAAGATGTTAAGATGTCAAGTTGTCGAGTTGTTAAGATGTCAAGTTGATGAGCTATTAATGAAGTGCTTTATGAATGATTATGATGCTTAAGATGATGAATGATTATGATGTTTATGATGAAAGATTATGAAGTTATTTATGATGAATGATATGTCGATGATGTTTATGATAAAATGCTATGTGATTTATAATAAGATGCTATGTGATTTATGATATGATGCTATGTGATTTATGATAAGATGCTACATGTTTACTAATGATGATATGTGATGATGTTATGATTATTAATTGATGATATGTGAAGATTATTATGGTTATTATTAAGTTGATACATGACGATGTTTATGATTATATTTATATTTATGATGATATATATGATGTTATGATTAAGGTGAT
The DNA here is from genome assembly GCF_051527215.1 of Medicago sativa. Classification (NCBI taxonomy): domain Eukaryota; kingdom Viridiplantae; phylum Streptophyta; class Magnoliopsida; order Fabales; family Fabaceae; genus Medicago; species Medicago sativa. Next base: position 17,329,067 of record NC_140752.1, on the reverse strand, counting down.
ATATGATGTTATGATTAAAATGATATATGATGTTTATGATTAAATTTATGATAATATATATATGACGTTATGATTAAGACGATACATGATGTTTATGATTATTTATTATGATAATATAAGATGAAGTTTATGACTAATGTAGGAAGATTAATGATACTAGTTAATGAAGTTTAAGTTGTTAAATGTGATTGATGAATTATATGCTTAATATTGTTGTTTGTGAAATCTCACCCCTTCTGCTTGAAAATGTTGCTCTTCGTATGAGTAACTTGCAGGTAATCAAGATTAGGCGTGGTCGTGAGTGGACTCCTCACAGTGTGTCTTTAGGTGCTCTGATACGTAACAGGATGAGAGTTTTGACATTGTTTCTATTCCTTACGTATTGTTTTAAGAGATTTATAATGAAGTTGTTGGATTTGAACTAATTATTATGTTTTAGACTATTTATGAGACTTTCATGATGAGGCCTTCGTGCCAAAGAGTATTTATGATGTTGAAATATTTCCGCTTCGAGATTTTAAAGATTATGTTGTTATATTTTGAAGGATAAATATTTATTTAACCCGTTTGAGATTTTTATGAAATGTGACATTCCGTTAAAGATGTTAAACTCTGATTTTATTTAAGAAATTTTTATGTTGGGAAAACGGGGTGTTACACATACCTCTTCCACCTTATGACATCCGAAGAAAATGTATCAATCATTCTCAAAGGATTCCTCACAGTGAACACGATGATCTGTGCATTGCACTCCCCTGGATCAAAGTCATTCCGTTGTAGGAAGACATCCCCTCGCCGCGCACCTCAAGAAAACCTTTACTTTTTGATTTCTTGTTCCATATTTTCATCCAATTACCAAAAACTCTTATGTCACTATTGTCCAATAACCTCTCCAAAATATACTGATAATCTGTCCTTACACTATACTTCCTATGTGATGTGAATCTCCAAGCACACTTGTCTTCGCCTATATCCTTAAAAATATGCATAGACAAAATTAGATTTACCACATGTTGATTGAAATAAAGGTTTAACATGTCTATCTTCCACTTTCCAGTGTTATTATCAATTAGTTCAACCACCTTCATATTCTCTACATCTTGTTGCATATGGTCGATATCATAATCACCCACTTGGTCTCTAATCCAAGGATTCTTCCACACTCTAATTTTTTGACCATCACATAATCTCCATCTTAGGCCTCCCTTAACCACCATATATGTAACATGAATACTACATCAAATAAAACTTGGGTTATTGGTAACTTGAGAGTTGTTTATTCCAAATTCCAATGAGAATGATGCTCCTTTTATAGGTGAGAATACAACTAATCAACTCCTTAATTTAAGGAGTGACATAATAAAAAATAAAAAACCATAAAAATATAATAATAATAATAATAATAATAATAATAATAATAATAATAATAATAATAATAATAATAATAATAAAAGGAAATAATGCGTATTTCAACACCCTCTTTGGTCTCTAATCCAAGGATCCTTTCACACTCTAATTTTTTTTACCATCACATATTCTACATCTTAGGCCTTCCTTAACCACCATGTGTAAAACATGGATATTACGCCAAATAAAATTTAGGTTATTGTAGAAATTACTTTATAACTTAAGAATTGTTTATTCCAATGAGAATAATGCTCCTTTTATAGGAGAGAATACAACTATAATCAATGGTGGATTCTGTAACACCCCGTTTTCCCAACATAAAAATTTCATAATAAAAATCAGAGTATTTAAATCATAAACGGAATGTCACACTTCCTAAAAGTCATAAAATGGATAAATAAACAATTATCCTTCAAAAATTAACATCATAATATCTAAAACCTCGCAGCGGAAATTAGTTCAACATCATAAAAGTCTTTGGCACGCAGGCCTCATCATAAAAATCTCATAAAGTCTTTGTTCATCATTTATTTCATGAAAATTCAAAAGCAATACGTAAGGAACAAAAACAGTAGCATAATCCCCATCTCATTACGTATCAGAGCACCTAAAGACACATAGTGAGGAGTGCACTCACGACCACGCCTATTCTGGATTACCTGCAAGTTACCCATACGAAGGGCAACATTTTCAAGCAGAAGGGGTGAGATTTCACATACAATAATATTAAACATATAATTCATCAATTGTTAATTGTTTTCCACTGTATAATCATGATTAAAGAGGTGCTTTAATATGATTTTGATTTGAGAATGCATTTTAATTATGTTATAATTGTGAGCATGAAGTTGATGATGCACCTTATTGGTTCATTATTGCTCTGTTACTGATTTTGTGCCATGACTATGCTTATTGAACATCTTTTGTAAGTACTTATTAATAGACCCAACGCTTCTATGAGCTAGAAATATTACTTCTGGTCTGTCTTTATAAGTATATGATCTTCAATGGCTTATTATAGGCAATAAGTAGGCTATATCACAATAGCTGTCAATGATTGTTTAAAGTTAATTGATGAGAAGTTGTTGAGTTTATAGTACTAGGAAAATGTTAAAGTATGTTGATGTCACATTGTTATGCTGATATGAATAATTAAAAAGCTAAAAGACTTTTGTTTAGTATGAGATTAAGAATTTAAGCCTAAATGATGTGACGATATGATATATGGTATACATTTACTTTGAGGTTTAAAGGCATACTTTGAGTATTAACATTATTATGCATATTGTATGCTATTTATCTAATGTATCTGAGGTATCTAAGTTGGAATAATAGGATTCACCCTAGCTAGGTGAATTCTCCGTTTACGACGGGACGTGTAAGAAGGGGTAAACGGGGCACCGTTTACCGGAGACAACATATCTCCGTCTTACCAATTAATGTTGAGGTAATTGACTTGTTAGTGGTTGTTTCTTTTGTTACAACCCCTAGAGGTTCACAAGTCAGGTAAGTTAGGATTTCGGATTAATTCCCACGTTCGGAATTTTAAACATTTAGACTTATATGTATGAAAATGGTTAAGAATAGATATGACGTACACAAGTAGTCTTTAGGCAGACTTGTGAATTTATCCTTTTTCCTTGTATAGGAAACTAGATTGATGGAAGTTAGTTCTCATCCCACTTTTAATTTACTTTTAGCTTGAGGTTAATTAATTGTTGCAATGAAGATCCTATTTATGTGTATGTTCTTAACTAAAAATCTTGTTCAATGACAAGATTGTGTTTTATCCCATTTTGGAGGCTCACTGAGATAATTAATATCTCACCCCATGTTTTATTTTATTTTTCAGGTATAAGTAATTTTCAAAGTATCATCAGAGGCAGGATCACAGTCAAAGTCTAGTTTAGGGTTTAATTATCCGTTGTATTTTTAGAGGTGTCAATTATGTAAATGTAAATGTTTTATACATTTTTCTTCTAAAGAAAGTTATTCGAAGTCATTGGATTTGAAGTTTTAAGTCAAAATCTTAGAGTATAATTCTATTTGAGATGAAAAAGTTTTAAAATTCTTAATTCCCATATTGGGACGTTACAACCTATATCAGAGTATGCATGTGAATTTGTAGACTTACTGGTGACTCATATTTCTCTAAATTGATTCTTGTGCTTCTCTTATAATCTCATTGCAATGCAGTTTTTCTTTAAAATTATGCACTTACACTGTTATATAATTCTCCAACTTTGTTGGAGAATGCTTATATTCATACAATTGATTGTGCACCTTACTATTGCTTCATATTTTATAGGAATGAAAGTGCTGATATCAAGAGTATTGTTAAACAAGTCACCCGTTTGCTAGATAGGACAGAGTTATTTGTTACCGAACATCCAGTGGGTGTTGAACCTCGTGTGGAAGCAGTGACTAAGTTACTAAATATCCAAAATTCAGAAAATGTTTTAATTCTAGGGATATGGGGAATGGAGGGCACGGGTAAAACAACCATTACCAAAGCCATTTATAATGAAATTGGAAGCAAATTTGACGGAAGGAGCTTCCTTCTAATTATAAGGGAATCTCGGGAAACAAATTTTAACCTAGTTTATCTAGAGCAGCAGGTACTTTGTGATGTTTACAAAACTACGACATTCAAGATACGTGACATAGAATCAGGGAAAAATAAAGAAAGACTTTCCCAGAATAAGGTGCGTTTAGTTCTTGATGATGTAAATGAATTGGACCAATTAAAGGCTTTGTGTGGAAGCCGTGAATGGTTTGGTCAGGGGAGTAGAATTATCATCACAACAAGAAATATGGATCTTCTTACATCTTGTGGAGTTGATCAAGTGTATACAATTGAAGAAATGGACGAAAGTGAATCTCTTGATCTTTTCAGTTGGCATGCATTCAAGCAACCAAGTCCTACAAAAGATTTAGCTACACATTCAACAGATGTGATTGCTTATTCTGGGAGATTGCTGATGGCGATTTTCGCAAGTGTACGAAATCGTGCCAGTAGTAAAATAAAACGGTAAGACCGAGTGTCGAACTCGAGGATCGCGTTGCACTATTGAATTATATTTAGAACTTAATTGAACAAAAAAGTATGAGGTTTGGTTTATCGCAATAATGAAAATTCAAACAAAGTAAATATGGTTCAAACTTATAAAGAGAAAAGTGTTGGGGATGAGTTTTACTGGATGACTATTTTATGTTAGTGACCTAATTATCGCTATTGAATCGACTCATTTAGTTGCTACCGAATCCTCTATAAAATTCGTGCCCTAATTCCTTAGTGACAAAAACGTTAATTCTAAAATAAACACCTAATTCCTTAGTGAGTTTTAAGATTAAAATTAAGCATAAACGAGCAAGGATTCTCAAATGGTTCCAAGAGTTTGCATCTATTCCTAGACTACAAAGGCAAGGATTTCTTATCTCAAGCGTTTATAAATTCCACTTCCGTATCACAATATAAATCGTAAATCAATTTAAAGGCTAGGTCAATTAACAATCATGTTCATCTAGGGTTACTCATCCCCAACAATGGAGGGTTTAGTTACACATAGTAAATAAACAAGAAAAAGGGATAAAAGAAGTATTACAAGAACTATTCATCAATGATTCTTGCTCTAACTCCTTCAATGGTGCTCCGGATCGCTTCCGATATGTTTCTGTGCCTTTTTATCTCCAAAATTCGTGAACCCTTAATCAGAAAACGCAGCTTGGTTAAATAGACAGGCTAAAAATCGGGCCCCGAAGTGTAAAATTCGGTGCCCGAACTGCAGAATATCAGATCCATAAGCCCATGACTGCGCGAAATCGGGGCCCGAACTCTCCTGTTCGGCGCCCGATTAATGCCGAGGCTGAGGGTTGCTTTTGGACTTTCAAAATCGGCGCCCGAATAAGCTGATTCGGGGCCCGATTATTTACGTGAGTAGCATCCTCCTGAGCCTGAGAAAATCGGTGCCCGAATCCCTGAAATCGGCGCCCAAATTGCCACTTTGCTGGAATTCCAAAATCTTGGTTTCTGTGTTTTCAACTCCTGTTTCTTGATGAATTACTCTAGAAATGACATAAAAAGTATCTACAAAACTAGTAATGACAGAGTGCCATCATCTTGATGAATTACTCTAGAAATCACATAAAAAGTATCTACAAAACTAGTAATGACAAAGTGTCATCAATTGCCACTAGCACTTGAAGTACTTGGATCCTATTTGTCTAAATGTGAAATAATAGAGTGGCAGAAAGTTTTGGATAAACTCAAATGTATTCCCCATGATCAAGTACATATGAAACTAAAAGTAAGCTTTGATGGTTTAAAAGAGTTTACAGAGAAACAAATATTCCTTGATATAGTTTGTTTCTTTATTGGGATGGACCGAAATGATGCAATACAAATATTAAATGGGTGTCAATTTTTTGCTGATATTGGAATTAAAGTCCTTTTAGAGCGAAGCCTTGTAACTGTTGACAATAGGAACAAGCTTAGAATGCATGATTTGTTGAGAGACATGGGAAGACAAATAATTTATGAGGAATCACCATTTGATCCTGAGAACCGCAGTAGATTGTGGCGCCGTGAAGAAGTATTTGATATATTATCAAAGCAGAAGGTAATTACTAACTTCAGATATATTGATATTGTTTAAGTTGGAAGGGAATTAGTTATAGTTTCCACAAATAACTCATCACATCAACAATTGTAGAAATTCTTAATGGAGGATCAAGGAACACCTACCTATCTGGGAAGTTTCTAGAGAAGATCATAGGGAAAAGACTTGATTAAAAAAGTTTATATTATATTAAACTTGATACATTTTTAGAGATGTAAGTAAAGAAAAAGTTAACAAGTACATGTTCACAATCCCACCAGATGTGTGACATAATTTGTGTACCATTCACAATCCCACCAGATTTGATGTTACACCAACCACCGTGGTGCAAATGTCGGTAGCACACAATGTGCAGCGTCTGTTTTGCTGCCAACAAGCCACAGGTAGTGCCGGAGGAATCGGCGATGGTGATGCCCGACCCGAGAGCATTGAAAATGGGTGAAGAAAGGACAAAGAAGATGGCAAAAGTGAGAGTGAAAGTGAAAAAGACGATGGAAGAGAGTGAATTGATCTTCACCTATATAAAAGGGTTGATGACTAAAACCAAACAGAAATTTTGCATCGCAGCTCTATTTTCTATGTCCCCATGGCCGTCCCAGTGTAGGAGAACAAGTACTGAGGGAGGGTGGAAGAAGGGGAAAATCTCATATGGAGGGTCTACCAGCAGATCCTACAGCTATTAATAACTTGTGCACCATGCATCACTAGACCTCTGGTTACTTTTGCACGTTAGAAGTAGCCCATTTTACCATACTTATTAGAATCATATTATTTCAATTCACATATTTTTCAAAATAGATTTTCATTGCTATCAAATTTTTGATTTTGTAATAATTTTCCAAAACATAAATACGTATCTTGAAAAAAATTGAAATGATAATTTTTAAAAGAAAGTTTTTTTTTTTTTTTTTTTTTATAAAATGGAGACAGATACTATTACAAACAATATTCTAAGGAAATATAAAAAATAAATAAAATAACCTGGAATCTATGAGAACAAACCCAGATATGCTACCAATATCAAAGGATCTAAGAGGTTAAGAATGGAATTGGTGATATTGTAAAGAGAATTGAAGTTTGGAGCTATAATTTGAACATAAGGGGAAAGTTTGAGCATGTTGGAGCAAGACACAAGATCTAGGGTTTGGGCTTTTGATCTGAAGCTTGGGAAACGAAGCATGAGCTGCCAAGAAGTGGAAGCTATGAGCTGAAGCATAAAAAGGGATTAAAGTTCCAAAAGATATTATTTATGGTAAGTTTCTCATAAGAAAAATCACTTTGGGATATTATGATCATTTATGTGTGTAAAATGAATCATGAGCATGTTTGGGATACTGATATAGAAATTGGATTGAAACTGAAATGTAAGTATAAGTGGTTAATAGCTTAAGTTGTGGTTAAGTTGCCAGAAGTTGTTCCAAAAGCCTCCATAATTTATTATGGAATTAATATGTTATAATTGCTGTAGGAATGGTTTAGGAGCTGAGTATGCATGTTTGGTTTGCTTCTGGAAATTTTGAATTGAAATTGAATTCTTTAGAGGGCATAAGCTGTCAGTTAAGATGTTTTGGGCAAAATGCCTTAAATGACTAAGTTGTGAGTTCAAACTGTTGTATAATTGATTCATAGGTTTGATCATTCATGTTGGTATATGGTGTGAAAGTTTGAATTGAAGTTGATATGATAAAAATCATAAGTTGCTAGTTAAGCCGTTGAAGAATAGCTTAAGTTGGAATTTAAGTTGTTTCAAGTATTATTTTGTGAAAACCGGATTAGGAGAAATAATTATAATTGCTGTAGGAATGGTTTAGGAGCTGAGTATACATGTTTGGTTTGCTTCTGGAAATTTTGAATTGAAATTGAATTCTTAAGAGGGCATAAGCTGTCAGTTAAGATGTTTTGGGCAAAATGCCTTAAATGACTAAGTTGTGAGTTCAAACTGTTGTATAATTGATTCATAGGTTTGATCATTCATGTTGGTATATGGTGTGAAAGTTTGAATTGAAGTTGATATGATAAAAATCATAAGTTGCTAGTTAAGCCGTTGAAGAATAGCTTAAGTTGGAATTTAAGTTGTTTCAAGTATTATTTTGTGAAAACCAGATTAGGAGAAATAATTATAATTGCTGTAGGAATGGTTTAGGAGCTGAGTATACATGTTTGGTTTGCTTCTGGAAATTTTGAATTGAAATTGAATTCTTTAGAGGGCATAAGCTGTCAGTTAAGATGTTTTGGGCAAAATGCCTTAAATGACTAAGTTGTGAGTTCAAACTGTTGTATAATTGATTCATAGGTTTGATCATTCATGTTGGTATATGGTGTGAAAGTTTGAATTGAAGTTGATATGATAAAAATCATAAGTTGCTAGTTAAGCCGTTGAAGAATAGCTTAAGTTGGAATTTAAGTTGTTTCAAGTATTATTTTGTGAAAACCAGATTAGGAGAAATAATTATAATTGCTGTAGGAATGGTTTAGGAGCTGAGTATACATGTTTGGTTTGCTTCTGGAAATTTTGAATTGAAATTGAATTCTTTAGAGGGCATAAGCTGTCAGTTAAGATGTTTTGGGCAAAATGCCTTAAATGACTAAGTTGTGAGTTCAAACTGTTGTATAATTGATTCATAGGTTTGATCATTCATGTTGGTATATGGTGTGAAAGTTTGAATTGAAGTTGATATGATAAAAATCATAAATTGCTAGTTAAGCCGTTGAAGAATAGCTTAAGTTGGAATTTAAGTTGTTTCAAGTATTATTTTGTGAAAACCAGATTAGGTGAAATATGTTGAATTGGCATATGAGTAATGGAAAAATGATAAGTTGTTTTAGTAATGTTAAAAGTGCTTAAATGGTAATTAAGCTATTTTGGAAGTGCTTAAATAGCCAAACGGTAAACTTCTGGTGCATAGACTAAAATGGGAATTTTTGTATATGCTGGTTGTTGAAGTAGGAGTATGTCGCAAGTTGCTTGGACTGTTTCAGAAAAGGAAAGACCTATAAGTCAAGGCATAAACTATTTTGGAAAAGTGATTACGGAGTTTTGTAGAAAGCAGAAGCTGCAAATTGTGGATAAGCTGCTTGCAAATTCCAGGAATGATTCACGGTGAATTCCTTTAGCTTAGAACCCACCTTTGGGGATCAATGATGATTATGTTAGATTATATAACATGAATAATTAGACCATTTTTTTTTTATGGTTACTTGTCGATTGTGCAAGCATGACTATCAGGCCATATGAATGGTACATTTGAAACAGAATAAATATGAGATAGTAGAATGATTATTTCTGAATTAGGTATCCTTATTTGTTTATTCTAAAATCTCATTTATGTTAATAAGTATGTTTATGCTAGTATAAATGTTGGAGGGAAATTCTATCAACGCAATTGATGTATATAATTATAGTAATGATTTGAAAGAAAATTGAAATGAGTAGAAAAATTGAAATGTGTAACATGCTCATAGAAAGAAAAAGAAAAAGAAAATAAAATTGAGAAAATTCTGTTTGCTACAACGAAGAGATAATGTAGCCTATGAGGTACGGCTCATAGTAACAAATGCGAAACTCTGTTTGCTACAACGAAGAGATAATGTAGCCTATGAGGTACGGCTCATAGTAACAAATGCGAAACTTCGTTTGCTACAACGAAGAGATAATGTAGCCTATGAGGTACGGCTCATAGTAACAAATGCGAAACTTCGTTTGCTACAACGAAGAGATAATGTAGCCTATGAGTTACGGCTCATAGGAACAAATGTGAAAACTCCGTTTGCTACAACGAAGAGATAATGTAGCCTATGAGGTACGGCTCATAGTAACAAAATGAAATAGTTATTGTTCTCCACAACGAAGAGATAATATGATATATACTCACATAATGAAATGTATAACTAATGATATGAAATTTTAAGTCAAGAATTATTCGGTTAGTATTTGAAAAACTTATATTTTTCAATTATGGAATCAAGGAAAACATCTAAGGACCCTCCAACATGAATACTAACATAGCATACACATATTAACATGAAAATTATGTTTAGAATGAATTAGCTGCGAAGCAATATTTTATGGGCATTTTGCCAATCGTTGAAAATGAGGAATTTTAGTTATGGAACTCCGGCTTAGTTAGCCGAAATTAGCTGTTATCAGAAAAGAATTAGAGACATACTCAAATAAGTATGTCAAAGTATATGCTATACCAGAATACGATATATTGGATATATGTTTATGATTATTATTATGATTATGGTGATTATGTTTATGATTAAAGTTATGAGTATGACTATATTTATTATATAATCAAGGTAGTATTTCAGCCAGCGATTCTAGTTATCCCCTGATCGCTCAGTTATGCATAATGAAATCGTATAAACCCAAAATAGGTTGAGTTAGAAACAGATGCCGATCCTAGGTTCCCTGAGATTGCCTACAACCTAGGATAGGTGGAACTCATGAGACATCTTGTCTCACCAAAATCCTTTTTATTTATTTCAGATATTCAGGTTACTAGACGACAAAATGGTTCGTGATGAAGAAGCAGAAGTCGCTGGACCATACAAAGTTCACGTCAGTGGTGTTATTGCAGAGGTATATGAGGAGAATTTTCTATATCTTATTCAGAGGAAATTTTTATTATTGTAATTTTAATGTATCCAATGCCAAGTATAACACACATGCTAGATATCCTAGGAAATTTCTAGTAGGGGTGTTACAACCTCGTTGAATCTCTTCATCATCTTTGAACGCATAAATACCCGCATTTTGAAGAGAGGAATAGAGATGTGCCATGAACTTTGCACTACTGTCTTCCCCTCTAAAACTTAAGAACACATCGAACATCTTCGGCTGAAACATCAAAGAAAAAAATTGCTTAGATATAATGTTTCTGAAATTCTTGATGCCACATATGCATCATCAACTATGAGATTACCCACGATTTATTTTGTTACTAATTTCCAATTCACAGCCATACCAATCAACTTTAGAGGGTTCTTGTGATGGTTATGAAACTAAATGTTAACAATTGATTCATTAATGTTCTGTTTTCTTCATTTGCAGTCATCAATTTTGGAACCAAAAAACCATACATTGATGATACATCAAGCTGAAATAGTGTCAGAATCATATATATACTACCGCTCACCTGATCAGTCTTATTACTTGTTTCCCTCGTAATGATATCTCTTGCCATGGCTTGTTGCAGAACATGCATTTGAAGCTTGCTATTTTCATCAATGGTTACAAGGCACTTGTCTTCAAGGAGATTTATTTGAAGAGTTGTGCATTGTATTGACCTATTTAATATATGGAGTACATCATTTTGGTTCATCCCAATCAAGAAACATGCTATATCAAGGAATATTTTTTTTTTCTCTTCGTTGCTCAAATGGCGAAAACTCTTTTCTAGAGCTTCTAGTAGTTGTGGAACTGGAATGGAAAATCTTTGAAGACTCCTTAACACACCCTTCCATTCAAGTCCTTTCTTTCGATACAAAAACTCCCCAATGACTTTAAGAGCAAGAGGCAACCCCCCACAATGGGCAACTAGTTTTCTTGGAAGTTCACCAAAATCTTCTCTAAAAAGTTCACCAAAATCTTCTGGAGGATTTGGAGGGCTGAATGCACTAAAAAGCTCAAGCGATTCACTTTCGTCCAGTTCTTTCACTACTCTATATATATGGTCAACTCCATGCTCCATGAGCAAATGTCTATCTCTTGTTGTGATGATTATTTTGCTGCCTGGACCAAACCAATCCCGATTTCCGCACAAAGTCTGTAGCTGCTTCAATTTATTAATATCATCAAGTATAAGAAGTACCCTTTTATATGTTGAAGTCTTTCTTTTAAAATAACGCTTCCTGATTCAACTGTAGGTATTGTTATTTCAGTTGTTCCGTCAATAATAAAAAGAAGTTGCTCTTGTAAAGGAGTCTGATTATTATTTGAATTCCAAAATCCCCAATGTCTCCAAAGAAGCACGCCTGCTCAAAATAGGGACCAATCTGTTTGTAAATGGCTTCGGCAATGGATGTATTACCAATTCCTTCCATCCCCCATATCCCTAGCAGGAGGAGATTTTAATTGCTTCAATAGTTGAATCACATCTTGCACACGAGAATATATATATGCTCCCTGTACTGTAATATGCTCCCTGTACTGTAATTACATAAGGAGATTCTTCTACTAATGTTTAGCACAAGAGTAGCACATTTAACTACCATCTCAATATAATCATTCTCGTCCCTACATAATGGTTGAAGGAGGAGAGATTGATGATTAATGTATAACAATTCTCCAACATATGCATATGCGAAAATAATTTAAATTGAAAATTGCTTTTTACACATTTGAACTTTCTTAAAGACACATGGAAAATAAGTTTTTGCTCTTAACGGTAGTTAAATACAGTTTGATCTTTTCGGCGGTAGTTAACTAACGTTGCTATCTGGACATATTCTAGAAAGCAACAACAGTTAACCATTTGTACATAATCTCTCAAACTCTACCAAATTCACCCAATATCATTTTCACGAAATCACAAGTCATCCTAATGCTATTAACATACAATGTAGTTGTGTAGGGTGTTTTTTTTTATTTTATAGCTTTAGTAAAATGTTAGTGTTTAGGGTTAGTTTAAAAATCTATTTTTTTTTGTTAGATTAGGATGTTATAATGTCTAAATGAATAATTCAATGTTTTTTCCTATTGTTTTTGCGTAGATATGTCTGGGAACCCACGTAGAAGCCAACTCGGCAAGGAGACCATGAAGAATAGTGCTAGGTAAGAGAGGATGGCGGCAAACCCTCATATGCCTAAAAGGAGAAGAGGGCGTAGGAACCCGGAAGGAGTAAAGAGCTCACAGGCAGCCCAGTTGCATGTGTATGAGACTCGGGACGAGGGAGACGATCCGACTGAGAAACACTATGTTGATGGGCCAGATGATCCATACTTTCAGCCGCCAGAGGTAGAGGAGGATCAGGCTGATGGTGAGGATCAGGCAGCCACACATGCCTTCCTTGTAGGGTTTCCCTTTCCTGGAGGTCCTGAGGATCTATCAGTCTTGTCCGGATACGCGCGTCATGTTGCGATGATCCATTGGACAAACACTGATAATGTAAGTGCTTTTATTCTTTACACTTTTTATTTTTCAAGTGCTGGAAAGGTTTTTTTTACGTCATTGTTGAATTTTTTAATATCATTTTAATATTATTGATTTATAAGGCTAAGTACTTAATTGATTAAATGTTAAGTAATTAATTGTATAAGTGTTTCAAGTAATTAATTTTAAAGTGTTAACTTATTAAGTGATTAACTGATTAAATGTTAAGTGTTTATCTGTTTAAGAGATATTTAAGTGATTAAATGTTTATAACGTTTAGTGTTAAGTGATTAAATGTTTAAGTGATTGTTAGAGGACTGAATAGTTATGGAATGCTTGAGTGAAATTCCACTCAGGTGATCTGTTTATATACACTCTAATATGGGAGTTACAAGGATATTAATCAACTTTCTAGTTCCTAATTACATAAATGTGATTTACTAGAAAATAATTAACTATTGATCTTCTAGCTGCATGAATAATTGTACATATTACTAAGGTATTTATTTTATAATTCCAACACTCCCCTCAAGATGGAGCATATAGATCAAATGCTCCAAGGTTGGAACACATACTTTGAATTCGCGGTCCCCTTAAGGATTTTGTGAAGATGTCTGCCAATTCTTAAATTATAATTGTGTTTGTCCATCTATTAAATTTATGATTTTATTAAATTATAATTGTGTTTGTTTTTCGCAGGGATCAATTTTGGAGCATTTACCGGGTCCTTACGCAAGGAAGTCTAATTCACAGTGGGTCCCACATATGCCATGTGTCGGCGGATGGCTTCCTACGAGGGGGCATTATGATGTTCACATATACTGTCTAGGGCTTGATAGTCTGGAGGTTTATGATGTCGTCTTAAGGACGTACAAAGACCGAAGGGAGGTCCATCCATTTGAGGACATCTATTGTTATTCTGGATGGGTTGTACCGCACTTGCTTGAGTGGGTTTAAAGGCAGTACAGGTTTATGCAGGACATCCCTAGAGATCCAGCATCTATACATGCTATTCCTCTAGACCAGGTTGTGCATGCTTTCCTAGACTTCCGTCTGCATATCATTCCTCTGGATCAGTGGGTCATGTGGCACATGATGTGTGGTAGTAAACACCTGTATATGTGGTATGGTATGGTTGAGTGTCTCAGCCGAAGATTCTGCCACCAAGTGCTGGATCTCCTCCTAGGCCAGTGAATTAGGAGCATATTATTGTGTAGGAGCATGACAGAGATATGTCAGACTCATTGGAGATTATTAACTCCTACGTTCAGATTGCAGATTATGCGTTTACTCATGCCCTGGATTTTAGCAGGGAGGATCTACTGTAGAGGCCTTGAAGCAGATTTGTCGTACGGGTCAACCAGTCTTGACATATTCAATCATCAGGACACATAGGCAGATGTCGAATGGTGCACGTTGATTAGTTTGATTTCAATTTAGGACTTTTATTTTGATTTATGTACATTTTAACTTAGATGTAACATTATGACATTTTCGTACTTATTTAATGACATTTGATATTTATCTGATTTATTGTGTTAACTTTAATGTTTTGGTTTTTTAATTTAATTGAATCAATGTATGTTTGAATGAGAAAATGATTGAAAGAATGTACGTTTGAATGTATACATGAAAAAGTATGCATGTGAAATTTCTGCAGCCACTGTAGTTAACTATAGTTGTGGACTAATTTTTGTGGATTTTGATCCAGCGACAGTTTTTGTGGTCCACAGTCTACACAAAATTCTATAAATAGGTGGTGGTCATTGCTTCTCATTTCATTTTCTAAACTCAACATACAACTACACAAATTTCTCAGGCGGATCTAAACACGATGTTGGTTATAAGATGCGTGGTGGTGGAGAAAAGGTGTCTTAACATCGTTGTTATGAACTGTGGAAAATTTATGCGTAAAATATGGACAAACAAAGAGGTTGTTATGAGCTAGATTTTGCAGATCTGCCATTACTATTGTAGAAATTTTTCAGTTGGCAGGCCAGCAGGATCTAACTCAAAAACATCATCTTCGAAAATCTTTATCATGTGTGGTTAGATTGTTTGATTATTTGATGGTTTGATTTGTATATATGTTTGAGATTTAAAGTATTATGGAGAAAGCAAAGGTGCAACGATAGTTAGCTGCAGTTAGGGGCAAAAGAGCTAACTACTGTTGATATGCAGTAGTTAACTACCACGGTAAAGGTCATACGGTAGATAACTACCATTAAGGGCAATCGAGCCATGTGTTTTTAGGAAAAAACACATAGTGAGAAAAGCAATTTTCCTTTAAATTTAGCTAAAGTCATAATAATCAGATGAATCAAAACATTTAGTATTAAAAAGGCCGTAAAGATGGAGTATTCTAATTTCAAATCAAGCAATTTTCATACCTATGCAAGTCTCGTAAATAGTCTAATACATCATATTTGAAAGCTTGATTTGTGATTGCTGCTACCCAACTGATGAACTTGTCTTCATCTTCAGAAGAGGTTTCTTCCTGAATCGAGATTCTGTCCACAAGATCATGAAAACTCGCTCCATACATATCTCTATGCAAACTTTCATAGGAGGGACAGACACCATCATAAAAGAAAGGCAAAACAATGAGAGAATATTTGGTTCTTTGACAACACTCAATTATTTTCTCCAACTCTTTAAGACACCATATTGAATTAGTATAATTCTTTGAAAATACAATTATAGCAATTTTGCTATCTTCTATTGCATTCAACGTTGAGGATGCTATTACATGATCATCACTTCCAAGCCTCTCGTCATCCCAGAAAACAACCGTTTCAGCATCTGAAGCAAGAGCCTTATAAATACCGGAAACAAAAGAAGTCGTATCTTTAGTGCAGAAACTCAAGTACACATCGTAGCTCTTCGTTGGATTAGAAGTGAGGGAAGACATGATAGAACTTGATTAAAATTGATGAAAGTGATCAATGAATCTGAAGTAACTGAACTTGATCAAAAGTCCTTCTAGCTTTACATTCACATCTCAATTCAAAAGTCGTCTCATAAACTATATTTTATTATTGCCACCGAAGAATAAACCATTGATTTATACGTATATTAATGAATAAAGAAATGAAGCCGTTTGGTTGCTCGTGAGTGAGGTTGAGGGAGTGTATACTGACCTTGTTGTCAAAATTCCGACTTAAATCCTAAAATCCAGGATTTTGCGACTTTCTTCACCTTCAACGACTTAAATCCATAGTAGAATCCTAAAGTAGACAAAATCCATTGATTTTGATTGCAATTTTACGATTTCTTATAAACTAAGTCATTTATGACTATGTACCATTTATAACATATTTAGAATTAATTTTTTTGGGTAAAATCCATTGATTTTGATTGCGATCTTACAATTTCGTATATCGATTCTACAAAAGTCGTTGAGTAAAATCCTTCGATTTTGATTGCGATTTTACGAGTCCCAATTTTGCTATTCCCTTTCGACCTGAACTAAAGTCCCGATTTTGACAACCTTTACTGACTGACCCACAAACATGGAATTTGATCCTCGTCCTCGCTAATTTTTATTCTCGTGTTATCTAAATTTTTCAGTCATGGTTGGTGGCACACACCCTTCACCTGTTTTCCTTATTATATTATATAAGTAATAATGGGAATAGAATACCCAATTCAAATGTAAATTCACAACTACTGTCAAATATGGTGACACCCTTATATTAAATCGTTACCCATATGCCTATAAAACTCAGTTTTTAGCAGGGCAAATTATTGTTTTCTGTCAAATTGTTTTAAAATGTCATATGTTGGACTTGTTGTGGTTAAGCTCAAAATGTTTGGTAATGACGCAGTTAAATTAACATAAACAACTAATTAGCATCATATTCATAGCTAAATATTATTTCTTGATCAAAATGAACATTATCTTTATCCGAAATTTACACATTGTATGGTGGGTAGGTTGTTTTTGTGCTTTTGTTTACACCAGATGCTCTCTGTATAATGTACTGGTCTGGTGTAGAAAAATCCACCCATGGTGTAAAAAGCATGGCGCGTGGATGCTGATCATCTCGATATCCACTCCACGCATCCTTGTTGCCTATACCTCTGAAATGTTGATACATCTGCCTGCAACAAAGACAACCACATATAAATATACAAACCATCAAAACTTACAAATGAAAAAATAAACATAATTATTTATTTATACCTGCAACAAAGTCAAGTATCCTGATAGATGCTTGGTGTTCCAATGGGCAGCATGGTTAAGCTCCCTATACAAGTGTGATAATGCAACAACTCCCCATGAAAAACCAGCAACAATCTCCAGGCCTCTGAAGTACCCCAGATAGGCAACATCCACATAGGTGGCGCTCTTGTCAGTGAAGAGCGTGATCCCCACCAAGTACAACAAATATATGCGGAGATCCTGGTACTACAACTTCTATATGTAACACCCCGTTTTCCCAACATAAAAATTTCATATAAATCAGAGTATTTAGTTCATAAACGGAATGTCACATATTTCTTGAAAATCATAAAATAGATAATAATAATAATAATTATCCTTCAAAATTCAACATCATAAAATCTGAAACCTTGCAGCGGAAAATAGTTCAACATAATAAAAGTCTTGGCACGCAGGCCTCATCAGAATCTCATAAGTCTTAGTTCAATAATTATTCATAAAAGTTCATAAAAGAAACGTAAGGAATAGAAGTAAAAGCAAGCCCCATCCCGTTACGTATCAGAGCACCTAGACACAATGTGAGGAGTCCACTCACGAATGCCTCTAATCTTTATTACCTGCAAGTTACCCATACGAAGGGCAACATTTTCAAGCAGAAGGGGTGAGATTTCACAGTCAATAAATTAAATATATAATTCATAAAAATGCATTTAACAACATAAAACATTATCAACATTTATCACTTAGCATAATATCAATTCATAATCAAATATCATCAGTAAATCATAATCAACATCATCTTTTAAAATCATCATCAAACATCATATTCAACTTGACACTTAACTCGACAATGCGACACAACTTGACAAATGCAACTCTTAACAACTGATATCATCGTAAACTTCTTGATATGCAAATGCATGTGGTACCATTCGGGGCATCAAGCCCCCAACATAATATGAGCGTAAATAGGCTCTTAAACAGGTGAGCATAAAGCTGCCGGGCCTCAAGCCCCCAACGTAGTTTGAGCATTAAGCTGCCGAACCTCAAGCCCCCATCTTTAATGAGTATGCAATGGACTCAATCTTCCTACAACTTAGACAACATCATAACATCTCTTACAATTCCATAAACATGGACAACTTCTTAAACCTTTACAACTTAGACCGACTCATGCAACTTCAAGACATTAAATGGTCAACAGCATTGAACAACAACAAAATACAACATATAATAGTGCTTGAATGTCCTAACATCATTTGAGGAATGCATTACATCTACATAAATATCATAAAACGTCTTAATAGCACTCATACATCATTATTAATAATCTCAGTCATCTAACAGACTTCTGGAACATCTGGAAGTATCCCTAACAACCCCCATTCTTACTTCTAAGATCAACTCATGACTACACGTGTGAAAGGATCGCATGGAAAACAATTCGGGCAACTAACAGCTTAACTCGTAATGGCGAGTGCAATTGCTCGCAATGGCGAGTGTCTGGACTAGCTCGCAATGGCGAGTGATTTCGCTCGCAATGGCGAGCGATGAGCTTCATAGCTCGCAATGGCGAGTGGTACTGCTCGCAGTTGCGAGCGATAAATGTCAGTACGGCCAGAAACATGTTTTTCTCAAAATTTCACCTAATCTCTTTGTTCTATCATCCAATTAACATCTAATTATCACCCTATGGAATATCTAAGGTCTGTATACAAGTTTTGCATCAATCTAACATCTTTTCATGGTTCAACCATCAAATCGGTCTTTAACCCTAATTCTCAATTCTCACAAAAACTCAACCTAATCATGCTAAATCCATTTTTCAGTGTAACGCCTCATTTTTATTTAAGTATTTTTTGACGATGTTTGAATATTTTATATGATTTTTATGTGATATATGGTGTGATGCTATTTTATTATATGATTTATGGAGTTGTGTATTATTTAAATGAATATTGTTTTATTATTTGTGGAAATAATAGGAGAAATAAAAATAGGTAGAATTATTATTTATTTTAGTTAATGGGAATTAAGTAGTAATTAAGTGAGAAAAGAAGGGAGTTATGTTTTTGGGAGTAAAAGAAAGAAAGTCAGACAAAAACTGTTTTCACGTACAATTGAGAAAAAGGTGAGTTTTTGGAGAGAAAGAGGAGAAGAACCAAGAGAGCTAGGAAGGAATCAATTGCTGTAGCTTTTCGTTTCGTTTTGCTGAATTAAGGTAAGGGTGGGATTTCCTTTCAATAATATGTATATATAATTGTGATTTTGATGAATTGTTGTTCTTGGTTTTAGGGTTAGAAGTTTTATGTTAATTGAGGAAAATATGATGAATTGTGTTGTTGATGCATGTTTCTATGTTGTTTTGGTTGATATGTTGTATATAAAACTTGTAAACATTGTTCTAATTCATTTTGGGTGATTAGGGGATCAGAAATTGGGTTTTTGGGGTGAAAATGGTGTTAAAATCGTAACAGTAGATGAAAAACTCGCCAGAAATTCGCTATCAGCGAAACTCTCTGGAACATTTTCGCTATTAGCGAAATTGTCCAGTGACAGCATTTTCTGTTTCGCGTTCTTACGTCTTTTTCACCCGTTTCTGTTTTGAATTAGCTTTAGGTGTAAACATAAAAGTTGTAGATAATTGAGTGAGCTTTCTAATGGCTTTGGAGTGACTAGAAAATTATTTGTAGATTTTGAGTTATGGTGAAAATAGTCCAAGTGGGTCTTCAGAAAACTTTAAGAAAATTTAGCATAACTAATCCCAAGTTAGTCCAAAAACTTATGGTTGGTTTCCCAACTTCAAACTTAAGTGTTAGGGATTTAGTTGAGGTGTTTTATGGGTATTTGGCTTATGTCCTATTGATCAAAACTTAATTGCTTTTGGAGGATGTTTTGGACTTTGAGATGAATGTAATTGATATATATATATGTTATGTTGTTGATTTCCGTTGTTGACGTTGTTGTATCGTCTAATGTCGAAGTTGGGGAGTGTTTCATAATTGTTGTAGGCACATATGTTGTTGTTGTAGTCGTTGTTGAAGTTGTATGTTGATATACACAAGTCGAGTCCATATGCATACTCATGTTCTGTTGGGGGCTTATGCCCTGGAATGTTTATCATTCACCTGTTAGGGGCTTAGGCCCTGGGATGCTTTAACCATCCAAACTGTTGGGGGCTTATGCCATGGAATGCTTAGCATTCAACGCGCGTAGATTGGTACCACATGCATGATGCATTAGTTGTTGTCGTTGTTGCATTGTCGAGTTGTTGTTGCCGTTGTCGCATTGTCGAGTTGTCGGTGTCGTTATTGATAACAAATTTGTTGTTGTTGTTGTTGTTCAGCGTTGTTGAAGATGATTATGTTGTTGCTATATGTATACGTTTATATACATTATTAATGATGCCTGCTGTGATATGTTGTTGTTTCATTAATTTGATGAATTATATATTATTATTGGATGTGTTTCTCACCCCTTCTTCTTGAAAACTGTTGCCCTTCGTATGGGTAACTTGTAGGTAATGATGGCTTGTAGGTTGGTTGGCTCAAGTGTCTAGGGCTCTGATACATATTAGGATGGGGATCGTCGCGAATGTTTTCTTCATTTCTTTTATGTATCATGTTTTGAAAAGACTTGGTTGTTGGAGTTTATCCTTGTTGAAAATAATGTTTATTATCTTGAGGCCTTTGTGCCAAGAATTACATTGATGTTGAATTATATTTTCTAAAAGAATTATTCCGCTGCAGTTTTAAGATATTTTAAATGTTGGTTAAAATAAATAGTTATTTTCTATTTATGGAATTTTGAAAAGCAGTGTGACACTCCGTTGTATGATTTACTCTGATTATTATAATTAATATTACGTTGTTGGGAGAACGGGGTGTTACATTCAGAATCATACCCTTAATAATATTGAAAGTTAGTCTCACCCTTACCTGGTTATGATGAAATCGCAGCTCTCCCTCTAGTTCTCCTCTTTTCTGACTTTTCTCCCTTTTTCTCCAAAAGCGTTTCACGTAAAAACGTTTCTAACTTACGTTGTTATATTTATTTCCCTTTATTACTCTACTCACCTCTAAACTTACTCTTTTCACATCACAGCCCAACTTCTAATATTTTTTTTTTTCATATCTTATTTTATTTAATAATAAAATAAGTCACACCAACATTATAACTTCACAAAATCATATACTTCACATCAATCTTGAAAATCACATAATTTATCTATAAATCATGTAAACTACTTAAATTCTTAAATCATATAAATCACACATATATAAATCATATAAATATATGTTAAAACTCATCAAATAATTAAATAATTACGACGGGCGTTACACTACACCTCCTCCTCCATATCACCGTCATTATCAACCTCCAACTGCTGCAAAAGACGCTCCTTGAAAATCCTCCTCAAGTAGCTAAACCGTGCATGTACACCTCTGGTCTCATTCACCTCATCAAGAGCATCTCTCGGAGGAGAGCCCAAATACCGCATAATCATCTCCACTGGATCGTCCCTTCTCATATTTTCGTGGGACAAAAGCATGCCATCAAACAAAACACATCATCAAGTGTCACTGTCATCTCCCCAAATGGGAGATGGAAGCTCGAAGTCTCCTCGTGCCACCTCTCTGCAAATGGATAAATCAGGTCGTGGTCAATCTGGCTGTAGCTGGTATCCTGAAGCTAGGAAAGGTCGGTGGCACTCAGTTCATCACGCCACCACCGTGCGTTCATGATAAGTCTGGTATCGTCATCATGCATCGTATCAATCTTTCTTCTCGTTGTTGATGAATTTAAACTTTTCTCGCCACTGCAAATAATTTAAAACAAAACTTTAACATCAGTTTCACAAAGACTAACAACCGTTTATGATCATTATCACATTAATAGGTACCACGCGCCTAAGATGCCTTCCAGGCCACATGCACATGGTACCTCGTCAGCAGGGTAGTATCGTGTGGGCCGCTGGATAGTCGTCAATAGGCTCAAGGTCTGGCTCCGGCACACGATTCGCCTCCGCCGCCACTGCTGGCCATCATCCACATCCTCCTCAGCATCACCCACACCCTCTATTGTAGGTTTCTTTCAGATTTTGATTTGAGTCTCTCTGTTTTGCTTGTAATTCTGTTTGTTAGGATCTATGTAGCACAAATGCATCATACACCAGATTCCTACTACATTTTGTTTCAGACTCTAATATATATTTAGAATCTGTTCTGTGCGTGAACATTTTGTCTAATATATCTTCATATTAGTCTGTTATTCGTTTAAGCTATGTGCCCACAACTTCATGTACCATTTTCTGGTTTTCCTGTTGTGTTGTTGATCCCTGGAATGGTCCTTATAAAATAAAAGTGTGTGTTCTTGTTTTGTTCTATTTTATTTTCCTGGACTAGCTAATGACTTTAATATTGTTCCCATTTGAGGTTATACATGTTATCCATTTGAATCCAATACCTATTAAAATGGAGGCTAGATAATGACTTTAATACCTTTTAAAATGGAGACTACCTGATTTTAATATCTTTTTTTTTTCTATATAATTTTGCTTCCATTTAAGCTTATACGGTGATGGCTATCTAGCTTGTGAAGTTTGTGTTTCGGCCTGCATATGGTTTTTGTTTTCTTACTGTAGTATTATTTGGTATAAAGTTTTATGTTGTGTTGTTTTCCGATTTGATATAGTTTCGAAAGTTGGAGAGGTTCTGTTTTGATTAACTCACATAAGAGCTGCTGCTTTAAGGGAAACTGGATAGTTTCCACCAAAACTATTGAAGGAGGTAGAATGAGAAGAAATTAGATGCTCTGTTAATTTGGAAGACAATGCACCTTCAAGTTTTTTTGGTTGGCAGACATCTGAAACATCTTTTCAACCTTTGATTTCTCAAGATTAAGGGTTTTCCTCTATATAAGTTTCCTTCATAATATGATATTAAACACTTTTGTTTTATTTAGCTTATGTAATTTTTGTGTTGCTATTTTTGGGTTCAGCAACTTCATAAATGATGCAACCAAAGAAAGGTAGTGATTCCGAACTTCTGAATGCGCCAAAGGATCCGAATATTCCTAATATAGATGCGGATATTGAAGATCCTAAACTATACAGCTTCTATGGCGTTTAGAGGTCTATGATTCCCCTCTTACATGGATGTTTAGATGTATGTTTAGTTTGATAAAATATGAATATGACAATTTACATTGAATTAACTTGTGTTGAACTTTGTTTTCAGGTTTCTGAGGAATACAAAATGCAAGCAAACACTTTTTATCTCACTGTATATCTCATAGATTGGTTTCTCTCCAAAAATTACATCAAAAGACAGAAACTTAAACTGCTAGGCATCATTGCAAGTTGCTTGCTAATTGCCTCGTAAGTTCTCAACTTAAGACTGATGAACTATGGTTTCTTAAAAAAAAATTCCGTCTATGATAGCTGCATCTGTTGTGTTTTTCGCAAGATGGACATTGGATCTGTCAAGCCACCTATGTGTTAGTGTTTATCTTCCAAATTTTCCTTCCATATTAGACGGGATCTTGTGCAAAGTGGTCATGCCTTGTTGAATTATGCCTACTTTGTTCAACCGGACTACAAAAGGTAGATATGAATTCAAGCCGTGAATCCATCCTGCATTCATGGTTAATAATTTAGTAAATTCATGTATGCGTGTCCAAGAGAAAAAGATGCAGTTAATATATATTTTTCATCTCTTTCAGATTCACACCTTAATAATTTGTTGGAAGCTTTCTCTTCGTTTCTGACATTTGATTTAATGATGCAGGATGACCAATTTTTCTTTAAATTTAGCAGCTGAACAAGAAAGAGCTGTCACAGAAAAATGGTTGCCTGAACCCAAGATTGGTGTTTTGAATGCTCAACAGAGCTTGGAAGCCTGCAAATATTTATGGAGATTGGTGAGTTACTACCGTTATTGTTATAAGATTGATATCCCTTAAAATAATGCTGAAAATTTTAGGAACGAGTTGATGCAACTTCTGCTAAGCATGTTTTATTTACATATATTGCTATATAAAAAACTTCATCACATTGTTCAATTTTAAAAGCAATCTCTTGGTGCATTCTTATGTGTTCGTTGATAACTATTAAAATTTCCATTTCTATTGTTACATTGCAACTTCTTCTGCAGATTGATGAGTGGTGGGAGCAACCGGCATCAACGGTTGTCGACTGGGTGACAGTGGATGGGCAAAATGTAGCTGTCTGGTATAAATATAATCACGTTAAAAAGCTTCTCACACGTTATGATCAGGAGCTATTGTGAATAGAATTGTAATGCACCTTCAGTGACTTAAATTACACTAGTGTTTTGGTTTTTGAATGTTTAAACCATGTACTTTATCTATTGTTTTGATTGTTACTATTGAAAGAATTATATCTATGGGATTTAGAAATTTTTAGTTATATATTTACGTATTTTAAGTACTTATTAATATATTTATTGAAATTGTCAACAAAAATTGCCCCATTCAAATTTATTTTTTTTGAAAAAAACTCAACATGTGCGACTGTTGTGAGCGGTCGCAAACCCATTTAATTTAAACTAAACCACCTACTTTGCTACAGTTCTGAAGGGTCGCAAATATAGTATTACGACTGTTGGGAACTGTCGTAGTACCTTTTGCTGCAGTTGGGGCGACTGTTTTATGAAGGGTCGCAAAAGACAGTTGCAACCCCAACATCCGCACCTGTTGGGGAACAGTCGCAAATGTACATTTGCGACCCTTCTAACAGTCGCAATCACCCGTTTTAAAAGTCGCAAAATGCAGTTTTTCTTGTAGTGCATGTTTATTTTGGTTTTTACTTGGGATTTATAAAGTAGAGAATTTGATTGTATGTATTTTCGTAGTTGTTTTGATATGTTGTGAAATGTGGTTTTGAAATATGCGTTTTTGAAAGGTTTGAAATTAATTTGTGTTGGAACAAAATGTCTTTAACAATGAACCTTAAAGAGTTTTGATGATAACAAGGTATTAAAAATTGTAAATTGGACTAGCTAATATTTGTTCAAGTGTACAGGACCATAGTTAAAAATTTACATCATATAAAGGTTCTGAAGAACGAAAAGAGAGCTAAGGAATCAAGAAAAGGAAGCTTGAAAGCATCTGAAAAGAAGTGCATCTGAAAATAAAAGTGCATCTGAAGACAAAGCGCACCTGAAGAATGATGACGTCATCAGAAGCTGAAAGTCATCAGAAGCTGAAAATCATCTGAAGCGGATAGTCATCAGAAGCGGATAGTTCAGAAGCGACTTCATCAGAAGCGGAAGCTCATCAGAAGCTGATCATCACCACAAGCTGAAGATTCAAGGATCAACACTTCAAAAGATGTCTATTGGATTCGAAAACACTGCAGAAGACTAGTGGATGGTTGCAACGGTCATTTTGGTGAAGATTTGAAAGCTTATCTTCAAAAAGTGTTGACATTGTACTTTGTACGAACTGTACAACCACCTTCTCCACTACTCTGTTTTGTGTCCACGCTACAAGACAAGAAAACAGCTCCAGAATAACAGCTATGCCTGCAAAGATGTTCCTTCACAATGGGAATGGATTTCAAATTAGTTCTTCATAGGGCAACAACCAAATCAGGCAAAAGATCATTGGTGAAAGATCAAGCTTCAACAACGACTCTTTTGATGTGCTGGCAATTTCACAACGTCTCTTTCACACCTCTATATAAAGGAGTGAAGAATTAGAGATTTGGTAATGATGAACGGAAGACTCTCAACATTTTTACAAATGTCAAACCTCTGCTGAAATTGTTCTGCATTCACTTAGAATTTCTGTTTCTCAAAGTTCTTATCTTAGAAATTCTTAAGTCTTAGAGTCTGTATCAGATTGTATTGTGAGCACCTCTGATTGTATATCAAGTGTTCAACCTCAAACATTATTCTTTGTAATCTTGTTTGTTTAGAAGTCTCTTGCAGTTGTTGTTGTAACGCCCGTCTTAATTATTTACTTAATTCAATGAAGTTTAGAAATATATTTATATGATTTATGATTTAAGTGATTTACATGATTGATATGTGTGAATTTTTATGATTCATGAAGTTGAGTGGTTTATATGATTTATCTGAAAATTATGTGATATATGCGTTGTTATGATTTTTAGAGATGTTATGAGGTGTTGAGACTTATTTTATTATTTAATAAAATAAGATATGAGAAATAAAATAAAAATATTAGAATTTGGGTTGTGATGTGAAAAGAGTATTTTTAGAGGTGTAAAGAGAAATTAGAAGTGAGGTTATAAATAGAAGGAGTTAGGTTGAGAAAAGTTTTTAGGCAGAACGTACGTTTTGGAGAAAAGGGAGAAAAAGTCAGAAAGAGAGAAGAACAAGAGGAGGCTGTCAATTTTCATCTATAACCAGGTAAGGGTGGGACTAACTTTCAATATTATTAAGGGTATGATTCTGAGAATTGAATTTAACATGATTAGGTTGAGTTTTAATGAGAATTGGGATTAGGGTTAAATGACCGATTTGATGATTAAACCATGAAAAGATGTTAGATTGATGCAAAATTTGTGTACAGACCTTAGATATTGCTTAGGGTGATAATTAGATGCTATTTGGATGAAAGAATCATGAAGATAGGTGAAAAGTTGTAATTTTTAGGTTTCTGGCCGTACTGACATTCATCGCCGGCAAGTGTGAGCAAGAACACTCGCAACTGCGAGCTAGGAACCAGAGCTCGCCACTGTGAGCAATACAACTCGCAACTGCGAGTGACCTGTAAGCTCGCCATTGCGAGCAGGATAGCTCGCCATTGCGAGCAGGATAGCTCGCCATTGCGAGCAAGGACTTTAGGAATCCCAGAGTGCACGCTTTGGTCGCCATTGCGAGCAAAGTTACTCGCCACTGCGAGTTAGGCTGTTAGTTGCCCAAAATTGTCCCGATGCGATCCTTTCGCACGTGTAGTCATGCGTTGACCTTAGAAGTAAGAAAGAGGGTTGTTTAGGATACTTTCAGAAGTTCCAGAAGTCTGTTCAGGTGACTGAGATTAGTAGTGATGATGCGTGAGTGATATTATGATGTTTTATGATAATTATGTTGATGTAATTCATTCCTTAGATGATGTTAATGCATTCAAGTGTTATTATATGCTATATCTTGCTGCTGTTTTCTGCTGTTGACTGTTAATGTCTTGAAGTTGCATGAGTCGGTCTAAGTTGTCAGAATTTAAGAAGTTTTCCATGATTATGAGTTGTATAAGATGTTCACGTTGTTGTCTAAGTTGTTGGAAGATTGAGTCCATTGCATACTCATTAAAGTTGGGGGCTTTAGGCCCGGCAGCCCTTGTGCTCATTAAAGTTGGGGGCTTTAGGCCCGACAGCCTTTGTGCTCATTAAAGTTGGGGGCTTTAGGCCCGACAGCCTTTGTGCTCACATGTCGAGAGCCTAATTACGCTCATTTACGTTGTTGAATGGTACCACATGCATATGTACGATGTTAAGTTGAAGTTGTTGTCGTTGCATTTGTCGTTGATGTTGAAGTTGTTGTCGCTGCATTTGTCGTTGATGTTAAGTTGATAAGAGTTGTATTGTCAAGTTGAGTCGTGTTGTCGGGTCAAGGGTTAAGTTGATTATGATTAATGACGATGTCTAGATGATGATGTTTTGATGATGATGTTTGCTTATGATTGATGATGATAACAAAATGATGATAAATGATTATTAATGCTGATGTTATGATGTCTTAAGTTGTTAAATATATGATGATACTTAATGATGATTTAAAGGTGATTTTTGCTTATGAATTAAAGATGATATCTGTTTACGAACTAATGATGATATTTGATGATGATAATTGATTATGATTTTGATATAATGCCAAATGATAAATGTTTGATATGTTAATAATGTTTTATGTTGTTAAATGCATTTTGAAGAATTATATGCTTAATTTATTGACTGTGAAATCTCACCCCTTCTGTTGTAATGTTGCCCTTACGTTGGTAACGCGCAGGTAACCAAGACTAGTTGTGGTTCATGAGTAGACTCCTCACATTGTGTCTAGGTGCTCTGATACGTAACGGGATGGGGCTTGCTTTTACTTCTATTCCTTACGTGTCTTTTATGAACATTTTTGTGAACAAAAAAATTGACTAAGACTTATGAGATTTCTGATGAGGCCTGTGTGCCAAGACTTTATAATGTTGAATTATTTTCCGCTGCGAAGTTTCAGATTTTATGATGTTGAATTTTGAAGGATAATTATTATTATCTATTTTAAGATTTTCAAGAAGCATGTGACATTCAGTTTGTGATTTAAATACTCTGATTTTATGTGAAATATTTATGTTGGGAAAACGGGGTGTTACAGTTGTAACGCCCTCCTTTTATTTAATTATTTTTATTAAGTTAGAATTTATTTATGTGATTTAATTATTTATATGAGGTGTTAGTATTTTATTATGTGGCATTATTCTATTATTTAGAATATGAGAATTATTAGTGTAAGTAGAATTGGGGGTTAGAATAGAAAGAAGAATAAGTTGTTGGGCCCAAATAGATTTAGAAAGAATAGAAAGGATATAAATAGAGGAAGCTAGGTTGAGAGAATAGTTTACAACATACGTTCAGTTTTGGAGAAAAAGAGGAGAAAAGAGAAGAGAATGACCTTGGAGAGAAGAAGCTGCGATTTCTGCATATTAAGGTGATGGTGAGACTATCTTGCATTAATATTAAGTTGGTAAATCATTAGATTACATCTAACAAGTTGAGGAGAGTTTGTGAGATTAAGAGGATTAGGGTTTATGAGCGATTTTGATGATTAGATGATGAAGAACCGTAGAATTGATGAGAGAATCATGAACAGACCTTAGATATCCCATAGGAATGTTATTAGAAGTAGTTTGATGGTTAGAAACATGAGAGTAGATGAAAAATTGAGATTTTTAGGATTCTGGCCGTATTGACATTCATCGCTCGCAACTGCGAGCAGCAACACTCGCCATTGCGAGCAACACCCAGCCACTCGCCATTGCGAGCAATGCCACTCGCAATTGCGAGCAAACCAGCCACTCGCCATTGCGAGCAAAGTCACTCGACATTGCGAGTTAAGCTGTAGCTGCCCAAATTAGTTTTATTTGCGATCTTTTCGCACGAGTAGTTATGAGATGATCCTAGAGTTAAGAATGAGAGTTGTTTAGAATGATTTAAGCTGCACAGAAGCCTGAGTTAGAGGATTGTGATTGTTCTGGACCGGCCAAAGAGATTCTTGGCCCATTTACTTAGGCCCAATATCATTCAAAGCCCAAACTCCACGTTTGACATTATTGCTCACAACATACCCCCTCGCCTGAAGGGGGGTGCACGAAGCAAAGAGACCGGTTCAAACGAACCCCAACGTCTCTCTTGCACGTTGTGCACGTTCCCGCAATAAACTCTCTGGCGGTTACACTTCCCACGATTTCGTAACCGCTAGAGCCAGGTGTGCCTCCTCAACGGCTCTGCAGCACTGTTCTGGACCGGCCAAAGAGATTCTTGGCCCATTTACTTAGGCCCAATATCATTCAAAGCCCAAACTCTACGTTTGGCATTATTGCTCACAACATACCCCCCCGCCTGAAGGGGGGTGCACGAAGCAAAGAGACCGGTTCAAACGAACCCCAACGTCACTCTTGCACGTTGTGCACGTTCCCGCAATAAACTCTCTGGCGGTGACACTTCCCACGATTTCGTAACCGCCAAAGCCAGGTGTGCCTCCTCAACGGCTCTGCAGCCCTCCACCTCTATAAATAGGGGACTCACCGCAGTCCCCGAGGTAGATTTTCTTTCTTCCTAAAAACCCTCACTCTCTGATCTCTACTGACTTGAACGTCGGAGTTCCTGCAGGTACACACCCCCCATCCGCTCCAAGAAGCATTCTGACGTATTCCACCACCGTCACAACCACCGCATTCAAAGCACCGGCAGTCTCCTTCTGATCAGGTACGATCAGTGGCGCCGTCTGTGGGAAATCACAAGCTTCCCCGTTTTTATCCCTAAAAACCAAAGCTTTTCACAAAAAACTACCATGGCTGCCAACGGTGCCAAATCCCAGCTACGAAGTGAGGTGCGTATTCCTCAACAGGGCGGCGTAACATCCTCACCTTCACCTATGGATACACCCAGGGAGGACCCAACCCAGGTACTTCCTATCCAACAAAGGCCTCTGTTAGGTCCCCTACGCCCTACAGAGACGCCAGAAGACACAGCATCAACCGGCATACTCATCAGCAACCTGATCCGCACGGTTCAACGACAAACATCGTTAATCGAGGAACAGAACCGCCGGCTGATGGATCTGGAGCAAGCACGTCCGACAGTCCAAACCCGGCGATCTCTCTCCCCAATGCGTAACAGGAGAGGAGGGAGCCCCAGCCGGTCACGTTCCAGATCTCCTCGACATTCGGCGAGCATCGGATCTCCATCCTACTCCCGGAGGTCAACAAGAAGGTCCCCCCGACGGTCTCCACCAAGGAGATCCCCTCCCAGAAGAGCCCCGTCGCGAAGATCCCCCCTGCGCCGCACTCCACCCAGGAGGTCTCCGCCCAGGCGCAACAGATTCTCACGATCACCTTCCAGTTCACTGGACACCCTAGACACCCGAACCGATCGTAATGCTTACGGTCCATTCACACGGCGTATCCGGGAAGCTCCTATCCCTCGCGGACTGGAAAAGCCGCCGCAAATGGACTCACACGACGGGACTACCGATTCGGATGAGCACATTGAGAACATTGAAGCAGTTCTCACTTACCGATCAGTGCGGGGCGCCGTTAAATGCAAGCTCTTCGTCACTACCCTGAGGCGAGGAGCCGTTACGTGGTTCAAGAACTTGAGGAGAAACTCCATCGACACTTGGAGCGACCTCTGCAACGAGTTCACCACCCATTTCACTGCGTCAAAGACGCAACCAAAAACGGTGGCTTCCCTCGAAGCCATCATCCAAGGAAGAAGCGAACCTCTCCGAGATCACATTGAGAGGTTCAACAAAGAAGCCGTCCAGGTCCGGGGTGCAAATGAGACGATGAAGCTGTACCTCATTGCCAAAGGCCTACGCGACGAGACGGACGTCAAGAAAGCTGTCCTCCTGGATCGCCCAAGGACTCTCAACGAGTTCCTAGCGATCGCCAAGATCTACATCGCCAGGAAGGAGGAACCTGCTACTGAATCCTCCAAAAAGCCCTTCCACGAGAAAAAGAGGGAAGGCGAAGCTGCTCGCGAAAGCAAGAGACCGAATGGTCACTTCACCGAGTACACTCCACTGGCTATGTCAAGGGAGAAAATTCTCGCTGAGATCGCTGTAGCCGATCTGGCGGAAGTCGGCATCAAGCCGCCAAAGGCTCCAACTCAGGAGAGGAAAGGAGTCGACAAAACAAAATACTGCCGATTCCACAAGTGCCATGGACACACAACCGATGACTGCATCCATCTGAAGGACGCCATCGAACTCCTCATCCAAAGGGGTCGACTAAAACAATACGTGAAAAATCCAGAATCAGAAAGGAAAGCGGTCGATCGCGTCGGTGACAATTCTGAACCTGGTCGAACCATCGCCTTGTCCGTGGAACATCTAGGTGATTTCACAGACAACGTGGAAATCACCCCATATTCATGCACCTGGGAACAATTTCCTACGGCCAACGTCATCACCGTATGGACGCTGAACATTTCCATGGGCAGCATGAAGGGGAAATTCCAGGAGCTCATGGACGTCAATACCATGGCCCCGTCCATCCGAGGGGGAAGACCGCCATTGGCTTTCTATTACTCCGAACTACCTGGTGGAGCTTCAAATTCTGCCATTCCGTTGCTCGTGCGAGCATCGATGGCCAATGCAGATGTCCGACGAGTCCTGATAGACACAGGGGCCTCATGCGACATCATGTACACCAACCTGTTCAGAACTTTCCAACTGACGGAGAAAAACCTTTCTCCCTACGTTGGGGATGAACTCTATGGCTTCAACGGCTCATCCACTCAACCATGGGGATACGTGGAGCTACTGGTCACCTTCGGCGAAGAGGAGGCCAAAAAGACAATAAAGATCCCATTCCTGGTGATCGACTTCCAGTCTCTCTACAATTGCATTATAGGGAAAACCGGGCTCGCCCAGCTAGGGGACGCATGTTCAACCGCTCATCTGAAGTTGAAATACCATGCGAAGGACGGCATCATCGCCTCACTCAGCGGAGACATCGAAGCTGCAAGAAGATGTTTCCTCCAAGCCAACAAAACCCAGAACTCGGTTTCCCAACCCAACAAACCTGCTGAGGACAAAGGGAAAGCTGCTGCGAGTATCCTGGACGCCAACTTGGTCGAACTTGACCCCAGGTTCACCAAGGAAGACCTGAAAGAACAAAAGCAGGAGAAGAAGGATCCGCTCAACGCGAAACTTCTTCGACCTGTTCTTGATGGTGAATTCGAGCTGGTCCCATTCTGCAACGACCCCTCAAAGAACTTCAAGATTGGCAAGGACCTCCCCGAGCTTGTCAAGAGCCAGCTGGTCGTCTGCCTCATGGAAAACGCTAACCTGTTCGCCTGGAGCACAGCTGACATGCCCGGAATGGACCCTAGCGTCGCCTGCCACCAGCTTACGGTGGATCCCGGAGTTAGCGCTGTAGCCCAGCGTCGTAGGAAGCAGTCTCCTGAAAAGTCAGAGGCTGCAGAAAATGCTGTAAAAGGCCTCCTAGAGGCAAAGTTTATTTCTAAGGCCAAATACACTACATGGCTCTCCAATGTTGTAATTGTCAAAAAATCTAATGGAAAATGGCGTATGTGTGTTGACTATACCGATCTTAATAGGGCCTGCCCTAAAGACGCATATCCTCTTCCTAACATCGACAAACTTGTTGATAATTCCTCTGGCTATAAACTTTTATCCTTCATGGACGCCTATTCTGGGTACAATCAGATACCCATGGCCGAAGAAGATAAAATTAAAACAGCCTTCATGACCAAATCTGGGAACTATTACTACAACGTAATGCCCTTCGTTCTACGAAACGCGGGGGCTACTTATCAACGGATGATGAACAGAGTTTACGACAAGGCACTTCTGGGCTACATTCT
Source organism: Medicago sativa (assembly GCF_051527215.1). Classification (NCBI taxonomy): domain Eukaryota; kingdom Viridiplantae; phylum Streptophyta; class Magnoliopsida; order Fabales; family Fabaceae; genus Medicago; species Medicago sativa. The sequence continues at coordinate 17,295,692 of NC_140752.1, read as the reverse complement.
AGAGGTTTACATGGACGACATGATCGTAAAATCCCAACAAGAGGTGGATCATGCCGCTCATCTCAAAAGAGTGTTCGAGCAAACTCGGAAATACAACATGAGACTCAATCCAGAAAAATGCACCTTTGGAGTCCAAGCGGGTAAGTTCCTTGGTTTCTATCTAACAGAAAGAGGAATTGAAGCGAATCCAGACAAATGCCGCGCATTTACTGAGCTTCCAACACCCCACTCCAAGAAATGCATCCAAACGTTAAACGGAATGCTGACCGCTCTCTCTAGGTTCGTGGCCAAGTCCGCTCAACACACACTTCCTTTCTTCAAACTCTTGAGGAAAGAAACGAAGTTCGAATGGACAGATGAGTGCGAGATTGCCTTGCATCATCTCAAAGAAACGCTCTCGGCGCCACCAGTGCTATCACGACCAGATGAAGGTGAAGTACTGTACCTATATCTCTCCGTCTCCTCCGACGCGGTAAGCGCGGTCCTCATCAGAGAAACAACGGAGGGGCAGAAACCAGTATACTTCACCAGCAAAGCATTGTTGGGACCTAAAACAAGGTACCAAAGGATCGAAAAGGTGGCCCTCGCACTCCTCGCCGCAGCCAGAAGACTAAGGCAGTACTTCCTAGCGCACACGGTAGTAGTCCGGACGGACCAACCCATCAGGCAGATCCTGGGTCGTCCAGACGTGGCTCGTCGGATGATGAAATGGTCACTAGAGCTATCCGAGTTCGACATTCATTACGAATCCAGAAAGGCACTAAAGGCTCAGGTGTTCGCCGACTTTCTCGCCGAAATGGCTTTCCCAGCTGAGGAAAGCCCTAAAGAATGGACCGTCTTCGTAGACGGGTCATCTAACGCCAAGGGAAGCGGAGCCGGAATAATTATCGAAGACAACAAAGGTATCGTTGTCGAAATTTCCCTCGCTTTGTCTTTTCCAGTTACCAATAACACTGCAGAGTACGAAGCCTTCCTAGCTGGCTTTTGAACTGCAAAAGACATGGGGGCCACAAGGGTGAAAATCTTTACCGACTCGCAACTAGTGGCTTCCTAAGTCACGGGAGAGTTCCAGGTAAAAGAAGACCACCTCCAAAAGTACGTCCAGTTAGTACTAGAGAAAATGAAAGAATTCGACGCCGTAGAAGTAATTCACGTTCCCCGCGAACAGAATACTCGGGAAGACATTCTTTCGAAACTTGCAAGTACACGAACTGCGAACGGAAACAAAACAGTAATACAAGAGGTCCTCGGCGAGCCAAGCATCCAGAACATAGGAACTCTGCACCAAGAGGTCAACTCAATCATCGGAATGGAAGATTGGAGGGGACCCATTTCTCGATACATAGAGAATGGCGAGCTTTCGACCGATCCACAAGAACAGACAAGGTTGAAACGGAGGGCCTGCTTATTCACTTTGGTGGAAGGAACCTTTTACAAAAGAGGTTTCAACATTCCACTAATCAAGTGCCTAGGACCCAATGAGACCCAAGTAGTCCTCGCCGACATCCACGACGGCATCTGCGGACAACACCTTGGTGCAAAAGCTCTCGCAAAAAAGGCCCTACGAGCAGGATACTACTGGCCTACCATGCTAAAAGACGCCCAAGACTACGTGAACCTCTGCGATAAATGTCAGCGACACAGAGACATGCACCTAGCACCCCCTGCTGAGCTAACGTCCTTGGTCTCACCTTGGCCTTTCGCATGGTGGGGCATCGACCTTCTGGGACCATTCCCCAAAGCCGCTGGGCAACTAAAATATTTGGTCGTCGCAATCGACTACTCAACCAAATGGATCGAAGCAGAACCATTGGCTAAAATCACAGCGAAAAACGTACTCCGCTTCTTCAAGAGAAACATCCTAGCAAGATTCGGAGTACCAGCATTAGTGATATCCGACAATGGTACACAGTTCACGGACCAACGGTTCCAGGACTACCTAAGGAATATCGGCATCAAGCAAAGCTTCACCTCCGTCGAACAACCTCAAGCCAACGGCCTCGCCGAGGCTGCAAACAGGGTAGTTCTGTGAGGAATACGAAGGAGGCTAGATGCGGCCAAAACATAATGGGCGGAGGAATTACACGTAGTCCTCTGGGCCTACAGAACTACTCCCCACTCCACAACTGGCGAGTCACCCTTTCGACTCACGTACGGGACAGAAGCGGTCTTACCCATTGAGTTAACCGAACTCACATGGTGTACGGACGCCAACTCCAACTTCCCGGCCAACACGGTAAATCTACGTGAAGAGCTCGAATTCATCGACGAAGTCAGGATAGGGGCAACCTTGCGAGAGGCAGCACTAAAACAGAAAATAGCTGCTCGCCACAGCAAGAAAGTCATCAAAAGAGAATTCGAAGTAGGCGACCTCGTCCTCCGGCAAAACCAGAAGGATTCCGAAGAAGGGAAGCTCGCCGCCAACTGGGACGGCCCCTTCAGGATCCGGATGAAGACCGGGACTGGAGCCTACGGACTCGAAGACCTCCATCAAAATGCAATTCCAAGGACTTGGAATGCAGAAAAACTCAAAAAGTACTACACTTAGATGGCAAACGACGTCAACTCATTCTAATGTACGTACTTAGTTTGATACAACGAACTCACCGCTCCCCGTCGAGCAAATAAACGGAAGAGGAAGGTCGTGCCACTCCGAATCCAAAAAGAAAAAGGATGAGAGGATTTCACATAGCAAATTCTCCTACTCCTCAGTATGTTCGCTTACCGCTGCGACATCACTGCTCGGTATGTTAGGTAGAACCCCAGCTCGCGATGGGTGTTTCAAGCCTCAGTGGAGGGAACTTAAAAAATTTTCTCTCGTTCATCCGCTGTTACACGTCCATAACTTTGGACACACATTCAGATAAACGATCTCTTGGATGTGCAAACACTTCTAACTAATACTCCGCGTAAACAGTTAGAAAACTTCTTGCCTGAGCTCTTCCTTGCAAACCCACGCAAAGGTAAAAACTTTCCAAGCAAAGTCACTATTACCTGGAAAGCAAAAGGCACAACTTTGATTTCATCAAGTCAAAGCTACAAAACGCCCGGCGGGCACGCAAATACTCCAGTCATTAAGTCACTTCGTCGAAATAATGACTGTGGGGGATAGCCCACCCCGCTACACTCAACTTAAAGAGCTTTGCAATCCAAAAGCAGACAAGTTCGCAAGTTGAACAACTAAGAGCACACAAATTATTGCAATCTGTCAAATACAAACATAAGGCAGATAGATAATTCGCTCTCAACAAAGAGCACACAAATTGTCGCAGTTTATCAAAACATACAAGGTAGACAGACAATTCGCTCTCAAATAAATACTTCAGAGTTATCACAATCCGTCAAAATCATAAGACAGATAGATAAATCGCTCTTAATAGCGGGCATACGGAGTATCGCAATTTATCAAACATACAAGATAGATAGATAATTTGCTCTCAAGCAAATACTTCAAACAACATTAAAAAGCCTCACACAACGAGCACGCAAAATTCAAAGAAAGTATAATTGAATAAAGCAATCATATTATAAAGGTGGTGAAACCACTAAGGGCGCACAATGTCATTACAAGATTTTGAAGAAGATATTAATTACAAAGCCTCATCAGGCCTGGGCTTCATGAACATGCCCGTCATCCTCAGGATCAGGAGGAGGAACGATTACCCCGTCTTTCACTTCGCTGAGAGGGTGAATTCCTTCGACATTTAGCTCAAAGCCAGGGTTCATCACCTTCAACTGGGCCACCGCCCGATCAAAACCAAGCTGGAGGGCCTCCACCAAGCTTCCTTCCAGCACACCAATCCTGTCCACAAGGCCGGCACGCCGCAGGACAGCAAGGTCTTCCGCCTCATCCTCTCCAGGGAGGTCCGCCTTCTTCAGAGCCTCCTCCAAAGACGCCTTCTCCTCCGCCAGCTTACGAGAGGAATCGGTTGCCTGCTCGAGAGCAATCTGGACCTCAGAAAACTGCTCCTTCAAGGAAGTAAGTTGACGGTCACGCTCCTCTGCAACAGACCTCTTGCTCCTTTGATCCTCCTCAAGAGCAGCCACCTTGGCGGTCAGAGCATCCCTCTCCCGCACCAGAGCATCGACCCGAACCTCACTGTCCAGAGAAGCGTTGTTCAGAGCAGCGGCGACCTCCAAAGCCTTCATAGTGGCAATAACCCCATCAGTTATTGCCTTACTCCGGCCAGCTGGACCCAGATCCTGGATAATCCTCAGCTCAGGATCATCCAAGAAAAGGGTCGTCTGGGGACCACACAGCTCCGGCTCGGACCACACCCTCAGTAACTGGAGGAAGTCTCCCTTCTCAGAGCAGACAGGAACGGCCTTGATCGGCGTGATTGGATCCTCAGAAGACACTCTCACCCTCTGCCTTTTGGCAGGGTCCTACACCAGCTCCTCAGATGGTTCCTCCCTGTCCAAATCAACCACAGGGCCAGGGGACGAGCTAGGACCGGATCCAGAAATCAGATGCTCCAAGGACTGGACGTTTTTACGCTTTTTCTTGGCCGAGATCTTCTTGCTGGCCGCATTCATGAGGGCTCCCAAGTCCTTCTTCATTTTCTCTGCAAACACAAGGCAAAAGAAACTTGTCAATTAGGAGAAACAAAACATAAAGACAGCAAGAAGACAAAAACAAGAAAATAAGCTACCGAGGCAAGCATCAGGATTATCAGAGGTCAACAACTCGTAGGTATTGATGAAGCGGGGTTCTGTTACTGGGGTCCCGTCCGCATTCATCAACGGGTCCCCCCGTCGGTCAGTCTTGACCCTTTGGGGAAGGGACTCAATGAAAGCCCAGAGTTGTTGACGAAGACCTCTCTCCTCGTCAGTCAAAGTGGCGACAGTTCGACCAAAGTCTTTCGATTCATAGGCAAAATGGTCCTGAGACCAGCATAGATAGAAGTAAGGACGACGCTCCTGCCCGCCCTCCTTAGCAGCTTCCAAGAGATTTTCCAGGGCGGCCACACTCTTAGGCCGAACAAGAAAGAAGCGCTCTTTGAAACTCCGAATCTTCCCGGCAAAGGCCTCAAACATCTTCTGGGTCTGGCGAAAAGAAACCCAATCCGTACCCCGTTGTTCGGTGAAGAAGGAGAAAAAGACATTCTTGGAGGCAGGGATGCGAAGATAATCGAAGGGATCTAGAAACTCAACTCACGCATCGAAGGGATCTACCCCCAGCGAACAGACCTAAAGCTTATGAGAGAAACCCAAGCCTGTCGCCGACGTTTTTCTAAACTCTAAACAGAAAACAGACAGCATACCTACAAAACTCTTTGATGCACGGTGGAAAACGCCTAAACCAACGGCGGAAACCACAGAGTCAAACTACTTTTGCCCTAAGAAGCATGCATTCCTACGGTTTCTAAAAGAAAAACAGAAACTAAAATGCGGAAGTAAAAGAAAACGAGTCGCAGAACTCTACCTGTAAAGAAGAGGAGATTGAAGTTACGGTTGGGATGCGAAAACTCGGAAGAACTTTGCCTGTGGAAACTGTGAGAAATCTCTAAGTCTCTGAGAAATTTGAAAATGCAATGACTCTCCAAAACAACAGTGGAACTATTTATAATCATTGCACAACCCAGCCAAAAGTCACAGAGTCTATCCGGTGCATCCCTTCACTCGCTCCTCCTCCTCTAAAGCGCTGCTTCAGCGGTCCAGATTCAATCATATCCCTTCATCCAAGGGCTATGATCCTTCACTACGTTTCTCCAAACGTCAGGATCCAATCAACGGTGATGATGACACCTCGGAAATACAACCCGAGAACACGCTGGAATTTATAGGCACTCAAGTGCTACTAACAGCTTGCACACGTGTCACTCAGAAACCAAAGGTCATGTCCCCTCAACTTCTTCCTCGAGACGTTGGCATTAATTACGGAGTGACATCCGACCAGACTTCCTGACGAGGGAATCTTTCCATCCGATCTCACCGCCGGACATACATATGCCGAACTCCGCCACATTGACAGGCGAACTTCATCATTAGAGGGAGAACAAGCGCTTCGAGACAGGCGAGCCTATATGGCCCAAAGTCTCAGCATTCTCAGTTCGCCTCGCAAACGATCCTCCAAGTCGAGGCATGCATAAGTCCGCTGACGAGATCCATTTCTTCCTCTAGCACGGGGATACCTACCAACTGAATTTCCTTTAAGGTCGGCTCCTGCCGAACAAAACGCCCGCACTTAAGTCATCACTCTTTACCAAGAGCAACGACTTGGGGGGCTACTGTTCTGTGTAACGCCCTCCTTTTTATTTAAATTATTTTTATTAAGTTAGAGTCTATTTATGTGATTTATTTATTTATATGAGGTGTTAGTATTTTATTATGTGGCACTATTCTATTATTTATTAGAATATGAGAATTATTAGAGTAAGTAGATTTGGAGGTAGTTTTGAGATTAGATGTCTTTTTATGATTTAGTCGATTTATTTTGATGAGTGATATTTTGTTATGCTATATGTTGGTATTTAATAGAATAATATATTTGTTATTTGTTAGAAATATATTTGTTATTTGGTGTAGAAATATATTTGTTATTTGTGAGAGATATAATTAATTTAGAATTAAATAAGATTATGAGGAATGGAGTAGTTTTGAGGTGTAAGAGAAATAAGAAGGGGGTTAGAATAGAAAGAAGAATAAGTTATTGGGCCTAAATAGGTTTAGGAAGAGTATTTGGGATTATAAATAAGGAAGCTTAGGTTAGAAAGAGTTTTACGTTAAACCGCTTTTTGGAAAAGAGGAGAACAAGAGAGAAGAGAAGAAAGAGGAGAACTCAGAGAGAGAGAGAACCCTAGGAACGAAGAACGCTGTTTTGATTTCAGAAAAACAATCTAAGGTAAGGGTGAGACTATTTTTCACTAATATTAAGTATGTAGATCATTAGATTGCATCTAACATGTTTTAGGATGAGTTTTGTAAGATTATGAGAATTAGAGTTTGAGTGAGAATTGATGATTAGGTGAATTCAATTAGTGAGGGAAATTGTCAAGTGTATTTGCATCATATAATTTGCGCTATTAAAGTTTATCGTTGTATGTGTGTGCTTCTGCGATCTACTACTAGTATATTTGCATGACTTGCTAAAATTTCTATTGATTATTAGTTTCCTTATAATTATGATTAGTTACTTGTTGTTGTTGTGTGCTATCGTGATACTGGACACAAAATATGTGATTAAGAAGGTTATTTATTTGATCCTAAAATATTGTTATCTATTTATACCTACTAGTAACCAAAAACCATGTATCAAGAAAATTAGTTACATGTTTCTATTAAAACTAAGTCTGCTTGTTGATTTGCAATTAAGAGCATATATATTAGAACCGGTTATGGCATCTCAGAAACTTTGTTCATGTACTGTGTATAATAGTGACCAAGAACGAAAGAATATAGGTACAATAGGTAAATGAAACTTTAGTGAGAATTAGAATATAGTTATTAGTTCCCTAAAAAATAAAAGACTATAGTTATTAGTTGTATTATTTGATGCATAATCCCTTCTCGCACCACGTCATTATTTTTAAGCTAAAGTAATAGTAATTTCCTTGATCTTAGTCTTTATTATATATAATTATGATGAATTATTTTTAGATGTGCATTGACGTGTTAGTTATCGATATATAATTGATGCGTTTATTTATGAAAGTGTAATTGATGAATTATTTGTCTAAGTATAATCTGTGAATTATTTGATGATGTAAAATTAATTTGTTAATTATCGATGTGTAGTTGAAGTTCTATTTAATGATATCGTATTTGATAATGATGCTATTTAAAGATGTGTTATATAATGAAGTGATATTTGGAAGATGTGTGATTTAAACATGTGTTATTTATGATGTTATGTTGATGCGATGTTTAAGATGTTGAGACGTTAAGATGATATGAAGTTGTTAAGTCGTCGAGTCGTTATGAAGTCGTCAAGTTGTTAAGATGTCATAGATGTTCATGAAGTTTCTAAGACGTAAGATGTTGAGTCCATTTGCATACTCATTAAAGATGGGGGCTTGATGCCCTGGAGCTTTTGCTCAACCACGACGATGGAGTTTTTGCTCAACCACGACGATGGAACTTTTGTTCAACCACGACGATGAGGGCTTATACCCTAAGAGTATATTTATGCTCAACCACGACGATGAGGGTTTATACCCTAAAATGGTACCACATGCATTTGCATTTCATGATGATTCGAGATGGTTTAAGATGTTAAGAGTTGCATAGTCGAGTTTAGATGCATTGTCAAGTCAAGTTGTAGAGTTGTTAAGATGTTAAGATGTCAAGTTATCGAGTTGTTAAGATGTCAAGTTGATGAGCTATTAATGGATTGCTTTATGAATGATTATGATGCTTAAGATGATGAATGATTATGATGTTTATGATGATTGATTATGAAGATGTTTATGATAATTGATTATGAAGTTGGTTGTGAAGTTGTTTATGATAAGATGTTTATGTATTAAATTATAGTTGTTAAATTATAAGATGTTTATTGTAATATCCCGCTCGTCAGCTAATGGAAATTTTATCTGTTAATTGTAACAGAGGACTAAGACTTATGGAAAATGCTTATGGTGAAGAATGTTAAGTACGACAGACGATATTATTATTAAATATCAGTCGAGTATGAACTTATGTATCAGTATCAGGTAAACACGACTAAGACGAAGGGCATTTAAGTATTTACGCACAAGGGAGTATATAAGCATTTTTGGGGTGGAAATCTTCATAATTTCCTTCACTTTCTCTCTCTAGGTTTTGGGAAGAAAGTTCTCTCCTCCTTCTCTCTAGGAACCGCCCTCCCTCTCCTCTCTAAGTCATCCAAACTTCTTCAATACATGATCAAGCATGGCTTAGCAAGCAAGAAACAAGTGAAAGAAAGGATTTAAGCATGGTTTGGGTTGAAAGTCAAGAATCAAGAATGAAGGGGAATCTAGGGTTTGAGCTTGGAACTTGAAGGAAAGCAAGCAAACATGATTAGGTGAGTTCCTAGATAGCTTATCCCTCCCTTGGGTTATGCAATTTCTTGTGAGAAAATCATGAATTTATTAGTATGTAATTTAGGGTTCTAGTTGCCCCTTTGTATCATTTATGATCAAAACATGTTAATGATGCCATGTATTCCATTTCTAACTGTTTTTATGTGTCCTAGAGGTTCCAGGTACCTTATGATGCTTGAAATTGAGGTTTTTATGCAAAATCACGTTTTCTGCAGAATTCTGGACTGCTACAGTTCGCCTGGCGGAATTGAGCTCGCCATGGCGAGCTGGGGATCAGTGCTCTCTGGAATAGCTCGCCTTTTAGCTAGCCATGGTGAAAAATTTCGCCTGGCGGAATATTTGGCCTGGCGGAATATTTGGCCTGGCAGAATATTTGGCCATGGCGAAATTGACTGCACAGCATGTGTTGTCAATTCGTTTTGTGGCCAGCATGGGCTATCCGAGGCTCGATCTTGCAGTACCTTATTAAAATATGAAACCCCTCAATTCCAAGTGCCTAAAGTACAATTTCAAACAAGATTTTAAATAAGGGAAAGGCATGGCAAATTGTTAACAATGCTTGTGAATAAATGATACGCAAGAGTGTTATGTTATGCAATATGAAATGGGGTAGCAAGATATTCTTTAAGCAAGGGAAATAACTAGAGCCTCGACATAGTTAGTCGAGAACTAGCATGTTAGCAAGAATGTAAGATGTGGATTGATAGGTTAATTCTCTCCACCATGATTAGGTATGTATATGAACAAGTAAGAGTTTACCACTAATCGGTTCGATTAAGGTTCTGAGGTAAACAATCAAGTATGTACATGTTTAACTTTTATGCACGACAAGACCATGACTAATAAGTGTAGGTGACATGTCTCTTGCTATCCACATCAGGGGGATACAAGGGGTTCTCATTATGAGAACGATTCAAGCCGTAAGGGACCCGCATATCACTGAGTAAGCAAGACGTAGGTGCTCGTGTCTCTTGTTATCCACGCCAGGGGGATACAGGAGGTTCTCGACCTAAGGGGGACGGTTCAAGCCGCAAGGGACCCGCACGACACCGAGGGAGTCCGATGTACGTACATCGGTCATGTATGGGATCGATCTCGGGGTTACTCCACCTGGGACTATCCGTAAAAATGAATCAAGATAATAATTGTTTGTTACACGCTAACCTATGAATGAACTTAGACACGTTTATGTATGTTATGATTATGTTATGAAATGCAAGAATTATTTCCATGCATGAATAAGTTCAAGAACATGAGCATTAGATGCAATAGGACAAGTATAAGGCATGGAGTAGAGCAAGTAAAGAATATGATACCGGTGACGATCTTAGGTTTCCCTTTATCGTCCGGTTTAGAATCATGTCATGAATATGCTATGTTATTTTATGTTTAGGCCTCGATACATAGAGTGTATTCTTGGCAATGCGGTTTTAGGTTTCCCTCAACCGCCATGACATGTATAGATGAGAAGCCTATAACAAGTAAGATAAGACTATGACGGCCCTAGTATGCACGACCGTCTAAGTATGCAAGTCCCCACACACGTATAATCAACCATCAGGTTGTAATGTAGACACGTGGTGACCGTAGGTTTCCCCTTGAGGTTGCCTATAGCCTAGGATTTAGGGGAACTCACTGAGACATTATGTCTCATCCCAATCCTTATTTGTTTCAGATAAACAGGTTGGATTAGCAAGCTAGTAGCCGAATGGATGATGCGACAAGTGTTCGTTTGTACCGCTGCAGGATGTATGGACAATCAAGGTTGCATATAGTACAATTATGAAAAGCTGAGTTGTATTTATGTTGTACAAACGCATTTGTTCTATAAGATTATTCATTTGAAGTTTTAATGTTGTAAATTTTAATGTATCCAGTACTAATATTAACGCACGTGCTAGACTTTCTAGATACGTCTGGTATGGGTGTTACAATTGGTATCAGAGCAGGTCGATTCAGACCGTGCCTTGGGTCATTAAGTTACAACTAAGGTAGTGGGACCATTGGGTTCCGGGTAAATGTTCTAGTTGTTGATGTTAGTTGAGCCTGATCAACTCAATTTAGCATTCGACGATTAGAATGGATGCCTGAGAGCTGGATAGGACCCAGGAGGAACGAAGTTTGTGATGAAGAGGAACTCAAGAGTAAGAACTCGGAATGAGTATTAGTAAGAGGTTGATCATGCCAATAGGAGGCCGGTGAACTAAGTAAGTATAAGTGTGAATCCTCCGGGAATTTAAGGCAATGTTAAGACAAGATGTTCCGACAATGTCAGGTAAGATGTTAGCGATACTTGGTGTATCCGTAAGTGAATAAATTGGATATATGTATAAGAAAGACCGAAAGTTCGGTAAGAGTTGTTGTTGGAACAGGTTTATGATATTCTGGATTGTCAGTACAAGATTACAAGATAAGGATTTAAGAGAAAGATTTATGTTATCAGGATTAAGGCATTGATTTCCGATTTGCCAAGAATTGTGTCGAAAAAGGTTGATGTTGCCATGCATATGTTATAGAATATTCCACGATGATAGGAGATAATGATGTGCATTTTATATTTGAGAATATAAATTTCATGCGAAGAATGTTTTCTGAAGATAGAGTTGGAGAAGCTCACCAATAGCAAACCTGGAACGAAACTTTTATGAAACCTACCAGTTTGTTCCTATGGTTTGCAATGACTATTGGGGAGATGTCTTCACAATAATATTTTATGTGACGAAAACCTTTTATAACATCAAGTATCGAATGCACATCACCCCCTATGATTTATAAGGAAGGGAATGCATGGACAAGTATTAACGGAAACAATCCGATTTGAGGTAACATTGGGAGTTAATGACATGTGGCAAGAGCTGACGAAGAGCTTGGATCAAGAGTTTTAAGGTTTCGGCTTATGGAACGGATAAAGTGGATGCAAAGTCATGAGATGGAAAGTAAATTGATAAAGAGTTAAGTGAAGTCACAAGATTTTCAGGTTTAATAAAGTTATGAATATTTCCCCGGATCTATGTTTTGCTTAATTGAATTGCTAAAGCCCGTTAAGATGTTGAATTGAAAAGTTTACAAGATTTTAGAAAGATACATGCATATGGGTGATTGGAAATGGAGTTCTTAAATTTAAAAGAAATTTTGCAGGTACCGGTTGTTACGACTCACGTAGAGTGGGCTAAACTCACCGGAAGTAAGGTTGGATGACACAGTTGTGTTGTCAACTTATTCCGTGATTTTAGAGCAACGACTGGGGCCAAACTTATTACATTTTATATAAAGAGAAATCGTCAATGCCAATGACCCATGTGTTAAATTATGATGTTTTCTTAACGAAAGAAATTAACGAGCAAGCATTGGTTGATTACGCAAAACATAGTACGCGAGAATACGAGAATACAATGAAGTATGATCAAGAAAAGTATGTATGAATTTATGGTGAATCTACTATGAGGTGAACTCAGCTAGTGAGAAAGTAGGGTCGATTCCCAAGTAAAATAATATAGTAATTCGATAAGTCTACCGTGAGATCTAATCTTGCAAGGTATTGTGAGGTGCATGCTTATGGCAATGGTTGCCATATAAAAGGTTATAAGAAAGGCTCAAGAAGATGAAGTTCATATGGGAAAAAGAATGTGGAGTTCAGTCGTCTCAATGGATTAGAGTATTGGTTAAGGCCAACTGGTGGGAATCAGAGTGGCGCAATGAAATGATAATAGATGGAGTTACGACAGTAACCATGGAACTTGATAGTAAGAGTCTTCTTAAGAAGCATTATGGAACAAGCGAAGAGTTCTCGAACTGTTAAATAAGTAACGAAACCGATACAGACAGTGAAGGGTATGGCAAAGGTATAATGGATGTGTCTTCATCTAAGTATGATAAGAGAAATACATGTAAGAGTATGTGCTATGACAAGAAAAGTGCAGGTAAGAGTCGAAAGGTTCCTTTTGTGACTCAGAGTAATGATTGAATTATCAAGTGTGGAACCGGTTTTAAAAGAAGAAGTGTTATGCATGATAAGGTAATAATATGTGATCGTAATAGGATATGATGTTTTGGAGATTCAAGTTTATTGTTATTAGAACGAGGAAATGAGATAATGTTATGAGGGTCAAGGATCCTATATGATTTATGTTATGCAATTATGTGAGTCTCCAAGATATGTATGTAAGTCAAGAAAGAATAAGAGAGAAGTTATTTTTAAAGTTTAAGAATTTCAGTATAGAAGGAGATACAAGTCATGAGTTATGTACGATGAAGTGCATACCCTCTTATGTCAAACTTGTTAAATGATCACGATACTTACTATGAAGATTTCGAACTATGATTTAAAAACTCCTAAATTTGAAATGGATATTGAGGGACTTGGAAACGAAAGTATTTTTAACATGATACTTTTCACAAAATTCTTTTACAAGATTATGTCTCCATTCGTTCCAAGGATCCGAATACTCATGTTTAAAAAAAAAAAAAACTTTTTAAAAGCAATATGTTAGAATGAGTATCGTCATTATTTGAAAAGAAACGACACTTGAAGGTATGTGAATGCTATGGAAAGTAAGATGTGTTGAAGTAAACAACAAAGTTTTTCGGAAAGTCTTATGAGGCGCACAAGTATACTTTAAGAGTATTCAAATGCAAGGGATCTAAGTCGGAAGCTTTAAGAGCATGTAAGCTATAAGATGGGTTGATGGATGACATATGTATCAGTGTATTTAATTTCACCTCTCTACGACAAGTTATATGAGTCATCCATGAATTCGGGTGCAATAAGAATGGTAATGAGATCGAAAGATTTCCTAAGGCTCTGAAAAGAGATAAGAGATTCATGGAATTGTTTATATGAGTAATACAAGTAAGAAGCATGTGTCTCAAGGTACAGTAAGATTATGTATTCATGATAAGATGTATGTATGAAATATGTTTTATGTTGCAAGTAAGCACTGCAGGGCAAACCTGGTTTCCGTAGGATTCCAGTTAAAAGGCAAATCCTGAGTGTTCATGATTATGATAAGGTAACGTTATGAAATAGTTTATGATAAGCGGGTAAGATGCGAGTCCAAGACAATAAGTTTATGTTTAGCAAGGTAAATTCTAAATTATGGTATGCTAGGATAACTCTAAGTTTGAGTGATATTAAGATCAAGAAGGCTATGTTCAGTTACATGTGGGTTAAGAAACAAGATGAGGACACGATGCGATGAACCCTTTGGATGTGTATGAATGGAAAATGTTTGACTCAGACCAAATATGATAAGTTTTTGTCATGAGGATTGGTAGTTGATCTCTAAATTTCGAGGACGAAATTTTTTTAAGGGGGGTAGAATGTAATATCCCGCTCGTCAGCTAATGGAAATTTTATCTGTTAATTGTAACAGAGGACTAAGACTTATGGAAAATGCTTATGGTGAAGAATGTTAAGTACGACAGACGATATTATTATTAAATATCAGTCGAGTATGAACTTATGTATCAGTATCAGGTAAACACGACTAAGACGAAGGGCATTTAAGTATTTACGCACAAGGGAGTATATAAGCATTTTTGGGGTGGAAATCTTCATAATTTCCTTCACTTTCTCTCTCTAGGTTTTGGGAAGAAAGTTCTCTCCTCCTTCTCTCTAGGAACCGCCCTCCCTCTCCTCTCTAAGTCATCCAAACTTCTTCAATACATGATCAAGCATGGCTTAGCAAGCAAGAAACAAGTGAAAGAAAGGATTTAAGCATGGTTTGGGTTGAAAGTCAAGAATCAAGAATGAAGGGGAATCTAGGGTTTGAGCTTGGAACTTGAAGGAAAGCAAGCAAACATGATTAGGTGAGTTCCTAGATAGCTTATCCCTCCCTTGGGTTATGCAATTTCTTGTGAGAAAATCATGAATTTATTAGTATGTAATTTAGGGTTCTAGTTGCCCCTTTGTATCATTTATGATCAAAACATGTTAATGATGCCATGTATTCCATTTCTAACTGTTTTTATGTGTCCTAGAGGTTCCAGGTACCTTATGATGCTTGAAATTGAGGTTTTTATGCAAAATCACGTTTTCTGCAGAATTCTGGACTGCTACAGTTCGCCTGGCGGAATTGAGCTCGCCATGGCGAGCTGGGGATCAGTGCTCTCTGGAATAGCTCGCCTTTTAGCTAGCCATGGTGAAAAATTTCGCCTGGCGGAATATTTGGCCTGGCGGAATATTTGGCCTGGCAGAATATTTGGCCATGGCGAAATTGACTGCACAACATGTGTTGTCAATTCGTTTTGTGGCCAGCATGGGCTATCCGAGGCTCGATCTTGCAGTACCTTATTAAAATATGAAACCCCTCAATTCCAAGTGCCTAAAGTACAATTTCAAACAAGATTTTAAATAAGGGAAAGGCATGGCAAATTGTTAACAATGCTTGTGAATAAATGATACGCAAGAGTGTTATGTTATGCAATATGAAATGGGGTAGCAAGATATTCTTTAAGCAAGGGAAATAACTAGAGCCTTGACATAGTTAGTCGAGAACTAGCATGTTAGCAAGAATGTAAGATGTGGATTGATAGGTTAATTCTCTCCACCATGATTAGGTATGTATATGAACAAGTAAGAGTTTACCACTAATCGGTTCGATTAAGGTTCCGAGGTAAACAATCAAGTATGTACATGTTTAACTTTTATGCACGACAAGACCATGACTAATAAGTGTAGGTGACATGTCTCTTGCTATCCACATCAGGGGGATACAAGGGGTTCTCATTATGAGAACGATTCAAGCCGTAAGGGACCCGCATATCACTGAGTAAGCAAGACGTAGGTGCTCGTGTCTCTTGTTATCCACGCCAGGGGGATACAGGAGGTTCTCGACCTAAGGGGGACGGTTCAAGCCGCAAGGGACCCGCACGACACCGAGGGAGTCCGATGTACGTACATCGGTCATGTATGGGATCGATCTCGGGGTTACTCCACCCGGGACTATCCGTAAAAATGAATCAAGATAATAATTGTTTGTTACACGCTAACCTATGAATGAACTTAGACACGTTTATGTATGTTATGATTATGTTATGAAATGCAAGAATTATTTCCATGCATGAATAAGTTCAAGAACATGAGCATTAGATGCAATAGGACAAGTATAAGGCATGGAGTAGAGCAAGTAAAGAATATGATACCGGTGACGATCTTAGGTTTCCCCTTATCATCCGGTTTAGAATCATGTCATGAATATGCTATGTTATTTTATGTTTAGGCCTCGATACATAGAGTGTATTCTTGGCAATGCGGTTTTAGGTTTCCCTCAACCGCCATGACATGTATAGATGAGAAGCCTATAACAAGTAAGATAAGACTATGACGGCCCTAGTATGCACGACCGTCTAAGTATGCAAGTCCCCACACACGTATAATCAACCATCAGGTTGTAATGTAGACACGTGGTGACCGTAGGTTTCCCCTTGAGGTTGCCTATAGCCTAGGATTTAGGGGAACTCACTGAGACATTATGTCTCATCCCAATCCTTATTTGTTTCAGATAAACAGGTTGGATTAGCAAGCTAGTAGCCGAATGGATGATGCGACAAGTGTTCGTTTGTACCGCTGCAGGATGTATGGACAATCAAGGTTGCATATAGTACAATTATGAAAAGCTGAGTTGTATTTATGTTGTACAAACGCATTTGTTGTATAAGATTATTCATTCGAAGTTTTAATGTTGTAAATTTTAATGTATCCAGTACTAATATTAACGCACGTGCTAGACTTTCTAGATACATCTGGTATGGGTGTTACATTTATGTTGTTAAATGTAATTTATGATTTATGAGCTTAATATTATTGTTTGAGAAATCTCACCCCTTCTGCTTGAAAATGTTGCTCTTCGTATGGGTAACTTGCAGGTAATCAAGAGTAGTTGCGGTCGTGAGTGGACTCCTCACAAGTGTGTGTCTTTAGGTGCTCTGATACGTAACGGGATGGGAATTTTGATACTATTTTCTGTTCCTTTACGTATTGCTTTTTGATGTTTAAGAATTATTATTGAACTAAGATTTATGAGACTTTTATGATGAGGCCTGCGTGCCAAGACTCTTGTCATGTTGAACTATTTTCCGCTGCGTAGTTTCAGATTTTATGATGATTGAACTTTGAAGGATAATTATTATTATCTATTTTATGATTTTTAAGAAATGTGACATTCCGTTTTGTGAAGAAAAACTATGATTTTATTAAGAAATTTTACGTTGGGAAAACGGGGTGTTACATTCTGGACCGGCCAAAGAGATTCTTGGCCCATTTACTTAGGCCTAATTTCATTCAAAGCCCAAACTCCACGTTTGGCATTATTGCTCACAACATACCCCCTCGCCTGAAGGGGGGGTGCACGAAGCAAAGAGACCGGTTCAAACGAACCCCAACGTCTCTCTTGCACGTTGTGCACGTTCCCGCAATAAACTCTCTGGCGGTTACACTTCCCACGATTACGTAACCGCCAGAGGTGTGCCTCCTCAACGGCTCTGCAGCCCTCCACCTCTATAAATAGGGGACTCACCGCAGTCCCCGAGGTAGATTTTCTTTCTTCCTAAAAACCCTCACTCTCTGATCTCTACTGACTTGAGCGTCGGAGTGCCTGCAGGTACACACCCCCCATCCGCTCCAAGAAGCATTCTGACGTATTCCACCACCGTCACAACCACTACATTCAAAGCACCGGCAGTCTCCTTCTGATCAGGTACGATCAGTGATTATTAGCAAAGAAGTATTGGTTTATAAGTATTATTTATGATGTTAAGTTGATATGACTCATTTCTTATTGATGATATGATATTCAAGCACTGTTATATGCTTCATTTGTTGCTGTTTGTTGCTGTTGAACCTTTGATTAATGTTATAAGTAAAGTGACGTTGTTATAAATACATTAAGTGAATACTTGCACTACTACAAAAATGAGCTTATATAGCGCTTTTTTTTTGCTTTAGATAGCGCTTTTGAGACGCTACTGTAAATGGCGCTGGTAAAAGTAATATAGCGCTTTTTTTTATGTATAAAGCGCTAGCTAAATCATGGTTTATATAGCGCTTTATGACAAAAAGCGCTAGCAAAGGGTCTCCTTAGATAGCGCTTTCAAAAAGAAAACGCCATCTAAGACAGGTTTAAAGACAGCGTTTTTGTTTTAAAAGCGCTATGCAACATTATGTTTAGATAACGCTTTATAAAGGAAAAAAAACGCTAGGAGAAGCATTTATTTATTTATTTTTTTGTCAATTTTTTTTTCCTTATAGCGTTTTTTTTATCAATTTAAAGTAAAATAATATATATATAAAGTCAGAAATTTAAAGGGAAATATATATAATTTTGGCACATTATAATTGGGACTATTATTTATCAAATAAAACTTAACCATATCATAAAAAATGTATGTATATAAAACATAAAAGTTAGAAATGTATAGCCTATAATATGGTAACATAGATATCTCTAGGAGTTACAACTAATTAGTTAACATAAACATCAAAATCTTCTATGGTATCATGCTGTCTTCATCTATCTTCTTGATCTTCTCAACATTTTTATCCAAAACAAGCAGGCAAATCATCATTCATTTCCAAATTTCGTTCACTCTCCTCCACTTGAATCCTCCACCTGAATATATACCAGAAAACACCATTAAGCAATAATACTATATTATATTAAAGATAAATTCAAAGTACTACAGATCATGAGTACAAATTAAAGCAAGATTATAAATTAAAACAACTACCACTTCTAGCAAATATATTGAGAAACATGAAACCTACCTTATCATAAAAATATCATATAACTTTTAGGCTGAGCATGAAATGACATCATTCTTCTTGGATTACTCTTAGTTTATCTTTTGAGTATGTCACACACTTGAAATCATCAATGTACTGCATATATTATAACAATATTATAACAAAAAATAATCATGTTACTTAATAAACTTAATTATATACAAATATTATACTTTAATATAAAAATAACATACCAGCTTTGGAATCTCGTTTAGTTTTGAAATGAGAATCTCTTTCATAAACCTCATCACAAAGTACCCGCAATCTATACCATTTTCTTGGCAAGGACACTACAAAAAATAAAATAAGTTTGTATCAATCAAATTATTTATATTATTCATACACTAATTTTTTAAGGTTGTTATGTTATATTACTAAACCTGTACTTGGACCCATGATATGTTGTTAAATTTATTCTTTGATACTTGAGCGTCCCTTGCAGAGCGTCCCTTTCAATTTTTAAACAAAACATTCACTGATATCATCGATAAGCACATACATATGAGTTTTAACAGTAACAAAACTATAATTATTTTTTCTTTTTCTACTCTTAATGAATGTCAGATGTCAACATTGTTGTCCAAATAAATTTATTAACATACCTTAAACTCAGGCACAAGGCGAACTCAGGAAAGAGCAAAATAGATACAATCTGCTGCACTTACAGAAGAAAAAAAATCACAATCACAACGAAGGAACCACTCAACAACCTTAGATCGATATTAGATCAGAGAAATTGTTGTGTCGGTTACGAAACTGAGAATAGCGAGATTGATTCTTGTGGAATGATCGATGGCCAGAGAGAACCAGAACAATTCTGCAAACAAGAACAACAATTAGGGATTCAGATTTGGCGCTAAATTAGGGATTTGATGAAGAATGAGTTTTAGGATGAATCAGTGATGGTGCGATGGTGATTATTTAGGGATTTAGCGAGTGAAATTGAATCAGCAATGGTGATGAATCAGATATTGAATTCATGATTCTGGTGATTTATGGATTGTGATGAATCATGATGAACAAGATGGTGAAGACAATTAGGGATTGGGTTTCTAGGTGAGAAACGAGATGAAGGATCGTGAGAATGAATCATGGGGTTTTTTGTTGGTTGAAATAATTAAATAAGTAGTAATTAATTATTTGTTATTAATTTGTTAAAATAAATCTCAAAAAATGTGAGGCAATGATGATAAGAAACAACTATGACCAAATTTGTGTAACTAATGAACAAATAACACGTTTTTTTTTTAGGATCCAATAAAATAGGGCTTTTCTGTTTACTAAAAAAAATACGTTTAATAAAAATCATGCTAATGCTTTTAAAAAAAAAATAATTCCTTCAAAAAAAAATAATAAATTAATGTTATTGGTTTTTTTTCTCGTTCAAAAAAAATGTTATAGGGTTTTTCAGGATCCTTTGAAATAGGGCTTATTATTATTTAGTTTGTTATCTATACTATATATAAAGAAAACTACCCCTTTCAGCACACTTTTGGGTTGGAATTTTCTTTCCAAAGATACCCTGAATTTTAAATACAAATAGCCAATTATAAAATAACATGTGGATTAATAATCAATGTCACTAATCGTCACCGTTAACTTTCTTTTACCATCGTTAAAAACAGATCAAACTCACAAAAAGTTTAAAAATTATATTTGCATTCTTTATGTCTCTTCTCATGAATTCAAATCGATCCAGAATTCATCATAGTACCCTCTGATCACATCTCATCGCCTCTAAAAATTTAAAAAGTTCCAAGGCTCACGAACTTGATTAATACTTTTGAAGTACCATTGAATGGAATATCTTTAAGGTCCACTTCATGAATTGAATATCTTTCTGTTTTATCCTTCGAGCAATTTACTTTCCGCCAACATTACAATTCAAGCTTTGTTTTTACTTTTTTTTGTTAGAAGAATGAATGAATCAGAATTTGAGAAAATCAAAGTTGAACAATAATTACTTATAAAAAAAATAATCCAAAGTTTATGTTTTTTTCCTGCTTTATTTCTCATGAGTCTATGAGTTTTTTTAATTTTTTTGAAACAAAAATAATAGCCGATGAGGTTAGACTATAAATCCTCTAAAAAAAAATTAGTAACAAACGTGAGCAAAAAATATTGTTAAAGATTGAACTTTAAATCCTCTAAAAAAAAGATTAGTAACAAACATGAGCAAAAAATAATGTTAAAGATTAGACTTTAAATCCTCTAATAAAAGATTAGTAACAAATGTGAGAAAAAAAAAGATTAGCAACAAACTAAGCAAAAAATAATGTTAAAAATTGGACTTTATAAAAATATTAGTAACAAACGTGAGCAAAATATTATGATTCAAAATCTTTTAGAAAAAGATTTGTTAGCACTATATTAAATCGACTATAAATCCTCTAAAAAAAGATTAGTAACAAACGTGAGCAAAAAATATTGTTAAAGATTAGACTTTAAATCCTCTAAAAAAGTATTAGTAACAAACATGATCAAAAAATAATGTTAAATATTAGACTTTAAATCCTCTAATAAAAGATTAGTAACAAACGTGAGCAAAAAAAAAAAGATTAGTAACAAAAAAAAATAATATTAAAAATTGGACTTTAAATCCTTTGATAAAAATATTAGTAATAAACGTGAGCAAAATATTATGATTCAAAAATCTTTTAGAAAAAGATTTGTTAGCACTATATTAAAAATATTAATAAGTAGGGTTCTCACAGTTCATAGTTCGTTCCCGCATTGTTTAGTTTTTCTCAACCTCTCTCCGCCCTCTGCATCAGAATTCAGAATTAACCTGTAAGTTTTTTTTTTCTTTCATGTTACAACTAATCAAAGTTGGTTAATTTTATGGATTATTTGACTTTGTTAGTTTATAAGTGATTATGATTTAAATTATTTACGATTAATTTTAAGAATTATTTGACTTTGCTGGTTTATAATTGCTTATACAAACTATGATAGTGTGCTTTTTTTTTATCTATAAGCACACCTTTGGGTTGGACTTTTCATTCCAAAAATACCCTTAATTTTAAATACAAATAGCCAATTATAAAATAATATGTGGATTAGTAATCCATGTCACTAATCGTCACTGTTAACCCTCTTTTACCTCTGTTAACCAAAAATCAAACTCACAAAAAAGCTAGCACAAAACAACAACTCATGTTACTTTTTTATCAGTTGCTTTTATGTTGTACATCTGTGATGTTCCCCTCAATACAACCGACAAAGACTGTCAAGTATTTTCATATCCTTTCCACAAAAAACAGTATTTCATATTATTTTATTGATATAAATTACTCATCCTTAGTCTTTGATCAATTGTAACAAACATGAGTAAAAAATAATGGAAAAGATTGGACTTTAAATCCTCTAAAAAAAGATTAGTAACAAACGTGAGTAAAAAATAATGTTAAATGTTGGAATTTAAATCCTCTAAAAAAAATTAGTAACAAAGAGCAAAAAATATTGTTAATGATTGGACTTTAAATCCTCTAAAAAAAGATTAGTAATAGACGTGAGCAAAAAATATTATTGAAGATTGGATTATAAATTCTCTAAAAAAAAGATTAGTAACAAACGTGAGCAAAAAATAATGTTAAAGATTGGACTTTAAATCCTCTAAAAAAAGATTAGTAACAAACGTGAGAAAAAATAATGTTAAACATTGAACTTTAAATACTCTAAAAAAAATATTAGTAACAAACGTGAGAAAAAAATAATGTTAAAGATTGAACTTTAAATCCTCTGGAAAAAATATTAGTAACAAACGTGAGCAAAATATTATGTTAATGATTGGACTTTAAATCCTCTAAAAAAATATTAGTAACAAATGTGAGCAAAAATTAATGTTAAAGGGCAGACCATTCCCAATGTCGGAATCTATCTTCCACGACATGTTTTCAGTCATGGTCAATTATATGTAGCTTTATCGAGAGGAGTTTCTCAAAATTCAACAAAAGTTCTCATTAATGAAGGGAAAATAGAAGGAGAAGATGAAGACTTTACGGAAAAATATAGTTTTTAAAGATATTCTTTTATCGCAATCATAACAATGTTTCTTTTACATAAAATGTCATTTATACATTTATGTTATGATGTTACTAATTACTATTAGAATAAACAATAAAAGATCATTATTTTTTCTTTATTTTATATGCAGACAAACTAAAATATGTTGAGTTCATAAATAATTGTTATATAACTTGACAATATTTTGTTTATAAATTAATATATCAATAATTTCCATTAATATTTAAAAATTTAATCAAAATTATACAAACAAACATAATAAAATAATCACATGCGTTAGCGCAGTAGAAAGAGCGGACAGACGGGCACGATAGTGCCCGTCTTTCCGCTAGTATATATAATATATATATGATAAAAATATTAAAAAAAAGGAGTGCTTTGTTAAAAAATTTGAAATATGCTATGCAGGGGATCGAACAGGGGACCTGTTAGTTAATGTACATTAAATCACTTTATAAAATGGCGCCTTTTTTAAGCTATGAGCGCTATCTTTCTCAAGCATACAGTAGCGCTTTTTTTAACTTATAAGCGCTATTTAAGGTTGATTTATATATAGCGCTTTTCATAAAAAGCGCCATATACGATTAATCATGTTTTTTATTTAAATATCTATTATTTTTATTTAACCTATACTGACGCTTTCAATACAAAGCGCTATATATACTTAAAAGGATAGATAGTGCTTTTTCAAAAAAGCGCTAGCTAAGACCTCCGTGTTTTAATTTATAGCACTTTAGTGTTAAAAGCGCTATTTATGAGGCGCTGTATTTTCCCAATTTTGTAGTAGTGTTGTTATGTTTTAAGTTAATGTGATGCATTCATTGATGATAATATGTTGTGAACCGTCCATATGCTGTATATGTTGCTGTTGATTCTTAGTGAAGATGTATAAGTCGGTCTAAGTTGTAAATATCTAAGAAGTTGTCCACATTAATGGAATTATGAGAGATGTTCATGAAGTTGTCTAAGTTGTAGAAAGTTGAGTCCATTGCATACTTATATAAGTTGGTTGGGGGCTTGATGCCCTGGAATGCTTAGTCATTCACACGATGGGTGAGGGCTTGATGCCCTGGAGCTTTTGCTCACTATGTTGGTGGCTTGATGCCCTGAAGAGCCTATTTACGCTCATATAAGTTGGTTGGGAGCTTGATGCTCTGTATTGGTACCAAATGCATTTGCATATCAAGAGGTTTTTAAGATGATTTAAGATGTTAAGATGTCAAGTTGTCGAGTTAACTGTCAAGTTGAATATGATGTCTGATGATGATTTAAAAGACAAATGATTATGATGTTTATGTTGATAATTGATTATGATGTTGATGTTGATGATTGATTATGATGTTATATGATTTATGATAAGATGTTACGTGAATTATGACTATTATTTGTAGATATGTGATGATATTTATATGATGATATAATAAGAAGTATATGACTAATGTAGGAAGAATAATGACACTAGTTAAGGAAGTTTAAGTTGTTAGATACGATTAATGAATTATAAAATGTTTAAGTTGTTGAATGTACTTTATATGATTTATATGTTTAATATTATTGTTTGAGAAATCTCACCCCTCTGCTTGGAAATGTTGCTCTTCGTATGGGTAACTTGCAGGTAATCAAGGTTAGATGCAGTCGTGGATGGCTATCTCTCACAGTGTCTTTAGGTGCTCTGATACGTAACGGGATGGGATTTATGAACTGTTTTCTATTCCTTTGCGTATTATTTTATGAAGCTTTGATGAACACTGATGACTATGATTTATGAGACTTTTATAATAAGGCCTGCGTGCCAAAGACTTTTTATGTTGAATGAACTAATTCCGCTGCGAAGTTTTGAATTACTTATGTTAAATGATTTTGAAGAATAAATTGTTATTTATTCAGTTTATGAATTTTTAAGAAGTGTAGCATTCCGTTTAAAGTTGAATTACTCTGATTTTTAATTATAAAATTTTTATGTTGGGAAAACGGGGTGTTACAGTTTTGCTTGAGCATAGAAGTCTCTTGATTGTGTTCTTGAGCATAGGAAGACTCTTGCAAAGTGTGCTTGAGCAAAGGAAGTCTCTTGTTGTGTGCTTGAGCAATTGTGATCAGATATTACATTCTAGTGAACTCTCCTTAAAAGTGCAAGGGGAACAGGACTAGTTCCGGTTTGTGGAAGGAACCTGTATAATTGCTTTGTGTCTTTCTTCTTCTCTCTCTCTGTTTTTATCCGCTGCGTTCAGATTCTGTTTATAACTTCAGAAGCTGTATCACTTAGCTTCTATTCAGTATGTTCAGTTTTTAGAGAAACGAATAATTTTTCAAAACACAATTCAACCCCCCTTCTTGTGTTTTTCTCACCTTCAATTTGTACGCGATTTGAATTTTGATTTGGATTTATTTATGATTATAAGTAGTAGATTTCGATTGATTTTTGATGATACATATTTTGAAATAAGTTTTGTTATGTTGTGAAATATGGTTTTAGCATTGTGTTTTAAGAACGGCGTTGTGAAAAATTATGGTTATAATGACGACAACCTAGGTTCACCTAGTATATGATTTCGGTTAGGTAGAGTTACTCTATTAGATGGAGCCGCCATTAGGAGGAGTGGACTATCAATGAGATGTAAACTCCGTAATTGAAAATGTTTTACACTTTGTTTTGAGTCGAGAGAGCCTCCCCTATGGAAAGGCCACCATTAGGAGGAGAGGGTTATCAACGAGATGGAACTAGTTCTCGATTCACCCATTTGATATTTTCACTAAAGTTGGATTTCTATGCATTCTTTAAAGTTGATTATTTTGGTATTATTCAATTGAATATGATTTTGTATTCTATTTGAACTGGATTATTTTGACTCCTTTTCATTATATCCGACTTTTATATTCTATTTGAATTTGACCATTTTGATTCTTTTTGATTATGCCCGATTTCTATATTTCCTTTAATGTTGTTAATTTGGTTCTACATCTTTACGATATTGAAATTTTAATATAGTCTTATTTAATTTTAATTAACTCTATTTTTATACATATTACTAGCTTTGTAAATTGAAATTAGATTTGAGAAAAATAACTATTCTTGCATTTATGTGTTTCCCTTCTAGTTGGTGGTGGTTGTTGTCTCCTCACTAAGTCCTTATGACTTACTCTTTCATTCTCTTTTTTTTTTTCCAGATTCCCAGGAAGCTGAGTAAAAAGCTGTTAACAGATTCAGAGTTTTTGCAGTGTCACTTTTGGTAGGTCCCCTGGTTGGCGTCTCTTTTGTATATGTATATTTTAGTGTCAATTAATGTATCTGTAGCTATTTGAAAGTCTAGGATGTTTTATTTTGAGTTGTATATGTATGAAAAAAATGTTATTTTGAAATTCTGGTTGATGATAATAGTTTATAAACAGGATTTACATCTTGGAAATGTTGAAAATACAAAAGAAACTCTGTCGCAATTTCATGGATAATAAAAGAACTTTTAAAAAAAATTAAATCAACTTCTTTTCTCTACTTACAAAACTTTTTTTTTTTTTTTTACATAATACTTATGAATTTTTTTTGAAAGAGAATACTTATGAAACTTATTCACTACCAAAATTTAATGTTACTTATTCTAATTATTTGACAGGTCATCAAAATTATATCTTTTGTGTATTTTGTTTCAACCTTCCCCTATTTCCACTTGTAAATATCTAGAGTCTAAATTATATCATTTTGTGTCTTGTGTCTTTTTTTAACAAAAAATCCCACTAAAAGGGGAGAGAAAAGGTAATTTTGTAACAAAAAAATCACTTTTATATAGTTATTCTTTTTTCATGGTGTTCGGGGTTCGAACCCCGGACCTTGTATATATTATGCATTGTCCTTACTAACTGAGGTAAGCTCACGGGGGCTTTACATAGTTATATCTAAGCAAACTAGATTATTTTTTAAAAAAGATTATTTTTATTACAATTACAATAAACAAACACAAAGTAGATTTTGATTTTTGTTATCTAGATCAAATATATTGACCTAGTAATCCTGTTCAATCTAACATATCGATTTAGAGATATTGGGTTGTTAGGTTATGGCTTATAGATTACATTTCAAAGAAAATGTTTGACGGTTATGGAATCACCTAAGAGATTAGGGATACTAACTCTAAAAGAGAACTCTGAGTCTAAAGATTGATCATAGGTATATTGCTAATTTGTTGTAACACTAAAAGAATAATTATAGAGAATATGTGCAATTTACCAAAGAATGAAAAACAAAGGATTCGAAAAACTTGATCATATTTTCTATCAATATTTCCATTCCCGGATTCATATCGTAGTTCATAACACTCACATAAAACACAAAGAGTGCTTGGAGTTAAAAATACACAAAATGAAATGCACTCAACATAAAAAAAACAATAAAATAGCCAAAAGAAACTTCAAACTGTATGAGATCCAAATTAGATTCAACAAAACCAAACTAAAGTTGCATTAACATCTTTCATTCCCTTTTGGTCCTGCAAATGTCTTTCCACTGGTCTTTGAATCCATGTCCTATATCAAATTAGTCATAAACTTCAATTAAGTCTAACATATAGTAGTACATTCCTTCAAAAAAAAAAAAAACTATAGTAGTACATATATTTTTTTTGAAACATATAGTAGTACATATTATGAAAAACCTCCTATAACATTCAATAATAATATGAACCAGACTATGTCAATTGAAAGACACCAAGAATGAGAATAAATCAGCAACAACAAGTGATGATTTAGTCTAACATACAATAATAGTACAAATTTCCATTTAGTTCATAGGAGAGATTATATAAAACTAGAGTTTGACCAATCCATATTATGAACAAGATTGCACCAACTTTAAACATCCCTACTACCATGCAATGAGCAAAGAAAATAATAGATAAAACGAGAGAACCCAATAATTACAAATCAAGTCGCCAGAAGCAGAATAACCGAACAACCCCAAAGTTAGCCATAACATATTAGTGATTTTTTATATGAAATCCATGTATTCAATTATTTTATAATGCAGAGATAATAGAAGTAAACCATCAAATGCATTTTACACCCAAGTAGAATTTAAAACAGACTTCCACTTTTTAAGACAGAAAACTCTCTTGCATAAAGGAAAACAGGTAAAAGATGAAAGATAAATACAAAAAGATAAAAGATAATCCTAACGCACACAGACCCAAGAGATGATATAATTCGAACATCATCACTCACAAAGTTGCAAAACCCATGCTACTAATGAGTGATGCAGTAAAGTATGTACGAAACAAGACGAAGTGGTGAAATACATCCTTGTAGCAATAAGAGTTCCATCTCCTTGTAAACAAAAACAAAGTTGTAAATTTGAAAACAGAAACATCTTACATTTAAGAGTTCAAACATCAGTGAAGCATTTTTAGAATACTAGTAAACATTACATCCTTGGCGCAATAAGAGTTCCATCTCCTTGTCGTTGAATGGATAACGATGTGGAGTTGTTACATTTTTCAATGATGGCCTTGACAATATCAATGAGACAAGAACATCATTGTTCACATTACTGCAATTTCGCAAATTGATCTCTTGTAGTTGTGCACAGTTCTCTACCAAATGCCTAACTCCCTTCTCTGTGATATCATGACAATTTTCCAGTAATTGTTGCAAAATTCCACGACAATTCTTTGAGATTACAAAGAGTGCGTCATCGTCAACTTTTGTCATTGACAAATCCAACACCTTGAGTTTAGGAACTTCAAAGTATATCGTCATTTTCAAATTAGAACATCCGGCCAAGTCCAAATGTGTCATCTTACAACATCTCCTTAAAACATGACCAATACCTTCTTCAGATATGTCATCGCAATCATTCAAAGCAAGATGCTCCAAGTTGGGGAAACAATCCGCGATGAGGATCAAGTCAGTGTAATGGATTGCATGAATGCTAGAACATGTTAGAGAGGTTAAAGTTGTAATTTTAAGGGAGAAATATCGCAAGCCTATAGCGGGAATCGTGGGTTGGTCAGATAAATCAAGGGATGTGATTTTCAATGGAAAACGAGAGATTTCAGTGAGAAGTGCATTGAGGTTACCATTGTAGTCTGAGAGGTCAAGGATGGTGATGTTGAACCTATGGAAGAGACGACGAAGGAGAGGGGGTGTGTGATGATCTTCTACAGAGAGATAGCATCGGAGACGATTGGTGATGGACAAGAATTGTTTGGAAACGAGGGAGACATATTTGTAGGGGTCTTCCTCATCGTCTCTAAGTGGTGTGTCTCCGAGCAATCTTAAGACATGTTCCCAACAATCTTCAGGTAAATAAAATTTTGCAGCCATTGATTTACTTCTAGTTATAATGGAAGAAATGAAAGAGTTTGTCCTCTTCCTTTTCATATTGAGGACTTCTTAGGGTGTTCCTATTGTTGTTAAAGTGAATCGTATGTATTTCTATGAGATTGAAGTCTGCCACTGCTAAATATTTCTTCTACCGGCGATGGTCTGAAATTGAAGTGAATCTTATTTATATATATTTCAATTTAATAAGACATACACTATTTCTGTATTTTGGATTACATTGGAAAGTTGCAATGGTTAAAAGAGACATTTTAGAGAAAAGGTGTAATGCTTTACAATTGAAGCACTATAACCTTCCATGAACAAAATCTTTCAAAGGGTTGTTTCCGTTCACCAAATGACATAAGTTTCTCTATAAATAGTGACATTTTGGAGGCATAAAAAATACAAGGAAAAGAGTCAGAAATATAGACAGAAATCCATTGGAGTATTTTAACTGTGTTTTGCACATAGCCAATTTAAAAACAAACAGAATATGAACAATGACAGAAACATGCTAATTTATGACGTATAAACATGGCTAATTTTAAACTTTTAGTGACTGACGAATAACTACGACTGAAACAGTTTTGAAGTGGCAAATTAAATTATTTTTCAAGATCAAACTTGTCTACAGAAACTGAGTCGAGATCTTCTCCATTTTGTATCATCTCCATTTCTCCATTTGGAGAGATATAGACTCCCAAAAATTTGGAAAAACTAAAAAATAATTAATGATGATGGGACCCACTTAGTGGTAGGAGCCACCATATATTTTATGTGTCTATCTCTCTCCAAATTGTATACTTCCATTTATTTTATCAAATGGAGAGGATCTTAACCCACAGAAACTAGACTCATTGACCTTTTGGAATAATAAATGATTTAAACGTAAATATGTGTGGTGGAAATTTGTAACTATGTGTTGACAATCTGCAGTTGTGTCTTATATGTTTTTTGTGAAACATTTTGGTCCCGTATTCAAATTCCATCGTGAACAATTTTTAATTTGATTACGAATTCCATCGTGAAACATTGTGATGATATAATCGTTCTTCAGAGTATTCTGGTCCGTGTTAAAATAACCTCATATTTCAGCTTAACATTATTCTTTCTCATTTTTGCTTATATATTTTTTCATATCATTATTTCAAAACAACAAAAAACATGTAAATAATCAAAAAATCGCAAAAAAAATATTTTCATAACAAACCTCGATCTAAAATCAAGTGATCGTTCTCTTTATTTTCTTTCTTAATCAAATTTCAAATCAATTCTAATTCTACTTTGAGTTTATTTTCTTTCAATATAAAAAAATACAAACCAATTCCAATTTACCACTTGGCTTTTTTATTTCAAACCTTTTTCAAAACTCATAAAAAACACAAAAACCAATCAAACGTCAATTTCTACCCCGAACTACGAGGCTTTGATCCCTCACGGGTACGTAGGCAAAGGACACTCGTCCTTCCAAATCAATAAAATGTAGATAATTAGGTCTTTCTTTTCTTTTATCATTTCAAATTCCATTTTTAAGCAAACAAGTTTATAGCACAAAAGTTAAATAAAATCAAGAGGTTCTCGTAGAGTACTACGAACATAAAGGGTGCTAATACCTTCCCTTTATGTAACCAACCCCCGAACCCTTAATCTTTAAATTGTGGTAATTTGAACTTTTTTCCACTTCCTTTTAAAAAACTAAAAGTTCAACCGTGAAATCAAAAGTGAGTCAAACGCTAACCATGACCATCCGAAAAATGACGCGACAATTACCATTAATCATACCTCTAGCTTAATGAGGTCTTTGAGTGAATACTTTGCCTATTTCTTCTTAATTGTATCTATTTAGCTGTGATTATTATTTTTTTTATTTGCATCACTCAATGACGAGAAATGATTAAAGTTTAAGGAGTGTGATAAGCGAAAAATTTACCGCTTATTAGCTGTATTTATCTTCCATTATATAATATCCTTGAGTGCATGAAAAACCTATTTTATCATTAATTTATCTTAATTAGTCTTTTATTATTTTAGGAACCTTTATTTAAGTTTTTAATGTTTATTTAAGTTTTACGAACAATTTATACTTTCTAGTGTATGGTTGAATGAATAGGTTATACATTTTGTTGGAAAGGAGACCAAAGTAGCAGTGATGGAATAAAGTTGTAGCAAGCTGCAACTTTATGGTTTATCAGATTTAGTCCAGTAGTTATGCACTAAGGTGGGCCTAAAACATCATAATCTTGGAGCTGACGATAAGAGAGTCTCCAATGATTGCATAGTACACTAAAGGGATAAGGAATATTCCTTTATTTAATGTTTAAAGAAAGGAGCACCACATGGGAAAAGAATAAAGGGCATAAGAGGATAATTAATGGGTGGCATTTAGGGTGGAAATGGGAAAGAGTTTTTCACCATAGGAAAGTTTTTCTTAACTATTAGATTAAATGTAGAACACATCTTTATTCTAGTCTTTCCACACTAGGTGCTCGTTTGGTAACGCGTTTAAAAGCCTCAAACGCAATTTACTTTTTGTAACGTGGTTTCGCCGTATTTTTTGATGTTTGGAAAACTACAAACGCGATTCTGTTGAACGTGGTTTAGGCCTCAAACGTGGTTTCACTCAAAGCTGGATATTGGAGCTTCTGCGGCAATGGTTCCACGTTTTGGAGATTTACTTTTTGGTGACAGATTTTTATTCCAAAACTACCCATGGCATCTTTATCATTTTCCTACAAGGTTGTAATCAACGGTCACAGTGAAGATTTTCATTCCTCAATATATATTTGTTTACTTGACCTTGCTTTAGCCTTGAGTTGCAGCGCTGAAACCTGCAAATGCTTCAATAATCTTTCTCTTTCTCTAGGTTAGGGAAGAAGATGGAATTGGGCTTTTTTTTTTTGGTTACAGATGAAATTGGGCTTAAAAGCCCATTAAGTTCCCATTGAATTTTGACAGGTTCTTTTAAAAAAAATAGTGTTTGGAATAATAATTTTCAATCAAAAAAAAAATATTTAAATCAAATTAAACTATCTATGCAAAAACGTTTTTAATACAGTATTCATTTTTTAATTTATTTACTAAAATACAATTTTCATTTTGTTTTAAAAGTTTTATTAATCTACAAATAATTGACTTAATAATGCAACATAAATTTGAACCATTATATAAAATAAAAATGAAGTTTATTAAAGAAAAATGAAATCTAATTTTAAATAGCTATTTATACCCCTTTTGGTAATTTTGCATTCAAAATCAATTTTGATTCAAACTATTCAAACAACATCAACTCATAAGAATCAATTTTAGTAAAGTGTATCCAAACATAAATCAATTCACATCCAACTCACTTTTAACCAAAATCAATTCTCTCAAACTCAATTCTATTAAAATCAATTCTCCCCACCGCCATACCAAACACACACTAGATTTATTTTGGACACTTTCTTTCACTACCATTCTCTCTCCTCCATTGTCCCATTCACCCACCACCAACTTCCAGCACTTCTCGATCTGATAGGCGTGTGATTTTACCATGAGATCAGACCCTCCATCAACAACAGAACAACCCTCTTGTCCTTCCTCAACATTTACATGATTTTCTCCAAATTAATGTTCTCTTTTAAAGCCCAAAATATAATGTTCTCTTTTAAAACATAACCTTATTAATTGTCTATGTCTCTTCTTGTTTTTTCACCTCACCATACAATCACTGTTTTTTCAATCAGATCCATAAAGGGTTGTCCAGTTTAATTTAATTCATTGTTGATTTAATTTTCGGTGCTCAAACCTCGTCCATGACAATTAACCAAGTGTTTATTCTGCTCAAAAACTTGATCCAATTAAACAATTATTGATAAATAAAAATCAAGATAAGAGAAATCAGATTTTGGGCTTTATAAAAACTTTCATTTAATTCAAGAAATATGGCAGGTATAGCAATATGGAGAAGGACAGACAAGGGAAGAAGGAGATCTGATGTGGTGGGGCTATGGAGGAGAGAGAATGGTGATGAAAGAAAGTGTCCAAAATAAATCTAGTGTGGAAAGACTACAATAAAAATGTGTTCTACATTTGATCTACTGGTTAAGAAAAACTTTTCTATGATGGGAAACTCTTTCCCCTTCCCACCCTAAATGCCACCGTTAGACATTGTATTATACATTTTAGGCATACAGGGAAGTAGTGGGTGGGAAACTCGTACAAAAAGGACAACGTTTGTATCAAGCATCACCCTAAATCAGAGAATTTGTACATTCTACAAAGAACTTGTCGCCACTCAAGTTTTCATTTGCGATTTGATTTTTGAAACCTGAGACCACTTGATTCCTTTTCTCATCACTCATTACCACACCAAAACATTCTATTTGAAAGTTGTAGGTTAATATTGAAAGTTTCAACTTTGTACTTGTAACTTAAAATACACAAAAAAACATTAAAATCTTAAAACTAGGAGTGTGAACACTCCTATATTTAGGGTTCTCTCCCTCAAACACTTCATTATTGAATTAATTATACAAATCAACCCCTACTTAGTTAGGGTGAATAATATGACAAGAAGAATATCTCATTCTTCCTCTTCCTTACTTTGGATAGAAATCCCATGTACATGGCATATGGCAGCATGTGTTCCCATGCCCACGTAACTGGACCTTTAGGACATGATTTCCCACTCTGTTGTAGTTTAAGCAATTCACCAAAAGGAGGATTTTTCTCTTGAAATACCGAGCATTTAGTCTTAATAACTAAATGAATCTCTTTATGCCTCTCTTGGGCTATTTTTTTCATGATCATTCCTTTTTTGTTTTTCTTCTACTCCTACTTTTACAACTACATCTAAGACTACACTTTTTTTTTCCTTCCTCTCTTTCATCAAAACATTGTTCAATTTCTAACTCCACACTCTCATGCTCAACCACTTTTTCCATAGAGCTCTCTACTATTTGCATGTAATCCATGATTGTATTAAGGTGAGTCTCTATGTTTTTACTAGAGATCTAGAACTCTTCAATATATCTCTTGGTGTATTCTCTAATCTCATATGATTCCTGCTCCATCCTCTTTAAACCCTATAAACTTCCTTTTGTCAACCACCACTATAGTATGGTTCTTTTGTTTTAGGTCCTCCAATATTGACCTATTGAGGACATCTGTTTCTGCAATACTCACCTCCACAGCTTTACATGCTTGAGATAAGAGTTCTACCAGTTCTATACTCTCTTTTTTTACTTCCACAAACTACTTACTCAATATTTTGCAAGTAACATGATGTTGCTACTTTGAACAGCTTCTTGGAGACCAAGTGATCATAGAATTTTCCCAACACAACCATCATGGTTAGGGGTACTACTCTCTTGAAGTTTGCAACTGCCAAGTTAACCATGCAACATTATAAATGTCAGATCTTAACCTTTTTTCTTTCCTTAGAAAGGTTAAGTATTTCCGACAAGAAATCTATAGATAAACAAGTAGATTCATTCCTATATCCTCTCGAACTCAAGAAATTTGGCAATAAAGTAAAGATGTACATGTTTTATTTTAAAGATTAACATTCTAACAACTTGTTTAAAAGAAACATAAAGGTTGTAACAACTTAACATGCAATCATATTTGAAACATCATCATTCATTAACCACAAAAGTGGTTTAGCTCATAATGAACTTAAACACAAAAATAGATATAGAAAAGATAATGAGTGAAAACATAAATCAATAGAAGTAGATAAAGTTTACAAAGGAGAATTACACTTCAATGAGGATGGAAGTGACTTCCTTGCAGCACTTAACAATTTACTCTTATGGATCTAACACTCTAAGATTTAGCTACAACGCTTTCAAGATGAAATGGATGAAGGTATGCGATGACAAGATATTTGATGATATTTTAGTTATGTTTTTAATTCGTTTTAGTAGAGTTTGAGGTCATTTTATATATACTTTAGAGCAGTTTTTTATGGTTTATGGGATATTTTGTATTTTTTCCATTCGAGTCCATGTAAGTATAATATTTTTTCCAAAAACCGGCAATCACATAGTTTTTTTTTTCTTCTTCCAAAAACCGGCAATCACATAGGTGTTTTTAGTCATTTAAGTAAGAAATCATGTAATCAGCAAACCAAGACATCACATGGAGTTATGGAAGCAATATAATGAAGAACATTCAAGTGGGTCTTTGAAGGTAGTACATAGTGGGAATATAATTTCCCAAGTCCCAAGCTGAAAGCAAGGAGGAAGATCGCTCAAAGATCAAACAAAAATAGCATTTTAATGATTAACACCTAATTTTAAACAGAAAAATATCAAATAAATAGTGAAATATAACAAACTAAAGTACCTATAAAAAGGTCATTAAATTTCCAATTTGCAATGCACAATAAAAGGATTCATAAGATCCAAAAGGTTCAAGCACAACTAAGAGGACTTAGGGTGTGGACTCTGAACAACAAAACAACAACATTGACAGAAACCTAAGGATAGAAGTGGACTCAGAACGCGGTATCTGGACAATGACATCCTCACGCTCCTCTAATTTGACCTCTATTGCATTTAACCTAGCAGTAACAGTCTGCTCTAGTCGGACGAAATCAGCCCTGAGCTCTTTGAGGGCGTCCAAAATCTGAGCTCCTAGAACCAGTCCAATGGTCTCAGGTGTGGCTGCTGCTTGCAGCTCAGGCTGACCCTCAGGCAGAGGAACCTGTTGCTCCCGACCACCCTCTGCTTCAGCTGCACAAATCTCCTCAGCTACTGCCTCCGCAGGCTGGTCAAGTTCATGCGGTACTAGCTTTACCAGTCCCATGACATTGGGATACCACCCATCTGTGGGCCTAGTGATCTGCAAATGGTTCTCCATTCCCTCCCTAAACTGATTGATGACTTCATTATCACCACTAGAAACACCAACATGATTATTGTCATTGCCAGAAATAACAACATCCTCCTCATCATATAAGAGAGATACTGTTGTCTTCTCAACAACGAAACTCTCCTCAAAAACAACCACAACCTCCACTTTGTTACCAGGTTCTAGATTTGATGTTATGCTCTGCCAATCCTCATCCTCAAATGAGGTTAGTGTATCTCTTTTATAGGCCTGAATGGTTGCCTTTGTGTAATTTATGATCAACACACCTTGGAAACCTTCTGATGTTATGTTTTCCGAGGAAGGGTAATAGACGACAAATAATATCATACTCTTCAGGTTTCGTGACTTTATTGTTGGGATATCAAATATTATGGAACAACCTTTATAACTAAAGCTTGACCATTCAGAACTATTGTCATAGGGGAGCGAAAACGAATCACAAGTCTCCTCTGCAGTCTGTAAACGGATAAATGTTTAAATCCTCGAATTAAAAACTTAGAGGGTTTAAGGATAAAAGCACATTTTATAAATGTAATTTATATTATCATCCCTACTTAAGATATATGAAATTATATATCCTATATATATGATCATCTAAAAAAAAAGGTATTTTTTTCCCTTAAAAATGTACTTTTATTCTAATTTAAATCTTGATTTGAAATATGCGTGACTTAATCACAGTTATTAACAATTCACACCCATTTCACAAATCACTAATGCAAAATGAGTTTAGAAACTTTAAGAATTAAATATGTGTCTGATTAAAATTAAGGGCGACATAATTTGTTAGAAAAATATAATTTCAAGCAGCAACCAAAATTCCAGTTTACATTTTAAAAAACTAGATATGGGGAAGTGACATTCAAACCTGTGAAACAATGTCTTCATCAATATTGGAGACTTGGCATTTTGTTCCCATTTGAATTAAGAGAGATTTCAAGTGATTTTTTGACCTTGAAGTGCGAACTTGAGCGAGGCAATCATCAATTAAGGGAGAAGAATACATATCAGAGATCTGTGATGCAATTGAACTTGCACTTGCTTCCAATTTCTGACAATTTGTGGTTTTTAATACATCCAAAATTCTTGCCATATCTTGAGTTAGTTGTAGATCTGAACCACACTCCACACAAAGAATTCGAAGCTTTTGAAGGTCCTTGGAAGAACTAAATGATGATGTGGACACAGATGTCTGAACTAGGGATGTCACATTATTTAATGGCGACATCCAAGACCGAATGAGAGAAGGGAATACATCACGTGAAAATCCTTCAAAGCCACAGAAAGAAATATATCCAATGCTTTTCAATCTTAGTATTGAAAATGGAACTTTTGTTATAGCAGTTTTATCCGCAATCAAGGTAATCAATGATTCCATTTGTTCCAAGTCCTCCTCCAATTTTTCAATCATGGAACATCCAGAAAGGATAAAAGTTTCTAGAGATTTTAATGAATAGATGCTTCTCGGAAGTTTCCGAAGACCTGTGCAGTCTGTCAAATTTATGAGAAGAAGTTTGCGTAGAGATCCAATGGTATGGGAGACCATAGACAAACTTGGACAATCTTTGAGAACTAGCTTTTCAAGATTAGGCATGTATGAAAAGTCTGGGGTTTCAGTCAAATCCTGAGAATGACTAAGGTTAAGAATTTTTAGATTCTCTAGTATCTCGAATTTGGATGGAAGTTTTAGATTCTCTAGCTTCTGAAAATAAACCACAAGAGAATAAATAGTGAGAAGCTTACAAAAAATATATATTGGAATTTGGAAGAATGGCTATTTTCTACCAAACCTTAACACTTACATGTATCCCTCACTTAGTTGTTTAGTGTTGATTATGATAGTGGTTATATAAGTACATATTCTGCTTTCGATATTAAATTTAGGAAATTTAGGAAGAACGGCTATTTTTCACCAAACCTTAACACTTGGATATATCAAGCACTTTGTTTAATTAGGGGATATAAAGCACTTTGTTGTTCAATGTTGATTTTGTTAATGATTAGAGCAGTATTGATTCTGCTTTGAATATTAAATTTACTAGCTAATATGTAATTTGTGAAAGTTCCCTCAAAAATAAAATAAAATTTGTGAAAGTGATCATTTGAATTGTTTTTTTACATACATAATATTTTGTTCGTTGTTAGTGAGGTGTAATACACATGAAACATTTTAAACGTGTGTAACAGAAGTGTTGCATGATGCTGCAGTTAGCATGGCATGCTTACTATTTATTTCGGTGGAACGTAGATTTAAAAAACACAAAATTCACAAATACAAAGTAATGATTCGGAACATGGTGTATCCACCACTAACTTAGATGGAACAAAAGTTCACCAATTTTGTCATTCTTTCATGATTAATATTAAACAGAATTTGTACCTGGCTCTTCTTCCATACTTGTTTGAGCTTACTATATTTTAATTCAATGGCAACTAGACTTCCTTGCTGAAATTCTGCAGGAATGTAAGTTAATGGAAATCCATGCCAGTACAGCCATCTAAGATCCCTTGAAAGATATTTAAAATCTCCATTAAGCCACACCCCAGCAAGTTGAAGCAATCTGAGTTTATTCATCTTCTTAAATGCTTTCGTATTTAGATCAACTGTATTTTTTCTTGGAAACTCCAAAGCCAGACCCTTGACATCTTCTGTTCCCTGAAATTAATAAATTATGGATATGGTAAACGAATAGCTTGGATACCTAGTAGCCAAAATATTTGTTACGTAGTCTATAATTTTGTCTTTTGAAACGCAAATACTTAGCAAAATCTAAAACAATTATGAATGAAACTAATTTTCATATTTATGTGATAATTAAGAAATGAATGTTAATAATTTATTCATCAATTAAAGTTTAACTCTCTTACTTTATGCTTTGATAATATATCAAACACTTCCTCACGGCGCCACAACCTACTGCGCTTCTCAGAATCAAATGGTGACTCCTCGTAGATTATCTGTCTTCCCATGTCTCTCAACAGATCATGCATTCTGAGTTTGTTCTTATTGTCAACAGTTACAAGGCATCGTTCTACAAGGACTTTCATTCCAATGTCAGCAAAAAATCCACACCCATTTAATATTTGTATTGTATCATTCCGGTCCATCCCAATAAAGAAACAAGCTATATCGAGGAATATTTGTTTCTCTGTAACATCTTTTAAGCCATCGAAGCTTACTTTTAGCTTCTTTTGTACTTGATCATGGGGAATACATTTGAGCTTCTCCAAAACTTTTTGCCACTCTGTTATTTCACGGTCGGCCAAATAGGATCCAAGAACTTCAAGTGCTAGTGGCAATCTACCTGAATAAGCAATCACATCTGCTGAATGTGTAGCGAAATCTTTTATCGGACTTCCTTGGTTGAATGCATGCCAACTAAAAAGCTCAAGAGATTCAGTTTTGTCCATTTCTTCTATTTCATACACTTGATCAACTCTACACGATCTCAGAATATGAATATCTCTTGTAGTAATGATTATTCTACTTCCTGGATCAAACCATTCACGACTTCCACACAAAGCCTTTAGTTGGCCCAGTTCATTCACATCATCAAGCACAAGAAGTAGCTTTTTCTGAGAAAGTCTTTGCTTCAATATATTTTTCCCTGATTCGATGTCATGTATCTTGAATGTCGTTGTTTTGTAAACATCACAAAGTACCTGTTGCTGTAGTGAAACTTGATTAGTATCTGTTTCCCAAAACTCCCTTATATTCAGAAGGAAGCTCCTACCCTCAAATTTGCTTCCAATTTGATTATAAATCGCTTTGGCAATGGTTGTTTTACCCATACCCCCCATACCCCAAATCCCTAGAAGTAAAACATCTTCAGAATTTTGGATGTTCAATAGCTTAGTTGCAGCTTGTACACGATGTTCTACTCCTACTGGATGTTCAGCAACGAATAACTCTGTCCTATCTAGCAATCGAGTAACATGCTCGACAATATTCTTGATATCAGCACTTTCATTCCTATAAAATATGAACTGTGATAAGTAGCACAATCAATTTGTATGTATGTAAGCATGCTTCAACATATGCTTCTATCAAAAGAAAATCGACAATTATATCCAAATATATGTGCCTAATGTTATAAGAAATAATTGCAATGTATTGAATGAATAGTTTATCCTCACATTAGCATCATTACTATAGGCCTTACCACACTAAATTAAAACCCACATAATTGTTTTCATATTGTTACAACTAACTGTAAGTACCTACTGACGCGTGAGGATACAGGTGTGTGTGAGTGTGTGACACGGCTGTTGACGGCGAGCTTCGGGGGATAAGCTGATGGTGGTGGTCAACCTCCAGAGATGTCGCCTGAGAAAGTGGTTACTGCAGTGACAGTGGCGAATCTGACCAGAAAGTTGTTGAAACGAGTGCCAGAATGTGTCACGGCAACAGAGGAGGGGAAAAACGGAGATGAATCACGGTTTGCCGAAAAAAGTTTCTCACTGGAAGACAGTGGGTCCACCAGATAAACACGGTGTAGGGTTGCCTCTCAATTGACTCTAGATACCATGTTAGAATTTGTGGTTGGGCCTAACACAACCCTCAAAACCGGCTTGTGATACTATAAATTAAGAATTTGAAAGCGTCACAAACAATATCGCGAGGAAAAAATAAAAAATAACCTGGAATCTATGAGTACAAACCCTGCTATGCCACCAATATCAAAGAGTTCTCTTCTCCAATTACTCTTTGTGGATTCATCCACTGAGATTGTCGATATCAACTC
Source organism: Medicago sativa (assembly GCF_051527215.1). NCBI lineage: Eukaryota > Viridiplantae > Streptophyta > Magnoliopsida > Fabales > Fabaceae > Medicago > Medicago sativa. The sequence goes on along the minus strand of NC_140752.1, from coordinate 17,254,968 downwards.
TTTAAAAGCGTTTCCAAACCGACCTTCCTGATGACGTACTTCTGAGGGATCTACCTCATAGAACACTGGCACAACTACTAGACCCTTCATTCTGCCAATTTCCATGATCTTCTCCAACTCTAGCATACACCATCTTGAATTAGCATAATTTGTAGTCAAAACAACGATAGAAATTTTAGACCGTCCGATTGCTCGCAACAATGATATTGAGATTTGATCACCTCGTTGAATCTCTTCATCATCTATGAAAACATAAATCCCTGCATTTTGAAGAGAGGAATAAAGATGTGACATGAACTTTGCACGACTGTCATCGCCTCTGAAATTCAAGAACACATCGTACATCTTTGGCTGAAATATCAAACAAAAGAAAAGGAATATCACAGCTTAAATATATAGTTTCTGAAATTCTTAATGCCAAGGATACATCATAAACTATAAGATTGCCAAAATTTATATCTTATATATTTTCAATTCACAGTCACAACAAGCATCATAAACTTTGCTTGCTTAGCTGTTATATATTTTGGAACCAAAATACCATACATTGGTGATACATGCATTTCAAGTTTGTTATGTATTTTCCTACTAGCAGAGATTGCTCAAAATCACACACACACACTAGCACTCACCTGATTAGTCTTATTACTTGATTCCCTCGTAATGATATCTCTTGCTGCGGCTCGCAGCAGAACATGCATTTCAAGTTTGTTATTTTCATTAATGGTTACAAAGCTTTGGTCTTCAAGGTCAGTTATTTGAAGAGATGCACTTTGTGTTGACCTATTTAACATTTGGAGTGCATCATTTTGGTCCATCCCATGAAAGAAACATGCTACATCAAAGAATATTTGTTTCCCTTTATCACTTAAAGCACTAAAACTCTTTTCTAGAGCTTCTAGTACTTCTTGATCTGGAAAGGAAAATCTTTCGAGACTCTTCAACACACTATTCCACTCAAGTACTTTCTTTCTATGTAAAAACCTCCCAAGTAATTTAAGAGCAAGAGGCAATCCCCCAGAATAAGAAACTACCTGTCTAGAAAGTTCAACAAAATCTTTTATAGGACAAGTTTCTTGGATGAATGCATCCCAATTAAAAACCTCAAGTGATTCACTTTCGTCCAGTTCTTTTACTCTATATATATGATCAACTCCATGCTCCTTGAGTATATTTCTATCTCTTGCTGTGATGATTATTTTACTACCAGCAGCAAACCAATCCCTATTTCCGCAGAAAGCCTTTAGCTGGTCCAATGTATCAACACCGTCAAGTATAAGAAGTACCCTTTTATGTTTTAGTCTTTCTTCTAAACTCACTTTTCCAGATTCAATTGGAAGTATCTGTATTTCAGTTTCTTTTTCGATATCAAAAAGAAGCATCTCTTCTAAAGAAACTTGACCTGTAGAAGAGGATGTTCTGTTGACTTTCACGAAGCTCTTATCCTCAAAATAGAGACCAATTTGATTATAAATGGTTCTGGCAAGTTGTGTTTTACCAATCCCGGCCATCCCCCATATCCCTAGTAGGAGAGGATATTCTGTCTGTTTCAATAGTTGAATCACATCTTGCACACGAGATATTATGCTCTTTGTATATAAACCACCAAATGAGTCTATCGTGTTTAGCACATAATGAGCAACAAGATCAACTGCATGGTGAATATATGCACTTTCATTCCTGGATGAAAAGCACAAACGATGAAAGGCATAAGTGATTTCCAACACGTGGATGAATCAAGGAAAGGAGTAATAAGGTGAGATTCACAAATTTAAATCACAACGGTATCAAAATGAACTTAAATCTCAACGTGCCTTAGACTCTGTTTTGTTTGAGGAGCGGGAGGGGTTATTCTAAACTTAAATTGATTGGTTCCCTAAGTTGAACCAAGTATATACCCTTAAACCATAACCTTACTCCCCATTTCTAGTCTTTAAAATTACCTGTCAAACGAAAAACTTAAGACGTGTTTACACCCAATTTCTTTTTCTCGTCAACTACTAAAGCATAAGATATTACTTTTCTAATTATCTTGAAAACAGATCTAGCAGTTTTAAAAATAAATTAAAATGCCAAAACATTGTTTTCATAATCTTGAAAATGTATTCTTCCTGGTTTGCTTCTCTCTATCAATCTCTCATCTCCTTGTTAGAGATTTAAAATAGACATTAATTTAAGAAAATGGAAACTGAAACTATTTTCAAGGACTTAAAAATTACCATAATCTGTCAACGAGATGTCCTGGAGATACGGGAACTTTACTGATAACTGCTACCCAACTCATGAACTTGTCTTCGTCTTTGGAGGTTCCCGCCTTCATTGAGATTCTATCAAGAAAATCATGAAAATCCTCTCCAAACATACCATTCATCCATGTTCCACTCGAGAGATGGACACCATCATAGAACACAGGCAGAACCATAAGACCAGGATTTGTTCGGCAACATTCAGTTATTTTCTCCAATTCTTGAAGACACGATCTTGATTTAGCATAATTTATTGAAAATACTATTAAAGCAATTTTGCAGTCTCCAATTACATTCAGTGCTGATTCTGAGAGTGTTATTACCTCATCTCCCCTTTGAAACCTCTTGTCGCCGTTGAAGAAAACAGCTGCGCCAGTTTCTGAAGTAAGAGTGGTATAAAGATGCGAAACAAAAGAAGTAGCATCTTGGTTGCAGAAACTCATGTAAACACCGAAGCTTTTGTTCTTTGGATTAGTACAAAAAAATATGGACTCAGATTCCTGTTGGATTTCAGAGGAGGAATTGCTGAAAGAAGACATGGATGGATTTGATGATGAAAATTTCTTTCAAAGCGATAAGTGAATATGAAATTGCTCAAGAAGAAAAAGAAGAATAAATGAAGTGAAATGATGAGGCAAAAGTCTCTGTATCAAAGTAGTCAAAGTCGTCTCATAAAGTACACTAATGGCCAATGCTATGATTGGATCTGAAAATAAAGAAAGCAAAAGGAAAGAATGATAAAGCAAAGAAATTGAACAAGAAAATGAAAGGAAAAAATAATGAATATTTGATAAATGACATAATTATCCGAAAATATGTATCTGTTAGTTGGCACTTATATAACTAACTAGTCTCACTGTTGAAATAGAAAGAAAGAAATAGACAAATGTTGGTCCCACTATCTAAAACTCATGTTATTCTTGCTTTTTTCAATTACTTCCTAAATAAATATATTAAAGTACATCTTAGTGAATCTATTTAAGGACTCTTTTTACTTTATCATTTGGAGTCATTGAGTATTTAATGTATTTTTTTCTTTGAAAAATTGTAAATAAATTATGTGTACACATTGGACCCATTTAAGGACCCTTGTTAAGTTACTACACTTGTGGATGCTCATAGGTAGAAACATTTTTTTGGCTTAAATATGTCATTATTCCTTGTACTTTCACCATATTTCGGCATGAGTCCCTGCACTTTTTTTGTTTGTTATTGGTCCTTGAACTTTGTAAAAAATTTGCAAATAGTCCTCATGTTAGGTTTTTGATAAAAAAAACAAAACAAAACTAACAGTGTGCCACGTGGACCAATTATTACACACCACGTGGCACACGAAAAGACAAATAATTTCAGAATTAAAATATTCTAACTTTTTATTCATTATTTTTTGGATTTAAAAATATCATTAGTCCTTGCAGGAGAAAGTCTTTCATGGACACAACCCCAAATAAATATTATTTGGGCACACTCACATGAAATTAACAAAATCCCATACTCCTTAATCCTTTATATCTAATCTTTTATATCTAATCCTAGCAAACATGCTTACCCTAATTTCCAACCCCTAAACCTACTTTTTTGGCTCCAATCTATCGTAGATCATTGTAATTAGGGGAGGTTATCATATCAGTCGTTGATCAAATCTCACTCCTTGAAAATTGATTCACGCGCATAGGTATCCACCTTTCTTCTTCTCTTCTGTGCGCAACCTTTTGAATTCCACCTAGCTCCAATCGCTACTTGCGTTCTCTCTCTCTCTCTCTCTCTCTCTCTCTCTCTCTCTCTCTCTCTCTCTCTCTCTCCATGACCTTGCAGCTGCGGTGGTCTCCCAACACTGTTGTGGTTGTTTAACGGTGTTTTGACTAAGAAAGCATAGGAATTCCAATACACCTATTGCTCTCTCACTCGCTCTCTCCTTCTGTCAACGAAGCATAGACACAAGTTTCAATTTCTTCTGGGTCTTTTCCACTCTCACTGTCGTCTTCCTCCTCCAATCTCTCTCGGTTCCGGCATAACTCTTGTCGTCGTCGACTCCCCCCGCCACTTTCTACTGCATCGTATCGTCACAACAAACACATAACATCATTTTCTATTGCCACAGTGAGTTGTCTCTCCCTCTATCTTACCATGGCCAACCAATCGGTTTCCGATTTCCTTATTTTTACTGATTCAATCATTTAATCAGCTTTCTCTTTCTTCGATTTTTGTTTGAGAATCAAATGGTGAGGTGATGACGGTCTGATACTTGCATGCGAGCATTGATTGAAGCTTAGGGTCGGATACTTTGATGTGGCAACGGCAACATAATGAAGCGGAAGCGAATGAGGAGTGATAGTTTACATGATTTCTTTGAGCACAAAATCTGATGGATCAAAGACGGCGGCAGATGAATTGTTCGATGGCCCAATATAGTGTTCGATGCAAAAGCCCAATCGTCTATGTGAATATAGTGTTCATTGAGTTCTCAAAGGATTTACATGTAAGAAATTGTTTTTAACCCCCTTTTTAATTATGTGATTTAAGAACATTGTTTGAATTTAGGAATGAAGATGCTACTATATATATTTGATCGTAAATCCACATCTATGACGATGTTGTTCATGTAACTTTTAATGAGTCTGGTGTTACAAAATGAGCTTGAAGACGAATCGGGAACATTGAATTCACTTGCATTTTGATTCCTTTTAGGGTTTGGTGTTCTATGTTAAACAAAATCAAAACCACTACCATAGGATGAAGCAGAAGTTTTAGAATCAAGTGTTGTTTGACATGAAGTTATCTTTGTCGTCAAAGTCGACTTACTTGATGCCAATGTGTTTTCTATTATGTTACTTTATCAGATTTTATGATTAATTATTTCCTTTTAACGTTACTTTTTATTCTCATATTTTTTATGCGATTGTTGATTTTTCCTTTTCATTGTTTCAGCCCTCCTAAAGCAACAAGGTATCCTAGATTTTAAATCCCTTTTTTTATTGTTGACAACTTGCTTGTGATGGTGGAGCAGAGCTCACAGTGGTATGACGATGTCTTTGAACTATAATGTGTGTTTCTTCTTTGTTTGATGATTTTTCTTTGATGATTTTCGTTGTTTCTTTCATTATTGGTAACGTATTTGGGATTAGCGTCACTAATTGGATTCTAAATATGAGCTTTAATTTGGCAACTATTTGGTGTAGAATCAAAATAGAGCAATTGGGTTTTCAGGAACTGCAGTTTTGAACCAATCAATTTGCTTGATTGGTTGTTGTTAATATTTGTTTTGAAAAGTTTTTAGCTTTGGTTAAAAATAGTTGAAGAACTAAACGGGGTTGTGTGTTTCTGTTTTATATAATTTCTAGCATGAGATGATGTATTTTTTGGGTGTGTTTGTTCATGATGTTTAACTTTGTATTTCACTTTTTTTTTGTTACTTATGGTGGTTGTTTTGGTTTTTCTTCTAATCATGGCAAATAATTTGAGTTCGGTGTTTCAAAGTGAGCTTGAAAATCTATAGAAAGAGGTTATGAGACCAAATCAATTCACTTGCTTTTTGAATTTTCTTAGAGGTTTGTGTTCTATGTTGAAAAAAGTTAAAACCACTACCATAGGATGAAGCAAGAGTTTTAGAATCAAGTGTTGTTTGACAGGAAGATATCTTTGTAATCAAAGACGTCTTACTTGATGCCACTGTGTTTATTGTTATGTTAGATTACTTTATCATATTCCATGATTAATTATTTCTTTATATTTTTATAGTTAAATCTGCAATCTGTTTTTGATGATTCCAAAACATCATGTTTACTCCTATACACAATAAGAATTTCACTAATTGAATTGGCTAGATAATTATCAACTAACTCATGTAGTTTTTCATTTAAAAGGGAAATGACACTTTGAAGCAGCAATTATAATAGATCCCTCCTTCTCTCGGTACCCCAACGTTTAATTGCAAACAATTGGTGAGAGAACAACTTGCAGCAGCACTAGCCATCAAGAACTGAGGGATAGCTAGATGACTCTGATTCCACCATGTATTCTCATATTCTTTCTCTCCTCCTTTTAACGTTGCGTCTTTTTATTCTCATGTGTTTTTCTGCGATTGTTGATCTTTCCTTTTCATCGTTTCAGCCCTTCTAAAGCAACATGGTATGCTAGATTTTTAGATTTTGAATCCCTTTTCGGATCATTGACAACTTGCTCGCAATGGTGGGGCAGAGCTCACAGTGGTATGACAATGTCTTTGTACTATAATGTGTTTTTCTTCTTTGTTTGATTTCTGTTCCAATGTTGAAAATAAACAAATTTCTGGTGGATTTTTTAGTTTGTACTATATTATTTTCTGAAAGGATTCTTCATATAAACTTTAGGCCTTAACCAAAAATGTATGACACATTTGAATCTTAAAGCAACCTATAACTCAAAAAGTTATTTAGCATTACCTTTTATGGAGAATGTGTATTGGCAAATGTTGTTATGTATCTCATTTTCAAATTGCTATATGGTGTTGGTAGTTGATATGTTTTTAGATTGTATTTGAATTAAGAAGACTTAAGTTTATACGTTGGGATGTGACAGTTGGAGGACCATTTCAACAATTTTGGAATGGGCATTTGCAGAGATCTTGAAGGTCGAGATGAAATAAGGACTTTCAGGTATGAATTGGAAGTAGATATAATATTGTGAATCAAATGAACTACTTGAAGTGTGTACAATCAAAGAAACTTAAGATTATTACTCTTCTTTTGATACATGTCGATATTTTATCTACTATGTGAAATTAAATTTGTTTATATTCTATCAAAAAGGAGTTTTTTTAATTCATGTGTAACCTCTTCCTTTTGAGTTCCAACCCCTCCAATTATATAATTTAAATAATATCATGATCTTTGATTGCTGTCAAAAATATGAAGATCATTTAATATTTCAATAGAGAAAAATATGTAATAATGAAGTTATTGAATATCAATATTAGTAAGTTTTGACCACTGTTGGAAAATTTGACACATTTAAACGTATGTCTATTCCATGATCATTGATTGTTGACAACAACAAGAGGATCATTTAAGATTCTAATTCTGCTATTAATTTTCTTAAAAATTAAAATAAAGTTGGAAACTTGGGATGCTTAGGCTGAGAGAAATTGTTTTGATCATGCAAATATTTCTTATTAGTTTTATTTGTCTTCCTTTGAATCCTCTCTAAACTTTGCCTTCTTTTTCTTCTGTGTTTCATATCTGCAAATATTCATCTCCATGTTGTTTCCTCTTAGTTTCTTCATCTTTGTTTTTTTTTATTCATTGCTACTGAGAAGACAGGTAACCAGCTGAACTGATGAGTTATATGCTTTGCTTTAACTTGTTTGAATGTAATAATGGTTAATTTAGTTAGCAATTGTGTCTCCAGGCGATTCCAATTTGTACCAGAAGCTGTTAGCCGTTTATGCATCTTTCAGAACCACTGATGTAAGAATCATGCTGTCTACACTATTTTAATATCCTTGATGTGAAGTCATTTCTCCCGTTTGGCTGATACATTATTTTTGCATGAAGACATGTAAATGTTAAACTAATACATTATATGCTATCATTTTATTCATGTCTATCTAACTGTGATTGGTTAATTTAGTTGGCAATTGTGTGTCTAGGCGTTTTGAATTTGTACCAGAAGCTGTTACCTGTTAGGTGTATTTCAAAACCACTGGTCTAAGAATCATGATGCTCATACTGTTGGTATAATTAAAGGAATTTGAGGTTACTGGTATGTTAAATTAATACATTATATGCTATCATTTTATTCATGTCTATCTAACTGTGATTGGTTAATTTAGTTGGCAATTGTGTGTCCAGGCGTTTTGAATTTGTACCAGAAGCTGTTACCTGTTAGGCGTATTTCAAAACCACTGGTCTAAGATTCCTGATGCTCATACTGTTGGTATAATTAAAGGAATTTGAGGTTTCTGGTATGTTAAAGTTTAATAGGCATATTCCATATTGAAAGATGCTAAATATTAGTTACATATTATGCTATATGTACTGTAATATCTAATGCTATTTATATTTTACTTGAATTGCAGGTCATTTGGAAACTGATTAAGCGCATTTGGAGGCATTTGTTCTTACATGACAGATCTACATAGTATATGTACTAGCTTTCTTTTTTATTGTGTTGAGAATGTATTATGATTGGCTTAAATGTTAACTTTGTATTCTTCATATTTCACATTGTGGTTCATTTAGCGTACTTTTAACAATATTTAGTTTATATTGCTTTGTCAAAGATATTACGTGTATTATGAATCTCCTTAATTCCTGCTGTTAAATATATATGACCCGTGCGGTAGCACGGGTAGACGTCTAGTCCTAGCAAACATGCTACCCTAATTTCCAAACCCTAAACCTACTTTTTTGGCTCCAATTTATCCAGACCGTTAGATCATTGTAATTAGGGGAGGTTAGCACATCAGCCGTTGATCAAATCTCACTCCTTGAAAATTGATACAAGCGCATAGGGAAACAAAAACAAAACACAACACATGCGTTTTCTCTTTCCGAAAACAAGAACGCGTTTCTTCTTCTTCCTCTTATCATCTGTTACTGCCATTCTTTCTTCTCCAATTTCTATCACCTTCTTCCACTTTGATTCGAAAATCATCAACGGTTAGTTTTTTTTGAATCGACTCTCTATTTCTCAAACCCAAACTCCGTTTGTCGTTCAACTCTCTCCACCGCTCTCATCTGCTTCATTTTTCGATTTGCATTATCGCCACGAGCGCACGCTACACGGTATAGCTCGAATTTAATTTTTTGATTTTGTCTATAGGATTTTTGAGGAGATAGTCATGATTCGTCGATAGTTTAGGAAAAATTTGATTTTGAGCTTATTTTGTATACCCATTCATCTTAACTTGTATGTTTTGGGGTTGCAGGTTTTAATTTTGTGTCAGTGTTCTTTGTAATCGAAATATGTGTTTTCAACTGGTGCTTCTCTGTGTTCTAAGTTACATAGTAGAAGATTGAATTGTGAACATCATGGTGAGTTATGTTTAATTGTTGGTGATGTAATAATCATTATTCATTTGATTCTATGCTTATTTGGTACTTTACATTCTAACTGTTTGATAAAAGGATCACTAGAACTTAGTTGTTACAAGTCTCATTCTTATTTATTCAATTAAAACATGGAAGAGGTAATAAGTCTTTGTTATTATTTATATTTAATCCTTTTTTTTAATGAAGCTACTGCAACACAACAAGTTGATTAAGAAACAAATTAGGGGCATTTGATTGCTAGGGCTTTTTTCAAAAATTGTATGGGTGCAGGAGATTCATTCAAGTCTGTGTTGACGGTGTTTCAATATTTGACCACAAATCCAACCCGACACCGATACGTTATCTCTTTGGTAAAATGGTAGGAATCAATTTTTTTTTACTATTTATACCTTTTAAGTTTTTGAAAAAATCAATATATCATGAAAATTTGATTGTTCAGAATTTAAATATGACAATTAGTTTTCAAAGGTTGCTGGAATTTGATGTGGTTATTTTAAAATATTAGCTTAATTTGATTGACATATCATATATTATGAAAATTTGATTGAAATTCTAATTGTTGCTTTGTTTCATTGTTCTTGAGAATGTAATTTTTCCATTTCACATTGGTTGTTGATTTGCAGCTTTGATTGGAATCCATTTACACTATACGATACAACAAAGATTTCATTGTGACTTCAACTTTCATATTGCTGTTCTAAAATATACAATAATGAATAAGTTTGTGGTTACATCTCTATTGTTCTATTTTGAATTCCCATTTTAAAAATCTCATTTGCTTTACACTGTTCTATTCATCTTTCATATGTAAGCCTCTTGGTGGTTAGTAGAGGAATATTGGCTCACATGAGAGTCACTTCACTTTAGATATACAGTTAAATTAAGAGCTTATATGTGACTTATTTCTATATTTGAAAAGAAAATATGGTCAAATTGAAGTTATAGACTTTTTTTATAAGCTATCACAAAGAGTTAATCGAAATTGGCTAAAATAGTTTCTAGATGTGTCATAAAGTGTTTTTAAAAACTCTTAAAAAATCATGTAGTGATTACATGGCATAGTTATTCATGAGTCATTCTAAATGCAGGCAACCAAAGTTAGAGTGTGAGAGGTATAGGTAAGAAAGAAATATAAAAGGAAAGAGCAACAAGAGATTTGGTGAGTGAGTGATAGAAAAAGAATAAATGGATCATAATTTTTCTGGTATTTACACAAATATAAACAAACCCCTCATGAAATGATTTCAGCTAATCATTATGAATGTTCACGTACTGGTACTTTTTCCTTTGGATTCCACCTCTCTTTAATATTAATTTCATGTGGTCCAATTTTGTTTTGGGTTTCATTGCTACGTCCTGCACTTGGAAATGGTTGTAACTATCTGAAAAAGTGTAAATAGAGATTGAATATGGAGTTTTTATGGGCTCAACTTATTTCAGCTAAAAAAATCTATTCAACTGCACATGTGCCCCCATTTCATACCTTTGTTGATTATATCTAGGATTTAAAATGTAAATGGATTACATGGCAACTTTACATTTCATATCATTTATTGTGAACTGTGATATTTCATAGCCACTTCGTAAAAAATTCATTACTATTCTAACTACAGAACAGAGTAAATTGTCTGCAACTCCTAAGACAACCTTAAAAAAAAAATCATATATGCAGTTCAGTACATAGAAATGCAAAATCTATGACAAAAACACACTCCTCATTAACTTTAAAGTAATAGCAGGTTCCAAATGAAATAGGAACAATCTACAGGTTCCAAATTGCAATGTATATGGATAGAAGCTTTCAAAAGCTTACAAGTTATTTTCCTGTGTTTTATCTTGGTTTTTCGGGTGTCAAACATTGATTAAGTTTGAACATTTTTAACCGTTGATATCTCATTTTTTCTTGGGACGGGAATAAATAAGTAAAACTCTTGAGAATCGAGGTTCGGGAGTTGTTTTCGCTACGGGAAGGTGTTAGGCACCCATAACGACTATAGTATCCTATAGGAACCGTCTTTACTTTCTACGCGCGCGCTTTATTTTTAAATGCTATTTGAAGGTGTTATTTACACCTAAGGGTTTGCTAGGTTAAGAATTGGAGGGAGAGAAATGCGTTTGAATTTTTGTTTTATTGGAATTGGAGAAGTTTTGACTTCTTGCCTACATACCCTTTTAAGGGATCAAAATCCATGTAGTTCTCTTCCACAAAAATGTTTTTGTTTTTGTTGGTTGATTTTAATTTTGAAAATGGAATTTTGAAGAATAAGAGAGAGAGGCCTCAAGGGCATAAGATTTGGAAAATGTGAGGTGGAATTAGTTATTTTGCAAAAAGAAGTCTAAGTATGATTAAAGTTCATTAAGGTTTTTATTTAAGAAAACAAAGGGAAAATTCAATGGGATTTTGATCCCAAGGTTTCTTTGGAAAATTATTTGAGTGAAGTTGTTCATGTTTTTTGGAAAAGAGAATTTTTCTATGTATTATGATTCCTAAGCATACATCTAAAGCATACTTTCCCTAAGCATGCATCTAAAGTATCCATGCGATGTGTGTGCATGTGTCGGTGCTTGTGTCGATGTACATCATTAGAGTCTATTGTCCTTTACATATGCCCTAATTTACATTCTATGGTCTTGCAAGGAATTAAAAGCATAAGGTAAAGTACAAAAATCCCTAAGTTTTTACATGCTAAGTCTTGGCATGAGAAATTAAGGTGCAAGAAATAAAACTAAAGCAAAAGAATGAAGTATGCTTATGGAATGTATGAAACATGAAATGAAAGGGGTTAGTAGCACCAAATATAATGAAGAAAGTAATAAGGCAAGAAAATACTAAACAAAGGCAAAAACACAAAGATAAAGTGTTAAACATACTAGAAATTAATCACAATACTTCAAAATGCACATGACTCACAACTTCCTCATTATGACAATTTTAAAATGAGTTTCAATGCAGCCAAAATGTGAGAATTAGAGGTTCATGCTCAAGTTACAAAATTGTGATTCATCTCTAGATATATTTAACATTTTATTTTCTCAAACAATCATTAGTTTGCCTTGTAAAACAAGTAACTAATCACACATATTCACATACAGCAAGAAGCACATCCAAACAGTGACAAATCCATCACCAATTCACACATCACAAATCATAAACATACACCAAAAATTGGGATCAAAATTATGCACATCTTCACAAGTTTTTAACATAAAATTCAAGAAATAAAGCAAAACACAACACATTTTTTTTTATCCATTTTTAACGTGTCAAAATATCCTAAGAAACAAGTTTCAAGTGTCAAAAATAGTTGCAAAAGAGTTCATAAGGTCTTTTAGAAATTTTTAATAAGATTTTTAACAAGAAAATGAAAAAAAATTGAATCATCAAAGGACAAATTATTTTCATATATTTATATCAAGATTAACATGTAAACACATCAAGATTCATCAAAAAAAAATCAAGAAAATGATTAGAACATTTTTTAGGAATTTTTTAAAAGGTTTTTGATGAAACAGAGGTGCAAATATCAAGAAGCAGTGTGGGAATAGCACAAATATAGCAACAAAGCGAAGTCCAGTTCAACAGAAACCCAGGCCCAGGATCCAGGATGGATCTGGACTATCCAAACGCATCAGGAGCGTAGGATTGATCCAGTTCCCCCTAACCCTAGATCTAACGGTGGAAACACAACCTAGAGGCTTATATAAGCCTTACTCCAACGTTTTCTTCATTTTCCCCTCTTCTTTCTCTCTCTAACTTCTCTCCTAGTGAGAGAAGCTCTGCAACCTCTCTTCTTCTCCGATCATCTTCCACCGCCGGTTTCTGGAATGAAACGGCTGGAGAAGATGAAGATTCATCGGAATCTTCATCGTCACCGCCGTGAATTCCAGATTCCGGCGAGACCTTAACAACTCCGATCTACATGGATCTAAACCCTACTTTACTCTACTTTTCATGCTGATTACGAATATGAACTTTGTTTTACAAAATAAACGGTGAATCTTCGTAGATCTACATTTTAGGGTTTGGTTTTCAAATCTTTTCAATCTTTTCAGGGTTCTTCGAAAGAACAAGTCTTAGAACTTGTTAATCTGCTTCGATTCACCGTTTATTTGTGTTTGTAAACCTTCGATGAGCTTTTGCAATGAAAACGAAGAAGTTTTTTGTGAAGTTACCTGGTTTTAATCGGAGATTCGAACAAAAGATCCACGTGAGCTTTCTGGTAAGTTTGAACCAAAAATAAATCGGTGTTCTTCTCTTCTTCTTCTTCACTGGTCCAAAACTTGCTTCGATTCTTCTTCCTCTCACTCTCTCTAACTGTGATCGTACAAGTTCGTTGAATTTGTGCTTGAATTGCAGTTGTTTTGGTTCGATGATGAAGATTCACCTTCGAATCTCTGAGAACTGCAATGAATTTGCTTAAATTTGCTTCAATTTCTTGTTCTGGAAATTTAGGGTTTGATGAATGTTCTTAGTGTTCTTTGATGAATCTGGAAAACGGTTATGATTTTGATTCTGAGGAGAAGAGAGAGAATTGGGAATTGTGTTTGTGTGATGTGGCACGTTGTGAATGGAATCTGTCACTGTGCATTGATGAGTTGGCCCTTATATAGGCTGCCATGTGTGCTTGAGACCCAATGAATTTGTGACACCTGTACTGAACTGTAACTAACTCGGCCTTGGACTATTTTGGGACTCAAGGACCTTTCTGCAATTATTGAAAATTGAAGGACCAAAGTACAATAATAGAAAAAGGACTTAAAACAAAATTACAAACATTTGAGGACTAAAATGCAAAACTGTTAAAGGACTAAAAATGCAAATTTTAGAGACTCAGTGGACTGAAATGAAAAAAGGACTAAAATGCAAATAATAAGACTTTAAGGACTAAAATGCAATTAAAAATAAAATTGGGTAAAAAAAAGAATGTAAATTGAAAAGTGAAACCAATAAAAAACACAAAAAAGACTAAAATGAACCAACTACACAAATGAGGTACTTCAAAGTAACATCTCTCTGTCAAAATTTCATGTGAAATGACCAAAATGCCCCTAGGGACTAAACTGACTCTAAATGACTTAAATGCAATTTTTGAAATGGATCTTAACATGGAATTGAAACAAAAACTTATACAACAAATTGAAAGGACTCAGAGACAATTTTCAGGGACTAAAGTGAGTTTGAACACAGGAAATGACTAAAATGCCCTTTTTATGAATTTTTGCAAATAACATTGAAATAAAATGCAGAGAAACATGCAATTGATCAGGGACAACTTGATATGCAAGAAAAACCTTTTGGATGGCTTTAAATGCAAGAAAATGTAGACAAAGTTATAATTGAAAATTTTTCAAAACAAAGACAGTAAACCATGCAGCTAAAACATAGTAAAATATCAGGGTAAACAATATCAAATTGGCAATCACTCAATAGTAATAGACACATATCAGAGATGGAAAAACATTTTGAGCAATTATTTTTAGGTCCAAAATTAGGGTATAACAGCTGCCCCTATTTAAGTTTCTTTGTCCGGAGAGTCAAGAGACGTAGTCTTTGATTTGACGGGACGAAGATACTTAAATATTAACATTTGCACTGTTTTTGGACATAAAAATATGCTCTCACATTTGCAAAAACATGAATGCCATGCAACATTTTGATTATGAATGCAAGACAAGCAAACTGGAGTCTACAGAGCATGTCATATCACTGGGGATCTAGGTAGACATTAACAGGATAGACAAACCAGGGGACAAGAGATAGGTACAAGCTGTTCTTTGGATCAAACTAGCCACTTGACCCAGTAATACAAACAAGAGGTGGGTACAAGCTGTTCTTTGGATCGAACTTGCTACTTGACCGGGAATAGAAGTACAAGACAGGTGCAAGTTGTTCTTTGGATCAAACTAGCCACTTGACCTAGTAATCATAGACATATAGGCAGATACAAGTTGTTCTTCGGATCAAACTTGCTGCTTGATCAATATCACAACATAAGCCGGGTACAAACTGTTCTTTGGATCGAACTTGTTGTTTGACCAGAGACATAGACAAAAGGCAGATACAAGCTGTTCTTTGGATCGAACTTGCTGCTTGATCAATATCACAGCATAAGCCGGGTACAAATTGTTCTTTGGATTGAACTTGTCGTTTGACCAGAAATACAGGCATATAAGCAGGTACAAGCTGTTCTTTGGATCGAACTAGCCACTTGACCAATAACAAGACATATAGCAAGATACATTGGAGGTTTGATTCAACAAGATACAAATTAGGGATAAATTGACATTGACTTGATTTGAAAATAGACATGACCATTATCGTTGGCTCAAGAGCAAATTGAGAGTGAATTAACATTGATGGAGGCATTGAATTGAATTGAAAGTTGACATTGAAGGAGACATTTGAAAATGGAAAATAATCAGAGACACAGATATAGACATGGAATTGAATTTGAGAGTTTAACAGAGACATAGACATAGACATAGGCATAAACATTGGATTGAGAGTTGAAATTGAATTGGATTGGAAGTTGAGATTGGGGAATGCAACATGTATGTATGGTATAACAACATTATCAAATATATGAGCACATAGAATGCATGATTATGCATGTATGAATGCTTGGAAATGCATGATTGGTTTACAATTTGGCAGAGAAGTTTCACGGAGACAGACAAAACATTGGAAGATTGGGCACGTGGTGGCTCGTGCTATAACATATACACACAAGAATCCTCTTTGGAGAGACCGTCGTTGAGAGACGTATCGAAGCCATGGCTGAGGGCAATATATCATATCACATACACAAAGCCTGCAGAAGAGGGAACCTTGGAAGATTCTTCGATACAGGTCGCCATTGCTAGGCGTGTCAGTGCTAGGTAAACATCGGATGTTCGCATCTGTGGTCAATGCTTTTCATTCTTTCATTCTTTCATTTTTCATTCTTCAATCCCATTTTTGCCTGAACCGCCCTTTCGGGTTTTCGATTCACCGGGAATAAATACTTTTCACTGCCCCATTTTTGCCTGGATTGCCTTCATAGGTTGTCAATCAGCGGGGTGCTCATTTTTGCCTAAGCCGGCCTTTCGGGTTTTTGACTTAGCGAGCTTTTCATTTTCATTTTTCCATTTTTCACTTTCATTCTGTTTTTCATTCTTGCCATTGACCACAGATCATCCTGGGGAACAACCTACTTGCAACATGTATTGGAATGGACATTGATACACATTTATTCATGCATGTTTCACTGGAATGTACCATATTGCTCAGGTTTGCTTTCAGAATAAACAAAAAAGGATTTTCCAATTTCCAAAGATGTTTGTTTCAGACATTGACATTATCAAATAGACAAAAAATATTTTGTATATAGCATTGAAAATAGGAAGAAAATAGAGTTTCAAACAAAAGCACAGGCCCAAATTGATGTAGAAGAGTGAAAGTCAGCCAAAGGCATAACTCCACGGATTTACAAAGCTTGGAAAATGGTAATTTTATTGGTTGGTGGTACATTGAACACGATGACCGCTACATTTCATAGAAATTTTGAATTCACAAGTACAGAAGCTTCTGATGAAGAGGATCATTGACAGTTGCCGATGCCCCAAGGGGTGATGGTGATTTGCCAGATATAGTTACTTGTCTTTTATTATCAATCTCATTTTTGCATGAACCGCCCTTTCGGGTTTTCGGCTCATCGAGACGCTCATTTTTGCCTGAGTTGCGTACAATCTTAGCGAGCTTTTTCATATTCATTTTTTGTCTCTAACTTTTGCCTGGACCGCCCTTTCGGGTTTTCGATCCACCGGGAAGCGCATTTTTGACTAGGCCGCCCTTTCGGGTTTTCGACCTGCCACGCTGTTCTTTTCATATTTTTAGACAAAGTATTTCTTGACTATATCGGCATTTACAGGATTTGGAAGTTCAATATCATCCATGTGTGTAAGGATCAAAGCACCACCAGAGAAAGCCTTCTTGACAACATAAGGACCTTCATAGTTAGGTGTCCACTTGCCCCTTGGTCGGGTTGTTGGCTTATCCTTCTTTTCAATACAAGTTCGCCTTCCTTGAATTCACGAGGCCGGACTTTCTTGTCAAAAGCATTCTTCATTCGCACTTGATACAACTGTCCATGAGCCATAACGTCCATGCGTTTCTCTTCAATCAAATTCAACTGGTCATACCGACTTTGACACCATTCATCCTCAGTTAATTTTGCTTCCATGATCACTCGAAGATACGGAATCTCCACTTCCAGAGGGAGAACTGCTTCCATACCATACACCAGAGAAAAGGGTGTTGCCCCGGTTGAACTGCGCACTGTAGTACGGTAACCATGCAAGGCAAAAGGTAGCATCTCATGCCAGTCTTTGTAAGTAGTAACCATCTTCTGAACAATCTTCTTGATGTTCTTGTTAGCGGCCTCAACTGCACCATTCATCTGAGGTCTATAAGGAGAAGAGTTGTGATGTTCAATCTTGAATTCTTCACATAAAGTTTGCATCATGTTATTGTTCAGATTGGAACCATTGTCGGTAATGATCTTGTTGGGAACACCATATCGACAGATGATGTTATTCTTGATAAATTTCACTACCACTTGCTTGGTCACATTCGCATAGGAAGCAACTTCAACCCATTTGGTAAAATAATCAATTGCCACTAAGATGAAATGATGTCCATTAGAAGCCTTCAACTCGATTCTTCCGATCATATCAATGCCCCACATAGAGAAAGGCCATGGGGAAGAAATAATATTGAGGGCATGTGGAGGCACATGAATTTTGTCAGCATAAATTTGACATTTGTGGCATCTCTTGGCATGTCTGTAGCAGTCACGCTCCATAGTCAACCAGTAATAGCCGGCTCTTAATAGTTTTCTTGACATGGTGTGAACCGGAGTATGGGTCCCGAAAGTACCGTCATGTACATCGTGCATCAATTTCTCAGCTTCTTGTTCATCCACACATCTCAACAAGACCATGTTATAGTTCCTTTTGTATAGGATTTCTCCGTCCAGAAGGAATCTACTAGCCCATCTCCTCAGGGTCTTTTTATCCCTATTGGAAGCACCAGGTGGATATTCATGATTCTGCAAGAATTGTTTGATGTTATGATACCAAGGTTTTCTATTATTCATATCTTCATCAGCCTGATCTGGCATATTTTCAATAGTAAACACGTGAGCGGGTCTATCAAGACGCTGCACCTTGATTATGGGCACGTCATTCCAGTGATTCACACGAAACATGGAAGACAAAGTAGCAAGAGCATCAACCATCTGGTTTTCATCCCGATGGATATGGTGCAGCTCAACCTTTGTAAAGTATGTCAACAGACGTCTTGCATAGTCACGGTAAGGGATCAGCTTCTCATGATGAGTCTCTCATTCACCTTTTATCTGATTAATGACAAGTGCGGAATCACCGTAGATGTCAAGATGTTTGATTCTCATGTCAATGGCTTCTTCAATTCCCAAGATGCATGCTTCATATTCAGCTATATTGTTCGTGCACTCAAAAATTATTCGAGCAGTGAAAGGAATGTGGTGCCCCTGTGGAGTTACATTAATGGCCCCAATCCCTTTACCATAAGCATTAACAGCACCATCAAATACCAATCCCCACTTGCTAGTGGGATCCGGCCCTTCATCAATCAGCGGTTCCTCACAGTCTTTTGCTTTCAAATACATAATCTCTTCATCAGGGAATTCAAACTTAATCGGCTGGTAATCATCAAGCGGTTGACAAGCAAGATGGTCAGCAAGGATACTTCCTTTGATTGCTCTTTGAGCTTTATACACAATATCATATTCAGACAACAACATTTGCCAACATGCAATCTTTCCAGTGACAGCAAGCTTTTCAAATATGTACTTGATCGGATCCATTCGGGATATCAACCAAGTTGTATGATTCACCATATAATGACGCAGACGTTTGGCAGCCCAAGCTAAAGCGCAACAAGTCTTTTCAAGCATTGTATACCGAGTCTCACAGTCGGTGAATTTCTTGCTCAGATAGTAGATAGCATGTTCTTTCTTTCCAGTCTCATCTTGTTGGCCGAGAACACAACCCATGGATTCATCTAACACTGACAGATACATAATCAAAGGTCTTCCTTCCACTGGCGGGACAAGGATAGGTGGTTCCAATAAGTATTCTTTAATGCTATCAAAAGCTTCCTGACATTCATCATTCCATACAACATGCTGATTCTTTCTGAGTAATTTGAAAATTGGTCCACAGGTAGTAGTCATGTGAGATATAAATCTTGAAATATAATTCAGGCGTCCGAGGAAACCTCTGACTTGCTTTTCAGTTTGAGGGGCCGACATCTCTCTGATGGCTCGGACTTTGTCAGGATCAACTTCAATACCTCTTTGGCTGACAATGAAGCCTAGCAGCTTTCCAGATCTTACACCGAATGTACATTTGTTGTGATTCAGTCGTAACTTGTACTTTCTTAATCTTTCAAACATCTTTTTCAAATACACAACTTGCTGCTCTTTATCACTTGACTTCACAATCATGTCATCAACATATACTTCAATCTCTTTGTGAATCATATCATGTAACAGAGTAGTCATACCTCTCTGATACGTTGCACCAGCATTTATCAAACCAAACGACATCACTTTATAACGAAATGTTCCCCATGGAGTGATGAAGGGCGTCTTTTCTCTATCTTTAGGTGACATCCGTATCTGGTTATAGCCAGAGAAACCATCCATAAAGGAGAACACTTTAGACTGAGCAGTACTGTCAACAAGCACATCAATATATGGCAATGGGAAGTTATCTTTCGGACTGACTTTATTCAAATCTCTGTAATCAACACACATCCGAACTTTCCCATCTTTCTTTGGCACTGGTACAATGTTGGCGATCCACTCAGGATATTCAGCTGTCATGAGAAAACCTGCGTCAATTTGCTTTTGCACCTCAGCCTTAATCTTAAGAGCCATGTCTGGACGAGACTTTCTCAATTTCTAATTGACGGGAGGGCATTCAGGCCTTGTCGGTATCCGATTCTCCACAATCTTGGGATCTAGACCCGGCATATCTTCATAGGACCATGCAAAGACATCCGGATAATGATGGAGAAGCTGAGTAATCTTCTTTTTCACTTCTGGCTCAAGTGCAGCACCAATTTGATCTCTCGCTTGTTCTCTTCAGTACCCAGGTTGATAAGCTCAATCTCTTCCTAGTGAGGCTGAATGGCTCTTCTTTCTTGCTCAAGCAGTCGAGTGATCTCGTACGGTATCTCTTCGTCATCCTCCTCATCTTCAGCTTCGTATACAGGGAATTCAAAATTTGGAGGAACCGTAGGGTCACTGTGTTCAACAGGTTTATTATGGTTCAATCTGCATAATATGATTGGGATGATTTTAGAAAAATGTTTTTCATGCAGATTTTTGAAATTAATAAGAAAATACAGATGTTTTGGTTTTTTCTGGCATTACCATTATTTCCAAGAAAAAGGCACTAAAAAGTAAAAAACAAAGAGTCGCGGGGAAGACGACAACTTTTATTGATAACGGCAATGCCGAAACAAACACGCCCTTACAAAGACATCACTTTCACCTTGGGCAGAGCGAATGGATTGTTATTTTGAAAACAAAGAAAAGCATGAGCAACAAGACACATTACATGGAAGCATGCATGACTAAAGGAACATCAATGGCCTCCCAATTTCTCACGGTGCCTCCTGCTACAACAAATGTGGGCACATAACTACTTCCAGCAGCATATTCAGTAATAGCGTTAATAAACCCAGCACTATAGAAAGTTCCTGTTGAAACGCCCGAGGTCGGGGAGAAACTGAGGCCTTCTCTGCGCTTATTCTCCAAAATCTGTATCACTTTGCCCCAGCCAGCAGCTTGCCCTTCTTGAACAGCCTTCTGGGCGTCTTTCAATGAAGCCATAGTAGCACTACCTCTTCGGGGTTCTGCGCCTTCAACTGTCAAGCCTTGAAATGACGTCCCTTCAGCGGACCCTGCTTCAACACAAGAGAAAGATGACACTTGGCTAACCAGATACGCTTCTTCACCATGTACAGTGACAAGCTTACCATTCCTCGCAAACTTGATCTTTTGATGCAGAGTGGAAGTTACTGCCCCAGCATCGTGAATCCACGGTCTTCCGAGGAGGCAACTGTAAGAGGCGTTGATGTCCATGATCTGAAAAGTGACCTGGAATGTCTCCGGTCCAATGGTAATTAGGAGATCTACTTCTCCAAGAACATCTTTACGAGATCCGTCAAAAGCCTTAACCAAATAACTGCTTCCCCTTAGAGAAAGTCCATGATGACTCAACTGTCTCAATGTAGACTCAGGCATTACATTTAAGGACGATCCAGTGTCCACCAACACATTGGATATCATGTCAGACTTACAGTGCACTGAAATATGCAAAGCTAAGTTGTGGTACTTTCCTGCTTCGGGGAGTTCATCGTCACCAAACCCCAAGTTATTACAAGCAGTAATGTTACCCACTATTCCGTTGAACTGATCCACGGAGACTTCATGATCAACATAGTCCTGTTCCAGCACTTTCATTAACACTTTCCTGTGAGCTTCTGAGCTCAGGAGTAAAGACAAGATGGATATTTTTGATGGAGTTTGCAGCAGTTGGTCTACAATCTTATCATTGCTTTTTTTGATGAGCCTCAAAATCTCGTCCAGATTAGACTCTTCAATAGACTGGCCCGATGGGCTGGCATTCTTGTCGACAGGAGGAGCAACCGGTGGAGTTACTGTGGCAGTGGGTGTAACAACCTTCTTCTGGAACACAAGTGGACGGACCCTTCCACTTCTCAGAGTTGTAGTTTCCTCAGCAATATTACTAACCGCAGTTGGGGATACCAGAGGCACTTCCACTCCATTCTCAATCATAGTTGCATCGTATTTGTAAGGGATTGCTTTAGTAGAGGCATAAGATACTGGGCCAGGTAGCCTGATCACCAAGGGTTCTATTTCCCTTGTCTGAGATACACTTTTGGCAGGAGAATCATGAAACACTAGCACAATCATACAAAGGTCACTGGCAACCAAGTGCTTGTTGTCCATTAGACTCTGTATATCACCTTGTATGGTACAACAGCCCATAGGATTCTGAAGACACTCTGAACAGGAAGCATGATCATGTTTAAACAAGGCAGCTTGGCAGAGCTTGACATGTAGTGGCACCAAAGGAGTAGCAACATTACGGACATCTAAAGTGGGGACTTCTCGAAAAACCCGAGATGTTTCAACTTTATCAAAAGCCTCAATCATGTTAACAGCTGCATGATCTGGAAGCGGGTTGTCAAGAACGTGTGGAACACTATTTTCAAAAGTTAATCGTCCTCTGTCTATTAGATCCTTTACAACGTACTTCAAAGCATAACACCCTTCAACATCGTGGCCCTGAGCGCCCTGATGGAATTCACATCTGAGGTCTTGTCGGAACCTGGGAGGCAACAGCGTAGGCGGAGGCTTTCCTGGTCTGGTGACGCAGTGCCCTTTAGCTAGTAGAGTTGGGAGCAAATCGGCATACCGCATTGGTATTGGTGGAAAATAAGGCCTGGGTCGAGGGCCCTGTTGTTGTGGCTGTTGCTGTTGAGTAGGAGGCT
The DNA here is from genome assembly GCF_051527215.1 of Medicago sativa. Lineage (NCBI taxonomy): Eukaryota > Viridiplantae > Streptophyta > Magnoliopsida > Fabales > Fabaceae > Medicago > Medicago sativa. The sequence continues at coordinate 17,232,079 of NC_140752.1, read as the reverse complement.
GCTGTTGGACCTGCTGGGCAATGGCATTAACGGGCACTGGTGGTTGACCCGGTGGCAGAGGATACTGCTGGTAGAATGGTCGGAAGAAGGGATGTTGAGAGTACTGCATATATTGGTAGGGTAGAGGTAACTGAGCAGCATTAACAGGAGCGACAGCAGCTGTAGACTGATTACCGGACACCATCCCTACTTCGGATTCCTTCTTCTTATGGTGGTCGTTACCATACTTCTTTGGCGCACTAGCTGAGGACTCACCCTTTTCAAGAACAATGATACCTTCTCTGACAGCCTCTTCTAGACGAGTTCCCATAGTAACCATGTCGGAGAAATTATTTGGTGCAGAAACTATCATTCTTTCAACATATTCCTTTTTCAAAGTTTTCAGGAATGTCTGTGTAAGTTCTTCCTCATCGAGCCGAGGAGAAACGCGGGCAGCTGCTCCCCTCCATCTCTGAGCATATTCACGGAAGGTTTCATCTGACTTCTGAGACAAAGACTTAAGAGAATCTCTATTCGGCTTCAAGCGGGTGTTAAACTCATAATGATTTTCAAAAGCAGCGGCGAGTTCTTCAAAAGTATGGATATTCTCTTTGCTCAAACCGGTGTACCAGTCTGTCGCATCTTCCATCAAGCTATCCTGGAAGCAGTGGATCATCAGCGCATCATTATCTGCGTAGTTGGCCATCTTTTGGACGTACCGAATGACATGGCTATGTGGACAAGAAGATCCATTGTATTTGTCAAAGTCTGGCACTTTGAACTTTTTAGGAACCTCAAATTGGGATATCAGGCATAGATCATGAGCCTTAGCAGAAACATCGTTCCTATGGCTAGCTTTAACCTCACGGAGCTCTCCAGCTAGCTCTATTAACTGTTCTCTCATAGCCTCCATTATGGGGTCCTGTCCACGCGGAGTGTCCACATCGATTACCTGTTGCACAGTGTGCACAACAATATCGGTAACAACAGTAGTCACTTGAGGCATAGAGGTAGATGTAGAAGCGAAAGTTGTTGCAGGAATATGTCCTTGATGGGCAATACCAGAAATACCGGCTGCAGTATTAGGAGCATAGAAAGCTGAGAGTCCATAAGGGCTGCCATTGGGCATAACAAACTGAGCATCAGAAGCCACAGTGGATAATGGGATGGATGGAATCATTTCAGTAGAAGCTGGAACAGATGTGGCTGGTTGTTCTTGTGCGGCCATCAGAGTAGACATAGCATCATGAGCCTTAGCCAAGTCTTCGTTCATAGCAGCCAATTCGGCACGGAGCTGAGCATTCTCTTCTTCAAAGTTAGCCATGTTTCTTCTCTTGTACAATCTTGTCTGATGAATTCTAGCTGGTTGGTGAACCTTGCGTGCACGAGCCACCTTTCAGACTGCGGCAGAAGAACCAGGAGGTAATGAGCACAGGGAAGTTTTTTTTTTTTGCGACCAATGAATGCAATGATGCATGAAATGTGTAGATGCTTATGCAAAAAAGACTCTTTTTTGTGTTATCGAAGGGTTTTAGGCAAATTAGAAATTTGTAAACATTACTAAACAACTGAAACATCATAACCAGATGACACAATCACAAGGTTTTACAAGATAATTCTCTTTGAAATGCTAAGCCAAGAGATAGACTGTAAAACAACAATAACAACTGGAAACAACAACAGGAAACAGTAATCCTCAAGTGTAGGAAGTGGAAGGATCATTCTCAGAATCAGACTCATAGCTACAGTATCGTGCATAGAAGTCACAGGCACCCCTAGCCCTCTTGGAATCCCTCATAAGCAACTTATCTTTTTCTTCAATTTCTTTCCTAGCTTTAGCCAACTCCTTTTTCAATGTCAAAACCTCATGAGTCTTCTGTTCATCTTTCCCATCCAAAGTCATGATCAAATTCTCAGCCTCATAGTATCTAGTCTTCCACTGATGCTTCTCTCGGTTCTCCATAGCTAGATGCTCCTGATACATTTCCTGAGTAGGCAGAGGTAGAGGCAAAGGCATGATTGGAGTGGATGCAGACACGTATCTCATGGCGGGGTAAGGCATACCAATCTTCTCGGCCTGATTTATCACCCACTGAGTATAGGCCTCATGAGCAACACCGGACCTCACACCCATATGTTTCACATCTTTCCTCCGAATCTTGGACCAAGCCTCTATGAAATCTTCTCTTATTCCCATGGGAGCATTAGAGTAATGGAAGAAATAAGGAGATGTAGCAAGATAGATGGGCTTCTCTTTCATCGGGAAACCAAATTGTCGCAAGGCGAGCTCCGGGTTATAGTTGATTCCACCTCGGGTACCAAGAAGAGATACATTAAGAAACTTCCCACCACCGAAGATGATTTCTTTGACTCTAGCAGCGGGAGTGAGCCAAACCACTTCATTAGGGGTGAGAGCCATGATCCGCTGTGAAATAGTCCAATTCTCTGGATTATCATGGAAAGACTTCGGAAGGTGCGAAATAAACCACCTATAGAGGAGAGGTACACAGCAAAGAATGTATCCACAACCCTTGCCAGATCGATCGTGAATAGCATGGTATGTGTCAGCCAACAAAGTAGGAACCGGATTCTTGGAGCGGAAGATCATAATAGCATTCATGTCCACGAAGTCATCAAGATTCGGAAAGAGAATAAGCCCATAGATGAGTAACGCAAGAATAGCCTCAAGAGTGTCCTGACAAGTGGTTTTGAGATTGGCCTTCTCAAGTAGATACTCCGAAGTGAATCCCCGGATGTGAGCCTTAGTGACAAGATTCATGGAAACATCGGAGGTCTTGAGATAGAGATCACGGGCAATAACCAAATGAGTAGGGGGATGCTCAAGACCCGTGAAAGGTACCCCTTTAGCAATAGATAGATCCATCAAGCAAGAATAAGCCTCGAGTGTGGGCACCAACTGAAAGTCGGGAAAAGTGAAGCACCGATAGTCCTGATCATAAAACTGCACTTAGGGATGGCAATGGGGCGGAGCGGGGACGGTTTTTACCTACCCCATCCCCAAACCCAATTCCCTGATAAAGCCCTGTTCCCCGCCCCGTACCCCAACGGGGATGAATAATTGAACCCAAACCCCATCCCAAATGGGTTCGGGTATCCCCGCCTCGCCCCCATACCCCCAGTGGATTTAGATTTTTAATAAACATAATCCCTTGGCCCAAACTAGAACATATATCATGAACCCAAAATTCGTCCGAACATACAAAAAAATTATTTCAAATAAAGTGCAGCAACCATACAACTCGTAATCCAAATTATCAAAACCAATATCAAATTTATCAAAACCACATAATATTGTACTAGTAGATAAGAGTATTCCAAACTACCATCAAAACAACGACATAACCAAACCAATATTCCAAAACTGCCATCAAAACAACCACATAACCAAAAATATTCTACATCATTGTTCATTGAAATTGCTAACTAAGTAGATAAAAATCATTGTTCATTGAAATTGCAAACAAAAGTAGCTAGATAAGCTGCCACCACCAATGTAGTCTTCTTTCTTTCTCTTTTCTCAAAATACTATTGACCATCTTCAAAGAGGGAAGTAACGCCACTAGCTAATATTTCACCTATATAAAATATACAAGTTATAATATAAACATTAATATTTCACCTATATAAAATATACAAGTTAAAATAGGGGTAATTATGTAATTTAATATAATCGGGGCGGGTTCGGGGACGGGTTCGGGGTGGGTACATGTTTCCCCATTACCCGCCCCACCCCCATCCTTTAAAATCGGGGAAAACCCAAACCCAGTCAAAGCGGATTTTCCCCGTCAAAATCGGGGCAGGTTCGGGTGGGTACCCGCGGGTACGGGTTCTGTTGCCATGCCTAGTGCACTAGAGTGTGTACAAGCTTCTCATCCACATTAGTCCGGAGAAGGGTAAGTAAATCCCCGTAACGATGTCGGAAACCGGTTGGATCCTTGATCTTGAGTGCCAAATCTCTCAAACTAGCCAAATCCACCTCCTTGAACTTGTAGGACTTAGTCTTCCCCATTCCTACAATGTTTACAAATTCAATTTGTCTAAGCCCTTCGATAAATGCATGGAAAAAAGTTTATGCATGTATGCATGTATGCATGTATGCATGATCACATTCAAGTACGGAGAAAACATGGTGAGTTGAAATTCAAAGTCAAGGAGTCATGAGTGGACACGTTGTCCGGTGAATCTAGGGCTTTGGATAATAGTAACCGGGTTCTAAAAAGTTCCCAAGTCGCAACCTCTCCGACGTATATCATGGTGCCACGAGACAAACACTCGCTCCATGATTATGCGTAAGAAGGTCTAACTTGAGTGTAGTATCGCGTGACGACTAAAACTCGAGACAACACTCGGTTTAGCCTCTGCACTACATCCTAGAAAATGGCCATGGATGGGTTCGGTTATCTACGGTTCATAGCGTCATAGAACAATTGGAAGCAAAGTGCCTAAACGCGACAACACGCGCCGACAACATCACCCCCAAAATGCCTCAGCTATGTGGGATTGATCGCATAATCCGATACACGAGGCAACCCTCGGAATGAATTGTCGATTATATCCCCCCTAATTCCTAAGTTCACTCAGCCCGGGTGTAGGGCTTTAATATTCTCACCCCCACACGTTTGCAAGAATTTAAACATTTATTCACATAAGAAAGCAAGTAAAAAAAAAAGAGCAAGTAAAAACAAGGCACGAGCGTGAAAATAAAGACTAGGCGTAACTCTCGAATTCTCCCCAGCGAAGTCGCCAGCTGTTTTATCTTGGTTTTTCGGGTGTCAAACATTGATTAAGTTTGAACCTTTTTAACCGTTGATATCTCATTTTTTCTTGGGAAGGGAAAAAATAAGTAAAACCCTTGAGAATCGAGGTCCGGGAGTTGTTTTCGCTACGGGAAGGTGTTAGGCACCCATAACGACTATAGTATCCTATAGGAACCGTCTTTACTTTCTACGCGCGCGCTTTATTTTTAAATGCTATTTGAAGGTGTTATTTACACCTAAGGGTTTGCTAGGTTAAGAATTGGAGGGAGAGAAATGCGTTTGAATTTTTGTTTTATTGGAATTGGAGAAGTTTTGACTTCTTGCCTACATACCCTTTTAAGGGATCAAAATCCATGTAGTTCTCTTCCACAAAAATGTTTTTGTTTTTGTTGGTTGATTTTAATTTTGAAAATGGAATTTTGAAGAATAAGAGAGAGAGGCCTCAAGGGCATAAGATTTGGAAAATGTGAGGTGGAATTAGTTAATTTGCAAAAAGAAGTCTAAGTATGATTAATGTTCATTAAGGTTTTTATTTAAGAAAACAAAGGGAAAATTCAATGGGATTTTGATCCCAAGGTTTCTTTGGAAAATTATTTGAGTGAAGTTGTTCATGTTTTTTGGAAAAGAGAATTTTTATAAGTATTATGATTCCTAAGCATACATCTAAAGCATACATTCCCTAAGCATACATTTAAAATATCCATGCGATGTGTGTGCATGTGTCGGTGCTTGTGTCGGTGTACATCATTAGAGTCCATTGTCCTTTACATATGCCCTAATTTACATTCTATGGTCTTGCAAGGAATTAAAAGCATAAGGTAAAGTACAAAAATCCCTAAGTTTTTACATGCTAAGTCTTGGCATGAGAAATTAAGGTGCAAGAAATAAAACTAAAGCTAAAGAATGAAGTATGCTTATGGAATGTATGAATCATGAAATGAAAGAGGTTAGTAGCTCCAAATATAATGAAGAAAGTAATAAGGCAAGAAAATACTAAACAAAGGCAAAAACACAAAGATAAAGTGTTAAAACATACTAGAAATTAATCACAATACTTCAAAATGCACATGACTCACAACTTCCCCATTATGACAATTTTAAAATGAGTTTCAATGCAGCCAAAATGTGAGAATTAGAGGTTCATGCTCAAGTTACAAAATTGTGATTCATCTCTAGATATATTTAACATTTTATTTTCTCAAACAATCATTAGTTTGCCTTGTAAAACAAGTAACTAATCACACATATTCACATACAGCAAGAAGCACATCCAAACAGTGACAAATCCATCACCAATTCACACATCACAAATCATAAACATACACCAAAAATTGGGATCAAAATTATGCACATCTTCACAAGTTTTTTAACATAAAATTCAAGAAATAAAGCAAAACACAACACATTATTTTTTATCCATTTTTAACGTGTCAAAATATCCTAAGAAACAAGTTTCAAGTGTCAAAAATAGTTCCAAAAGAGTTCATAAGGTCTTTTAGAAATTTTTAATAAGATTTTTAACAAGAAAATGAAAAAAAATTGAATCATCAAAGGACAAATTATTTTCATATATTTATATCAAGATTAACACGTAAACACATCAAGATTCATCAAAAAAAATCAAGAAAATGATTAGAACATTTTTTAGGACTTTTTTTAAAAGGTTTTTGATGAAACAGAGGTGCAAATATCAAGAAGCAGTGTGGGAATAGCACAAATATAGCAAGAAAGCGAAGTCCAGTTCAACAGAAACCCAGGCCCAGGATCCAGGATGGATCTGGACTATCCTGTAAGTTCAGATTGTAACCTAAGAGGTGGAGTGAATTAGGTTTCTAGGAATATTGGTTAATTTTTCAGAGTTTAGCGTTCTTGATAATTTTTCCGGTAAATAATGATGAAGGTATAAATGCGGAAAAATAAAAGAGCAAGGGAAGAAGAAAAGACACAAGAGAGTTTATAGTGGTTCCCCTCTAAACCTTAGGGTCAGTCCACTCCATTCACGCCCCGCGAAGGAATTCACTATGTTAGAATCTTTGTTACAAGCAATCTCACCCCAAGACCCCCTAACAATCTTTCTAACATAAACACAAGAAAGAAACCTTCTCTCTTGATTACAACACAAACACCAACCACTTTTGGTGGACTTTGAATCTTCCCGAATCAAATAACCTTTTACAACAATCACAAGATAGCACCCCCACTATCTTAAACAATAATTCTCACCAACAATGGCAAGAAACTTTACAACAAAGTAATTGAAGAATAACAAATGTATGGTTGTATATCTTTATCAATATCACTCTAAAAAATGGACTTAGTGCTCAGAAAACTTTTTAATAAATGTTAAAGTGTAAGCAAAGTTTTCCAAACAATTTGAATGAAAGTTTGAAAGCGCAAGTGATATTGAAAATGTCAATTGAGATAATGAAAGTAGTTGTGTGTATATTGCTTTGATTCTCAGTTGAATTTATAAAGGCTAAAAAGATGTTTATGAAATGATACTATCTTTCAAAAAGAGTTACCAATGGATAGAAACATATTTAAAATGGTATCTATTCATACAAATGAGAATGAAGAGCATATAAACCAAATGTGGCCGTTGGCAAAATAAATTAAAACAAGATAGCCGTTAGCCACTTAGAAAATAGTTGTTGCATGGTATTAAGCCAAATAGCCGTTGCATATATAAAAAAAGATTGTTGCACATAAAACCAAATATAATATAATAAATTATTCATTTGTATAATTGATCATGTAAAGGCACAATGAAGGATTTTCAATTCCATGATCAATTAATAAATTCATAATTGATTATAGTATATTTTCAATACTTCTGCATGCATGGTAAAGACTATTTTTAAATATGCAGATTTTAAAAATCAATTACGGCTTTTCATACAAAAACATTTTAATGCAAAATCACATTTAAATAAAATCATTGTAAGTGTGTGATTTATTTTCAAGAGATTTTAGTATTGCATCATATGGGACTTAGAAAAAATATTTGTAATTATTTTCTGAGCATTCTAAGTTGTTCCATAAGTTAAGAATGATAAATCAAAGATAAGGACCATACTTACAAAAATATAACTATGAAGCTTGAGTCCCATTGTCATCATTCTTCAAATTGAGCCTCCATGGTTTTTCTTCTATTGTGATGTGTGTTTGTTATCATCAAAACCCAGCCAAGTCTAAGAAGGAAATCTTCTTCACAATCTCCCCCTTTTTGATGATGACAAACCATATCTTTTTTTACAATGTTTGCTCAATGAAAACGTCCCTTATCTTGTATTTCTCCCCCTTTGTTTTGCAATTGGATACCTGAAATAATTTAAGCACAAAACACAAACATACACTTTCTCCCCCTTTTGACATCATCAAAAAGAAGAAAAAAGGTAAAATCCAAAGGGTCGTAATATAAGGGAAATAATAAATTTTGTGTAAAAATAATTTATCTTCTTCACAATGAATATTAAATCCTTCACTTCGATTTTGCACATATGACATGAGATCATCAATTTTAAATACAATACAGAAAATCAATGTCTTTAAAACATGTTCTTGATATATTAATAATTATATGCACCACTTTTATGTTAAAATTAAAATAAAACAACATGCATGCATACAATATATCATTTTCAACAAATTAGACATTTATCAAAATAGTTTAACCAACCACAATTAAATCTAATTTTCATTTGACTTCAGAAAGATGCTTCAGTAAGATGATATTAGGAAATCAAATTTTGGTACAAATGCTTCAGTAATAAACAAACCAAATTTATTTTAAAAATTCAACACAAACAAGTTTCATGCATAAAATATTGATTGCATCTACAAGTGTGTAAGTTCAAACGTGGATAATAGACTAAATATATCAATACTTATCAAAATTCATCATATATATAGTTGAATAAATTATAAATTATGCATACATGTTTCAAATACCAAATATATGATGACAACCATATTTTTTTTTGTTGAAAGAAAGAAGTCTTGAAACAAGTCAACACACGAAGAACAGTGAAGTTTCAAAGAAGGTTACCACACAATTATCTTAAACAAATATCATCTTTAAGAATATCAAGTATATCAACGTAACTGCATAGATAGAATATATGTATCTTTTACCATGGCCATATCTTTTCACAAAATTGCAGCCATTATTTAATCACAGACAAATAATAATTGAAAAACCAATCCTAATTTGACAAGATTTGAATATGGTCTTCAAGTACCTACAAGACAATTAATAAAACTTTTTAGGTACCCATTTTTCTCTGGGTCCTTGTGGGTTAATACCTTTCTTTATCCAAATATACTCACCATAAGGAACTCCAATGTTTCTTATGTAGCAAGTATTTGGAGTGTGACCTTTTATGTTACAATAAAAACATGTTAAATTAAGAATATAATGTGAACCAAAATTATTTCCTTTAGAGAAATTATTCTTAACATTTGAATTATTTTTCTTAAAAGAATTGTTAGAATAATTTCTTCTTTTAGAATTAATTCTTTGATTCACATTCTTGGAAGAATTAACAACATGCATTTTCTTGGTTTCGATGTTGTTGGGATTTGTGCTTGCTTTAACAAAAACAGTTTTATTGGTGTTTGGTTTATCAAATTTAGAAAAACCAAGCCCGGATTTGTTGTTTGAATATCTTTGTTTACTAAGCACTTCTTCCAAACCATTGTGACCTTTTTCAAAAATTTTGATCACTTGATTTAATTCAACAATTTTTGTTTCATTTTCTTTACATTTATTACATGAAGAAGTTTTAACCTTTTCTAATTCTACTTGTGCATCAAAAGCTTTTCTTTCAAGAGATACAATTTGTTTCTTTTGCTTTGCACAAGTTTTAGAAAGATTAATGCATTCTTCATACAATTCATTAAATGCATTTTGCAATTCTTCATAAGAATGTTTTTCATTAATTTCAGAATCACTAACCTCATTTTCTTCATCATCAGAATGATGAGACACCATCAGTGTCATGTTTGCACTTTCTTCATTTTCTGATTCTGAAGACGAACTTATATCATTGTCCTCCCATGCAATGTAGGCCCTTCTTGGCTTGAATTCTTTCTTTCCTTTGTGGTTGTTCTTCTTTGCAAGGATCGGACAATCTGCCTTCATGTGACCTTCATTTCCACATTCGAAACATGTGAAATTCTGTTTTGATGTAGAAGCATCATTATTCTTGAGAAATTTTCTTTTATTAATTTTAATTTCTTTATCTTTTCTAAGAAATTTTCCAATTTTTTTTAAAAGAATAGTGATGTCTTCATCTTCATCAGTACTATCATCTTGTTGAACAACATTGGACTCCGCCTTCAAGGAAATGTTCTTATGTTTCTTTACTACTTCTTCATGTTGTTCCAGTCTTGCAAGTTCAATTTCATGCTCTTGTAATTTCCCAAAAAGTGTTGCCAACGACATGTTTGAAAGACTTTTCTTTTCAGATATGACTGTTACTTTTGGTTGCCATTCCCTTGATAGTGACCTGAGAATCTTCAAGTTTATTTCATTGTTGGACAAATTTTTTCCAAGGGCTGCAAGATGATTGATAAGATGTGAAAATCTCTTTTGCATATCTAGAATATTTTCTCCTGGTTGCATTCTAAACATTTCATACTCTTGAGAGAGGGTATTCAATCTGGAACGTTTTACTTCTTCCGTTCCTTCATGTGTTGTTTCCAAAGTGTCCCAAATTTCCTTGGCTGTTTTGCAGTTAGAAATTCTGAAAAACTCATCCATCCCAAGAGAGGATTGAAGAATGTTCTTCGCCTTTTTGTCAAATAACACCTTTTTGCGGTCATCATCATCCCATGATGTTTGTGGTTTGACACCAGTCACACCATTCACACTTGTAGTGGGAACATAAGGACCATTCTGGACAGCATCCCAAATGTCTTCACCTTGGGCTTCTAGATATGTTGTCATCCTAATTTTCCAGAAATCATAATGATCTCCGGTGAAACATGGTGGTCGGTTTGAATTAGGACCTTCTCCTAGAAACGGTTTAGCGGAAGCCATTTTCTGGATCAAAGAAGCAAGTTATCTTTACTCTTGCTCTGATACCAATTGTAAGTTCAGATTGTAACCTAAGAGGGGGGGTGAATTAGGTTTCTAGGAATATTGGTTAATTTTTCAGAGTTTAGCGTTCTTGATAATTTTTCCGGTAAATAATGATGAAGGTATAAATGCGGAAAAATAAAAGAGCAAGGGAAGAAGAAAAGACACAAGAGAGTTTATAGTGGTTCCCCTCTAAACCTTAGGGTCAGTCCACTCCCTTCACACCCCGCGAAGGAATTCACTATGTTAGAATCTTTGTTACAAGCAATCTCACCCCAAGACCCCCTAACAATCTTTCTAACATAACACAAGAAAGAAACCTTCTCTCTTGATTACAACACAAACACCAACCACTTTTGGTGGACTTTGAATCTTCCCGAATCAAAGAACCTTTTACAACAATCACAAGATAGCACCCCCACTATCTTAAACAATAATTCTCACCAACAATGGCAAGAAACTTTACAACAAAGTAATTGAAGAATAACAAATGTATGGCTGTATATCTTTATCAATATCACTCTAAAAAATGGACTTAGTGCTCAGAAAACTTTTTAATAAATGTTAAAGTGTAAGCAAAGTTTTCCAAACAATTTGAATGAAAGTTCGAAATCGCAAGTGATATTGAAAATGTCAATTGAGATAATGAAAGTAGTTGTGTGTATATTGCTTTGATTCTCAATTGAATTTATAAAGGCTAAAAAGATGTTTATGAAATGATACTATCTTTCAAAAAGAGTTACCAATGGATAGAAACATATTTAAAATGGTATCTATTCATACAAATGAGAATGAAGAGCATATAAACCAAATGTGGCCGTTGGCAAAATAAATTAAAACAAGATAGCCGTTAGCCACTTAGAAAATAGTTGTTGCATGGTATTAAGCCAATTAGCCGTTGCATATATAAAAAAAGATTGTTGCACATAAAACCAAATATAATATAATAAATTATTCATTTGTATAATTGATCACGTAAAGGCACAATGAAGGATTTTCAATTCCATGATCAATTAATAAATTCATAATTGATTATAGTATATTTTCAATACTTCTGCATGCATGGTAAAGACTATTTTTAAATATGCAGATTTTAAAAATCAATTACGGCTTTTCATACAAAAACATTTTAATGCAAAATCACATTTAAATAAAATCATTGTAAGTGTGTGATTTATTTTCAAGAGATTTTAGTATTGCATCATATGGGACATAGAAAAAATATTTGTAATTATTTTCTGAGCATTCTAAGTTGTTCCATAAGTTAAGAATGATAAATCAAAGATAAGGACCATACTTACAAAAATATAACTATGAAGCTTGAGTCCCATTGTCATCATTCTTCAAATTGAGCCTCCATGGTTTTTCTTCTTTTGTGATGTGTGTTTGTTATCATCAAAACCCAGCCAAGTCTAAGAAGGAAATCTTCTTCACATATCCAAACGCATCAGGAGCGTTGGATTGATCCAGTTCCCCCTAACCCTAGATCTAACGGTGGAAACACAACCTAGAGGCTTATATAAGCCTTACTCCAACGTTTTCTTCATTTTCCCCTCTTCTTTCTCTCTCTAACTTCTCTCCTAGTGAGAGAAGCTCTACAACCTCTCTTCTTCTCCGATCATCTTCCACCGCCGGTTTCTGGAATGAAACGGTTGGAGAAGATGAAGATTCATCGGAATCTTCATCGTCACCGCCGTGAATTCCAGATTCCGGCGAGACCTTAACAACTCCGATCTACATGGATCTAAACCCTACTTTACTCTACTTTTCATGCTGATTATGAATATGAACTTTGTTTTACAAAATAAACGGTGAATCTTCGTAGATCTACATTTTAGGGTTTGGTTTTCAAATCTTTTCAATCTTTTCAGGGTTCTTCGAAAGAACAAGTCTTAGAACTTGTTAATCTGCTTCGATTCACCGTTTATTTGTGTTTGTAAACCTTCGATGAGCTTTTGCAATGAAAACGAAGAAGTTTTTTGTGAAGTTACCTGGTTTTAATCGGAGATTCGAACAAAAGATCCACGTGAGCTTTCTGGTAAGTTTGAACCGAAAATAAATCGGTGTTCTTCTCTTCTTCTTCTTCACTGGTCCAAAACTTGCTTTGATTCTTCTTCCTCTCACTCTCTCTAACTGTGATCGTACAAGTTTGTTGAATTTGTGCTTGAATTGCAGTTGTTTTGGTTCGATGATGAAGATTCACCTTCGAATCTCTGAGAACTGCAATGAATTTGCTTGAATTTGCTTCAATTTCTTGTTCTGGAAATTTAGGGTTTGATGAATGTTCTTAGTGTTCTTTGATGAATCTGGAAAACGGTTATGATTTTGATTCTGAGAAGAAGAGAGAGAATTGGGAATTGTGTTTGTGTGATGTGGCACGTTGTGAATGGAATCTGTCACTGTGCATTGATGAGTTGGCCCTTATATAGGCTGCCATGTGTGCTTGAGACCCAATGAATTTGTGACACCTATACTGGACTGTAACTAACTCGGCCTTGGACTGTTTTGGGACTCAGGGACCTTTCTGCAATTATTGAAAATTGAAGGACCAAAGTACAATAATAGAAAAAGGACTAAAAACAAAATTACAAACATTTGAGGACTAAAATGCAAAACTGTTAAAGGACTAAAAATGCAAATTTTAGAGACTCAGTGGACTGAAATGAAAAAAGGACTAAAATGCAAATAATAAGACTTTAAGGACTAAAATGCAATTAAAAATGAAATTGGGTAAAAAAAAGAATGTAAATTGAAAACAACGTAAAGTGAAACCAATAAAAAACACAAAAAGGACTAAAATGAACCAACTACACAAATGAGGTACTTCAAAGTAACCTCTCTCTGTCAAAATTTCATGTGAAATGATCAAAATGCCCCTAGGGACTAAACTGACTTTAAATGACTCAAATGCAATTTTTGAAATGGATCTTAACATGGAATTGAAACAAAAACTTATACAACAAATTGAAAGGATTCAGAGACAATTTTCAGGGACTAAAATGAGTTTGAACACAGGAAATGACTAAAATGCCCTTTTTATGAATTTTTGCAAATAACATTGAAATAAAATGCAGAGAAACATGCAATTGATCAGGGACAACTTGATATGCAAGAAAAACCTTTTGGATGGCTTTAAATGCAAGAAAATGTAGACAAAGTTATAATTGAAATTTTTTCAAAACAAAGACAGTAAACCATGCAGCTAAAACATAGTAAAATATCAGGGTAAACAATATCAAATTGGCAATCACTCAATAGTAATAGACACATATCAGAGATGGAAAAACATTTTGAGCAAGTATTTTTAGGTCCAAAATTAGGGTATAACATCCTGCATTTTGATTTTGTGCGATTGATGTACTCCATTTCATAATTTTACCATTCAATTTTTCATATTCATAATATGTTTTAATTGCAGTGTATCCGATTACAAGTTGCTTTTTAAAGTAACAACAGTGTAGCCGATTCATGATATGTTTTAATATGTTTCATATTTCATATTCAATTTTTCATATTTATAATTTGGAAAGCTTACAAGTTATTTTCCTGCATAATTTTGCAGGTTGCTCTTTATGGGGATAGTTGTATTAGTAGCTATGGTTGGTATTTTATCGTTGGTCGTTGGACCTGTTTGACTATATGGGAAGGAGATGAGTTTAGTTTTGAGGAATTTCGAGCGGCGACTGTGTTTTTGTTTTCGAGTGCTGATGCATTTAGCGCTTTTTCTGTTCCAGTTGTATGTCTCCTTGCATTTTTTGGGTGTTGGCTACCTTTCATGTTGGTAAAATCTCTTTGTGCGGCTGCAGTTGTGTTTTTACAGAGTTATCAATTCAGGTTTGCTTCTTCAGTCTTTGTTGAAGTTGTTTTGTAGTTCTGCTTCTATTTTGTTTGGCTCTGGTTTTTTAGTAGACAGCCTAGACTTCAAGTGTTGGCAGAATTTGGTTTTTGGTAATTTTCATGCTGGCATGTTGTCGTTTATGCGGATCTGTAACTTTCCGCCAATTCTGTAAAGGTACACTACACTTTTACAATCATTATTTTTGTTTCTGATTTTTTTTTTATGATTAGTGTTCTATACCTCACAAATATATACATATTATTATAGGTGGTTGAAATACATATATAGTGGGAATGGAAGAGAGTTAATTAATATAGACAAATGGGGAAAATTTGAGGAATGAAAACTAATAGATTGTGGAATGAAAATTATGTTCCACTGTTTGATTGACATTCAATTCATTCTTTTGTCAAGTAGTTTTCTTTTATATTCTGAGAAAAATTCCATTATTTTATCTGTTTTTCTTTGCTTTTATTTATCATTAACACTTCTCTAGCATTTTTGTCATGCAGAAAATGTCTCAACTCTACTTAAAATGGCAGGAGACGAAGCAACTTGACAACTATAAAGAAAAAGGAGTAGAACTTTCTACTATAACTAATTAGTTTGATAGCCTGCAAATTGTTATCCTTATGTAATTCCGGATGTTTAATATCTGTGTTTGCAGGCCATTCCGATTATAAAGTTGAGGATGCATGTTGTTCATGGTGGTTAAATTTAATGTGCTCTGTTCGGTTGTATGAAGGCTACATGAAAAATCAGTATATGTTATGACTAAATACACCATTGTAAAGGTCCTGAAGAATGTTTCAATATAATGGAACATATATTTTGCTGTTATTCGCTGTTCTCTGTGCTGCGAATTGGATGAAGCAACTGATTAAGTCTTTGCTGATGACTTATTTTGTACTGTGATGTAATGGTTATGCTACTTTATTTGTGTTTTGTTGATTTGTTGAAAATGTATGTATTATCACGATCTGAACCATGATAATGCCCATTTATGTTGTGGTCATTCTCTTAATGCCCACTAAATGCAGCAAAGATTTCATTTTGATATCATCAAATTTAATTCACTATTACAATTGGCACTAATAGGTATGATTGTGTATAATATTTTCCAAACGCTTTTCACCACATGGTCAACGTATTACTTTAGTGAAACAGCAAAACACACTACGTTACATTTGTATATCACGAGACCACACATAAGTTTGTAACAAGAGACATATTCTCTGCGAAAAGTTCATACCACAATATATTTAAAGTAATGTCTTAAACTATATATGACCCGTGCGGCAGCACTGGTGGACGATCTAGTGTTGTTAGGTCTGCAATCACTAAACCCTACATTTTTCCCTCTAAATCTGATGCATTAATTGCTAATGAGCTAAACCCTAAAAACATTTCTCTTCCAACCCATGCCAGTCTCAATTTTGAATTTATTCTTTAAAAAAAAAATGTTGTTCAAAATCCATGATGATAACTTTTCTGATTTCCAAAAACAGGCGGACGGCTCTAAACTAATTAACATTTATTGACTGATAATTTCAACACACCTTATTCACGTCTAACTTTTCTGTTTCACGCCCAATATATAATTGCTTATCTTCTTTCTTATTTTCTCTCCATCTCTGCTCCTCTCTCTCTCAGTCTATAGTCTATCTCAGTCGCCGCTCTTCCCCTTTCTCAGCCATTGCACTGCTCTTTTTCCTCCTCATAGCCTCCACTTCTGGCCACCTTATCATAAATCACCACAAGGATCGTAAGTTGAGAAACCACATCAAATCCAAATCTCGAAATCATCTGCATCTCAATCAGTTGGTTTCAACCCATGAAAACATGTTGATTTTGTTGACCTTCTTTCATTTCTCAAGGTACTCAATCAGTTTTTTATTTTTATTTTTGGTTTTATTTTATAAACAGTGGTGTTGTTGAGAATGAAAACTGATAAAAAGAATGGCGGAGTTTTGTTTAATCAACAGAATTGGTGGATTTTTTTTAATGGTTAAACTAGATTTTTGTGTTCTTTCTGATGTCTCTTTGCCTCCAAATATTTGATTTTATCCATTTCATTGTACCATTGTTGTTGATTGTAAGTTTCTGTAAAATAAGATATTATGTACCATGAGTTGGAGATCCGAGTTTTTAAATATCTGTTGTGTTTTTATCATCATATTTTATTTGTAACCAAGGTTTGCAATTTCCATGGAATTAAGAGGTTTTTGTCAGTAATTTTTGTCCATTTGTTGTGTATATATTTTAAGTAATTGCTGTTTATTTTGTTGTCTTTTTTTGGTTCACAGTAACATCATCCTAAAAGTACTCAAATGGAGCATGAAATCTACTTGCCGTGAAGAAATGATGTGATGCTCTACTTTTCTTTGGGTTCAAATATGCTAGAATTAGTTACATCTCCTTTTACCTATTGGACAAGTTTGGCTGAGGACGACAATGGAAGAAGGTTGTAGAGGTAACGAACGAGTATCAGATTTTACTATCGTGTATTTTAACAGATTCATTAGTTGGTAGGAATGATGTTAATAAAATAAAATGATTGATACTTTATAATAATGGTTTACTAGAACCACACGTGGTATTTCTTTTTTTGTAAAAACAAATGTTAATTGCTTGCTAACAATTAATGTAGTGAATTCCCTCAAAAAAAAAAATTTTAATGTAGTAAATAACATACTTGCTGAACCACTGCAACTTAATATGAAAATAGTCTATTGATAGATGATGTTGTTTATGATGATGAATATTGTCGCGTCATTTTTCGGACGGTCGAATGCCATTTGATTGGCGTTTGACCCACTTTTGATTTCACGACTGAACATTTAATTCTTTTCAAAAAGAAAGTGGAAAAAAGTTCAAATACCACATTTTTTAGGGATTAAGGGTTCGGGGGTCGGTTATATTTAGGGAAGGTGTTAAGCACCCTAAATATTCGTAGTACTCTACGAGAACCTCTTGATTTTATTTAACTTTTGTGCTATAAACTTGCTTGCTTTAAAAAATGGAATTAGCAATGATAAAAGATAATTAGAGACCTAAATTATCTACGTTTTTATTGATTTGGAAGGACACATGTCCTTTGCCTACGTACCCGTGAGGGATCAAAACCTCGTAGTTCGGGGTAGAAATTGACGTTTGATTTGTTTTTTGTGTTTTTTAATAGTTTTTTTGAAAAAGGTTTTAAAATGAAAAGCCAAATGGCAAATTAGAATTTGTTTGTATTTTTTATATTGAAAGAAAAGATGACTCAAAGTATAATTAAATTGATTGATGATTTGATTAAGAAAGAAGATAAAATGAACGATCGCTTGATTTAAGATCAAGGTTTATTTATGAAAATATTTTGTGATTTTTGATTATTTGAATGTTTTTGTTATTTTGAATAATGACATGGAAATTATAAGTAGAATGAGAAAAATAATATTATTTTAACACGGACCAGAATACTCTGGAGAATGATTATATAAGCAGAAATATAATATTAACAGTTGATTTAGGACCAGAGCACTCTGGATGAATTTAATTGACAAGGACCAGATTGTTCTGGAGAATAATATGATATTAACAGTTAATTTTAGGACCAGAGCATTCTGGATTAATTTAATTAACAAGGACCAGAGCACTCTGGATTGAGGTGTGTATTTAATGACAAAATTTAAATATGCATATGATAATAGTAGATAATAGAATGTAATGCGAAAATAAAAAATGCATGAGAAGAAAATAAAAGAGATTAAACGAATAAAAAAATGCATGAGCAAGAAAAAATAAGACGATAAACGGAATTGAAATGCATGAATAAAATACGATGCAGGGAGGGGGTGCAAGTAATAAAATGGGGGGTGTAGAGAGTAAAAAGAAAGACAGATTGGGCCTAAAACACAAGCTGGGCGCACATGGGCCTGGGGTTAAGATCTGGATCAAAGCTGATCGTCAGATTGAGAATATGAGGATCAGAGAGGCGAGGGTACATACTAATAGGATGCATATGCGGACACAGGAATGGATGGGAGTATAAATATTCATTTCTTTCCTTTTCTACTAATTCTTTCATTCACGCTCTCTCTCTTCTCAACAATAATGCTCCCTCCTCTCTCATATTTTCCGACGAGAAGGGAAGGTGGTTGTGGGATTCCGGCACGGTGGCCGGCCACCAGAGGTGGCGGCGCCGCTGCCGAAATCCAATTTTTTTTAATTTTTTTTGTTCAAATTTGATGCCCTCCTTCTCTTCTTTCCGATTCTACTCTTAAAATTCCCAAATATCAAACCTATATCTCTAGATCTACAAAAACAATAAAATTACTACCTTTTGGTGTGGGTGTTTGGATCGGTTTGGATTGGGTGTGGTGTGTAACAGCAGGTGCGTGTGTGTATGGTTGTGCGTGCGTGTCACAACGTGTGTGTGTGTGTGTGTAACGGTGTGTGTGATACAGCGTGTGTGTGTGATGGTGTGTTGGTGTAACGGTTCTGTGATGTGATTCTATGTTTGTGGGTTTTGATTGGAAAATTGTGTGTACTGGGTTTATGGATTCTTCTCTGTATTTTTTTTGTAATTTTCTCTTGCAGGTTCGGATTCAAAGAAAATTGGGTTTTTCTTGGTGTTTTTCTGTGTTATTGTTTGGCTGGAAAATTTTGTGGTAAAATTGGCTGTTAGTGTGTTCTTGGCTCCCAAAAAATATATCCTCCTCTTTTGTGTGCTGCAGGTGTGTTTTATAGAGTTGGGAGAGACATTGAGTTGGTTAAAACAGCAACAAAGACTGCCTTTGCTTGGAATAAGGGGACATGCCAGGCTATGTTGGATTGGAAGAACACGTTTGTTTTTTTTTTTTTGGATATTTTGGGACAAAATTTTGATTAAAAAGAAATAATAATAATAATAATAATAATAATAATAATAATAATAATAATAATAATAATAATAATAATAAACTAAAAGTAATAATAAATAAAAATTGAGAGAAGAGGGCCCGACTCGATATCAAATATGAGGTATTTTAAAATACCTCTCTGCCGAATTTTTTACTGAAAAATCAGAGATCGATCAGAGTTAAACAGCGCGTGTTAGTGATGTCTTGGGTCAAAAATTGGGGTATGACAGATGCCCCTATTTAAGTTTTCTTCGTCCGGAGATTTGAAGATGGAATATTTGATTCGATCGGACCGAAGAGACTTAAATACCAAAAGTGCACCAATTTTGACCTAAGATGTTATGAATGCAATGCTCATGAATATAATGGTATGCATGTATGCGATGCTATTATGAACGCAACAATGACAAACATATGCCGACTGGGGGACAAAACTGATAACGATTGCTGGGGAGGAAAGAATGCCAATTACCTTTGAAGTGATAATAGTGAACATGATAAAGAAGAAAAGGAAGAAAAAAAAATTGTCTATTACCTTTGAAGTAGCAAAGACATGTCTGTTACCTTTGAAATGGTAAAGACGAACATAATAAGAAATGAAACTGTCTATTACTTTTGAAGTAGTAAAGACGTGTCTGTCACCGTGAATTAGGTGAAGACAAACATTAAGAAATAAAACCGTCTATTACTTTTGAAGTAGTAAAGACATGTCTACATTAAGAAATAAAACTTTCTATTACTTTTGAAGTAGTAAAGACGTGTCTGTCACCGTGAATTAGGTGAAGACAAACATTAAGAAATAAAACTGTCTATTACTTTTGAAGTAGTAAAGACGTGTCTGTTACCTTTGAAGTGGTAAAGACGAATATGACAAGAAATGAAACTGTCTATTACTTTTGAAATAGTAAAGGACAATGTTTGTTACCTTTGAACTGGTAAAGACGAACAAGAAATAAATTTGTCAATTACTTTTGAATTAGTAAAGGACAATATCTGTTACCTTTGAACTGGTAAAGCCAAACAAGAAATAAATTTGTCAATTACTTTTGAATTTGTAAAGGACAATGTCTGTTACCTTTGAACTGGTAAAGACGAACAAGAAATAAATTTGTCTATTACTTTTGAAGTAGTAAAAAACAAAGTATGTTACCTTTGAACTGGTAAAGACGAACAAGAAATAAATTTGTCAATTACTTTTGAATTAGTAAAGGACAATGTCTGTTACCTTTGAACTGGTAAAGATGAACATGACAAGAAATGAAACTGTCTATTACTTTTGAAATAGTAAAGACGTGTCTGTTACCTTTGAAATGGCAAAGACGAACATTAAGAAATAAAATTGTCTATTACTTTTGAAGTAGTAAAGACGAACATAACAGTGTCTATTACTTTTGAAGTAGTAAAGACGTGTCTGTCACCGTGAATTAGGTGAAGACAAACATTAAGAAATAAAACTGTCTATTACTTTTGAAGTAGTAAAGACGTGTCTGTTACTGATGAGTCATAAACTAGTCTATTTTAATGCTTTATTTAGTACCGTTTTATTTAGATTTAGTTTTATTTTATTTTAGTTTTATTTCCTTTTTGAATATTTTACTTTAAATTGCATTTTATTTTATTTCAGGAAAGAATATATGATGGAAGGTGTCTTGGAGCAAAAGAAAGAGGACTGGAGCAAATACAGTACAAGAATACGAAGATATGAGACAAAAATATGTCTCTACCAAGTCAGAAGCTTGGCACGGCCCGTGCCAACATGTGGCACGGCCGTGCCACCCTCCAGGATACTCTTTTGCTGCTTTTCTTCAAGCCCAAGTTACTCTGTTGTAGTTTTACTGCTTTGCCCTTATAGTTGCTTAGATTTTAAGTCAATTGTAAATCTATAAATAGAGTAGCACTCCATCATAAACATTCATCTTTTGTTCTTGGAATAAAAGTTCACTTTTACTTTACTGTTTTATTTTATATTCTTCTTCTCCTTCCTCTCTATGTCTACAATGAACGTTAGTGAGTAGACTCTTCTTGTCTTGGGATTGTTGGATAAGTCTAATGACGTAATCCGGATCAAGCCAAGCCTTAAACCCTAATTATATGTTACCTTAATTTCTTATCTAAATTCACCGTTTTAACATGAATTAATTATTATCAAACTGTGGAAGCGAACGCGGAGGGTTTGATAATGGTTAATTCATCATCACAAATATCAATTCATAAAGCGAACGCGGAGCTTTGATATTCGAACAAGTGAATTTAGACAAGGTTTGCGAAACATGAGAATAGTCTAGCAAACCTTGGGACACATAAAGTTTCGACCTTCAAGGGTCCCAAAGGCAATCACCCATGAGAATAGGTGTGGTTGTTGGAGGGATACACTCACTGACTTCGAGAGAAGCTTTGATATGCTAAAGAGAAACTTGTCCTTAGAAATTAAGAATAACATAGAATTATAAAGTTTAAGGCTTGCTTGTGAAAAGATTCGTTATTATGATGAACCAATGATCCTAAGGCTCTTTTATTTTTATTGTTATTTACCTTCAGCAATTAACCCCCTATTTTACAATCTTTCTCCTCTTCTAATCATTCTCTAAAAAGTTAATTGAATTCACAACTCCCTAGCGGAACGATACTCTTTCTTACTACTATTACTTCGATAGGCCGTGCACTTGCGGTTTGGCCCTATCAAGTTTTTGGCGCCGTTGCCGGGGACTTGTTGTAATTTGATTAACTTTTTAATAGTGATTAGACTAAAAAAAAAAAAAAAATCTTTTTCGTTGTCGTATTTATTTTATTTTATTTTATTTATTTTATATTTCTTTCAAAAAAAAATATCTTTTGCTTTATTTTATTTTATATATTTCTTTTAAAAAAAAAAAAAAATCTTTTGCTTTATTTTATTCTATTTTATTTTATATTTATATCCAAAAAAAAAAAAATCTTTTTCTATTTCTTCTTTTTCCTCTAACTTCTTGGGAAGACAATAACGATATGGCTAAGGAACGCTCTCTCAACGAGTATGCAATCCCATCTTCAAATGAGTCATACGATGCTATTGTGTACCCAACGGTTGAGGACAATTTTGAAATAGAACCTGCACTTATTGAGTTAGTGCAGCAAAATCAATTTTTCGGATCACCCACTGAGGATCCGAATCTTTATGTTTCAATTTTTTTAAGACTCAGTGGAACCTTGAATGCAAACCAAGAGGCCGTAAGGCTGCACCTCTTTCCTTTCTCCTTAGGGGGTAGAGCTAGTGCTTGGTTTCATTCATTGGAAATTGGTTCTATCTTTTCATGGAAACAAATGAAGCAAGTTTTTCTTGCCCGATTCTTTCCCCATTCTAAAACCGTCCAATTAAGGATTCAAATCACACAATTCACTCAAAAAGATGGAGAATCTCTTTACGATGCGTGGGAGCGTTTCAAAGAAATGCTTAGACTTTGTCCCCATCATGGTTTAAAGAACTGGCTTATTATTCACACTTTTTATAATGGTCTTTTGTATCCCACAAAAATTTATGTTGATGCAGCTGCAGGTGGAGCTTTGATGAACAAAACATACACAGAAGCATATGCTTTGATCGAGGACATGGCACAAAACCACTATCAGTGGACCTACAGAAGAGACACCACTAATGTTGCTCCTTCACCCTCTCAGAAAGAGGTAGGTATGTATGAAAATTCTTCCCTTGATCATCTAGCTGCTAAAGTTGACGCACTCACACAAAAATTTGATAAAATAAATACTAGTGCTGTCACACCTGCCCCTGTAGTTTGTGGTGTATTTGGCCATATTGGCATTGATTGCCAGCTAGGTAGTGTTGTTAGAAGTCATGAGCAAGTAAACTATGCTCAATATAATCAAGGGTTTAAAAACAATCAATTTTTTTTTCAAACCCCTCCAAATCTTTTTGGACAACAAACAACACCACCCGGTTATGCAAACAACCAAGGAGTTCCTCAAAAATCCAGCTTGGAAGTTTTACTAGAAAAATGTGTTATTGATCAATCCAAGCAGCTCCAAGAGCTTAAAAATCAAACTGATTTTTTGAAGGACTCTCTTGCCAAACGTACATCGAACGTAGACTCCATAGTTACTCACAGTAAGATGATAGAGACTCAGACTTCTCAAGTGCCCCAACAGGTGGCTACTCCCTCTCATACCTCCGAAGTCCTTCTAGGCCAAACCAAAACCAACCCCAAAGACCATATAAGTGTTATTATTTTTAGGGATGGTAACCAATTAGAGGACCCCGTTGTGAAAATTAAGAACAATGAAGGAGAGATAGGAAGTGAAAAGCCTCAAAGTGAGAAAGCTATAGGAGAGAATGACAAGCCATTTATTTCACCATCTCATGAGCCTAAAAGTCCTTTAACACAAGAGTTTGCTAAACCCAAGTTAGATGAGCAGTTTAGAAATTTTATTGAAATACTTCCAAACAAATTGCCACCTAAACTTAAGGATCCAAAGAGATTTTCCATACCTTGTGTCATAGGATATAAAACATTTGAGAAAGCCACGTGTGATTTGGGAGAGAATGTTAGTTTGTTGCCATTATCCCTTAGTGAGAGATTGGGTATAGGATAGTTAAAACCACTTTCTAACCGTCAAGCTAGTGACTCTAAACAAGCGCTTCGTGGGAGGCAACCCATGAATTTTATTGCTTTTATTTTTGTTTTGTGTTCTTTTAATTTGTTTTGTAGGTAATTGTCCAAATATGATGCCAAAAGGGAGGAAAGAAAGTTGAAGCCATTGACCTGAAACCACAAAAAAAAAAAAAAGTTTTTCAAAAAAAAAAAACAAAAAATTCTCCTCTCCACTCCAGAAGCTTGGCACGGCCCGTGCCGGTGGTGGCACGGCCGTGCCAACTTTTCAGCAAAAAAAAAAAAAAATTTAAAAAAAAAAATAAAAAAATTATTTTTTTTTCCTCATTCAAAATAACCTCTTTCATCCTTTATTCATAACCAAATTCATACACCATTAAACCATAACCCAAAAACCAAAACTTCTTCATCAATCTCCATCCTTCAACTCTTAAACTTCACTTAAACCACAACCTCATCACTAAACCAACTCTTCCCAACCAAAACCTTGCCTAACCCTAACCTTCACCCAAAATCCACACCAAGTCAATTTAAGGTCAATGGCATCAATGAAGAAAGTAAGAAGATTGAAGCCTCTGGAGGTGGTGCAAGCAAGAAGCAATCATCAGCCCGCAATCATGGGATCCAATTCAAGGATTCTGAGCAATTAAATAGGTACCTTCGAAGGGTTATGACTTGCACCATATAGAGTAGGAAAGAGGTAGGAATGATGAGCTGTTTATGTTGTGGGCTATGCTTTATAACCATCCTATTAACCTTCATTATTATTTGCTTGATTATCTTGTTTCAATTGTTAAAAAGAAACTGGATCATAAGGGTGTAATAATGGTAGGTTGAATCATCACTTTTATTGCTAGGAAGTTTGGGGTGAGTATGAATCAAGGGATCAAGAGGATAGAGGGGAACTATTATCTAGACTTATATACTCTCACTACTTTGTCCTTACTTAGAACCCATGACCCTACTCATAATTACCAATATGAATGGAAAATTATTAGAGCTTATTGTTTGATTATTCTATCTAATCCGGACTTAACTAATCTGGAGGAGGTGGAAAATTTGTTTTATGTTGGTACTAACCCACAGGTACAAGAGGATGGTGATGATGGTGGTGATAAAGAGGAGGTAGGTGCAAACTTGCACTATGTACAAGAAGCCGGTGGAAGCTATAAAGATGAACGGAGGGCATGGATGCAAACCAAAGTTCAAAGAATAAGCACCGAGCAACAAAGACAAGGTGTTGCAATGAAAAAAAAAATGTCCAAAGGAGCAATTGAATAAATGAAGAAAACAATCAAATGCTCCAAAATATGATGCAACACCTTCACCTCCAAAGTCCACCTTATGGACCTCAATAAAATTGTGAGCTTTCCTCTTCCTCTACTTTTCTCTCTTCTACTTATTCTTCTTCTTCTTCTTCTTCTTCTCCTCCTTCTTCTTTTTCTTCTTCTCTCTTCTTCTTTTCTTTTCTTTTCTTTTCTTTTCTTTTGAATCATTGAGGACAATGCTTCTCCTAAGTGTGGGGGGAGCCTAATAAAGTGTCTAGAGTCGTAGTGTTCCAAACTCCCTTGAACTTTATTCTTTTGTTTTGTTTTTATAGCGAAAGGCATGATTAAGTAGCTTGTTTTTAATGAAAATCATATGGCATAAATTTTTTTTGTTGTCTTCTCTTAAAAAAGGTTGTTTCTTGTGCATCAAAGCAATTTCTTGTGTTTTTAAAGTGTTCTTGCTATACCCACATCATGTTTTTTGTGAAAAATTCTCCAATGAGAAAAGCACTCAGTTGCAATCTTTGAGCAAGTGTATGAATAGGTATTTTAAGGAACTCGTTCTATCTTTAGTGTTAACTTAGACCCTTAAAAGTCTTTAGAGTAAAAGTAGTATAAGTTTGTGTGGGAAAATAATTAATTGAGCTTTATTGTTATATTCTAAATTGTTAAGGTTAAAATGGGGCGGGAGAATGGCACCAACATGTGGGGGAAAGGACAATCCCTAACTTCCTAATTGTGGTGGTGACTCCCTAATTTGAGCTTAAGTTCCAAATCCCTCAAATGAGGAAAATAAATTCATCAATGCTAGGGGGAAAGGACAATTACATCCAAAAAGACTTCCTACGCGGAGATGAAATAAAATTTTTGCAGCACTGCTTAGGGTGATTTTGAATCTAGGGGGAAAGGACAATTACATCCAGAAAGACTTCCTATGAGGATAGATAGCCCCTAAGCACCTGCAGCCCCTTGTGCTTAATTTGTTTATCTAAAATTTAATTTTAACTAAATTCCCATCACTCTTATATGAAATGAAGAAAGGACTTTTCTCGGTTACTTTAGCATTAGGGATAGAATCTGTTCCTCATAATATCAATCTTATACAGGAGCAAGAAAAAGGTTGGACTGCACATACACACACTCACTTAAGACTTGTTGTTGGGTTGAATAAGTTCACAAAGAATACTTGAAGCCGTGATTAGTGCACTTGAAACAAAACCTTAGGAGAGACTTGTGTTTTTAATTGTGATGCCATGGTTTAATCTTTTTGTTGCTACTATGTCTATTGCCTTTTGCTTGAGGACAAGCAAAGACTCAAGTGTGGGGGAGTTTGATGAGTCATAAACTAGTCTATTTTAATGCTTTATTTAGTACCGTTTTATTTAGATTTAGTTTTATTTTATTTTAGTTTTATTTCCTTTTTGAATATTTTACTTTAAATTGCATTTTATTTTATTTCAGGAAAGAATATATGATGGAAGGTGTCTTGGAGCAAAAGAAAGAGGACTGGAGCAAATACAGTACAAGAATACGAAGATACGAGACAAAAATATGTCTCTACCAAGTCAGAAGCTTGGCACGGCCCGTGCCAACATGTGGCACGGCCGTGCCACCCTCCAGGATACTCTTTTGCTGCTTTTCTTCAAGCCCAAGTTACTCTGTTGTAGTTTTACTGCTTTGCCCTTATAGTTGCTTAGATTTTAAGTCAATTGTAAATCTATAAATAGAGTAGCACTCCATCATAAACATTCATCTTTTGTTCTTGGAATAAAAGTTCACTTTTACTTTACTGTTTTATTTTATATTCTTCTTCTCCTTCCTCTCTATGTCTACAATGAACGTTAGTGAGTAGACTCTTCTTGTCTTGGGATTGTTGGATAAACATCTTTTGTTTGATATTCGAACAAGTGAATTTAGACAAGGTTTGCGAAACATGAGAATAGTCTAGCAAACCTTGGGACACATAAAGTTTCGACCTTCAAGGGTCCCAAAGGCAATCACCCATGAGAATAGGTGTGGTTGTTGGAGGGATACACTCACTGACTTCGAGAGAAGCTTTGATATGCTAAAGAGAAACTTGTCCTTAGAAATTAAGAATAACATAGAATTATAAAGTTTAAGGCTTGCTTGTGAAAAGATTCGTTATTATGATGAACCAATGATCCTAAGGCTCTTTTATTTTTATTGTTATTTACCTTCAGCAATTAATCCCCTATTTTATAATCTTTCTCCTCTTCTAATCATTCTCTAAAAAGTTAATTGAATTCACAACTCCCTAGCGGAACGATACTCTTTCTTACTACTATTACTTCGATAGGCCGTGCACTTGCGGTTTGGCCCTATCAGTTACCTTTGAAGTGGTAAAGACGAATATGACAAGAAATGAAACTGTCTATTACTTTTGAAATAGTAAAGGACAATGTTTGTTACCTTTGAACTGGTAAAGACGAACAAGAAATAAATTTGTCAATTACTTTTGAATTAGTAAAGGACAATATCTGTTACCTTTGAACTGGTAAAGCCGAACAAGAAATAAATTTGTCAATTACTTTTGAATTTGTAAAGGACAATGTCTGTTTCCTTTGAACTGGTAAAGACGAACAAGAAATAAATTTGTCTATTACTTTTGAAGTAGTAAAAAACAAAGTATGTTACCTTTGAACTGGTAAAGACGAACAAGAAATAAATTTGTCAATTACTTTTGAATTAGTAAAGGACAATGTCTGTTACCTTTGAACTGGTAAAGACGAACATGACAAGAAATGAAACTGTCTATTACTTTTGAAATAGTAAAGACGTGTCTGTTACCTTTGAAATGGCAAAGACGAACATTAAGAAATAAAATTGTCTATTACTTTTGAAGTAGTAAAGACGAACATAACAGTGTCTATTACTTTTGAAGTAGTAAAGACGTGTCTGTCACCGTGAATTAGGTGAAGACAAACATTAAGAAATAAAACTGTCTATTACTTTTGAAGTAGTAAAGACGTGTCTGTTACCTTTGAAGTGGTAAAGACGAATATGACAAGAAATGAAATTGTCTATTACTTTTGAAATAGTAAAGGACAATGTTTGTTACCTTTGAACTGGTAAAGACGAACAAGAAATAAATTTGTCAATTACTTTTGAATTAGTAAAGGACAATATCTGTTACCTTTGAACTGGTAAAGCCGAACAAGAAATAAATTTGTCAATTACTTTTGAATTTGTAAAGGACAATGTCTGTTACCTTTGAACTGGTAAAGACGAAAAAGAAATAAATTTGTCTATTACTTTTGAAGTAGTAAAAAACAAAGTATGTTACCTTTGAACTGGTAAAGACGAACAAGAAATAAATTTGTCAATTACTTTTGAATTAGTAAAGGACAATGTCTGTTACCTTTGAACTGGTAAAGACGAACATGACAAGAAATGAAACTGTCTATTACTTTTGAAATAGTAAAGACGTGTCTGTTACCTTTGAAATGGCAAAGACGAACATTAAGAAATAAAATTGTCTATTACTTTTGAAGTAGTAAAGACGAACATAACAGTGTCTATTACTTTTGAAGTAGTAAAGACGGACATTAGGAAATAAAACCGTCTATTACTTTTGATGTAGTAAAGACAAACAATAGAGGGTCTATTACTTTTGAAGTAGTAAAGACATGTGTCTTAACAAAGGACACTCGAGATAAGGTTTGAACAATTACTGGGGAAATTTGGATAAACATTGGTAAAGATGAATATTTGGTGGGACCTGCCACTTGAAACAAATTTTATTGGCGACAAACTCTGAAACAGCCACATTGGGGATGACATTGTTTATGTATGGGAGTAAGACATATGAAGTATAACACAACCATGCATGAATGATATTTGTATGCATGTTATGTATGCATGAGTGAATGAGTGTATGAATGTATGGATGTATGAATTGTAACTTGTATGACTGTATAGACTGTATGTGACAGGTGGACTCGGTGAGACGAGATAAGACATGTAAGATGGGAGGCGGACTGACATCGCAGTACAAACACTCGGCAAACTTCCTTGGAGATGATATTATTGTGAATAAATTGAGCCGTTGATGGGGTAAAGCCCGGCATAAGGTAGCAATTGATGCTCCTGGGGATAAAGCCCCTTGTTGACCAAAAGTTTGGAAGAAGTCGCCATTCGTCAACCGGCGCAAAGTGTACTTCCATCGGCATGCTACAACAGTCTTTTTTTTTTGTTTTTTTTTAAAATCCCTAACTTTTGCCTGGACCGCCCTTTCGGGTTTTCAGTCCACCGGGAGTATATTTCTTTTTATGCCCCTAATTTTTGCCTGGACCGCCCTTTCGGGTTTTCAGTCCACCAGGACGCTCTCTATTGCCTAAGTTGCCTTTTCAGGTTTTCAACTTAGCGAGCTTTGATTGATTTTTTTTTTTGCATTTTTGGACCGTGACAGCATCTTGTTCAATGTAGAAGTTCTCTCCACAATGCTTAGCCCTGTTTCTCTTTTGGAATGTAACCGTTCTCGAGACGGGTGCTGATGTACGCTTCACCTACTCATGAGTTCAAAGAGAGTGTGTTTATTGTTCACATTTTTTTTTTTAAAAGATGTAAAAAAAAGTTTTATTTTTGAATTTTTTTTTTTTTGCTTCAAGTATTGCCATAAAAAAAATAGAAGAAATTTTTGCAAATAGAATAAATGAGAGTTCCAAATAAATGGGCACATGCTCAAATTTGATGAATTGAGTGGTGGCCTACCAATAGCGTGGCTCCACGGATCTTTGAAAATTTTGGAAAATGGTAAATATAGGGGAAGGTACATTGAACACAATAACCGTTATGCTCCCTAACAACTTTGAATTGCCCCTGTTTCGAGTCTTTGATCTGCAGATGCTTCGAATCGGAGGTTCTTTGGTAGCCGGTATACCCCAAGTGGATTGTGCTGACTGATGCAGTTACTTTGTCATGATCCTTAACTTTTGCATAGATCGCCCTTGCGGGTTTTCAATCTATCAGGATGATCATTTTAGTTCATGTCTCTAATTTTGCGTGGACCGCCCTTTAGGGTTTTCAGTCCACCGAGACGCTCATTTTTGCCAAAGTCACCTTTTCAGGTTTGCGACTTATCGAGCTTTCTTTTTTTTGACAAAGTATTTCTTGACTGCACCAACATTCATAGGACTTGCAAGCTTGTCAACATTTGTAGTCACAAGAGTCATTGCACACGGGCCTTCATAGTTTAGGCGGCCACTTGCCCCTGGAGTCTGTTTGGACAGGTAGTGTCTCTTTGAGCACAAAGTCTCTTCCTTGAATTTCATGGGGACGAACCTTCTTGTTGGAAGTTTGTTTCAACCTCTTTTGATATAATTGTACAAGGTCGTCATGCATTTTAAGTTTGATTAAGCTTGGACTGTAGTAGAATTCCTATTGACGGGACTTCAAACTTCACGGGAGGCACGACCTCCATGTTGTATACTTAGGGAAGGAGGGGGGATTGCCCCTGTTGAAATGTGTAACGAAGCACGATACCCATGTGAGGCAACAGTAACATCTCATACCAGTCTTTGTAAATGACTGCCATCTTCTGGACAATCTTCTTGATTTTTGTTTGCAGTTTTGACGGCTAAGATGCCCCAGTATGCGAGAGATCTCCTCGGGAGTCTCTTCACTTTCCTCTTCTTCATCTTCGGACACAGAGAATTCAAAGTTGGAAGAGAGTACATGGTTATTGTATTCAACGGGTTTATTAATGCATGCTTTGATTATTGATTTTGACAAGTATAAGTTATGATCATGCATATATTTTGAGAATGATTAAAAAAGATTTTTTTTGGTTTTTTGTATTACCATTTTTCCAGAAAAAGAACAAAATAAAAGCAAAGTCGGGATTGATGACATCCTGTCATTACATAATATTAGGGACTTATTGTGACATTTTGATAGAGTTCTCATGCAATTTATACTGTTCTGGAGTGCAAAAAGCTTAAATATTGAAGTCTGTTCGAAGGAAATCGCGCCACGCCAATTTCAAGCCGTGCTGCGATTTTTGAAGCAAAATTACATCCTCCCTGTTTGAGGGAAATCGCGGCACGCCAATTAACAAGGCGCGGCGTGATTTTGATGGGTCAGGCCCATGACTTCTATAAATACTGCACTCAATCTGAAGAACAAGGGTGACGATTTTGGAGAACGAAAGTGCGATTTTAACACCCAGAAGGCTTCAGCGGAGAGGATTTCATCATCTCTAACCCAGTTTATGTATGTTTTAATTCTTTCATTGATTATGCTATTTGTAATCTCAATTATGAGTAGCTAAATCTCTTAGAGATTAGGTCGGAGATGAAC
This sequence comes from Medicago sativa, assembly GCF_051527215.1. Lineage (NCBI taxonomy): Eukaryota > Viridiplantae > Streptophyta > Magnoliopsida > Fabales > Fabaceae > Medicago > Medicago sativa. Next base: position 17,200,329 of record NC_140752.1, on the reverse strand, counting down.
CTATGTAACCCTAATTGATCATATGTTGCTGTGAAACTCTATTGTCTATTAATGAAATTCTAGTCTTTATTCAATTCAATTGTTCTTACTGCTTTTTATATCCTGATCAAATATAAACATGATTTTGTGAGATAGAATGACTACTGACCATAGCTTTCGACTTAGACCTAATTGAATTGTTCTAATAAACATGGTTAGTCTAGGAATGGATAATCGTTTGTTAGTGATATTAGGTTAACGTTCATAAAACCTTCAAGGATTATTAGACCACCTAAGGAATTAGGGGATTTAGTTTAAGAAGAGGGTCCTAACTCAAGGGATTGATTAGGGCTAATTTGTTAACTATCGTGAAACTAGAAAATCATTAGTAACAATAGGTGCAGTAACCAATTAAGGGAAACATAGAGGATTCGAAGACCTGATCTCATCTCTCTCCATATTTTCTTAATCAAATCTATTCTTTTTTATTTGATTTCTTAAAATCAAACCAAATCTACTGCCTAGTGGCAAAACAAAATACGCTTTTATACATCCTAATTATATAACGCAATTGAATTATTGAAGTTAAAAACAGTCCTCGTGGGAACAATATTTTTACTACTTCGATAGTATTTGGTGCACTTGCCAGAGATCTATCAAGTTTTTGGCGCCGTTGCCGGGGACTGTTGAATTATTTCAACAAGGCAATTACGTTATAATTTAGGGTTTTTGCAATTTACTTTTCTGTTTTTAGTTTTTATTTTTCTGTTTTCATATTCAATTGATTACGTTGCGTTGTGCAGTGCTACTAAGGTATTTTGCTGTTTATGCGAGGTAAACAGAGCTCAGACGACCTAGAGTACGATCCGGAAATTGAAAGGACTGCTAGAGCACTTCGGAAAGCTGTCCGGTCGCAAAGGTTAGCTCAGTCCGTTCCACCGGGTGTTCGAGAACAAATACCGGAGCCACTCTCAACTGAATCTGAAACGATCTCTTCTCCTAAATCTGCAACTATGGAAGGAGAAGGAGTTGTACCACCGAGACCTAAGCTAGGAGACTACGGGTTAGCCACTCATCGCGGTCAACTAACCCACACTTTTCAACCAGCTAACCCCGTAGCTTTCGACATCAAGACAACTGTCCTCAACGGTTTGAGGGACAAGCAATTCGATGGGACTGAAGCTATGAGTCCTCATGAACACTTGAGCCGCTTTGCTGAAACCTGCGAGTTTTGTGTGCAACCAGCCACCGTGACTGAAGCACAAAAGAAGCTAAGGCTGTTTCCTTTCACCTTGACGGGAAGAGCAAAAGATTGGTTGCTAACAATACCAAACGGGACTGTATAAACATGGGAAGAGTTAGAGCTGAAGTTCTTGGAGAAATATTTCCCTATGTCTAAATATTGGGAAAAGAAGATGGAGATCTCTAACTTCAAGCAAGGAGAAGGCGAATCATTGTATGATGCTTGGGAGCGATTCAATTTGCTTCTTAAGAGGTGCCCTAATCATGAGTTCACTGAGAAACAATACCTCCAAATCTTCACCGAGGGGGTAACACCAAACACTAGAATGTTCTTAGATGCTTCCGCGGGAGGTAGTCTCAAAAGTAAAACTGATCATGAAGTTCAAGCTCTAATTGAAAACATGGCTGGCAATGAGTATCGTGATCAAGCTAAGAAGAAAGAAAGAGGAGTGTTTGGGGTGAGTGAACAAACTGCTATCCTTGCTAACCAAGCAGCTATGAACAAACAAATCGAAGCTCTAACTAAGGAGTTTCAAGGCTTCACTTTGGCTCATAAGCAACAACAAGTAGCTGAAATCAAGTGTGACTTATGTGGTGAAGAACATCCCAACGGTGAATGTGTTCCAGAAGGATCAAATGAAGAAGCTTCATGGGAGGTTATCAAAGGCAGAATCAATACTACAATTCAGGCATTAATAAGCATCCAAATCTAAGCTACTCAAATAACAATGCTTTGAACTCTCAGATGCTCACTCCTCCTCAACAACAACAAAGGAAGCCATCAGCTCTTGAGGAAACTATGATGAACTTCATGAAGATGACTCAAGGCAACTTTGAAGAGATGAAGAAGAGTCAAGAAGCTGAAAGAAAGAACAATGAAGCTTCTAGGAAGATGCTTGAAACTCAACTGGGGCAATTGGCTAAGCAGTTGGCTGAACAAAACAAAGGCGGATTCTCAGGTAACACTAAAGATAACCCTAAGAATGAGTCTTGTAATGCTATTGAATTGAGGAGCAAAAAGGTTTTGACACCTTTAGTTCCAAAAGCTCCAAAGAAGGTTGATGAAGTAGTTGAGGTGGAGGAGAATGATGTAGTTGAAAAAGAAAATGATCATGGAGTAGTTGAAAACGAAAGGAAGAAAAAAATAGAGGGAGAAAAAAGTGAGAAGTTAATTGATGAAGATTCAATCTTGAGGAAGTCGAAGAGTCAAATTTTGAAAGATGGAGACAAACCACAGGTTATTCCATCATATGTGAAGCTTCCATACCCTCACCTTTCGAAGAAGAAAGAAAAGGATGAAGGCCAATTCAAGAAGTTCATGCAACTTTTCTCACAACTTCAGGTGAATATTCCTTTCGGCGAAGCTCTCGATCAAATGCCGTTATATGCTAAGTTCATGAGAGACTTGTTGACTAAACGAAGGAAGCCTAAGGATGATGAAAATATTGCACTTTCTGAAAATTGTAGTGCTATTCTTCAAAAGAAGCTGCCACCTAAGCTGAAGGATCCTGGTGCTTTTACTATCCCTTGTTCAATTGGACCTGTAGACATTGGAAGAGCTTTATGTGACTTGGGAGCAAGTATAAATCTGATGCCACTTTCAATGATGAAGAAGCTTAAGTGTGGGGAACCAAAACCAACAAGAATGACCATTACTTTAGCTGATCGGTCAATCTCTTATCCTTTCGGTATACTTGAAGATGTGCTAGTCAAGGTTAATGACTTGGTATTTCCAGCAGATTTTGTGATCTTAGATATGGCAGAAGATGAAGATATGCCACTCATTCTAGGAAGACCATTCCTTGCAACTGGCCGTGCTTTGATTGACATTGAGAAAGGAGAGCTAATGTTGAGATTCCATAAGGAGCAAGTAGTGTTTAATATATTTGAGGCCATGAAGCACAAAGATGAAAATCCCAAGTGTTACCGGATTGACATTGTTGAAGAAATAGTTAAAGATGACTCTTGTGAACATCAACCAACACACCCTCTTGAACGTACAATTGTGAATTCTATAGCAAAAGGTGAAGATGATGAAGATCTTGAAGTAAGTGATTGTGTGAAGCAACTAGCAACAAGCAAGCAAGAGTTGGGTCCGGTAAAAACGGAAGAATTAATGGGTAAGCACTCTATGGACGCTCCTATTTTGAGTGGAGAAGGAGAGAAAAATCCAGAATTAAAAGAACTCCCTTCTCACTTGAAATATGTTTTTCTCACTAAGGATGCCTCTAAACTAGTAATCATCAGCAATACCTTGACACCTTTGGAAGAAGAAAAATTAATGAGGGTGTTAAAAGACAATCAAGGAGCTTTGGGGTGGAACATTTCTGATTTGAAGGGCATTAGTCCAGCTTATTGCATGCATAAAATACACATGGAGGCTGAATACAAACCGGTGGTTCAACCTCAAAGGAGACTTAACCCAACAATGAAGGAAGTGGTAAAGAAAGAGGTGCTGAAGTTACTAGATGCAGGTATGCTCTACCCTATCTCAGATAGCTCATGGGTAAGTCCAGTTCATGTGGTACCCAAGAAAGGAGGAATGACGGTGGTAGCAAATGAAAAAAATGAATTGATACCTACCCGCACCGTCACTGGTTGGAGAATGTGTATAGACTACCGGAGATTGAATACCGCAACAAGAAAGGACCACTTTCCATTACCATTCATGGATCAAATGATTGAGAGATTGGCTGGCCAAGCCTTCTATTGCTTCTTGGATGGGTATTCGGGGTATAATCAAATTGCAGTAGCTCCGGAGGATCAAGAAAAGACTGCCTTCACTTGTCCATTTGGAGTGTTTGCTTATCGAAGGATGCCCTTTGGGCTGTGTAATGCGCCGGCAACCTTTCAAAGGTGCATGCTTTCCATCTTCTCTGATATGATAGAGAAGAACATTGAGGTATTTATGGACGACTTTTCTGTTTTTGGTAAGTCTTTTGATCAATGCTTGTTCCATTTAAATGCTGTACTTAAAAGATGCACCGAAACTAACCTTGTTTTGAATTGGGAAAAATGTCATTTTATGGTAACTGAAGGTATAGTTTTGGGACATAAAATAAGTGCTAAAGGCATTGAGGTGGACCAAGCCAAGATAGAGGTTATTGAGAAACTTCCTCCACCCGTCAACGTTAAAGGAGTGAGGAGTTTCTTAGGGCATGCCGGTTTCTATCGGAGGTTCATAAAAGACTTTTCTAAAATTTCCAAACCCCTCTGTAACCTCTTGGTCAAAGAAAAAGAGTTTAATTTTGATTCTGAATGTCTAAATGCTTTTTCTTTGATTAAAAACAAGTTGGTAACTGCACCAATAATCATTGCACCCGATTGGGATTTACCTTTTGAACTTATGTGTGATGCAAGTGATTATGCTGTTGGTGCAGTCCTAGGCCAACGCAAGAACAAATTTTTTCATGCAATTTATTATGCAAGCAAGGTTTTAAATGAAAATCAAGTTAACTATTCCACAACTGAAAAGGAATTGCTTGCGGTAATCTTTGCATTCGAAAAATTTCGTTCTTATCTAATAGGCTCCAAAGTTATTGTTTTTATAGATCATGCAGCTCTCAAATATCTCTTAACTAAAGGGGATTCAAAGCCTCGACTGTTGAGGTGGATCTTATTATTGCAAGAATTTGATCTTGAAATTCGTGACAAGAAGGGAGTCGAGAACGTGGTAGCTGACCACCTCTCAAGGCTGGAGAATGATGAGGTAACAAAGAAGGAGAAGGCCATCAAGGCCGAGTTCCCCGATGAACAGCTGTTTGCTATTGGAGAAAGACCTTGGTTTGCTGACATGGCAAACTTTAAGGCCGGCAACATAGTTCCTGATGATCTGACCTACCCTCAGAGGAAAAAGTTCTTCAAAGATGCAAACCACTACTTGTGGGATGACCCATATCTGTTTAAGGTAGGTACTGACGGTTTGATTAGACGTTGTGTTGCAGGTGAGGAAGCACATAGTATCATGTGGCACTGCCATAGCTCAGCTTATGGAGGCCACCACAGTGGAGAAAGAACAGCTGCAAAAATTTTGCAAAGTGGATTCTGGTGGCCCACCCTTTTCAAAGATTGCCACGACTTTGTCACAAGATGTGACAGATGCCAAAGGACAGGTAACATATCAAAGAGGAATGAAATGCCCCTAAAAGGAATCATTGAAGTTGAACCATTTGATTGTTGGGGTATTGATTTTATGGGACCATTCCCTTCCTCTTACTCTTATCTCCATATTCTAGTCTGTGTTGATTATGTCACAAAGTGGGTTGAAGCGATACCATGTGTTGCTAATGATGCCAAAACGGTTGTCAACTTCCTTCAAAAGAATATTTTCACTAGGTTTGGAACCCCTAGAGTATTGATCAGTGATGGGGGGAAGCATTTTTGCAATAATTTCTTGAAAATGTGCTCAAAAAGTATAACATTAAGCACAAAGTTGCAACTCCCTATCACCCACAAACTAGTGGTCAAGCGGAGGTTTCAAACCGACAGTTGAAACAGATTCTGGAGAAGACAGTTGCGTCAAATAGAAAAGATTGGTCTAGGAAATTAGATGACGCACTGTGGGCATATAGGACAGCCTTTAAGACCCATCTTGGGTTCTCACCCTATCAGTTAGTCTATGGGAAGGCATGTCATCTTCCAGTCGAGCTAGAACATAAAGCTTATTGGGCCATTAAGGCCTTAAATTTTGATCAAATAGCCGCTGGTAAGAAAAGAATTTTGAAACTTAATGAACTTGAGGAGATGAGGCTTAGAGCGTATGAAAATGCGCTCATTTATAAAGCCAGGACAAAAAGGTATCATGACAAAAACTTAGTGTCTAGGGATATTAACTGTGGACAACTAGTTTTGTTGTATAATTCCAGGTTGAAGCTGTTTCCTGGGAAGCTCAAGTCAAAATGGTCTGGACCATTCTTGGTCAAAAGTGTGTCACCATATGGAGCTGTTGAACTAGTGACACCTGAAGGAGATCGAAGTTTCAAAGTAAATGGACAAAGAGTTAAACCATACCTAGGTGGCGACCTACCAAAAGGAAGGGTGGCACTCATTCTGAAGGACCTCTGAGGATCCTTAGCAGTCAAGCTATTGACGATAAAGAAGCGCTGAGTGGGAGGCAACCCACTAGATTTACTTTGTTTTCAATCTATTTTCTTTATTTTCGTTTTAATGTCGAAGTCCATTGAACTTATTTCCCTATTGTAATTGCTCCTGCACTTGTTTTATTAATGAATTTGTTTTGTTTCATGTGACCTATTCCAGTTTAGTAACAGTTGTTTGATGAAACGGTATTCCAAAAAGTTCTAAAGGAGGGGTGACTTGATTCAAAGGCGAAGTGTACGGCGTTGCTAGGTAGTCACATACTCCCAGAAATCTCAGCCATAAGGTTCATTGCCAAATTTGTTTTTCAATTTACTTATATTTAGATTAGTTTTCCATGCAACTACATTTCTAGAACTTGCATTGTTTCTCTATTATTGATTGGTCTTTGTCAATTACACACTGAGGCAAAAGTGCTTGGTCCTGTGAGCCTTTTTGAAGCCTACCCTGTTTTAAATTGTTAAATTTATCCTTTCTTAACCAATTGTGAGCCGGTAGGATTAGAACTTTTTGTTCGGTGACAAACTACATTACAAGCCTAGAGACTTTTAGGATTTGTCCCTTAATGTATTTTCTGAGTTAAGGCATTGTAGTATGTTGCTAAAGATTAAGTTTGGGGTTGCTATTGGAATTTGCAACCAACTAAGTTTGGGGTGGGGGTACTAGAGAATAAGAGAACAAAAATGAAAGAAATATGAAATTGACATGCAAAATACACACAAAAATGGTGTATCAAAAAAAAAATTGAATGATGAAAAAGGGACAAAACATTTAAAATCCGAGTAACTTCAAACTCGATTGTCCCTAAATGTTATAAATATTCTCTAGTACCTTTGCAATTGTTGTTCTATTAGGTGAATGAATGTGAAGGATTGAATTTTGTGCTTTAACTTCCGTAGGAATGCCTAACTCAAATTTTGTGTAGCCTACTTATCCAAATATTATCCCACCTTTCACCTAAGCCCCGTTATAACCCTAAAGACCTCAAAAGTGTGTAATGATATTGACTTTGATTGATATTTAGAAACTTTTCAAGCGTATGGTAATATGTAGACCTGCATGTCGACTGGTAGAACCCTGTTTCAATTTGATGCGAGGAGTTGTGAATTGGTGGATGCGAACAAGTCAAACTAGCTCATCTTTAGCTAGAAGGAGAATGAACTTTTGGGTACTATCGTTTTGTTAGGTAACTGTTATTTTACTGTCGTTTGTCACTGTTGCAAGCAAATTCCTTGAGGACAAGGAATGGTTTAAGTTTGGGGTTGTGATGACATCCTGTCATTACATAATATTAGGGACTTATTGTGACATTTTGATAGAGTTCTCATGCAATTTATACTGTTCTGGAGTGCAAAAAGCTTAAATATTGAAGTCTGTTCGAAGGAAATCGCGCCACGCCAATTTCAAGCCGTGCTGCGATTTTTGAAGCAAAATTACATCCTCCCTGTTTGAGGGAAATCGCGGCACGCCAATTAACAAGGCGCGGCGCGATTTTGATGGGTCAGGCCCATGACTTCTATAAATACTCCACTCAATCTGAAGAACAAGGGTGACGATTTTGGAGAACGAAAGTGCGATTTTAACACCCAGAAGGCTGCAGCGGAGAGGATTTCATCATCTCTAACCCAGTTTATGTATGTTTTAATTCTTTCATTGATTATGCTATTTGTAATCTCAATTATGAGTAGCTAAATCTCTTAGAGATTAGGTCGGAGATGAACCTATGTAACCCTAATTGATCATATGTTGCTGTGAAACTCTATTGTCTATTAATGAAATTCTAGTCTTTATTCAATTCAATTGTTCTTACTGCTTTTTATATCCTGATCAAATATAAACATGATTTTGTGAGATCGAATGACTACTGACCATAGCTTTCGACTTAGACCTAATTGAATTGTTCTAATAAACATGGTTAGTCTAGGAATGGATAATCGTTTGTTAGTGATATTAGGTTAACGTTCATAAAACCTTCAAGGATTATTAGACCACCTAAGGAATTAGGGGCTTTAGTTTAAGAAGAGGGTCCTAACTCAAGGGATTGATTAGGGCTAATTTGTTAACTATCGTGAAACTAGAAAATCATTAGTAACAATAGGTGCAGTAACCAATTAGGGGAAACATAGAGGATTCGAAGACCTGATCTCATCTCTCTCCATATTTTCTTAATCAAATCTATTCTTTTTTATTTGATTTCTTAAAATCAAACCAAATCTACTGCCTAGTGGCAAAACAAAATACGCTTTTATACATCCTAATTATATAACGCAATTGAATTATTGAAGTTAAAAACAGTCCTCGTGGGAACGATATTTTTACTACTTCGATAGTATTTGGTGCACTTGCCAGAGATCTATCAGGGATCGAAGCGACTTTTTATTTAATGATAAAAAATGCTTGAAGCAAAAAGCTCTACACAAGCTCGCTTTCGTCCTGGGCGAGACGAAAAGATTTTTTTTTGAAAAAAAACATAAAGCAACAAACAAACATATTATTTTGAACAAATGAGTAGTAGAAATAAACATCAGCAAAGACCCAATTGCAGCTAAACATTCCGTGTACCACCGAAACTTATGGACCTCTTGTTGAAGTTGATCCATCTTTTGTGTTTGTACGAGTGTTTGCATATGCGAGCCGAACTTGGAAAAAGACATCGGACCACTTTACTGATGGATTGACCGTTTGTAGATAGAGACAAAGTATGAGACACGAATAGAAACTATGAATGCACATGATGTATGAAATGCTTATGCAAAAAATGTACAATTTTTGTTATCGAAGGATTTGTCAAGGTGAATTGTAAACATCGCAGATGAACATGATTCTATTTGAAAATTTGTAAAGATATTGCAATTGGTTCTATTTTCAAAAGGTAAGAACGAAACCAAGGAAGAAGTTCTTAACAAAAGCAAAAGCTTAGTTAAGATTTTAAAAGTTTGTATTTCTTGGTGTTCCTCTTTACAAGTTGGAATATCTCTAATGTTTACAAAACTTATCTAAATCCTTCGATGTTTTGATGAGAAAAGTTTTTATGAATGTATGCATGTATGCATGATTATGCTACACAAACAGTGAAAACGTGGTGAGGTTAGGTCCATAATGTTGAAGTCAAGGGTAACAACGCCATTTGGTAAGGACTATGGTTTAATTTGCACTTGTAACAAGAGTTCTACCAAGTTCCCAAAGTCCAACCCCCTCCGAATTTTATCGAATACCGAGAAAACACCCGGTCCAACAACGTTCGTAGGAAAGTCTCGTTCGAGTGTAGTATCGCGTGTCGACTAATTCCGAGAAAACACCCGGTTAGCCACCGCACTACGTCCTAAAAGGCCAAGATGTGTTAAAGGTTACTAAAGGTCCTTAGCGTTCGAACGGAAACTTAAGAGTAATAAAGTCTAAACGTGAAAACACACGCCGACAAATATCACTTTAAGCTCCTCCGCTAAGTGTGATCATCTCACATGTGTCAAGACACGAGTATACTCTCGGTATGCCACTATGAGTCCACCACGCCTATCTTATATTTCCCTCAAGCCCGGGTGTAAGACTTATCTCACCACTCACGTTTAAGAAATGAGAAGAACAAACATACACGTAATTTCCATCTTTTATTTTAATTTTTTTTTTTTGCAAGCTTAGCACAAAATTTAAATAATGCCAAGTTAGGCTTAACCCTCTTACTTTTATTCCCCAGTGAAGTCGCCATTTCTGTCGCGTCATTTTTCGGACGGTCGAATGCCATTTGATTGGCGTTTGACCCACTTTTGATTTCACGACTGAACATTTAATTCTTTTCAAAAAGAAAGTGGAAAAAAGTTCAAATACCACATTTTTTAGGGATTAAGGGTTCGGGGGTCGGTTATATTTAGGGAAGGTGTTAAGCACCCTAAATATTCGTAGTACTCTACGAGAACCTCTTGATTTTATTTAACTTTTGTGCTATAAACTTGCTTGCTTTAAAAAATGGAATTAGCAATGATAAAAGAAAATTAGAGACCTAAATTATCTACGTTTTTATTGATTTGGAAGGACACATGTCCTTTGCCTACGTACCCGTGAGGGATCAAAACCTCGTAGTTCGGGGTAGAAATTGACGTTTGATTTGTTTTTTGTGTTTTTTAATAGTTTTTTTGAAAAAGGTTTTAAAATGAAAAGCCAAATGGCAAATTAGAATTTGTTTGTATTTTTTATATTGAAAGAAAAGATGACTCAAAGTATAATTAAATTGATTGATGATTTGATTAAGAAAGAAGATAAAAATGAACGATCGCTTGATTTAAGATCAAGGTTTATTTATGAAAATATTTTGTGATTTTTGATTATTTGAATGTTTTTGTTATTTTGAATAATGACATGGAAATTATAAGCAGAATGAGAAAAATAATATTATTTTAACACGGACCAGAATACTCTGGAGAATGATTATATAAGCAGAAATATAATATTAACAGTTGATTTAGGACCATAGCACTCTGGATGAATTTAATTGACAAGGACCAGATTGTTCTGGAGAATAATATGATATTAACAGTTAATTTTAGGACCAGAGCATTCTGGATTAATTTAATTAACAAGGACCAGAGCACTCTGGATTGAGGTGTGTATTTAATGACAAAATTTAAATATGCATATGATAATAGTAGATAATAGAGAAGAAAATAAAAGAGATTAAACGAATAAAAAAAATGCATGAGCAAGAAAAAATAAGACGATAAACGGAATTGAAATGCATGAATAAAATGCGATGCAGGGAGGGGGTGCAAGTAATAAAATGGGGGGTGTAGAGAGTAAAAAGAAAGACAGATTGGGCCTAAAACACAAGCTGGGCGCACATGGGCCTGGGGTTAAGATCTGGATCAAAGCTGATCGTCAGATTGAGAATATGAGGATCAGAGAGGCGAGGGTACATACTAATAGGATGCATATGCGGACACAGGAACGGATGGGAGTATAAATATTCATTTCTTTCCTTTTCTACTCATTCTTTCATTCACGCTCTCTCTCTTCTCTTTCTCAACAATAATGCTCCCTCCTCTCTCATATTTTCCGACGAGAAGGGAAGGTGGTTGTGGGATTCCGGCACGGTGGCCGGCCACCAGAGGTGGCGGCGCCGCTGCCGGAATCCAATTTTTTTTAATTTTTTTTTGTTCAAATTTGATCCCCTCCTTCTCTTCTTTCCGATTCTACTCTTAAAATTCCCAAATATCAAACCTATATCTCTAGATCTACAAAAACAATAAAATTACTACCTTTTGGTGTGGGTGTTTGGATCGGTTTGGATTGGGTGTGGTGTGTAACAGCAGGTGCGTGTGTGTATGGATGTGCGTGCGTGTCACAGCGTGTGTGTGTGTGTGTGTGTAATGGTGTGTGTGATACAGCGTGTGTGTGTGACGGTGTGTTGGTGTAACGGTTCTGTGATGTGATTCTGTGCTTGTGGGTTTTGATTGGAAAATTGTGTGTACTGGGTTTATGGATTCTTCTCTGTATTTTTTTTGTAATTTTCTCTTGCAGGTTCGGATTCAAAGAAAATTGGGTTTTTCTTGGTGTTTTTCTGTGTTATTGTTTGGCTGGAAAATTTTGTGGTAAAATTGGCTGTTATTGTGTTCTTGGCTCCCAAAAAATATATCCTCCTCTTTTGTGTGCTGCAGGTGTGTTTTATAGAGTTGGGAGAGACATTGAGTTGGTTAAAACAGCAACAAAGACTGCCTTTGCTTGGAATAAGGGGACATGCCAGGCTGTGTTGGATTGGAAGAACACGTTTGTTTTTTTTTTTTTTGGATATTTTGGGACAAAATTTTGATTAAAAAGAAATAATAATAATAATAATAATAATAATAATAATAATAATAATAATAATAATAATAATAATAATAATAATAATAAACTAAAAGTAATAATAAATAAAAATTGAGAGAAGAGGGCCCGACTCGATATCAAATATGAGGTATTTTAAAATACCTCTCTGCCGTATTTTTTACTGAAAAATCAGAGATCGATCAGAGTCAAACAGCGCGTGTTAGTGATGTCTTGGGTCAAAAATTGGGGTATGACAAATATGAATGAAAGCCATTGAGGAATGAGATAAAGTAGAAAAAAAAGCTTTAACTTGGATTTGATATATATGTATCAGTTTTGCAAAGTAAAAGAAAAAAGAGTATTGATTTGTTGCTATTTATATAGGTGTCGGTACCCTTTAACTCGAAGTCATTTTACATATGGATCCTTAGCTTTGGTTTATTGAAGCATGATACTTGGGTAAGTATAGTTATTCTATCTATCAATTATTTCATGTATTTATCGTGTGCCATTTGACTATAATAAAATTGAAATCATATTGTGTCAACTACTTTTTAATAAACTGTATTTATCTCTACAAGCAAAGATAGAGATATCTTCTTATATATTGCTTCCAGGTTTTGTTGTTATGAGGCATGGCCTTTGTTGTTTTTTATTTGCAATTTTAATTTAGAGTTGATGGATTTGTTAAGCTTTGATTACTATATTGTCTTCTGGATCTTTTAATTTCAAATCGAATAATAAGGATTTCTCCATCCAACAGTGCGATGCAGATGACAAATTATCTGGCTATTGAAATCTTAGTAACATGTTTAATTCAATATTTAAGTTATTTTGGGCATTGTTGTTCAATCATATGTCAATCTGGTTGGGGACAGTTCTCCCTTTGAGGTTGATGTAGTTTAGGTAATCCTTTTTCTTTATTAATTGGAACATTTTTACATGATTTCATACATGAATATAAGGGCTAGGAGAGTATTGTAATTCTGTAATTGATGTCTTAACGAGTTAAAGGGTTGTAGCTGTTGCGGTTTTTGGCGTGTTTTATCGGTTGTTTCTGTTGCCTGGTGGTTTTCTAGCTGTGTTGGTGGTAGAGCTGTTTAGCTGGCTGTTATAGAAGCACAACATAGCTGTCTCCCTGCTGTCAAGGGGAGTTTTTACTGCTGTATGCTCACATACGGCCAGCAATGGTCTTGTTATGGTGGTATTTTGGTAGCTGTAGGTGTGTTTTTAATTGGGAGTGTTTTTTGGGTTTTAAGGTTTGTCTGCATACTTACGGAACCTTTGTATGTTTTCTTTGTCTCTTGGCAGCCGTGTGCGTCTTGCATAGGCTTGCTTTCAATAAATTTGGCTATATCAAAAATAAAATAAAATGATGCTTACGTGAATTGATTGATGCATATTTTTCATTCAATATTCAAGTTATTTTGGGCATTGATCTATCACATGCCAATCTGTTTTAAGAAAATTGGTTGGTTTCTTTAATTTGAAGTTGTTGCCATTTTTTGAATCTCCATACTATCAAATTCCATTTTTACTTTTGCAACTCTAATTAGCATATATACTAATCTGTTGCTTTCTTTGAGGGAATAAATTTGGATTTATGCTACTTTTTTTGTAGTCCTCGGATGATACTCTACATTTTGGCTTTAGATTTATGACTATATTAACAAGCCTCATGGAAAAGTAGTCCTTCATCTTAAGATGAGCATTCATTATATCTCTAATTGATTATGCTTCTTGCAAAGCTTTTATTGTTGATGGAGTTTTTCCATTTGAGGGGTCTCGCACATATTCCGCATTACCCCCTGTGAATACTCCACCAGTATGAACTTAAGGTAATTTCTTCTGCCTCCTATCGAGAAATTTAAAGAGATATTGTTCTATGCCTCTTGATGTGTATTTTGGAAAAGTTTCCTGATTATTTTAGTTGTTTGGTTATTTCAGTTTCAACTTTAGTCATTTTTAAGAAGGTAGTTAGTTAGTTTTTCATCATAATGCTTTATATTCTTTATGGTAATAATTTCTTCAATGTGGACTTTTGTAATTCAATCATACTCCCTCCGTTTCAAAATGAGTGTCGCTTTAGGCTTTGGCACACAGATTAAGAAATAGAATGAAATAATCATTGGATATAACGCTTTTACTAAACTGCCCTTACTTTATAAGAAAAAGACAAAATTAAAGTTGCATTGAAAATTGTGTGAGAGAAAAGTTGGAGAGGGTAAAGTTGGAAGAAAAAAATTAAAGTTGTATTGGAAATGTAAAGCGACACTCATTTTGAAACAATTTTTTTTGGCTAAAGCGACACTCATTTTGAAACGGAGGGAGTAATAGTTTAACAATTACATCAACTCATTGGATGTGTTTGCAATCCTAGATAAGAAACTAAATGCCTAAATCTTATGTTTAGGTTGTTACTTGGTTTGATTTGTAACTAAAATATAGGCTTCAATTTCTCAAACAATTTCATGCTTATATTGTGAATTTGTTGTTTTTGATCTCATTTATTTTATTTTGGTTTTTTGTTTTGTTTTATTTTTTTTTGCCTTCCTTTTAACTTTGTTTACTATTTTCAACTCAAGGATACAAGAGTTAAAGATCATATTGTCATTGGGGATTCTTAAGCACTCATGGAGTCATGATATCCATGGACATCAAAGCATCTCACTAAAAGGGTTATGATTCCCTGGACTTTTTATGATGAATGGAGATGATTAATGGCAATAGAATTAATACAAGAGGAGGAAATGACATGCTGTATTTTAGTATACTTTCTTTTTATGTCTCAGAACACCATACTCAATTTGTGAATCTCTTATTAAGCTGCATGGAGACCAATTTTTTTTATGCACACTAAACACCTTTACAATTAATATGGAACATATTAATATTTGAACTTATAATTCTCCTTCTATGGTTCAACTCCCTAAAAAAAGGATTCACTTATTATTATTTTTAGTTCAGCTCATAGGACCCGTGCGCCGCACGGGTCATCAATCTAGTTAAACAAAAAATAATTAGTCACATCAAATGTTATCATGTAATTTTATTCTTTTTTATTTTATTTTTTTGGTTTTGTGTATACTCAAATATTTTTGTTTGGACTTGTGTCTATTCAAACGTGTCTCGTACTTACAGTACTTTATGCACTTTTTAGTATTGGTCCCTAAACTTCCCTAAACTTTTTTTCCGTAAATCTTCCAAACATATTATTGCATCTTATTATTATTATTATTATTATTATTATTATTATTATTATTATTATTATTATTATTATTATTATTATTATTATTATGTTCCTTATTTTTATTGAGAATAATTATAAAGTTAATCCTTCTTTTAGTAGGCATTTTTTTTTATATTTATTCTCAATAAAAAATATGACGCAATTGGTAGGGACACAATAGTCAGAGTAAGAAGATGATATGATACAATTAAAGTTAATCCTTTTTTAAGTAAGTTTTTTTTAGGCTTAATTACATAAATGGCCCCTTAACTTATTTGTTGTTTTCGATTTGGTCCCTTAACTCTCAAATTTTCCCATTTGGTCCTCAAATACAATCCGTTAGTCAAATTGATCCTCTCCGTTAGTCAAATTGGTCCCATTTTATATTTATTCTCAATAAAAATATCGAACAAAATAATAATATCATTGCAAGATTTTAAAAAAAAAGGGTGGGGGGCCAATACCAAAGTGCAGGGACCAAAATAAAAGTGTTGAAAGTGCGTGGACTAATGCCATTCATTATATCTCTTGTTGTGATGATTATTCTGCTTCCCGGACCAAACCATTTGCGTCTTCCACACAATTGTCTTTATTTGGTCCAATTTATTTACATCATCAAGCACTAAAAGCACCCTGTTCTGGCAGAGTCTTTGCTTTAATATATTTTTCCCTGATTCAATGTCACGGATCTTGAATGTTGTTGTTTTGTAAACATCACAAAGTACCTGTTGCTGTAGGGAAACTGGATTAGTATCTGTCTCCCAAAATTCCCTTATATTCAGAAGGAAGCTCTTTCCGTCAAACTTGCTACCAATTTCATTATAAACGGCTTTGGCAATAGTTGTTTTGCCCACACCCTCACCATATCCCTAGAAGTAAAATATCTTCTGATTTTTTTATGTTTAGTAGTTCAGTAACAGTTTCCACACGAGACTCAACACCCACTGGATGTTCAGCAACAAACATCTCTGTCCTATCTAGCAAACGGGTGACATGTTCAACAATATTCTTGATATCTTCACTTCCATTCCTATAAAATATCAACCAATGATAACAATCAATTGTATGTATAAGCATATTATATTGTCTATGCATCTATCAAAAGAAGAGGGAGAATTATATATCAGTATATATGTGCTAGGTATAAAAAAGCACAAGTTTTCATGAACCAGTAATCTTATAGTCATTTATTAGAAGCTATTACTTGTAATCCAAGAATCATTCTAGAGTAATTGAAGATTCGCTACGAGTAAGTCAACAAATTGAAGTGCATGTTCTGATATAACTAGTTGTGAAATAATAAAGGAATAATACTAGGTGTAAAATACTCTACACCTATATCGTAAACCCCATATCCTTAGTTTTGTGAGTGATTGAGCTAAAGTTCCACCTTGAGAATACCACCAACATCATTGCACTTGGTTTGCAAATCCTTACACTAAATAAAAGTCTATCTATTACCAACATCTAAGCGCCTCACAGCATTAAAGTCCACTGGTATCCCCCTATTAGTGCTAGGGTAAAATGAAACTCATATGGTGCTACCAAAGGCAACCCTAGTGTCTCAGCTGGTGGGGGTGTTTTTAGAGATTCTAGAACCACTTCCATGGGTTGTTTTTCCAATCACATTGGTACGTACATCCCTTCTTGCCAAATTGGATGGGGCTATCAACTCCATTGAGATTGAACGTGATTCTCAACTTGCTTTAACTAAGCTGTCCATTGTTCCCCTCTTGTAAGAATTGGAAGTTCATCAACTGTTGGAAGAATTGCATTTGCTGGGATTTGTTGCCCTCTTGTATTAGTGAAAATTTCTTCCATAATAGGAATAGTCTTGCTAGTTATAGGTTTTGTTGACCTTGACCACGGCTCGGTTTGGTCTCCACCGGTTATCTTTTAATAATCTTTTGGGGGTGCTGTAAGGACTCCTGGCAGCACAAATAGCTCATCACATCAAAATTTTTAGAAAGGCTGAATGGAGGATTCAGGAACAACTGCCTATCTGGGAAGTTTCTAGAGAAAGATTATAGGGAAAATAATAGATATTAAATTAAAAATAAATACTGTTTTAGATATGCTATGCAAAGCAAAAGTGGAGAAGTATAAAAAATAAATAAATAATCTGCATTAATATTTAAAGGGGATGCTAACTTACACCCACCTAAAAACATTAAGGTGCAAGTTATCAAGCTGCACCCACTTAGAATTTACTAAAACACCCTTTTGTTTATATTCGAATTAATTTTAAATAGAAGGGCAATTTTGTAACTAGCTTAAAAAAGATCCTTAAAAAAGAAACAAAAAAGACAATGACATGCTTAAGGTACAAAACATGTAATGAAGACAAACTTTTAAGGAAACAATATTTGGAATGATGAAAGTGGGTGTAAATTAGTGAAGGTTGCTAACTTGCATCTTAATAATACTTATAAAAATGAGTGTAAATAATCAAGTGGGTGTAGGTTGCTAACTTGCACCTTAATAATTTTAGGTGGGTGTAGCTTGCTAACTTGCACCTTAGTGTTTTTAGGTGGGTGTAAGTTAGCAGCCCCCATATTTAAAAACTATTCAAAAAAGCTTTTCTTTTCAATAAAATATTAGATTTTTTTAATTATTTTCCAAAACTTAAATAAGTATCTCGAAAAAAAAATCTAAAATTATAATTTCTAAGAGAAAGTGATTTTAAAAATGGACACCAAAGAATTTTAAAGCATCACAAACTATAGTCTAAGAGAAAAAAAAAAACAATAGCCTGCAATTTATGAGTACAAACCCAGCAATGCCACCAATATCAATGAGGTCTCTTCTCCAATTACTCTGTGTCGATTCATCGACTGATATTTTGGATGTAAGATCTTTAAAAGCTTTTCCGAACTGACCTTCTTGACGACGTACTTCTGAGGGATCTACTTCATAGAACACTGGCACAACCACCAGATCCCTGGTTCAACCAATTTCCATGATCTTCTCCAACTCTAGCATACACCATCTTGAATTAGCATAATTTGAAGACAAAACAATGATAGAAATTTTAGACCGTCTGATTGCTCGCAACAATGCGATTGAGATCTGCTCTCCTTGTTGAATCCCATCATCATCTCTGAAAACATAAATTCCTGCATTCTGTAGAGAGGAATAGAGATGTGATATGAACTTTGCACGACTATCTTTCCCTCTGAAACTCAAGAACACATCATACATTTTTGGCTGAAACATCAAACAAAAGAAAAAAGAAAGCTATAGCTTAGATATATATGGTTGATGAAATTCTTGATGCCACTGATACATCTTTAACTATGAGGTTATCTTCAATTTATTCTTATATTCATTTTCAATTTTGTCATACTAATTAACATTGAATGTTCTTGTGAGGATATTATGAAACCCAATGTTAATATTCACTCTGCTTCCTTAGTTGTTATATATTTGGAACGAAAAAACCATACAGTGGTGATCCATTCAGTAGAGGTAGCCTCAAAATCTTACACACACATACACAATACACACTACCACTCACCACTTGATCAGGCATATTATTTGATTCCTTCTTAATAATATCTCTTGCCAAGGCTTGTAGAAGAGCATGCATTTGAAGCTTGTTATTTTCATCAATGGTTACAAGGCTCTTATCTTCAAGGAGACTTATTTCAAGAGTCGTGCACGGTATTGAAATATTTAGTGTATGGGGTACATCATTTTGGTCAATTCCATTAAAGAAACATGCTATATCTAGGAATATGTGCTTCTCATTATTACTCAAATCTTCAAAACTCTTTTCTAGAGCTGTTAGTGCTAGTTGAGCGGGAATGGAAAACATTTCTAGTCTGCTCAACACAGCTTTCCACTAAATTTCTCTTTTTGAATACAAAAGCATCCCAATGTCTTTAAGAGCAACAAGCAATCCCCCACAATAATCCACTAATTGTCTAGAAAGTTCACCAAAATTTTTTAAAGGAGTTGTTGCGCCGCTAAATGCATCCAAAACCTCAAGTGATTCACTTTCGTCCAATTATTGCACTCTATATATATGGTCAACCCCATGCTCCTTGAGCAGATGTCTATCTCTTGTTATGATGATTATTTTGCTACCTGTACCAAACCAATCACGACTTCCGCACAAAGCATTTAGCTGCTCCAATTTATTAACATCTTCAAGTACAAGAAGTACCCTTTTATGTCGAAGTCCTTCTTTTAAAATCTCTTTTCCTGATGCAATTGTAGGAATCTTCATTTCAGTTGCTTCGTCGACATCAAAAAGAAGTTTTGCTTGTAAAGAAAATTGAGCAAGCACTTGTCTTCAAAATAGGGACCAATCTGATCATAAATAGCTGATTTACCAATCCCTGCCATACCCCATATCCCTAGTAGGAGAGGACATTTTGATTGTTTCAATAATTGAATCACATCTTGCACACTAGGTTTTACACTCACTGTATAGAAATCGCTGGATAAGTTATTCTCTTGTTTAGCATACAAGTAACACGGTCAACTACTTTCTTAATATGTTGAATTTCTCCGCTGTATCAAAATGAAGAAGAGATGAAATGCATGAATATTTATATGTATATCAATTCTCTAATAAAACGGTCAATTATACGTGAAAATGACAAATTGACACTATTAAAATGGTCATAAAGATAGACTAATCTAATTTCAAACCAAGTCAGTTTTAACTATATGGTTATTGGGTCTCACAAGAAAAAAAAAAAGATATGGAGTTGTATTATTTGAACTTCAAAATACATACATCGTTTGTGATACCATAGATGTTCATCTCTATCTTTTTCTCTTACTTTTTATTTTTTACAACATTTTTTTTTTTTGATAAAGCTAAAAATTCGATATAAAAGCCAGGTGATGCCTGAACCTCATACAAGAAAAAATCCAAAACATCAAAACAAACAAAACCATCCCAAACCAACCAGGAGGGAGGGGAAACAATCAAGACAACAAAAGGCAAAAGGTAAAATGAAACATCCCAAGACTCAAACATATTTGAGATTGCTTTTAATTACACCCTTTTTGGATCGAGTTTGGATGTGCTCACTACTTGTGATGCCACCAGAACCTTTTCCATTAGGACTCTTATGTTTTCTAGACTTCCTGCCAGGTTTTGTAAACTTGCCTATCTCTAAAGGAGTGGCTAAAAACTTATCTGCATCAGGAGGAAAAACCTCAATGTCTTCAGGTTCTAGTGTGCTGTCATCTTCATCTCCCCAAAGCTTTCTCAACACCTTCCCATCTTTCAAACAAGCAGCAGTGGAATTTTTAGGGCCAGTGGTGAATTGTAACTTTCTCTTGTCTTGCCCTAAGATTTCATCATATGTAGTAATAGGAGAAATGATTGGTTGCATTGTTATAGAATCATCAACAGTAGGGTCTCTAGCAGTACCAAATGACACAACAGTAGCATTGGGGAATGTCATCCTCCTAATGTTGCTACCCTGAACTAAGGAAGGGGGATCTGTAATGGGGAATTGCTGCCTCCCATTAACAGATTCCAACAAAGGAGTGCTTGAGCATAAAGCAACATGTTTAGGGATCTTTTTACTCAATTTGCCAAAAGCCTCTTTGTTAGTGCTTTTAGTCAAGATCTCCATCCCTAGGGAATTGGCCTCCACATATGGACTTTTGTCAATGTACGTATCCAATGTAGTGGGAGTGAATTCCTCATCTAATGGTAGTGCTTCCCCTGTGACATGTTCAGAGCCACTTGCAAGCAATTCAAAGGCATTGTGCAGATTGTGGTTTGAGTTATTTCCAGTTGTAGGATTCTGAATTATAGCAGGATGTGCAGTATTTAGAATCTCCAAATCATTGTTTTCAGGAGCTGAGACCTCACCCTCCTCAAAATCATCAGCTGAAACAAAAACGGCTTCATGAATGTCAAGATTATTCTTATCAGGCTTATGACCAACTGCTATATTGTGAGCTTTAGTACTGACATTTGCATCAGCAACCATAGGCACAAACTTAGCATTGTTCTTGTAAGATGCAGCAGGTTTGGATTGGACTTTTTGATTACCATTGTGAGTGCTTCTAGTTGTTTGAACATTGCTATCAGCATGCAACTTTGAGCAAGAATGGATGCTATGACCTACGGTTTTGCAATTAGCACAAAACATAGGAACCTTTTCGTATTGGATCATAACAGTCATGGCATGCCCTTCCCTCTCCACAATCACAGACTCAAACAACTTCTCTTGTAGATCCACATCAATTAAGACCCTAGCATAAAGCCCAAAATGCCTGTTTAGGGTTGATTCATCAATGGTAAGGAGTGTACCTAATCCTGAGGCAATTTCAAAGATTGTCTGCTTTCCCCAGTATTCCTGTGGTAACTGCATGAGTCTAACCCAAACACGTGCGTGAGTTTGTGCCTGAACCTTTGGTAGGAAGTCCTTCGTCCAACAAGAGAAACGCATGAACCCAGGTTTCAAATTAACGGCACCACTGGCCCAAACCTGCTTCATACTTACACATAAATATCAAATGAAAGCGTATTTGACATCAAGTTTTGATGACAAAGTATATTTTCTCATAAATGTTTATAAAGACATAATAAAAATTAGGCTTAATTGAATGCTTGATCCCTTATGTTTGTTTTAGTTTTCACGTTGGTCCCTTATGTTTTAAAAGCTTCAAGTTGGTCCCTTACGTTTTAAAAGTTTCAAGTTGGTCCAAAATGTTACTCACGTTGGAATAAGTTAGTCTCTTCTCATGATATTCAGTTTAATAAAACAAAAAAAAAATTAAAAAATGTTTTAAAACTTATATTCTAAATAAGTTAAGTTCCATCACCCATATTGTCAACCTGAATCTTTAAACGTTAAGTGACTGGAGGGACTAATTTATTCTAACGTAAGTAACGTTTTGGACCAACTACTTGTTAAAAAAAAAAAACGTTTTGGACCAACTTGAAACTTTTAAAACTTAAAGGACTAACTTGAAACTTTTAAAACATATAAGGGACCAACTTGAAAACTAAAATAAACATAAGGGATCAAACATGCAATTAAGCCTAAAAGTTACCTCGATAAGTCTTTGACTAAGAAATATCTTGGTCCTGAATATTTGTAAGCTTTGCTGATCCCTGCCACCCAACCCATGAACTTGTCTTCCTCTTTACTGATTCTATCCACAAAATCATAAAAAGCATCTCCAAACATACCGCTCTTCAAACCGCCGTTTGAGGGATAGACACCATCATAGAACACTGGAATAGCAATCAAATCCGAGGTTTGGCAACATTCTGTTATTTTCTCCGATTCTTTAAGACACCATGTTGAATTAGCATAATTTATTGAAAATACAATTATAGCAACTTGGCAATGTTCTATAACATTCAGCATTGAGATTGGTATTGGTATTTCACGACTTCCGCACAACTCATGATCATCCCAGAAAACAACGATTCCATCTTCGAAACGAAGAGCTGTATAGAGATACGAAACAAAAGAAGCCGCATCTTTGTCGCAGAAACTCAAGTACACGTAACTCTTCCTCTTTGAATTACTAGCAAAGGAAGACATGGGTGGATTTGAATTGAGGAAAAATACTCAAAGTGATCAGAGAATTTGAAATTGCACAACAACAAGAAGTAGGGAAAAAAAAGAATTTTAAAAAAGAAATGATTCATTGAATATCAAAAGTCAAAAGTCGTATCAATAATTTATAGAGAATGATTATTGCATACAATTAGAGAAGAAGAAGAATTCAAACGAAATGGAATTATTTATTGAAGAAGTAATTATCAAAGTAAAAGTTCAATAAACTAAAGAATTATTATTACCAAAGCTTGAACAACTTGCAAATAGGTCAACGGTTGCACTACTGAACAAAAAACCTCTTATAGGAATGGAAAATTAGGGGAAGCATGTATTCTATGTGAGCGAAAACCTTTCAAAAAAAAGGTATTCTATGTGTGAAAGTCCCCTTTAAAGTTTAAACGTCTCCGTGAACCAAAAAGGCCAATTTACAAATTGGTCTCTCCTTTTTTTTTTTTTGAGGCGCGAGAGAGTCTCCATCTCCCGGTGTGTTGTGCACTGTTTCTATGTGTGAAACAAGAGCTATGAAACTTTTAGGCTCCGTTTAATGCACAAGATATCATATCCTGATTCAATCCACTGTTTGGTGCACCGTAAAGAAAGGATATCATTTCTAATCCTACCTTACTCACCATTCTATATTTTTATCCTTAATTTTTGATGGGTTAGCAACCTGATAGCATAAAGCTATTAAACGAGTATCCTCTGTTCACCTCCTTCGACTCCTGGTGCTTGTACCGTTCTTCATGTTTTGTTCTCTTTTCATATATTTTTTTCCCGATTTCCTTGTTTGTACGATTTCAATTCCCAATCATTTCTTCCCACTGCGGCTATAATGGTCTCATTTATAGATAGGATTCTGCCCCTCTAAAGTTAGCAACTCACTTTAGAGTGTAAAGTAAGCAATATCAACCATTAATTAACAAATTAAAAGTAGATATTTTAGATACATATCTGACCTCATCAACAGAACGACGTCTGGTGCAATGAACTTCTTGCTAGTTCATTGTTAAAGTGGAGGGGGTGGTCTAGCTGCTGGCACTTCGACGCTTAAGTCAATGTTTGAGAAAGAAAAAGGGTTAAGGGACAGATAAAATCGTACATTTGAGAACTTTGTAAAGTCCCTTTATAAAGAGGTGTAGGTTGTCGTTGTTTCAGCGTTTAGTTGTTGGTCAACGATTGCGATGGCGGAATCCGTAATCGTTGAGTGTTACGAAATGGCAGTGATGGAGGCGGTTATTTCTCTGAAGGTTTGAATCGTTGCTTTGTATTGCTGCGAGCACTCCTCTCGTGGATAAGGGGTGTGATAAGGGTAATTGGTCCAATGTTGAATTTGGGCATGTTGTAACCGATGGAGAGTTTAAAGAATGGTAGAAGAAATATCACCAGGACTAAAAGCCACAATTGAAACTTCGTTTCATATCCCCATCCTCTGCTAAAATTGAGCGCTTTTAGGACATAGAAATAGTGCGTGAATGCTATCTTCTTTCTTAGCACAGAATTGGCATCGTGTTGAACAACTAACACCGCGAGCATGCAGATGAACCTGTGTATGAAGGCATCCTCGAGAAACTAGCCATAGAAAATTCTTAATTCGAGGGGATGATTTGCTGCGCCAAATCTGTCCCAAATTGCCATCAATTCTGTCAACACCTAATGACATAATCAGATCATCAGATGCAAGCAATGCACATGGAGCGGATCATCATAGTCCTAATTTTAGTGACATATGAATTGTGTAATCACTTTTATGATTTGAAACTTGTTATTTTGAGAATACCTAAAGATGGTGGCAATGATTTGTGTAACTTTTTGTTCCGCGACTTGTTTATTTTGAGAATGGATATTTGTATCAACTCCACTTGTTTTGAATTATAAATTAATGACAATATTCATAATTGATCTGTCCTTTAATTTTGTTCAAAATAGATAGAAATCTCAAGTTATATATTCATACATAAGAGTAGTTTAATAGCAATTTTTTAGCATTGTAGCGGTTTTCCGTGTAAATTGTAGCAGTTTATTAATTAAATATCAGGAGTAACTTATGAAGGTTTGAACTGCCGTTATTGGCGGTATATTATGGCGGTTTGAAATGTCGTATAAGCCAGCTAAAGTTGTTAAAATGAGGAGCGAATTGTGGAGGTTTAAACTGCCGTTATTTGTGGCTTATTACAGCAGTTTGAAATGCATTATAGGCCAACTACAGGATTACATTGGCTCTCGTGGGAAAGGTTATCCACTCCAAAAAAGTGTGGTGGCATGGGTTTTAAAAGCTTTTAATTTGGCGATGGTTGTTAAACAAGCATGGAAGTTGGTAACAAATCCAGATTTCTAATCACAAGATTACTCGAAGCTAAATACTTCTCAACGGGTAATTATTTTGGAGCTTCCATTGGTCACAACCCGAGCTGTGTTTGGATAGGAATTTGTAGTGTGAAGAACGTAGTTTTAAGAAGTCTTAAGTGGAGTATAGGTAATGGTGCAAACATTCCAGTTTGGCATCAACCTTGGCTGCGACATAATGAGGTTATAGTGCTGAATTTACAACATCAGATGAATTGGTTTCATATCACTATTGCGGATCTAATGCTTGAAAACACCAAGTCTTGGAATGTAGAGTTAATAAACGCTTTCTTCGACCCAGCTGCAGCCAGTAAAATCTTGAACACGCCATTAATAAACTCTGTCCAACTAGATGCACCGATTTAGCAATTTGAGAAAGACAGTGTATACACGGTTCCAAGAGCTTATAAGAGTATAATGGAAAACAACACTGATGCAATTAAACATCGAGTTACAGGTCATTGGAATAATATTTGGAAACTTAGGCTGCCACCAAAGGTTAAGAATTTCTTATGGCGCACGTGTCGTAATTGTCTACTTACAAGGTTAAGGCTGCAAAGCAGGGGCATCCAATGCCCAACAAATTGCGCCATCTGTAAATGATTATGATGAAGATGATATGCGTCTCTTCTTCATGTGTTCCAAGATTGTTATAGTTATGCAGCGGACATTCCTTTGGAAATCTTTGCTGCCAGTATTAAGTAACTCTGTATGTTTTGCTTATACTATCTTCGATATACTACAGAAGCTCGACCCACGTAAAAAGCAAGTTTTTAGGGTCACCTTATGGAGTTTATGGAAGTTCAGGAATAACAAAGTCTGGAATGACACAGTCGAATCCTCCCAAACAATCTGTGATAGGGCAGAAAATCTCCTAACCAGATGGGAAAATGTACAAGTCTTTAGGAATTAAAGCATCCTTCAAGCTGAGGGCTGAGATGAGACAAAGTGGGAGAAACCGATCACCGGTAGATACAAGTGCAATGTTGATGCATCGTTCTCTCAGTCTTTGAATAAGGTAGGAATTGGTATGTGCATCCAAAGCGATGAGGGGAGTTATGTCTTAGCCAAGACATAATGGATTTCCCTGTTGGCAGACGTGGGCAGGTGAAGTGCCAGGTATGCTCTCTGTCCTTCAATTGGTTCGTGATCTTCAGTTGGTCAATGTGGACTTCGAGACGGACTCCAAAACCGTAGTTGACATCATCTACGGTAATAAGCATGGCGTTTCTGACTTTAATGCAATTGTCAATGGCTGCAAACAGGGGCGGTTCTAAGGCCCGGCGAGCCCGGGCACTCGCCCGGGCTCCGGCCCAATTTTTTTGCAATTTCTTATGTAAATCCCCGTGAATTTCTTATATAAACCCCTATAAATTGGGCAATTTCTTTAAATTTTTTATTATTTGCTTGCAATTTCTTATGTAAACCCTATAAATATATTGCAAATTTTTTTTCGCCCGGGCTTTAGAAAAATCCTGGCTCCGCCACTGGCTGCAAACGTCTGCTCGCTTCCGATTTAGTGAACTATGATGTGAACTTCATTAGGAGACAAGCCCATGAAGTTGCTCGTAGTTTATCTCGGGTAGTTCCATGTCATGATACTTTCCACATTTTTATTAGAATTCCATTTTGTATCTCTACAATATTGTGAATGGAAATATACCAAGTTTTCTTATGTAAAAAAAGAAAAAGAAAATAATTATACCCAACACCTAATTACTAAGTTTAATAGAAAATTGATGTCAATCAATTAGAATTTTTTTTTTTTTTTTTTTTTGAGGGAATCAATTAGAATTTGTTACCTAACTGATTAGCAGTACAAAATCAGTGACATAATTGAACAAAGATGGATGAACAGAACAACGAAATGAATTCTAAATCCAATTTGAATTTGGAAACAAAATAGTAAGAATGAATTCATATAATGATAGAACACTGAAATTGATACGAATAAACAACTGATATCATATGATAAAAAAGAAAGTACAACTAAAAGGACATATAGGGTGTACAATACTAATCCCCTAGTCATTATAGAAAAAAAGAAGGAAAAAAAAAGAGCAACATAAAAAAAAACCTAAGAATAGAATCCTACGTCTAACTTTCTACATCACGCGGTATCTGGGAAACGACATCAGCAAGCTCCTCTAATCTCACCTCTACTGCATTGAGCCTAGCTGTGACAGTCTGCTCATGTCTGACAAAATCAGCCCTGAGCTCTCTGATGGCCTCCAAAATCTGAGTGCCTAGAGTAGGTTCTATGGTCGCAGATGCTAATGTTGCATGCTGCTCAGGCTCACACTCAGGTGGAGGAACATGGTGCTCCTGATCACGCTGTTCTTCAGCTGGACGAATCTCCTCAGCTACTGCCTCTACAGGCTGCTCAAGGTCATGTGGTACTTGCTGTATCGGTCCCATGACATCAGCACATAACCCGCCGTGCTTGGTGATCTGCATATGGTTCACAGTTTCCTCTCCAAAGTGATTGATGGATTCATTATCACCACCCGAAATACTGACATTATTATCATCAATGCCAGAAACAACCTCCTCATCTACTGCATGACAGTGTTCCATTTTGTTGTTGTCGGGTTCATCATATAAGAGAGATATTGTAGTCTTGTCAACAATGAAACCTTCCCCTAAAACAACCATAACCTTAACTTTGTTACCAGGTTCTAGATTTGACGTTATGGTCTGCCAATCATCATGGCCAAAAGAGGTTAGAGTATCTCTTTTATAGACCTGAATGATTCTCTTTGTGTAATTTATGATCAACACACCTTGGCAACCTTCTGATGTTATGTTCTCTGGGAACGAGTGATAAACGATGAACAACATCATACTCTTCAGGTTTCGCCCCTTCACTGTTGGAATATAAAATTTTATGGAACAACCGTTGCAACTAAAACTTTCAGAATTATTGTCGCAGGGGAGCAAATATGACTCCCAAGTCTCATCTGCAGTCTGCAAAATGAACAAATGTTAATGCCTCGAATTAATAATTTAGAGGATCCAAGAAGAAAAAAGTTCATTATCTATGTATAATTTATTTGTTCACCCCTGCTTATATATATACATATCATCTGAAAAAGGTATTATCTTTCTTTTTTTAGCTCAGCGCTTGTAACTTTTGATTCTTCACTTGAACTATGCGTGACTTAATCCTTCACAAAAAATAAAAATATGTGTGACTTAAGCATGGAGTTGTTCACAGTTCACACCCATTTCAAAAACTAATAATGTAAAATTAGTTTTAAAACTTTAAGAATTAAATTTGTGTCGGATTCAAATTAAGGAGGAAATTTTTTGTTAGAAAATATAATTTCAACAAGGGGTGTTCACAGTGCAATTTGGATTGGTTTGAAGACAAACAACTAGCCGATTCAGATATTCAGATATAAAAGCACACGCGGTTAAGTTCGATTTGGATGAATCATTTAAACAATTTGATCAAATCTCATTAAAGGCAGTTTAATTTGGATAAGTTTATGGATGTTCAAATTACATTTGTATTCTTTTTTTTATTAATATTATAGTGACATGGAAAAGTAGTATGCTTGATGCAAAATATAAAATACCACAAATAATATTACAGAATGATAATAATCGATTATGTTTGAAAAATATGAAATAGTAACAAAAAAATTCAAACCTGTAAAATACAATCGTCGGCGATATTTTGGCATTTTGTTCCCATTTGAATTAACAGATATTTCAAGTAATTCTTTGACCCTGAAATTTCACTTGCTTCCAAGTTCAGACACTTTGTGGCTTTTAATACGTCCAAAAATCTATCGATATCTTGAGTTAGTTGTAGATCTGAAACACACTCCATACAAAGAATTCTAAGTTTTTGAAGGTCCTTGAAAGAAGCAAGTGATGACATGGGTACATATGTTTGAACTAGGGATATAACATTATTTGATGGTAACATCCACGACCGAATGAGAGAAGGAAATACATCACAAGAAAATCCTTCAAAGCCACTTAAAGAAATATATCCAATGTTTTTCAATCTTACTATTGAAAATGGAACTTTTTTTATAGCAGTCTTATCTGCAATCAAGGTAATAAGGGATTCCATCTGTCCCAAATCCTCCTCCAATTTGTCAATCATGGAACATCCTGAAAGAATCAAAGTTTGTAGAGATTTTAATGTATAGATGCTTCTCGAAAGTTTCCGAAGACCTGTGCAGTTCGTCAAGTTTATCAGAAGAAGTTTATGGAGAGATCCAATGCTATGGGAGACCTCAGACAAACCTGGACAGTCTTTGAGTACTAGCTTTTCAAGATTAGGCATGTATGAAAAGTCTGGAGTTTCAGTCAAATCCTGAGAATGACTAAGATTAAGGATTTTTAAGTTCTTTAGCATCTGCAAGAAAATAAAACCACAAGAGAATAGTAAGAAAATTGTCGTAACAAAACTAGAATTGAATTTGGAAGAATGACCATCTTCCACTGAACGTTTCGCACATGTAACACGCTTTATTTGCGGACATAGAGACCAATTAATGTTACACATGTGCAGCTGACCTTTTTATTAGAGGACATGTGTGAAGACATAGTCTTAGAAATTAATTTTCATAGTTTTACTAAATACAGATATCAAGACACATTAATGCTTCAGAATATGATACTGTATTTCTTTTTAAAAAAATATAGTAATACTCTGCTCAATATTTCTTAACTCAAATTGACACTATTGTCAACATAATAGAATAATAGAATAAAAAAAGACACTTAAAAGGGGAGGGGAAGGTTAGTATTCAAACATGCTTTATTAATCGCTTTTCTATTTGTTGCAGCATACTCCTCGTATATACGTTACCTTCTTTCTTTGTGTACTCTATTGTAGTTGTTGGGTTTAGTTTATTTAAACATAAGTGTCTCATATTAAGAAGGAAAAATCACTAAATATAAGTCAATTTTAAAACACTAGAATATTATTATTGTTTCACAAAAAGTATCTCTAAATAAGATACTATTAATTAAAGTGAAATTTTGGAACATTAATGCACAAAATGGACAAATTGTATACACTGCTTATTATGTATTTATTTTTTTTTTGACATAAACATCGCCTAACCTCTTCCTCGAAGTGCACTATACAAAAACTAAATACCGAGATGAAATGGTAAATTAAAATTCATTGCTTGTTCTTCTTTCGTGAGGAAATCTTAAATAATATTTGTACCTTGTTCTTCTTCCACATTTGCGTGAGATTACTATCTTTCAATGACATGGCAACTAGACTTTCTTGCTGAAATTCTGCAGGAATGTAAGTTAATGGAAATCCATGCCAGTACAACCATCTAAGATTCCTTGAAACATGTTTAAAATCTCCTTTAAGTTTCACCCCAGCAAGTTGAAGCAATCTGAGTTTATACATCTTCTTAAATGCATTGGAATTCAGACGAACTAAATTTTCTTTTGGAAATTTCAAAGCCAGACCCTTGACCGCTTCAGCTCCCTGAAATTAAAAAAAAATTCAGAGAAACATAAAAACAAAGAGCTAAATTTGAACATTTGAAACACATAATTAACAACTGAAAATCATGAATGATACTAATTTTCATATTTCATGTGATAATTAAGAAACGAAATGAATGTTGATAATCCATTCATTAATGTTTGGTCCTCAACCTCTTCTACTGAATTTTTCAGTAACCTCTATAAACCATATAAGGAGTTCTCTAATTAGTAATTACCTTAAGATTAGAATCATTAGATAACATATCAATTACTTCCTCACTACGCCACAACCTACTGCGGTTTTCAGGATTCAATGGTGATTCCTCATAAATTATTTGTCTTCCCATGTCTCTCAACAAATCATGCACTCTAAGCTTGTTCCCATTGTCAACAGTTACAAGACCTCGCTCTAAAAGGATTTTCATTCCAGAATCAGCAAAAAACCCACACCCATTTAATATTTGTATTACATCATTTCGGTCCATTCCAATAAAGAAACAAGCTATATCAAGAAATATTTGTTGCTCTGTAGCATCTTTTAAACCATCGAAGCTTACTCTTAGTTTCTTCTGTACTTCATAATGAGGAATACATTTGAGCTTCTCCAAAACTTTCTGCCACTCTGTTATTTCACATTTAGACAAATAGGAGCCAAGGACTTCAAGTGCTAGTGGCAATCTTCCAGAATAAGCAATCACATCTGTTGAATGTGTAACAAAATCTATTGGAGGACTTGGTAGCTTGAATGCATGCCAACTGAAAAGTTCAAGAGATTCACTTTCGTCCATTTCTTTAATAGCATACACTTGATTACATGATCTAAGGAGTCTCATATCTCTTGTCGTGATGATTATTCTACTCCCCAAACCAAACCATTCGCAGCTTCCACACAAAGCCTTTAGTTGATCCAATTCATTCACATCATCAAGCACAAAAAGCACCCTTTTCTGAGCAAGTCTTTGCTTCAATATAACTTTCCCTGATTCGATGTCATGTATCTTGAATGATGTTGTTTTGTAAACATCACAAAGTACCTGTTGCTGTAGTGAAACTAGATTAGTATGTGTCTCCCAAAATTCCCTTACACCCAGAAGGAAGCTCATTCCATCAAAATTTTTGCCAATTTGATTGTAAATGGCTTTGGCAATGGTTGTTTTACCCGTACCCCCCATTCCCCATATCCCAAGAAGTAAAACATCTGATTTTTTGATGTTTAATAGCTTAATCGCAGCTTCAACACGAGATTCTAAGCCCACTGGATGTTCAGCAACAAATAACTTTTTCCTTTCAAGCAAATGTGTGACACGTTCAACAATATTTTTGATATCATCACTTTCATTCCTATAAAATATGAAACAGTACTAAGGTGCATAATCAATTGTATGTATATAAGCATCATTCAACACATGCTTTTATCTAAAGAGGAAAGAGAATTATATGCAAGTATCTTGAAATTTTTAAGTTGGGACTCTTTAAAAGAGTGAATTATAAAATGGACACAAATATTATTACCCCACCAAGGCCTAAGAATCACAAACAATAGTCTAAGAGAGAACAAAAGTAACCTGGAACCTAAGAGTACAAACCCAGCAATGCCACCAATATCGAAGAGATCTCTTCTCCAATTTCCCTTTGTGGATTCATCCACTGAGATTTTCGATATCAGCTTTTTAAAAGCTTTTCCAAATCGACCTTTCTGATGACGTACTTCTGAGGGATCTACCTCATAGAACACTGGCACAACAATGAGACGCTTGGTTCTTACAATTTCCATTATCTTCTCCAACTCTAGCATACACCATCTTGAATTGGCATAATTTGTAGACAGAACAATGATAGAAACTCTAGACTGTCCAATTGCTCGCAAGAGTGAGATTGAGATTTGATCTCCTCGTTGAATCTCGTTATCGTCTTTGAACGAATGAATCCCTTCATTTTGAAGAGAGGAACAGAGATGTGACATGAACTTTGCACGACTATCTTCCCCTCTGAAACTCAAGAACACATCGTACACCTTTGGCTGAAACATCAAAGAAAAGAAAGAAAAAAGAGCATCAACTAGGAGGTTACCCACAATTTATTATATTATTAATTTTTTTCAATTTACAATCATACCAATAAACTTCCAATGTTCTTTTGATGATTAAGAAACTAAATGTTAGCGAACTAATTTCATTAATGTTTACTTTTCTTCCTTTTTTCGTTATATATTTTGGAACCAAAAAACCATACATTGATGATACCTCAAATAGAGATAGCCTAAAAATCATACATAAATACACACAAGTGTGCACACACACACACTTTAACACTCACCTGATCAGTCTTATTACTTGATTTCTGCCTGATAACATCTCTTGCCATGGATTGTAGCAAAACATGCATTTGAAGATTGTTATTCTCATCGATGGTTACAAGGCTCTTGTCTTCAAGGAGACTAATTTGAAGAGCTGTGCATTGTGTTGACCTATTTAATGTTTCGAGTACATCATTTTGGTTCATCCCGATAAAAAAAAGTGCTATATCAAGGAATACCCGTCTCTCTTCATCACTCAAATCATTAAAACTATCTTCTAGAACTCTTTGTACTTCTTGTAGTGGAAACATTTTGAGCAAATGCAACTCAGACTCCCAGAAATCTACTCTTTTCGAATGCAAATTGCTGCCAAGAACTTTAAGAGCAAGAGGCAATCCCCCAGAATAAGCAACTACTTGTCTGGAAAGTTCAGCAAAACCTTCATGAGAAGTTGCTTGCCTGAATGCACCCAAATTAAAAAGCTCAAGCGACTCACCTTCGTCTAGTTGTTTCACTCCGTACAAATAGTCAACTTCATGTTCCTTGAGAAGATGTCTATCTCTTGTTGTGATGATTATTTTGCTTCCCGGACCAAACCACTCCCGATTTCCACACAAAGCCTTTAGCTGATCCAATTTATCAACATTGTCAAGTATAAGAAGTACCCTTTTATGTCGAAGTTTTTCTTTTAAAATCACTCTTCTTGTTTCGATTTTTGGTATATTTTCTTCAAATTGTTCGTCAATTTGAAAAATAAGTTCCTCTTGTAAATAAACTTGACGTTTATCTTTCCATAATCCCTCAACATTTTCAAGGAACGACATGTGCTCAAAATAGGGACCAATTTGATTATAAATGGCATGGACAATGCTTGATTTACCAATCCCAGGCATCCCCCATATCCCTAGTATGAGAGGAGATTTTGACTGTTTCAATAGTTGAATAACATCTTGTGCCCCAGAATTTACGCTCTCTGTATAGAAAGCACTGAATGAGTCTCTCTTTTTTAGCACACGACTAACATGTTCACCTATATCCTTAATATAATCCTGAATACATTCATGTTCGTACCTGTATAAGATATGAAGAAGAGATGATTACTATACCAATTCTCCAAAACGTGCACAGGTCAAAGGAAATGTGAAAATTACAATCTCAAGTCTCGAACATCTATTTTAAAAAGAACTAATTTGCTAAACTCACAATCAAATCAAAACATTTTTTTTTTGAAAACTTGGTATTTGGCTCAATGACCGATTAATCAAGGGCCAATCCCTCCTTCCACTACTGAGTAGTAAAGGTTCAATTAAAGTCAAAACAAAACTCTGTATGGACTGACAAGAGGATTGTTGGCACGGATTCAAACCTCAGACCTGACCCTTGGTAGAGGTCGGGGGTACGATGAACAAGGGCCTAGGCCTGTAGGGCTCCAATTTTATTTTTTTTTATGTAGAGAATGTGTATAACAAGCCTTGTTTTATATGGGGGTATATAGTAAATTGTACCAAAATGGTCCAAACATTGACAGCTGAGTTGTAAAGAAAAAGGGTTAAGGGTGGTTTGAAGTATGTTAATGTTTAAGCCCTCTTGGTGCGATTTGCTATATATACCCTATAAAACAAGTCGTTCTATAGAGGTCATCTATAAAAAAAATTGGGCCCCTTATAGGTTTGTTGCTAATAAATTGCCAAAGGCACCTAATATCAAAAATCTTGGTGATGATTATGAACAAGAAATTCCTCATTTTGATATTTATAATCCAAAGAATTGGGAGAATCTTAATAACAAATCAAAGGATATTCTACTTAAAAGGGGGTATACTAGAGAAATGAATCTTAATTTTCCCGATGATAAATATCATAGGCATTTTTCATAAGTGAATTTTCAATAAAATTAAGCAATGGTAGTGATTGATAAATGGTTAGTTTATTACAAATATGTTGACAAAGTTTATTGTTTTTGTGGTGAATTGTTTAAATCTTCTACTTCTAGTAACTTGAATTTGCTAGCAAGTGAGGACGACTTCAGTGATTGCAAACATATTAGCCTAAGACTACAATATGAAAGTAGTGTCGAACATATGACTAATATGAATACTTGGAATAAACTGAGAATTAGATTGGATAAAATAAAACAATTGATAAACACTAGCAAGAAGAAATTATGAAAAAGAAAAGGCGTTGGAGACAAGCTTTTTATAGATTATTTTAAGTTGTGAAAGGTCTTGCTATGGATAATCTTGCCTTTAGAGGATCCAAAGAAAAATTATATCAGAATAGTAATGACAATTTTAGAGTTTTCTTGAATTGACTGAAATGATTGCAGAAATTGATTTGATAATGAAATATCATGTGAGACGCATTTAGGATCATAAAACATGATCGGAGACACATTCAAGATCATGCGGTCCCACCAATTTTTTCTTTTTTCTTTTTTATTAATAATATATAGGATGGTGACTTGAGGTGCCAACATGGTTGTGATTTCAAAACATTATGTTATGGTGATTTTGAGTGTCAACATAAATGAGATATGAATCGGTATAGTTAATTCATATCTCGTTGATCATTTATTTTATTTTTCTTAAAATGATATATATTATGTAAGGGGTCGTTTTCTCATGATTTGCCTAAGACGCATAAAATGTCAGGAATTGAGTTGTCAAACAAACCTGAGAAAGAAAGGCTACAAAGATGGAGTACTATCATTTGAAATCTAGCAAATATTTAAGTTTAGGAAGTTATACCCCACACCCCTACATTTATACCTTCACCCCAACATTTAACACAAACTACCACATCTACCCTTTATATAAAAAAAAAAAAAAAAAAAAACACATTATCCTTTCCCTTTTCACCCCACCTTTTTCTGGAAACAACGTGGCTTGCTTTTTCATAAAACACTTCCTGAAAAAAACGTTAGAAGTTCACCCTACCTTTCCTAACACTGCGCGTGCTTCTACTCCCAACCATCACTAATCCTGTTTCATGTGTTCTCTTAATCGTTGTTGTGTTCTTTCTCTTATTCTTTTCTTGTGTTTGTTCTCTTAATTGTGTACCGGAATCATCGATTGATGTTTCAATGTTTGAGGTTTTCTAGGTTTGACAAGGTTTTCTAGGTTTGTGGATTACCGGAATTGTTCACGAAATCGTGTTTTGGGCTACGGGAATTGATCTCTGAAACATTGATTTCTGGAAAATCCATGCAAAGCTTTCCGGTCGAAATCCAGGAAAACACGTGCATAGCATTCTGGTTGATTCTTTCTGGAATTGTTTCATGAAGATTTTCGGTTCAAAAACATTTTTAATGTTCTTACTTTTTTTTTACTCAAACTTTTTCAATAAAATCCAACATTATGAGATGAATTTTTGTTTATTCAGATGGAATTCCCTCCAATAAAAGAAATTGAGATAAATTATGAGAGGAATTTCCCATCTCTCTTCTGAATTCCCATGATTTTGTTAATTTTTGTTTCTTTATTCATATGGGAATTTTCTTGAATAAAACATAGTCCCTTAAATAAAAGAATCTGAGATGGGAATTATTGCAGTGTTAAAACTGAGATGGGAATTGGGAATTATTGTTGTTCTTTACTCAGATTCTTAAGACTCAGATTCATGTGGGGGGTGAAGTCATACTAGATTGAGATTGGAAAATTTGAAAGTGAGAGTGAAGAATTAACGTGTTAAAGTTTAAATATAAAAAGAGTAAAACTGGAATTTATGAAAAAATGTAGGGGTAAAAGTACATGTGTTGGGGTATAAGGTAAAACTTCCTTAAGTTTAAAACTACCTGTAAATGAGATCACTCGGCCCAAAATATTCGGTAGCTTTAGTGACCCCTACTACCCAACTCAAAAACTTGTCTTTCTCTTTACCGATTCTATCGATAAAATCATGAAAAGCGTTTCCATCAAACATACCTCCCTCTAATCTTTCATGCAAGGGATAGACACCATCATAGAACACAGGAAGAACAACCAAGTCTGAGGTTCGACAACATTCGGTTATTTTCTCCAATTCTTGAACACACAATATTGATTTGTTATAATTACTTGAAAATACGACTATAGCAATTTTGCAGTCTCCAATTATTGCATTGAGTACTGACTCTAGACGTTCTTCATCTTGCAACCTCTCCTTAGCCCCGAAAACAGCGTTTCCAGCTTTTGAACGAAGAACCGACTCGAGACGCCAAAAAAAATAATCCTTGTCTTGAGCGCAGAAACTCAAGAACACTTTGTAGTTGTACCTCCTCTTATTTGGATCAGTATTAGATGTGGACTCAGATTCGTGGCGGATTTTTGAGGAAAACATGGATTGATTGGATGGTGAAAACTATTCAAAGTGATAAGTGCATCTGAAGTTGCACAAGAAAAATTCAAGTGAAATGATAAAGCTGTTTGAATTGCTTGCTTTTTGTGAGCACGTGATTATCACTGCTACTATTACAAGTCAAAATCATCTAATCTCATCTCATAAAGTATAATTATTGCACTTGCAGCCAGTAGCCACAAACAAAAAAGAAAAGGCTAATTAAGACCTCGCGCCTATACCGACCGATAAAGTGCACTTTTTCTTTTAAATTAATCTAAATTTAAACTATTTTATCATTATTATTTCAAGAGTCTTGCTAACGAGTGTCTTTAAGGGGCATTTGTTCAAGATTCTAGAATAGATACTCTCTGTCTTAGTTTAATTGAGTCAGTTGATCGTTTTACACAGATTAAAAAAAGTATATAATAGAAAGATAGAGAAAAATGGTTTTGAGTGCTCTTGTCAAATATACGTGCATTGTTCTTTAATATATTAAATTTAGAGTGGTGAAAGTAATATTAATTAGAGTTATAATTGGGAGAATAAAAAGTAATTAATGTTGTATTGAAAAGTGAAATGGATCAATATTCTTGGACAATATTTTTTTTACAAATAGTTCAGTTATTATGGGACAGAGGGAGTACAATTCATAAATTTCATGTAATTTTTTTTTTTTATATATTTTAATGTGTTGAATACATAACTCTCAAGATAAAATTTATACTTTAAACTTCAAATATCCTAAGGGCATTGTTGTAAACAATTTAATCATCAAGATCGAGTTATTATATGAAATTAGAACACACTTACTTGGAAGAAGAAACCATAGTCACGATTAGCAGACTAACCGATATTTGAGACAAAGTCCTCCTTGCCTTTAACATGCTTTAAACTTAGGGTTTTCAATGGGGCAAATCACTAATGAAGAGAATCGTCTGAGTGATGGCAAAGGGGACATAGCCTCTCTATTTATAACGTGCAACCCTAATTACCAACCATCATGGACCCAAGTGTTTAGGCCTACACTATGTTACACAAATCATATTATAAAATTGCTTTTTTGACATTAAAGACTTCCTAAAAACACAAGTAAAATACTAAAATACCTCCAACGGTAGTTAACTACCCTTCAAGTAACCGGCAGCAGTTAACTACTGTTCAGGCCAGCGGTAGTTAACTGTTGCAGTGTTTTTCCCCCAAAATCAGACAACCCCTACTTCCTATTCACTCATCACCTTACATCACATATACCATACCTCAAAAAATCCCCATTTCAAAATTTGTGTCAAAATCTTGGTTCCAAATCATTGTTGATGGATTGCTAGGACGTTTCTACGCACAATATACATCAAAAAACAGGTATTGCAATGTTAAACTCGTTTACATTTGATTGATTTCGCAATTTTTATTTTTTGTTCTGACATTCACGCCAGCGGTAGCTAACTACTGTTGTGAACTTAGAAAAAATTTCAGTTTTTCAAATGGTAGTGTTACTGTTTAAAAAAAACTTATTTTTTTTCCTTTTTTTTTTTTGGATTGTTTATGTACTTATTTGAAATTAGATAAATGTTAATTAATTATTTTAGCGATTATATGTTGTTTATTTATAGATATGGTTGAGAAAGCAGGTGATAGAAAACCTAGTGTTATCGATTCCATAAAGGTTGAAGCTCCCATTAAGGTCGAAGCTTTCGTGAAGGTTGAAACTTCTGTTAAAGTGGAGTGAAATTCTAGCACATTGGTTTTACGATGTTCTATGCGATGTTCCAACACCAGAACCACATAAAACAGATGTTGTGTTTAATGTTCCAACATTACACTACCAAACATAAAATATGCACGAAAGTAAATGACAAGAAACTAAAAGGCACAGTGAGTATGTTGACCCAGTTAGGTGACAAACACACATACTCTGGGGTCTACCAAGCCAGGAAGGAAATCCACTAGTGTAGTCCTTATTCTAAAGTTCTCTGTAAACCACGTTTATAACTTAAGACCTAGGACCTACCCATCTAGACTTCAACCTAGGAACTCCTAGATATGAGATCTCATCTCACTCTCCTACAATCAATCACAGCCCCTACAATTATCAGATTTAAACACAAAATGATGAAGTTACCTTCAAACACAAACTACAACCTTGCTTCAAAGCTTTGGTGTAGCACACGAGTTACAACTCAATAAACAGTTCTTAACATGTATCAAGGTGATACAAGAAAGGCTCACAAATAACAAACGGTCCTAGACTTGCATCAAAACGATACAAGAGAAGAACACACAAAGAACACGACTCAAAACCCTAAAAACTATTCTTTTAGAAATGACTTCTTGAATACCAAATTAGGTTTTGAAGTCTTCCTTATATTTTGAAGCAATATGGGCTCATTAACCTTGTTGGGCTTTAGAACAAAGTAGATTGTTAAGCTGATCTACGTAACAAGAATCAATAACAAATAAGGAAAGTCTTAATATGTAGGAACATCTTTAGGAACTTCCAAACAAATCCAAATATTCCCCAAAATATTGTTACTCCTTTGGGAATAAAAGCACAACTGATTCTGAACAGATATGTGCGTTGCTTGGTCAGCAAGATATAAGAACGTGGATTCCTTAATAAGATAAAGTGCGAGCACATTCAGGCATAAAACAAGGCACACTGAACCGTGCCAGGATGTTGGAACGTCATATCCAACATCTTACAGAAATGCCTAGAACATGTTGGAACATAGTATCCAACATCACAATGCAATCATGGATATTTGTTTTAGCAATAATGTAGCCAATACAAATACCCAACATGGAGGCTTCAAACATCAATTTCGGTGTGTGGAAACTTCGTGACAACCAAGTGGACACAACTCATTTCTTTTCGAGTCGAGATACATGGAAAGATAAAGACGAATTGCTCGGTTAGGTTCGTCGACAAGCACATAGGGCTGGATTTACGGTTGTCATTAAAATATCTTATGCAATTAAAAATCCTATGTTGGAGTTGGTTTGTGAACGGAGTGGCGAGCACAAAGTACCGAAGAAAAAAGTGAAGCATGAAGAAACGTGATCAAGAAAATGTGGGTGTTTGTTCAAGGTGCGTGGATATGAAGTGATGGAAGGCAATGCTTGGAGATTGGCTATTCTTAATAGTGTTCACAACCACGTGATGGTGCCATATTTAGCAGGGCACCTTCTTGCGGGAAGATTAATGGAGGACGACAAGAAGATTGTACATGACTTGACCAATAGTTCGGTGAAACCAAAAATATTTTGACAAATTTGAAGAAGAAAAGGCAAGATTCCATGACAAATATCAAGCAAGTCTACAATGAACGTCATAAATTCAAAAAGGGTGACTTGACAGAGATGCAATATCTAATCTCAAAGTTGGCCTTACATAGTTGATGAGCAAAAGAAGCTTGTCGACGAGGTGAAGCATAGTAAGATAGTTGATACCATATTTGATGCATGGGAAAAATTGGTTGAATCTCCTACTCAAGAGTTATATGCAAGTAATCTAATGGAATTCCAAGATGCTTGTAAGAATTATCCAAAGTTTCTTCACTATGTTCAAACTACCATTTTGGACACTGTGAAGACCACCGATTCTCAACATCCGGTAAGTCAATCTTGACCACCAAAAAAATCTTCACAACCTAAAAGAAAAGGTGCTCACATTGATATTTCTCCACGTTCGTCGATTCCAACTCTGGTTCTAGTTCCTAAGCCTATCTTGGTTCCAAGAAATTATGATTCATCGAGTCCTATGTATTACATGCCAAAACTCATGAGACCATATATTGAGAGAATTGTGGATGTTATTGGCGATGAGAATTGTGTGTTTAGGGCTATAGCCAAATCCTTGGGTTTGACGGAAGAAAGTCATGTTATGGTGCGGAGAGCACTTATTCAAGAGGTGAAAGAGCGTAGGAACGACTACATCGAGATATATGTGGACGAGGGTTGTTATAACTACATCTTGAATGGATTGCATCCTCCCAAAAATGGTAATGGTTTTGCACCTCCCGATAAATGGTTGACATTACCGGATATGGGTCTCATCGTTGCAACTTATTACAATCAGCCGGTGGTGGAGATAACTAACCTTGATATTGGAGTCTCAGAGACTTTTTTCCCACTTAGAGGTAGGCCTTCATTTAACCCGAAAAGCAACATGATTTGCCTTGGTTTAATCCCAAATCATTTTGTCCTTCTTTTGTTGAAAATTGATTGCCCACTACCTCCATCATCTACGGAGTGGAAGCTACACAAAAGCGAAGAGGCGTAAACATGGGAGGATGAATTTTTGGATCAACACAACCGTTTTCAAACACTCATGGAGATTGAGAAACGAGAGAGACCGGTTTCAACCAAAAAAGATTCAAATCAACACAATCCTATTTTGTGTGACACTCCGGTTAAAGCAAATGAAGAATTTGAAGATATTGTGGAACAATTAGATGATTTAATTTCATTAGATGAAATATGTCACTTTTTGGTCGGTGTTCATTCTTTTTTTGGTCGATATGCACCGACGTATTTTTTGGGATATATAATGTAATGACCATTTTTTGTGGCCATGATGTAACTAATCTTTAATGAATTATATATATATATATATATATATATATGTTACCAAATTTGGCGATATATATATAAATTAATTTTGGGATATATATATATAAATTAATGTACTTTTAGTGTAATGTGTTGCATAATGTGGAAAATTTTGCGAATTTCAAACAATTCTGTAACATTAACGTATCATCGGTTTTGTGTAATGTTACCAAATAATTGATAAACTATGAAATGTTGATGTTTTTAATTGCTGGATGTTGGTTTCGGTTTGATTTCATGCGGCATTGCCGTTTGAAATTACAGGTAAAAACATGCCAAAATGGCTAGAAATCAAACTGCAGACTGCACTGATTTTTTTTTACTGTGTGGACGATAGGTAACTACCGCTGAGGCCAACGGTAGTTAACTACTGCCGGTTTCCTGAGCTATAGTTAACTACCACTGGGGGCTTTTTCGAAATTTTCATGTGTTATTGGGAAGTTTTTTAGTCAGAAAAGCAATTTTCATCATGTTAAGTTCCGAAAAACTCATTATCTATTTATCACTTTTAGAAGGGCCTAAGCATCATCAAATGGATCACAACATCAGTCTGTTTTTATTAAAACCAAAATCAACAATTGATTGTAGCCGACAAAATATTAAAAGAAATTCTAACACAAGTTAGTATTTCTATTATACCCAGTCTGGATTGTGCTTATTTTGAGCCTATGAAAAAGAGTTTATGCAAATAAATAAGTTTTTATCTTGATTCATAAGTTCTCACTAACGAAATAAATTGAGCTTACGTAGCATACACAAACCCAGATTATGTATTAAGAATTAAGAATACGTAAACTAAGTTTATATAAATTACGTAAACTCGGTTTATGTATTCATCTGAGTGTGTGTTTGGTTTGGTGGCGACGAAAATTGATTTTGATATAATTGAGTATGAGAGAATTGAATTTGGTAAAAAATGAGTGGATGTGAATTGATTTATGTTTGGATACATTTATTTAAGAGTGATTCATATGAGGTGATGTTGTTTGGATTGATTGAATCAAAATTGTTTATAGATGTATAATTATCAAGATGGGTTTTTCAATTTTGTTTATATTATTTTATCGTTTTAGATAATTATTTAGGATACATCCATAATAATAATTTTTTTAGGTAATACATCCATAATAATAGTAGTAGTCTTTTTTTTTTTTTTTTGACAAAACCATAACAATAACTTAAAATGCATTCTCTCTCGATGGTGGTTGACATAATAAACCAAGGGAAGGAACAAAACGCATAGCCTTCCCTCAAAAAAAAAAACGCATAGCCTAATCTCGTGGTTGCTGGAAGCTTGACATCAAAACAAACAAAAAGAAAATAAACAAATTTCTTGGAAGTTGCTTGAAGACAAAAAAAAAAAAACTGGAAGCTTGACATCAAAACAAACAAAAAGAAAATAAACAAATTTCTTGGAAGTTGCTTGAAGACAAAAAAAAAAAAAAACCAGAGATGATGCAGAGCAAATTATGAAATGTTAAGATACAAAATAGAAATTGCAATGAGTTGTTCAAGGGGGGAAGAAGGAAGAAACCGAGATAGATCCGAGGGTAAAGAAGGAAGCAAATGAGTTTTTTAATTGTCAATCTACAGTAAACAAGAATTGATTTTGGGATTCACCGTAGAAGTTAGGATTTGGAGCTTCTGATAGAATTGATCTTGGGAGGCTAAAACAATTTTAGAAATGAGAACCAAACATACTGCAAAATTGAGAAATCACGTTGAAGGCCTAAAAGCGCGCGTCCATGGGTTGCAAAAGCTAAACCAAAGAAGTAAAGGGCATGTCCTTTAGTTAAATTGCAAAATTTCTTTTATGTGAATGGTTAGAAATCGTCTTTTTAAAATATTGACTTCACCCTCAATCGAAAATCATAAATCCATTTTAAAAAATTGTTTGTCCCTAAATATAAGGCTATCTAAAAATATTTAGATGTATCTATTACTTTTTTTTTTCATTCAAATATACCCTTTATTAATATTATCAATTAATCTTGAAATATGAAAAGTAACATTATATATATATATATATATATATATATATATATATATATATATATATATATGGCATATCAAGTGAGAGGAGTTTTTATTATGAGAGATGAGAGGGTTAGATCTTGACCCTTGGATTGAT
This sequence comes from Medicago sativa, assembly GCF_051527215.1. Taxonomy (NCBI): domain Eukaryota; kingdom Viridiplantae; phylum Streptophyta; class Magnoliopsida; order Fabales; family Fabaceae; genus Medicago; species Medicago sativa. The sequence continues at coordinate 17,156,267 of NC_140752.1, read as the reverse complement.
CTTTACGGTGGTGTTTCATTTTATTAATTGCAGCCTAAATTTTTTAGCTCCTTCTTCTCCTGCTGCGTCTTTTCCTTTCTTTATTGTAAAAAAAAAAAAAAAAACTTTCCATGGCTTTTCTCTCGTGTGTGCCGATTATTTCTTTATTCCCAATCTTACTTGGATCTTTGTTATGGAAAAAGACACCTGGATTAAATTTTAGTAACAGGGACTGGTTAAATGGAGGAAATAAGCACAGAGAAGAAAAGGGATCCCCTTTAAGAAGCCATGACGCCACCGTAACAACATCGTGTTATTTGACAACCATCTTTTTGCTTTCGCCAAAGGTTTCTCTTTTGCCGGTAACCGTAACCACGTCGGAATGATTAGGGATTGCAAATAGAAAATTTTCAATTAGAATGGAAAAGGTTGCTTTTTCTCGTTAATAACAGTGGAAAAGACAATTCATAACAAATCAGTATGATTTTGCTAACAAATCAGAGATTAAGAATTAAATTAGTATAGTTGTAATTAAGGGATTGTATGATGGTATCTCAAAACTCAGATGAACGAGCGCAGAACACATCTAAAAGAACGTTGAAGGATAGAGTGTGAGTAGGGAGCACTTGAATTTTCTTGTGACTAAACTAATCCCAACCGTTAATGTTAATCTAACGGCTATTATTGATTCCTCTCACCTCTCACAATAAAAGCCCTCTCACTTGATATGTCCTATATATATATATATATATATATATATATATATATATATATATATATATATATATATATATATAGACTATTGATAATGTGGAGATCAATGGTTATCATCTCTGCATTATTCTCTTAATTTTTCTTTTCAATCAAGAGGATATATTTCCGTAATAGTCACACATATTTCACAAAAATTTATTACTTTTACAATTTTTTAATACCAGTAATTTTTGTTAATACCAGTAATTTTTTAATACCAGTAATCAAGAGGATATGATGCATCAAGCTTTTTTCATCAGTTTATTTATTTAGGGGGTGTGGCCAAGTCAAAACGCTTCATCCTTCAGGTAATATGGTGTGCAACAATGTGGGAAATTTGGAAAGAAAGAAATAACAGGATTTTCAAGAATAACAATTCTTCTATATTGCAAGTGGTGGACAAAATAAAGTCATCGACTTTCTCGTGGTTGAAAGGGAAATTTGTTACCCTCCCTTCCAATTATCATGGTTGGTGGCTTAGTCCGTTTGCGATATGCGGCATTGGTTAATTGGTTTTCTCTCTGGTTTGCTTTTTGGTGAGTTGTAATTATTGTACAGATTTTTTGTGAACTTTGGTGTTTCTTCCTTAGCACATCTAGTGCTAGGAAGGCCATTTGATAGTGTTAATATATTTCATTTTAGTTTCTTTAAAAAAAAAATTTTTGTTAATTGTTCTTATAAAAAAGGTCGAATGCAGAAAAAAAAAAATCTTATATATACTCTATGAATTGCATGCAATCATGAGAAATTTGGCCATATGGTCTGATCAAGATTAGACTGTCCAAATTCAAAGTTGTTTAAATAACAAGAATAAATTTGATTTAAATTTGAACTGTGTGATTGGACGACCAGATCTATCCTGACTGCACCCTTCATCTTTTTTGCTGCGAAAGAATCAAAGAGGCGATTGTAAGGCCTTTATTGACATTCTCAATTACATTAGAGATTTACTTTTCCCACCCTACTACCTTCTCATGCGCCCTGCAAAAATTCCAAAAATACCCCTGGTGCAGATTTTGTTTTCCGAACCAGATTGTTAGTTACTTCCGGAAAATAAATTCCGGACCAGATATTGTGCGCTTTTTTGTGTCTTTCTTTGATGTCAAGGGTCTCTGTTGACCGTTATATGAACCCCACACAAGCTGAAATGCTATTGCAGGGTTCATATGAACGGTCAACAATGACCATGACACCATCGACACCCCTAAAAAACTAAAAACATTTGAAGAAAATTGAAGAAAAGAGGTGAAGTGATTTTCGGAAAATTAAATCCGAACAAAATCGATATGAATATTTTGTGTCTTTCTATGATGTCAAGGGTCTCTATTGACCGTTATATGAACCCCACACAAGCTGAAATGCTATTGCATGGTTCATTGGAACGGTCAACAATGACCATGACACCACCGACACTCCTAAAAAACTAAAAACGTTTGAAGAAAATTGAAGAAAAGAGGTGAAGTGAAGAATGGAGGTATTTGTTGAAGATGGAAGCCTATTTATAGCCTTAAACAAGTCCTAGGTCATTAATATAGTCAATGAAAACGTGTTAGTGGTTGTAACCGTCCAAACCTAAATTAATGGCTCTCGTTCAAAAGAATACAATGCTGAAGCGTTCCGCATTATACATTCCTGAATGTCCTTAGCCCTACAGGAAGTGCCAACTTTTCCCTCGTTCACCATTATGGCATTAATCCGGAAAGGATATTCCGGAAACCAAAGGTGCATTCTGGATTGTATATTCCAGATTGCATCAGTGTCATGGCCGGTGGTGTGCACCACACGTTTTTGTCGGTGGTCAAGTCAAAAAAACGTGTTTTACCACTTTTTTGACTGCATTTATGGCTTCCCAACCATTTTTCACCCACCCCTCCCTATAAATAGCCTTCCAAACCCCACCATTTCTCACACCATCCTCTCCCACCCTCTCCTCCTCTTCTTCCTTATACAACCATGGTTTTCCATCGTTGGCCTGTTGACCTTTCATAGATAAGGGCCTCGTTGAAAACTTTCAGGGTTTGTATGAACGGTCAATGAGGATGGAACCGCGCTGCAACGAAGGGCGGTTTATCTGAGGGTCATGTGGGTCAGTGTGGTTCTTAACTTCGCTAAGTCTGAGCACCCCCGACCTCTCTCAGGGGCATTTGTTTCTTCTTCCCGCCCTCCTCTTCCCTCCTCCTCCGGTTTTCCTCTAATAGCCAAACTACTGGTATGTCCTATCACATACCTGTGGTTAGGCTCTTAAGAGATTAGAAATAGATTTAGGATCTTATGTAATAAGCTTAAAAAGCTTGAAAAGCTTGAAAATTATTGTAATGTATTGTTCATATATTAATAAAATGAGTTGTTTTTATGTTTGTGTCTTTATGTTTGTGTTTTTTATTTTATTCGCATTTTATTTTACGAATTGTAGAGCTTAAAATTGCAAAAGTTCTGCTAAAATACTATTCCGGATTTTAAAATTTGGAAACATCTGAAAAATACTAACAATACATTCCGGAATACGAAATCCAGACCAGGAGTAAAATTGGAAAAAATAGGGTGCGCGAGGAAAGACATAGAGTGAGAAAAGTAATACTCATTACATTATCAATAGTGGGAACAGAATATCCAATTTCAATGTCAATTCACGACTTCTGTCGTATATGGTGGCATGCTTATATTAAAGTTACCCATGCATGGGCCTACAACACTCAGTTTTTAGATGGGACAAATTCTATAGTCATCTGTCAAACTATTTTAAAATGTCATACGTTGGAGTTGTTGTGGTTAAGCTCAATTTATTTGGTAATGACGTGGTTAAGATAACATAAACAAGTAGTTAACATCATAGCTAAATATTATTTCACAAATCAAAATGAAACATTATATTTTATATTTTTTTTTTAAAAAAAACTACTACTCACCCACCATATTCACAATACAATATTTCTTTTGTACACTACAATAGAAACATGTATCAATCCTCGTGAGCTTAACTTAATTATTGTAAAATGTAAGGGTTGGAGTTTAAAATTAGGACACCTCATTTATTCACTTTTAATAGATGAAGTTTTAGTTACTGTGTTACTTGAAAGGAAAAAAAAAACCTATGTTTCATCCAACAACTGCTATAATATCCACTTGGAAACCCTGCAAGGCCAAGTTCACAAAGCCCAATACAAAATAAGTCGAAATGAGAAGAAAAAAAAAAGGGAGCAAGAGGTATGCTGGATTTTTTTGGTGCTGATTGATGAAGAATTGTTTGAGTGTGGGGTTTTAAAATTTGATTCATGTTGTATTTATTAGATAAATATAATATTATAAAATTGATAAATGACAATGTGGCATTGAATTTTTGGAGCATACATGATTTAGTGAGACTCATTTAAATTTCAATCAATTATATATCGTGTGTTAAGAAGAATGTTAGTTCATTTAAAAAAAAAGAGAGAGAAGAACTTGTTAGTGTTTCAAGGTTGTACCCAAAAAAAGTGTGCGTGTGTGCGTTAAGAATGAATAAAAGGTCTTGTAGTATTTTTTATAAATAAGGAAGATGATAGTGAAAATTCAAAGAGAGTTCCTTTCTAGAGGAGTCATGGGAGGAAGAAAAGTGTGTTGGTTGAAGTGGAACACGGTTTGTCAACCAAAAGAAAATGGAGGTTTAAGGGTGAGGGATGTCCGAATGGTGAATGTCAGTCTTTTTGCTAAATGGAGGTGGAGATTGTATGCTTGCGAGAACGCTTTCTGGAAAAAAGTGCTCATGGCGAAATACAATAACATTATTAGCAGTGTGGCAGATTTAGGAGGCGAGATTTGGCCTAGATCGGCGTCAAGATGGTGGAAGGATGTGGTGCAAATTCAAGAAGTGGATGGTTCGAACTGGTTCATGCCGGAGTTGGTCAGAAGAGTGGGGGATGGAGTGTTCACAAGATTTTCGAAAGATTGTTGGGTGGGGGAAATGCCTCTTTGTGATAAGTTTGCATGGCTGATTTTGGTGTCAAACCAAAAAGAAGCCAAGGTAAAGGATATGTGGTATGAGGAGGAAGGGGGGTGGGTGCTAAACTTTAATTGGCATAGGGAGTTGCTTGTTTGGGAGGGTTAGGCACTGTATTCATTGATACCGGTGCTGAACAAGTGTCAGTCAGCTCTTGGCAAAGATAGGTGGTAATGGAGAGCAGAGGAGGGGGGGCCTTTTTACAGTTAAGTCCGCTTATAAGTCATTGGAAAGAACATTGTTCTAGAAAGGAATTTGAGGGTTCTAGAGAATGATGTGTTTCAATCAATTTGGAAAAACCTGGCCCCTTTGAAAGTGGTGGCTTTTTCTTGGAAGTTGCTTCTCGACTGGATTACAAGAAGTAATCTACCAAAGCGTAATATAATTGCAACAGATAATCCTAGTTGGGGGGTCTGTGTATTGACAGGGGGCTTAGTCACATATATCTTGAGGTTAGTCGCATATATCTTGTGCCTTTTGTACGCGTTTTTCCCTTGCATTGTGCGTCTTGCGCAGGCTGGCTTTTTTCATTAAAAAAAAAACCTCTTCCAGTGTTTTATATCGAATGTTTTGTGTAAACATCACAATTGACACGAACTAGTGATAATGTTATTCGATGTAAATCAATAGCAATATCATCAAGTTGCCAACTTGCAACTGCTAAAGCAAGTACTCCTGCGCCAGAGGTTGAAGACCCTTGATGAGTCATGATTTAGTCTATTTTTATATATTATTTAGTTTAGTTTTATTTAGATTTGAATTTATGTTATTGCAATATTATTTCCTTTTTGAATCTTTTTACTTCAATTGCATATTTTTATATTTCAGGAATGAATATTGGTTGGAAGGAGTCTTGGAGCAAAAGAAAGGAGTCTGGAGCTGATTTGGAGCAAAAATACGAAAGATTCGGGAACAAAATATAAGTCCCCCAAGTCAGAAGCTTGGCACGGCCGTGCCACCTCTCAGAAGTGCCTTTTGCTGCTTTTGCTTAGGCCCCAAGTTACTATGTTGTAGTTTTACCGAAAAGCCCTTGTAATTGCTTAGATTTTAAGTCGAATGTAAGTTATAAATAGAGTAGCTCTCCATCACAAATATTTATCTTTTGTTCTTGGAATAAAAGTTCACTTTTACTTTATTTTATATTCTTCTTCTTCTCCTTCTTCTCTATGTCTACAATGAACGTTAGTGAGTAGACTCTTCTTGTCTTGGGATTGTTGGATAAGTCTAATGATATAATCCTAATCGAACCAAGCTTTAACCCTAATTTCATGTAACCGTAATTTCTAATCTAGATTCACCGTTTTAACATGAATTAACCATTATCAAACTGTGGAAACGAAAGTGTAGGGTTTGATAATTGTTACATCATCTCAAATATCAATTCATAATGTGAAAGCGGAGCTTTGATATTGGAACAAGTGAATCTAGACAAGAATTGCAAAGGCAGCGAAATAGTCTTTGCAATTCTTGAGACATGTGTAGTTTCAATCCTAAAAGCTTCTCCTAGTAATCAAGTCAGCGAAATAGGTTTGGTTGCTAGGGGTAAACTCTCACCGGACTTGATCGGAAAGGTGAGGGGCTAAGGGAAATTGGTCTTTAGAAATTAAGGTGTAAAACATGAAATTAGAAGTTAAAGTCTTGGCTAGTGAAGGACTTGTTGTTATGACGAACCAATGATCCCAAGGCTCTTTTTTATTTTATTTTATTTTCTTTTCTTTTTATATTTCTTTCTTTTTACCGGTAACTTCTTGGAAACACAAAATAATATCGATATGGCCGAGGAACGCACTCTCAAAGAGTATGCAATCCCATCTTCAGATGAGTCATACGATGTTATTGTGTACCCAACAGTTGGTAAGAATTTTGAAATAAAACCTGCACTTATTCACTTAGTGCAGCAAAATCAATTTTTCAGATCACCCACTGAGGATCCAAATTTTTATATTTCAACCTTTTTAAGACTCAGTGGAACCTTGAATGCAAACCAAGAGGCCATAAGGCTGCACCTCTTTCCTTAGGGGGTAGAGCTAGTGCTTGGTTTCATTCATTGGAAATTGGTTCTATTACTTCAGGGCAACAAATGAGGCAAGCTTTTCTTGCCCGATTCTTTCCCTATTATAAAATTGTTCAATTAAGGAATCAAATCACACAATTCACTCAAAAAGAAGGAGAATCTCTTTACGATGCGTGGGAGCGTTTCAAAGAAATGCTTAGACTTTGTCCCCATCATGGTTTAGAGAATTGGCTTATTATTCACACTTTCTATAATGGTCTTTTGTATACCACAAAAGTTTATGTTGATGCAGCTGCAGGTGGAGCTTTGATGAATAAAACATACACAGGAGCATATGATTTGATCGAGGACATAGCACAAAACCACTATCAGTGGACCTATGGAAGGGACATCACTAATGTTGCTCCTCCACCCTCTAAAAAAGAGGTAGGTAAGTATGAAATTTCTTCCTTTGATCATCTAGCTGCTAAGGTTGACGCACTCACACAAAAATTTGATAAAATAAATACTAGTGTTGTCACACCTGCCCCTGTATCACCTTCCTGTGAAATTTGTGGTGTATTTGGCCATATTGGCATTGATTGCCAACTAGGTAGTGTTGTTAGAAGTCCTGAGCAAGTAAACTATGCTCAATATAATCAAGGGTTTAGAAACAACCAAATTTTTTTCCAAACCCCTCAAAATCTTTTTGGACAACAAACAACACCCCCAGTGATGCAAACAACCAAAGAGTCCCTCAAAAATCCAGCTTGGAACTTTTTTAGAAAATTATTGTATAAATCAATCCGAGCAGCTCCAAGAGCTTAAAAATCAAACTAAATTTTTGAAGGACTCTCTTGCCAAACTTACATCAAAAGAAGACTCCATAGTTACTCACAATCAGATGCTTGAGACTCAGACTTCTCAAGTTCCCCAACAGGTGACTACTTCCCCTCAATCCTCCGAAGTCCTCCTCGACCAAACCGAAACCAACCCCAAAAACCATATAAGTGTTATTACCCTTAGGGATGGTAAACAATTAGAGGACCCCGTTGTGAAAGTTAAGAACAATGAAGGAGAGATAGGGAGTGATGAGCCTCAAAGTGAGAAAGCCATAGGAGAGAATGAAAAGTCACTTGTTTCACCATCTCATGAGTATGAAATTCCATTAACACAAGGGTTTGATGAGTCAAAGTTAGATGAGCAGTTTAGGAAATTTATTGAAATACTTCCAAACAAATTGCCACCTAAACTTAAGAATCTAGGAAGCTTTTCCCTACTTTGTGTCATAGGATCTAAAACAATTGAGAGAGCCATGTGTGATTTGGGATAGAATGTTTGTTTGTTGCCATTGTCCCTTTCTGATAGATTGGGTATAGGATAGCTAAACCACTTTCTAACCGTCAAGCTAATGACTCTAGATGAGCGCTTCGTGGGAGGCAACCCACACATTTATTTGTTTTAGTTTTGTTTGTTTTCCGTTGTTTTAAGTTGTTTTGTAGGTAATTGTCCGAGTAGATTCAAGAAAAGTGAAAAATTTCGAAGCCCCGATGACCAGAAGGCTGGCACGGCCCGTGCTCCCAGAGGGCACGGTCGTGCCAAACATCACCCAGCCAAACCCAAACTCCAGAAGCCTGGCATGACTTGTGCCAATATGTGGCACGGCCGTGCCACATGTCTAGGTAAGTATAACCTCAAAATTTTTCTTCTTCTTCCCTCATTCTCACACACAAACATCTCTCTACCTTCAAACTTCTTTCTAAAACCTCCATAACCAACAACCTTCAAACCTTCATATCTCCATCACATCTTCACCAATTCAACCAATTTCTTCCCCAAATTCTAAACAAAACCCTTCCATCAAAAACAACTTTCATCCACCCAAACCCATAATTCACCAATCCCTTTTCTCCCTAAACCTAACCCTAAAAACCACAAATTCTTAACCAATCTCCACACCTAAACTCATAAACCTTACTCAAACATAAACCCCAAACCTAAAACAACCTTTTATACCAAAAACCTTTCTAGACCCTAACCTTTATCGAAACACAAAGTCAAACCAAGGTCAAGGACAATGGCTTCAAGGGGAAGTGGAAAAGAACCAGCAAGCGGGAGAGATAGTGGCGGGGGGAATCATCACATACATAGATAGGCAATTTGGAGTGGGTGAAGATGAGGGGATCAATCCAATTGAGGGAAATAATAGGCTTAACACAGACACCCTTATTACTATGAACTTCATAAAACATCATCCGCCAATGCAATATTCACTCGAACTCAACATGCTTATTTTTGTTCGTACTTCCTAACCCATCTCGGACTAACACCAAGGTGGAAGAAAATTTGTTGTATGTTGATGATGTCCAAGTACATGAGGAGCAAATCTAGATGAGGGAGACGGTGCTAACTTGCACCATGAGGGAGAGCACCATGACCAAGAAACCGGTGAGCTAAATGACAATGCAAGATGGGCATGGATGTGAACCGAGGTTGAGAGGATAAGCACCGAGCAACAAAGGAAAGGTGTTAAATTATCGGGGCTAAAAAATGACGTCCAAAGGGGCAACCGCTTGACACATAAGAACAATGAAATGCTCCGACGAAGGATGCAACACCTTCATCTCCAAGGTCCTACTTATGGACCTCAATGAACAATTGTGAGCTTTCCTCTTCCTCTCTTCCTTATCTCTTCTCTCTTTCTCCTCTCTCTCTTCTACTCTACTTCTTCTTCTGTTTCCTTTTAATTTTCTTTTCTTTTGAATCATTGAGGACAATGCTTCTCCTAAGTGTGGGGGGAGCCTAATAAAGTGTCTAGAGTCGAAGTTTCCAAACCCCCTTGAACTTTATTTTTTTGTTTTTATGACGAAAGGCATGATTAAGTAGCTTGTTTTTAATGTAAATTATGACATAAATTTTTTTGTTTTGTCTCTTCTTAAAAGGTTGTTTCTTGTACATGAAAATGATTTCTTGTGTTTTTAGTGTTCTTGCTTTACCCACATCTTGTTTTATTGTGAAAAATTCTCCAATGAGAAAAGCACTCAGTTGCAATCTTTGAGTAAATGTATGAGTAGGTATTTTAAGGAGCACGTTCTATCTTTAATGGTAACTTAGACCCTTAAAAGTCTTTAGAGTAAAAGTAGTATAAGTTTGTGTGGGAAATAATTAATGTGATTTATTATATTCTATTATAAATTGTTGAATTAAAATGGGGCGGGATAATGGCACCAACATGTGGGGGAAATGACACTCCCTAACTTCCTAATTGTGGTGGTGACTCCCTAATTGAGCTTAAATTCCAAATCCCTCAAATGAGGAAATAAATTCATCAAAGCTAGAGGGAAAGGACACCCTCTCCAAAAAAGATTTCCTACGCGGAGATGAATAAAAATTTTGCAGCACTACTTAGGGTGATTTTGAATCTAGGGGGAAAAGACACCCTCTCCATAAAGACTTCCTATGAGGATAGATAGCCCCTAAGCAATATGCAGCCCCTTGTGCTTAAATTGTTAATCTAATTTTAACTAAATTCTCATCTCTCTTATATGAAATGAAGAAAGAACTTTTCTCGGTTACTTTAGCATTAAGGATAGAACCTGTTCCTCATAATATCTGTCTTATACAGGAGCAAGAAAAGGGTTGGACTGCATGTAACGCCCTCTTTAATATTTAATTATCTTACTGAGTTTTAGAATATATATTTATATGATTTATATGTGATTTGAGTTTTAGAATATATATTTATATGATTTATATGTGATTTAAGTGATTTATGTGATTTATGAGATTTATGTGAGTTATATGATTTTTAGAGAAGTTATGAGATGTTGTGACTTATTTTATTATTTAATAAAATAAGATTCGAAAATAAAATAAATATTAAGTTGTGGGGTTATTTTGTGTAGAAATATATTTGTTATTTGATGTAGAGATATATTTGTTATTTTGTGTAGAAATATATATGTTATTTGGTGTAGAAATATATTTGTTATTCAGTGTAGAGATATATTTGTTATTTTGTGTAGAAATATATATGTTATTTAGTGTAGAAATATATTTGTTATTTAGAATTGGAGGTTAGAATAGAAAGAAGAGTAAGTTATTGGGGCTAAATAGATTTAGGAAGAGTGATTAGTATTATAAATAAGGAAGCTTAGGTTAGAAAGAGTTTTTACGTTAGACCGCTTTTTGGAGAAAGAGAAGAGAAGAGAAGAGAAGACAAAGAGAAGAGAGAAGGGCTGCCAATCGATAATTCTAAGGTAAGGGTGAGACTAACTTTCAGTAATATTAAGTCTATAATTCTGATAATTAGATTTAACATGTTGTAGGTTGAGTTTATGAGAATTTGAGAATTAGGGTTCTGAGAGAGATTTGATGATTAGATGATGAAAACTTGTTGAATTGATGTAGAAATTGTGTACAGACCTTAGATAATCCATAGGATGATTATTGGAAGTAGTTTTGAGGTTAGAACCAAGAGATTAGGTGAAACTTGGAGAAAATCTGCATTCTGCCCGAATTTTGATATTAAAACTAGTATTGATCGGTGCCGAATTGGTCTTAGGTGGAAACACAAAAGTTGTAGGTATCGATGTTAGCTTTTTAATGTCGTTGGTCTCACATCAAAAGGATTTATAGAACTTGAGTTATGGTCAAATTACTGCACGTAGGTCACAGTGAATTTTTATGGACTTTCAGCACAACTTTTCCGAATTTAAAATGAAAGCTGGTATTGATCGGTACAGAATTGGTCTTAGGCGTAAACATGAAAGTTTTAGATAATTTTGTTAGCTTTCTAGTGGCTTTGGTTTGACGTGAAAATGATGTTTGATCTTTGAGTTATGATGAAAATACTACAGGGAGGTCTCAGCGAAATTGCACAGTGACAACATTCTCTGTTTCATGTTTTTGCGTTTTGTTCATATGTTTCTATTTTGAATTGATCTTTGTTGTAAACATGAAAGTTGTTGATAATTGTCATATCTTTCTAGTAGCCTTGGTTTGACATGAAAATATGTTGTGCATGATTATTTATGTTCTTATAAAGATGCATGATGAATTGTTGATACTTGAATACAATGATATATGATGAATTAATTGTCTGCTGTCATGTTACTGTTAATATTATCAATGTGATATTGTTATATGAGTATTAATGTGAATTATATATGATGTTTTAAGATGCTAATATGTTAAGATGTTAAGACGTTAAGATGATATGAAGTTGTAAAGTCGACGAGTCGTTATGAAGTCGGCAAGTTGTTAAGATGTCATAGATGTTCATGAAGTTTCTAAGACGTAAGATGTTGAGTCCATGCATACTCATTTAAAGACGAGGGCTCATGCCCTGGAGCTTTTGCTCAACCACGACGATGGAGCTTTTGCTCAACCACGACGATGAGGGCTTATGCCCTAGGAGTATATTTATGCTCAACCACGACGATGAGGGCTTATGCCTTGGAATGGTACCACATGCATTTGCATTTGTCAAGATGATTTGAGAAGTTGAAGTTGCATAGTGGAGTCAAAGTTGTTAAGATGTTAAGATGTCAAGTTGTCGAGTTGTTAAGATGTTAAGATGTCAAGTTGATGAGCTATTGATGAAGTGCTTTATGAATGATTATGATGCTTAAGATGATGAATGATTATGATGTTTATGATGATTGATTATGAAGTTGCTTATGATGATTGATTATGAAGTTGTTTATGATAAGATGCTATGTGATTTATGATATGATGCTATGTGATTTATGATAAGATGCTACATGTTTACTAATGATGATATGTGATGATGTTTGTGATATTTATGATGATATATATGATGTTATGATTAAGGTGATATATGATGTTATGATTAAGATGATATATGATGTTTATAATTATTTATTATGATAATATAAGATGAAGTTTATGACTAATATAGGAAGATTAATGATACTAGTTAATGAAGTTTAAGTTGTTAAATGTGATTGATGAATTATATGCATAATATTGTTGTTGATGAAATCTCACCCCTTTGCTTGAAAATGTTGCTCTTCGTATGAGTAACTTGCAAGTGACCAAGATTAGTTGCGGTCGTGAGTGGACTCCTCACAAGTGTGTCTTAGGTGCTCTGATACGTAACGGGATGAGAATTTGTTATTGCTTTCTGTTCCTTACGTGTTACTTTATGAATCTTTCAAGAATTGATGTTGAACTAAGTTTTATGAGATTTTATATTGAGGCCCTTGTGCCAAAGATTATTTAAGTTGTTGAAATTATTCCGCTGCGAAGTTTTAAATAATATGATATTGGATTTTGAAGGATAAATATTTATTTATTCAGTTTATGTTTTTAGAAAAAGAATGTGACATTCCGTTTAAGTTGAATTACTCTGATTTTTATTATGAAATTTTTATGTTGGGAAAACGGGGTGTTATAGTTGGTATCAGAGCAGGTCGGTCCGTTCGGCCAAGTAGATGAGTCGTTGTGTCGTGTGACGGTAGAATGCTGTCGTTGTGTTTTCTATTTAATGGTTATGTTTTATTATGTGATCATGTTTGACTGACTAACTTTGATGTGGTTTGTGTTTATTGTTTGAAGTTTCTATTTGGTTATATATTGTGTAAGATATTTAAGCAATAATTAAATTCATTTTTCTCTTTTCTTTGAATTTCGAAGACGAAATTCTTTTAAGGGGGTAGAGTTGTAACGCCCTCTTTAATATTTAATTATCTTACTGAGTTTTGGAATATATATTTATATGATTTATATGTGATTTATGTGATTTATGAGATTTATGTGAGTTATATGATTTTTAGAGAAGTTATGAGATGTTGTGACTTATTTTATTATTTAATAAAATAAGATTCGAAAATAAAATAAATATTAAGTTGTGGGGTTATCTTGTGTAGAAATATATTTGTTATTTGATGTAGAGATATATTTGTTATTTTGTGTAGAAATATATATGTTATTTGGTGTAGAAATATATTTGTTATTCAGTGTAGAGATATATTTGTTATTTTGTGTAGAAATATATATGTTATTTAGTGTAGAAATATATTTGTTATTAGTTTAAGTAGAATTGGAGGTTAGAATAGAAAGAAGAGTAAGTTATTGGGCCTAAATAGATTTAGGAAGAGTGATTAGTATTATAAATAAGGAAGCTTAGATTAGAAAGAGTTTTTACGTTAGACCGCTTTTTGGAGAAAGAGAAGAGAAGAGAAGAGAAGAGAAGAGAAGACAAAGAGAAGAGAGAAGGGCTGCCAATCGATAATTCTAAGGTAAGGGTGAGACTAACTTTAAGTAATATTAAGTCTATAATTCTGATAATTAGATTTAACATGTTGTAGGTTGAGTTTATGAGAATTTGAGAATTAGGGTTCTGAGAGAGATTTGATGATTAGATGATGAAAACTTGTTGAATTGATGTAGAAATTGTGTGCAGACCTTAGACAATCCATAGGATGATTATTGGAAGTAGTTTTGAGGTTAGAACCATGAGATTAGGTGAAACTTGGAGAAAATCTGCATTCTGCCCGAATTTTGATATTAAAACTAGTATTGATCGGTGCCGAATTGGTCTTAGGTGGAAACACGAAAGTTGTAGGTATGGATGTTAGCTTTTTAATGTCATTGGTCTCACATCAAAAGGATTTATAGAACTTGAGTTATGGTCAAATTACTGCACGTAGGTCACAATGAATTTTTATGGACTTTCAGCACAACTTTTCCGAATTTAAAATGAAAACTGGTATTGATCAGTACAGAATTGGTCTTAGGCGTAAACATGAAAGTTTTATATAATTTTGTTAGCTTTCTAGTGGCTTTGGTTTGACGTGAAAATGATGTTTGCTCTTTGAGTTATGATGCAAATACTACATGGAGGTCTCAGCGAAATTGCACAGTGACAGCATTCTCTGTTTCATGTTTTTGCGTTTTGTTCATATGTTTATGTTTAGAATTGATCTTTATTGTAAACATGAAAGTTGTTGATAATTGTGATATCTTTCCAGTAACCTTGGTTTGACATGAAAATATGTTGTGCATGATTATTTATGTTCTTACAAAGATGCATGATGAATTGTTGATACTTGAATACAATGATATATGATGAATTAATTGTGTGCTGTCATGTTACTGTTAATATTATCAATGTGATATTGTTATATGAGTATTAATGTGAATTATATATGATGTTTTAAGATGCTAATATGTTAAGATGTTAAGACGTTAAGATGATATAAAGTTGTTAAGTCGTCGAGTCGTTATGAAGTGGTCAAGTTGTTAAGATGTTCATGAAGTTTCTAAGACGTAAGATGTTGAGTCCATGCATACTCATTTAAAGATGAGGGCTCATGCCATGAAGCTTTTGCTCAACCACGACGATGGAGCTTTTGCTCAACCACGATGATGAGGGCTTATGCCCTAGGAGTATATTTATGCTCAACCACGATGACGAGGGCTCATGCCTTGGAATGGTACCACATGCATTTGCATTTGTCAAGATGATTTGAGAAGTTGAAGTTGCATAGTCGAGTCGAAGTTGTTAAGATGTTAAGATGTCAAGTTGTCGAGTTGTTAAGATGTTAAGATGTCAAGTTGTCGAGTTGTTAAGATGTTAAGATGTCAAGTTGATGAGCTATTAATGAAGTGCTTTATGAATGATTATGATGCTTAAGATGATGAATGATTATGATGTTTATGATGATTGATTATGAAGTTGCTTATGATGATTGATTATGAAGTTGTTTATGATAAGATGCTATGTGATTTATGATATGATGCTATGTGATTTATGATAAGATGCTACATGTTTACTAATGATGATATGTGATGATGTTTGTGATATTTATGATGATATATAAGATGTTATGATTAAGGTGATATATGATGTTATGATTAAGATGATATATGATGTTTATGATTATTTATTATGATAATATAAGATGAAGTTTATGACTAATGTAGGAAGATTAATGATACTAGTTAATGAAGTTTAAGTTGTTAAATGTGATTGATGAATTATATGCTTAATATTGTTGTTGGTGAAATCTCACCCCTTTGCTTGAAAATGTTGCTCTTTGTATGGGTAACTTGCAGGTGACCAAGATTAGTTGCGGTCGTGAGTGGACTCCTCACAAGTGTGTCTTTGGTGCTCTGATACGTAACGAGATGGGAATTTGTTATTGCTTTCTGTTCCTTACGTATTACTTTATGAATCTTTCAAAAATTGATGTTGAACTAAGTTTTATGAGATTTTATATTGAGGCCCTTGTGCCAAAGATTATTTAAGTTGTTGAAATTATTCCGCTGCGAAGTTTTAAATAATATGATATTGGATTTTGAAGGATAAATATTTATTTATTCAGTTTATGTTTTTAGAAAAAGAATGTGACATTCCGTTTAAGTTGAATTACTCTGATTTTTAATATGAAATTTTTATGTTGGGAAAACGGGGTGTTACACTGCACACACACACTCACTGGAGACTTGATGTTGTGTTGAATAGGTTCATGAGGAATGCTTGAGATTGTGATTAGTGTACTTTGAAATAAAACCTTAGGAGAGACATGAGTTTTTCAATTGTGTTGTCATGTTAAATCTTTTTTTATTGCTGCTATGTCTATTGCCTTTTGCTTGAGGACAAGCAAAGATTCAAGTGTGGGGGAGTTTGATGAGTCATTATTTAGTCTATTTTTATATATTATTTAGTTTAGTTTTATTTAGATTTGAATTTATTTTATTGCAATATTATTTCCTTTTTGAATCTTTTTACTTCAACTGCATATTTTTATATTTCAGGAATGAATATTGGATGGAAGGAGTCTTGGAGCAAAAGAAAGGAGTCTGGAGCTGATTTGGAGCAAAAATACGAAAGATTCGGGAACAAAATATAAGTCCCCCAAGTCAGAAGCTTGGCACGGCCCGTGCCAACATGTGGCACGGCCATGCCACCTCTCAGAAGTGCCTTTTGCTGCTTTTGCTTAGGCCCCAAGTTACTCTGTTGTAGTTTTACCGAAAAGCCCTTGTAATTGCTTAGATTTTAAGTCGAATGTAAGCTATAAATAGAGTAGCTCTCCATCACAAATATTCATCTTTTGTTCTTGGAATAAAAGTTCACTTTTACTTTATTTTATATTCTTCTTCTTCTCCTTCTTCTCTATGTCTACAATGAACGTTAGTGAGTAGACTCTTCTTGTCTTGGGATTGTTGGATAAGTCTAATGACATAATCCTAATCGAACCAAGCTTTAACCCTAATTTCATGTAACCGTAATTTCTAATCTAGATTCACCGTTTTAACATGAATTAACCATTATCAAACTGTGGAAACGAAAGTGGAGGGTTTGATAATTGTTAATCCATCATCTCAAATATCAATTCATAATACGAAAGCGGAGCTTTGATATTGGAACAAGTGAATCTAGACAAGAATTGCAAAGGCAACGAAATAGTCTTTGCAATTCTTGAGACATGTGTAGTTTCAATCCTAAAAGCTTCTCCTAGTAATCAAGTCAGGGAAATAGGCTTGGTTGCTAGAGGTAAACTCTCACCGGACTTGATCGGAAAGGTGAGGGGCTAAGGGAAACCGGTCTTTAGAAATTAAGGTGTAAAACATGAAATTAGAAGGTAAAGTCTTGGCTAGTGAAGGACTTGTTGTTACGACGAACCAATGATCCCAAGGCTCTTTTATTTTATTATTGTTATTTTCTTATAATTAAAAATCCCAACTTTATTCTCAAAACTCTTTTCTAATCGTTGTTGAAAGTTAATTGAATTCATAACTCCCTGTCGGAACGATACTCTTTTTATTACTACTTCGATAGAACGTGCACTTGCGGTTTGGCCTATCAACTCTCAAGCACAATGACCCACCACCTGAAATAAAGGCCTTAGTTTGAGGGAACAAGAAGACTATAAAATATGAGAAATTGTTCCAGTAGGAAACATCACATGACAAATTTTCACAAAACCATTTTGACAGTTGCATTATGGCGGATTAATGTTGGATCACCTTCAAAAATAAAATTTCGATGTTGTCTCTCTCCCCTTCATTGATTGGTTAGCTTTCCAATGTATGATCGTAGTACTATATAGCATTTTCCTAAAATATAAGCTATATACTATATAAGATAGGATGTACATACAATCAAAATAATACCAATCGACTGGTGAAATCAAGTGTTTTGTCTTCTCTACTAATACGAAACAAAACTCATTGCCAATGCTACAAGTAGATTTCCAAACCTCAATGTCTTTTGCTACCATCAATGTGTCAAGCATAGACTATAATATCCGGACAGCTCCGTCACTAACATCCTAGGAGGGACTCCCTCATCAGTGTGGTAAGAGGTGGTATCGCTGTACGAGGCAAAGGTGTGAAATCCTGTGGAAGCAAGTGCTCTATCCATCGAGGAACTTTTTTGCATATCGTATAAGGCCCTCTAGCTGCATTATCATCCATAGGATCTACACATGCCACACTTCCAATGTGCAATGCACACTGAGATACATGCATAAGTATGCAAGGTAGCCACAACCATGCATACCTAGAACAACTAGTAAGGACACCAAATAGAGTTCAACTTTCACAAACGTCGCACTCAAATCACAATAAATGGTAGTACCACAACATGCAGCAGAAATGCTATTTTTGCATAGTTCAAATGGTCATCATCTAACTACTCCTGGTAGACATCACGCAACCAACTAAAGCAAACATGTCAACCTCTTGTTTCTTCGATCTTCATGATTTCCTGTACGAGTTTTGACCTCTTGAATTCATAAATAAGGCCACACCATGTTTCTGGATATTAGATATGATATGAAGGAACTAGTGTTTGGTACATGAAGTATGCATGAAAAATCATCCAACATGATCTTCACTTCCATAGGCAGTAGGTGGAAACTTTCCATCTCTATATACCGCCTCTCAACAAACTCAAACATCAGACCTTTGTCTACTAAATTCTGTATGTACTCATGACCTATGTCCATCTTTTTTCATTTTCCGTCTATCGATCACCACTCTTAGAGAACCATGTTCCTGCAAACCATAGAAGTTTTGTCACGTTAGTCATAAGATATTATTGTAAAAATAATCAAAATAAAATTCTATTACATCTCTAATTCACAGCTGAGCTGCAACATGATCCTGAGACGACCTTAGGACAAATGTATCTTAAGGACACCCCCACCCCACCCCCTCCCAAAAAAAATGACCTAACCCTGATGTATAATGGTTTCATGTACCGAAGCTATCTGGTGGCATAGGGACCTCTTCCTCTTGAAGTTCCTAAACCTCGCAGACAAGTACAGGATTCAGCTGCATCATGTTGCCGCGTGTTGAAGTTGTCCATCAGTAGAGTTTAAAATCAATCCCACTACTTCATGTTCAAGTGCAGTTGAGAGGTTGCTCGCACCGACATAAACATGAATACAGCACTACCACGTAGACACTTGCAATAATTTGAGAAAATTAAATATTAAAATGCAACTACATGTGTCGGTATCGGACATCTGACACGCCTTTGATGTGAAGTGAAGGTGCTACACATGTGTTTAAAGGGGCCCATAATTGAAGTGCGCAATTTTGGATGAAATTTACAAATCGGAATGGATAGTTCCATTCGAAAAAGTTAACATGGTGCTTTGATTGTTGAAAATGTAGAAAAAGGTTAGGAAGGGATTGTTTATCTTTCTACTTTGGTTCAATACCTTGGAATAGAATGGAGGATAATACAGGGGAGCAAAATCTCCCCTCATTCAATTTTGACTTCTCTCCAATTATTTGTAACATAAAAGGTAACTTGTACCATAAAATGTTGCAACGGTATACAAATTAGATATTTTTATGTCATTAAAATATATCTCATTCCCTTGTGAGCGAAACAAAGTGAGGATTATCTCTCTTCCTTTCATCTCAACCAGACAAAATATCTATTTTTATACCGCTACTAATTATCTCCACTCCTATAAAAGTTAAAACCCTTCCCTTCAATAATAACTATGGTTTCTTTACATTCAACACACATGTTTCGACACAGACTAGATATGTTCTTACCTTGTACAGAGGTTTAGACTACATCACTTCTTAGAACCACGGCAAGTGATCCAAACCAGAATGGCAACCAGACCCAACCAGAAATTGCGAGAGATCAGAACAGCACGAACAAGGGAAAGCAGCTTGGTGAATAGTCTATGAAATCTCTAATATACGGATAACCCAAAGGAAAAGGAAAAGGAACTTAGGAATAAAAAATGTCATTGAAAAATATATGTTATGTATATTAAATTCAAATGCGCGTTGCTTAAATCCTGCATACAGCAGTTGGAGCAATTCAATATGTCCAACAGCTTCAGTTGTTAAATCCTGCTTGCATTATAACCAAAGAAAAAAACTATTTGAAGAAAAAAAGAATAAATATATTCTATTACCACTCACATTTTCAGCTTTTCCAGAAACAATAACAACATTTTTATCTGCAGGAATATCGCCACCAAAAGAGACAGCATAATTCTGATTTGCTGCCAGGGCATCATCACTAGAAACAATAGAATTTTTAATCACTGCATTTGAGTGTTTATCTTTACCAGGACCAATAAAATTGTTATCCCACGGCGCATCGAAATACTCATCATCAGAAACCGTAACATCCTCCTCATCTCCTCCATTGCAGTGTTCATTTTCTTTGTCGGATGACTCATCATCACTAGAAACAATACAATTTCTAACATCATCAATAAAATTAACATTCTTATTGACATCTGCCGAAACAGTAACATCCTCCTCATCTCCTCCATTGCAGTGTTCAGTTTCTTTGTCGGTTGACTCATCATCACTAGAAACAATACAATTTGTATTTACTGAATGTGAGGGCTTATCTTCACCAGGACCACTAATATTGTTATTCACTGGCACATCAATATAATCACTAACATTAACATTCTTATCGACATCTCCAGAAACAGTAACATCCTCCTTATCTCCTGCATTGCACTGTTCCATTTCTTTGTCAACCATAACCTCATCTACTGGTTCATCATACAAAAGAGATACTGTTGTCTTCTCTACATTGAATGCCTCCCCAAAAACAGCCATAACCTCCACTTTGTTACCAGGTTCTAGACTCGATGTTAAGCTCTTCCAGTCCTCGTCCTCAAAGGAGGCAAGTGTATCTCTTTTATAGGCCTGAATGTTTGTCTTTGTGTTATTTATGATCAACACACCTTGGCAACCTTCTGATGTTATGTTCTCCTGTGAAGAGTAATAGATGACGGACAACATCATACTCTTCAGGTTACGCCCCTTCATTGTTGGGATATCAAATATAATGGAACATCCTTGGCAACTAAAGGTTGTCCACTCAGAACTATTGTGCAAAATAACTCCCAAGTCCCATTTGCAGTCTGAACAATGAATAGTGTTTAAATGACTCAAATTAAAAAGTTTAGAAGATCAAAGAAAAAAAATTCATTATATATACGTAAGTTATTTTATCATTCATACTTAAGACTTATAAAATGGTATATCGTCTTTTCATATGCATGATCGTGTAATATAAGTAGAAATAAAAGTAAAATGGTATTTTTTTTTCTCCTTAAAAATGTACTTCGCTTGTAATTTAATTCTTGACTAAAATTATGTGTGAGTTAATGAAGAAGTTATTTACACTCATTTCACAAACTAGTAAAGTAAAATAAGTTTGAAAACGTTAACAATTAAATTGGTGTCTAGGTCAAATTAAGGACAACATAATTTGATAGAAAATAATAATTTCAATTCACTTTTAAAAATATATATATATGCGGAAGAGATAGGCAAACCTGTAAAATGCGATCTTTGGCAAGACTCGGGACTTGGTGTTTCGTTCCAATTTGAATTAAGACAAATTTCAAGTAATTATTTGACCCTGAAGTGTGAGCTTGACAAGGGAATCATCAATTAAAGGAGAAGCATGCATATCAGAGATCCGTGATGTAATTGCACTTGCTATCAATTTCTGACAATTCTTGGCTTTTAATACATCCAAAAGTCTTTCTGCATTTTGAGTTAGCTGTAGATCTGAGCCACATTCGACACAAAGACTTCGAAGCTTTAGAAGGTCCTTGATAGTACTGAGAGATGACATGAATGCAGATGTTTTTGAACTATGAATATCTCGTTATTTGATGGCGACATCCAAGACCGAATGAGAGAAGGGAATACATCACGTGAAAATCCTTCAAAGCCACTTAGAGAAATATATCCAATGTTTTTCATTCTTACTATTGAAAAGGGCACTTTTGTTATAGCAGTCTTATCTGCAATCAAGGTTGTCAATGATTCCATCTGTTCCAAGTGGCCTCCTCCAATTTGTCAATCATGGAACATCCTGAAAGAATTAAATTTTCTAGAGATTTTAATTTATAGATGCTTCTCGGAAGTTTATGAAGACGTATGCAGTTTGTCAAATCTATTAGAAGAAGTTTATGCAGAGATCCAATGCTACGGGAGACAGCAGACAAACTTGAACAGTCTTTGAGTACTAGCTTTTCGAGATTAGGCAAGTATGTAAAGTCTGGGGTTTCAGTCAAATCCAAAGAATGACTAAGATTAAGAATTTTTACATTCTTTAGCATCTGCAAGAAAATAAAACCAGAGAAAAACATATAGATTCAAGTTTTGAAGTATGACTTTTTGACTAAACCTTGACACAAGAATGTGTCAATCACTTATTTGTTTAGTGTTTGTTGGCTTTGTTGATCCCTAAAATCTGGTTAATAATTATACCAGTAATGATTTCGCTTTGAATATTTAATTTAGGAGCTAATATATAATTTTTTGAAACGTTTTAATTTATGGAAATGTTTGTGTATAAATACTAATCATTTCCTCATTTGTCTAATTTTTTAACCGTTGTTAGATAGTGAGGTGTAATAGACATGACACATTTTACCCGTGTGTAACAGAAGTATTACATGATACACCGAAATAGAGGCTGATTAATGTTACACATGTGCAGCTAACATGTTATGCCTACTATTTGTTAAACGTTTACTGAACACAAAAATCAGACACAGAGTAGCACGGAGATAGAGAATTGGGAAGACGAGTTTTCAATAGTTCTCCACTCAAACTGATACTCTAATACAAGATGCTTCAGAACATGAATTTAGTAAAACTTTCACTATAATCTCTCACAATGAAAGGCATTTGGTCAAACTTTCACCAATTTGTCAAAATCTAAAAGCATTGCCTAACTTCTTTCTAAAAGTGCACTTTAAAAAAATATTAAAGAGCTAGATGAGACGAGAACTTCAAATTTGTTGCTTGTTATCGATAAAAAAATTACAGCTTCTGGGAAATATGAAGAGTGGAAGAAAAAAATCATGAGCAAAATATCAAACAGAATCTGTACCTGGCTCTCCTTCCATATCTGTTTGAGATTTCTATATTTTAATTGGATGACGATTAGACTTCCTTGTTGAAATTCTGCAGGAGTATAAGTTGATGAAAATCCATACCAGGACAGCCACCTAAGTTCTCCTGAAAAGGTATTTAAAATTTCCATTAAGCTGAACCCTGGAAAGTTGAAGCAATCTGAGTTTATCCATCTTCTTAAATGCTTTGGTATTCAGACAAACTTTATTTTTTCTTGGAAACTCCAAAGCCAGTCCCTTGTCAGCTTCTGTTCGCTGAAATTGAAAAACCAAAAAAAAAAAAAAAAACAAAAAACGAATAGCTTATCTGGTAGCTAAACATTTTGTAATGTAGTCTATAATAATTTTGACATTTGTAACCCATATCATTAGCAAAAAAAATTAAAACAATTGTGAAAAAAACTATTTTTAATATTTCATTTGATAATCAGTACAACATAATTGAGATTTAGTAACACTTGAAAACTATTACTAAATCAAGAAAAGTGTTACTAATTGAATTTAGTAACATTTGAACAATTGCCAGGTAAAGCCCCTGTTACTAAAGAGCTTTAGTTACATTTTAGAGTATTATCTGTAACAATTAAAAAGTGTCGCAAAATGTTACATTATTGTAACACTTTTTGTATCACCGGTAACAATTAAAAAATGTTACAGTTATCATTTTTGAGAAGTTGTAAAAATGTCTAGACTAAAAAAATTGTGAAATCTACCAAATTTTTCTTTCCCTGGACTTCATTCATATTTGAATTAACCAATTTTAGAAGATCAAACTTCATTCAAATTTCCAACTTCAAATATGTTACAAACATATGAAATTTGATTTCATAATGGAAACAATGCAACACAACTTCAATTACATACTAGTGCCCATCTATAGCCCCACTAATTTTGTTCCTTCTTATTATGTTTTCATTTTCACACTAAGTAGTGCACATCAATAGCGCCACTAATTTTTGCAATAGCAATATCCTCAATCATGCAATCGTTTAGCCTCCTAAGCTTTCATCACCACAACTTGACCACATGGTTTTTTACTTTTTAAGAACCTGCAACAAATTTTTTTTTTTACCGAAACAAAGTTAACTATTATCATTAATCAATCAATGTCCAATACAAGAAGGATAAGAATCAAAAATATGGTGACTAGCCCAAGAACAGACCGCCCTAGCTAAACTATGAGCTACCATGTTCGCTTGTCTCCTAACAAACTTCACCTCAAAGTTGGAATGTAAAGATAACTGATAAATAATACTAGAAACAATAGCAGAGAATTCTGAATCACCATGGTCCGGAGACGATAGATGTAACACCCCGTTTTCCCAACGTAAAAATTTCTTATTTAAAATCATAGTTCAACAACTTTTAAACGGAATGCTACACTTCTTAAAATTCATAAACTGAATAAATAATAATTATCCTTCAAAATTCAACATCAAAAATCTGAAACTTTGCAGCGGAAAAATAGTTCAACATAATAAAAGTCTTGGCACGCAGGCCTCATAAAAAATCTCATAAGTCTTGGTTCAATATTTATTCATAAAGTTCATAAAAGACACGTAAGGAATAGAAATAAAAGCAAGCCCCCATCCCGTTACGTATCAGAGCACCTAGACACAATGTGAACAGCTAGTCCTGGTTACCTGCGCGTTACCAACGTAATGGCAACATTCCAACAGAAGGGGTGAGATTTCTCAAACAATAATATTAAGCTCATAAATCATAAATTACATTTAACAATATAAACATCTTATAATTTAACAATTACAATCAAATACATAGACATCAACATTTCATCTTAGCAATATATCATCATATAGCAGTCACAATCATCGTCACATATCATCTTACTAAAAGGCATCACAAAGTAATTCGTTAAAACATCACAACTTAACAACTTGACTTGACAATGCATCTAGACTCGACTATGCAACTCTTAACGTCTTAAACCATCTTGAATCATCATGAAAATGCAAATGCATGTGGTACCAATCTAGGGCTAAGCCCTCGTCGCTTATGAGCATAAATATACTCCTGGGGCATAAGCCCTCGTCGCTATTGAGCAAAAGCTCCTAGGGCATGAGCCCTCGTCTCTGGTTGAGCAAAAGCTCCATCGTCGTGGTTGAGCAAAAGCTCCAGGGCATGAGCCCTCATCTTTAAATGAGTATGCATGGACTCAACATCTTACGTCTTAGAAACTTCATGAACATCTATGACATCTTAACATCTTGACAACATGACATCTTAACAACTTGATGACTTCATAACGACTCGACGACTAAACAAACTCTTTGACTTAGACCGACATTTACATCTTAAATAAGATCGACAACAACATATGCAACACTTATAAAGTCACATCATATCAGCATCATAACTTAACAGTATCAAATGATAAACATCAACATCTTAAACATCGCATCAACATAAGCATCATAAATAACACATATT
The DNA here is from genome assembly GCF_051527215.1 of Medicago sativa. Taxonomy (NCBI): domain Eukaryota; kingdom Viridiplantae; phylum Streptophyta; class Magnoliopsida; order Fabales; family Fabaceae; genus Medicago; species Medicago sativa. The sequence goes on along the minus strand of NC_140752.1, from coordinate 17,130,709 downwards.
TAAATCACACATCTTCCAAATAGCACTTCATTATATAACACATCTTTAAATAACACATCTTTATATAAGACATTTTCAAATAAGACATCAATAAATAAATAATCTTTGCTCATCAATTAATATCTAATCAATTCAATTCATCATCTAAAACTTATTATTTCAAACACATAAATAATTTTTATTATATCAATTATCGCTATACAAATCACTTTAAGGTGGAATATCTTATTTTGATTTACATAAGCAAAATAGTCATATCTAAATCTAAAAGTCATACTGTAATAATTTTCGAAGTCATTATGTGATAGAGAATAAGTCTCGGTAGTAAAAATAATAATTCAGATGCTTAGGTGGAAGCAACATAGAAAATCTTATTTACTAAAGCTTAACCCGTAAAGCTAACCCTAAACCTAATTTTTTCCCCCCATTTTTTCATCCACTTTTCTAAACCATTGGATCTTGCGCATTTAGGCGCCATTCAATTTTAGCCATTGATCATATTATATTTATCTCTTCTATTTTCCGAAACAACTATTTCGTATTTATCTCTTCTATTTTCCGAAACAACTATTTCATATTTATCTCTAATTATAATTTTGGTCATATCCGAAATTTGTTATCAATTCACTTAAATCCGAAATTTGTTTTCCTATAGTTTTGGACATCCGAATCCTTATTTATTAATTCACCTAACAAATTTCCCTTTCAAAAAAAAAAAAATTAACCTAACAAATTTCATTCGTATCCTCCTTTTTTTTTTTTTTGAAACAAATATTTTCTACACTTTTACGATTGCAATTTAACATAACAAATTCCATCTAAAAAAATGCATCGCACAAATTTTATTCTTATCCTCGCCTTTTTTTTATGAAGCAAATATTTTGGTTATATATACGAAGCCCTAAACTTGTTTCTCTCGATAAAAATAAACCCTAAACCGTGGTAAATGCTTAATCCGTAAAGCAAACCCTAAACCTAATTTTTTCCCCCCATTTTTTCATCCACTTTTCTAAGCCATTGGATCTTGCGCATTTAGGCGCCATTCAATTTTAGCCATTGATCATATTATATTTATCTCTTCTATTTTCCAAAACAACTATTTCGTATTTATCTCTTCTATTTTCCGAAACAACTATTTCATATTTATCTATAATTATAATTTTGGTCATATCCGAAATTTGTTATCAATTCGCTTAAATCCGAAATTTGTTTTCCTATAGTTTTGGCCATCCGAATCCTTATTTATTAATTAACCTAACAAATTTCCCTTTCAAAAAAAAAAATAATTAACCTAACAAATTTCATTCGTATCCTCCTTTTTTTTTTTGAAACAAATATTTTCTACACATTTACGATTGCAATTTAACATAACAAATTCCATCTAAAAAAATGCATCCCACAAATTTTATTCTTATCCTCGCCTTTTTTTTTATGAAACAAATATTTTGGTTATATATACAAGCCCTAAACCTGTTTCTCTCGATAAAAATAAACCCTAAACCGTGGTAAATGCTTAATCCGTAAAGCTAACCCTAAACCTAATTTTTTCCCCCCATTTTTTCATCCACTTTTCTAAGCCATTGGATCTTGCGCATTTAGGCGCCATTCAATTTTAGCCATTGATCATATTATATTTATCTCTTCTATTTTCCAAAACAAATATTTCGTATTTATCTCTTCTATTTTCCGAAACAACTATTTCATATTTATCTCTAATTATAATTTTGGTCATATCCGAAATTTGTTATCAATTCACTTAAATCCGAAATTTGTTTTCCTATAGTTTTGGCCATCCGAATCCTTATTTATTAATTAACCTAACAAATTTCCCTTTCAAAAAAAAAAAATTAACCTAACAAATTTCATTTGTATCCTCCTTTTTTTTTTGAAACAAATATTTTCTACACTTTTACGATTGCAATTTAACATAACAAATTCCATCTAAAAAAATGCATCGCACAAATTTTATTCTTATCCTCGCCTTTTTTTTATGAAGCAAATATTTTGGTTATATATACGAAGCCCTAAACCTGTTTCTCTCGATAAAAATAAACCCTAAACCGTGGTAAATGCTTAATCCGTAAAGCTAACCCTAAACCTAATTTTTTCCCCCCATTTTTTCATCCACTTTACTAAGAACACAAAAGTGTTGTTTGTTACTTCTTTCTTTCATACGGTATAACTATAAATACACATGACCATGGCTGTGAATGTCACCTTCATCCTTGAATTTTCTTATCCATGAAAAAGAAGAAGAAATGGTAGGTGAGAAAGCATGAGTGTGGCCTGATAAATTCTTTCTAAAGAGGACCATAGTTTTTTTTTCTTTTGATAATAAGTGGTTTGTTGTTGTTCATGTTGTAAGATGTTGAACTGCTGACATCGTTGTTTGTGTTTTAGATGAAGATTGTCACGTGCGCCCCTTCCCGTTACCTTTTTCTTTTTTGTTTCTTTAATTATAATATACACATGTGGCTTTTTCTTTTAAATTTAATTGAAAAATAATGCATGTGGCGTCCAACTCACTTAAGTGATGAGCCACGTGGGCGTTGATAGAGTCAAGATTAAGGGGACCTTAAAGTTGAAAAAAAGGGTAAACTTAGGGGGTTAAAAAGTGGTTTTTTTAATAGGGGACCAAAATTGCAACTATGATAAAGTTAGGGGCCAAAAGTGCGTTTAAGTCTTTTAAATAAGATTTGGGTAGAAGAAAATCCAAAAGAAATTTGGGATCCATTTCCAATTAATATAATCCTTCTTTTATTTTTCAAAAAAAATATATAAAATCAATTCAATCAAACTCAATTTTGGTCACCGCATAATCAAACACATGCATAGTAGCTTCTAAAATTGTTTAGTTTAAGTCGATTCTCCAACATGGGTATAATCCGTTGTCGCCCTTTATCATATTTATATTAATGATTTCATATTACTATGATATTTAACTATTGTTATTGTCACACTAAATATCGTATAAGAAATTTTCCCTTTTCTTAACCATTAATTAAAATAATATTTAAACGAATTTAAAAAACACGGTAATAAAATATAGTATATATAGACATAATTATATTTTTAATTTTTAATTTATTTACATACTTTATATTTAACTTATTACAATTTAAAGTTTCTTTATCTATATCTAATGAAATTTTATGTTTATAAATAAATATGTTTAGTTCCTATAAAATCACGACATTTTTAAGTTTACTCTGGAATTTTAAACGGTTGCGTGACTATTCATTTGTTTGCTAACAAATCTGTGTGCTGGTATTCTCCTAATATAATTTTTGGTATACTTTTTTAATTTTATAATTGAAACTATGGTTCCCTTACTAAATTAGTTACTAATCAATCAATGTATGGTAACTGATCTGTTCGGTGAGGAATCGATGGAGGCAACAGTGGTGAAAAGTGTTCTGATACAGTGGCGATGAGTCTTTACGGTGGAATGGAAGGTGCATGCAGGCACGTTAGCTCTACGAGACTAAAGTCAGTAGAGAAACAAATACAATTAATAACTCCGACGATGGATCTGTTGTTGAGCTTAGTGTGGATTGTGCTGCGCCAAACAATTCAAATGTTCAGATGGTAATTATTACATTAATCTTTCATGAGTCCGTAAAGGTTTAATCCGTAACACAATTTATCAAATTGTTTGCCACCAATGTCTGCAGGATGTACCAGATGCCGAGGACTCATGCAGCAATACATGTGTGATTGACACACCAACCACCAAAACAGGTGCTAAGAGGTCCTCTAATAGCATTGACTATGTGGTTGTTGATGATGATGAAGCTGGCCAGACGTCGGCCACAAAACCTACCAGAGTTGTTCGTGTCAAAATTGAGCACAAGGACGACAAAGATGTTTAGCTTGCTCGAATGCTAGAGTCGTTTGCTTTGTTATCGAATTCCTTCAATCTGCATAAATCAGACATTAAATAATCTGTGTTTTTTCCTTTTGTTTTTTACAGTTTGGTTTTTAATTTTCTTCAAGTTGCTGTGTCGGCTATATTTACTTAGCTAAGGAAACTTTTTCCAGTCCACCTAAATAAATTTATTCATTGCCATAAGTATTAATTCAACAATTTATTATCATTGTCTTTTATTAGCGCTTCGACCTCTAAATGTACGAAATTTATTTTTAGATTTACCTCCGGAAGGTGTTAATATTTTTCTAAATGTTAGATAGTCATTCACCAAGTTGGTATGCTTGATGAAGAAAACCCAATACTGATTTGGCTTGAGTAACTAGATCCCACGCATTCACATGTTAAATTAAAAGTACAGATTGATAAAACCAAGTTAGTATGCTTGCCTTTGCTTAGTATATGTTTAAGCGAAGGAACATTTTATAATGTTTTAAACAAGTATGTAACAGATCATTAAAAAATTTAAAATTTTAAGCATAATTAAATAAATTTTAATTTATTAGGGACTAAACTACGTGCTGAAATTTTTTATAGAAACCAAAATCTATCAAAAAAATTTACGAGGACTAAAAACTAAATTTGATATATTTATAGGGACTAAAAACTTTATTAATTATTCGTTTTATTATGTATCAAATTATTCCGGCCCGTGAGACCCGTGCGTTGCACGGGTCGGCGTTCTAGTTTTGACTAATGAAATGGTCATCTGTTTCGTTGAATTCCAGTGATCAATTATTTTGCTAGTGCTACAATTCTATGCATACTAAAACTTAGCTGCTAGTTACCTAAGGTTAGCATATTTCATATAGCTCACAACATCACAAACAAGTGACAAGCACATGCAGCAAAAGGAATCGAAAATAAATGGTATAATAATTAATTGAGATACAGCAACCAAACAATTCAATGACAGAATTGAAATTGAATTAAAGTGGCAAGGGAACTCTTAAGGAATATATTATAAAATTGGAATCAAAAGGATTTGCATAAAACAAAAATTCTGAAGCGTATATTATATTGCTCTAGGATTCAGTTTTATAGCCGATCAAGGTTAAACCGTATACACCTAAAACAAAAACAATTTCTCACAATAAAAATTCTATCGAATAACCCTATTTCAATCACACTTCAAAACCAAAATCAAACATATAATCCCTACAACATATAAGAAGAATTTATTAAAAGATCATGGAAACAAGGAAGAAAACACAAACCCTTCATACAACTCTTATAGTAAATAGAGACTCCCCAAACTCATCCTAAATCATGTTAGATGCAATCTAATGATTCACAGACCTAATATTAGTGAAAGATAGTCTCACCCTTACCTTAGATAGTTTTTCTGAAATCAAAGCAGCGTTCTTCGTTCCTAGGGTTCTCTCTCTGAGTTCTTCCCTTTCTCCAAAAAGCGGTCCAAAAAGCGGTTTAACGTAAAACTCTTTCTAACCTAAGCTTCTGTATTTATAATACTAATCACTCTTCCTAAATCTATTTAGGCCCAATAACTTATTCTTCTTTCTATTCTAACCTCCAATTCTACTTACACTAAAAATTCTCATATTCTAATAAATAATAGAATAATGCCACTTAATAAAATACTAACACATCTCATATTTAAATAAATCACATAAATAGACTCTAACTTAATAAAAATAATTAAATAAAAATGAGGGCGTTACAATAGAACCTGCAACGAATTTAAAAAACTATAGAATTCAGCTCCATGGATATATCATGTATAAACCACAAAACCATAGATTTCAGCTTATTAAGCCAAAACCCAATAAAACTAGTAAAGAGACACAAGGTAAAAACCAGAAATCCTCCTATGCCTATAACCAAAAAATGATACTTTTGATATGAACCCGAAAAAGACCCTGCTACTAACTATCAATAAACAAGCAGCAACATAGACAAACTTGCACTGATATCAATAACCTCAGACCAACATACAATAGCAAAACCAAATACTCCCTCCGTCCCAAATTGTATGACGTTTTGGGCATTTCACACATATTAAGAAATGTAATTAATATCGTGTGGGAAAGAGATATTATGAGTTGTTTTACAAAATTATCCTTAATAAATGGTATGAGAAAGAGAAATAAAAAAATTGAAAGAAGAAAGAGTAATAAATAGTTAAGATATAATAGGAAAAGTAACATTAATGTTTCATTGGTATTGTAAAGCAACATATAATTTGAGACAAATTTTTTTTCTAAGGCGACAAACAATTTGGGACGGACGGAATTGAACCAAAAAATCAAAACATCACTCAAAACTGACCGACATAACATAACACTCCAAAACTTAAGAATCCCTTCAACCATTGTAATAACAAAGAAAAAGGCATTCCAGAGACTACCTAGCTCTATATTTTTTTTCATAATTGTTTTTTTAAATTACATAACAAATGTTAATGTTAATTAAAATTAATGTTCCGTAATTGCCACACGAGTTAATATTTTTCCTCAGAGTATTGCAATTAGTGTCACCAACTTACCTAGCTCTGGTAACATTTTCTAAAAAATGTTTCAAAAATTGTTAAACGTACAGTAACGCTTTTTTTCTTTGTTACATGGCATTGTTACTAAATAAATATCATATATGTAGTAGTGAATTAAGAATCCAAATGATTGTTAATAATTGATTCCTTAATGTTTAGTTCGCTTCCTTCACTGTTGTATAAACCATACAAGAAGTGCTATAAGTAGTAATTACCTTCTGCTTTAGTAATATATCATACACTTCCTCACCGCGCCACAACCTACTGTGGTTCTCAGGATCAAATGATGATTCTTGGTAGATTATTTGTCTTCCCATATCTCTCAAAAAATCATGCATTATAAGCTTGTTCCTATTTTCAACAGTTACAAGGTTTCGCTCTACAAGGACTTTAATTCCAATATCAGCAAAAAAAAAACACACCCATTTAATATTTTTAATTTTTATTGCTGAAAAGAAGTATCAGGTGAAGAATAGAAGTAGAGTCGCTGGCAATGCATCTTCCCCCTAATTTTAAATACCCATTTTTTAGATAAGGACTTCTCTGTCAATTGAAATTTTTTAATCAATTCAAAATTAATCATAACACTCCATTTATTTTATTTATTTATCATTGTATCAATGGTCTTTCTTCGATGGTGCAATCACGGTAATCATTCTATAGTTTATTTGCAAGTTGTCCAAATGTAAGTAATAATTCTATAGTTTATTGAGATGACTCTTGCTTCCTAATTAAATTAAGATCAAATAAAACATGACTGATTCTAATTCAAATATTTAATTTTCAATTCAGTTGAATTCTTCATAACCCTTCATTTATTTATTTATTTAGTCATGCATCAAGGAAGCCTCCATATGGAAGTAATAATAATTCTATTTATTTATTTATTGTTGAGAGGACTTTTGACTTGTTCTAGAATTTAGATCACATTGCCTCATCATTTCAGTTGTTGATTTTTTGTTGTTGCTGCAATTTCAGATTCACTTATCAATATGAAGAAATTTTCATCATCAAAACCATCCATGTCTTCCTTCACTTCCTCCTCCACAATCCACCAGGAATTTGAATCCATATTTACTACTGATCCAAAGAAGAGAAGGTACAATGTGTTCTTGAGTTTCTGCACTCAAGACAAGGGTTATTTACTTTCGTGTCTCGAAGAGGCTCTTAGTTTAAAAGCTGGAATCGTTGTTTTTGGGGACATTAAGAGGTTTCAACATGGAGAATGGGCAGAGTCTGTGCTGAATGTAATTCAAGACTGCAAAGTCGCTATAGTCTTGTTTTCAAAAAATTATGCTAATTCAAGTTCATGTGTACAAGAATTGGAGAAAATAACTCAGTGTTGCCAAACCTCAGATTTGGTTGTTCTGCCTGTGTTCTATCAAGGTGTCGCTCCCTTCTATCATGGAGATATGTTTGGAGGAGACATTTTTCATGATTTTCTGGATAGAATGAAGCAAATCTTTAAAGAAAAGGACAAGTTCATGACCTGGGTAGCAGCTATCACTAAAGCTAACAAATATTTAGGATCACGTGATCTCATACTCAGACCCATATACAAGTAATTAATTTTAAGTTCTTTTTAAAGTAATTGAGACTTGTGGTTTTAATTTACACCTTTCTTTTGGCCTATGCACTTAAATTGTTGAAGAATATTATACATATAATCGTCTTTTGTTCATATATTATACAGGTACGAATATGTATTGACTAAGGAATATATTAAGGATATAGTTGAACATGTTACATGTGTGATAAACAAGAATAGTGATTTTTGTGCGAATTCCTGTACACCCAGTGTAAAATATGGTGTGCAAGATGTGATTCAACTATTGAAACAATCAAAAAGTCCTCTCATAATAGGGATATGGGGGATGACAGGGATTGGTAAATCAACCATTGCCCAAGCCATTTACGATCAAATTGGTCTTTATTTTGAACACAAGAGTTTCCTCAAAGACATTGGGGGAGTTTGGGGAAAATATAATGATCATCAGGTTTCATCACAAGGTCTTCAACATCAAAGGGTACTTCTTGTACTTGACAATATTGATAAATTGGAGCAGCTGAGTGCTTGGTGCCCGCGAAGGCCTAAATGGTTTGGTGAAGGAAGCAAAATAATCATCACAACAAGAGATAGACATATACTCAAGGAGCATGGAATTGACCATATATATAGAGTGAAAGAATTGGACAAAAGTGAATTGCTTAGGGTTTTTAATTTAGGTGCGTTCAGCCAAGCAACGACTCCTCAAGAAGATTTTAGTGAACTTTCTAGACAGGTGGTTGCTTATTCTGGGGGATTGCCTATTGCTCTTAAGGAACTTGGGATGTTTTTGCGTGGAAAGGATGTACTTCAGTGGAAGGGAGTGTTGAGGAGTCTCCAAAGATTTTCCATTCCTGCTCCACAACTACTAGAAACTCTAGAAAAGAGTTTTAATGATTTGAGTGATGAAGAGAAACACATATTCCTTGATATAGCATGTTTCTTTGACAACATGAACCAACATGATGTAATTCAAATATTAAATAGGTCAACACAATCTGCAGCTCACCAGATAAGTAACCTTGAAGACAAGAGCTTTCTAACCATTGACAAGAATAACAAGGTTGGAATTCATGTTCTGTTACAAGCCATGGCGAGAGATATCATTAAAAGGAAATCAAGTAATAACATTGATCAGGTGAGTGGGTTTGTGTGCGCGCGCGCGCGTGTGTGTTTTTGTGTGTGTGTGTGTGTGTGTGATTTTGAGGTTAATTCTGCTTGATGTATAATGAAATAAGTTATTAACATTTCGTTTTAAAATCATTACAAGAACATCGGAAGTTAATTAATATGACTCTAATTGAAAAGTAATAACAAACAAATTGTTGGTAAGCTCATAGTTGATGATGTATCAGTGGTATCAAGAATCTCATCAACCATATATCTAAGCTACGATTTTGTTTGATGTCTCAGCCAAAGATGTATGATGTGTTCTTGAGTTTCAGAGGGGAAGACAATCGGGCAAAGTTCATGTCACATCTCTATTCGTCTCTTCAAAATGCGGGCATTTATGTTTTCAAAGACGATGACGAGATTCAACGAGGAGATCATATCTCAATCTCACTTTTGCGAGCCATTGGACAGTCTAGAATTGCTATCGTTGTTTTGTCTACAAATTATGCTAATTCAAGATGGTGTATGTTAGAGTTGGAGAAGATAATGGAAATTGGCAGAAACAGGGGTCTGGTTGTTGTGCCAGTGTTCTATGAAGTAGATCCTTCAGAAGTACTCCCTCCGGTCACTATTATAAGCAAAAAACAACTTTTTAGATTCATTCATTAAATGATGTATTTAGTCAATAATATAAACCAAATACATCATTTAATGAATGAACCTAAAAAGTTGTTTTTTGCTTATAATAGTGACCGGAGGGAGTACGCCATCAGGAAGGTCCATTTGGGAAAGCTTTTGATGATCTTATATCTACAATTTCCGTGGATGAATCCACAAAGAGTAATTGGAAAAGAGAACTCTTTGATATTGGTGGTATAGCAGGGTTTGTCCTCATAGATTCCAGGTTATTTATTTATTTTTGTCTTTTAGAGTATTTTGTTAGTGACGCTAAAAATTCTTAGGCCATGGAGGTGTAATAATATTTGTGTCCATCTTAAAATTCACCTCCTTAAAATATTATCACTTTTTTTTTTTAAATTTACCTTTTTTTTAAATCATCGTCTTGGGCTCCTCGTTCTTTAAGACATTTTTAAAATGCATACAAATATAGCATATTTTTCTAGGAGATCATTATTTATTAAATGATCATTTGTTTGAGGTCATGTAAATTTAATGAACATAAATTGAAAAGCAAAATTTTTATGCTATTTCCTATCCTTATAGGATTAGATCTAATTTTAATTTATTTATTTTTTGTTCTTTTTTCAATTTCTATCAAAAAATCATTATAGAGAGCAGTATGGAAAAATTATTTGTTGCATATTAAAAAAAGAAAAATAATAATTAGAAAACTCTTCCATCATGGAGGCGTCCAAAAATTTATCAAATGACCCTAAAAATGTTCAATATATCTCCTTAATATATGTAATTTTTGAAAATATAGAGATAACAAAACAGGGGAATGGATATAGGCTAGGGTTAATTTGTAACAAGGGTGTCGAAAGTCTTCCGACAATGGTGGTTAAACGGCGTGTCTCGGTAATGTTAACAATATTCAAGTATATACTCAAATAATTTGGCCCCCCGTTCACTAAATTCTTGGATCCATCCCTTCTTATATCTATTATTTTCTCTATGATCGTTCACTGAAATTTCCATGATAGATAGGTAGTTGTTTGTACATTGTGGAAGCCATGAATCTTTATCTCAAATATATTTCATTCTTCACTATTCAATAGTGTAAGAGTTCGCACACCGAATTCTACTATGTTTGTTGTATTCTTGAGGTATCATTTTAATTGAATCATTGACAACACTATAGGATATGGTGAGTTTATACTAATGCAGAATTTTGCAGAAGAAGAGTATTTGAGGCTTAAAATTGATCCTCTATTATAAAACAACTAATATACCAGAACATCCATATGTAAATTCATAGACTTACTAGAGATTCTTAAACTACTGTAGAGTGACTTTTGGAGTACCAGTAATAATGATTTACACTCAATCATGCTAAACTTATTTAACTCAGCTTCTAATCAATGATAACAGATTACTATTTCACCGATTCTTGTGCTTCTCTTTCATTTCCCATTGCAATGCCATTTAAGTTATGCATATAGTTCTCCCTCCTCTTTTGGTAGAAGCATATGTTGGAGAATGCTTACAGACATACAATTGATTGTTGAAGCATATCACTGGTTAATATTTTATAGGAATGAAAGTGCTGATATCAAGAATGTTGTTGAACACGTCACCCGTTTGTTAGATAAGACAGAACTATTTGTTGCTGAACATCCAGTGGGTTTAGAATCTCGTGTGGAAGCTGCGATTGAGCTACTAAACATACAAAAATCAGAAGATGTTTTAATTCTAGGGATATGGGGAATGCGGGGTATGGGCAAAACAACCATTGCCAAAGCCATTTATAATCAAATTGGAAGCAAATTTGAGGGAAGGAGCTTTCTTTTGAATATAAGAGAGTTATGGGAGACAGATACTAATCAAGTTTCTCTACAGCAACGGATACTTCATGATGTTTACAAAACATTGACATTCCAGATACGTGATCTAGAATCAGGGAAAAATATGTTGAAGGAAAAACTTTCCCAAAATAGGGTTCTTCTTGTACTTGATGATGTGAATGAATTGGAGCAGCTAAAGGCCTTGTGTGGTAGCCGTGATTGGTTTGGTCCAGGGAGTAGAATAATAATCACAACAAGAGATATGCATCTTCTTAGATTGTGTGGAGTTTATCAAATGTATACAATAGAAGAAATGGACGAAATTGAATCACTTAAGCTGTTTAGTTGGCATGCATTCAAACAACCAAGTCCGAAAGAAGATTTTGTTACATATTCAAGCGATGTGATTGCTTATTCTGGGGGATTGCCACTAGCACTAGAAGTCCTTGGATCCTATTTGTCTGACTGTGAAATAACAGAGTGGCAGAAAGTTTTGGAGAAACTCAAATGCATTCCTCATGATCAAGTACATGAGAAACTAAAAGTAAGCTTCCATGGTTTAAAAGATTTTACAGAGAAACAAATATTCCTTGATATTGCTTGTTTCTTTATTGGGATGGACAAAAAGAATGTCATACAGATATTAAATGGGTGTGGGTTTTTTGCTGATATTGGAATTAAAGTACTTGTTGAGCGAGTCCTTGTAACTGTTGACAACAGAAACAAGCTTAGAATGCATGATCTGTTAAGAGATATGGGAAGACAAATAATTTATGAGGAAGCACCATCAGATCCTGAGAAACGCAGTAGGTTGTGGCGCCATGGGGAGGTGTTTGATATATTAGAAAAGCGTAAGGTAAGAGAGTTGAAAATTTATGAAAATTGATTTCATTCATTTTAGGGTTAAATATGTTTTTGATCACTAAAAAATTGGTATCTTCTAAGTTTAGTCCTTATTTAATTCTAATAGCTTTTTTAGTCCCTACAAAATAAACTCTCACGCAGTTTTAGTCTCTGCTAAAATAAAAATTGTTTATTTAACCTTTAAATATAAAATTTTTGAATGCTTTTTTTTTATCACTGAATGATTTTTTGCACACATGTTATAGGTTCAAATTCCAAAATTAATATATTTGTTTTCTGTTTGTACGATTTCTTTTTCTTAATTTCAGGGAACAGAAGCTATCAAGGGACTGGCTTTGGAGTTTCCAAGAAAAGATTGTTTGGAAACCAAAGCATTTAAGAAGATGAATAAACTCAGATTGCTTCGCCTCGCTGGGGTGAAGCTGGAGGGAGATTTTAAATATCTTTCAGGAGATCTTAAGTGGCTGTATTGGCATGGATTTGCAGAAACCTGCGTTCCTGCAGAATTTCAGCAAGGAAGTCTAGTTGCCGTTGAATTAAAATATAGTAAGCTCAAGCAATTATGGAACAAGAGCCAGGTACAAAAATTGTAAAGGTTTAGTGGAAAATATACATTCTTCCAAATTCCGATATGTTTTTCTTCTTTGCTTCTCTTACTATTATTCTCTAGATTTGACTGAAACCCCAGACTTTTCCTACATACCTAATCTTGAGAAGCTTGTGCTCAAAAACTGTCCAAGTTTGTCTACGGTCTCCCATAGCATTGGATCTCTACATAAACTTCTTCTAATAAATTTGAGAGACTGCACAGGTCTTCGGAAGCTCCCAAGAAGCATCTATAAATTAAAATCGTTGGAAACTTTGATTCTTTCAGGATGTTCTATGATTGAAAAATTGGAAGAGGACTTGGAACAGATGGAATCGTTAATTACTTTGATTGCAGATAAGACTGCCATCACAAAAGTGCCATTTTCAATAGTAAGAATGAAAAACATTGGATATATTTCTCTAAGTGGCTTTGAAGGATTTTCACGTGATGTATTCCCTTCTCTCATTCGGTCTTGGATGTCGCCATCAAATAATGTGATATCTCAAGTTCAAACATCCCTGTCCATGTCATCACTTGGTACTTCCAAAGACCTTCAAAAACTTCGAATTCTTTGTGTGGAGTTTGGTTCAGATCTACAACTAACTCAAGATATAGCAAGATTTTTGGATGTATTAAAAGCCACAAGTTATCAGAAATTAGAAGCAAGTGCAAGTTCAATTCCTTCAGAGATCTCTGATATGTATGCTTCTCCCTTAATTGATGATTTTCTTCGTAAAGTTCGCAATTCAGGGTCAATGAATCACTTGAAATCTCTCTTATTTCAAATGGGAAGAAAATGCCAAGTCTCTGATATTGCTGTAGACAATGTTTTACAGGTTTGAATAATTCTTCTACGTACCTATCTAGTTTTTAAAAAAGCAAACAGGAATTTCGGATGCAGCCTGAAATTATATTTTTCTAAAAAATGATTTTGTCCATAATTTGAATTAGACAAAAATTTGTGAAATGGGTGTGAATTGTCAACAACTCCATGATTAAGTCACACATATATCACGTTAAGAATTAAATTACAAGAAAAGTACAGATTTAAGGAAAAAAAACCATTTTTAGACAATGCTTTTTTCTTTGGATCCTCGAAATTTTTAATTTGAGGCATTTAAACATATCTTTGTTTTACAGACTGCAGATGAGACTTGGGATTCATTTTTCCCCCGTGTAACAATAACTCTGAATGGTCAAGCTTTAGTTCCAAAGGTTGTTCCATAATATTTGATATCCCAACAATGACGGGGCGGAACCTGAAGAGTATGATATTGTTTGTTGTCTATTACTCTTCCTCGGAAAACATAACATTAGAAGGTTGCCAAGGTGTGTTGATCATAAATTACACAAAGACAACCATTCAGGTTTATAAAAGAGATACACTAACCTCGTTTGATGATGAGGATTGGCAGAGCATAACATCAAATCTAGAACCTGGTAACAAAGTGGAGGTTATGGTTGTTTTTCCGGAAGGTTTCATTGTTGAGAAGACTACAGTATCTCTCTTATATGAGGAACCAGTTAACAATGAAACGGATGTTATTTTTTTTGGAAATTACGATAATAATAGTCGTGTTTCTGGAGGTGATAATGAGGTCATCAATCAGTTTGGAGAGGGAACAGTGAACCATTTGCAGATAACTAGACCCACAGATGCGTGGTATGTTGATGTCGTGGGACTGGTACAGCTAGTACCGCATGACCTTGACCAGCCTGCGGAGGCAGTAGCTGAGGAGATTTGTGCAGCTGTAGCAGAGGGTGATCAGGAGCAACAGGTTCCTCTACCCGAGGGTGTGCCTGAGCTGCAAGCAGCAGCAACACCTGAGACCATTGGACTGATTCTAGGAGCTCGTATTTTAGACGCCGTCGAAGAGCTCAGGGGAGATTTTATCCGACTAGAGCAGACAGTTACTGCAGTAAAGGTCAAATTAGAAGAGCTCGAGGATGTCATTGCCCAGATACCGCGTAGGTCGAGTTCTGAGTTCACTTATATCCTTAAGTTTATTTCCATGTTGCTCATCCTTTTGTTGTTTTGTTGGTTTGTTTTTCTATAACGACTAGGATATTAGTATTGTACACCTCATGTCCTTTTAGTTGTACTCGAACATTTTTGACATTATAATATAGTTATTTCTATTCATACCAGTTTCAGTCGTCTAATCCCTCGATAATGTGGTCTAATAAATGGATGTGCTAGGAACTATTGGTTTTTATTGTAAGGTTCGCCTTTTTTGACACATCTACTAATGAGATGGACAATAAATGGAAGCTTTAAGTATATCCTTTGGTTGATAGCGCCACTGAGGACCTCATGTGACAATGACATATTCAATTAAATGCCTTGATGGATGGATACATCTTGTGCCTCATTACACATGCAAAATATCTGATCATAACCAAACTTTACCAACAGTTTGTTTTCTAAACTTCAACATTTATAAACAATAATTAATTCAAAACTTCTATGTGAAACTTAACCTATCAAATAATCGCAAAATTTTTAGAAACTTTTTGACAAATTCTAGATTCAAGAAAAGTCTCTAAAAGGTTAACTCTTCATTAGATTTAGAGATTTAAGTTAGTTTTTATGATTTATTTAGACCATAGTTGTTAAACTCAGACCGGAGCAGTCGGTCTGATCGGTTCTACAAAAAACAGGACACTATAAATGCGTTGTCTAATTATAGAATCCGACTCTATAAATGCATTGTATTGGAAAAGGAACCTTGGGGGAGAGCCCCAGGTAATCACGGTTTTACTGCAATAAAATGAAGAATATGATGTTGATTATGAAAAATGTTGAATTTGCAAAGGAAGAATCTTCAATGTTAGGAAGACGGGTGGTGTGGTTCCTGAATTGATTTCTGATTGGTTATGCAGGTTTTGGTGTTTCTAGGTGTGCTATGTCTTGAATAGTTTTGCATGTGTTCTTTCAGAGTTTAGGTGGGCAGTTTTGTGTGTGTTTGCAGTCCAGTGGAGTGCTTCTTTGGCCTTGAGTTTTGGGCATTTTGGGGGGCTGCAGTTTAGATGTTGGTGTAGTTTTTCTGGTTTCGGTTTGTTTTCGTTTGTGCTGCTAGATGCAGTTGGTGTGGACAGTAGTTGCTGGATCAGCTTATTTTCTGTTTGTGTTGTTAGGTGCATATTTGGCTTTAGTTGTGCCTGCTTTGTCGTTTCATGTTGCTGGTGTTTTCTTTAATTGTAGGCAACGTAGCCTTTCTTTGGTATAGGCACTTTAAGTTTTCGTTTGTAAGTCTTGCCATTGAAGTGTGAATTCTGTATGTTTTGGTGTTCCCTGCTTTGAGCACATGATCGTGTGAGACCTTTGCAACCCTTCATAAAAGGTGGGGTAGAGGTGTCAAAGTGTGATGCTTGAGGAGGTTTTACTAATAATACTTTCATCCATTGGAAGAAAAAAAAACAGGACCCTTCTCCGGTCTAGATGTGCAGTTGCACCACGGATGCAGTCAATCTGCAAATCAACTGGTCTGACTGGAGATACTCCAATAAAACCGAAAAAAACCGCTTAGTTCAACGAAATTTAGGAAAGTGAATGATTAGATAAAATATTCAGAACTTCGGGAATCAAACACATGTCGACTTCATTTTGCACATCGTAATAGCTGACACTAAACACAAGTATGATTTCCCACTCATCCTGTGGAGAGGATTCTTTGCACAGGCTGGTCTTATTTTGGATGGCGAGGAAGGGCAGACCATAATCAGAACCCCAGAGGACTACCAGGTGTTCGTTGTGACTTATCCTGAATACGACTTAAGTCAAACATCAAAATGGCTTCTTCTCAAGGGAGTTGTGGATGCATACGCCAGAAAAGGAGTCGAAGAAGAAAAAGCAAGAGGATACATGCCAAATGAAGATTCTGATTTCGAAGATGAAGAGGAAGACAAGGAGCCTAAAGGTTAGGGACACCCGAGCACAAGCTAGACATATCCATCAGGCTTGAGACGTAAAACACGCGCTGAATAGGAGGCAACCTATTTTGTCAAGCTAGTGAGATAAAAAAAAGCGCTGAATAGGACGATAACTTTTGGGGCTTACTACTGAAGGTATTCATATAATCACCATCTCTTTTCTGAATAACATAACCAGTGAGATTTTGAGCCAAATATTTCCATCCATTCTATTACTACAATTTTTTCTATCATGCGTGTTCCATAACGATGTTACTTTTGCTCGAATTTGCGGTCGTTCTTTACGGACGATCGGTTAAGTTATATTACACACGAGGCAATTTTTTCTTTGGTACCTTGAGCCTTTGAAGACACCCTTTTATATTCTTATTATCCTCTGTGAAATCACTTTGAGCCTCCAGATGCAATTTTTTGTTGTTACTAAGTGATGGATCATGTCACAATCCTGAACTTTAAATGCAACCTATTTGATTTCTCTTCGAGTTAGATAGATTATTATTATTATGACTTGGTATGGTTTGAAGCTAAGTTTGGGGTTGCTCTTTGCAATTAGCAACATTTTAAGTTTACGGTGGGGTACTAGTAGAACTGGAGTGGGACATTTCCATGACCTGCCTTATTGGCTTTAGGAGATACATATGTGTATCATGGAAAAGAGTGTGATTGAGTATATGAGCTATCTTCTCCAATTATGTCCTGCTTGAGTGTAACGAGGTAAGTAAGCTAATGATGTGAATGTGATGAATGATAATCTGAGCACAACTCCGAAAATTCATGTTTTTCTTGAAAAAATGCAAAGAATAAGATATGTTTTCTTTCGTTACTTGAGGACAATCAACATTTTAAGTTTGGGGTTGTGATGACAAGTCATCTTACGTTATTCTTAGCATGTTTTCTATATTTAAGTCTGTAATTTTGTTCTTCCCGAAACATAGCAATTTCATGATGTTTTTTATGTAATTTACGAAGAAATCATGCATATCGGCAAAGCAAGACATCCGAAATTTGTGAAGTCCTTAGGAAGATGAAGAATGAAGATTCAAGAGGCCTCAGGAGACTTTACAGAGGGAGGAATTTTGTTCCCAAGTTCCAGGACATCTACCGTAGAAGCAAATACCTAAAAAGGCGAAGAAACAAGTGTTTTCAGCACCGGACGCCACTCACATGCGCCTGATGCATGGTACTAG
Organism: Medicago sativa; assembly: GCF_051527215.1. Lineage (NCBI taxonomy): Eukaryota > Viridiplantae > Streptophyta > Magnoliopsida > Fabales > Fabaceae > Medicago > Medicago sativa. Next base: position 17,112,575 of record NC_140752.1, on the reverse strand, counting down.
GTGCTTGACGCCTATGCCTTGCGGGCTAAGGCGTTGTTTTGGGTTTTTTTTGTACCCAAAAGCCCACATTTTTAGACCAAAATCAGTTGAAAACTTTTCATATAAATACCGCCTTACTCATTCACAATTTCTCATTCAGAACGAAGTTGTTCAAGTAGAAGACAGGCAAAAGGAGCTTCCATGGGAGGAGTTTCTCTCTCATCACTCCAAGTTTTTATAGGGTACGTTTTATTTCTTTTGTAATTTGTTTAACTAAATCTTTTTAAGGTAGGGTTCTAAGATGAACCTCTATTTTAATTGTTGGATAATTATTTTATTTAAAGTCGTTTATTCAGTTATTTTCTGTTCACTATTTAGTTTTACTGTAGTGCGTAAGATTTGTCTCCTCTGGAGCATAACCCTGATTTAGGTTTTTTTTTTTTTTTTGATAATTGATTTAGGCACTTAGGTAGTGAGATGACTTAATATTAGGCACTTAGGTAGTGAGATGACTTAATATTGATATTTATATCTTGATATTTATATATGTCTAACCAAGAAGTAATTAATTATTAACTAGTGAAACAAACCGAAAGCAAGTTTACCCTGATAGTATGTACTTAGGAGGTGACATAACTAATATTGATGCTAATATAAGTTTTGTCTTTTGATTAAGTAATAATTACATCACTTTTTATAAAAAAAAAAACAAAAATTACTTATTTTGGTTGCTTAACCAATGCCCTGAAGAATCTGTTTAGCATTCTCCTTTTTTTGAGTGTACCGGTACTCGCTTCATAAATTTATGAATTAATGATCATTTTTATGAAATACAGAGCTATTTGTCAATATTTATATTTTAGGAAACATCATTTCATTATTTATAAGAATCATATTAAATTTTTAACATTTTCTCATAAAAAATTATCAATATTCTTTGTTATGAGTAGTAAAAATTCAAATAAATTAAATTTTTATTTCTTCGACACTTTTGGTAAATAAGATTTGATTATTATAATTGTCAATGATAAAAAATCATTTTTTTCTCTACAAAAAAATAACTCATTTAATTATTAGTTTAATGATTTAGTGTGTACACTCAAATTTTCGGATGTACCATAAAATTTTCCTTTTTAAAGGTGAGATTACTAAAATATCAACAACTTCTAAATAATATTACATTGCGGCCCACACTTTTCTCCATCTCAATACGTTTTACCCTCATAATTTCAAGTCTCTCAAAATGAGAAGATAATTTGTTTGAATTTTTAAGGTATGCAAACATAGATTTTGTGTTGAATGCTTATGAACAAAATAAATTTGTGTTTGTGTATATTTATATATATCCCACCTAAAAACACGAAGGTGTAAATTAGCAAGCTACACCCACTTGTTTTTTTATCAAAAAGTCCATTTGTACTATTCAAACCAATTTTAAATTGAAGGATAATTTTGTAAGTCTCATTTAATTAATTTAAAAGGAATAAAATTGTTTAAAATCTTAAATAATTTGGAGCACTTGCCTAATTTATCATCAATAAAGGTATCAACATTTTGTCTCATAAACTTAGTTCAATTTAGAGACGTTATATTATATATTGTCGGGGTTCAAACTCCAATTCCCCCACTCATTTACAAATGAATTATTAGCTAATAGTAGAATATTTGATTAAAAAAAGAGGAAGGTATTCATTATGGCTACCAAATATTTGATGTCGTACACAAAACCATATCCAGGTAGTTTTAAAGTTGAAACTTTGCTTGATTTTAAATTATATCGCTCCATCATTATGGATTCTCATATAGGACATGTTTTAATTTGATTATTACATGTTTAGCAAATAGGACATGTTTTAATTTGATTATTACATGTTTAGCAAATTTAAGTTATTTTTAAAAAGTTGAGACCATATTTTTCTATTAATATGCAAAGACAAATCATAGTGATCGGATCTGTCTTGATTTGTCTCATCAGTTGTCATATTTATTAATTGATGTGGGAACACATCATTTGATACATGAATAAAATAATCATACTATTAAAGCAAGTTAAATGTCAAGATGAAGAGTCCAACACTATAACAGAACCAGTTGATGTAAAACTGTAATTAGGAGTTAGTTAGAAGAGGGTCAATAATCCTATGTGATTAAGACCATAGTAGTTAATCTGTACTAGCTTTTGATAATTGCATATAAATAGCAGTCTCACTCTTGTAATGACTGATAACAGAATATTCATCATTTTTACACATTCATGTGTTCTCTTTCTCTGTTCTCAATCTATGAAACCCAAATTCCAGAATCTTAACATGGTATCAGAGCCTCTTCACGATTCTTTAGGCCACCTGTTATCAAGTTTCCGTTATCGGGCCACCCATCATTTATGTTCACGCTTTAGATGTGCAATCCTGAGCGTGAGGGGTGTGTTAAGAGTCCCACATCGGTTAGGAGTTGGTCTGACAATTTGTTTATAAGTGGGGGCAATCCTCACCTCACAAGCCGGTTTTGTGGGGTTGTGTTTTTCCTTAACATGGTATCATCACTGTGAAATTTCGATTCTCAATCATGCTTCTGATTCCTTGTATCTCTTTCGAATCAAACCCTAAATTCACCTTCTTTCTGGTTTTTCGATTCAATTTCACTTCAATGAATCAAAACCCCTTTTTATCCCCTTTCTGAATCTTGATTCGTTTTCAATTCAAACCCTAAATTTCGTTTTCCTTTTGATTCATCTTTGGTTCTCCTTCTTCGTCGCGATTTCATATTTCTTCAGAACATTGTGTGGTGTTCATTATGGTGCGTGCTACTAACAACAGTTCTAGATCAACGGCTTCTGGTTCAGCCGTCAACAACGGCGACGATACTACTTCTCTGTATTACGTTCATCCAAGCGAGGGCCCGAATTCGGTTTCTATCACTCCGCAGTTGGATGGGATGAATTATCTTGCTTAGGCTCGTGCGATGCGACGCGCGTTGGGAAGCAAGAACAAGTTTCATTTTGTCAATGGTACGATTCTTGTTCCATCATTCAATGATCTCAATTATCATGTTTGGGAACGCTGTAATAATCTCATCCACTTGGATCACCAATTCTGTAAGTTCTCAAATTGCACAGTCCATATTGTTCATAGAAAATGTGCCTGATGTATGGAATGAATTAAAAGAGAGATTTTCTAAAGCTGATCGAATTAGGGTATCAAAACTGAGATCTGATATCAATAATCTCAAACAAGGATCTCTCTCAGTTTCTGAATACTTTACCTCTCTCAAAATTCTTTGGGATGAATTGGATAGTTATCGTCCAATTCCTATTTGCACATGCCCTCTTCAGTGTGTTTGTTTGTCTATGCAAAATGCTCGTGATTTTCGTCTTGAAGATCAGATTATGCAGTTTCTTGTTTTATCTTGGTTTTTCGGGTGTCAAACATTGATTACGTTTGAACCTTTTTAACCTTTGATATCTTATTTTTTCTTGGGAAGGGAAAAATAAGAAAAACCCTTGAGAATCGAGGTCCGGGAGTTGTTTTCGTTATGGGAAGGTGTTAGGCACCCATAACGACTATAGTATCCTATAGGAACCGTCTTTACTTTCTACGCGCGCGCTTTATTTTTAAATGCTATTTGAAAGTGTTTATTTATGCCTAAAGGTTTACTAAGTGAAGAATTGGAGGGAGAAGAATGTGTTTGAGTTTTGTTTTATTTGAATTGAAGGAATATTGGTTCCTTGCCTACGTACCCTTTTGAGGGATCAAATCCATCGTAGTTCTCTTCCAAAAATGTTTTTGTTTTTTGTTGGCTGATTTTAAGTTTGAAAATTGGAATTTTGAAGAATGAGAGAGAGGCCTCAAGGGCATAAGATTGTGAAATTGTGAGGTTGGATTAGTTATTTTGCAAAAGAAAGTCAAAGTATGATTAAAATTCATTAAGATTTTATTTAAGAAAAGAAAGGGCAAATCAATGGGATTTTGATCCCAAAGTTTATTTAGAAAATTATTTGAGTGATGTTGTTCATATTTTTTTGGAAAAAAGGATTTTTTGTCTAAGTTTCAAAGTTCCTAATCATACATCTAAACATACATTCCCCAAACATACATCTAAGGCATGCATACCCTAAACATTCATCTAAAGTATCTATGTGATGTGTGCATGTGTCGGTGCTTGTGTCGGTGTACATCATTAGAGTTCATTGTCCTTTACATCATTGGCCTAGATACATGCTATGGTCTTGCAAGAATTTAAAAGCATTAGGAAAATTACAAAATACCTAAATTTTTACATACTAAGTATTGCATGAATTTAAATGGCAAGAAGTGGGATAGAGATGGGATGCTTATGTATGAAACCAATAGATGAAATTGTTAGTAATATGAGGCATAAAAGAATAGAGATATAGGCAAGTAAAGCTATCATAACAAAAGGTAAGAAAATTGATATAAAACAAGAAAGAACAATATGTAATAGACCTAAACTTCATCACCAAGGCAAGGCTTACCCATGACTTATAACTCTCATGATTCAACATATTTTCAAGACATGAAATCTAGGGTTTAAAATGAGAATCTAAGAGTTGTTGTAAGCCTTACATTTTAATGTGAATTTAGACCTATTTGCACTATTTATTCACAAACATAGCTTGCAAAATAAACAACTAACCAACACATGCACATATTCAATACAAACACACATTCAAACAGTAACAAAATTCCACAAGATTATATTCCACGAATCACAAACATCCATCAAGAAAAGGAATCAAATCATGCAATTTTCATAGACTTTTTAATATGAAATTCAAGTAATAAAGCAAGAAAATGTCACAATATCTTCCATCAAGTTTTTTGGTAAACAAGTAACACAAAAACATCACAAAATTATCAAGAAAATATATGTACATTTCATGGAATTTTCTAAAACAAATTAGTCATGACAGGGGTGCAATTATCAAAAGAAAATGTGGAAATAGCAAAAACAAGTAAAAAACGAAAGTCTGGAAAGGAACAGGTCCAGGCCCAAAGGAAAGTGGATCCTGGATCATCCAAACGCACCAGGGACGTTGGATTGATTCAGTTCCTGAAACCCTAGATCAGACGGTGCAAACACATGGACCAGGAGTGAACCAGACTGGTTTAGGTGAACCGGTCTGGTTCACGCTCCTTTAAATACTCAAGAGGCCGATCCAAGGCCATTTCTCACTTCTCTTTCTCTCTCTTCTCTCAACCCTAGTGAGAGAAGCTCTCACTTCTCTCTAAGATTCTGTCGTCTTCTCCGACGGGTTTCACCGCCGCCGGTGAAGATTCCGGTGACGGAAACCTAACCGTCACTCAAACTCACCAAAACTCTGCGATCTAAAGCTTTTCATCGTTTATTTTTCATTCTAAGCATGAATCCAATACCAGAAATCACAAAAGAAGCCTAGATCTATGTAGATCGGAACTTAATCTTTACGGTTTTGAAAATTTTTATGTTCTCTGAAACTTTTTGAAAAAAGCTTCATGAAATCTTCCGATCTACATCTATCTGTGGATTTATAACACACCTACACCTTCGTTGAGGTTTTTGAAAGAAAGACGAGAAGGTTCATGTGTTCACATGTTGCTCAATTCGGAGATTCGAAGGAGAAGATGCAGGAAACTTCTTGAATCTATTCTCTGATCATCTTGTGAGTGTTTCTTTGTCGCTTCGAAATAAGAACGAATGGATGAACACGTTCCTCTTCTTCTCTGGTTCAACTTCGAATTCAATCTTCCTTCTTCTCTTCTCACCAAATCCTTCGTGATCACGTTGGATTCGTCATCGTTGGTGATGAATCTTCGTTTGAATTGCGAAGGTGAGAACTCAATGATGATGATTCTTCTGAGAATCTCTGAGAGTTCTTTGTAAATTCGAACTGATTTGGTGCAATAATTGTTGAATTGAGTTTTCTTGCGATGAAATTGGTATGGATTTGTGGTGAATTGACGTGGATTTTGATTCTGGACAATTAGGGTTTCGGTTTGGGGATGAAGTTCTTCATGAGCTTCATCGTGTTCTTGCAATTTTCTGTGATTGATTCTGTTTTCTGGAGAGAGAATTGGAATTGGTGTTTGTGATGATTTGGCACTGATTTTGCTGAGTTGTTGCGTTGTGAATGGGACTCCCTGACTTGTACAGTGAGGTGGCCTTTTATAGGCTGACACATGGCCTTCTGGACCAATAGTGAGCTGGCACGTGTTCCTGGACTTTGGACTTGACTTTGGACCAATCTGCAAATTGTAAAAACTAAAAGGACTAATCTGCAAATAACAAAATTAAAAGGACTAATATGCTAATAACAAAAAAGGACTAAAAAAAAAGCAAAAACTTGAGACTTTAAAGGACTAGAATGCAATTATTAGAAATTTTAGGACTAAAATGAAAATTAAAATAAAATTGAGTTAAAATTGGTAAATGGAAAATAACGTAAAGTGAAACGATTAAAAATAACAAAACGGACTAAAATGAACCAACTACTAAATGAGGTACTTTAAAGTAACCTCTCTCTGCCAAAATTTAGTGTGAAATGACCAAAATGCCCCTAGGGACTAAAATGACTCAAAATGTCTCAGATGCAATTTTAAAATGGTTTTTTAACAGGGAATTAAGGCAAGAGTTTATACAAGCAAATTAAAAGACTCAGAGACAATTTTTAGAGATTAAACAGAGTTTTAACACGGGAAATGACTAAAATGCCCCTAGGGGCTAAACTGACTCAAAATGACTTCAACTGTGATCTTTTGAAATGGATTTTAACATGGAATTGAAGCAAGGGCTTATACAAAACAATTGAAAAGACTCAAACAATTTTCAAAGACTAAAGTGGATTTGAATGCAGGAAATGACTAAAATACCCTTTTTCGTAAACTTTGTAAGTAATATTGAAATAAGATGCAGAAAAAAATGCAATTGATCAGAGACAAATTCAAATGACTTGAAATGCAAGAAAAAATATTTTTGTTTGACTTGAAATGCAAGAAAACATAGACAAATACACAGTTGAAAAGATTTTTAGAGCTAAATTGAGAGATAAAGCAGAGTAAAATGTCAGTGTAAACAATAGTAAATTGGCAATTCTTCAAGAGTAATGGACATATATCAAAGATGAAAGAAAATTTTGAACAAGTATTTTTAGGTCCAAAATTAGGGAATAACAGCTGCCCCTATTTAAGTTTCTTTGTCGGGAGAGTCAAGAGACGAAGTCTTTGATTTGACGGGACGAAGATACTTAAATATTAACATTTGCACTGTTTTTGGACATAAAAATACGCTTCTCACATTTTCAAAAACATGAATGCCATGCAACATTTTGATTATGAATGCAAGACCAACAACTGGAGTCTACAGAGCATGTCATATCACTGGGGATTTAGGTAGATATTGACAGGGTAGACAAACCAGGGGATAAAAGATAGGTACAAGTTGTTCTTTGGATCGAACTTGCCACTTGACCATGAAATACAAACAAGAGATGGGTACAAGTTGTTCTTTGGATCGAACTTGCCGCTTGACTGGGAATAGAAATATAAGACAGGTACAAGCTGTTCTTTGGCTCGAACTTGGCACTTGACCGGAAACATAGATATATAGAAAGATACAAGCTGTTCTTTGGATCGAACTTGTCGCTTGATTGAAAACACAAACATATAGGCAGGTACAAACTGTTCTTTGGATCGAACTTGCTGTTTGACCTGGAGACATAGACAAAAGGTAGATACAAGCTGTCATTTGGATCGAACTTGCTGCTTGATCACTATCACAACATATAGGTAGGTGCAAAATGTTCTTTGGATCGAACTTGACGTTTGACTGATAACAAAATATAAGCCGGGTACAAACTGTTCTTTGGATCGAACTTGTCGTTTGACCGGGAACATAGGCATGTAAACAGGTACATGCTGTTCTTTGGATCGAACTAGCCACTTGACCAATAACAAGACACATAGCAAGGTACCGATTGGAAGTTTTGATTTAACAAGATACAAATTGAAAGTAAATTGACATTGACTTGATTTGAAGATGGACATGACCATTATTGTTGGCCCAAGAGCAAATTGAGAGTGAATTAACATTGATTTGAATTGAATTGAGATTTGACATTGAAATAGACATTGAGGGTTGAATATGAGCAGAGACACAAAAATAGTCATAGACAGGGAATTGAATTGAGAGTTTAACAGAGACATAGCCATTGGCATAGACATAGACATTGAATTGAGAGTTGGAATTGAGTTGAATTGGAAACTGAAATTGAGTTGAATTAAAAATTGAGATTGAACTGAATCGAAAGGGGAGATTGGAGATGCAACATGTATGTATGGTTTAACAAGATCATTAAATGTATGAGCACATAAAATGCATGATTATGCATGTATGAATGCTTGAAATGCATGATTGGTTTGTAGTTTGACAGAGAAATTTCACAAATGCAGACAAAACATTGGAAGATTGGGCACGTAGTGGCTCGTACTATATCACATACACAGGAATCCTCTCTGGAGAGATCGTCATTGAAAAGACGTATCAAAACCATGGCTGAGGGCAATAAAGCTTGTAGAGGGGGGACCTCGGAAGATTTCTTTGATACAGGTCGCCATTGTTAGGCGTGTCAGTGCTGGGTAAATATTGGATGTTCGCATCTATGGTCAATGCTTTTCATATCATTTTTCATTCTTTCATTTTTCAATCCCATTTTTGCCTGAACCGCCCTTTCGGGTTTTCGATTCATCGGGAATAAATTCTTTTTATTACCCCATTTTTGCCTGAATTGCCTTCATAGGTTGCCAATCAGCGGGGTGCTCATTTTTGCCTAAGCCGCCCTTTCGGGTTTTCAACTTAGCGAGCTTTTCTTTTGCATTTTTCACTTTCATTCTGTTTTTCATTCTTGCCATTGACCACAGATCATCCTGGGGAACACCTGTTTGTAACATGTATTGAAATAAGCATTGATATACATTTATTCATGCATGATTCACTTGAATGTACCTTATTGCTCAGGTTTGCTTCCAAAATGGACAGAAAAAGATTTTTGATTTTCAAAGATGTTTGTTTCAGACATTGATGTTATCAAATGGAAAGAAAATATTTTGTATATATCATTGAAAATAGAAAGAAAGTAGAATTTCAAACAAAAGCACAGGCTCAAATTACTGTAGAAGAGTGAGAGTCAGCCAAAGGCATGACTCCATGGATTTACAAAGCTTGGAAAATGGTAATTTTATTGGTTGGCGGTACATTGAACACGATGACCGCTGCATTTCATAGAAATCTTGAATTCACAAGTACAGAAGCTTCTGATGAAAAAGATCATTGACAATTGCAGATGCCCCAAGGGGTGATGATGGTTTGCCAGATATAGCTGCTTGTCTTTTATTGTCAATCTCATTTTTGCATGAACCGCCCTTCCGGGTTTTCGGCTCATAGAGACGCTCATTCTTGCCTGAGTTGCGTACAATCTCAGCGAGCTTTTTCATATTCATTTTTTTTTGTCCCTAACTTTTGCCTGGATCGCCCTTTCGGGTTTTCGATCCACCGGGAAGCGCATTTTTGCCTAGGCCGCCCTTTCGGGTTTTCGACCTACCACGCTGTTCTTTTCATTTTTAGACAAAGTATTTCTTGACTATATCGGCATTAACGGGATTTGGGAGTTCAACACCATCCATGTGTGTAAGAATCAAAGCACCACCAGATAAGGCCTTCTTGACAACATAAGGACCTTCGTAGTTGGGTGTCCACTTTCCCCTTGGGTCGGGTTGCCGGCTTATCCTTCTTTTCAATACAAGTTCGCCTTCCTTGAATTCTCGAGGTCAGACTTTCTTGTCGAAAGCATTCTTCATTCGCACTTGGTACAACTGTCCATGTGCCATAGCATCCATACGTTTCTCTTCAATCAAATTCAACTGATCATACCGACTTTGACACCATTCAGCCTCAGTTAACTTTGCTTCCATGATCACTCGGAGAGATGGAATCTCCACTTCCAGAGGGAGAACTGCTTCCATACCATATACCAGAGAAAAAGGAGTTGCCCCAGTTGAACTGCGCACCGTAGTACGGTAACCATGCAAGGTAAAAGGTAGCATCTCGTGCCAGTCTTTGTAAGTAGTGACCATTTTCTGAACGATCTTCTTGATATTCTTGTTAGCGGCCTCAACTGCACCATTCATCTGAGGTCTATAAGGAGAAGAGTTGTGATGTTCAATTTTGAATTCTTCACATAAAGCTTGCATCATGCTATTGTTCAGATTGGAACCATTGTCAGTGATGATCTTGTTGGGAACACCATATCGGCAGATGATATTATTCTTGATAAACTTCACAACCACTTGCTTAGTCACATTTACATAGGAAGCAGCTTCAACCCATTTGGTGAAGTAATCAATTGCCACTAGAATGAAACGATGTCCATTAGAAGCCTTTGGTTCAATTCTTCCGATCATGTCAATGCCCCACACAGAGAAAGGCCATTGGGAAGAGATAACATTGAGAGCATGTGGAGGCACGTGAATCTTATCAGCATAAATTTGACATTTGTGGCATCTCTTAGCATGTTTGTGGCAGTCACGCTCCATGGTTATCCAGTAGTAGCCGGCTCTTAATAGTTTCCTCGACATAGTGTGACCTGTAGCATGGGTCCCGAAGGTACCGTCATGTACATCATGCATCAATTTCTCAGCTTCTTGCTCATCAACACATCTCAACAGGACCATGTCGTAATTCCTCTTGTATAGGATTTCTCCGTCCAGAAGGAATCTACTAGCCCATCTTCTCAAGGTCTTTTTATCCCTGTTGGAAGCACCAAGTGGATATTCGTGATTCTGCAAGAACCGTTTAATGTTGTAATACCAAGGTTTTCTGCCATTCACATCTTCATCAGCCTGATCTGGGATATTTTCAATAGCAAACACGTGAGCGGGTCTATCAAGACGCTGCACCTTGATTACGGGCACGTCATTCCAGTGGTTCACACGAAACATGGAAGACAAAGTAGCAAGAGCGTCAGCCATCTGGTTTTCATCCTGAGGGATATGGTGCAACTCAACCTTCGTAAAGTATGTCAACAGACGTCTTGCATAGTCACGGTAAGGGATCAGCTTCTCATGATGAGTCTCCCATTCACCCTTTATCTGATTAATAACAAGTGCGGAGTCTCCATAGATGTCAAGATGCTTGATTCTCAGGTCAATTGCTTCTTCAATGCCCAAGATGCATGCCTCATATTCAGCCACGTTGTTTGTGCATTCAAAAGTTATTCATGCAGTGAAAGGAATATGGTGCCCCTGCGGAGTTACAACAATGGCCCCGATCCCTTTACCATAAGCATTGACAGCACCATCAAATACCAGCCCCCACTTGCTATTGGGATTCGGCCCTTCATTGATCAGTGGTTCCTCACAGTCTTTTGCTTTCAGATACATAATCTCTTCATCTGGGAAGTCAAACTTAATTGGCTGGTGATCATCAAGAGGTTGGCAAGCAGGATGCTCGGCAAGGATACTTCCTTTGATTGCTTTCTGAGCCTTGTACATAATATCATATTCAGACAACAACATTTGCCAACGCGCAATCTTTCCAGTAACAGCAGGCTTGTCAAAGATGTACTTGATTGGATCCATTCGGGATATCAACCAAGTTGTATGATTCACCATATAATGATGCAGGCGTTTGGCAGCCCAAGCTAAGGCACAACAAGTCTTTTCGAGCATTGTATACCGAGTCTCACAGTCGGTGAACTTCTTGCTCAGATAGTAGATGGCATGTTCTTTCTTTCCAGCCTCGTCTTGTTGTCCGATAACACAACCCACTGAATCATCTAACACTGACAGATACATAATCAAAGGCCTTCCTTCCACTGGCGGGACAAGGATAGGTGGTTCCAACAAGTATTCTTCAATGCTATCAAAAGCTTCCTGGCATTCATCATTTCACACAACAGGCTGACTCTTTCTGAGCAATTTGAAAATTGGTCCGCAGGTAGTAGTCATGTGAGATATGAATCTTGAATTATAATTCAGGCGTCCGAGGAAACCTCTGACTTGCTTTTCAGTTTGAGGGGCCGGCATCTCTCTGATGGCTCGGACTTTGTCAGGATCAACTTCAATGCCTCTTTGGCTGACAATGAAGCCTAGCAACTTTCCAGACCTTACACTGAATGTACATTTGTTAGGATTCAACCGCAGCTTGTGCTTTCTTAATCTTTCAAACATCTTTTTCAAATACACGACATGTTGCTCTTCATCACTTGATTTCACAATCATATCATCAACATATACCTCAATCTCTTTGTGAATCATATCATGAAACAGAGTAGTCATGCCTCTTTGATAGGTAGCACCAACATTTATCAAGCCGAATGGCATCACTTTATAACAGAATGTTCCCCACGGAGTAATGAAGGATGTCTTTTCTCTATCTTCAGGTGACATCCGTATCTGATTATAGCCAGAGAAACCATCCATAAAAGAGAACACTTTGGATTGAGCAGTACTGTCAACAAGCACATCAATATGAGGCAATGGGAAATTATCTTTCGGACTGGCTTTATTCAGATCTCTGTAATCAACACACATTCGGACTTTCCCATCTTTCTTTGGTACTGGTACAATGTTGGCAATCCACTCAGGATATTCAGCTGTCATGAGGAAACCTGCATCAATTTGTTTCTGCACCTCAGCCTTGATCTTAAGAGCCATGTCTGGACGAGACCTTCTCAACTTCTTTTTGACAGGAGGGCATTCGGGCCTTGTCGGTATCCGATGCTCCACAATCTTGGGATCTAGACCCGGCATATCTTCATAGGACCATGCAAAAACATCTGGATAATCATGGAGAAGCTGAGTGATCTTCTTTTTCACTTCTGGCTCAAGTGCAGCACCAATCTTGATCTCTCGTTTGTTCTCTTCAGTGCCCAGGTTGATAAGCTCAATCTCTTCCTGATGAGGCTGAACGGCTTTTCTTTCTTGCTCAAGCAATCGAGTGATCTCATATGGTATCTCTTCATCATCTTCCTCATCTTCAGCTTCATATACAGGGAATTCAAAATTTGGAGGAACCGTAGGGTCACTGTGTTCAACGGGTTTATTATGGTTCAATCTGCACAACATGATTGGGATGATTTTAGAAATAGTGTTTTTTCATGCAGATTTTTGAAATTAATAAGAAAATAAAGATGTTTTGGTTTTTTCTGGCATTACCATTATTTCCAAGGAAAAAGGTACTAAAAGTATAAAAACAAAGAGTTGCGGAAAAGACGACAATTTTTATTAATAACGGCAATACCGAGACAAACACGCCCTTACAAAGACATCACTTTCGCCTTGGGCAGAGCGAAAGGATTGTTATTTTGAAAACAACGAAAACATGAGCAACAAGACACATTACATGGAAGTATGCATGACTACAGGAATATCAATGGCTTCCCAATTCCTCACAGTGCCTCCTGGTACAACAAATGTAGGCACATGACTACTTCCAGCAGCATCCTTAGTAATAGCATTGATAAACCCAGCACTATAGAAAGTTCCTGTCGACACGCCTGAGGTCGGGGAGAACCCAATGCCCTCTTTGCGCTTGTTCTCCAAAATTTGTATCACCTTGCCCCAGCCAGCAGCCTGTCTCTCCAAAATCCGTCGAAAGCCTTAACCAAATAGCTGCTTCCCCTCAGGGAGATTCCATGATGGCTCAATTGTCTCAATGTAGACTCAGGCATTACATTTAAGGATGATCCAGTGTCCATCAGCACATTGGATATCATATCAGACTTGCAGTGTACTGAGATATGCAAAGCCAAGTTGTGGTGTTTTCCTGCCTCGGGGATTTCATCATCACCAAACCACAACTTATTACAAGCAGTAATGTTACCCACTATTCCATCGAACTGATCCACGGAGACTGCATGGTCAACATAGGCTTGTTCTAGCACCTTCATCAACACTTTCCTGTGGGCCTCTGAGCTCACGAGTAGAGACAAGATGGATATCATCTTGCACCACACAACAGCCCATGGGATTCTGAAGACATTCTGAACAGGAAGCATGATCATGGCTGAACAAGGAAGCTTGGCAGAGCTTGACATGTAATGGTACCAAAGGAGTAACAACATTTCGGACGTCTAAAATGGGGACTTCTTGGGGAAACTGAGCTTCCTCGAAAACCTCAATCATATTAACGGCACCATGATCTGGAAGTGGATTATCGAGCACATGCCGAACACTATTTTCAAAAGGCAACCGTCCTCTGTCTATCAGGTCCTTCACAACATACTTCAGAGCATAGCAACCTTCCACATCATGGCCTTGAGCGCCTTGATGGAATTCACATGTGAGATCCTGTCTGAACCTGGGAGGCAATGGCGTAGGCGGAGGCTTGCCTGGTCTGGTGACACAATGTCCCTTAGCAAGTAGGGTTGGGAGCAGATCAGCATACCGCATTGGTATTGGTGGAAAATGAGTCCTGGGCCGAGGGCCCTACTGTTGCGGAGGTTGCTGTGGAGCAGGAGGTTGTTGTTGTACCTGTTGAGCAACAGCATTAACGGGTGCTGGTGGTTGACCTGGTGGCAGAGGATACTGCTGGTAGAATGGTGCGAAGAAAGGATGTTGAGAGTACTGCATGTAGTGATAAGGTAAAGGTAACTGAGCAGCATTGGGAGCAACAACAGCTGTAGGCTGATTACCGGATACCATCCCTAATTCGGATTCTCTCTTCTTGTGGTGGCCATTACCATATTTCTTTGGTGCGTTAGCTGAGGACTCACCTTTTTCAAGAACAATAATGCCTTCTCTGACAGCCTCCTCTAGACGAGTTCCCATAGTGACCATGTCGGAAAAGTTATTCGGTGCAAAGACTATCATCTTTTCAATATATTCCTTCTTCAAAGTCTTCAGGAATGTCTGTGTTAGTTCTTCCTCATCTAGTCGAGGAGAAACACGGGCAGCTGCCCCTCTCCATCTCTGAGCATATTCACGAAAGGTTTCATCTGATTTCTGTGACAAAGACTTAAGAGAATCCCTGTTCGGCTTCAAACGGGTGTTAAACTCGTAATGACTTTCAAAAGCAGCAGCGAGTAACTCGAAGGTATGGATATTGTCTTTGTTCAAACTAGTGTACCAGTCTGCCGCATCTTCTGCCAAGCTATCCTGGAAGCAGTGAATCATCAATGCATCATTATCTGCGTAGTTGGCCATCTTTCGGACGTACCGGATGACATGACTATGTGGACAAGAGGACTCATTGTATTTGTCAAAATCTGGCATTTTTAACTTCTTAGGAATCTCAAGTCGGGATACCAGGCATAGATCACGAGCCTTAGCAGAAACAACATTTCCACGGTTAGCTTTGACCTCACAGAGCTCTCCAGCTAGCTCTCTCAACTGTTCTCTCATGGCCTCCACTATGGGGTATTGTCCACGTGGAGTGTCAACATCGATTACCTGTTGCACAGTGTGTACGATAGGCTCGGTAACAATGGGAGTTACTTGAGGCATAGAAATGTTTGCAGAAGTAAAGTTTGTTGCATGAATCTGTCCTTGATTGGCAACACCAGAGATACCGGCTGCAGTATCAAGAGCATAGAAAGCTGAGAGTCCATAAGGATGGCCATTGGGCATAACAAATCGAGCATCAGAAGCCACAGTAGATAGTGGGATAGAGGGAATCCCTTCAGTAGAAGCTGGGACAGATGTGGCTGGTTATTCTTGCGCAGCCATCAGAGCGGACATAGTGTCATGAGCCTTAGCCAAGTCTTCTTTCATAGCAGCCAATTCGGTGCGGAGCTGAGCATTTTCTTCTTCAATGTTAGCCATGTTTCTTCTTTTATACAATCTTGTATGATGAACTCTATCTGGTTGGTAAACTTTGCGAGCACGAGCCACCTTTCAGACTGCGGCAGGAGAACCAGGAGGTAATGAGCACAAGAGGAGTTTTTTTTTTGTGACCAATGAATGCATATGATGCATGAGATGTGTTAATGTATATGCAAAAGGACTCTTTTTATGTTATCGAAGGGTTTTAGACAAATTAGAAATTTGTAAACATTACTAAACAAACTGAAACATTCGAATATCACAAGGTTTTACAAGATAACTCCCTTTGAAATACTAAGCCAAGGGATAGACTTTGAAAATGTAAAACAATAATAACAACTGGAAACAACAACAGGGAACAGTAATCCTCAAGCATAGGAAGTGGAAGTATCATCCTCAGACTCAGACTCGAACTCATAACTGCAGTATCGGGCATAGAAGTTACGGGCACCCCTAGCCCTCTTGGAATCTCTCATAAGAAACTTATCCTTTTCTTCGATTTCTTCCCTAGCCTTGGCTAGCTCCCTCTTCAATGTCAAAACCTCATGAGTTTTTTGCTCATCCTTTCCATCCAAAGTCATAATCAAGTTCTCAGCTTCATAGTATCTAGCCCTCCACTGATGTTTCTCTCGGCTCTCCATGGCTAGATGCTCCTGATACATCTCCTGAGTAGGTGGTAGTAGAGGTAAAGGCATGGTGGGAATAGATGCAGACACATATCTCATAGAGGGGTAAGGCATGCCAATCTCCTCAACTTGGTTTATTACCCATTGAGTGTAAGCCTCATGGGCAATACCAGATCTCACACCTATATGCTTCACCTCTTTATTCCGAAGTTTGGACCAAGCCTCTATGAAATCTTCTCTTATCCCAGTAGGAGCATTGGAGTAATGGAAGAAATAAGGAGATGTAGCAAGATTGATGGGCTTTTCTTTCATCGGGAAACCAAATTGTCGCAAGGCGAGCTCCGGGTTATAGTTGATTCCACCCCGGGTACCAAGAAGAGGTACATTAACAAACTTTCCACCACCGAAGATAATCTCTTTGACTCTAGAAGCGGGAGTGAGCCAAACCACTTCATTAGGAGTGAGAGCCATAATTCGTTGTGAAATAGTCCAGTTCTCCGAATTGGCATGGAAAGACTTCGCAAGGTGCGAAATAAACCACCTGTATAGGAGAGGCACACAATAGTAAATGTATCCACGACCCTTGCCGGAGCGATCGTGAATAGCATGGTATGTGTCAGCCAGCAAAGTAGGAACTGGATTCTTGGAGCAGAAGACCATGATAGCGTTCATATCCACGAAGTTGTCAAGATTCAGAAAGAGAATAAGCCCATAGATGAGTAATGCAAGAATAGCCTCAAGAGTGTCCTGACAAGTGGTTTTGAGATTGGCTTTTTCAAGTAGATACTTTGAAGTGAACCCTCGGATGTGAGCCTTGGTGACAAGATTCTTGGAGACATCGGTGGTCTTGAGATAGAGATCTTTAGCAATAACCAAAGGCATAGGAGGATGCTCAAGACCCGTGAAAGGTGCTCCCTTGGCTATAGGTAAACCCGTCAAAGAAGAGTAAGCCTCTAAAGTAGGTACCAACTGAAAATCAGGGAAAGTGAAGCACCGATACTCCCGATCATAGAATTGCACTAGAGTGTGCACCAGCTTCTCATCCACATTAGTCCGGAGAATAGTAAGTAAGTCCCCATAACGGTGTCGGAAACCAGTCGGATCCTCGATCTTGAGTGCCAAATCTCTCAAACTAGCCAAATCAACCTCCATGAACTTGTAGGAGTTAGACTTCCCCATTCCTGTAATGTTTACAAATTCAATTTGTCTAAGCCCTTAGATAAATGCATGGAAAAAGTTTATGCATGTATGCATGTATGCATGATCATATTCAAGTACGGGGAAAACATGGAGGGTTGAGATTCAAAGTCAAGGAGTCAAGGGTGGACACGGTGTCCGGTGAAACTAGGGCTTTAGGTACTAGTAACCGGGTTCTAAAAGGTTCCCAAGTCACAACCTCTCCGACGTATATCATGGTACCACGAGACAAACACTCGCTCCATGATTATCCGTAAGAAGGTCTAACTTGAGTGTAGTATCGCGTGACGACTAAAACTCGAGACAACACTCGGTTTAGCCTCCGCACTACATCCTAGAAAATGGCCATGGATGGGTTCGGTTATGTACGGTCCATAGCGTCATAGAACAATTAGAAGTAAAGTGCCTAAACGCGACAACACGCGCCGACAACATCACCCCCAAAATGCCTCAGCTATGTGGGATTGATCGCATAATCCAAAACACGAGGCAACCCCGGAATGAATTGTCGATTATATCCCCCCTAAATCCTAAGTTCACTCAGTCCGGGTGTAGGACTTTTGATATTCTCACCCCACACGTTAGCAAGGATTTAAACATTTATTCACATAGGAAGCAAGTAAAAGGAGCAAGTAAAAACAAAAGCGCAAGCGTGAAAATAAAGACTAGGCGTAACTCTCGAATGTCCCCAGTGAAGTCGCCAGCTGTTTTATCTTGGTTTTTCGGGTGTCAAACATTGATCACGTTTGAACCTTTTTAATCTTTGATATCTTATTTTTTCTTGGGAAGGGAAAAATAAGAAAAACCCTTGAGAATCGAGGTCCTGGAGTTGTTTTCGTTACGGGAAGGTGTTAGGCACCCATAACGACTATAGTATCCTATAGGAACCGTCTTTACTTTCTACGCGCGCGCTTTATTTTTAAATGCTATTTGAAAGTGTTTATTTATGCCTAAAGGTTTACTAAGTGAAGAATTGGAGGGAGAAGAATGTGTTTGAGTTTTGTTTTATTTGAATTGAAGGAATATTGGTTCCTTGCCTACGTACCCTTTTGAGGGATCAAATCCATCGTAGTTCTCTTCCAAAAATGTTTTTGATTTTTGTTGGCTGATTTTAAGTTTGAAAATTGGAATTTTGAAGAATGAGAGAGAGGCCTCAAGGGCATAAGATTGTGAAATTGTGAGGTTGGATTAGTTATTTTGCAAAAGAAAGTCAAAGTATGATTAAAATTCATTAAGATTTTATTTAAGAAAAGAAAGGGCAAATCAATGGGATTTTGATCCCAAAGTTTATTTAGAAAATTATTTGAGTGATGTTGTTCATAATTTTTTGGAAAAAAGGATTTTTTGTCTAAGTTTCAAAGTTCCTAATCATACATCTAAACATACATTCCCTAAACATACATCTAAGGCATGCATACCCTAAACATTCATCTAAAGTATCTATGTGATGTGTGCATGTGTCGGTGCTTGTGTCAGTGTACATCATTAGAGTCCATTGTCCTTTACATCATTGACCTAGATACATGCTATGGTCTTGCAAGAATTTAAAAGCATTAGGAAAATTACAAAATACCTAAATTTTTACATACTAAGTATTGCATGAATTTAAATGGCAAGAAGTGGGATAGAGATGGGATGCTTATGTATGAAACCAATAGATGAAATTGTTAGTAATATGAGGCATAAAAGAATAGAGATATAGGCAAGTAAAGCTATCATAACAAAAGGTAAGAAAATTGATATAAAACAAGAAAGAACAATATGTAATAGACCTAAACTTCATCACCAAGGCAAGGCTTACCCATGACTTATAACTCTCATGATTCAACATATTTTCAAGACATGAAATCTAGGGTTTAAAATGAGAATCTAAGAGTTGTTGCAAGCCTTACATTTTAATGTGAATTTATACCTATTTGCACTATTTATTCACAAACATAGCTTGCAAAACAAGCAACTAACCAACACATGCACATATTCAATACAAACACACATTCAAACAGTAACAAAATTCCACAAGATTATATACCACGAATCACAAACATCCATCAAGAAAAGGAATCAAATCATGCAATTTTCATAGACTTTTTAATATGAAATTCAAGTAATAAAGCAAGAAAATGTCACAATATCTTCCATCAAGTTTTTTTGGTAAACAAGTAACACAAAAACATCACAAAATTATCAAGAAAATATATGTACATTTCATGGAATTTTCTAAAACAAATTAGTCATGACAGGGGTGCAATTATCAAAAGAAAATGTGGAAATAGCAAAAACAAGTAAAAAACGAAAGTCTGCAAAGGAACAGGTCCAGGCCCAAAGGAAAGTGGATCCTGGATCATCCAAACGCACCAGGGACGTTGGATTGATCCAGTTCCTGAAACCCTAGATCAGACGGTGCAAACACATGGACCAGGAGTGAACCAGACTGGTTCAGGTGAACCGGTCTGGTTCACGCTCCTTTAAATACTCAAGAGGCCGGTCCAAGGCCATTTCTCACTTCTCTTTCTCTCTCTTCTCTCAACCCTAGTGAGAGAAGCTCTCACTTCTCTCTAAGATTTCGTCGTCTTCTCCGACGGGTTTCACCGCCGCCGGTGAAGATTCCGGTGACGGAAACCTAACCGTCACTCAAACTCACCAAAACTCTGGGATCTAAAGCTTTTCATCGTTTATTTTTCATTCTAAGCATGAATCCATTCTCTGATCATCTTGTGAGTGTTTCTTTGTCGCTTCGAAATAAGAACGAATGGATGAACACGTTCCTCTTCTTCTCTGGTTCAACTTCGAATTCAATCTTCCTTCTTCTCTTCTCACCAAATCCTTCGTGATCACGTTGGATTCGTCATCGTTGGTGATGAATCTTCGTTTGAATTGCGAAGGTGAGAACTCAATGATGATGATTCTTCTGAGAATCTCCGAGAGTTCTTTGTAAATTCGAACTGATTTGGTGCAATAATTGTTGAATTGAGTTTTCTTGCGATGAAATTGGTGTGGATTTGTGGTGAATTGACGTGGATTTTGATTCTGGATAATTAGGGTTTCGGTTTGGGGATGAAGTTCTTCATGAGCTTCATCGTGTTCTTGCAATTTTCTGTGATTGATTCTGTTTTCTGGAGAGAGAATTGGAATTGGTGTTTGTGATGATTTGGCACTGATTTTGCTGAGTTGTTGCGTTGTGAATGGGACTCCCTGACTTGTACAGTGAGGTGGCCTTTTATAGGCTGACACATGGCCTTCTGGACCAATAGTGAGCTGGCACGTGTTCCTGGACTTTGAACTTGACTTTGGACCAATCTGCAAATTGTAAAAACTAAAAGGACTAATCTGCAAATAACAAAATTAAAAGGACTAATATGCTAATAACAAAAAAGGACTAAAAAAAAGCAAAAACTTGAGACTTTAAAGGACTAGAGTGCAATTATTAGAAATTTTAGGACTAAAATGAAAATTAAAATAAAATTGAGTTAAAATTGGTAAATGGAAAATAACGTAAAGTGAAACGATTAAAAATAACAAAACGGACTAAAATGAACCAACTACTAAATGAGGTACTTTAAAGTAACCTCTCTCTGCCAAAATTTTGTGTGAAATGACCAAAATGCCCCTAGGGACTAAAATGACTCAAAATGTCTCAGATGCAATTTTAAAATGGTTTTTTAACAGGGAATTAAGGCAAGAGTTTATACAAGCAAATTAAAAGACTCAGAGACAATTTTTAGAGATTAAACAGAATTTTAACACAGGAAATGACTAAAATGCCCCTAGGGGCTAAACTGACTCAAAATGACTTCAACGGTGATCTTTTGAAATGGATTTTAACATGGAATTGAAGCAAGGGCTTATACAAAACAATTGAAAAGACTCAAACAATTTTCAAAGACTAAAGTGGATTTGAATGCAGGAAATGACTAAAATACCCTTTTTCGTAAACTTTGTAAGTAATATTGAAATAAGATGCAGAAAAAAATGCAATTGATCAGAGACGAATTCAAATGACTTGAAATGCAAGAAAAACTATTTTTGTTTGACTTGAAATGCAAGAAAACATAGACAAATACACAGTTGAAAAGATTTTTAGAGCTAAATTGAGAGATAAAGCAGAGTAAAATGTCAGTGTAAACAATAGTAAATTGGCAATTCTTCAAGAGTAATGGACATACTCCCTCCGGTCACTATTATAAGCAAAAATCAACTTTTTAGGTTCACTCATTAAATGATGTATTTGGTCAATAATATAGACTAGATACATCATTTAAGGAATGAACCTAGAAAGTTGATTTTTGCTTATAATAGTGACCGGAGGGAGTATATCAAAGATGAAAGAAAATTTTGAACAAGTATTTTTAGGTCCAAAATTAGGGTATAACAGCTGCCCCTATTTAAGTTTCTTTGTCCGGAGAGTTAAGAGACGAAGTCTTTGATTTGACGGGACGAAGATACTTAAATATTAACATTTGCACTGTTTTTGGACATAAAAATACGCTTCTCACATTTTCAAAAACATGAATGCCATGCAACATTTCGATTATGAATGCAAGACCAACAACTGGAGTCTACAAAGCATGTCATATCACTGGGGATTTAGGTAGATATTGACAGGGTAGACAAACCAGGGGATAAAAGATAGGTACAAGTTGTTCTTTGGATCGAACTTGCCACTTGACCATGAAATACAAACAAGAGATGGGTACAAGTTGTTCTTTGGATCGAACTTGCCGCTTGACTGGGAATAGAAATACAAGACAGGTACAAGCTGTTCTTTGGCTCGAACTTGGTACTTGACCGAAAACATAGACATATAGAAAGATACAAGCTGTTCTTTGGATCGAACTTGCTGTTTGACCTGGAGACATAGACAAAAGGTAGGTACAAGCTGTCCTTTGGATCGAACTTGCTGCTTGATCACTATCACAACATATAGGTAGGTGCAAACTGTTCTTTGGATCGAACTTGACGTTTGACTGATAACAAAATTTAAGCCGGGTACAAACTGTTCTTTGGATCGAACTTGTCGTTTGACCGGGAACATAGGCATGTAAACAGGTACATGCTGTTCTTTGGATCGAACTAGCCACTTGACCAATAACAAGACACATAGCAAGGTACCAATTGGAAGTTTTGATTTAACAAGATACAAATTGAAAGTAAATTGACATTGACTTGATTTGAAGATGGACATGACCATTATTGTTGGCCCAAGAGCAAATTGAGAGTGAATTAACATTGATTTGAATTGAATTGAGATTTGACATTGAAATAGACATTGAGGGTTGAATATGAGCAGAGACACAAAAATAGTCATAGACAGGGAATTGAATTGAGAGTTTAACAGAGACATAGCCATTGGCATAGATATAGACATTGAATTGAGAGTTGGAATTGAGTTGAATTGGAAACTGAAATTGAGTTGAATTAAAAATTGAGATTGAACTGAATCGAAAGGGGGGATTGGAGATGCAACATGTATGTATGGTTTAACAAGATCATTAAATGTATGAGCACATAAAATGCATGATTATGCATGTATGAATGCTTGAAATGCATGATTGGTTTGTAGTTTGACAGAGAAATTTCACAAATGCAGACAAAACATTGGAAGATTGGGCACGTAGTGGCTCGTACTATATCACACACATAGGAATCCTCTCTGGAGAAATCGTCGTTGAAAAGACGTATCAAAACCATGGCTGAGGGCAATAAAGCTTGTAGAGGGGGGACCTCGGAAGATTTCTTTGATACAGGTCACCATTGTTAGGCGTGTCAGTGATGGGTAAGCATTGGATGTTCGCATCTATGGTCAATGCTTTTCATATCATTTTTCATTCTTTCATTTTTCAATCCCATTTTTGCCTGAACCGCCCTTTCGGGTTTTCGATTCATCGGGAATAAATTCTTTTTATTGCCCCATTTTTGCCTGAATTGCCTTCATAGGTTGCCAATCAGCGGGGTGCTCATTTTTGCCTCAGCCGCCCTTTCGGGTTTTCAACTTAGCGAGCTTTTCTTTTGCATTTTTCACTTTCATTCTGTTTTTCATTCTTGCCATTGACCACAGATCATCCTGGGGAACACCTGCTTGTAACATGTACTGAAATAAGCATTGATATACATTTATTCATGGATGATTCACTTGAATGTACCTTATTGCTCAGGTTTGCTGCCAAAATGGACAGAAAAAGATTTTTGATTTTCAAAGATGTTTGTTTCAGACATTGATGTTATCAAATGGAAAGAAAATATTTTGTATATAGCATTGAAAGTAGAAAGAAAGTAGAATTTCAAACAAAAGCACAGGCTCAAATTACTGTAGAAGAGTGAGAGTCAGCCAAAGGCATGACTCCATGGATTTACAAAGCTTGGAAAATGGTAATTTTATTGGTTGGCGGTACATTGAACACGATGACCGCTACATTTCATAGAAATCTTGAATTCACAAGTACAGAAGCTTCTGATGAAGAAAATCATTGACAATTGCAAATGCCCCAAGGGGTGATGATGGTTTGCCAGATATAGCTGCTTGTCTTTTATTGTCAATCTCATTTTTGCATGAACCGCCCTTCCGGGTTTTCGGCTCATAGAGACGCTCATTCTTGCCTGAGTTGCGTACAATCTCAGCGAGCTTTTTCATATTCATTTTTTTTTGTCCCTAACTTTTGCCTGAATCGCCCTTTCGGGTTTTTGATCCACCGGGAAGCGCATTTTTGCCTGGGCCGCCCTTTCGGGTTTTCGACCTACCACGCTGTTCTTTTCATTTTTAGAAAAAGTATTTCTTGACTATATCGGCATTAACGGGATTTGGGAGTTCAACACCATCCATGTGTGTAAGAATCAAAGCACCACCAGAGAAGGCCTTCTTGACAACATAAGGACCTTCGTAGTTGGGTGTCCACTTGCCCCTTGGGTCGGGTTGCTGGCTTATCCTTCTTTTCAACACAAGTTCGCCTTCCTTGAATTCTCGATGTCGGACTTTCTTGTCGAAAGCATTCTTCATTCGCACTTGGTACAACTGTCCATGTGCCATAGCATCCATACGTTTCTCTTTAATCAAATTCAACTGATCATACCGACTTTGACACCATTCAGCCTCAGTTAACTTTGCTTCCATGATCACTCGGAGAGATGGAATCTCCACTTCCAGAGGGAGAACTGCTTCCATACCATATACCAGAGAAAAAGGAGTTGCCCCAGTTGAACTGCGCACCGTAGTACGGTAACCATGCAAGGCAAAAGGTAGCATCTCGTGCCAGTCTTTGTAAGTAGTGACCATTTTCTGAACGATCTTCTTGATATTCATGTTAGCGGTCTCAACTGCACCATTCATCTGAGGTCTATAAGGAGAAGAGTTGTGATGTTCAATTTTGAATTCTTCACATAAAGCTTGCATCATGCTATTGTTCAGATTGGAACCATTGTTAGTGATGATCTTGTTGGGAACACCATATCGGCAGATGATATTATTCTTGATAAACTTCACTACCACTTGCTTAGTCACATTTGCATCGGAAGCAGCTTCAACCCATTTGGTGAAGTAATCAATTGCCACTAGAATGAAACGATGTCCATTAGAAGCCTTTGGTTCAATTCTTCTGATCATGTCAATGCCCCACATAGAGAAAGGCCATGGGGAAGAGATAACATTGAGAGCATGTGGAGGCACGTGAATCTTATCAGCATAAATTTGACATTTGTGGCATCTCTTAGCATGTTTGTGCCAGTCACGCTCCATGGTTATCCAGTAGTAGCCGGCTCTTAATAGTTTCCTCGACATAGTGTGACATGTAGCATGGGTCCCGAAGGTACCGTCATGTACATCATGCATCAATTTCTCAGTTTCTTGCTCATCAACACATCTCAACAGGACCATGTCGTAATTCCTCTTGTATAGGATTTCTCCGTCCAGAAGGAATCTACTAGCCCATCTTCTCAAGGTCTTTTTATCACTGTTGGAAGCACCAAGTGGATATTCGTGATTCTGCAAGAACCGTTTAATGTTGTAATACCAAGGTTTTCTGCCATTCACATCTTCATCAGCCTGATCTGGGATATTTTCAATAGCAAACACGTGAGCGGGTCTATCAAGACGCTGCACCTTGATTACGGGCACGTCATTCCAGTGGTTCACACGAAACATGGAAGACAAAGTAGCAAGAGCGTCAGCCATCTGGTTTTCATCCCGAGGGATATGGTGCAACTCAACCTTCGTAAAGTATGTCAACAGACGTCTTGCATAGTCACGGTAAGGGATCAGCTTCTCATGATGAGTCTCTCATTCACCCTTTATCTGATTAATAACAAGTGCGAAGTCTTCATAGATGTCAAGATGCTTGATTCTCAGGTCAATTGCTTCTTCAATGCCCAAGATGCATGCCTCATATTCAGCCACGTTGTTTGTGCATTCAAAAGTTATTCGTGCAGTGAAAGGAATATGGTGCCCCTGCGGAGTTACAACAATGGCCCCGATCCCTTTACCATAAGCATTGACAGCACCATCAAATACCAGCCCCCACTTGCTATTGGGATCCGGCCCTTCATTGATCAGTGGTTCCTCACAGTCTTTTGCTTTCAGATACATAATCTCTTCATCTGGGAAGTCAAACTTAATTGGCTGGTGATCATCAAGAGGTTGGCAAGCAAGATGCTCGGCAAGGATACTTCCTTTGATTGCTTTCTGAGCCTTGTACATAATATCATATTCAGACAACAACATTTGCCAACGCGCAATCTTTTCAGTAACAGCAGGCTTCTCAAAGATGTACTTGATTGGATCCATTCGGGATATCAACCAAGTTGTTTGATTCACCATATAATGACGCAGGCGTTTGGCAGCCCAAGCTAAGGCACAACAAGTCTTTTCAAGCATTGTATACAGAGTCTCATAGTTGGTGAACTTCTTGCTCAGATAGTAGATGGCATGTTCTTTCTTTCCAGTCTCGTCTTGTTGTCCGAGAACACAACCCACTGAATCATCTAACACTGACAGATACATAATCAGAGGCCTTCCTTCCACTGGCGGGACAAGGATAGGTGGTTCCAACAAGTATTCTTCAATGCTATCAAAAGCTTCCTGGCATTCATCATTCCACACAACAGGCTGACTCTTTCTGAGCAATTTGAAAATTGGTCCGCAGGTAGTAGTCATGTGAGATATGAATCTTGAAATATAATTCAGGCGTCCGAGGAAACCTCTGACTTGCTTTTCAGTTTGAGGGGCCGGTATCTCTCTGATGGCTCGGACTTTGTCAGGATCAACTTCAATGCCTCTTTGGCTGACAATGAAGCCTAGCAACTTTCCATACCTTACACCGAATGTACATTTGTTAGGATTCAACCGCAGCTTGTACTTTCTCAATCTTTCAAACATCTTTTTCAAATACACGACATGTTGCTCTTCATCACTTGATTTCACAATCATATCATCAACATATACCTCAATCTCTTTGTGAATCATATCATGAAACAGAGTAGTCATGCCTCTTTGATAGGTAGCACCAGCATTTATCAAGCCGAATGGCATCACTTTATAACAGAATGTTCCCCACGGAGTAATGAAGGATGTCTTTTCTCTATCTTCAGGTGACATCCGTATCTGATTATAGCCAGAGAAACCATCCATAAAAGAGAACACTTTGGATTGAGCAGTACTGTCAACAAGCACATCAATATGAGGCAATGGGAAGTTATCTGTCAGACTGGCTTTATTCAGATCTCTGTAATCAACACACATTCGGACTTTCCCATCTTTCTTTGGTACTGGTACAATGTTGGCAATCCACTCAGGATATTCAGCTGTCATGAGGAAACCTGCATCAATTTGTTTCTGCACCTCAGCCTTGATCTTAAGAGCCATGTCTGGACGAGACCTTCTCAACTTCTGTTTGACAGGAGGGCATTCGGGCCTTGTCGGTATCCGATGCTCCACAATCTTGGGATCTAGACCCGGCATATCTTCATAGGACCATGCAAAAACATCTGGATAATCATGGAGAAGCTGAGTGATCTTCTTTTTCACTTCTGGCTCAAGTGCAGCACCAATCTTGATCTCTCGTTTGTTCTCTTCAGTGCCCAGGTTGATAAGCTCAATCTCTTCCTGATGAGGCTGAACGGCTTTTCTTTCTTGCTCAAGCAATCGAGTGATCTCATATGGTATCTCTTCATCATCTTCCTCATCTTCATCTTCATATACAGGGAATTCAAAATTTGGAGGAACCGTGGGGTCAATGTGTTCAACGGGTTTATTATGGTTCAATCTGCACAACATGATTGGGATGATTTTAGAAATAGTGTTTTTTCATGCAGATTTTTGAAATTAATAAGAAAATAAAGATGTTTTGGTTTTTTCTGGCATTACCATTATTTCCAAGGAAAAAGGTACTAAAAGTATAAAAACAAAGAGTCGCGGAAAAGACGACAATTTTTATTAATAACGGCAATACCGAAACAAACACGCCCTTACAAAGACATCACTTTCGCCTTGGGCAGAGTGAAAGGATTGTTATTTTGAAAACAACGAAAACATGAGCAACAAGACACATTACATGGAAGCATGCATGACTATAGGAATATCAATGGCTTCCCAATTCCTCACAGTGCCTCCTGGTACAACAAATGTAGGCACATGACTACTTCCAGCAGCATCCTTAGTAATAGCATCGCTAAACCCAGCACTATAGAAAGTTCATGTCGACACGCCTGAGGTCGGGGAGAACCCAATGCCCTCTTTGCGCTTGTTCTCCAAAATCTGTATCACCTTGCCCTAGCCAGCAGCCTGTCCCTCTTGAACAGCCTTTTGGGCGTCTTTCAATGAAGCCATAGCAGCACCAGCTCTCCGAGGCTCTGTATCTTCAACAGTCAAGCCTTGGAACGACGTCCCTTCAACGGACCCTTCTTCAACACAAGAAAAAGATGACACTTGGCTAACCAGATACACTTATTCACCATGTATAGTGACAAGCTTACCCTTCTTTACAAACTTGAGCTTCTGGTGCAGGGTAGAAGTTACTGCCCCAGCATCGTGAATCCACGGCCTTCCCAGGAGGCAGCTATAAGAAGCATTGATGTCCATGACCTTGAAAGTGATCTGGAATGTCTCAGGACCAATGGTAATCGGTAGATCTACCTCCCCAAGAACATCCTTGCGAGTTCCGTCGAAAGCCTTAACCAAATAGCTGCTTCCCCTCAGGGAGATTCCATGATGGCTCAATTGTCTCAATGTAGACTCGGGCATTACATTTAAGGATGATCCAGTGTCCACCATCACATTGGATATCAAATCAGACTTGCAGTGTACTGAGATATGCAAAGCCAAGTTGTGGTGTTTTCCTGCCTCGGGGATTTCATCATCACCAAACCACAACTTATTACAAGCAGTAATGTTACCCACTATTCCATCGAACTGATCCACGGAGACTGCATGGTCAACATAGGCTTGTTCTATCACCTTCATCAACACTTTCTTGTGGGCCTCTGAGCTCAGGAGTAGAGACAAGATGGATATTTTTGATGGAGTTTGCAGTAGCTGGTCTACAATCTTATAATCGCTCTTTTTGATGAGCCTCAAAATTTCGTCCAAATTAGACTCTTCAATAGACTGGCCGGATGGGCTAGCGTTCTTGTCAATAGGAGGGGCAACTGGTGGGGTTACCGTGGCAGCAGGTGTAACAATCCTCTTTTGGAACAAGGGTGGACGGACCTTTCCACTTCTTAGAGTTGTAGTTCCTTCAGCAATATTACCAACTGTAGCTGGGGATACTAGAGGCATTTCCACCCCATTCTCAATCATAGTTGTATCATACTTGTAAGGGATTGCTTGAGTATAGGCATAAGATACCGGGCCAGGTAACCTGATCACTAAGGGTTCAACATCCATTGTCTGAGATATCCTTCCAGCATGGGAATCATGAAATACTGGCACAATCACACAAACATCACTGGCAATCAAGTGTTTATCATCCATTAGGCTCTGTATATCATCTTGCACCACACAACAGCCCATGGGATTCTGAAGACATTCTGAACAGGAAGCATGATCATGGCTGAATAAGGAAGCTTGGCAGAGCTTGACATGTAATGGTACCAAAGGAGTAACAACATTTCGGACGTCTAAAATGGGGCCTTCTTGGGGAAACTGAGCTTCCTCGAAAACCTCAATCATATTAACGGCACCATGATTTGGAAGTGGATTATCGAGCACATGCGGAACACTGTTTTCAAAAGTTAACCGTCCTCTGTCTATCAGGTCCTTCACAACATACTTCAGAGCATAGCAACCTTCCACGTCATGGCCTTGAGCGCCTTGATGGAATTCACATGTGAGATCCTGTCTGAACCTGGGAGGGAACTGCGTAGGTGGAGGCTTGACTGGTCTGGTGACACAATGTCCCTTAGCAAGTAGGGTTGGGAGCAGATCAGCATACCGCATTGGTATTGGTGGAAAATGAGTCCTGGGCCGAGAGCCCTGCTGTTGCGGAGGTTGCTGTGGAGCAAGAGGCTGTTGTTGTACCTGTTGAGCAACGGCATTAACGGGTGCTGGTGGTTGACCTGGTGGCAAAGGATACTGCTGGTAGAATGGTGCGAAGAAAGGATGTTGAGAGTACTGCATGTAGTGATAAGGTAAAGGTAATTGAGCAGCATTAGGAGCAACAGCAGTTGTAGGCTGATTACCGGATACCATCCCTACTTCGGATTCTCTTTCTTGTGGTGGCCATTACCATATTTCTTTGGCGCGTTAGCTGAGGACTCACCTTTTTCAAGAACAGTAATGCCTTCTCTGACAGCCTCCTCTAGACGAGTTCCCATAGTGACCATGTCGGAAAAGTTATTGGGTGCAGAGACTATCATCTTTTCAATATATTCCTTCTTTAAAGTCTTCAGGAATGTCTGTGTTAGTTCTTCCTCATCTAGTCGAGGAGAAACACGGGCAGCTGCCCCTCTCCATCTCTGAGCATATTCACGAAAGGTTTCATCTGATTTCTGTGACAAAGACTTAAGAGAATCCCTATTCGGCTTCAAACGGATGTTAAACTCGTAATGACTTTCAAAAGCAGCAGCGAGTTCCTCGAAGGTATGGATATTGTCTTTGCTCAAACTAGTGTACCAGTCTGCCGCATCTTCTACCAAGCTATCCTGGAAGCAGTGAATCATCAATGCATCATTATCTGCGTAGTTGGCCATCTTTCGGACGTACCGGATGACATGACTATGTGGACAAGATGACCCATTGTATTTGTCAAAATCTGGCATTTTGAACTTCTTAGGAATCTCAAGTCGGGATACCAGGCATAGATCACGAGCCTTAGCAGAAACAACATTTCCACGGTTAGCCTTGACCTCACGGAGCTCTCCAGCTAGCTCTCTCAACTGTTCTCTCATGGCCTCCACTATGGGGTCTTGTCCACGTGAAGTGTCAACATCGATTACCTGTTGCACAGTATGTACGATAGGCTCGGTAACAATGGGAGTTACTTGAGGCATAGAAGTGTTTGCAGAAGTAAAGTTTGTTGCATGAATCTGTCCTTGATTGGCAACACCAGAGATACCGGCTGCAGTATCAGGAGCATAGAAAGCTGAGAGTCCATAAGGACGGCCATTGGGCATAACAAATCGAGCTTCAGAAGCCACAGTAGATAGTGGGATAGAGGGAATCCCTTCAGTAGAAGCTGGGACAGATGTGGCTGGTTGTTCTTGCGCAGCCATCAGAGCGGACATAGTGTCATGAGCCTTAGCCAAGTCTTCTTTCATAGCAGCCAATTCGGCGCGGAGCTGAGCATTTTCTCCTTCAATGTTAGCCATGTTTCTTCTTTTATACAATCTTGTGTGATGAACTCTATCTGGTTGGTAAACTTTGCGAGCACGAGCCACCTTTCAGACTGCGGCAGGAGAACTAGGAGGTAATGAGCACAAGAGGAGTTTTTTTTTGTGACCAATGAATGCATATGATGCATGAGATGTGTTAATGTATATGCAAAAGGACTCTTTTTATGTTATCGAAGGGTTTTAGACAAATTAGAAATTTGTAAACATTACTAAACAAACTGAAACATTCGAATATCACAAGGTTTTACAAGATAACTCCCTTTGAAATACTAAGCCAATGGATAGACTTTGAAAATGTAAAACAATAATAACAACTGGAAACAACAACAGGGAACAGTAATCCTCAAGCATAGGAAGTGGAAGTATCATCCTCAGACTCAGACTCAGACTCATAACTGCAGTATCGGACATAGAAGTTACGGGCACCCCTAGCCCTCTTGGAATCTCTCATAAGCAACTTATCCTTTTCTTCGATTTCTTCCTTAGCCTTGGCTAGCTCCCTCTTCAATGTCAAAACCTCATGAGTTTTTTGCTCATCCTTTCCATCCAAAGTCATAGGAGAGGCACACAACAGTAAATGTATCCACGACCCTTGCCGGAGCGATCGTGAATAGCATGGTATGTGTCAGCCAGCAAAGTAGGAACCGGATTCTTGGAGCAGAAGACCATGATAGCGTTCATATCCACGAAGTTGTCAAGATTCAGAAAGAGAATAAGCCCATAGATGAGTAATGCAAGAATAGCCTCAAGAGTGTCCTGACAAGTGGTTTTGAGATTGGCTTTTTCAAGTAGATACTTTGAAGTGAACCCTCGGATGTGAGCCTTGGTGACAAGATTCTTGGAGACATCGGTGGTCTTGAGATATAGATCGTTAGCAATAACCAAAGGCATAGGAGGATGCTCAAGACCCGTGAAAGGTGCTCCCTTGGCTATAGGTAAACCCGTCAAAGAAGAGTAAGCCTCTAAAGTAGGTACCAACTGAAAATCAGGGAAAGTGAAGCACTGATACTCCCGATCATAGAATTGCACTAGAGTGTGCACCAGCTTCTCATCCATATTAGTCCGGAGAATAGTAAGTAAGTCCCCATAACGGTGTCGGAAACCAATCGGATCCTCGATCTTGAGTGCCAAATCTCTCAAACTAGCCAAATCAACCTCCATAAACTTGTAGGACTTAGTCTTCCCCATTCCTGTAATGTTTACAAATTCAATTTGTCTAAGCCCTTAGATAAATGCATGGAAAAAGTTTATGCATGTATGCATGTATGCATGATCATATTCAAGTACGGGGAAAACATGGAGGGTTGAGATTCAAAGTCAAGGAGTCAAGGGTGGACACGGTGTTCGGTGAAACTAGGGCTTTAGGTAATAGTAACCGGGTTCTAAAAGGTTCCCAAGTCACAACCTCTCCAACGTATATCATGGTACCACGAGACAAACACTCGCTCCATGATTATCCGTAAGAAGGTCTAACTTGAGTGTAGTATCGCGTGACGACTAAAACTCGAGACAACACTCGGTTTAGCCTCCGCACTACATCCTAGAAAATGGCCATGGATGGGTTCGGTTATCTACGGTCCATAGCGTCATAGAACAATTAGAAGTAAAGTGCCTAAACGCGACAACACGCGCCGACAACATCACCCCCAAAATGCCTCAGCTATGTGGGATTGATCGCATAATCCAAAACACGAGGCAACCCCCGGAATGAATTGTCGATTATATCCCCCCTAAATCCTAAGTTCACTCAGTCCGGGTGTAGGACTTTTGATATTCTCACCCCACACGTTAGCAAGGATTTAAACATTTATTCACATAGGAAGCAAGTAAAAGGAGCAAGTAAAAACAAAAGCGCAAGCGTGAAAATAAAGACTAGGCGTAACTCTCGAATGTCCCCAGTGAAGTCGCCAGCTGTTTTATCTTGGTTTTTCGGGTGTCAAACATTGATTACGTTTGAACCTTTTTAACCTTTGATATCTTATTTTTTCTTGGGAAGGGAAAAATAAGAAAAACCCTTGAGAATCGAGGTCCTGGAGTTGTTTTCGTTACGGGAAGGTGTTAGGCACCCATAACGACTATAGTATCCTATAGGAACCGTCTTTACTTTCTACGCGCGCGCTTTATTTTTAAATGCTATTTGAAAGTGTTTATTTATGCCTAAAGGTTTACTAAGTGAAGAATTGGAGGGAGAAGAATGTGTTTGAGTTTTGTCTTATTTGAATTGAAGGAATATTGGTTCCTTGCCTACGTACCCTTTTGAGGGATCAAATCCATCGTAGTTCTCTTCCAAAAATGTTTTTGTTTTTTGTTGGCTGATTTTAAGTTTGAAAATTGGAATTTTGAAGAATGAGTGAGAGGCCTCAAGGGCATAAGATTGTGAAATTGTGAGGTTGGATTAGTTATTTTGCAAAAGAAAGTCAAAGTATGATTAAAATTCATTACGATTTTATTTAAGAAAAGAAAGGGCAAATCAATGGGATTTTGATCCCAAAGTTTATTTAGAAAATTATTTGAGTGATGTTGTTCATATTTTTTTGGAAAAAAGGATTTTTTTTGTCTAAGTTTCAAAGTTCCTAATCATACATCTAAACATACATTCCCTAAACATACATCTAAGGCATGCATACCCTAAACATTCATCTAAAGTATCTATGTGATGTGTGCATGTGTCGGTGTACATCATTAGAGTCCATTGTCCTTTACATCATTGGCCTAGATACATGCTATGGTCTTGCAAGAATTTAAAAGCATTAGGAAAATTACAAAATACCTAAATTTTTACATACTAAGTATTGCATGAATTTAAATGGCAAGAAGTGGGATAGAGATGGGATGCTTATGTATGAAACCAATAGATGAAATTGTTAGTAATATGAGGCATAAAAGAATAGAGATATAGGCAAGTAAAGCTATCATAACAAAAGGTAAGAAAATTGATATAAAACAAGAAAGAACAATATGTAATAGACCTAAACTTCATCACCAAGGCAAGGCTTACCCATGACTTATAACTCTCATGATTCAACATATTTTCAAGACATGAAATCTAGGGTTTAAAATGAGAATCTAAGAGTTGTTGGAAGCCTTACATTTTAATGTGAATTTAGACCTATTTGCACTATTTATTCACAAACATAGCTTGCAAAACAAGCAACTAACCAACACATGCACATATTCAATACAAACACACATTCAAACAGTAACAAAATTCCACAAGATTATATACCACGAATCACAAACATCCATCAAGAAAAGGAATCAAATCATGCAATTTTCATAGACTTTTTAATATGAAATTCAAGTAATAAAGCAAGAAAATGTCACAATATCTTCCATCAAGTTTTTTTGGTAAACAAGTAACACAAAAACATCACAAAATTATCAAGAAAATATATGTACATTTCATGGAATTTTCTAAAACAAATTAGTCATGACAGGGGTGCAATTATCAAAAGAAAATGTGGAAATAGCAAAAACAAGTAAAAAACAAAAGTCTGCAAAGGAACAGGTCCAGTCCCAAAGGAAAGTGGATCCTGGATCATCCAAACGCACCAGGGACGTTGGATTGATCCAGTTCCTGAAACCCTAGATCAGACGGTGCAAACACATGGACCAGGAGTGAACCAGACTGGTTCAGGTGAACCGGTCTGGTTCACGCTCCTTTAAATACTCAAGAGGCCGGTCCAAGGCCATTTCTCACTTCTCTTTCTCTCTCTTCTCTCAACCCTAGTGAGAGAAGCTCTCACTTCTCTCTAAGATTCCGTCGTCTTCTCCGACGGGTTTAACCGCCGCCGGTGAAGATTCCGGTGACGGAAACCTAACCGTCACTCAAACTCACCAAAACTCTGCGATCTAAAGCTTTTCATCGTTTATTTTTCATTCTAAGCATGAATCCAATAACAGAAATCACAAAAGAAGCCTAGATCTATGTAGATCGGAACTTAATCTTTACGGTTTTGAAAATTTTTATGTTCTCTGAAACTTTTTGAAAAAAGCTTCATGAAAGCTTCTGATCTACATCGATCTGTGGATTTATAACACACCTACACGTTCGTTGAGGTTTTTGAAAGAAAGACGAGAAGGTTCATGTGTTCACCTGTTGCTCAATTCGGAGATTCGAAGGAGAAGATGCAGGAAACTTCTTGAATATTTTCTCTGATCTTCTTGTGAGTGTTTCTTTGTCGCTTCGAACTAAGAATGAATGGATGAACACGTTCCTCTTCTTCTCTGGTTCAACTTCGAATTCAATCTTCCTTCTTCTCTTCTCACCAAATCCTTGGTGATCACGTTGGATTCGTCATCGTTGGTGATGAATCTTCGTTTGAATTGCGAAGGTGAGAACTCAATGATGATGATTCTTCTGAGAATCTCTGAGAGTTCTTTGTAAATTCGAACTGATTTGGTGCAATAATTGTTGAATTGAGTTTTCTTGCGATGAAATTGGTGTGGATTTGTGGTGAATTGACGTGGATTTTGATTCTGGACAATTAGGGTTTCGGTTTGGGGATGAAGTTCTTCATGAGCTTCATCGTGTTCTTGCAATTTTCTGTGATTGATTCTGTTTTCTGGAGAGAGAATTGGAATTGGTGTTTGTGATGATTTGGCACTGATTTTGCTGAGTTGTTGCGTTGTGAATGGGACTCCCTGACTTGTACAGTGAGGTGGCCTTTTATAGGCTGACACATGGCCTTCTGGACCAATAGTGAGCTGGCACGTGTTCCTGGACTTTGGACTTGACTTTGGACCAATCTGCAAATTGTAAAAACTAAAAGGACTAATCTGCAAATAACAAAATTAAAAGGACTAATATGCAAATAACAAAAAAGGACTAAAAAAAAGCAAAAACTTGAGACTTTAAAGGACTAGAATGCAATTATTAGAAATTTTAGGACTAAAATGAAAATTAAAATAAAATTGAGTTAAAATTGGTAAATGGAAGATAACGTAAAGTGAAACGATTAAAAATAACAAAACGGATTAAAATGAACCAACTAATAAATGAGGTACTTTAAAGTAACCTCTCTCTGCCAAAATTTTGTGTGAAATGACCAAAATGCCCCTAGGGACTAAAATGTCTCAGATGCAATTTTAAAATGGTTTTTTAACAGGGAATTAAGGCAAGAGTTTATACAAGCAAATTAAAAGACTTGGAGACAATTTTTAGAGATTAAACAGAGTTTTAACACAGGAAATGACTAAAATGCCCTTGGGGGCTAAACTGACTCAAAATGACTTCAACTGTGATCTTTTGAAATGGATTTTAACATGGAATTGAAGCAAGGGCTTATACAAAACAATTGAAAAGACTCAAACAATTTTCAAAGACTAAAGTAGATTTGAATGCAGGAAATGACTAAAATACCCTTTTTCGTAAACTTTGTAAGTAATATTGAAATAAGATGCAGAAAAAAATGCAATTGATCAGAGACGAATTCAAATGACTTGAAATGCAAGAAAAAATATTTTTGTTTGACTTGAAATGCAAGAAAACATAGACAAATACACAGTTGAAAAGATTTTTAGAGCTAAATTCAGAGATAAAACAGAGTAAAATGTCAGTGTAAACAATAGTAAATTGGCAATTCTTCACGAGTAATGGACATAATTAGGGTATAACATTTCTTACAGGTCTAAATGACCAATTCTCCATAGTACAAACCCATATTCTCCTTATGGAGCCTCTTCCTACCCTGAACCGTGTATATTCTCTAGTTTTGCAAGAAGAGAGCAAGACTAATCTTGAGGTTTTAGATGAATCCAAGGCTCTTATTCATGCAGTTGTATCTAAGAAACCTTTTGGTAGAGGAAAGGGAGGTTTTTCAGGAAAAAGGCAGTGTACTTTTTGTGGAAAAGAGAACCATACAATTGATATGTGCTACAAAAAGCATGGTTTTCCTCCATATTTTGGGAAAAGATCCAATGCTTCTGTTAACAATGTTACTACAGAAGAAAATGAAGACAATGTGACTGCTAACAATATGACATCTTTGTGTCTTTGGTTCAGCAATTGATGCTAACAACAATCAGCATAAGGGTAAGCAAGTTGTCACAAATCAGGTCAAAACTCTAGCTCATAATGGCCATATGCCTAATGAAGCTTCCAATACAGGTATGGTTTTATGAAATTCCACCAAACAATTTTCACCTCATTCATATTGCTTAACCTCTTACACTTTATCTTGTACATCAAGTAAAAATTCAAACTTCTGGATATTAGATTCAGGAGCTAATGACCACATTTGTTCTTCTCTCACGTGGTTTACTACATATTACAAGATAAAGCCTATAGGAGTTGAATTACCAAATGGAAATTTAATCACTGCAAAATATGCAGGGAATGTTCATTTTTCTTCCTCTCTTGTTTTAGTTAATATTCTTTATTTACCATAATTTTCATTCAATTTAGTGTCAGTTTCCAAATTATGTCAAACTTCTAACTGTGAAGTTCATTTCTCTGATTCATCTTGTTCTATACAAGATTTGCATTCCAAGAGGATGATTGGTTTGGCTGATCAGGTTGAAGGATTGTACTTGCTTAAAGTGGATGCTGCTCATAGGAAGGCTCTCACCGTGTATACTGATTGTAATTTCTCTGTTCCTTCTAGCGCCCTATGGCACTTTAGATTAGGTCACCTATCACATAGTAGAATGTCCTTAATGCATAGTAAATTTCCCTTTCTTCCTGATCAAGAAAACAATTTAGTCTGTGATTTTTGTCACTATGCCAAACATAGGAAATTACCCTTTTCAGTTAGTAATAGTAGTGTAACGCCCGTCGTAAATTATTTAATTATTTAGAAATATATTTATATATATTTATATGATTTATGAATTTAAGTGATTTATGAGGTTTACGTGATTTTAGGAGAGATATGTGATTTATCTGGAAATTATGTGATATATGCGATGTTATGATTTTTAGAGATGTTATGAGGTGTTGAGACTTATTTTATTATTTAATAAAATAAGATATGAAAGTAAAATAAAAATATTAGAATTTGGGCTGTGATGTGAAAAGAGCATTTTTAGAGGTGTAAAGAGAAATTAGAAGTGAGGTTATAAATAGAAGGAGTTAGGTTGAGAAAAGTTGCTAGACAAAACGTACGTTTCCGGAAAAAAAAAAAAAAAAAAAGGGGAGAAAAGTCAGAAAGAGAGAAGAACAAGAGGAGGCTGTCGATTTTCTGCAATAACCAGGTAAGGGTGAGACTAGCTTTCAATATAATTAAGGGTATGGTTCTGAGAATTGAATTTAACATGATTAGGTTGAGTGTTGGTGAGAATTGGGATTAGGGTTAAATGACCGATTTGATGATTAAACCATGAAAAGATGTTAGATTGATGCAAAATTAGTGTACAGACCTTAGATATTGCCTAAGATGATAATTAGATGCTATTTGGATGAAAGAATCATGAAGATAGGTGAAAAGTTGTAAATTTTAGGTTTCTGGCCGTACTTACATTCATCGCTCGCAACTGCGAGCAAGAACACTCGCATCTGCGAGCCAGGACCCAGAGCTCGCCACTGCGAGCAATGCAACTCGCAACTGCGAGTGACCTGTAAGCTCGCCATTGCGAGCAGAATAGCTCGCCATTGCGAGCAAGGACTTAGGGACCCCAGAAATGCACGCTTTGCTCGCCACTGCGAGCAAAGTTACTCGCCACTGCGAGTTAGACTGTTAGTTGCCCAAAATTGTTCCGATGCGATCCTTTCGCACGTGTAGACATGAGATGGCCTTTGAAGTAAGAAAGATAGTTGTTTAGGATACTTCATAAGCTCCAGAAGTCTGTTCAGGTGACTGAGATTAGTAGTGATGTTGCATGAGTGATATTATGATGCTTTATGATAATTATGTTGATGTAATTCATTCCTTAGATGATGTTAATGCATTCAAGTGTTATTATATGTTGTATCTTGCTGCTGTTTTCTACTGTTGACTGTTAATGTCTTGAAGTTGCATGAGTCGGTCTATGTTGTCAGAATTTAAGAAGTTGTCCATGATTATGAGTTGTATAAGTTGTTCACGATGTTGTCTAAGTTGTTGGAAGGTTGAGTCTATTGCATACTCATTAAAGTTGGGGGCTTTAGGCCCAGCAGCCTTTGTGCTCATTAAAGTTGGGGGTTTTAGGCCCGGCAGCCTTTGTGCTCACACGTTGCAGAGCCTAATTACGCTCATTTATGTTGTTGGCTGGTACCACATGCATATGTACGATGTTAAGTTGAAGTTGTTGTCGTTGCATTTGTCGTTGATGATGAAGTTGTTGTCGTTGCATTTGTCGTTGATGTTAAGTTGTTAAGTTGATAAGAGTTCTATTGTCAAGTTGGGTCGTGTTGTTGAGTCAAGTGTTAAGTTGAATATGATGTCTTATGATGATTATTAGGTGATAAATGATAATTGTTGTTGATGTTTATGATTTGATGATGATGATTTGATGATGATGTTTTGATGACGATGTTTGATTATGACTTGATGATGATATTTTGATGATGATGTCTGTTTATGATTGATGATGATAATATTATGATACTAAATGATTATTAATGCTGATGTTTATGATGTCTTAAGTTGTAAAATATATGATGATACTTGATTATGATTTAATGATGATTTTTGCTTATGAATTAGAGATGATAATTGTTTACGAACTAATGATGATATTTGATAATGATAATTGAATATGATTTGATATAATGCTAAATGATAAATGTTTTATATGTAAATGATGATTTATGTTGTTAAATGCACTTTGATGAATTATATGTTTAATTTATTGACTGTGAAATCTCACCCCTTCTGCGTATATGTTGCCTCGACCGTGGGTAATGTGCAGGTAATAAAGATTAGAGGCGTTCGTGAGTGGACTCCTCACTTGGTGTCTAGGTGCTCTGATACGTAACGGGATGGGGGCTTGCTTTTACTTCTATTCCTTACGTGTCTCTTTTATGAACCAATTTATGAGAATTTCCAATAAGGCCTGCGTGCAAAGACTTTAAAATGTTGAACTATTTTCCGCTGCAACAGTTTAAGATTTTCACGATGTTGAATTTAAAGGATAATCATTATTATCTGTCTTTAAGATTTTTAAGTAGTGTGTGACATTCCGTTATGAATTAAATACTCTGATTTAAATGAAATTTTCAAGTTGGGAAAACGGGGTGTTACAAGTAGAGTGATGACATGCTGTCATTACGTAATTTTTAGGACTTATTGTGACATTTTGATAGAGTTCTCATGCAATTTATACTATTCTGGAGTGCAAAAAAAGCTTAAATATTGAAGTCTGTTCAAAGGAAATCGCGCCACGCCAATTTCAAGCCGTGCTGCGATTTTTGAAGCAAAATTACATCCTCCTTGTTTGAGGGAAATCGCGGCACGCCTATATGTAACGCCCCATTTTTATTCTATTACTTTTAATAGATGTGTGAATATTTTTATATGACTTTATCTGTTAAATATATGATTTTATGTGAAATATGTGTTTTTGGTGATTTTATGTGATATATGGTGTGATGCTATTTTATTATATGATTTAGGGAGTTGTATATTATTTAAATGAGTATGGCGTTATTATTTGTGGAAACATTAGGAGAAATAAAAATAGGAGTAAAATATTAATATTTTGGTTAATGGGAGTTAATTAGTAATTATGTGAGTTTAAGGGAGTTAAGAAAAATAAAGGAGAGGTTATGTTTATTGGGAAATAGAATAGAGAGGAGTCAGAAACATTTTTCACGTACAAAAGAAAAACATAAGTTTTGGGAGAAGAAGAGAAAACCTAGAAGAGGCAAAGAGAAGAGGAGGAACAATTCTGTAAGCTTTTGATTCATCTAAACTAAGGTAAGGGTGGGATTCCTTTCAATAATCATAATATATAATTTGAAAATTGATGAATTTGTTGTTCTTGGTTTTTAGGGTTTGAGAAGTTATGTTAGATGATGAATTATGATGAAACTTGTTGTTGAATTGCATGATTATATGTTGTTTTATCCCCTATGTTGTCTAATAAACCTGTAAACATGTTTCTAATTCATTTTGGGTGATTAGGGGATCAAAAATTGGGTTTTTGGGTGAAAAATGGTGCAAAAATCGTAACAGCCTGTGCCAAATCGTGCTCCGATTTTGCCAAATCGTGCTCCGATTATTTACGAATGAAAATGCAAATTTTGACCCAGAAAATCGTACTCCGATTTTCCAAATCGTACTCCGATTTGACAGCTTTCCCTGTTTCGCGTTCTTGCGTCTTTTTCACCCGTTTCTGTTTTGAATTAGCTTTCGGTGTAAACATAAAAATTGTAGATAATTGAGTTAGATTTCTAATGGCTTTGGAGTGACTAGAAAATTATTTCTAGATTTTGAGTTATGATGAAAATAGTCCAAGTGGGCCTTCAGAAAATTTTAAGAAAACTTAGAATAACTAATCCCAAGTTAGTCCAAAAACTTATGGTTGATTTCCCAACTTCAAACTTAAGTGTTAGGGATTTAGTTGAGGTACTTTATGGATATTTGACTTATGTTCTATTGATCAAAACTTAATTGCTTCTGGGGGATGTTTTAGACTTTGAGATGAATGTAGTTGATTTATATATATGTTATGTTGTTGATTTCCGTTGATGACGTCGTTGTATCATCTAATGTCAAAGTTGGGGAGTGTGTCATAATCGTTTTAGGCACATATGTTGTTGTTGTAGTCGCTGTTGAAGTTGTATGTTGATATACACAAGTTGAGTCCATTTGCATACTCACATCTGTTGGGGGCTTATGCCCTGGAATGTTCATCATTCAACCCGTTGGGGGCTTATGCCCTGGAATGTTTATCATTCATCTGTTGGGGGCTTATGCCCTGGGATGCTTTAACCATCCAATTTGTTGGGGGCTTATGCCCTGGAATGCTTAGCATTCAACGCGCGTAGATTGGTACCACCTGCATGATGCATTAGTTGTTGTTGTCGTAGCATTGTTGGGTTGTTGTTGTCGTTGTAGCATTGTCGAGTTGTTGTCATTGTAGCATTGTCGAGTTGTTGTCGTTGTCGCATTGTCGAGTTGTCGGTGTCGTCGTGGATAACGTTGTTGTTGTTGTTGTTGCTGTACCTTGTTGCTGAAAATAATTATGTCGTTGTTTATGTGTTTATTTAAATACATTATTAATGATGCCTGTTGTGATATGCTTTGTTGTTTTCATTAATTTGATGAATTATATATTATTATTATTGGATAAGTTTCTCACCCCTTCTGCGTATATGTTGCCTCGACCGTGGGTAATGTGCAGGTACTGATGACTTGTAGGTTTGGTCGGCTCAAGTGTCTAGGGCTCTGATACATACTAGGATGGGGAAATCGTTGCGAATGTCTTCTCATTTCTTTTATGTATCACATATTTTGGAAAAGACTTGCTATTAGAGTTTATCGTTGTTGAAAATAAAGTTGAATTATGTTGGGGCCTTTGTGCCAAGATTTTCATTGATGTTGAATTTTGGTTGAAATTATATTTTTAAAGAATTATTCCGCTGCAGTTTATTAAGATATTCTAAATGTTGGATTTAAATAAATAGATATTTTCTATTTATGAAATTTTGAAAAGTAGTGTGACACTCCGTTGTGTGATTACTCTGATTTAATAATTAATATTACGTTGTTGGGAGAACAGGGTGTTACACTTGGTATCAGAGCAGGTCGGTCCGTCCGGCCAATTAGTAGAGTCGTGTCGAGCCATGTAGAGTTGTTTGACAATTTATATTGTCTTAGTTGTGCTGATTTTTGTTGTTATGTAGAGTAGAGACCTGGAGGCTGCGAATATTATCTGTTACAAGAGAAATAGAATGGCTGGAAGAAACGATGTTGCGGTGGCTGCTGCGTTGGAAGCTGTAGCCCAAGCTATAGGACAACAACAAAATGTTGGTGCTGGTGTTAATGCTGACGTAAGAATGTTGGAGGCCTTTCTGAGGAATCATCCTCCTACCTTCAAAGGAAGGTACGACCCTGATGGAGCACAGACATGGCTCAAAGAAGTTGAAAGAGTTTTCAGGGTTATGCAATGTACTGATGACCAGAAGGTACGTTTTGGTACGCACATGCTAGCTGAGGAAGCTGATGACTGGTGGGTGAGTCTCTTACCTGAATTAGAGCAAGGTGATGCAGTTGTGACTTGGGCTGTGTTTAGGAGGGAGTTCCTGAACAGATATTTCCTTGAGGATGTTCGCGGAAGGAAAGAGATTGAGTTCCTTGAGCTGAAGCAAGGAAACATGTCGGTGACAGAGTATGCAGCCAAGTTTGTGGAGTTGGCTCAGTTCTATCCACACTACACTAGAGACAATGCTGAATTTTCTAAGTGCATAAAGTTTGAGAATGGTTTGCGTGCTGATATTAAGCGAGCCATTGGTTACCAGCAGATCCGTGACTTTTCTGCTTTGGTGAGCAGATACAGAATCTATGAAGATGATACCAAAGCTCACTACAAGGTGATGAGTGACCGTAGGGGTAAGGGACAACAGAGTCGTCTGAAGCCTTACAGTGCCCCTGCTGACAAGGGCAAACAGAGGATGCCTGAGGAAAGAAGACCCAAGGGAAGAGATGTTCAAGCTGAGATAGTTTGCTACAAGTGTGGTGAAAAAGGCCACAAGAGTAATGCATGTACTCAACGGGATGAGAAGAAGTGTCATCGTTGTGGCAAGAAAGGGCATATCATGGCTGAGTGCAAGCGTGGTGACATGGTTTGTTTCAATTGTGATGAAGAGGGTCATCTTAGTTCTCAGTGCAAGAAGCCTAAGAAGACTCAGACTAGTGGGAAGGTGTTTGCATTGGCCGGTACACAAACGGCTAATGAAGATCGACTTATCAGAGGTACTTGTTTCTTTAATGGTACTCCTTTAATTGCTATTATTGATACTGGTGCTACACATTGTTTCATTGCTGTTGATTGTGCAAATAAGTTGGGTTTAGTTATGTCAAGTATGCCTGTGGAAATGGTTGTTGAAACTCCAGCTAAGGGTTCAGTAACCACATCGTTTGTTTGTCAGAGTTGCCCTATATCTATGTATGGTAGAGATTTTGAAGTTGATCTTGTATGTTTGCCATTGACGGGTATGGATGTGATCCTTGGTATGAACTGGTTGGAATACAACCATGTGCATATTAATTGTTTTAGAAAGACGGTATACTTTTCTTCTGCTGAAGAAGATAGTGGAGCAGAATTTTTATCTACCAAGCAGCTGAAGCGGTTAGAGCATGATGGAAACTTAATGTTTTCCTTGATGGCGTATTTGTCTGTAGAGAGTCAGTCGATAATTGATAGATTGCCCGTGGT
Source organism: Medicago sativa (assembly GCF_051527215.1). Taxonomy (NCBI): domain Eukaryota; kingdom Viridiplantae; phylum Streptophyta; class Magnoliopsida; order Fabales; family Fabaceae; genus Medicago; species Medicago sativa. The sequence goes on along the minus strand of NC_140752.1, from coordinate 17,067,850 downwards.
GAATGAATTTCCTGAAGTTTTTCCTGATGAGATTCCAGATGTGCCACCAGAGAGGGAGGTTGAATTTTCGATTGATCTTGTACCGGGTACGAAGCCTGTGTCGATGGCTCCTTACCGTATGTCAGCCTCCGAGTTGGCAGAATTGAAGAAGCAGTTGGAAGAATTGCTTGATAAGAAGTTTGTAAGACCGAGTGTCTCACCTTGGGGAGCGCCGGTATTGTTGGTGAAGAAGAAGGATGGTAGCATGAGATTGTGCATAGATTACCGTCAGCTTAATAAAGTGACGATAAAGAACAGGTATCCACTTCCGAGAATTGACGACTTGATGGATTAAATAGTGGGTGCTCGCGTGTTTAGTAAAATTGATTTGAGGTCAGGTTACCATCAGATTAAGGTGAAGGATGAAGATATGCAGAAGACGGCCTTTAGGACACGGTATGGCCATTATGAGTATAAAGTGATGCCCTTCGGTGTCACTAATGCGCCAGGTGTGTTCATGGAGTATATGAACAGAATTTTTCATGCTTTTCTGGATAAGTTTATTGTTGTATTTATTGATGATATCTTGATTTATTCTAAGACTGAAGAAGAGCATGCAGAACATCTGAAGATTGTGTTGCAGGTGCTGAAAGAAAAGAAGTTGTATGCAAAGTTGTCAAAGTGCGAGTTCTGGTTAAGTGAAGTAAGTTTCCTTGGCCATATTATTTCTGGTAGTGGTATTGCAGTTGACCCGTCGAAGGTTGAAGCGGTATCACAATGGGAGACTCCTAAGTCAGTTACAGAGATTAGAAGTTTTCTTGGTTTGGCTGGTTATTAGAGAAGATTTATCGAAGGATTTTCGAAGTTGGCACTTCCATTGACTCAGTTGACCTGTAAAGGTAAAGCTTTTGTGTGGGATGCTCAGTGTGAGAATAATTTCAATGAGTTGAAGCGAAGATTGACAACGGCTCCAATTTTAATTTTACCAGAGCTGGATAAACCTTTTGTGGTATATTGTGATGCGTCCAAGTTGGGCTTAGGTGGTGTGCTTATGCAAGATGGCAAGGTAGTAGCTTATGCTTCGAGACAATTGAGAATACATGAGAAGAATTATCCTACACATGATTTAGAGTTGGCTGCTGTGGTTTTTGTGTTGAAAATTTGGAGGCATTATTTGTACGGTTCCAGATTTGAAGTGTTTAGTGATTATAAGAGTCTCAAATATTTATTTAATCAAAAAGAGTTGAACATGAGGCAGAGAAGGTGGCTAGAGTTGTTGAAAGATTATGATTTTGGCTTAAATTACCATCCAGGTAAAGCTAATGTGGTTGCAGATGCCTTGAGTAGGAAAACGTTGCACATGTCGGCTATGATGGTGAAAGAATTTGAATTGCTGGAACAGTTTAGAGACTTAAGTCTTGTTTGTGAATTGGCACCTCAGAGTGTGCAGTTGGGTATGTTGAAAATTAATAATGATTTCTTGAAGAGTATCAAAGAAGCCCAGGAGGTTGACTTGAAATTTATAGACTTGATGGGTGCTAGTAATCAGAATGCAGATGGTGATTTTCAGGTTGATGATCAAGGAGTGTTGAGATTCCGAGGTAGGATTTGTATTCCTGATAATAATGAATTGAAAAAGTTGATTTTAGAAGAAAGTCACAGAAGCAACTTGAGTATCCATCCGGGAGCTGCAAAGATGTACCACGACTTGAAGAAACTGTTTTGGTGGTCTGGGTTGAAGCGAGATGTCGCACAATTTGTATATGCTTGTTTGACTTCTCAGAAATCGAAAGTTGAACATCAGAAGCCTGCTGGTTTGTTGACGCCTTTAGATGTGCCGGAATGGAAATGGGATAGCATCTCCATGGACTTTGTGACGAGTTTACCAAACACTCAAAGAGGGCATGATGCCATTTGGGTTGTTGTCGATAAATTGACGAAGTCGGCACACTTTATTCCAATTAATATCACTTATTCGGTAGCTCAGTTGGCGGAGATTTATATTCATAATATTTTGAAGTTGCATGGTGTCCCGTCGAGTATTGTGTCGGATAGAGATCCGAGGTTCGCTTCGAGATTTTGGAAGAGCTTGCAAGAAGCTTTAGGCTCTCAGCTGAAGTTGAGTTCAGCTTATCATCCGCAAACAGATGGTCAGTCGGAAAGGAGGATTCAATCATTAGAAGATTTGTTGAGGGTGTGTGTACTTGAGCAAGGTGGAGCTTGGGACAGTCACCTACCATTGATAGAGTTCACGTACAACAATAGTTACCATTCGAGTATTGGTATGGCACCTTTCGAAGCTTTATATGGTCGAAGGTGTAGCACTCTTTTATGTTGGTTTGAGTCGGGTGAAAGTATTGTGTTGGGACCTGAAATAGTTCAGCAGAATACGGAGAAGGTCAAGATGATAAGAGAGCATATGAAAGCGTCGCAAAGTCGACAAAAAAGTTATTATGACAAGCGTAGGAAGGACCTTGAGTTTCAAGAGGGTGACCATGTGTTCTTGAGAGTCACTCCTATGACCGGTGTGGGTCGTGCATTGAAGTCCAAGAAGTTGACTCCAAAGTTTATTGGTCCTTATCAAATATCTGAGAGAATTGGCACGGTGGCTTATAGAGTTGGTTTGCCACCACATCTTTCGAACTTGCATGATGTGTTTCATGTGTCGCTACTTCGGAAGTATGTAGCGGACCCTTCACATGTTATTCCTAGAGATGATGTGCAAGTTAGGGACAATCTCACGGTGGAAACTTTACCTTTGAGGATTGATGATCGTAAGGTGAAGACGTTGAGAGGCAAAGATATACCTCTAGTGAGGGTTGTTTGGGGAGGAGCAACTGGTGAAAGTCTTACTTGGGAGTTGGAGAGTAAGATGCAGGAGTCATATCCTGAGTTGTTTGCTTGAGGTAATATTTCGAGGACGAAATTCTATAAGTTAGGGAGAGTTGTAACGCCCCATTTTTATTCTATTACTTTTAATAGATGTGTGAATATTTTTATATGACTTTATCTGTTAAATATATGATTTTATGTGAAATATGTGTTTTTGGTGATTTTATGTGATATATGGTGTGATGCTATTTTATTATATGATTTAGGGAGTTGTATATTATTTAAATGAGTATGGCGTTATTATTTGTGGAAACATTAGGAGAAATAAAAATAGGAGTAAAATATTAATATTTTGGTTAATGGGAGTTAATTAGTAATTATGTGAGTTTAAGGGAGTTAAGAAAAATAAAGGAGAGGTTATGTTTATTGGGAAATAGAATAGAGAGGAGTCAGAAACATTTTTCACGTACAAAAGAAAAACATAAGTTTTGGGAGAAGAAGAGAAAACCTAGAAGAGGCAAAGAGAAGAGGAGGAACAATTCTGTAAGCTTTTGATTCATCTAAACTAAGGTAAGGGTGGGATTCCTTTCAATAATCATAATATATAATTTGAAAATTGATGAATTTGTTGTTCTTGGTTTTTAGGGTTTGAGAAGTTATGTTAGATGATGAATTATGATGAAACTTGTTGTTGAATTGCATGATTATATGTTGTTTTATCCCCTATGTTGTCTAATAAACCTGTAAACATGTTTCTAATTCATTTTGGGTGATTAGGGGATCAAAAATTGGGTTTTTGGGTGAAAAATGGTGCAAAAATCGTAACAGCCTGTGCCAAATCGTGCTCCGATTTTGCCAAATCGTGCTCCGATTATTTACGAATGAAAATGCAAATTTTGACCCAGAAAATCGTACTCCGATTTTCCAAATCGTACTCCGATTTGACAGCTTTCCCTGTTTCGCGTTCTTGCGTCTTTTTCACCCGTTTCTGTTTTGAATTAGCTTTCGGTGTAAACATAAAAATTGTAGATAATTGAGTTAGATTTCTAATGGCTTTGGAGTGACTAGAAAATTATTTCTAGATTTTGAGTTATGATGAAAATAGTCCAAGTGGGCCTTCAGAAAATTTTAAGAAAACTTAGAATAACTAATCCCAAGTTAGTCCAAAAACTTATGGTTGATTTCCCAACTTCAAACTTAAGTGTTAGGGATTTAGTTGAGGTACTTTATGGATATTTGACTTATGTTCTATTGATCAAAACTTAATTGCTTCTGGGGGATGTTTTAGACTTTGAGATGAATGTAGTTGATTTATATATATGTTATGTTGTTGATTTCCGTTGATGACGTCGTTGTATCATCTAATGTCAAAGTTGGGGAGTGTGTCATAATCGTTTTAGGCACATATGTTGTTGTTGTAGTCGCTGTTGAAGTTGTATGTTGATATACACAAGTTGAGTCCATTTGCATACTCACATCTGTTGGGGGCTTATGCCCTGGAATGTTCATCATTCAACCCGTTGGGGGCTTATGCCCTGGAATGTTTATCATTCATCTGTTGGGGGCTTATGCCCTGGGATGCTTTAACCATCCAATTTGTTGGGGGCTTATGCCCTGGAATGCTTAGCATTCAACGCGCGTAGATTGGTACCACCTGCATGATGCATTAGTTGTTGTTGTCGTAGCATTGTTGGGTTGTTGTTGTCGTTGTAGCATTGTCGAGTTGTTGTCGTTGTAGCATTGTCGAGTTGTTGTCGTTGTCGCATTGTCGAGTTGTCGGTGTCGTCGTGGATAACGTTGTTGTTGTTGTTGTTGTTGTTGTACCTTGTTGCTGAAAATAATTATGTCGTTGTTTATGAGTTTATTTAAATACATTATTAATGATGCCTGTTGTGATATGCTTTGTTGTTTTCATTAATTTGATGAATTATATATTATTATTATTGGATAAGTTTCTCACCCCTTCTGCGTATATGTTGCCTCGACCGTGGGTAATGTGCAGGTACTGATGACTTGTAGGTTTGGTCGGCTCAAGTGTCTAGGGCTCTGATACATACTAGGATGGGGAAATCGTTGCGAATGTCTTCTCATTTCTTTTATGTATCACATATTTTGGAAAAGACTTGCTATTAGAGTTTATCGTTGTTGAAAATAAAGTTGAATTATGTTGGGGCCTTTGTGCCAAGATTTTCATTGATGTATATTTTTAAAGAATTATTCTGCTGCAGTTTATTAAGATATTCTAAATGTTGGATTTAAATAAATAGATATTTTCTATTTATGAAATTTTGAAAAGTAGTGTGACACTCCGTTGTGTGATTACTCTGATTTAATAATTAATATTACGTTGTTGGGAGAACAGGGTGTTACAATTGGTATCAGAGCAGGTCGGTCCGTCCGGCCAATTAGTAGAGTCGTGTCGAGCCATGTAGAGTTGTTTGACAATTTATATTGTCTTAGTTGTGCTGATTTTTGTTGTTATGTAGAATAGAGACCTGGAGGCTGCGAATATTATCTGTTACAAGAGAAATAGAATGGCTGGAAGAAACGATGTTGCGGTGGCTGCTGCGTTGGAAGCTGTAGCCCAAGCTATAGGACAACAACAAAATGTTGGTGCTGGTGTTAATGCTGACGTAAGAATGTTGGAGGCCTTTCTGAGGAATCATCCTCCTACCTTCAAAGGAAGGTACGACCCTGATGGAGCACAGACATGGCTCAAAGAAGTTGAAAGAGTTTTCAGGGTTATGCAATGTACTGATGACCAGAAGGTACGTTTTGGTACGCACATGCTAGCTGAGGAAGCTGATGACTGGTGGGTGAGTCTCTTACCTGAATTAGAGCAAGGTGATGCAGTTGTGACTTGGGCTGTGTTTAGGAGGGAGTTCCTGAACAGATATTTCCCTGAGGATGTTCGCGGAAGGAAAGAGATTGAGTTCCTTGAGCTGAAGCAAGGAAACATGTCGGTGACAGAGTATGCAGCCAAGTTTGTGGAGTTGGCTCAGTTCTATCCACACTACACTGGAGACAATGCTGAATTTTCTAAGTGCATAAAGTTTGAGAATGGTTTGCGTGCTGATATTAAGCGAGCCATTGGTTACCAGCAGATCCGTGACTTTTCTGCTTTGGTGAGCAGATACAGAATCTATGAAGATGATACCAAAGCTCACTACAAGGTGATGAGTGACCGTAGGGGTAAGGGACAGCAGAGTCGTCCGAAGCCTTACAGTGCCCCTGCTGACAAGGGCAAACAGAGGATGCCTGAGGAAAGAAGACCCAAGGGAAGAGATGTTCAAGCTGAGATAGTTTGCTACAAGTGTGGTGAAAAAGGCCACAAGAGTAATGCATGTACTCAACGGGATGAGAAGAAGTGTCATCGTTGTGGCAAGAAAGGGCATATCATGGCTGAGTGCAAGCGTGGTGACATGGTTTGTTTCAATTGTGATGAAGAGGGTCATCTTAGTTCTCAGTGCAAGAAGCCTAAGAAGACTCAGACTAGTGGGAAGGTGTTTGCATTGGCCGGTACACAAACGGCTAATGAAGATCGACTTATCAGAGGTACTTGATTCTTTAATGGTACTCCTTTAATTGCTATTATTGATACTGGTGCTACACATTGTTTCATTGCTGTTGATTGTGCAAATAAGTTGGGTTTAGTTATGTCAAGTATGCCTGTGGAAATGGTTGTTGAAACTCCAGCTAAGGGTTCAGTAACCACATCGTTTGTTTGTCAGAGTTGCCCTATATCCATGTATGGTAGAGATTTTGAAGTTGATCTTGTATGTTTGCCATTGACGGGTATGGATGTGATCCTTGGTATGAACTGGTTGGAATACAACCATGTGCATATTAATTGTTTTAGAAAGACGGTATACTTTTCTTCTGCTGAAGAAGATAGTGGAGCAGAATTTTTATCTACCAAGCAGCTGAAGCGGTTAGAGCATGATGGAAACTTAATGTTTTCCTTGATGGCGTATTTGTCTGTAGAGAGTCAGTCGATAATTGATAGATTGCCCGTGGTGAATGAATTTCCTGAAGTTTTTCCTGATGAGATTCCAGATGTGCCACCAGAGAGGGAGGTTGAATTTTCGATTGATCTTGTACCGGGTACGAAGCCTGTGTCGATGGCTCCTTACCGTATGTCAGCCTCCGAGTTGGCAGAATTGAAGAAGCAGTTGGAAGAATTGCTTGATAAGAAGTTTGTAAGACCGAGTGTCTCACCTTGGGGAGCGCCGGTATTGTTGGTGAAGAAGAAGGATGGTGGCATGAGATTGTGCATAGATTACCGTCAGCTTAATAAAGTGACGATAAAGAACAGGTATCCACTTCCGAGAATTGACGACTTGATGGATTAATTAGTGGGTGCTCGCGTGTTTAGTAAAATTGATTTGAGGTCAGGTTACCATCAGATTAAGGTGAAGGATGAAGATATGCAGAAGACGGCCTTTAGGACACGGTATGGCCATTATGAGTATAAAGCGATGCCCTTCGGTGTCACTAATGCGCCAGGTGTGTTCATGGAGTATATGAACAGAATTTTTCATGCTTTTCTGGATAAGTTTATTGTTGTATTTATTGATGATATCTTGATTTATTCTAAGACTGAAGAAGAGCATGCAGAACATCTGAAGATTGTGTTGCAGGTGCTGAAAGAAAAGAAGTTGTATGCAAAGTTGTCAAAGTGCGAGTTCTGGTTAAGTGAAGTAAGTTTCCTTGGCCATATTATTTCTGGTAGTGGTATTGCAGTTGACCCGTCGAAGGTTGAAGCGGTATCACAATGGGAGACTCCTAAGTCAGTTACAGAGATTAGAAGTTTTCTTGGTTTGGCTGGTTATTAGAGAAGATTTATCGAAGGATTTTCGAAGTTGGCACTTCCATTGACTCAGTTGACCTGTAAAGGTAAAGCTTTTGTGTGGGATGCTCAGTGTGAGAATAATTTCAATGAGTTGAAGCGAAGATTGACAACGGCTCCAATTTTAATTTTACCAGAGCCGGATAAACCTTTTGTGGTATATTGTGATGCGTCCAAGTTGGGCTTAGGTGGTGTGCTTATGCAAGATGGCAAGGTAGTAGCTTATGCTTCGAGACAATTGAGAATACATGAGAAGAATTATCCTACACATGATTTAGAGTTGGCTGCTGTGGTTTTTGTGTTGAAAATTTGGAGGCATTATTTGTACGGTTCCAGATTTGAAGTGTTTAGTGATCATAAGAGTCTCAAATATTTATTTAATCAAAAAGAGTTGAACATGAGGCAGAGAAGGTGGCTAGAGTTGTTGAAAGATTATGATTTTGGCTTAAATTACCATCCAGGTAAAGCTAATGTGGTTGCAGATGCCTTGAGTAGGAAAACGTTGCACATGTCGGCTATGATGGTGAAAGAATTTGAATTGCTGGAACAGTTTAGAGACTTAAGTCTTGTTTGTGAATTGGCACCTCAGAGTGTGCAGTTGGGTATGTTGAAAATTAATAATGATTTCTTGAAGAGTATCAAAGAAGCCCAGGAGGTTGACTTGAAATTTATAGACTTGATGGGTGCTAGTAATCAGAATGCAGATGGTGATTTTCAGGTTGATGATCAAGGAGTGTTGAGATTCCGAGGTAGGATTTGTATTCCTGATAATAATGAATTGAAAAAGTTGATTTTAGAAGAAAGTCACAGAAGCAACTTGAGTATCCATCCGGGAGCTGCAAAGATGTACCACGACTTGAAGAAACTGTTTTGGTGGTCTGGGTTGAAGCGAGATGTCGCACAATTTGTATATGCTTGTTTGACTTCTCAGAAATCGAAAGTTGAACATCAGAAGCCTGCTGGTTTGTTGACGCCTTTAGATGTGCCGGAATGGAAATGGGATAGCATCTCCATGGACTTTGTGACGAGTTTACCAAACACTCAAAGAGGGCATGATGCCATTTGGGTTGTTGTCGATAAATTGACGAAGTCGGCACACTTTATTCCAATTAATATCACTTATTCGGTAGCTCAGTTGGCGGAGATTTATATTCATAATATTTTGAAGTTGCATGGTGTCCCGTCGAGTATTGTGTCGGATAGAGATCCGAGGTTCGCTTCGAGATTTTGGAAGAGCTTGCAAGAAGCTTTAGGCTCTCAGCTGAAGTTGAGTTCAGCTTATCATCCGCAAACAGATGGTCAGTCGGAAAGGAGGATTCAATCATTAGAAGATTTGTTGAGGGTGTGTGTACTTGAGCAAGGTGGAGCTTGGGACAGTCACCTACCATTGATAGAGTTCACGTACAACAATAGTTACCATTCGAGTATTGGTATGGCACCTTTCGAAGCTTTATATGGTCAAAGGTGTAGCACTCTTTTATGTTGGTTTGAGTCGGGTGAAAGTATTGTGTTGGGACCTGAAATAGTTCAGCAGAATACGGAGAAGGTCAAGATGATAAGAGAGCATATGAAAGCGTCGCAAAGTCGACAAAAAAGTTATTATGACAAGCGTAGGAAGGACCTTGAGTTTCAAGAGGGTGACCATGTGTTCTTGAGAGTCACTCCTATGACCGGTGTGGGTCGTGCATTGAAGTCCAAGAAGTTGACTCCAAAGTTTATTGGTCCTTATCAAATATCTGAGAGAATTGGCACGGTGGCTTATAGAGTTGGTTTGCCACCACATCTTTCGAACTTGCATGATGTGTTTCATGTGTCGCTACTTCGGAAGTATGTAGCGGACCCTTCACATGTTATTCCTAGAGATGATGTGCAAGTTAGGGACAATCTCACGGTGGAAACTTTACCTTTGAGGATTGATGATCGTAAGGTGAAGACGTTGAGAGGCAAAGATATACCTCTAGTGAGGGTTGTTTGGGGAGGAGCAACTGGTGAAAGTCTTACTTGGGAGTTGGAGAGTAAGATGCAGGAGTCATATCCTGAGTTGTTTGCTTGAGGTAATATTTCGAGGACGAAATTCTATAAGTTAGGGAGAGTTGTAACGCCCCATTTTTATTCTATTACTTTTAATAGATGTGTGAATATTTTTATATGACTTTATCTGTTAAATATATGATTTTATGTGAAATATGTGTTTTTGGTGATTTTATGTGATATATGGTGTGATGCTATTTTATTATATGATTTAGGGAGTTGTATATTATTTAAATGAGTATGGCGTTATTATTTGTGGAAACATTAGGAGAAATAAAAATAGGAGTAAAATATTAATATTTTGGTTAATGGGGGTTAATTAGTAATTATGTGAGTTTAAGGGAGTTAAGAAAAATAAAGGAGAGGTTATGTTTATTGGGAAATAGAATAGAGAGGAGTCAGAAACATTTTTCACGTACAAAAGAAAAACATAAGTTTTGGGAGAAGAAGAGAAAACCTAGAAGAGGCAAAGAGAAGAGGAGGAACAATTCTGTAAGCTTTTGATTCATCTAAACTAAGGTAAGGGTGGGATTCCTTTCAATAATCATAATATATAATTTGAAAATTGATGAATTTGTTGTTCTTGGTTTTTAGGGTTTGAGAAGTTATGTTAGATGATGAATTATGATGAAACTTGTTGTTGAATTGCATGATTATATGTTGTTTTATCCCCTATGTTGTCTAATAAACCTGTAAACATGTTTCTAATTCATTTTGGGTGATTAGGGGATCAAAAATTGGGTTTTTGGGTGAAAAATGGTGCAAAAATCGTAACAGCCTGTGCCAAATCGTGCTCCGATTTTGCCAAATCGTGCTCAGATTATTTACGAATGAAAATGCAAATTTTGACCCAGAAAATCGTACTCCGATTTTCCAAATCGTACTTCGATTTGACAGCTTTCCCTGTTTCGCGTTCTTGCGTCTTTTTCACCCGTTTCTGTTTTGAATTAGCTTTCGGTGTAAACATAAAAATTGTAGATAATTGAGTTAGATTTCTAATGGCTTTGGAGTGACTAGAAAATTATTTCTAGATTTTGAGTTATGATGAAAATAGTCCAAGTGGGCCTTCAGAAAATTTTAAGAAAACTTAGAATAACTAATCCCAAGTTAGTCCAAAAACTTATGGTTGATTTCCCAACTTCAAACTTAAGTGTTAGGGATTTAGTTGAGGTACTTTATGGATATTTGACTTATGTTCTATTGATCAAAACTTAATTGCTTCTGGGGGATGTTTTAGACTTTGAGATGAATGTAGTTGATTTATATATATGTTATGTTGTTGATTTCCGTTGATGACGTCGTTGTATCATCTAATGTCAAAGTTGGGGAGTGTGTCATAATCGTTTTAGGCATATATGTTGTTGTTGTAGTCGCTGTTGAAGTTGTATGTTGATATACACAAGTTGAGTCCATTTGCATACTCACATCTGTTGGGGGCTTATGCCCTGGAATGTTCATCATTCAACCCGTTGGGGGCTTATGCCCTGGAATGTTTATCATTCATCTGTTGGGGGCTTATGCCCTGGGATGCTTTAACCATCCAATTTGTTGGGGGCTTATGCCCTGGAATGCTTAGCATTCAACGCGCGTAGATTGGTACCACCTGCATGATGCATTAGTTGTTGTTGTCGTAGCATTGTTGGGTTGTTGTTGTCGTTGTAGCATTGTCGAGTTGTTGTCGTTGTAGCATTGTCGAGTTGTTGTCGTTGTCGCATTGTCGAGTTGTCGGTGTCGTCGTGGATATCGTTGTTGTTGTTGTTGTTGCTGTACCTTGTTGCTGAAAATAATTATGTCGTTGTTTATGTGTTTATTTAAATACATTATTAATGATGCCTGTTGTGATATGCTTTGTTGTTTTCATTAATTTGATGAATTATATATTATTATTATTGGATAAGTTTCTCACCCCTTCTGCGTATATGTTGCCTCGACCGTGGGTAATGTGCAGGTACTGATGACTTGTAGGTTTGGTCGGCTCAAGTGTCTAGGGCTCTGATACATACTAGGATGGGGAAATCGTTGCGAATGTCTTCTCATTTCTTTTATGTATCACATATTTTGGAAAAGACTTGCTATTAGAGTTTATCGTTGTTGAAAATAAAGTTGAATTATGTTGGGGCCTTTGTGCCAAGATTTTCATTGATGTTGAATTTTGGTTGAAATTATATTTTTAAAGAATTATTCCGCTGCAGTTTATTAAGATATTCTAAATGTTGGATTTAAATAAATAGATATTTTCTATTTATGAAATTTTGAAAAGCAATGTGACACTCCGTTGTGTGATTACTCTGATTTAATAATTAATATTACGTTGTTGGGAGAACAGGGTGTTACACTATATACATGGCGTGGCGCGATTTTGATGGGTCAGGCCCATGACTTCTATAAATACTGCATTCAATCTGAAGAACAAGGGTTACGATTTTGGAGAGCAAAGTGCGATTTTGAGACATCAGAGACGGCTAGAAGGGCGATTTCTTCAACCTTTTACCAATTCATGTATGTTTTAATTATTTCATTGATTATGCTATTTGTAAACTTGATTATGAGTAGCTAAATCTCTTAGAGATTAGATCCGAGATGAATCTTTGTAACCCTAATTGACACATGTTGCTGTGAAACTCTATTTTGTTTATGAATTCAATTCTAGTTTATTCAATTCAATTGTTCTTAATGCTTTTTATATCTTGATCACATAAAACTTGATTTCGTGAGAACGAATGACCACTGACCATGGCTTTCGACTTAGACCTAATTGAATTGTTCTAATAAACAGGGTTAGTCTAGGAATAGATAATCGTTTGTTAGTGATAATAGGTTAACGTTCGGTAAAACCTTCAAGAATTATTAGATCACTCAAGGGATTGGGGGTTGTAGTTTGAGAAGAGGGTTCTAACTCAAGGGATTGATTAGAGCTATTTTGTTAATCATCGTAAATTAGAAAAGGATTCATAACAAATAGGTGCAGTAGACCAATTAGGGGAACTTAGAGGATTCGAAGGATCTGATCTCATCTCTCTCATATTTTCTTAATCAAATCTTTATTTTCTGTTACTTGATTTAATTAAAATCAAACCAAATCTTCTGCCTAGTGGCAAACTAAAAATAAACTTTACACATCCTATTTCTATAACGCAATTGAATTATTGAAGTTAAAAACAGTCCTCGTGGGAAACGTCTATCATAGAGCTTCAAATAAGTTTGAATTGTTACATTTTGACATTTGGGGACCCTTGTCTATCCCCTCTATTCATGGTCATAGATATTTCTTAACTGTCTTAGATGACTATAGTAGGTTTGTATGGATCATACCTTTCAAAATAAAATCTGAAGTTTCTTCTCTTGTGCAAAATTTTGTTTGTATGGTTGAAAATCAATTTGATGCCAAAGTTAAGAAAATAAGAAGTGATAATGGCCCAGAATTTAATCTCAAACAATTTTTTGATTCCAAAGGCATTATTCATCAAAAATCTTGTGTTGAGTCGCCTCAACAAAATGGCAGAGTGGAAAGAAAGCACCAACATATTCTTAATGTTGGGAGAGCTATCTTATTTCATTCCAAATTACCAAAAATTTTCTGGTCATATGCTTTTACTCATGCTACATATATAATTAACAGAGTCTGTACTCCTTTACTAAATAACCACTCACCATATTTCTTGTTGTACAATGAGCTTCCTAATCTGCATGATCTTAAAGTTTTTGGGTCTTTAGTTTATGCTTCTACTTTAACTGCTCATCGTACTAAATTGCAATCTAGAGCTAAGAAGAGTGTGTTTTTAGGATACAGACCTGGCATTAAAGGCTATGTTCTATATGATTTACATACTAGAGAAATATTTGTATCCAGAAATGTTATTTTTCATGAAAATATCCTACCTTATTCCACAAATAAAGACTGCTCTGTTCATGATTTTGTTCCTCCAATATCACCATGTGAAAAAAATTTCTATGATGATATTGATCTTTCCACTTCAACTGCTCATGATTCTTCTTCCCAAGGGAATGCTTTTTCACCAAATTTAACTCCTATCTTAGATTCTGGCATTCCCTTAGGACATGGGGCACCTAATCATGATCAATCCATATCTGACACATTACATTCCAACACTTCTAACACTTCACCTAATCATGATCAATCCATATCTAACACATCACCTTCCAGCATCTCTAACACTGACACTCCCACAGAAATTTCTAACAATCAGAATACTTTGAGAAAGTCTGCAAGAGTAACTTCTCCACCATTACATTTAAAAGATTTTATTTGCAATCCTTCACCTCATCACTCTAATGCAATCTCCTTAGGTACTTTGTATCCTCTTTCATCCTTTCATTCTTACTCTAATCTTTCTCCATCCCAATCTTGTTTTTCCTTGTCTGTGTCTACCTATTCTGAACCTCACACTTATGTTGAGGCTGTTAAGTCACCTTGCTGGGTTCAAGCCATGAATGATGAGCTTGTTGCTCTTGAAAAGAATGGGACATAGAAGATAGTAGAAATGCCACCTGGTGTGAAACCCATCGGCAGGAAATGGGTATACAAAATTAAGCACAAAGCTGATGGCTTAGTTGAAAGATTTAAAGCCAGATTAGTTGCAAAAGGCTACAGTCAAGTTGAGGGCTTAGATTATTTTGACACATTTTCACCTGTGGCAAAACTCACTACTGTAAGAATGGCACTTGCTTTAGCTTAAATTAATCATTGGCATTTACATCAGTTAGATGTAAATAATGCATTTTTGCATGGGGATCTCCAAGAGGATGTCTATATGATTATTCCTGAAGGTGTACAAGTAGATAAGCCCAATCTAGTTTGTAAATTGCAAAAATCACTATATGGGTTAAAGCAAGCAAGCAGGAAGTGGTATGAAAAGCTGACTTCATTATTAATTCAACAAGGGTATTCACAAGCAAACTCTGATCACTCCTTGTTTACTAAGTCCAATGGTGAATCATTCACAGTACTTTTAGTATATGTGGATGATGTGATTCTGGCAGGGAATTCAATGACTGAATTCACACACATAAAAACCGTTCTTGATACATCTTTTAAGATTAAAGATCTTGGTTCAGTCAAGTATTTCCTTGGAATAGAAGTAGCTCAATCTAAGAAAGGAATCACAGTTTGTCAGAGAAAATACTGCCTTGATCTCATCAAAGATAGTGGTCTCTTAGGCTCTAAACCTGTGAGCACTCCATCTGATCCATCAATTAAGCTACATCAGGACAAAAGTGCTGCATATACTGACATCTCAGCCTACAGAAGATTGATTGGCAGGTTGTTATATCTGACTACAACAAGACCAGATATTACATTTATAGTTCAGCAACTAAGTCAGTTCATTTCCAAACCAACACAGGTTCACTATCAAGCTGCTTGTCGTGTCATTAGATATCTTAAGGGTTCACCTGGGCATGGATTAATGTTTTCAAGAGATTCCAAGCTACAGATTTTTGGTTTCTCTGATGCTGATTGGGCAGGATGTCTTGACACCAGAAAGTCAGTAACAGGGATGTGTTTTTTTCTTGGAACATCTCTTATTTCATGGCATACCACGAAACAAACTACTGTCTCTCGTTCTTCAAGTGAAGCTGAATACAGAGCACTTGGATCCGCAACATGTGAAATTCAGTGGCTGCTATACTTATTAGCTGATCTGAAGGTTACATGCGATCATATTCCTGTTCTGTATTGTGACAATCAGAGCGCTTTGCACGTTGCTGCAAACCCAGTGTTCCATGAAAGAACAAAACACCTGGAGATAGACTGTCATATAGTTAGGGAACAAGTTCAAGCTGGAATTCTGCATCTGATGTCTGTTACTTCTGCAGAACAACTGGCTGACTTCTTCACTAAGTCACTTCATCCATGGCCCTTCTGTTCTTTAGCAGATAAGATTGGAATGGTGGACATATACCAGAATTCATCTTGTGGGGGGATATTAAAGCAAGTTAAATGTCAAGATGAAGAGTCCAACACTATAACAGAACCAATTGATGTAAAACTGTAATTATGAGTTAGTTAGAAGAGGGTCAATAATCCTATTTGATTAAGACCATAGTAGTTAATATGTACTAGCTTTTGATAACTGCATATAAATAGCAGTCTCACTCTTGTAATGACTGATAACAAAATATTCATCATTTTTACACATTCATGTGTTCTCTTTCTCTGTTCTCAATCTATGAAACCCAAATTCTAGAATCTTAACAGATAGTATACTAATTAAACTCTTTTCAAAATATCAACTTTTTATAAAAAATAAAATAAATTATAATAGATAGTTAAAGATAGTAAATGTAACACCCCGTTTTCCCAACGTAAAAATTTCATAATTAAAAAATCAGAGTAATTCAACTTTAAACGGAATGCTACACTTCTTAAAAATTCATAAACTGAATAAATAACAATTTATTCTTCAAAATCATTTAACATAAGTAATTCAAAACTTCGCAGCGGAACTAGTTCATTCATCATAAAAAGTCTTTGGCACGCAGGCCTCATTAGAAAATCTCATAAGTCTTAGTTCAATATTTATTCATAAAAGTTCATAAACAATACGTAAGGAATAGAAGTAAAGTCAAGTCCCATCCCGTTACGTATCAGAGCACCTAGACACACATGTGAGGAGTCCACTCACGACGCCTCTAATCTTGATTACCTGCAAGTTACCCATACGAAGAGCAACATTTCCAAGCAGAGGGGTGAGATTTCTCAAAACAAAAATATTAAACATATAAATCATATAAAGTACATTCAACAACTTAAACATCTTATAACTCATTAATCATATCTAACAACTTAAACTTCCTTAACTAGTATCATTATTCTTCCTATATTAGTCATATACTTCGTATTATATCATCATATAAATATCATCACATATCTACAAATATTAGTCATAAGCATTATCATATATCCTTTTAATCATAGCATCTTAATCATATACATAAACAACATCATATAACATCAAGTACTAATCATAACCATCTCATAACATTATATATCAACCATAAACATAATCACAAACAATCCATCTTAAATATAATCACGAGGAATCATCATACATCATCATTAGTAAACGTATAACATCTTATCATATTCACATATCAGCATATCATAAATCACATAGCATCTTATCATAACAACTTCATATTCAACCATCATAAACAAATCATAATCAACATCATCATCAATCCTAAACAACATCATCGTCAAACATGAACAACATCATCGTCAAACATCATCATCATTAAATCATAATCATCAAATCACAATCAAACCTCACTTAACTCGACAATGCGACTCAACTCGACTATGTAACTCTTAACATCTCAAATCATCTTAGCATCTTGACAACTTAACAACTTGACAACTCGACAACTTCACATCTTAAATCATCTTAAAACTTCTTGATATGCAAATGCATGTGGTACCATTCAACAACATAAATGAGCGTAATTAGGCTCTTCAACATGTGAGCATAAAGCTGTCGGGCTTAAAGCCCCCAACGTAGTTTGAGCACAAAGGCTGCCGGGCCTAAAGCCCCCAACTTTAATGAGCACAAGGCTGCCGGGCCTAAAGCCCCCAACGTAGTTTGAGCACAAAGGCTGCCGGGCCTAAAGCCCCCAACTTTAATGAGCACAAGGCTGCCGGGCCTAAAGCCCCCAACTTTAATGAGCACAAGGCTGCCGGGCTTACAGCCCCCAACGTAGTTTGAGCACAAAGGCTGCTACCGGGCCTAAAGCCCCCAACTTTAATGAGCACAAGGCTGCCGGGCCTAAAGCCCCCAACTTTAATGAGTATGCAATGGACTCAACTTCCTACAACTTAGACAACTTCATGAACATCTATGACATCCTAACATCTTGATATCTTGACAACATAACATCTTAATAACTTGATGACTTCATAACGACTTGACGACTTAACAACTCTTATCATCTTAACGTCTTAACATCTTAACATCTTGAACATATGGATCACATAAATAATTCATGTCATATCATAATATAACAATATCAAATGATAATAAACAACATCTTAAAACATCATATTCATCAATCATAAACAACTTCATTAAACATCGTATTTAAACATCAACAATAATTCACTATGTATCTTTGTAAAAACATAATAAATTAACCACAACATATTTTCATGTCAAACCAAAACTATTGGAAAGATATCACAAATATCAACAAATTTCATGTTTACAACAAAGATCAATTCAAAACAGAAACATATGAACAAAATGCAAAAACATGAAACAGAGAATGCTGTCACCGTACAATTTCGCTAAGACCTCCCTGTAGTATTTTAATCATAACTCAAAGACCAAACATCATTTTCACGTCAAACCAAAGCCACTAGAAAGCTAACAAAATTATCTAAAACTTTCATGTTTACTCCTAAGACCAATTCTGTACCGATCAATACCAGTTTTTATTTTAAATTTGGAAAAGTTGTGCTGAAAGTCCATAAAAATTCACTGTGACCTACGTGCAGTAATTTGACCATAACTCAAGTTCTATATATTGTTTTGACGTGAGACCAACGACATTAGAAAGCTAACATCCATACCTACAACTTTCGTGTTTACACCTAAGACCAATTCGGCACCGATCAATTCCATTTTTAATATCAAAATACGGGCTGAATGCAGATTTTCTCCAAGTTTCACCTAATCTCATGGTTCTAACCTCAAAACTACTTCCAATAATCATCCTATGAATTATCTAAGGTCTGTACATAATTTCTACATCAATTCAATAAGTTTTCATCTTCTAATCATCAAATCTCTCTCAAAACCCTAATTCTCAAATTCTCACAAACTCTCCCCAACTTGTTAGATGTAATCTAATGATTTAACAACTTAATATTAATGTAAGATAGTCTCACCCTCACCTTAGATTAATTCTTGAATCAGCAGCAGCGTTCTTCTTTCCTAAGGTCTTCTCCTCTTCTCTTGACTTCTCTCTTCTCTTCTCTTCTTTCCAAAAAGCGGTTTTAGGTAAACTCTTTCTAACATAAGCTTCTCTATTTATAATACTAAAATATTTTTCCCAAATCTATTTAGGCCCAACAACTTATTCTTCTTTCTATTCTAACCCCCAATTCCACTCACACTAATAATCCTCATAATCTTATTTATTTCTAAATTAAATATATCTCTCACAAATAACAAATATATTTCTACACCAAATAACAAATATATTTCTAACAAATAACAAATATATTTCTACACCAAATAACAAATATATCTCCAACAAATAACAAATATATTTATACACCAAATAACAAATATATCTCTAACAAATAACAAATATATTTATACACCAAATAACAAATATATCTCTAACAAATAACAAATATATATTATTCTAGTAAATACCAACATATAACATAACAAAATATCACTCATCAAAATAAATCGACTAAATCATAAAAAGACATCTAATCTCAAAACTACCTCCAAATCTACTTACTCTAATAATTCTCATATTCTAATAAATAATAGAATAATGTCACATAATAAAATACTAACACCTCATATAAATAAATAAACCACATAAATAGACTCTAACTTAATAAAAATAATTAAATAAAAAGGAGGGCGTTACAACTCTCCCCAACTTAAAAGAATTTCGTCCTCGAAATTCAAGCACAATAGAAAATAAATTTAGTCATTACTTCTTCAAACAAAACACAAAAACCACATCAAGTTAGTCAGTTAAACATGATCACATAAAAACAAAACTACTAACTAGAAAACATGACAACACGACACAACGACTCATCTACTTGGCCGGACGGACCGACCTGCTCTGATACCAATTGTAACACCCCGTTTTCCCAACGTAAAAATTTCATAATTAAAAAATCAGAGTAATTCAACTTTAAACGGAATGCTACACTTCTTAAAAATTCATAAACTGAATAAATAACAATTTATTCTTCAAAATCATTTAACATAAGTAATTCAAAACTTCGCAGCGGAACTAGTTCATTCATCATAAAAAGTCTTTGGCACGCAGGCCTCATTAGAAAATCTCATAAGTCTTAGTTCAATATTTATTCATAAAAGTTCATAAACAATACGTAAGGAATAGAAGTAAAGTCAAGTCCCATCCCGTTACGTATCAGAGCACCTAGACACACATGTGAGGAGTCCACTCACGACGCCTCTAATCTTGATTACCTGCAAGTTACCCATACGAAGAGCAACATTTCCAAGCAGAGGGGTGAGATTTCTCAAAACAAAAATATTAAACATATAAATCATATAAAGTACATTCAACAACTTAAACATCTTATAACTCATTAATCATATCTAACAACTTAAACTTCCTTAACTAGTATCATTATTCTTCCTATATTAGTCATATACTTCGTATTATATCATCATATAAATATCATCACATATCTACAAATATTAGTCATAAGCATTATCATATATCCTTTTAATCATAGCATCTTAATCATATACATAAACAACATCATATAACATCAAGTACTAATCATAACCATCTCATAACATTATATATCAACCATAAACATAATCACAAACAATCCATCTTAAATATAATCACGAGGAATCATCATACATCATCATTAGTAAACGTATAACATCTTATCATATTCACATATCAGCATATCATAAATCACATAGCATCTTATCATAACAACTTCATATTCAACCATCATAAACAAATCATAATCAACATCATCATCAATCCTAAACAACATCATCGTCAAACATGAACAACATCATCGTCAAACATCATCATCATTAAATCATAATCATCAAATCACAATCAAACCTCACTTAACTCGACAATGCGACTCAACTCGACTATGTAACTCTTAACATCTCAAATCATCTTAGCATCTTGACAACTTAACAACTTGACAACTCGACAACTTCACATCTTAAATCATCTTAAAACTTCTTGATATGCAAATGCATGTGGTACCATTCAACAACATAAATGAGCGTAATTAGGCTCTTCAACATGTGAGCATAAAGCTGTCGGGCTTAAAGCCCCCAACGTAGTTTGAGCACAAAGGCTGCCGGGCCTAAAGCCCCCAACTTTAATGAGCACAAGGCTGCTGGGCCTAAAGCCCCCAACTTTAATGAGCACAAGGCTGCCGGGCTTAAAGCCCCCAACGTAGTTTGAGCACAAAGGCTGCCGGGCCTAAAGCCCCCAACTTTAATGAGCACAAGGCTGCCGGGCCTAAAGCCCCCAACTTTAATGAGCACAAGGCTGCCGGGCTTAAAGCCCCCAACGTAGTTTGAGCACAAAGGCTGCTGCCGGGCCTAAAGCCCCCAACTTTAATGAGCACAAGGCTGCCGGGCCTAAAGCCCCCAACTTTAATGAGTATGCAATGGACTCAACTTCCTACAACTTAGACAACTTCATGAACATCTATGACATCCTAACATCTTGATATCTTGACAACATAACATCTTAATAACTTGATGACTTCATAACGACTTGACGACTTAACAACTCTTATCATCTTAACGTCTTAACATCTTAACATCTTGACAACATATGGATCACATAAATAATTCATGTCATATCATAATATAACAATATCAAATGATAATAAACAACATCTTAAAACATCATATTCATCAATCATAAACAACTTCATATAACATCGTATTTAAACATCAACAATAATTCACTATGTATCTTTGTAAAAACATAATAAATTAACCACAACATATTTTCATGTCAAACCAAAACTATTGGAAAGATATCACAAATATCAACAAATTTCATGTTTACAACAAAGATCAATTCAAAACAGAAACATATGAACAAAATGCAAAAACATGAAACAGAGAATGCTGTCACCGTACAATTTCGCTAAGACCTCCCTGTAGTATTTTAATCATAACTCAAAGACCAAACATCATTTTCACGTCAAACCAAAGCCACTAGAAAGCTAACAAAATTATCTAAAACTTTCATGTTTACTCCTAAGACCAATTCTGTACCGATCAATACCAGTTTTTATTTTAAATTTGGAAAAGTTGTGCTGAAAGTCCATAAAAATTCACTGTGACCTACGTGCAGTAATTTGACCATAACTCAAGTTCTATATATTGTTTTGACGTGAGACCAACGACATTAGAAAGCTAACATCCATACCTACAACTTTCGTGTTTACACCTAAGACCAATTCGGCACCGATCAATTCCATTTTTAATATCAAAATACGGGCTGAATGCAGATTTTCTCCAAGTTTCACCTAATCTCATGGTTCTAACCTCAAAACTACTTCCAATAATCATCCTATGAATTATCTAAGGTCTGTACATAATTTCTACATCAATTCAATAAGTTTTCATCTTCTAATCATCAAATCTCTCTCAAAACCCTAATTCTCAAATTCTCACAAACTCTCCCCAACTTGTTAGATGTAATCTAATGATTTAACAACTTAATATTAATGTAAGATAGTCTCACCCTCACCTTAGATTAATTCTTGAATCAGCAGCAGCGTTCTTCTTTCCTAAGGTCTTCTCCTCTTCTCTTGACTTCTCTCTTCTCTTCTCTTCTTTCCAAAAAGCGGTTTTAGGTAAACTCTTTCTAACATAAGCTTCTCTATTTATAATACTAAAATATTTTTCCCAAATCTATTTAGGCCCAACAACTTATTCTTCTTTCTATTCTAACCCCCAATTCCACTCACACTAATAATCCTCATAATCTTATTTATTTCTAAATTAAATATATCTCTCACAAATAACAAATATATTTCTACACCAAATAACAAATATATTTCTAACAAATAACAAATATATTTCTACACCAAATAACAAATATATCTCCAACAAATAACAAATATATTTATACACCAAATAACAAATATATCTCTAACAAATAACAAATATATTTATACACCAAATAACAAATATATCTCTAACAAATAACAAATATATATTATTCTAGTAAATACCAACATATAACATAACAAAATATCACTCATCAAAATAAATCGACTAAATCATAAAAAGACATCTAATCTCAAAACTACCTCCAAATCTACTTACTCTAATAATTCTCATATTCTAATAAATAATAGAATAATGTCACATAATAAAATACTAACACCTCATATAAATAAATAAACCACATAAATAGACTCTAACTTAATAAAAATAATTAAATAAAAAGGAGGGCGTTACAGTAAAGGTCAAAGTTGTGCATCGATATATGTGAAACAATCAACTGAGTCACTTATTGTAGGACATAGGGAGTATACAACTAATCATCTGTTGTTCATGTATTATACAGGTATGAAGGTGTATATATTAATAATGTAGTTGAACATGTAACACGTGTGCTAAAAAATAGAAACTGTTAAGTGCTTTCAATACAGATAGCATACATTCTCGTGCGCAAGATGTGATTCAACTATTGAAACAATCAAAAGGACCTCTCCTGCTAGGGATATGGGGGATGATAGGAATTGGTAAATCAACCACTGCTAAAGCCATTTGTGATCAAATTGGTTTTTATTTTGAGCACAAGTTCTTCCTCGAAAAAGTTGAGGGAGTTTGGGGGATAAATAATAGTCTTGTTTTATCACAAGAGAAACTTATTTTTTATATTGACGAACAAAGACTTCGACATAAAAGGGTACTTCTTGTACTTGACAATGCTTGTAACTTTGATCAGTTGGATACTTTGTGCAGAAGTTGGAAATGCTTTGGAGCAGGTAACAAAATAATCATCACCACAAGAGATAGGAATATACTCAAGAACCATGGAGTTGACCATATATATAGAGTGAAACTGCTGGATGAAAGTGAATCGCTTGAGCTTTTGAATCAGGGTGCATTCAACCGAACGATAAGTCCTCGAGAAGATTATGGTGATGTTTCTAGACAGCTAGTTTCTTTTTCTGGTGGATTGCCTCTTGCTCTTAAAGAACTTGGGAGATTATTACGCGGAAAAGAATTACTTGAGTGGAAGGGTGTGTTGACGAGTTTCCAAAGATTTGAAATTCCAGCTCCACAACTACGAGAAGATCTAGAAAATTGTTTTAGTCATTTTAGAAGTGAAGTGAAACAAGTATTCCTTGATACAGCATGTTTCTTTGACAGGATGAACAAAAATGATGTACTTCAAATATTAAAAAGGTCAACACAATCTGCAGATCTTCAAATAAGTATGCTGGAAGATAGCAGCCTTTTAACCATTGATGAGAATAACAAACTTGAAATACATGTTCTGCTACAAATCGTGGCTAGAAATTTCATTAGAAGGGAATCAAGTAATAAGACTGATCAGGTAAGTGCTATTTTGTGTGTGTGTGTGATTTTGATGCTAGCTCTGTTTGATGTATCACCAATGTATTTTTTTTATGGTTCCAGACTATGTAACAGAAAAGGAAGCAAATTGATCATTAATGAAAACAGTTCATTAACCTTTGGTTTCATAATATTCACAAGAACATCAGAAGTTAATTAATATGACTCTAAATTATAAATTAATAACAAAATAAATTGTGTGTAACCTCATAGTTGATGATGTATCGTTGGCATTAAGAATCCCATCGACCGTATATCTAAGCTATGATTTTCTTTTTCTATTTTTTCTTTGATGTTTTAGCCAAAGATGTATGATGTGTTCTGTAGTTTTAGAGGGGAAGACAGTCGGGCAAAGTTCGTGTCACATCTCTATTCCTCTCTTCAAAATGCGGGGATTTATGTTTTCAGGGACGATGACGAGATTCAACAAGGATATCTGATCTCAATCTCACTGTTGCGAGCAATTGGACAGTCTAGAATTTCTATCATTGTTTTGTCTACAAATTATGCTAATTCAAGATGGTGTATGCTTGAGTCAGAGAAGATCATGGAAATTGGGAGAAATAGGGGTCTGGTGGTTGTGCCAGTGTTCTACGAGGTAGATCCCTCTGAAGTACGTCATCAGAAAGGTAAGTTTGGAAAAGCTTTTGAAGAACTTATATCAAATCTTTGGCCTCCGGATCTGCAACGTTGACGCCCAAATCTTTGATTGAATAATCGATCTTCAATATGAATCAAATGAACACCGCAAGAAGACGGGAAATCAAACAACGCCGCACAAGACGACGAACAACAAACCACCACACTTAGATGATGTAATCACAAAGAAAAAACCTAGATGTGAAAATCACTTATTTAGATTGAAATATAGGAAGAAAAAAAAAAGATGAAGAGGGGGTGATTTCAGGTCAAGAATTGACCCAAAACCACCCCTCAATGGAAAATCTGAAAGAGAAAACCTAGAGAGATCTCTTTGTTATTTAGAAGATCCCTTTGTTATTTTCAATTACGTTAATTTTTTCTTTATCAACATACCCTTATTAATTTTGCATCTTTTTCTTCAATCAACCATAAATAACTTGTTGAAAACATAAACTAACTCTCTCTCTTAAAGATAAATTTATAAAAACAATAATAATTATATACAAATTTAATAACAAATTTGCACATGATAGAAAAACCCTTCTTGTAAATAGGATTGGAGAGAGTATAAACAAAAAATTATTGAGTAAACCATCATATGACTTTGTAGAGCACTCCCAAATAGATTATTATTACAAGTCAAAAGTTGTCTAAAAAAGTAGAATTTCCCTAAAAAAAAAAAAGTCTAATAAAGTAGAATTGTTGCAGTTGGACGAAAACATCGCTGAGATTTTTCAGCCACAAAATGTTACAGCTATGATTCAGGATAAGGTTTATTATCTAAATTCTAAAACGAGAGCGAGAGAGAGAGAGAGAGGGAGAGAGAACAAAATAGGGGTCGTAATCATAAATTAATTTACCTATTGGCGGCTTAATTTTCCTTCTTGAATGTGTAAAGTTAATAGTAAACTCTTCCTTGCATTGTAATTGAGGCTGCATTTGGAACCTATTTTGATTCATCATGGATTTGTTGTGAAGGGAGGTTGCAGGGGGAGCCTGAGGAGTGAGGAACGAAGAACGCATGGTGTTGGAGTTAAGACAGTCTCATTGTTACACGCCATTTTACTAGTTATTACTACTATTACTATCTCGGTTTCAAATTTGGCTTGTGTACATTTCGTAAAAAATAGTTTTTTTAATTATTATTTTTTAGAATTGTGTACATTTCTTAAGAAAAACTTTTATTTATTTTTTCAGAAAAAAGAGAACTTCATCCATATCTTAAAAGAATCACTACATAATGTCACACAAGTGGAATCCAAGTTGGATTTTGCAATGTAAGGGCATTCCCCATTCTTGAGAATGGCATAAAATTAAAAGATAAATCAAATAAATCAACTACTATACTAAAAACCATTCGTCCCTAAATATAAGACCAATTTGTCAAAATCACATGAATTAAGATAGTTGGTAGTATTATTAAATGTGTTTTTCTATCATGTGCAAATTTGCAGTTGATAAGAAGTTTAAAGTAGCAACTTTGACTTGGAACTTGTGTTTTTTACAATAAATATGTAGTTTTTGAATAAATATTTGTTGGTTTTCAATGAAAAATTACTACTCTTGGTTACCTTAACATGTGCAATATTGTACATGTTAGACAAACCCTTACAAGAAACAATTGACATGTTAGCTTCATTGAAAAATTTATGTACTCAGTCTAAAATATAATATATCAATTATTTAATGAACTTAAAAAGTTAATTGTTCATTGTAAATGGGACCGGAAAAAGTATTGAGATGACTTTGACTTGTAAATAATCACATAAACCAGGAGTTGCCAATCAAAGAGTGTTTTGCTTCATCATTTCGTTTCAGTTGATTTCTTCTCTTATGCAATTTAAGATTCAGTGATCAATTTCACCTAATTTTCATCTATACCATCCATGTCTTCCTTCACTTCCTCCTCCAAAATCTGCCAGGAATTTGAATCCATATTTACTACTGATCCAAAGAAGAGAAGGTACAATGTTTTCTTGAGTTTCTGCGCTCAAGACAAGGGTTATGTTCTTTCGTGTCTCGAAGAGGCTTTTAGTTTAGAAGCTGGTATCAATGTTTTTGGGGACATTAAGAGGTTTCAACATGTAGAACAGGCAGAGTCTGTGCTGAATGTAATTCAAGACTGCAAAGTCGCTATAGTCTTGTTTTCAAAAAATTATACTAATTCAAGTTCGTGTATACAAGAATTGGAGAAAATAACTCAGTGTTGCCGAACCTCAGATTTGGTTGTTCTGCCTGTGTTCTATCAAGATGTCGCTCCCTTCTATCATGGAGATATGTTTGGAGGAGACACTTTTCATGATTTTCTGGATAGAATATCAATGGAGGAAATCTCTAAAGAAGAAGACAAGCTCATGACCTGGGTAGCAGCGATCACTAAAGCTAACAAATATTTAGGATCACGTGATCTCATACTCAAACCCGTATACAGGTAATTTTAAGTTCTTTTTTAAAATAACTGAGACTTGAGATTTTAATTTACACCTATCTTTTGGCCTATGCACATGTAGGAGAATTATTATACATATAATCGTCTTTTGTTCATATATTATACAGGTACGAACATGTATCAATTACGGATTATATTAAGGATATAGTTGAACATGTTACATGTGTGATAAACAAGAATAGAGATTTTTGTGCGAATTCCTGTACACCCAGTGTCAAATCTGGTGTGCAAGACGTGATTCAACTATTGAAACAATCAAAAAGTCCTCTCATAATAGGGATATGGGGGATGACAGGGATTGGTAAATCAACCATTGCCCAAGCCATTTACGATCAAATTGGTCTTTATTTTGAACACAAGAGCTTCCTTAAAGACATTGGGGTAGTTATGGGAAAATTTAATGATCATCCCATTTTATCACAAAGTCATCAACATCACAGGGTACTTCTTGTACTTGACAATGTTGATAAATTGGAGCAGCTGAGTGCTTTGTGCCCACGAAGTCGTAAATGGTTTGAAGGTAGCAAAATAGTCATCACAACAAGAGATAGACATCTACTCAAGAAGCATGGAATTGACCATATATATAGAGTGAAAGAATTGGATGAAAGTGAATCACTTAAAGTTTTTAATTTAGGTGCATTCAGCCACGCAACAACTCCACAAGAAGATTTTAGTGAACTTTCTAGACAGGTAGTTGCTTATTCTAGGGGATTGCCTCTTGCTCTTAAAGAACTTGGGTTCTTTTTGTATGGAGAGGAAGCACTTAAGTGGAAGAATGTGTTGAAGAGTCTCAAAAGACTTTCCATGCAAGTTATATCGACGAACGGAAGCAGGGAGGGGTAAATCATCGTCCTGGGCTTTATGATGTGATAGGTGTTTTTTTTTTTTTTTTTGTTGACAGAAAGATAGATGGGTGTTCATAAATCCTACATTTGCCATTTCTAGAATTGCTGCTTAGTTGTTTGTACATTGTGGAAGCCATGAATCTTTATTTCATTCTTCACTATTCATTAGTGTAAGAATTCCACACCGAATTTAACTATGTTTGTTGTATTCTTGAGGCATCATTTTAACTGAATCATTGGCAACACTATAGGGTATGGTGGGTTTATACTAACGCAGGAATTATGCAGAAGAAGAGTATTTGAGGCTTAAAATTGATCCTCTATTATATAACAACTAATATATCAGAACATCCATGTAAATTCATAGACTTACTAGAGATTCTTAAACTACGTAGAGTGACTTTTGGAGTACCAGCAATAAAGATTTTCACTAAATCATGCTAAACTTATTTAACTCAACTTCTAATAAATGATAATAGATTACTGTTTCGCCGATTCTTGTGCTTCTCTTTCATTTCCCATTGCAATTCTATTTAAGTTATGGACATATACTTGCATATAGTTCTCCCTCCTCTTTTGGTAGAAGCATATGTTGGAGAATGCTTACATGCATACAATTGATTGTGCACCTTTTCATTGTTTCATATTTTATAGGAATGAAAGTGCTGATATCAAGAATATTGTTGAACACATCACCCGTTTGTTAGATAGGACAGAGTTATTCGTTGCTGAACATCCAGTGGGTGTAGAATCTCGTGTGGAAGCTGTGACTAAGCTACTAAACATCCAAAAGTCAGATGATGTTTTAATTTTGGGGATATGGGGAATGGGGGTATGGGCAAAACAACCCTTGCCAAAGCCATTTATAATCAAATTGGTAGCAAATTTGAGGGAAGGAGTTTTCTTCTGAATATAAGAGAGTTATGGGAGACAGATACTAATCAAGTTTCTCTACAGCAACAGATACTTTATGATGTTTACAAAACATTGACATTCAAAATACGTGATCTAGAATCAGGGAAAAATATGTTGAAGGAAAAACTTTCCCAGAATAGGGTTCTTCTTGTGTTGGATGATGTGAATGAATTGGAGCAACTAAAGGCTTTGTGTGGTAGCCGTGATTGGTTTGGTCCGGGGAGTAGAATAATAATCACAACAAGAGATATGCATCTTCTTAGATTGTGTGGAGTTTATCAAATGTATACAATAGAAGAAATGGACGAAATTGAATCACTTAAGTTGTTTAGTTGGCATGCATTCAACAGATGTGATTGCTTATTCTGGGGGATTGCCACTAGCACTTGAAGTCCTTGGATCCTATTTGGCTGACTGTGAAATAACAGAGTGGCATTATGTTTTGGAGAAACTCAAATGCATTCCTCATGATCAAGTACAGGAGAAGCTAAAAGTAAGCTTCCATGGTTTAAAAGATTTTACAGAGAAACAAATATTCCTTGATATTGCTTGTTTCTTTATTGGGATGGACAAAAAGGATGTAATACAGATATTAAATGGGTGTGGGTTTTTTGCTGATATTGGGATTAAAGTTCTTGTTGAGCGAGCCCTTGTAACTGTTGACAATAGAAACAAGCTAAGAATGCATGATCTGTTGAGAGATATGGGAAGACAAATAATTTATGAGGAAGCACCATCAGATCCTGAGAAGCGCAGTAGGTTGTGGCGCCATGGGGAGGTGTTTGATATATTAGAAAAGCGTAAGGTTAGAGAATTGAAAATTTATGAAAATTGGTTTCATTCATTTTAGGGTTAAATATGTTTTTGGTCCCTACAAAATTGGAATCCTCTAAGTTTAGTCCTTACTTAATCTCAATCTCACTGTTGCGAGCAATTGAACAGTCTAGAACTTGTATCGTTGTTTTGTCTACAAATTATGCTAATTCAAGATGGTGTATGCTAGAGTTGGAGAAGATAATGGAAATTGGCAGAAACAGGGGTCTGGTCATTGTGCCAGTATTTTATGAGGTAGCTCCATCAGAAGTACGCCATCAGTTAGGTCAGTTTGGGAAATCTTTTGATGATCTTATATCAACAAATTCAGTAGATGAATCCACAAAGAGTAATTGGAAAAGAGAACTCTTTGATATTGGTGGAATAGCAGGGTTTGTCCTCATAGATTCCAGGTTATTTATTTATTTTTGTCTTTTAGAGTATTTTATTAGTGATGCTAAAAATTCTTAGGCCTTGGTAGTGTAATAATATTTGTGTCCATCTTAAAATTCACCTTCTTTATATACTATGGAAGTTTTTGAAAGTTCATTGCAATGAAAAGTTATTTTGAGTAATTTTTAACTAGAAGTAACATGGTTTTAATAAGTTTGGTAAATAAGGAAAAGAATGTTATGATTTTTTCTAACGATTGTGAAAATATATGAACTAACTTTTGATTTACATTAAAATATATAAAAAGTGAATCAAATTTTATGTAATATAAGCAAAAACATTTTTACATGCAAGTTATATCGACGAACGGAAGCAGGGAGGGGTAAATCATCGTCCTGGGCTTTATGATGTGATAGGTGTTTTTTTTTTTTTGTTGACAGAAAGATAGATGGGTGTTCATAAATCCTACATTTGCCATTTCTAGAATTGCTGCTTAGTTGTTTGTACATTGTGGAAGCCATGAATCTTTATTTCATTCTTCACTATTCATTAGTGTAAGAATTCCACACCGAATTTAACTATGTTTGTTGTATTCTTGAGGCATCATTTTAACTGAATCATCGGCAACACTATAGGGTATGGTGGGTTTATACTAACGCAGGAATTATGCAGAAGAAGAGTATTTGAGGCTTAAAATTGATCCTCTATTATATAACAACTAATATATCAGAACATCCATGTAAATTCATAGACTTACTTGAGATTCTTAAACTACGTAAAGTGACTTTTGGAGTATCATGCTAAACTTATTTAACTCAACTTCTAATAAATGATAATAGATTACTGTTTCGCCGATTCTTGTGCTTCTCTTTCATTTCCCATTGCAATTCTATTTAAGTTATGGACATATACTTGCATATAGTTCTCCCTCCTCTTTTGGTAGAAGCATATGTTGGAGAATGCTTACATGCATACAATTGATTGTGCACCTTTTCATTGTTTCATATTTTATAGGAATGAAAGTGCTGATATCAAGAATATTGTTGAACACATCACCCGTTTGTTAGATAGGACAGAGTTATTCGTTGCTGAACATCCAGTGGGTGTAGAATCTCGTGTGGAAGCTGTGACTAAGCTACTAAACATCCAAAAGTCAGATGATGTTTTAATTTTGGGGATATGGGGAATGGGGGTATGGGCAAAACAACCCTTGCCAAAGCCATTTATAATCAAATTGGTAGCAAATTTGAGGGAAGGAGTTTTCTTCTGAATATAAGAGAGTTATGGGAGACAGATACTAATCAA
This sequence comes from Medicago sativa, assembly GCF_051527215.1. NCBI lineage: Eukaryota > Viridiplantae > Streptophyta > Magnoliopsida > Fabales > Fabaceae > Medicago > Medicago sativa. Next base: position 17,036,458 of record NC_140752.1, on the reverse strand, counting down.
GTTTCTCTACAGAAACAGATACTTTATGATGTTTACAAAACATTGACATTCAAAATACGTGATCTAGAATCAGGGAAAAATATGTTGAAGGAAAAACTTTCCCAGAATAGGGTTCTTCTTGTGTTGGATGATGTGAATGAATTGGAGCAACTAAAGGCTTTGTGTGGTAGCCGTGATTGGTTTGGTCCGGGGAGTAGAATAATAATCACAACAAGAGATATGCATCTTAGATTGTGTGGAGTTTATCAAATGTATACAATAGAAGAAATGGACGAAATTGAATCACTTAAGCTGTTTAGTTGGCATGCATTCAACAGATGTGATTGCTTATTCTGGGGGATTGCCACTAGCACTTGAAGTCCTTGGATCCTATTTGGCTGACTGTGAAATAACAGAGTGGCATTATGTTTTGGAGAAACTCAAATGCATTCCTCATGATCAAGTACAGGAGAAGCTAAAAGTAAGCTTCCATGGTTTAAAAGATTTTACAGAGAAACAAATATTCCTTGATATTGCTTGTTTCTTTATTGGGATGGACAAAAAGGATGTAATACAGATATTAAATGGGTGTGGGTTTTTTGCTGATATTGGGATTAAAGTTCTTGTTGAGCGAGCCCTTGTAACTGTTGACAATAGAAACAAGCTAAGAATGCATGATCTGTTGAGAGATATGGGAAGACAAATAATTTATGAGGAAGCACCATCAGATCCTGAGAAGCGCAGTAGGTTGTGGCGCCATGGGGAGGTGTTTGATATATTAGAAAAGCGTAAGGTTAGAGAATTGAAAATTTATGAAAATTGGTTTCATTCATTTTAGGGTTAAATATGTTTTTGGTCCCTACAAAATTGGAATCCTCTAAGTTTAGTCCTTACTTAATTTTAATAGCTTTTTCAGTCCCTACAAAATAAATTCTCACGCAGTTTAAGTCTCTGCTAAAACAAAAATTGTTTATTTATCCTTCAAATATAAAATTTTTTAATGATCTTTTGCACACATGTTTATAGGTTCAAATTCCAAAATTAGTATATTCGTTTTCTGTTTGTATGATTTCTTTTTCTTAATTTCAGGGAACAGAGGCTGTCAAGGGACTTGCTTTGGAGTTTCCAAGAAAAGATTGTTTGGAAACCAAAGCATTTAAGAAGATGAATAAACTCAGATTGCTTCGCCTTGCTGGGGTGAAGCTGAAGGGAGATTTTAAGTATCTTTCAGGAGATCTTAAGTGGCTGTATTGGCATGGATTTGCAGAAGCCTGCATTCCTGCAGAATTTCAGCAAGGAAGTCTAGTTTTCGTTGAATTAAAATATAGTAAGCTCAAACAGTTATGGAACAAGTGCCAGGTACAAAAATTGTCATGGTTTAGCGGAAGATATACATTCTTCCAAATTCCGATCTTTTTTTTTCTTAGCTTCTCTTACTATTATTCTCTTGTGCTTTTATTTTCTTGCAGATGCTTGAAAATCTAAAAATTCTTAATCTTAGTCATTCTCTAGAATTGACTGAAACCCCAGACTTTTCCTACTTACCTAATCTTGAAAAGCTTGTGCTTAAAAACTGTCCAAGTTTGTCTACGGTCTCCCATAGCATTGGATCTCTACATAAACTTATTTTGATAAATTTGAGAGGCTGCACAGGTCTTCGGAAACTCCCAAGAAGCGTCTATAAATTAAAATCGTTAGAAACTTTGATTCTTTCTGGATGTTCTATGATTGAAAAATTGGAGGAGGACTTGGAACAGATGGAATCGTTGATTACCTTGATTGCCGATAAGACTGCCATCACAAAAGTACCATTTTCAATAGTAAGGATGAAAAGCATTGGATATATTTCTTTTCGTGGCTTTGAAGGATTTTCACGTGATGTATTCCCTTCTCTCATTCGGTCTTGGATGTCGCCATCAAATAATGTGATATCCCTTGTTCAAACATCTGTGTCCATGTCATCACTTGGGACTTCCAAAGACCTTCAAAAACTTCGAATTCTTTGTGTGGAGTGTGGTTCAGATCTGCAACTAACTCAAGATATAGCAAGATTTCTGGATGTACTAAAAGCCACAAGTTATCAGAAATTGGAAGCAAGTGCAATTTCAATTCCTTCAGAGATCTCTGATATGTATGCTTCTCCCTTAATTGATAATTTTCTTGGTAAAGTTCGCACTTCAGGGTCAATCAATCACTTGAAATCTCTCTTAATTCAAATGGGAACAAAATGCCAAGTCTCCGATATTGCTGTAGACAATGTTTTACAGGTTTGAACAACTCTTTTGCCTAGCTAGTTTTTAAAAAAGCAAAATGGAATTTTGGTTGCGGCCTGAATTATATTTTTCTAATAAATTACTCTGTCCTTAGTTTGAATTAGACACAAATTTGATTCCAAATGTTTTTAAACTCATTTTACATTGGTAGTTTGTGAAATGGGTGTGAATTGTCAACAACTCCATGATTAAGTCACACATATATCAAGTTAAGAATTAAATTACAAGCAAAGTACATATTTAAGGAATAAAATACCTTTTTTAGACAATACATTTTTCTTTGGATCAGACCTCAGATGAAACTTGGAATTCGTTTCTCCTCCCCTGTGACAATAATTCTGAATGGTCAAGCTTTAGTTGCAAAGGTTGTTCCATAGTATTTGATATCCCACTAATAAAGAGGCGAAACCTGAAGAGTATGATATTGTTCGTTGTCTATTACTCTTCCTCGGAAAACACAACATCAGATGGTTGCCAAGGTGTGTTGATCATAAATTACACAAAAAGAACCATTCAGGTTTATAAAAGAGATACGCTAACCTCGTTTGATGATGAGGATTGGCAGAGCATAACATCTAATCTAGAACCTGGTAACAAAGTGGAGGTAATGGTTGTTTTTGGGGAGGGTTTCATTGTTGAGAAGACTACAATATCTCTCTTATATGATGAACCAGTCAACAAAGAAATGGAATGTTGTCGTGTAGTAGACGTGGATGATGTTATTGTTTCTGGAAATGACGATAATAATGTTCGTGTTTCTTGTGGTGATAATGAAGTCACTACTCAGTTTGGAGAGGAAACGTCGAACCATTTGCAGATCATTAGTCCCGCAGATGGATGGTATTCTGATGTCGTGGGACCAGTACAGCTAGTACAATATGACCTTCACCAGCTTGCGAAGGCAAAAGCCGAGGAGATTCATGCAGCTGAAGAAAAACATGATCAGGAGCAACAGGCTCTTCCACTTAAGTGTGAGCCTGAACAGCATGCAATAGTAGCATCTACGACCATAGAACCTACTCTAGGAGCTCAGATTTTGGATGCTATCAGAGAGCTCAGGGCTGATTTCATCAGACAAGAGCTGACTGTTACTGCTAGGTTGAATGCAGTAGATGTGAGATTAGAGAGGCTTGAGGATGGCATTGCCCAGATACTGCGTGGGTTGAGTTTTGAATCCACTCATTCTTAGGATTCTTTTGATAATGTTATTTAGTTCATTGTTTTATTGTAAGGTTTTTCTATTATGACTATGGTATCAGTTGTTAATATTCATACCGCTTTAGTGTTCTTTCATTATCTGAATTAATATTCCGATTCCAAAGTCGAATTTTAAATTCTAAATTATCAATTCCAAATACTAAAAGGTCAATCAAATTTTGAGGACAAAATTTTGGATAAGAATGATGTTTTTATTGAATATGGAGTTTTTTTTTTTTTGGTACAGTGTATATGGAGTTTCTTTTGGGGATTTAATTGGTATATGTCATTTCACTGAAGTTTTTACATGTGCGTTAAACCACATATTTCACCATATTATTTTGTTTTACAATATTCGTTTCTAAAATATCTCTATCATATATATATGATAACATTCGATTAAATGTGTGCATAAAAATTAATTTATTTATGTTGATATTGTAAATTAATTAAATTTTTTAGGCTAAAACGCATTTTTTGCCCCCTAATATGGTGCGGTTGTTGGAAGGTGTTAGTTGAGGGAGTGGTGGGTGGGGTGGTGAGGGTGTGGAGATGAAGATCATTACGTGGAATGTGCGGGGGTTAGGCAGGTTTGAAAAGAGGAAGGAGGTCCGTACTTTGATTCAAGATAAGTGTCCTTTTATTTTGTGTCTCCAAGAAACAAAGTTACAAGTGTGTGATAGTGGATTTGGTGCTGCTTTGTGGGGTAACCAGGATGTTTCTTTCTCCTTTCGGCCATCTATTGGAGCGTCAGGGGGTTTGATAACGGCATGGGATAATTCGGAGGTGGAGGTGTGGTCGACTGTTAGTTTTAATCACACTTTAGTGATACATGGGCAATTTCTTAAATCGAATGAGGAATTTTATCTGTTTAATGTGTATGCTCCCTGTGATGCTAGAGATAGAAAGTTACTTTGGGATTCTCTTTCTGCCCGCTTACAACAATTACGGGGTAAGAAGGTATGTGTTTACGGAGATTTTAATGCCATTCGAAGTACGGAGGAAAGACGTTCAGTGTCGGTTGGTCAACATGCTTTGGATTTCACTCATTTTAATTCTTTCATTGACAACAATGTTATGGTGGATCTGCCTTTGGGGGGGGGGGGGGGGGGGGGGGGGCGAAACTTCACTTCGTTCAAGGGTGACGGGAAGTCGATGAGTCGTCTTGATCGGTTCTTGTTATCGGAGGATTGGTGTATGTTGTGGCCTAATTGTTTGCTGATTGCTCAATTGAGAGGTTTGTCTGATCATTGTCCTGTGGTTCTGTCCGTTGATGAAGATAATTGGGGTCCTAGGCCGACTCTCTTGTTGAAGTGTTGGACTGATATTCCTGGGTACAAAGAGTTTGTGAGTGTAACGCCCTCCTTTTTATTTAATTATTTTTATTAAGTTAGAGTCTATTTATGTGATTTATTTATATATATGAGGTGTTAGTATTTTATTATGTGGCATTATTCTATTATTTATTAGAATACGAGAATTATTAGTGTAAGTAGAATTGGAGGTTAGAATAGAAATAAGAATAAGTTATTGGGCCTAAATAAATTTAGGAAGAGTGATTAGTATTATAAATAAGGAAGCTTAGGTTAGAAAGAGTTTTTACGTTAAACCGCTTTTTGGAGACCGCTTTTGGAGAAAGAGGAGAACTCAGAGAGAGAGAACCCTAAGAACGAAGAACGCTGCTTTTGATTTTAGAAAAACAATCTAAGGTAAGGGTGAGACTATCTTTCACGAATATTAAGACTGTGATTCATTAGATTGCGTCTAACGTGTCCTAGGATGAGTTTTGTAAGATTATGAGAATTAGGGTTGAGTGAGAATTGGTGATTGGGTGATGAAAAACCGTTGAATTGATGTAAGGGGGGAGTCTCTATTCATCGTAAGGGTTGCATGATCATGTGGGTAGTGAAGGGTCATAGTTTTCATTGTTTTCTTAATCTTTGAATTGAATTCATGTTAAATTCGTGCTTTAATTTGCTGCTATGATTTTTGGTATATTTCTGTCTCTAAATTCATTATTTTCATGTGCTAAATTCGTAATTGATTCATGATTATATTCTGTTTTAATGATCCTTTGTTAAATATGTGTTCTTTTATGTTGCTGTAATATATGTTTAATTTTCTTATATATATGATATGTATTGTGCGGTACTTGATAACTGTGTTTCTGATTTAATTTTAAATCTCGCTATTAGATTTACTTTTCATTCGATTTCAATTTCTTGATATATAGAGATATGAGACTTGATCATGTGAGTATGATTCAATCAACAATCAATATTCTTCTTGTGCTTGGGATTGTAATTCATATGCGTTAGTTTGTCTGCATTCGTTATTCCTAAATTGGTTTTCATATAATTAAAGGGATTAATTTCAAGAGGCTGTACTTGATTAATAAATAAATTAATTGCCACCTGAAGTGTTTTTAGCTTAGTTTATAGTACATGATTTTGGACTTTGAAACTGATTTGAAGTTTAAGATAGCATCAATTGTGCACCATCACTATTATCCTTTCATTAAACAATCTTATGTCTTAAATTGATTAATAAATGGTAATAATAACAAATTGACTTATTATAATTTGTTATTATTTAATTATACTCTGTGAATGACATATAGCTATGACCTTAGATTTTGGTGTCTATTTATTTTATTTAAATACGACCTACGTGTCGTGATTTATTTTATTTAAAAATGTATTTAAAAAGATGAATTATTTGATGATGTGTACTGATGTGTTATATAAAGACGTGCTACTTGAAGATGTGTGATTTAAAGATGTGTATTTGTCGAGTTATATAAAGATGTGTTACTATTTAAAGATCGTGTAGTTTTAAGGTGAACCTTGAGTGAGAAATGAATGATATCTAAGTTATTAGAAGTTGTCCAGGAAGTTTAAGATTAAGATTATTAAGATTATTAATGATGTGAGATTTGTTATTTATGCACTATATGTGTTATTTATGATGCTTATGATTGATGCGATGTTTGAGATGTTATGATTATCATTGATGCTTTTATATTACGATGTTGTTATGATGTGACTTTATAAGTACTGCACATGTTGCTGTTGATCTTATTTAAGATAATAATGTCGGTCTGAGTCAAAGAGTTGTAAGATGTTCATGAAGTTTTCTAAGACGTAAGATGTTGAGTCCATTTGCATACTCATTAAAGATGGGGGCTTGATGCCCTGGAGCTTTTGCTCAACCACGACGATGGAGCTTTTGCTCAACCACGACGATGGAGCTTTTGCTCACTTTTGTTGGGGGCTTGATGCCCTGAAGAGCCTATTTACGCTCATATATGTTGGTTGGGGGCTTGATGCTCTGGAGCTTTTGCTCACTTTAGTTGGGGGCTTGATGCCCTGGAGCCTATTTACGCTCATATATGTTGGGGGCTTGATGCCCTGTATTAGTACCACATGCATTTGCATTTCATAATGATTCGAGATGGTTTAAGATGTTAAGAGTTGCATAGTCGAGTTTAGATGCATTGTCAAGTCAAGTTGTCGAGTTGTTAAGATGTTAAGATGTTAAGTTGTCGAGTCGTTAAGATGTTAAGTTGTCGAGTTGTTAAGATGTTAAGTTGTCGAGTTGTTAAGATGTTAAGATGTCAAGTTGATGATTGATTATGAAGATGCTTATGATGATATGTGATGATGTTTGTGATGTTTATGATGATATATATGACGTTATGATTAAGATGATTTATGATGTTTATGATTATTTATTATGATAATATTAGATGAAGTTTATGACTAATGTAGGATGATTAATGATGCTAGGTAATGAAGTTTAAGTTGTTAAATGTAATTTATGATTTATAAGCTTAATATTATTGTTTGAGAAATCTCACCCCTTCTGCGTATATGTTGCCTCGACCGTGGGTAATGTGCAGGTAATAAAGATTAGAAGTGTTCGTGAGAGGACTCCTCACTTGTGTCTAGGTGCTCTGATACGTAACGGGATGGGACTTGCTTTCTTATCTATTCCTTACGTGTCTTATGAACTTTTCACGAATAAGTATTGAACTAATTTACGAGATTTTGATAAGGCCTGCGTGCCAAGACTTTAGTATGCTGAACTATTTTCCGCTGCATGATTTTAGATTTTGATGTTGAATTCGAGAGATAATTATTATTATCCATTTTATGTTTTAAAAGAAGTATGTGACATTCCGTTTGTGATTTAATTACTCTGATTTATGATGAAATTTTTATGTTGGGAAAACGGGGTGTTACAATTGGTATCAGAGCAGGTCGGTCCGTCCGGCCAAGTAGATGAGTCGTTGGGTCGTGTCGTCATGTTTTCTAGTTAGTAGTTTTGTTTTTATGTGATCATGTTTAACTGACTAACTTGATGTGGTTTTTTTGTTTTGTTTGAAGAAGTAATGACTAAATTTATTTTCTATTGTGCTTGAATTTCGAGGACGAAATTCTTTTAAGTTGGGGAGAGTTGTAACGCCCTCCTTTTTATTTAATTATTTTTATTAAGTTAGAGTCTATTTATGTGATTTATTTATATATATGAGGTGTTAGTATTTTATTATGTGGCATTATTCTATTATTTATTAGAATACGAGAATTATTAGTGTAAGTAGAATTGGAGATTAGAATAGAAATAAGAATAAGTTATTGGGCCTAAATAAATTTAGGAAGAGTGATTAGTATTATAAATAAGGAAGCTTAGGTTAGAAAGAGTTTTTACGTTAAACCGCTTTTTGGAGACCGCTTTTGGAGAAAGAGGAGAACTCAGAGAGAGAGAACCCTAAGAACGAAGAACGCTGCTTTTGATTTTAGAAAAACAATCTAAGGTAAGGGTGAGACTATCTTTCACGAATATTAAGACTGTGATTCATTAGATTGCGTCTAACGTGTCCTAGGATGAGTTTTGTAAGATTATGAGAATTAGGGTTGAGTGAGAATTGGTGATTGGGTGATGAAAAACCGTTGAATTGATGTAAGGGGGGAGTCTCTATTCATCGTAAGGGTTGCATGATCATGTGGGTAGTGAAGGGTCATAGTTTTCATTGTTTTCTTAATCTTTGAATTGAATTCATGTTAAATTCGTGCTTTAATTTGCTGCTATGATTTTTGGTATATTTCTGTCTCTAAATTCATTATTTTCATGTGCTAAATTCGTAATTGATTCATGATTATATTCTGTTTTAATGATCCTTTGTTAAATATGTGTTCTTTTATGTTGCTGTAATATATGTTTAATTTTCTTATATATATGATATGTATTGTGCGGTACTTGATAACTGTGTTTCTGATTTAATTTTAAATCTCGCTATTAGATTTACTTTTCATTCGATTTCAATTTCTTGATATATAGAGATATGAGACTTGATCATGTGAGTATGATTCAATCAACAATCAATATTCTTCTTGTGCTTGGGATTGTAATTCATATGCGTTAGTTTGTCTGCATTCGTTATTCCTAAATTGGTTTTCATATAATTAAAGGGATTAATTTCAAGAGGCTGTACTTGATTAATAAATAAATTAATTGCCACCTGAAGTGTTTTTAGCTTAGTTTATAGTACATGATTTTGGACTTTGAAACTGATTTGAAGTTTAAGATAGCATCAATTGTGCACCATCACTATTATCCTTTCATTAAACAATCTTATGTCTTAAATTGATTAATAAATGGTAATAATAACAAATTGACTTATTATAATTTGTTATTATTTAATTATACTCTGTGAATGACATATAGCTATGACCTTAGATTTTGGTGTCTATTTATTTTATTTAAATACGACCTACGTGTCGTGATTTATTTTATTTAAAAATGTATTTAAAAAGATGAATTATTTGATGATGTGTACTGATGTGTTATATAAAGACGTGCTACTTGAAGATGTGTGATTTAAAGATGTGTATTTGTCGAGTTATATAAAGATGTGTTACTATTTAAAGATCGTGTAGTTTTAAGGTGAACCTTGAGTGAGAAATGAATGATATCTAAGTTATTAGAAGTTGTCCAGGAAGTTTAAGATTAAGATTATTAAGATTATTAATGATGTGAGATTTGTTATTTATGCACTATATGTGTTATTTATGATGCTTATGATTGATGCGATGTTTGAGATGTTATGATTATCATTGATGCTTTTATATTACGATGTTGTTATGATGTGACTTTATAAGTACTGCACATGTTGCTGTTGATCTTATTTAAGATAATAATGTCGGTCTGAGTCAAAGAGTTGTAAGATGTTCATGAAGTTTTCTAAGACGTAAGATGTTGAGTCCATTTGCATACTCATTAAAGATGGGGGCTTGATGCCCTGGAGCTTTTGCTCAACCACGACGATGGAGCTTTTGCTCAACCACGACGATGGAGCTTTTGCTCACTTTTGTTGGGGGCTTGATGCCCTGAAGAGCCTATTTACGCTCATATATGTTGGTTGGGGGCTTGATGCTCTGGAGCTTTTGCTCACTTTAGTTGGGGGCTTGATGCCCTGGAGCCTATTTACGCTCATATATGTTGGGGGCTTGATGCCCTGTATTAGTACCACATGCATTTGCATTTCATAATGATTCGAGATGGTTTAAGATGTTAAGAGTTGCATAGTCGAGTTTAGATGCATTGTCAAGTCAAGTTGTCGAGTTGTTAAGATGTTAAGATGTTAAGTTGTCGAGTCGTTAAGATGTTAAGTTGTCGAGTTGTTAAGATGTTAAGTTGTCGAGTTGTTAAGATGTTAAGATGTCAAGTTGATGATTGATTATGAAGATGCTTATGATGATATGTGATGATGTTTGTGATGTTTATGATGATATATATGACGTTATGATTAAGATGATTTATGATGTTTATGATTATTTATTATGATAATATTAGATGAAGTTTATGACTAATGTAGGATGATTAATGATGCTAGGTAATGAAGTTTAAGTTGTTAAATGTAATTTATGATTTATAAGCTTAATATTATTGTTTGAGAAATCTCACCCCTTCTGCGTATATGTTGCCTCGACCGTGGGTAATGTGCAGGTAATAAAGATTAGAAGTGTTCGTGAGAGGACTCCTCACTTGTGTCTAGGTGCTCTGATACGTAACGGGATGGGACTTGCTTTCTTATCTATTCCTTACGTGTCTTATGAACTTTTCACGAATAAGTATTGAACTAATTTACGAGATTTTGATAAGGCCTGCGTGCCAAGACTTTAGTATGCTGAACTATTTTCCGCTGCATGATTTTAGATTTTGATGTTGAATTCGAGAGATAATTATTATTATCCATTTTATGTTTTAAAAGAAGTATGTGACATTCCGTTTGTGATTTAATTACTCTGATTTATGATGAAATTTTTATGTTGGGAAAACGGGGTGTTACAGTGAGTGCTAAGTGGAAGTCTTTTCAGGTTACCGGATGGGGCGGCTATGTCTTAAAAGAAAAATTCAAATTAATAAAACTTGCTCTTAAGCAGTGGCATGCCTCTCATACTCATAATTTACCGGGGAAGATCGTAGCTTTGAAGGACCGTCTGGCAACTTTAGATGAAAAAGGCGAATATTCGGTGTTGACTGAGGAGGAATGCGCAAAAATTCGTAGTGTTTCGTCGGATATTCACTCTTTGTCCCGACTTAATACTAGTATTTGTTGGCAACAGTCCCGGGTTCAGTGGTTGCGTGATGGTGATGCTAATTCAAAATATTTTCACACAGTCATGGCTAACAGGCGGCGTCGTAATTCGTTGTGTTCTATTTTGAAGGATGGGGTCTTGGTGGAAGGTGTTCACCCCATTCGTGAAGTAGTCTTTGGGCATTTTCAGAATCACTTTCGAGCTGATGTTGTGGAGCGCCCCAGTATTGCCAATTTGCAGTTTCAATCTTTGTCTGTTGAGGAGGGTGTGGGTCTTATCAAACCTTTTTCGCTAGATGAAATTAAGGAAGCTGTGTGGGATTGTGATAGTTACAAGAGTCCGGGACCTGACGGAATTAACTTTGGTTTTATCAAGGATTTTTGGCTAGAGATGAAGGATGAGATTTGGCGTTTTGTATCTGAGTTCCACCACAATGGTAAATTACCCAAAGGTATTAATACTACTTTTATTGCTCTCATTCCGAAAGTTGATAGCCCACAATGCCTTAATGATTTTCGACCAATCTCTCTGGTAGGGAGTCTGTATAAAATTCTTGCAAAATTATTAGCTAATAGACTTCGTGGGGTGATTGGTTCTGTAATTTCAAATTCTCAGTCAGCATTTTTTAAATATAGACAAATTCTTGACGGTATTCTTATAGCTAATGAGGCAGTGGATGAAGCTCGAAAGTTAAAGAAAGATCTTATGTTGTTTAAGGTGGATTTTGAAAAGGCTTATGACTCTGTTGACTAGGGCTATTTGGACTCTGTGTTGGGTCGTATGTCTTTCTCGGTTCTTTGGAGAAAGTGGATTCGTGAGTGTGTTAGTACAGCTACGGCTTCGGTGCTTGTTAATGGTAGTCCGGCAGACGAGTTCCCGTTAAAAAGGAGATTACGGAAAGGCGATCCTTTGTCACCGTTTCTTTTCTTGTTGGCTGCAGAGGGTGTAACACCCTATTTCTATTAAGCGGTAAAACGCGCGAATACATCAGAAATATTCTAGAAATAGATGCTACGTCTCCGAATAAACCACAATTCATACATGCATAAAGATCATGTTACACAACATAGCAGCGGAACAACATATAATTCATAGACATATCTGGATCTCCAATAAAATACAAATGTATTCTCCAAACTCCAAATAACAAAATATCTCAACAACTCCGAAATACCAAGTCAAATAAACATCATGCAAAGACTATCCTAGATCAGAGCCCTAATCTAGACACTTGCATGAAAAAGAGGAACTCCACTCCTCGGCATCAACAAGCAACAACTAAGCATCCTGCACGCCGTCTACCTGTCCATACAGAAAGGTAGGCGGTCCACCACAGACCACTGAGGGTTAGCATTACATCATCATAATCCACGAAAAACATTTATCATGAATATTGGAAATGAAAGAATATATATTCAAGAATACAGAATAACAAATCATACATGTATTCACAAGTATTCATGATTCTCATACCATTCAAACCATTCCATACAATCATTCCAAGTTCATATCAACAAGTGTATCATACACGTATCACATATACATAACCCTCCCTCCTAGAACACTAGCATCACATGATCATTATTATCCCCCATCACTTACATTTCAAGCTATCACATTAATATCATAGCATAGCATGCATATTCAACCTCTAATCAAGTCATCAACAAAAGCTCATCATTTATCAACATCAATCAATGAAAACATTACTCACTTCATTACTCATCTAGCATGCTTATCTTAACAAGTACAATTCATCATATCGAAGTTATAAGCAAGCCATCATCATTATCAAAGAACATCACCACATCATATATGTATATATACATATACAAATCTCACCTCATCATTATTATTAAAATAACCATCATCAATTGATTCACCAAGTGTATAAGCACAAACAATTAAGGCATGCAATTAGAGCATAATACAATTATTCACAAGCATCTACAAAATTCACCAATGTACATATACACCAATCCACATCATCACAACATTCACCAAATTTCACCAATACCCAAATTCACCAATGTACATATACACCAATCCACATCATCACAACATTCACCAATTTCACCAATACACAAATTCACCAAGTCATATATTCAATTATGACACAACTCATCAATTATTCAAATGCATGCAATGTTCTAGACTCTTCTCTAGATGCATGTGGTACCAAAACACCTCAAGGTCGTCACCTTCGATGCAAAATCCACCACCATCAGTCATGAATGCATGAACATATGACTCGACTCAATGCATATGTTCACACAAACGATAATCACCTCAACATCACCAATATTTGTATATATGCAATCATCAACAATTCACCTCCACATAACATATATACAATCACCGACAACATTCACAATACAAGCAACATATAGTTGTCACACACATATACATCACCAATCATCTCCACATAAATCGACATATAGTTGCCACATTTCCATATAATTCTTTACAATCCAAATAAAGGAACAAATACAACATATGATCACAAACATCATATTCATCACTCAATAACCATTCATACACCATTTCATAATCATATTAGTCTATTCAAAAAGGGTTCATAAGCAATTGGCTCTCAAAAATTATTTTATACCAAGTTCGTCTCCAAAAATCACAACATTGAAAATAATTGAGCACCTAAGCCAAAACCAAGTAAACGAGCTCAATTGCCTATGCCACGTATCCTCACAAGTCACACATATGTGCAGTAGAGGTTACATAAGCATTTCATCAGCCAAATACGATGAATTCATAAAAATCACAAAGTTCGTCTCACTTTTCCACTTTTTACAAAATTTTCCATTTTCAAAGCAAAACAAGTTAGATCCCTCACATCATAGTTTAAATACTACTAAACACCTTAATTGAACTCATAAAATATAAGTTTCAAAGATTGGAAACAATCCATGAGGTTTGGGTCGACTTAGAAATAGTTATGTGGAATTTTCGTAAAATTTCACCAAGACCACCTTGGAGTATTTTCATCATAACTCAAAAACCAAAAATCATTTTCAAGTCAAACGAAAGCCTCTGGAAAGCTAACAAAATTATCTACAACTTTCATGTTTACACCGAAAACCAATTCAAAACAGAAACGTGCGAAAAAGACACAAGAATGCGAAACAGGGAGTTCTGTCCTGTGCAACTCGCAACTGCGAGTGATTTACTTGCAACTGCGAGTTATGACAGTCCAGTCTCGGGAAAAACCTCATTTTCACCCCAAAACTCCAATTTTGACTTCCCAAAGCTCAAATTTGATCCCAAAGTTTGTTTAAACATTTCTAAACATCAAAAGACACTCAATTCCATATAAAATTTGCCCCAAAACATTCTCTTAACAAAAATCATCATTTGACCCATTTTTCATCAAATATTCAAAAACAACACAAAGTCATATCAAACTCTCCAATTATGATTACCCAATGTTTTAATCATCAACAACAACATCTATCAACAACAACAGCAGCTAAACATCATGAATTCACCAACAATTCATCACAACAACATCTCATATCACCATTTTTGAACAAAAATGCAAAGTATACATATAACCACCACTTAAGCATGTAATTTCATCACTAACAACTCAATTAACATTCAAATTACATACTCAAACATTGCATCAAAACATGAACACGAATTTGAAAGCAATTAGGTTCAATTCAACAATTTCACAAAAATGGGTAAAGAGAAAAAGATGTGAATTATGGTTGAAATCTAACCCTCTTACCTCTAACACCAAGATTCTCTAACCCAAGCCTCAATTTTGCTCCTAGATGTTGAATCTCCTCTTTGCCTTCTAACCCTTGTTGTTGTTGTTGCCTCTAGTCTCTATCTCTTCTCTTCCCAAATGAAATGAAATGAATAATGTTTGTAAAACCTAGTTTCACCCACAACTAGAGTTTATATACTAGCTCTACTCAATTGGGCTTATCTCTTAAACCTTAATGGGCCTAACCCATTTCTAATTCAACCTCAAAAATGTTACTAATCACTTACCGGTAAAATATAACGCTAACGGTCACTCAACGGTAATTAAAATAATTACTACACCCTCTCTACTAACTAGGTAAAATAATAACTTCCACTAAACACTAAAAAAAATAACTTTCTGCAAAATTACAAAATTGCCACTGCCCTCAAAATGACCAAAATGCCCCTAAGTCCAAAATGACTAAAATACCCTTCTAACACCGAATTCTACGATTCCCAACCAAAAATACACACAGAGGCAAATAATCACATAAGAGCACATATAACACATAAATAAATAATAAAATAAAACTAGCGAAAATCGGGCTGTTACAGAGGGCCTTAATATTCTAATGAATTCTTTGGTTCAAACTCAGTTGTTTACTGGTTATAGTATTGGGGCGATTAATATGGTGGTGGTGTCCCATCTTCAATTTGCGGATGACACACTGTTATTTGGAACTAAAAGTTGGGCAAATGTTCGTGCTCTAAGGGCTGCTCTTGTTTTAATTGAGGCTATGTCAGGTTTGAAGGTGAACTTTCAAAAGAGCAGTTTGGTTGGTCTCAATATTGCACCCTCGTGGTTAAATAAGGCGGCATCTGTTTTAAGCTGCAAAGTGGGCAAGGTGCCATTCATGTACTTGGGTATGTCTATCGGAGGTAATCCTCGGCGATTGAGCTTTTGGGATCCTATTGTGAATCGGATTAAAGTTAGGTTGTCTGGTTGGAATAGTCGTTTCTTATCTTTTGGCGGTCGCCTGGTTCTTTTAAAGTCTGTCCTTACCTCTCTGTGTAACAGCCCAATTTTCGCTAGTTTTATTTTATTATTTATTTATGTGTGTTATATGTGTTTATATGTGATTACTTGCTTTTGTGTGTATTTTGGTTTGGATTCGTAGAATTCGGTATTGGAGGGGTATTTTAGTCATTTTGGACTTAGGGGCATTTTGGTCATTTTAAGAGCCGTGGTAATTTTTGTAATTTTGTTGGAGGTTATTTTTAGTGCTTAGTAAGAATATTATTTTACCAAGTTACAAAAAGGTGTAGTAATTATTTTAATTACCGTTAAGTGACCATTAGTGATATAATTTACCATTAAGTGAGTAGTGACATTTTGGGTGTTAGAATAGAAATGGGTTAGGCCCATTAAAGTTTGAGAGGTAAGCCCAATTGAGTAGAGCATATATATAAACTCTAGTTGTTGGTGAAATTAGGTTTTACAAGCATTTCACATTTCATTTCATTTGAGAAGAGAAGAGATAGAGGCTACAGAGAAGAACAACAACAAGGGTTAGAAGGCAAAGAGGGGATTCATCATCTAGGAGCTAAATTGAAGCTTGGGTTAGAGATTCTTGGTGTTAGAGGTAAGAGGGTTAGATTTCAACCATAATTCAATTTTTTTTTATTTTACCCATTTTGTGAAATTGTTGAATTGAGCCTAATTGATTGTAAATTCGTGTACATGTTTTGATGCAATGTTTGGGTATGTAAATTAAATGTTAATTGAGTTGTTGATGATGAAATTACATGCTTAAGTTGTGGTTATATGTGAGCTTTGCATTTTTGTTCAAAAATGATGATATGATGTGTTGTTGTGATGAATTGTTGATAAGTTCATGATGATTAGTTGCTGTTGTGGTTGAGAGATGTTGTTGTTGATGATTAAAACATTGGGTAATCATAATTGTGGAGTTTGCTATGACTATGTGTTGTTTTTGAATGTTTGATGAACAATGGGTCAAATGATGAATTTTTTTTAGAGAATGTTTTAGGACAAATTTTATATGGAATTGAATGTCTTTTCATGTTTAGAAATGTTTGGATGAACCTTGGGATCAAATTTGGGCATTGGGAAGTCAAAATTGGGGTTTTGGGGGTGAAAATGGCTCTTTTCCCCGAGACTGAACTGTCATAACTCGCAGCTGCGAGCAAGCTTACTCGCAACAGCGAGTGACTGCTAACTCGCAGTGGCGAGTAGCTCTACTCGCAGTGGCGAGTTGTAGCAGGACAGGGTTCCTGTTCTGCACTCTCACATCTTTTTCACTCGTTTTAGTCGTGAACTGGTTTATGGTACAAACATGAAAATTGTAGATAGTATTTTTATCTTTCTAAGGGCGTTGGTTTGACTTGAATACGATATTTGGTTTGCAAGTTATGGGGAAAATACTCTTGAAACGTTTTGTCGAAAAATCCCGCATAACTAGTTCTAAGTCGACCCAATCCTTGTGGAATGTTTTTAATCTTTGAAAACTTGATTTTAAGAGTGCAACTAAGGTGGTTAAACTGTGATGTAGTGAACCTACTTGTTTTACTTAGAAATTGGGAAATTCTTTGAAAAATGATGATTGAGACGAACTTTGTGATTTTCATTAATTCGTCGCGTTTGGCCGATGAAATGCTTACGTTACCCCTACTGCACGCACATGTGGGTTGTGAGAATACAAGGCATAGGCAATTGAGCTTGTTTACTTGGTTTTGACTTAAATATTCAATTAATTTAATGTTGTGATTTTGAGAGACGAACTTGACTAAAGAGGACTTTTGAGAACCAATTGATTGTGAATCCTTTACGGAGAATTGTTATATGTTATGTGAAGATGATTGGTGGTGTAATTATGTGACAACTTCATGTTGTGTGATTTTTGATGTTGTTGGTGATTGTATATATGTTAAATTGGTGGTGAATTGTTGATGATTGCATATATACAAGTATTGGTGATGGTGAGGTGATTATTGTTTGTGTGAACATATGCATTTGTAGTTGAGTCATATGTGTTTTATCTTGGTTTTTCAGGTGTCAAACATTGATTACGTTTGAACCTTTTTAACCTTTGATATCTCATTTTTTCTTGGGAAGGGAAAAATAAGCAAAACCCTTGAGAATCGAGGTCCGGGAGTTGTTTTCGCTACGGGAAGGTGCTAGGCACCCATAACGACTATAGTATCCTATAGGAACCGTCTTTACTGTCTACGCGCGCGCTTTACTTTTAAATTCTATTTGAAAAATGATATTTACACCTAAGAGTTTACTAAGTGAAGAATTGGAGGGAGAAGAAGATGTTTGAATTTTTTATTTTATTTGAATTGAAGGAATTTTGATTCCTTGCCTACGTACCCTTTTAAGGGATCAAATCCACCGTAGTTCTCTTCCAAAGAATGTTTTTGTTTTTGTTGGTTGATTTTAAGTTTGAAAATTGGAATTTTGAAGAATAGGAAGAGAGGCCTCAAGGGCATAAGATTGTGAAAAGAGTGGGGTGGAATTAGTTATTTTGCAAAAGGAGTCTAAGTATGGTTAAAATTCATTAGTATTTTGTTTAAGAAAATAAAGGGAAAATCAATGGGATTTTGATCCCAAAGTTTATTTAGAAAATGATTTGAGTGATGTTGTCCATATTTTTTGGAAAAGAGAGTTTTTTTCTAAGTTTCAAATCTCCTAAACATACATCTAAAAATATCTATGTGATGTGTGTGCATGTGTCGGTGCTTGTGCCGGTGTACATCATTAGGGTCCATTGTCCTTTACATCGTTGGCCTAGATACATGCTATGGTCTTGCAAGAAATTAAAATTGCATGAAGTAAAATACACCACCCTAGGTTTTACATTCTAAATCTTGGCATGAGAATTAAAGTGCAAAAAATGAAACTAAAATTGAAGGATGAAATATGCTTATGGAATGTATGAAACATAAGATGAAAGGGGTTAGTAACACCAAATGTAATGAAGAAAACAATAAGGCAAGGGAACACTAAACAAATGCAAAAAACACAAAGATAAAGTGTTAAGATACACTAGGAACTAATCACAATACTTCAAGATGCACATGACTCATAATTTCCACATTATTACAATTTTAAAATGGGTTTCAATGCAGCAAAAATGTGAGAATTAGAGGTTCATGCTCAAATTACAAGATTATGATTCATTCCTAGATATATCTAACATTTTATTTTCACAAACAATCATTAATATGCCTTGTAAAACAAGCAACTAATTACACATATTCACATGCAGCAAGAAATGCACCTAAACAGTGACAAATTCATCACAAGCGCACACATCACCAATCACACACATATATCAAGAATTGGAACCAAAATTATGCACATTTTCACAAGCTTTTTAACGTAAAACTCAAGAATTAAGACAAAAAAAATGTATCAATATTTTTATAAAGTTTTTCAGTGCAAAATCAACAAAAAAAAAATCACAAAAGTATCAAGAGGTCTCTATAATTTTTTAGAAAATTTTCTAAAACATTTTAGGCATGTCAGGGGTGCCAATATCACAAGACAGTGTGGAAAATAGTAAAAAGGCAGCAAAAAACGAAATCTACAGCAACAGGGGCCCAAGCCCAAGGTCTTTGATGGATTCGGATCCTCCAAACGCCTCAGAGGCGTTGGATTGATCCATCTCCAACAAAACCCTAGATCTGAGGGCTAGGAACGCGCAACACACCATAAGACAGTTTAGGCACACAAACAGAGCAAATCCACACCGTACACGTCATTGGAAAGCAGATCAAACGGTGAGAAAGGAAGAGAAGACGGTTTGGGGAGCGAACCAGACTGGTTCAGGTGAACCGGTCCGGTTCACTCCCTATAAAAGTTTGTGAGCCGGTCTATTCTTCATTTCAAACCATTTTTCTCTTTCTTCCTCTCATACTCCTCTCGTCCTCTCTAACTAACCTAAAACGGCATCGATGACATGAAGAAATGGCGATGAACACGCCGTAAACCTCAAAGAAGGACGGAATCTTCGTCTTCTCCGGTGAGAAAGACAGATTCCGTCCGTTCATCTTCTATGTTTTGCTAAAACGGAGGTTTATCGGTGTGTTTTCACTGTTCTTCGCTTTGTAACCTTAGATCTATGTGACGCGAGGCAATAAACGTAAAACAACAGTTTGGAAACAAGATTCGAAGGTTTAGGGTTTACCAGAAATTCAATCGGAGAAAAGAGAAGAGGAATACGTCGAAAAACTTTGTGTTATCCTCTTCGTACCTTCTGGTAAGAACTTTCACCGAAAATAAATCGGTTATCTCTTTCTTCTTCTTCACTGGTCCCGTTTTTGCTTCAATCCTTCTTCTTACTTCTCTCGGAACTCTCTTTGTGATCTCGTTGAGCTCGTCGCAATTGTTGACGGACTTACGATTGAATTGCAAGGAAAAATGGTTCGGTGATGAAGATTCTTACAAAGAATCACTGAGAATCATTGCAAACTGATTGGATTTGGTGAAGAACTGTTGAGTTTGGATCGGTTTGTGTTGTGAATTCTGGTGAATTTCTGGAAACTTGTGGTAGTTTGAGAGGTTGAAGACGAAGGTTGTTGAAGTTCTTCGATGAACTTCTTCAAGCTTCTGGGCTTCAATTCGGTTAGAAGAGAGAGAATGTGAAGTTTTTGTTTGTGGTGATGTGGCTCTCAATGATTGATCCTCCTCTGTTGCAGTGACTGAGATGGCCTTTATATAGGCTGCCATGTGTGATGACCGAGCCAATAGCTTGCTGACACCTGTTTGATTCGAACTTGGACCAATTTTGGACTTGGGACCCTTTTTGCAACTTTTGGAACTAAAGGGGCTAACCTGCAATTGTTTAAAAAACAGAGACTGGACTGCAAAGGACTAAAAAATGCAATAATAAAGAGAAACAGGACTAAAAGGAAAATAACAAAAGGACTAAAATGAAAATAAAAGAAAAATGGGGACTAGAATGAAAATAATAGGAAAATAGGGACCAAAATGCAAATAATAATAAAATTTGGTAAAAAATATAAATTGGAAATAACGTAAAGTGAAACAAATAAAAAACACAAAATGGACTAAAATGAACCAACTACTTAAATGAGGTACTTTAAAGTAACCTCTCTCTGTCAAAATTTTGTGTGAAATGACTAAAATGCCCTTAGGGACTAAAATGACTCAGAATGACTCAAATGCAATTTTAAAATGGTTTTTAAAAGGGAATTAAGGCGAGAGTTTATACAGACTAAATGAAAGACTCAGAGACAAGTTTTAGGGATTTAAACAGAGTTTTAACACAGGAAATGACTAAAATGCCCCTTGGGGCTAAACTGACTCAAAATGACTTCAACTGTGATTTTTTTTGAAATGGATTTTAGTCTGGGATTGAAACAAAGACTTATTCAGACCAATTGGAAAGATTCAAACAATTTTCAAAGGACTAAAATGAATTTGAATGCAGGAAATAACTAAAATACCCTTTTTCTTGAATTTTGCAAACAAAATTGAAATAAAATGCAGAGAAAGATGCAATTGATTAGAGACAAATTCAAACGACTTGAAATGCAAGAAAAAGTTTTGGATGACTTGAAATGCAAGAAAACATGGACAAATACACAGTTGAAAAGATTTGTAAAGCTAAGTTGAGAGATAAAGCAGAGTAAAATGTCAGTGTAAACAATAGCAAATTGGCAATTCTTCAAGAACAATAGACATATACCAAAGATGAAAGAAAATTTTGAACAAGTATTTTTAGGTCCAAAATTAGGGTATAACAGCTGCCCCTATTTAAGTTTCTTTGTCCGAAGAGTCAAGAGACGAAGTCTTTGATTTGACGGGACGAAGATACTTAAATATTAACATTTGCACTGTTTTTGGACATAAAAATACGCTTCTCACATTTTCAAAAACATGAATGCCATGCAACATTTTGATTATGAATGCAAGACAAACAACTGGAGTCTACAGAGCATGCCATATCACTGGGGATTTAGGTAGACATTGACAGGGTAGACAAACCAGGGGACGCAAGATAGGTACAAGCTGTTCTTTGGATCGAACTTGCCACTTGACCAAGAAGCACAAACAGGGGATGGGTACAAGCTGCTCTTTGGATCGAACCTGCTACTTGACCGAGGATAGAAATGTGAGACAGGTACAAGCTGTTCTTTGGATCGAACTTGCTACTTGACCGGAGACATAGACATATAGGCAGATACAAGCTGTTCTTTGGATCGAACTTGTCGCTTGATTGATGATACAAACAGATAGGCAGGTACAAACTGTTCTTTTGATCGAACTTGCCATTTGACCTGGAGGCATAGACAAAAAGTTGATACAAGCTGTTCTTTGGATCGAACTTGCGGCTTGATCAATATCACAACATGTAGGTTGGTGCAAACTGTTCTTTGGATCGAACTTGCCGTCTGACCGGAAACATAGGCATATAAGTAGGTACAAGCTGTTCTTTGGATCGAACTAGCCACTTGACCAATAACATAGGCATATAATCAGGTACAAGCTATTCTTTGGATCGAACTAGCCACTTGACCAATAACAAGACATGTAGCAAGATACAAATTGAGAGTAAGTTGATATTGACTTGATTTGAAGATAGATATGACCATTATTGTTGGCCCAAGAGCGAATTGAGAGTGAATTAAAATTGACAGAGGCATTGAATTGAATTGAAAATTGATATTGAAAGAGACATTGGAAGTTGAAAATAGTCAGAGACATAGACACTGAATTGGGGAGTTGAAATTGAGTTGAATTGAAAATTGAAATTGGATTGAATTGAATTGAATTGAAAGTTGGGATTGAACTGGATTGAAAGTGAAGATTGAGTTGAATTGAAAGTGAAGATTGAGTTGAATTGAAAGTTGAGATTGAACTGGATTGAAAGTGAAGATTGGGTTGAATTGAAAGTTGAGATTGAACTGGATTGAAAGTGAAGATTGGGTTGAATTGAAAGTTGAGATTGGGAATGCAACATGTATGTATGGTATAACAAGATTATTAAGTGTATGAGCACTTAAAATGCATGATTATGCATGTATGAATGCTTGAAATGCATGATTGGTTTGTAGTTTGACAGAGAAGTTTCACAGGGACAGACAAAATATTGGAAGATTGGGCACGTAGTGGCTCGTGCTACAACATATTCACATGGAAATCCTCTTTGGAGAGACCGTCGTTGGAAGACGTATCAAAACCATGGCTGAGGGCACTAAAAACTTGTAGGGGAGGTGTCTTTGGGAGATTCTTGGATACAGGTCGCCGTTGTTAGGCGTGTCAGTGCTGGGTAAACGTTGGATGTTCGCATCTGTGGTCAATGCTTTTCATATCATTTCATTCTTTCTTTTCTTTTATTTTTCAATCCCATTTTTGCCTGAACCGCCCTTTCGGGTTTTCGATTCACCGGGAACTAAATTCTTTTCACTGCCCCATTTTTGCCTGAATTGCCTTCATAGGTTGTCAATCAGCGGGGTGCTCATTTTTGCCTAAGCCGCCCTTTCGGGTTTTCAACTTAGCGAGCTTTTTATTTGCATTTTTTACTTTCATTCTGTTTTTTCATTCTTGCCATTGACCGCAGATCATCCTGGGGAACAACCTGCTTGTAACGTGTATTGAAATGGACATTGATATACATTTATTCATGCATGTTTCACTGGAATGTACCCTATTGCTCAGGTTTGTTTTCAAAATAGACGGAAAAGATTTTTCAATTTTCAAAAAAATGTTTGTTCCAGTCATTGACATTATCAAATAGAAAGAAAATATTTTGTATATAGCATTTGAAAGTAGAAAGAAAAATGGAGTTTCAAACAATAGCACAGGCTCAAATTGATGTAGAAGAGTGAGAGTCAGCCAAAGACATAACTCCACGGATTTACAAAGCTTGGAAAATGGTAATTTTATTGGTTGGTGGTACATTGAACACGATGACCGCTACATTTCATAGAAATTTTGAATTCACAAGTACGGAAGCTTCTGATGAAGACGATCATTGATAGTTGCAGATGCCCCAAGGGGTGATGGTGGTTTGCCAGATATAGTTACTTGTCTTTTATTATCAATCTCATTTTTGCATGAACCGCCCTTTCGGGTTTTCGTCTCATCGAGACGCTCATTCTTGCCTGAGTTGCGTACAATCTCAGCGAGCTTTTTCATATTCATTTTTTTTGTCCCTAACTTTTGCCTGGATCGCCCTTTCGGGTTTTCGATCCACCGGGAAGCGTATTTTTGCCTAGGCCGCCCTTTCGGGTTTTCGACCTACCATGTTGTTCTTTTCTTTTTAGACAAAGTATTTCTTGACTATATCGGCATTAACAGGATTTGGGAGTTCAACACCATCCATGTGTGTAAGGATCAAAGCACCACCGGAGAAAGCCTTCTTGACAACATAAGGACCTTCATAATTAGGTGTCCACTTGCCCCTTGGGTCGGGTTGCTGGCTTATTCTTCTTTTCAATACAAGTTCGCCCTCCTTGAATTCACGAGGTCGGACTTTCTTGTCAAACGCATTCTTCATTCGCACTTGATACAATTGTACATGAGCCATAGCATCCATACGTTTCTCTTCAATCAAGTTCAACTGATCATACCGACTCTGACACCATTCAGCATCAGTTAATTTTGTTTCCATGATCACTCGAAGAGACGGAATCTCCACTTCTAGAGGGAGAACTGCTTCCATACCATATACCAGAGAGAAAGGAGTTGCCCCGGTTGAACTACGCACTGTAGTACGGTAACCATGCAAAGGCAAACGGTAGCATCTCATGCCAGTCTTTGTAAGTAGTGACCATCTTCTGAACAATCTTCTTGATATTCTTGTTAGCGGCCTCAACTGCACCATTCATCTGGGGCCTATAAGGAGAAGAGTTGTGATGTTCGATTTTGAATTCTTCACATAAAGCCTGCATCATGCTAATGTTCAGATTGGAACCATTGTCAGTGATGATTTTGTTGGGAACACCATATCGACAGATGATGTTATTCTTGATAAACTTCACTACCACTTGCTTGGTTACACTTGCATAGGAAGCAGCTTCAACCCACTTGGTGAAGTAATCAATTGCCACTAGAATGAAACGATGTCCATTGGAAGCCTTTGGTTCAATTCTTCCGATCATGCCCCACATAGAGAAAGGCCATGGGGAAGAGATAACATTGAGGGCATGTGGAGGCACATGAATCTTGTCAGCATAGATTTGACATTTGTGGCATCTCTTAGCATGTCTGTAGCAGTCACGCTCCATAGTTATCCAGTAATAGCCGGCTCTTAACAGTTTCCTTGACATGGTATGGCCCGTAGCATGGGTTCCAAAAGTACCATCATGTACATCATGCATCAATTTCTCAGCTTCTTGTTCATCAACACATCTCAACAAGACCATGTCATAGTTCCTTTTGTATAGGATTTCTCCGTCCAGAAGGAATCTGCTAGCC
This sequence comes from Medicago sativa, assembly GCF_051527215.1. Taxonomy (NCBI): domain Eukaryota; kingdom Viridiplantae; phylum Streptophyta; class Magnoliopsida; order Fabales; family Fabaceae; genus Medicago; species Medicago sativa. Next base: position 17,011,226 of record NC_140752.1, on the reverse strand, counting down.
CATCTCCTCAGGGTCTTTTTATCCCTGTTGGAAGCACCAGGTGGATATTCACGATTCTGCAAGAACTGTTTGATATTATAATACCAAGGTTTTCCGTCATCCACATTTTCATCAGCCCTATCTAGCATATTTTCAATAACAAACACATGAGCGGGTCTATCAAGACGATGCACCTTGATTACGGGCACGTCATTCCAATGGTTCACATGAAACATGGAAGACAAAGTAGCAAGAGCATCAGCCATCTGGTTTTCATCCCGAGGGATATGGTGCAACTCAACCTTTGTGAAGTATGTCAGCAGACGTCTTGCATAGTCACGGTAAGGGATCAACTTCTCATGATGAGTCTCCCATTCACCCTTTATCTGATTAATAACAAGTGCGGAATCTCCATAGATGTCAAGGTGCTTAATTCTCATATCAATGGCTTCTTCAATGCCCAAGATGCATGCTTCATATTCAGCTATGTGGTTCGTGCATTCAAAGGTTATTCGAGCAGTGAAAGGAATGTGGTGCCCCTGCGGAGTTACAATAATGGCCCCAATCCCTTTACCATAAGCATTGACAGCACCATCAAATACTAATCCCCACTTGCTATTGGGATCTGGCCCTTCACTGATCAGTGGTTCTTCACAGTCTTTTGCTTTCAGATACATAATCTCTTCATCAGGGAAATCAAACTTAATCGGCTGGTAATCATCAAGAGGTTGATAAGCAAGATGCTCAGCAAGGATGCTTCCTTTGATTGCTTTCTGAGCTTTGTACACAATATCATATTCAGACAACAACATTTGCCAATGTGCAATCTTTCCAGTAACAGCAGGCTTCTCAAAGATGTACTTGATTGGATCTATTCGGGATATCAACCAAGTTGTATGATTCACCATATAATGACGCAGGCGTTTGGCAGCCCAAGCTAAAGCACAACAAGTCTTTTCAAGCATTGTATACCGAGTCTCACAGTCGGTGAACTTCTTGCTCAGATAGTAGATAGCATGTTCTTTCTTTCCAGTCTCGTCTTGTTGACCGAGACAAAACCCACGGAATCATCTAACACTGACAGGTACATAATCAAAGGCCTTCCTTCCACTGGCGGGACAAGGATAGGTGGTTCTAACAGGTATTCTTTAATGCTATCAAAAGCTTCCTGACATTCATCATTCCAGATAACAGGCTGATTCTTTCTGAGCAATTTGAAAATTGGTCCACAGGTAGTAGTCATATGAGATATGAATCTTGAAATATAATTCAGGCGTCCGAGGAAAACTCTGACTTGCTTTTCAGTTTGAGGGGCCGGCATCTCTCTGATAGCTCGGACTTTATCAGGATCAACTTCAATGCCTTTTTGGCTGACAATGAAGCCTAGCAACTTTCCAGATCTTACACCAAATGTGCATTTGTTAGGATTCAACCGCAGCTTGTACTTTCTCAATCTTTCAAACATCTTTTTCAAATATACAACATGCTGCTCCTCATCACTTGATTTCACAATCATGTCATCAACATATACTTCAATCTCTTTGTGAATCATATCATGAAACAGAGTTGTCATACCTCTTTGATACGTTGCACCCACATTTATCAAGCCGAACGGCATCACTTTATAACAGAACGTTCCCCATGGAGTGATGAAGGACGTCTTTTCTCTATCTTCAGGTGACATCCGTATCTGGTTATAACCAGAGAAACCATCCATAAAAGAGAACACTTTAGACTGAGCAGTACTGTCAACAAGCACGTCAATATGAGGCAATGGGAAGTTATCTTTTGGACTGGATTTGTTCAGATCTCTGTAATCAACACACATTCGAACTTTCCCATCTTTCTTCGGTACTGGTACAATGTTGGCAATCCACTCAGGATATTCAGCTGTCATGAGGAAACCCGCATCAATTTGCTTCTGCACCTCAGCTTTGATCTTAAGAGCCATGTCTGGACGAGACCTTCTCAATTTCTGTTTGACAGGAGGACATTCAGGTCTTGTCGGTATCCGATGTTCCACAATCTTGGGATCTAGACCTGGCATATCTTCATAGGACCATGCAAAGACATCTGGATAATCATGGAGAAGCTGAGTGATCTTCTTTTTCACTTGCAACACCAATCTTGATCTCTCGCTTGTTTTCTTCAGTACCTAGGTTGATAAGCTCAATCTCTTCCTGGTGAGGTTGAATGGCTCTTCTTTCTTGCTCAAGTAGTCGAGTGATCTCATACGGTATCTCTTCATCATCTTCCTCATCTTCAGCTTCATATACGGGGAATTCAAAATTTGGAGGAACCATAGGGTTACTGTGTTCAACGGGTTTATTATGGTTCAATCTGCACAATATGATTGGGATGATTTTAGAAAAAGTTTTTTCATGCTGATTTTTGAAATTAATAAGAAAAATACTGATGTTTTGGTTTTTTCTGGCATTACCATTATTTCCAAGAAAAAGGCACTAAAAAGTATAAAAATAAAGAGTCGTGAGAAAGACGACAACTTTTATTGATAACGGCAATGCCGAAACAAACATGCCCTTACAAAGATATCACTTTCGCCTTGGGCAGAGCGAAAGGATTGTTATTTTGAAAACGAAGAAAAACATGAGCAACAAGACACATTACATGGAAGCATGCATGACTAAAGGAACATCAATGGCCTCCCAATTTCTCACGGTGCCTCCTGGTACAACAAACGTAGGCACGTAACTACTTTCAGCAGCATCTTCAGCAATAGCATTGATAAACCCAGCACTGTAGAAAGTTCCTGTTGAAACGCCTGAGGTCGGGGAGAACCCAAGGCCCTCTTTACGCTTGTTTTCCAAAATCTGTATCACTTTGCCCCAGCCAGCAGCTTGCCCTTCTTGAACAGCTTTCTGGGCGTCTTTCAATGAAGCCATACTAGCACTAGCTCTCCGGGGTTCTGTACCTTCAACAGTCAAGCCTTGAAATGACGTCCCTTCAGCGGACCTTGCTTCAACACAAGAGAAAGATGACACTTGGCTAACCAGATATGCTTCTTCACCATGTACAGTGACAAGCTTACCATTCCTCACAAACTTGAGCTTCTGGTGCAAAGTAGAAGTTACTGCCCCAGCGTCGTGAATCCATGGCCTTCCGAGGAGACAACTGTAAGAAGCATTGATGTCCATGACCTGGAAAGTGATCTGGAATGTCTCAGGACCAATGGTAATTGGTAGATCTACCTCTCCAAGAACATCTTTGCGAGATCCATCGAAAGCCTTAACCAAATAGCTACTTCCCCTTAGAGAGAGTCCATGATGACTCAATTGTCTTAGTGTAGACTAGGCATTACATTTAAGGATGACCCAGTGTCCACCAGCACATTGGATATCATGTCAGACTTACAGTGTACTGAGATATGCAAAGCTAAGTTGTGGTGTTTTCCTGCTTCTGGGAGTTCATCATCACCAAACCCCAAGTTATTGCAAGCAGTAATGTTACCCACTATTCCATCAAACTGATCCACGGAGACTTCATGATCAACATAGGCATGTTCTAGTACCTTCATTAACACTTTCCTGTGAGCTTCTGAGCTCAAGAGCAGAGACAAGATGGATATCTTTGACGAAGTTTGCAGCAGCTGGTCTACAATCTTATAATCGCTCTTTTTGATAAGCCTCAGAATTTCGTCCAGATTAGACTCTTCAATAGACTGGCCTGATGGGCCGGTGTTCTTGTCAACAGGAGGAGCAACTGGCGGAGTTATTGTAGCAACATGTGTAACCACCTTCCTTTGGAACAAGGGTGGACGGACTTTTCCACTTCTCAGAGCTGTAATTTATCCAGCGACGTTATCAACCGTAGCTGGGGATACCAGAGGCACTTCCATCCCATTCTCAATCATAGTTGCATCATACTTGTAAGGGATTGCCTTCGTAGAGGCATAAGACACCGGACCAGGCAACCTGATTACTAAGGGTTCAACATCCCTTGGCTGTGGTACACCCGTAGTAGGAGAATCATGAAACACTGGCACAATCACACAAACATCACTGGCAATCAAGTGTTTATCATCCATTAGGCTCTGTATATCATCTTGCGCCACACAACAACCCATAGGATTTTGAAGACATTCTGAACAAGAAGCATGATCGTGATTGAACAAAGAAGCCTGGCAAAGTTTGACATGTAGCGGCACCAAAGGAGTAGCAACATTACGGACATCTAAAGTGGGGGCCTCTCGAGGAACACGAACTCCTTCGAAAGCCTCAATCATATTAACAGCAGCATGATTTGGAAGTGGGTTGTCAAGAACATGAGGAACACTTTTTTCAAAAGTCAACCGTCCTCTGTCTATCAGGTCTTTTACAACATACATCAGAGCATAGCAACCTTCAACATCGTGGCCTTGAGCGCCCTGATGGAATTCACATGTGAGATCCTGTCGGAACCTGGGAGGCAATGGCGTAGGCGGAGGCTTGCCTGGTCTGGTGATGCAGTGGCCTTTAGCGAGTAGAGTTGGGAGTAGATCAGCATACCGCATTGGTATTGGTGGGAAATAAGTCTTGGGCCGAGGACCCTGTTGTTGCTGCTGTTGCTGTTGAGCAAGAGGCTGCTGTTGTACTTGCTGAGCAATGGCATTAACAAGCACTGGCGGTTGACCCGGTGGCAGAGGATATTGCTGGTAGAATGGTGGGAAGAAAGGATGTTGAGAGTACTGCATATATTGGTAGGGTAGAGGTGACTGAGCAGCAGCTGTAGACTGGTTGCCAGATACCATCCCTACTTCGGATTCTTTCTTCTTATGGTGGCCATTACCGTATTTCTTAGGTGCACTAGCTGAAGATTCCCCCTTTTCAAGAACAATGATACCTTCTCTGACAGCCTCCTCTAGACGGGTTCCCATATTAACCATGTCGGAGAAATTATTCGGAGCAGAGACTATCATTCTTTCAACATATTCCTTCTTCAGAGTTTTCAGGAACGTCTGTGTTAATTTTTCCTCATCTAGCCGAGGAGAAACACGGGCAGCTGCCCCTCTCCACCTCTGAGCATATTCACGGAAGGTTTCATCTGACTTTTGAGACAAAGACTTAAGAGAATCCCTATTTGGCTTCAAGCGGGTATTAAACTCATAGTGATTTTCAAAAGCAGTAGCGAGTTCCTCAAAAGTATGGATATTGTCTTTGCTCAAACCAGTGTACCAGTCTGCCGCATCTTCCATCAAGCTATCCTGGAAGCAGTGGATCATCAGCGCATTGTTATCTGCGTAGTTGGCCATCTTTCGGACGTACCGAATGACATGGCTATGTGGACAAGAAGTTCCATTGTATTTGTCAAAATCTGGCACTTTGAACTTCTTAGGAATCTCAAATCGGATACTAGGCATAGATCACGAGCCTTAGCAGAAACACCATTCCCACGGCTAGCTTTGACCTCACGGAGTTCTCCAGCCAACTCTCTTAACTGTTTTCTCATAGCTTCCATTATAGGGTCTTGTCCACGCGGAGTGTCAAGATCGATTACCTGTTGCACAGTGTGTACAATAGGATCGGTAACAACAGTAGTTACTTGGGGCATAGAGGTGGATACGGGAATCTGTCCTTGATTGCCAGTACCAGAGATACCAGCCGCAGTATTAGGAGCATAGAAAGCTGAGAGTCCATAAGGGCGTCCATTGGGCATAACAAACCGAGCATCAGACATCACGGTAGACAGTGGGATAGATGGAATCACTTCAGTAGAAGCTGGGACAGATGTGGCTGGTTGTTCTTGTGCAGCCATCATAGTAGACATAGCGTCATGAGCCTTAGCCAAGTCTTCTTTCATAGCAGCCAATTCGGCACGGAGCTGAGCATTTTCTTCTTCAAAGTTAGCCATGTTTCTCCTCTTGTACAATCTTGTTTGATGAACTCTATCTGGTTGGTAAACCTTACGAGCACGAGCCACTTTTCAGACTGCGGCAGAGGAACCAGGAGGCAATGAGCACGAGAGAAGTCTTTTTGTGACCAATGCATGAGATGTGTTAATGCATATGCAAAAAGACTCTTTTTGTGTTATCGAAGGGTTTTAGACAAATTAGAAATTTGTAAACATTACTAAACAATTGAAACATCAAAACCAGACAAAACAAACAAACATCACAGAGTCTTACAAGATAATTCCCTTTGAAATACTAAGCCAAGGGATAAACTTTGAAATGTAAAACAACATAAACAGCTGAAAATAACAGTAGGAGATAGAAGTCCTCAAGCATAGGAAGTGGAAGCATCATCCTCGGACTCGGACCCAGACTCATAGCTGTAGTATCGTGCATAGAAGTTACAAGCACTCCTAGCCCTCTTGGAGTCTCTCATAAGTAACTTATCCTTTTCTTCAATTTCTTTCCTAGCTTTAGCCAACTCTTTCTTCAGTGTCATCACCTCATGAGTCTTATGTTCATCTTTTCCATCCAAAGTCATGATCAAGTTCTCAGCCTCATAGTATCTAGTCCTCCATTGGTGCTTCTCTCGACTCTCCATAGCTAGGTGCTCCTGATACATCTCCTGAGTAGGTGGGAGTAGAGGCAAAGGCATGGTTGGAATAGATGCAGACACATATCTCATGGCGGGGTAAGGCATACCAATCTTCTCAGCTTGGTTTATCACCCACTGAGTATAGGCCTCATGAGCAATACCGGACCTCACACCCATATGCTTCACCTCTTTCTTCCAAAGTTTAGACCAAGCTTCTATGAAATCTTCTCTTATTCCTGTGGGTGCATTGGAGTAGTGGAAGAAGTAAGGAGATGTAGCAAGATTGATGGGCTTTTCTTTAATCGGGAACCCAAATTGTCGCAAGGCGAGCTCCGGGTTATAGTTGATTCCACCCCGGGTACCAAGAAGAGGTACATTAAGAAACTTTCCACCACCAAGGACAATCTCTTTGACTCTAGTAGCAGGAGTGAGCCAAACCACTTCACTAGGGGTGAGAGCCATGATCCTCTGTGAAATAGACCAATTCTCTCGATTATCATGGAAAGACTTCGGAAGGTGCGAAATAAACCACCTATAGAGGAGAGGTACACAGCAAAGAATGTATCCATGACCCTTGCCGGATCGATCGTGAATAGCATGGTATGTGTCAGCTAGCAAAGTAGGAACCGGATTCTTGGAGTGGAAGATCATAATAGCATTCATATCCACGAAGTCGTCAAGATTTGGAAAGAGAATAAGCCCATAGATGAGGAGTGCAAGAATAGCCTCGAGAGTGTCCTGACAAGTAGTTTTGAGGTTGGCTTTCTCAAGTAGATACTTCGAAGTGAACCCTCGGATGTGAGCCTTAGTGACAAGATTCTTGGAGACATCGGTGGTCTTGAGATAGAGATCTTTAGCAATAACCAATGGAGTAGGAGGATTCTCAAGTCCCGCGAAGGGTACCCCCTTAGCAATAGATAGATCCATCAAGCAAGAATAAGCCTCGAGTGTGGGCACTAACTGAAAGTCGGGAAAAGTGAAGCACCGATAGTCCCGATCATAGAATTGCACTAGAGTGTGCACAAGCTTCTCATCCACATTAGTCTGGAGAAGAGTAAGTAAAGTCCTGTAACGATGTCGGAAACCAGTCGGATCCTCGATCTTGAGTGCCAAATCTCTCAAACTAGCCAAATCCACTTCCTTGAACTTGTAGGACTTAGTCTTCCCCATTCCTACAATGTTTACAAAATTCAATTTGTCTAAGCCCTTCGATAAATTCATGGAAAAAAGTTTATGCATGTATGCATGTATGCATGAATGCATGATTATGTTCAAGTACGGAGAAAACATGGTGGGTTGAAATTCAAAGTCAAGGAGTCATGGGTGGAAACGGTGTCTGGTGAAACTAGGGCTTTGGATAATAGTAACCGGGTTCTAAAAAGGTTCCCAAGTTGCAACCTCTCCGACGTATATCATGGTGCCACGAGACAAACACTCGCTCCATGATTATCCGTAAGAAGGTCTAACTTGAGTGTAGTATCGCGTGACGACTAAAATTCGAGACAACACTCGGTTTAGCCTCCGCACTACATCCTAGAAAATGGCCATGGATGGGTTCGGTTATCTACGGTTCATAGCGTCATAGAACAATTAGAAGTAAAGTGCCTAAACGTGACAACACGCGTCGACAACATCACCCCCAAAATGCCTCAGCTATGTGGGATTGATCGCATAATCCAATACACGAGGCAACCCCCGGAATGAATTGTCGATTATATCCCTCCTAAATCCTAAGTTCACTCAGCCCGGGTGTAGGACTTTTGATATTCTCACCCCACACGTTTGCAAGAATTTAAACATTTATTCACATAAGAAAGTAAAAAGAAGCAAGTAAAAACGAAAGCGCAAGCGTGGAACTAAAGACTAGGCGTAACTCTCGAATGTCCCCAGTGAAGTCGCCAGCTGTTTTATCTTGGTTTTTCGGGTGTCAAACATTGATTACGTTTGAACCTTTTTAACCTTTGATATCTCATTTTTTCTTGGGAAGGGAAAAATAAGCAAAACCCTTGAGAATCGAGGTCCGGGAGTTGTTTTCGCTACGGGAAGGTGTTAGGCACCCATAACGACTATAGTATCCTATAGGAACCGTCTTTACTTTCTACGCGCGCGCTTTACTTTTAAATGCTATTTGAAAAATGATATTTACACCTAAGATTTTACTAAGTGAAGAATTGGAGGGAGAAGAAGATGTTTGAATTTTTTATTTTATTTGAATTGAAGGAATTTTGATTCCTTGCCTACGTACCCTTTTAAGGGATCAAATCCACCGTAGTTCTCTTCCAAAGAATGTTTTTGTTTTTGTTGGTTGATTTTAAGTTTGAAAATTGGAATTTTGAAGAATAGGAAGAGAGGCCTCAAGGGCATAAGATTGTGAAAAGAGTGGGGTGGAATTAGTTATTTTGCAAAAGGAGTCTAAGTATGGTTAAAATTCATTAGTATTTTGTTTAAGAAAATAAAGGGAAAATCAATGGGATTTTGATCCCAAAGTTTATTTAGAAAATGATTTGAGTGATGTTGTCCATATTTTTTGGAAAAGAGAGTTTTTTTCTAAGTTTCAAATCTCCTAAACATACATCTAAGCATACATACCCTAAACATACATCTAAAAATATCTATGTGATGTGTGTGCATGTGTCGGTGCTTGTGCCGGTGTACATCATTAGGGTCCATTGTCCTTTACATCGTTGGCCTAGATACATGCTATGGTCTTGCAAGAAATTAAAATTGCATGAAGTAAAATACACCACCCTAGGTTTTACATTCTAAATCTTGGCATGAGAATTAAAGTGCAAAAAATGAAACTAAAATTGAAGGATGAAATATGCTTATGGAATGTATGAAACATAAGATGAAAGGGGTTAGTAACACCAAATGTAATGAAGAAAACAATAAGGCAAGGGAACACTAAACAAATGCAAAAAACACAAAGATAAAGTGTTAAGATACACTAGGAACTAATCACAATACTTCAAGATGCACATGACTCATAATTTCCACATTATTACAATTTTAAAATGGGTTTCAATGCAGCAAAAATGTGAGAATTAGAGGTTCATGCTCAAATTACAAGATTATGATTCATTCCTAGATATATCTAACATTTTATTTTCACAAACAATCATTAATATGCCTTGTAAAACAAGCAACTAATTACACATATTCACATGCAGCAAGAAATGCACCTAAACAGTGACAAATTCGTTACAAGCGCACACATCACCAATCACACACATATATCAAGAATTGGAACCAAAATTATGCACATTTTCACAAGCTTTTTAACGTAAAACTCAAGAATTAAGACAAAAAAAATGTATCAATATTTTTATAAAGTTTTTCAGTGCAAAATCAACAAAAAAAATCACAAAAGTACCAAGAGGTCTCTATAATTTTTTAGAAAATTTTATAAAACATTTTAGGCATGTCAGGGGTGCCAATATCACAAGACAGTGTGGAAAATAGTAAAAAGGCAGCAAAAAACGAAATCTACAGCAACAGGGGCCCAAGCCCAAGGTCTTTGATGGATTCGGATCCTCCAAACGCCTCAGAGGCGTTGGATTGATCCATCTCCAATAAAACCCTAGATCTGAGGGCTAGGAATGCGCAACACACCATAAGACAGTTTAGGCACACAAACAGTGCAAATCCACACCGTACACGTCATTGGAAAGCAGATCAAACGGTGAGAAAGGAAGAGAAGACGGTTTGGGGAGCGAACCAGACTGGTTCAGGTGAACCGGTCCGGTTCACTACCTATAAAAGTTTGTGAGCCGGTCTTTTCTTCATTTCAAACCATTTTTCTCTTTCTTCCTCTCATACTCATCTCGTCCTCTCTAACTAACCTAAAACGGCACCGGTGACATGAAGAAATGGCGATGAACACGCCGTAAACCTCAAAGAAGGACGGAATCTTCGTCTTCTCCGGTGAGAAAGACGGATTCCGTCCGTTCATCTTCTATCTTTTGCTAAAACGGAGGTTTATCGGTGTGTTTTCACTGTTCTTGGCTTTGTAACCTTAGATCTATGTGACGCGAGGCAATAAACGTAAAACAACAGTTTGGAAACAAGATTCGAAGGTTTAGGGTTTACCAGAAATTCAATCGGAGAAAAGAGAGAAAAGAGAAGAGGAATACGTCGGAAAACTTCGTGTTATCCTCTTCGTACCTTCTGGTAAGAACTTTCACCGAAAATAAATCGGTTATCTCTTTCTTCTTCTTCACCGGTCCCGTTTTTGCTTCAATCCTTCTTCTTACTTCTCTCGGAACTCTCTTTGTGAGCTCGTTGAGCTCGTCGCAATTGTTGACGGACTTACGATTGTATTGCAAGGAAAAATGGTTCGGTGATGAAGATTCTTACAAAGAATCACTGAGAATCATTGCAAATTGATTGGATTTGGTGAAGAACTGTTGAGTTTGGATCGGTTTGTGTTGTGAATTCTGGTGAATTTCTGGAAACTTGTGGTAGTTTGAGAGGTTGAAGACGAAGGTTGTTGAAGTTCTTCGATGAACTTCTTCAAGCTTCTGGGCTTCAATTCGGTTAGAAGAGAGAGAATGTGAAGTTTTTGTTTGTGGTGATGTGGCTCTCAATGATTGATCCTCCTCTGTTGCAGTGACTGAGATGGCCTTTATATAGGCTGCCATGTGTGATAACCGAGCCAATAGCTTGCTGACACCTGTTTGATTCGAACTTGGACCAATTTTGGACTTGGGACCCTTTTTGCAACTTTTGGAACTAAAGGGGCTAACCTGCAATTGTTTAAAAAACAGAGACTGGACTGCAAAGGACTAAAAAATGCAATAATAAAGAGAAACAGGACTAAAAGGAAAATGACAAAAGGACTAAAATGAAAATAAAAGAAAAATGGGGACTAGAATGAAAATAATAGGAAAATAGGGACCAAAATGCAAATAATAATAAAATTTGGTAAAAAATGTAAATTGGAAATAACGTAAAGTGAAACCAATAAAAAACACAAAAAGGACTAAAATGAACCAACTACTTAAATGAGGTACTTTAAAGTAACCTCTCTCTGTCAAAATTTTGTGTGAAATGACTAAAATGCCCTTAGGGACTAAAATGACTCAGAATGACTCAAATGCAATTTTAAAATGGTTTTTAAAAGGGAATTAAGGCGAGAGTTTATACAGACTAAATGAAAAGACTCAGAGACAAGCTTTAGGGATTTAAACAGAGTTTTAACACAGGAAATGACTAAAATGCCCTTTGGGGCTAAACTGACTCAAAATGACTTCAACTGTGATTTTTTTTAAATGGATTATAGCCTGGGATTGAAACAAAGACTTATTCAGACCAATTGGAAAGATTCAAACAATTTTCAAAGGACTAAAATGAATTTGAATGCAGGAAATGACTAAAACACCCTTTTTCATGAATTTTGCAAACAAAATTGAAATAAAATACAGAGAAAGATGCAATTGATTAGAGACAAATTCAAACGACTTGAAATGCAAGAAAAAGTTTTGGATGACTTGAAATGCAAGAAAACATGGACAAATACACAGTTGAAAAGATTTGTAAAGCTAAGTTGAGAGATAAAGCAGAGTAAAATGTCAGTGTAAACACTACAAGAATTCCCAATACTACTAACCAATTCAAAATTGCATTACTGAGGGATTTAGGCCCTCAGTAATTACTGGCGGAATAAACCTTCAGTAACATTAAAAAAAACCCTCAATAACGTTACTGATGGATAAATCCGTCAGTAATATCAATAAAGAACCTACGATGTATTACTGGCGGAAATATTCCGCCAATAATGTAAATGCACATGTCTTTGCGTTACTGAGGGATATAAGTCCGACAGTAATAGTATAACGGATTAAATATTCCGCCAGTAATGCAATAGATCCGCCAGTAATGTGCCTTTGCGTTACTGAGGGATATAAATCCGACAGTAATAGTATAATGGATTAAATATTCCGCCAGTAATGCAACATATCCGCCAGTAATATTGTTGCATTCGAATCCGTCAGTAAGACACAAATTCCGCCGGTAATAATGTTGCATTCTTTTCTTGTATTTTCTCCCATAACCCTTTTTCTTTCTCTCCACAAAGCCAGAGATCGAACCCTTTCTTCCATTCCTAGAATACTTCCTCCTTCTCTGATCGATCGCTCGTTGCTTCAGTTCATCTCCAAGATTGTTGCTTCCTTCTCCGTATCTGAATCCCTAGAACGCATCTGGAAACCTAGAACGCATCCATCTTCGTCTCAAACCCGTAGATCTTTATTAGGTATTGCTGTTGTTTGCTTAACTAATCATGTATTGCTAAAACCCATGGTTAATTTAACTAAATCTTTGTTCTTGAAGGTGGATTCAGGTTGTTGAAGACACACTCGTCGTCACTGCTTAAAGATTTGTGCCGGTAAATCACTAAATCTTTGTTCATTTGATTTTTTTTAGTGATTTATTTCCTCTCTTTCTGGTTTTTTTTTGGATATTGAGAAATAATGGAAACTAATATTGATCTGGGTATTTTTTTTTTCTTTATTATAAATTTACTTTCTTTTTTGTTCTTGTTGGATATGGACACTGTTGATATTTGATAGATGTAAAATTTATCCACTTGATTAATATTAATGTACATTTTAGTTTGGTTTCCTTGGTATCGTTCAACACTCACATTTTAAGAGGACAAAAAGGGTTTGTTTTGATTCACATGATTCCCATTATTTTATAAGATAGTTGGAAATTATGATATAAAGATTGTCATCCCTATGATTTGAAAGCAAAAACCTGTCATGTTTAAGTCATTCTTTATTTTGACTTTTGTGTTTGTGACTGATTAGTTTTGTTTTTGTCCCCTGATTTTGAGGAGGTGAACAACTTCAATTGGAATGGGGAAAGGAATTGTTATCAGATTCGCGATTGGCCAAAGGTAATATAGTCTATATGAATTCCGGTTGTGTTAGATGTATGAAATTATCAAAACAAAGTTTGGTGTGATTTATGAGATAGTAACAATTAAGGTGACCAAATAAATCATAATGCAAAGTTGTAGGATGTTTCTTTTTGTTAAGCAGAACACTGACATTAACTATTATAGAAGTAGTTTATACATTATATGATAAGCGTTTATGCTATAACCATTGTATATCCGTACAAATCCTATGCCATAAGCACTTGTATAAGTCTTTGGAAGAGCCTCTGAAAATAGCTTATGCTAGTGTCATAAGTTGTAACTTTTAGCATCCTGTAAGATATGTGTTTATTCAATAAGCCATTTATGTTAGGCTTATGATGTTTTTGTTGGTATATCTGAAACAGGTATTTTATAGAGAAAGGATGAATGGATATTATGGTGTAGCAGCATTTATTTTATCAAACTTTCTTTTATCATTCCCATTCTTGGTTGAGATAATGAGATAATTTTCTATAATTTCATACTCCATAGGCAATGTTCTATAATTTTCTATGATATTGAGATAATGAAACACATTATTTAAAAAATACTCCACCAAAAAGAACATTGCCTTATGCTTTGTCAATGTGTAAGAAGGGTACAAAAGTAGAGGTGGTGGGTGCTATATTTCAATCAAGGAGTGAGCCAATGTAGTTTACCTTAGGTTACTATAATTATCCCTGTAACTTATGATTATCCTTTTTCGTAACTCTTGGGTCAAGATACTGAAGACTCGCTAATTTCTCGTTTGAAACCATAGATGCCTATTTTACAAATATGCTGAACATTTGGCTTTAAATGCTTACCTCTTACACAATTATTCAGTGTTCACCTGTTTTCCATTTGATTTGAGTGAATTTTTCTTTTAATCCTTATAGAGAGCTGTTTCTCAAGAACTTGAGAACTCTTCAAGGAGGTTTTCTAGTTTGCCCCTTCTTACTTATTCAAAGGTTGTTTCTATAACTTGTAATTTTAGCATTCACATTGGACATATCCAAGGATAAACTGGCTTTCTTGAACCTATGCCAAAGTAGGAAGCCAATCAGTATGCGTTTACATTTTCCCTCATTAATTACTGAAGATTATAAATCTTCTGTTTGCTCCACAGATCAGCTAAGTGAAGGACTCGAAAACAGAATTGGCATAATGGAAACCTCTTTGAGCAGGTTTGCAATGATCATGGATTCTGTTCAATATGACATAATGCAAGTAAACAAAGGAACAAAGGAAATGCACTTGGAGAGTAAGTGACCAACAGTCTAAGATTGACAATATTCTGAAAATAGTTTATGTAAGTTGTATCTATAACAATCAACATAAGTACTTAATATTTGGTAGTAACAGGATCACTGGAAAAAATCTAGTTCTTGCATTAATTCTTCATTGACAATTTGAATTCATGTCATCAATTTTCTCAGTACATTCTACCAAATTTTGTATGGCTGTCACCTTCTCTTTGATTCTCTACCTATGATGGATTGTCCAAAATATTGTTTAGTCTTTGAAACATAATTCTACCAATAGTTGGCTCATTTTCAGTACTTAAATTTCTGACATTTAGCTCGACTTACTATTCATCAAGTGACTGATGCAAAAGCTGTCTGATGGCCACATTGCATCCATTTTTAAATTTATAATCATCTGAACGTATTTTGTGGCTTGGTCCTTAATAAATTACCTTTTTAAGCCAGTATAGAATTTTAACTCCATGCTTTGCATTTTAGTGGAGTGCATAAGACAGAAGTTGATTGCTCAGGATAACTCACTTCAGTTAATGGTAACTAACTGATTGAAGTTACAGGAAGTATATATGTTGGTTTCTTCCATGCCTCAGCTGATTGAAGAGCCACCACCACCACCCCCGCTACCAAAGCCATATAGAAGAGGACCTAAACTCACATTCCATCATTCATCCTTTGTTCCGATGCCACCAGAGGAAATACGAGCAGCAAATTACCAGGAGGGAGACTAGGAACAAATTTGTTTGAATATTATGATCATTAGCTTATTATGTTAGTTTTATAGATTGTATGAATATTATTTAGATATTTATGATTTTTTACGAAAACTATTTAAGGATTGTACAAATATTATGATATATTGATTAATTAATTTGTGTCTTATTAAATTAAAATTTTATTTCTTTTATTTATTTGTGTTGAATTAATTTTATTTCTTTAATTAGAATTAAAAAGTAGGAAGGGATCACAAAAAAAAAAAGGTCCATTACATTACTGGTGGAATTTTTCGTCACTAATGTAAATCTGTATAAACATTACTGGCGGAATTTTCCCTCAGTAATGGGGAGGTAGTTTTGACAAAGCATTACTGAGGGATTATTCCGCCAGTAATTACTGACAGATTGCAATCCGTCAGTAATTACTGGCGGAATAATCCCTCAGTAATGCTTTGTCAAAACTAACTCCCCATTACTGAGGGAAAATTCCGCCAGTAACATTTCTGACGCTCATATTACTGAGGGACTCGAATCCGCCAGTAATGCGTATTACTGAGGGATTTTTTGCATTACTGGGGGATTATTTCCACCAGTAATAAGGAAAATTCTTGTAGTGAAACAATAGCAAATTGGCAATTCTTCAAGAACAATAGACATATATCAAAGATGAAAGAAAATTTTGAACAAGTATTTTTAGGTCCAAAATTAGGGTATAACAATATGTTCATGCATTCATGACTGATGGTGGTGGATTTTATATCCAAGACTGATGGTGGCGGATTTTATATCCAATAGAGGTGAGTACGATGTTTTTGTTGCATCGAAGGTGACGACCTGGAGGTGATTTGGTACCACATGCATCTAGATGAGTCTAGAATCATTGCATAAACTGTTGGTGGATTGAATTACATTGCAATGTGTTTTATGATTGATTGCTAACTGTAATTTGTGGATTGAATTATTGAGGGTTAATTGTTGATTGACAAGGTGAATTTGAGATATGTGTATGATACACTTGTTGAGATGAACTTGGAAAGATGGTAAAGAATAATATGCATGTGTTGTGGATACTTGTGAATATATGTATGGATTGTTATTCTGGAATATTTTCTTTCATTTCCAATGTTCATGATAAATGTTTTTCGTGGATTATGATGATGTAATGCTAACCCTCAGTGGTTTACCACCTACCTTTCCGTATGGACGGGTAGATGGAGTGCAGGATGCTTAGTTGTTTGATTGATGATGTCGAGGAGTGGAGTTCCTCTTTTTATGCAAGTGTCTAGATTAGGGCTCTGATCTAGGATAGTTCTTGCATGTTAGATTTATTTTTGGACTATGCATTTGGAGTTGAGATGTTATTTGTTATTTGAGAATTGGAGAAAACAATTGTATTTTGTTGAGATCCAGAGATGTTTTATGAATTATATGTATGTTCCGCTGCTATGTTGTGTAACATGATCTTTATGCATGTATGTTTTGTGGTTTGATTCGAAGACGTAGCATCTATTTCTAGAATATGTACGTATATTCACGCGTTTTACCGCTTATTAGAAATAGGGTGTTACACTCTGCCTGTCTATGCGCTTTCCTTCTTCAAAGCTCTATCAGGTATAATCTCTTCCATTGAATCTTTGTTTAATAATTTTTTTTGGGGTGGGAGTGAGGATCATAGGAAAATATCTTGGATAGGGTGGCATAATGTGTGCCTCCATAAGGAGTTTGGAGGTTTGGGGGTGAGACAGTTGAAGGAGTTTAATCAGGCTTTGTTAGGAAAGTGGTGTTGGAGGATGCTTGTTGATAGGAGTGGTTTTTGGTATCGAGTTTTAGTCATCCGTTATGGCGAAGTAGGTGGGAGGTTGGAGGTTGGGGGCCGGAGTTGTTCTTCTTGGTGGAGGGAGGTGGCGAGGATTAGGGATGGGGGCGGTGATATTAGTGGAGGCTGGTTTGGGGAGTGTGTGTCAAAGAAGTTGGGGGATGGTTCCGATACTTTGTTCTGGTTTGATAAGTGGTTAGGGTCGGCATCTCTGTGTGTGAGGTTTCCTCGCCTATTTGATCTTTATGAGAACAAATTCATTACAGTGGCGAATTTGTTCTCTCTTGGTGTTGAGCAGGGATGGGAGGCGTGGAAGTGGAGGCGGAGATTGTGGGTGTGGGAGGAGGAGTTAGAGGAATGTAGGACTTTATTGCTTGATGTTTCTTTGCATGCTAATGTTTCAGACAGGTGGGTTTGGTTGCCGGAGCCTTCTGAAGGGTACTCAGTTCGTGATTCCTATCATTTACTGACTACAAAGGATACTCCTCTTGCGGATCCTGCAGCATCGTTGATTTGGCATAATCAGGTGCTATTGAAGGTCTCTATCTTTGCCTGGAGGTTGCTTCATGACAGATTGCCAACTAAGTCCATCCTGGTTCATAGACGGGTAATTTCTTCAGAGGCTTCTTTGTGTGTTTCAGAGTGTGTCTTAGTGGAGACATCGCAACATTTGTTTTTATCTTGTAATATATATTCATCGTTATGGCCCCTAGTGCGTCATTGGTTGGGCATTACAGGTGTCGACACTAATGTTATAGCCGATCACTTTCTTCAATTCGTGCATTTAACAGGTGGTGGCAGAGCAAAACGGTCATTCCTTCAGCTTATTTGGCTATTGTGCGTTTGGGTCTTATGGAATGAGCGCAATAATAGGTTTTTCAATAATGTTGTAACCCCTATTTCCAGGTAGTTAGATAAAGTGAAATATATGTCTTTAGCCTGGATGAAAGCCAAGAAAGTTGCCTTTAGGTTTGGAACAGATAGGTGGTGTTCGATCCCGTTTCAATGCTTGGGCATCACATAATGGTTTGTTTGGTGGTTAATTGAAACTTTGTTCCTTCAGTAATTCTTTTGGCACATCTTGTGGTTAATATATATTCCATTTTTGCTTGTTCAAAAAAAAAAGTTTGCAAAGGTTGCAATTTTGGCCCCCTAATAAAAAAAAATGGCAAAAGTGACCCCCTATGTCTACCCCCTTTTGCAAAACGTCAATTTTGACTCAGTCAACCTTATGTGGCACGCCACCTGGCATTTATTTATTTTTAAAATTATTTTTTAATAAGTTATTTCCACGCGTATAATTAGCAAAATAAAAAAAAATAGAAAATGGAAAGAACAAAGTCTGGCACGTGCAAGTAAGCAAAGAGTTCTAGGGTTTTTTCCCCCATTTTCCCCTAATTCTTTTCATCTACCCTTATCTTTCCATAACTCATTTCATCTCATCATAACCCTAAAACACATTTCAAAAGCTCCGTCTGGATCATCCATCACCATTTTCATACTCAAAATATCATATCTCCGAAAATAGCAACTGGTGTGAAGTGAAGGTTGAAGATGAAGTGGGCAACCGATTCTTCGACGGTGAAGTTTGGTGAAACTTCGAACAGCAACAAAAATGTGGTCCTAGAGAAGATTCCTGACAAAGATGTCTCAAAGTAAGTTATCTTTTGTTTTGCTTTGTTTGTACTACTCCTTTATTGAAGTCAACATAGTTATGAGTTAAAAAATGGTTGGTGGGATGTATTTTGTACGAGAATAGTATATTATACGGTAGAAATACAGTATTAAAACTTTAGTGTAACTTATTGTAAATTTCGTATGTATTTGAATACTCCCTTATACGCATATTGGTTTATTTATTGCTAGGTTTGCTGCTGGCAACTACTTGAAGATAAGGTTTCATTACAAAGGCTACTTTATTTGTGACCCTGATTTTGCATATAAGTGTGGTAAGGTTCACGAGTTTGGGGGTGAGTGGAACACAGATGTGGTGAATCTCAAAGATCTGGACAAACTAGTAAGGGAGATAGGTGTGGAAGGTGACTATAAGTTGTGGTATGTTATACCTGGTGGAAATTTGAATGGTGGTTTAAGGTTGCTGAAAACAAATAGAGACATTGTGAGGTTCATTAATGAGTTTCAAAATGAGGTAGCTGCTGATTTTTATGTTGAGACTCCACAAACTGAAGGATTGGATAGTAGGTATGACAATGATGTTGAGGTGGTAGAAGAAGTAAAAGGTAGCGAAGACTCTAGCTCAGATGGTGAATACATAGCTGAAGGTGAAGGTAGTGAAGATTCCACAACACAGTGACAAACCAACCCAGTTTTCTGTTTGAATGTCGACCCATTGAAGCTTGAGGATGAATATTGAGACATTTTCGAAGTTTCTGGAAAAACAAGGTCCGCTAATGGAGATGGAGGGAGGGATGAAATAAGAGAAGATGAAGATGATGGTTTGGTTCGGAATTTCTTGGTCGCAATTTTCTGGAAAAACAAAGGAGAGGATGATGAAAGGAGCAATCGAAAATGAAGGTTTGGAAGAGGAAAATGAAGATTTTGTTTGGAAAGAGAAGATGAAGGTTATTAAAAGGAGGTGATATTACCGTTGCAAAAGCTCGCACGTGCCTCACTTTTTTTTTGTTATTTTTGGTTTTTTTTAATTAATTATACGCGTGGAATTAAAAAAATACAAAATAAAAATAAATACACAGGTGGCGTGCCACATAAGGTTGACTGAGTCAAAATTGACGTTTTGCAAAAGGGGGTAGACATGGGGGGTCACTTTGCCATTTTTTTTAATAGGGGTCCAAAATTGCAACCTTTGCAAACTTAGGGGGCAAAAAGTGCGTTTTAGCCTTTTTTTTAATGTTGTGGGGAGGGGCAATTGAAATATAATTGGAGAGGCATGTGTGCTATTTTTAGTTTTTTTCCACAAGAATAAACTTATTGCATTTCATTTAAAATAGTAGTAGAGATACAAGATTAAGTATATTCAAGTACAATAATTTTGAAGAGGTGTATTCACCTGAAGTGAATTCAAGTATATTATCATACTTGATTAAGTATAACACCGCTTGAATGCCACAATCTATCTATATATGAAATACATGATACAATATATTTATCTGACTCACTTGATATTTTTATATAAAATTCCTCGAAGGAATTATTTTATCAAGGCACACAATTCATATTCTTGAAGAGATCGATTAATCAACTTGAAATATATAAACACGTTGTATAATATTCTTAGTGAATTTTTTCTAAGAAAGAGATATAAAAATGATATCCTTTGTCCATTTTGAAATAAACCCGAGAACTCTTGAAGAATTTTTGAAAATTGATTTCTTAAAGAAAAGAAATTAAGATGAAATATGTAGCAATGATATATATTTATTTGAGATTACAAGTTGAGTATTTGAAAAATAAACTTATGTGAATCATCATACATATATAGAAATGTGTTAAAATGGTTATAGATGGACAAATCACATTTGTTATGAACTCATATGATTGTAAAGTCAGTCACTAGATGTAGACAAAAAAATTGTTTGAGAATTTGAGTAAATAATGAAGAACTAATTGGTCCTGAAGTACCATATATTAGTTCAATTGAGACACAATAATGTACCTTGCTAACTATTCATGTTACGATATATTATTTGTTACTTTGTTATATTAGAAATGCAGGTTCTTTGTGTGATGCTCATAATGAAATTTTAGAACTACATAAAGAAAGTTCGAGAATATGTTTGGTTGAGGTCTATGATTGAACACGTAGAAGAAACTTGCAATTTGTCATCCGGAAGAGTGAATGGAACAATCATTTATGAATATGATACCATGTGCATTGCTTAGTTGAAAGATTGTGATCTTTAGAAGAATGATGATATAACCAGTCAACAAGTTTGTTCGTATAATAATCATGCAGACCTTTTCACAAAGTCACTCCCAAACATAATTTTTGAACAGCTGATATAAAATATTGATCTTCATCGTCTAAGAGATGATTGTTTGATTGAGGGGAAGATATAAATATATTTTGCACTCTTTTTTCCTTCACCGTGGTTTTGTCCCACTGGTTTTCCTGGTAAGGTTTTTAAAGAGAGAAATATATTAGATATTGTACTCTTTTTCATTAAAATTTTTCCCATTGTGTTTTTTCTTAGTAAGGTTTTACCGACGCATATCTTTCATGGACATCCAAGGGAGGAGTGCAGATCCGCGAGAAAATTGCAATCTCAATTTGCTTTCATAAGAATAAGACACGCGGAAAAATTATAATAAAACTTTTCGATTTTGTTATAATTTTTTTTAAAGCAATTCTGTCAAATTTACATTTATTTATATATAATATAAATGATGTCTAATTTGGTAATTATACTTTCAAAAGCTATTTTGATTCAAATTATCCAAACAACTTGAATTGGTAAAAATCACTTCTATGTAAATATATCCAAACATAAATCAATTACATTCAACTCACTTTTAGTCAAAATCAATTCTATCAAAATCAATTCTATCAAAATCAATTCTCGTCACCGCAGAGCCAAACACACAATTTGTCCTTTTATATTATTTTATAAACTATTTTTTTAGGGAATTATTTTATAACCTTCTTCATCTTTTATCTTGTCCTTTTATATTATTTTATAACAGTGGTGTTTTTATGTGTAATTTATTGTACATTATTTTTAAATTTAATTCCAAACTGTAATGTTATTCATATCAATAGAAACAACAATACATTTGATTTCCCTTTTCAAAAAAAACAATACATTTGATTTTACTTATGCACGGTCTAGTTTTTTTTTTTTTGACAAATCATGCACGATCTAGTTATACATTAAAATCAAATAAAAAGCACACTTAAACTTAAACATACCATTTCATTTGACGTGTACCCGGGCATTTCCTTCACAAGTTCCCCATTTGAAATGGTGTGGTTCAAAATGAGGACCAAATCTTGGGTAATTCCATTTTTTTTTCAAAGTGTGGTATTTTGGTTTTTTCAAAAAAGACCGGAAGATAGAGACTCGTTCGCGCCTCAAATAAGGTAAGGGGCTGTTTCGACTGGATGAACTTCCTTCCATTCCCAATTTCATTGGTGTTGAGAATGTTCAATGAGACATTACTTTAAACATGATGAGTGGAATATTATATTGGGGAAGAATACAAGCTTTCCCCAATTTTCTATTTCTATTCTTTATTCAATCAATGGTGGTGCAGGCAACAGTAATCATTCTATTGTTTATTTGCAAGTTGTCCCATGTGTAAGTGATAATAATTCAATATAGTTTATTATTTTTTGATGCAATCTAGACGACTTTTTACTTGAAACTTACTATATTAAGATCACATAATGCAAGCATGACTTTTGGTATTCAAAGAGCCATTTCATTTCACCTGATTTTGTCTTCACAGCTAATCCATTTTTTTTTTTTTTGGTTACATCACAGCTAATCCATTTCATAAGTGGTGAAGGGGATCGAGAAAATTGAGAGTTACAAAATGATTAAAAAAAGATAGACCGAAAGTAAAAAGAAAAGAAGATAGTGTAGTCTATGTACTACTGTGGTTTACAAATAAAATTAGAACGATACATAGAAGATTAGCATGGCATGCACAAATCAAGAAATGGTTTACAAATATATACATATAATTACTAATAACTAATAATTAATGTCCCACATCGGACGTTACAATTTTCCTTAACTGAACCAATCGAGCCGAATCGAGTTTGAGAGAGGACCATGAAATTTGTGCTATCTCAAAACTCTTAAGAGTTACAAAATGATTAAAAAAAGATAGACCGAAAGTAAAAAGAAAAGAAGATAGTGTAGTCTATGTACTACTGTGGTTTACAAATAAAATTAGAACGATACATAGAAGATTAGCATGGCATGCACAAATCAAGAAATGGTTTACAAATATATACATATAATTACTAATAACTAATAATTAATGTCCCACATCGGACGTTACAATTTTCCTTAACTGAACCAATCGAGCCGAATCGAGTTTGAGAGAGGACCATGAAATTTGTGCTATCTCAAAACTCTTAAAAATCATGGTTGGACCTAACACAGCCACACAAAACCGGTTTGCGAGGTGAGGGTTGCCCCCACTTATAAACACATTGACAGGCCATCTTCTATCCGATGTACGACTCTTAACAAAAACCGAGTCCTTTTTTAATATAAGCGTGTCACCATGTTTGAGACAAGTTGTGAATTCACAATTCACAATGGAATTGGGTATTATATTCCCCCATTACTGTTACTAATATAATAACAGGACTCTTTCATGTTATTATTATTGTGTAATTTGTGTTCCATTATTATGTGTTATTATCATGGTATTAGTATATTAATAATATAAGTCTATAACAAGTAGACCGTTGACTAGTAACATAGTTGATGAGACAACTGAGATATAAGAAGGAATTTCTAATCAAGATGAGTTATGCCTCATCATCTTCAATTGAATTCTTCTTGTAAAATTTCAGATTCATTGATCGTTTTTAAGAATTTTTCATAAAAATCCATCCATGTTTTCCTTCCCTTCCTCCTCAAAAAGTGACCACAAATTTGAATCCTCGTCTACTAATCCAAAGAGGAAGAGGTTCGATGTGTACTTGAGTTTCTGCGCCAAAGATGCGGGTTCTTTTGCTATGAGTATCTATAAGACTCTTAGCATAAAAGCTGGATTTGTTGTTTTCTGGGAGGATAAGAGGCTTGATTATGGAGATCAGATAATAACACCCTTGGAGCCAGTGCTGAATGTTATAGGAAAGTGCAAAATTGTTGTAATCATATTTTCAAGAAATTATGCTAATACAAGACGGTGTCTTCAAGAATTGAAGAAAATAACCGATTGTTGCCGAACAACATCTGGTCTTACTGTTCTGCCTTTGTTCCATGATCATGTCTATCCCTCATGCGGAATTTTAAAGACATGTATGTTTGGAGATGCTTTTCAAAATTTTGTGGATAGAATATTGATGGAGGAAACCTCCCATGAAGGGGACAAATTTCTAAGTTGGGTTGCAACAATCAGTAAAGCTACTACATTTTCAGGACCAATAGATCTTGTACAAATACCCCCAGACAGGTAATTTTAAAACTGAAATTAGATTACTCCTTCTTTATGTGGCTTTTTAACAGTACATGTTTTGAATCATTTGATTATTACGAGTTTAGGAAATTTAATTTTATTTCAAATAGTTGAGATTCTTAATTTACACCCCTTACCTTATTTATTCCTTCTTTCTTTGGACCTATTTACATACTGGAGAATTGTTATGCATATAATCACCTCTTTTTCATATACTATATAGGAACAGAAGTGAACATATTGATAATCTGGTTGAACGTGTTACTCGTGTGATAAACAAGAGAAGGTGGTTAAATTGTTTAAATACAATGAGCATAAATTCTCGCATGCAAGATGTGATTCAACTATTGAAACAATCAAAATCTCCTCTCCTTATAGGGATTTGGGGGATGGCAGGGATTGGTAAAACAACAATTGCCCAAGCCATTTATCATCAAATTGGTCCCTATTTTGAGGACAAGTGCTTTCTCAAAAACGTCAAGGTAGCTTGGGAACAAGAAAATGGTCAAGTTGTTTTACAACAGAAACTTATTTTTGACATGGACAAAGGAACTGAAATAAAGATACGTACAATTGAATCAGGAAAAGAAATTTTAAAATATAGATTTCGACACAAAAGGGTACTTCTTGTTCTTGACAATGTTGATAAATTGGAGCAGCTAAATGCTTTGTGTGAAAATCCTGAATGGTTTGGTGTAGGAAGCAAAATAATCATCACATCTAGGAATAGACATCTCCTCAAGGAGCATGGATTTGACCATATTTATAGAGTCAAAGAACTGGATGAAAGTGAATCACTTGAGCTTTTTAATTACGGTGTCTTCAGGCAAACAACATATCCTCAAGAAGATTTTCTTGATCTTTCCAAACAGGTAGTTGCTTATTCTGGGGGGTGGCCTCCTGCTCTTAAAGAACTTGGGGATTTTTTGCGTGGAAAGGAATTACGTAAGTGGAAGGATGTGTTGAGGAGATACCAAGCATTTTACCTTCCATCTCCAGAAATACTAGAAGATCTAGAAATGAGTTTTAGTGATTTGAGTGATGAAGAGAAACACATATTCCTTGATATAGCATATTTCTTCATTGGGATGAACCAGAATGATGTACTTCAAACATTGAATAGGTCAACACAATGTGCAGCTCTTCAAATAAATCTTCTCGAAGACAAGAGCTTTTTAACTATTGATAAGAAAAACAACCTTGAAATGCATGTTGTGCTACAAGCCATGGCAAAAGATATTATTAAGAGGGGAACAAGTAAAATGCATCGCCTGGTGAGTGGTAGTGTGTGTGTGTGTGATAACCAATGTATGGTTTTTTAAATCCAAAATATATAACATCAAAGTGAAAATTAATGATATCAGTTTGTTATCATTTGGTTTAATAACCATCACAAGAACATCAGAAGTCAATTAGTATGACTATGGATTGAAAATTATTAACAATAAATAATTGGTAACCTCAAAGTTTATGATGTATCAGTGGCTACAAGAATTACAGCAATCATATATCTAAGCTATATTCTTTTTTTCTTTTCTTTGAAGTTTCAGCCAAAGATGTACGACGTGTTCTTGAGTTTCCGAGGGGAAGATAGTCGTGCGAAATTCATTTCACATCTGCATTCCTCTCTTGAAAATGCAGGGATTCATGTTTTCAAAGACGATTTCAAGATTCAACGAGGAGATCAGATATCAATCTCACTGTTGCGAGCAATTGGACAGTCTAGAATTTCTATTGTTGTTTTGTCTACAAATTATGCTAATTCAAGATGGTGTATGCTAGAGTTGGAAAGGATAATGGAAATTGGTAGAAACAGGGGTCTTGTCGTTGTACCAGTGTTCTATGAGGTGGATCCCTCAGAAGTACGGCATCAAAAAGGTCATTTTGGGAAAGGTTTTGATGATCTTATATCAAAAACCTCAGTGGATGAATCAACAAAGAGTAATTGGAGAAGCGAGCTCTTTGATATTTGTGGCATATCAGGGTTTGTCCTCATAGATTCAAGGTTATTTATTTTATTTTATATTATTTTCCTTCAGAGTATTGTTGGTGATTCTTTAAAATTCTTAGGCCTTGGTAGTGTAATATTATCTGTGTCCATTTTAAAATATCTTTCTTTTCAAAATTATCACTTAGATAATATAACTTTCTTTTATCTTATATCTAATTTTTCTCTATGATTGATCACTAGAAATATCTCTATGATCTATTTTTATCTTATATCCATTTGGCATTTCTAGAATTGTTGATGAGTTTTTGTGGAAGCAATGATTCTTTATCTCAAATTTGTCCACTATTTTATTCTTCACTTTCTTCACTGTAAAGATTTGAAGACGAAATATGTTGGTGGTATTATTGAGATATGGTGAGCTTATACTACAGCAAGATTATGTAGAAGAGTATTTGAGACTATTATAACACAACTGATTATATCAGAACATGCATGTGAATTTATAAACTAACTAAATATTCTTAAACTCAGCAATAGAGATTTACACTCAATCATGCTAAACTTAAATAACTCTACTAATAAATAACAACACATTACTTGTTTATCGATGCTTGGTTTTCTGTTTCGATCATTTCCCATTCAACTGATTATATCAGAACATGCATGTTGAAGAATGCTTATACACATAAAATTGATTGTCATTTGTCAATATTTTCATTGGTTCATATTTTATAGGAATGAAAGTGCTGATGTCAACAGTATTGTTAGTCATGTTACTCGTTTGCTAGATAGGACACAGTTATTTGTTGCCGAACATCCAGTGGGAGTAGAATCTCGCGTGCAAGCTGCAACCAAGCTATTAAAGATTCAAAAGTCAGAAGATGTTTTACTTTTAGGGATATGGGGAATGGGGGGAATGGGCAAAACAACCATAGCCAAATCCATTTATAATGAAATTGGGAGCAAATTTGAGGGAAGGAGCTTCCTTCTAGACATAAGGGAATTTTGGGAGACAAATACTGATCTTGTTTCACTACAACAAAAGCTACTTTGTGATGTTTATAAAACAACAACATTCAAGATTAGTGACATTGAATCAGGGAAAAATATATTAAAGGAAAGACTCTCCGATAATAGAGTGCTTTTAGTTCTTGATGATGTCAATCAAGTGGACCAAATAAAGGCATTGTGTGGAAGCCGCAAATGGTTTGGTCCCGGGAGCAGAATAATCATCACAACAAGAGATATGTGTCTTCTTAGATCGTGCAGAGTTGATCAAGTGTATGCAATAAAAGAAATGGATGAAAGCGAATCTCTTGAGCTTTTCAGTTGGCATGCATTCAAGCAACCAATTCCGATAGAAGATTATGCTAAACATTCAACAGATGTGGTTGCTTATTCTGGTAGATTGCCTCTAGCACTTGAAGTTCTTGGGTCCTATTTGTCTGGCTGTGAAATAACAGAGTGGCAGAAAGTTTTGGAGAAACTGAAATGTATTCCCCATGATGAAGTACAGAAGAAGCTAAAAGTAAGCTTTGATGGTTTAAAAGATGTTACAGAGAAACAAATATTCCTTGATATAGCCTGTTTCTTTATTGGGATGGACAAGAATGATGTAATACAAATACTAAATGGGTGCAATTTTTTTGCTGATATTGGAATTAAAGTCCTAGTAGAGCGAAGCCTTGTCACTGTTGACAATAGGAACAGGCTTAGAATGCATGATTTGTTGAGAGACATGGGAAGACAAATAATTTATGAGGAATCGCCATTTGATCCGGAGAACCGCAGTAGGTTGTGGCGCCGTGAGGAAGTGCTTGATATATTATCAAAGCATAAGGTAATTACTATCCTGATAACTTCTTATATGGTTTATATATGTTACTGAAGAGCATGATATTTGAAAATAGTTTCATTCATGATTGTGCTAGTTTTTGTTAATTAATTACAAATTAGTTTCAAATGTCAAAATAATAGGCTGCATTACAAAAAAATTAGCCAACAGATATCTAAGCTATTTGTTTTCCGTTTCTCTGATATTATAATTTTAGGGAACAAAAGCTCTCAAGGGACTGGTTTTGGAATTTCCAAGAAAAAATAAAGTTTGTCTGAATACCAAAGCATTTAAGGAGATGAATAAACTCAGATTGCTTCGACTTGGTGGGGTGAAGCTCAATGGAGATTTTAAATATCTTTCAGCAGAACTTAGGTGGCTTTGCTGGCATAGATTTCCATCAACTTACACTCCTGCAGAATTTCAACAGGGAAGTCTAGTTGTCATCGAATTAAAATATAGCAATCTCAAACATATATGGAAGAAGAGCAAGGTACGGATTCTCTTTAATATTTTTCTGTTTATTAATAGCAATCACTAATCAAATTTCCCGCAAGCAATAAATTTTCATCTGGCCATAAAAGAAGAACAAGCAGTAAATTTAAATTTATCGTCTGATCTAGCTCTTTAATTTTTGCGCTTTTTTGAAGAAGTTAGGCACTGCTTATAGGATTTGACCAATTGGTGAACTAGAATCTTGTAGCACCAACACTTTTAATCGAAGGCGTGTCTGATGTCCAACACGTGTCAGTGTTCGGTATCAATGCTTCAGTGTCAATGTCTGTTTTTGTGCTTCATAGTTTAGGATGGCCAAAAGTTGTTATAAGTATAATTTGACAATTTGAATGGCGAAATATTAGAACTCTTCCACCAAATTCTCTGTCATTGCTACTCTATGTCTGATTTATGTGTTCAATAAAAGTGTAAAACTATGTCTCGCAGATATCATGGTGTAACAAATAGTAAGCATGACATGTTAACTGTACATGTGCAACGTCAATTGGCCTCTATTTCTATAGATCATGTATAGCGTTAGTTACATGTAAAATGTGTCATTTCTACTCGACCTCACTAACAGTGGTTAAATTTTTTACAGATGGCTAATTTGTATATACAGATACTTCCAAAAAAAATTATTATTAGCTCCTAAGCTTAATATTCAAAGTGATATCAATACTGGTATAACCATTAACTAACATTTAGGGATAACAAAACCAACACTAAACAAATAAGTTAATGATACTTAGCAGTGTAAAATTTCAATCTATTTGTTTTTCTATGCTTCTCTAACTATTTTCTCGTGGTTTTATTCTCTTACAGATGCTAGAGAATCTAAAAATTCTTAATCTCAGTCATTCTTTGAATTTGACTGAAACCCCAGATTTTTCATACTTGCCTAATCTTGAAAAGCTAGTACTCAAAGATTGTCCAAGTTTGTCTACAGTCTCCCATAGCATTGGATCTCTCCATAAACTTCTTCTAATAAATTTGACAGACTGCACAGGTCTTCGAAAACTTCCGAGAAGCATCTATAAATTAAAATCTCTAGAAACTTTGATTCTTTCTGGATGTTCCAAGATTGACAAATTGGAGGAAGACTTGGAACAGATGGAATCGTTGAAAACCTTGATTGCGGACAAGACTGCTATAACAAAAGTGCCTTTTTCAATAGTTAGATTGAAAAGCATTGGATATATTTCTTTACGGGGCTTTGAAGGATTTTCACGTGATGTATTCCCTTCTCTCATTCGGTCTTGGATGTCACCATCAAATAATGTGATATCCTTAGTTCAAACATCTGAGCCCATGTCATCTGTTGGTACTTCCAAGGAGCTTATAAAGCTTCGAAGTCTTTGTGTAGAGTGTGGCTCAGTACTACAACTAACTAAAGATGTAGCAAGAATTTTAGATGTATTAAAAGCTACAAATTGTCATAAATTGGAAGCAAGTGCAACTTCATCAAAGATTTCCGATATGTATGCTTCTCCTTCTATTGATGATTGCCTTGGTCAAGTTTGCATTTCAGGGACAAAGAGTTACTTGAAATCTCTCTTAATTCAAATGGGAACTAAATGTCAAGTCCCCAATATCGCCGAAGACAACCTTTTACAGGTTTGCATTTATCTTCTACGTATATTTTTAAAAGTAAATTGGAATTTTGTTCCTGATTATGTTTTTCTAACAAAGTATGCCGTCCTCAATTTGAGCTATTTAATTCTTAACAACTCCTGCATTAATTCACACATAATTTTTGTCAAGAATTAAATTATAAGCAAAATACATTTTTAAGAAAAATAATACTATTTTGCTTTTATTTCTAATTAGATTAAATGATCATATGTATTAAAAGATAATTAATGTACCATTTTATATATCTTAAGTGGGAACTAGGAATGATAAAATAATTAACTTACACAAATATGATGAATTTATTTTTCTTTGATCCTCTAAACTTTTTATTTATTCATTGTACAGACTGCAAATGAGATTTGGGATGCATTTTTGCGCCATAATTCTGAGTGGTCAACCTTTAATTGCCAAGGTTGTTCCATAATATTTGATCTCCCAAAAATAAAGGGGCGTAACCTTAAGAGTTTGTTGTTGTTCGTTGTTTATTACTCTTCCTCGGAGAACATAACGTCGGAAGGTTGCAAAGGTGTGTTGATCATAAATCATACAAAGACAACCATTCAGGCCTATAAAAGAGATACACTAACTTCCTTTGAGGATGAGGATTGGAAGAGCCTAACATCAAATCTAGAACCTGGTAACAAAGTGGAGGTTATGGCTGTTTTTGGGGAGGAGTTCATTGTAGAGAAGACAACACTATGTCTCTTATATGATGAACCAATCGACAAAGAAATTGAACATTTCAATACAAAAGATGATAATGTTACCGTTTGTGGTCGAGATCAAAATGTGAGTGATAAAAGAGTACATTTATTTACGTTTTCTTTATATAAATCTTTTCTTAATGTTATGATGAAAGCAGGATTTAACCACTGAAGCTATTGGACAAATTGACTTGCTCCAACTCCTATAAGCGATCCCCGTTTAAATTTAATATACATAATAATATATATTTTTCCAGCCCTTTTCTGGCTTCCTGATTTGCTCTTTGTTTTTGTTTATTAGATATTTCGTATACTCTTCACCCAGCTTCCATTGCTTTTTTGTGCTGTTCTTTCCTCACACCCTTTCTGGTTTGGTCTGGTTGCCATTTTGGTTTGGATCACTTGCAGCGGTTCTAAGAAGTGAAGTAGCCCAAACCTCATTACAAGGTAAGAACTTATATTTTCTATGTGAAAACCTGTGCTTTGATTGTAAAGAATCCATTGTCATTGTCAGAAGGGTGGGATTTTAATGGAAGGACTGAATTCGGAGAGGTAAGGAGTTCTGGGAAAAAGTAGATATTTAATTAGGTTTAGAGGAAAGATTTTGAAATTTTATTCCTGCAATGTGTTGCAACTACTAAAAATAAAGACTGTCTTTGTTTACTCTAATGATTCACGAATTCACGCAGATAACTTGCGGTGGCTGAACCAAGTACTCATGTGTCCCTGCAGTAGAGGTTTGGTACATGCAAGGTGTCCAACTTTGCCCTCTTTACTATGCTTCATTTCTTGTATCCCACCACGGCAAAGATAAACACTAGTATGTGATACGAGTTTAATAGGAGCAAGAGCCGAAAGATCTAACAAGTGAGTATAGTGTTCCAATTGAGGAAACCAAGTCCAAAAGGAATACATTCAAACAAAATATTCTATTATTTTCTTCAGTGTTAAGTTGTTATTCTGTTAGCCAAGTGATAGCACTTTTTCAATATATAATCAGTTGTCATTACTACATATATGAGATTTAGTAAAGTAATACTTGAAAAATATAACTAAATCAAAAACAAATGTTACTGTTTAAATCTTGTAACATACATTTGAAAAATGTTAGGTAAATCCTGTGTTACTAAATGGTTTTAGTAACACTTGAGAGTCTTACTCGCAACACTTAAAAAAATGTTACCTATTTTGTAACTAATTTACATGTAAACAGTGATGGGATTATGTTAAATGTAGAAGAATCATATTTTCCTTTCACAGATTTCTTCCCTTTTTATTCTTTGGAGCTAACATTCGCTGGAGGAGTACTTATTCTGATCCATTTGTTTCTTAAAAGGTGTATCATGGGTGTTTCTTAATTGCGATCTCATTTTCGCAGAGTCAATGTCGTCTGCAGACCAATATTGCCTCCATCTTCGAGACGAGTTCCAACGCAGTTTCAAATTTGTGCTTATAGGGATGAGTACGTCTACAGGCACTCTCTCTATGCTATTATATTTGGATTCCAAATACATCAAAATACATTCTCCCTTTATTTGTTATTTTATTTTAATATTATAAAATAAGTTATTGGTAAAAGGTAATGATATATGGTTATTGATAGGATCTATTCAACGAT
The DNA here is from genome assembly GCF_051527215.1 of Medicago sativa. Taxonomy (NCBI): domain Eukaryota; kingdom Viridiplantae; phylum Streptophyta; class Magnoliopsida; order Fabales; family Fabaceae; genus Medicago; species Medicago sativa. Next base: position 16,978,714 of record NC_140752.1, on the reverse strand, counting down.
TTTTTGAGGTGTTAGGTTTGAGAGATTGAGAGTTTATTAGTCATATCATAAAAAAAGGTCTTGTTAACGAGTGTTTCCGGGACATTTTTTAAGCATTCTTAATGAAGAAATTATTATTTAAAAAATTAAGGACTTTAATTTTCAATGCAATAAATTTCATATAATCTTACCATTTTAGAAGCTTAAAGAATGCCCCGGGGAACATTCGTTGACATTTCCCTTAAAAAAATATAAAACAAGTAACGTGTATATTTCGGATCCACTTAAACACCCAAATTGAGAAACTTTTTTTGTAGATGCTATAAACGTGTATGATTACAGCATGCAACTCAATTAGGTTGTAAACATCATCAAAAATATTTTAAAACAAAATTATTTTACAATATTTTTAAATTAATGATTTTACGAAAATTATTCAACTACTATATCATCCTCATTTATATAAATTAATAAAATTATTGAATATTGAATATTTGTAAAATATGTTTTTATTTAAATAGACATGTGATGTGATATTTATATTCTTTTATTTTTATTTTTTTTTGTGGTGGCCGGGGTTTGAACCCCGGACCTTGCATATATTATGCATTCTCCATACCAACTGAGCTAAGCTCACGAGGACATATTTATATTCTTTTATAAACAGCCTTTGTAAATTGTCAAAATATGAAGAATTTAAAATTATAGGGCTAAAATCTGTATATTTTTATACATAGGCTATATTCATATCTCGCCCACATGACATGGGTTATTTGAGGTATTAACTATTTTGGTTTTGACTTATAAGAGAAACTAGAATAATCTTTTGGGTTAAATATGTTTTTGGTCCCTATAAATATGTTAACTTTTCGTTTTAGTCCCCCTAAAACTTTCTTTCAACTTTTAGTCCCTATAAAATTTTCAATCTTCACTTTTGGTCCCTCTTTTAAAGCAAACTCATATGTAGAATTCATATTTTTTAATAAAATTTTCCAGAAAAATTCAAAATTTTATAAGAATCACTCCCAAAAAAATTAGAATTTTTTAACGAAACATGAATTTAATATGAATTTTTATATTTTTTACGGTTAAAAATTCATATTTAATTTGTGTTTTGTTAAAAAATTCTAATTTTTTTTAGGAATTTTTTTTAGAATATTTTACACATTTCTGCACAATTTCATTAAAAAAATACAAAAATTAAATTAAAAATAGGGACCAAAAGTAGTGATTGAAAATTTTATAGGGACTAAAAGTAGAAGGAAAATTTTAGAGGGACTAAAACGAAAAGTTGACATATTTATAGGGACCAAAAACATATTTAACCCTAATCTTTTTATATTTAAAAAAAAACCTGGATCGGTTTGAAAATACATGAACCGATGCACCAAGTCAAAAATAATATCGGTTCGCGACAAATATCTAACGGTTCAATTTGGTTTTAGCAACATGTTTTGACATTTAGGTTCCATTTATGTAGAAAACTGAACCATGGACAATTTTTACGAGTAGCTAATAAATTGAAACCATCCTCTTGATGATTAACTAAAGCTCAATGTGAATGCATAAGTATGTAGTTATGATTCAGATAAGCGAGTTTAAATCATGTGCTCAATGAAATTGATGAAGCGGAGAAACAATGGAATCTCAATGAATTATTCACGGATCGATATGTTGCACAAGGTTGATATTCGAATTGGATGAGTCAGTTTTAATTTAAGCAACCAACAATTTTCTTCTTCTCTACTGGAGAAATTTAGTGAAACGGCGTGATAAAATTTTGAAGGAAATTTTTATGTTAGGTTTTTGTTCAACGTATTGTTCGTAGGAAGAGAAATAATACAACACATATGTTGACTATAATAACACAAGATAAACCAATTTGTTGTTAGATATCTATACCATCTTACCGATATTGTAACCTATATATGCCTTGATATTTAGTCATTGTTTTGTTTTAATTAGGAAATAATGATAAAATGGGGCTGGGAAAGTTGATAAGTTGTAATTTATCGTATTTTTAGCATTTCAATTCAATAATATTTGTGGAACTTTGGTTTTACTTTGGAGCTATATTACTATAAAACATTAGTTTTCATTTTCAGGACCAAATAATGAAGAAAAGAAAGAATTTTCAAATGTTAAAAAAAGAGCACGGTGCGTCCAGGGCAACCGTGCACTTTGTTTTAAGAAAAACCAGGTAAAATTGTTGAAAGTTAAGCTCAGTCCATGCGCAAAAGTGTCGAAACTTAAGCACACAGTCCGGGCACCCAATTATTTTACAGACTCTATATTTCCATATCTCAATCTTAATTACTTTTAATCTCTCACACACTAGGTGAACAAATTTGATAAAAGTTAAGATTGAAATAAAAAAATTTGTCCTTCATAGTAGATGATGATTGAACTTTTGAGTGAATTTTTTATTGAAAAAAATTAAAACATCTTAAAAATTTATTATATCAAGATATAATATCCAAAAGCATTTAAATAAAATGGTAAGGAATCTCTTATAGTTTAATGAGAAATCTTGAGTTCAAATACAACTCAAAAAATGTGGTAGTGTTAATTTTTTTCAAAAAGGAGCTCTGCTATTTATAAAGATAATAATTCCCTCAAAAATTAATCTCTACAGTGATACATATTAATATCCCGTTAAAAAAAACATACATAAGGATATAATAATGAATAAAAGGGTGTACCAAAAAAAATGAATAAAAGGGCAAAAATGTATAATACTACCTCCGTCCTTTTTCTTTATGAATATTTTACAAAAATCGTGGATGTTAAGAAAAATATTTGAAGTAATAAATTTGTCATAAACATGTTACTATTACCAAATTACTTTTTGTTTATAGAAATATTTAATGTTAACTTTTCATATTTCAAGCTATATATTGATAATATTAATGAAGGGTATATTTAGAAAAAGAGTAATAAATGCATTAAAAAATTTATGATTCAAGGATAATTTTTTTGTAAAGTAGTTTTATAAAAAGAATGGTGGAAGTAAAATATAATAATGAGTGTCTCCAATCCACTCTCTATCTATGCGTTGTAAAGCTTATCCTCATAATTCATATTAACTTTTTGTGGCTGAAAATATTTATTTATATTTATGAGACGACTTTGACTTGTAATATTTATACCCCACATGAGGCAAGTAGGAGTTGCTATTCAAGCTTCCAAATATGAAGAAGAAATGACCAACTGAAAGTGAAAATGATGATGCAAAACCCTCTCGAATAGAATATTGCAGGAAGATATGTATGGAGAGGCTTTTCATGATTTTCTGGATAGAATCTCAATGAAGGAAAAAACCTCTTCCGAAGATGAAGACAAGTTCATGAGTTGGGTAGCAGAAATCAGCAATGAAGCTTCCAAATATGCTGCATTAGCTTTTTTACGATATGGACCAAATGAGTAATGAAATTAGATTACTAAATCTTTATGGCATTATTAATACTAAATGTTTTGATTCATTTGACTATTATGAGTTTAGCAAATTTAGTATTTTCACTTATGTACATGTTGGAGAATTGTCATGGTTGAAATTGACTTAAAATTGAAGTTCTGAAGGAGTGCGAAATCGGGGTCCGATTTGTATAAATCGGTGGCCGATGTTGAGTGTGTTTCCAGCCTTTCCTTTCGACATTTTTCGGGGTCCGATTTGGATAAATTTGTGGCCTGTTTTGAGGATAAGGCTGGTTTTGTACTGTGTACTAAGGTGAAATTGGGGGCCAATTTTTTGATTTCGGAGGCCGATTTTCTCAAATGTTGAACGCTATTTAAGGCTTCATTCTTCATGTTTTGTGTGTGGCTTTGAGAGAGAAACCTAGGAATACAAAGGAGGTAACTTTAGGGTTGAGTGTCTTTGTAGTGAGGTTCTCTTGGGTTGGGAAACATTGTAAACACCTTGGGTGAGTGAAAATCATTGAGTGTCTTGTTCATTGGGGAGATTGGGAAAAAAGGGTAAAAATTAGGATTTGTTCTTTGTGAGCTTGTTGAAGCTAATTTCTTGTAACCCTTTTGTATATCTTTGTAAGAACTCGTTGATAATGGATTTGAGAGATCAATCTCTCCCCCAAAGTAGGTCAAGTTGGACCGAACTGGGTAAACATTTCTTGGTGTGTTTATTTCTCTTCTCTCTTTATCTTTTGCTTGTGATTTTGTGCTTTTCACTTTGATTCCTAGATTAGATCTAGGTTCTGTTATTGTTGTTGCTTGTGATTACTTTGATATTGGTTATTACTTTCCTTTGCTCCACGCATCAAAGTATTATTGGTGTGAGTTTTAAGTCCGAATTCACAACAGTTCTACATATAATTGTCTCTTGTTTCTCTACTATACAGGAATAGAGGTGAACATATAACACATGTAGTTAAATGTGCTACTCTTATTGTAAGCAAGAAAAGAGCCTCGTTCCATATAGAGAGCATACACTCTCGTGCCCAAGATGTGATTCAACTATTGAAACAATCAAAATGTCCTCTTTTAGTAGGGATATGGGGGATGACAGGGATTGGTAAATCAGCCATTGCCAACGAAATTTATACTCAGATTGGGAACTTTTTTGAGGACAAATGCTACCTAGAATATGTCTAGGGAGGATTTCATACTCTAGTTTCTTTACAAGAGAATATTCATTTAGATATCGACAAAACAAGTAAAATAGATATATCTGCAGTTGAATCAGGAAAAGTGATTTTAAAAGAAAGGCTTCAACATAAAAGGGTACTTCTTATACTTGATGATGTTGATAAATTGGAGCAGCTAGAGGCTTTGTGTGGAAATCCAGATTGGTTTGGTCCAGGTAGCAAAATAATCATCACAACCAGGGATAGGCATCTACTCAAGAAGCATGGAGTTGTCAATATATATCCAGTGAAAGAATTGAACGATAGGGAATCGCTTGAGGTATTGAGTTGCAGTGCATTCAGCCAAGCAACAAGTCCTCCAAAAGAAATTGTTGAACTTTCTAGACAACTAGTTGCATATTGTGGGGGATTTCCTCTTGCTCTTAAAGGCCTTGGGGAGTTTTTGCATGGAAAGGATGCATTTGTGTGGAAAGGGGCATTGAGGAGTCTTGAAAGCTTTTCATTTCCCGATCAAAAAGTAATTAAAACTTTAGAAATGAGTTTTGATGATTTGAAGAATTGTTCCTTGATATAGCATATTTCTTTATCGGAATGAGCCAAAATGATGCACTCCAAACATTGAATACGTCAACACAATATTGCACAGCTCGTCAAATAAGTCTCCTTGAAGACAAATGTCTTGTAACCATTGATGAGAATAACAAGCTTGGAATGCATATTCTGCTTCAAGCCATGGCAAGAGGGATCATTAAGCGGGAATCAAGTAATAAGACTAATCAGGTGAGTGGTAGTGTGTGTGGATATCAATTTGCTCACAATTGGTTTTGTTACAAGAATAATAAAAGTTAATTATTAGTAAGATTGTGAATTGAATATTAGTAATAGAATAAATTTTGGGTAACCTCATAGTTTAAGATGTATCAGTGGCATCAAGAATTTTATCTACCCATTATGTAAGCTGTAATTTTCATTTTTACTTTGATGTTTCAGCCAAAGATGTACGATGTGTTCTTGAGTTTCAGAGGGGAAGACAGTCGTGCAAAATTCGTTTCACATCTGCATTCTTCTCTTCAAAATGCGGCGATTCATGTTTTCAAAGACGATGACGAGATTGAACGAGGGGATCAGATATCAATATCACTGTTGCGAGCAATTGGACGGTCTAAAATTTCTGTTGTTGTTTTGTCTACAAATTATGCTAATTCAAGATGGTGTATGCTAGAGTTGGAGAAGATTATGGAAATTTGTAGAAACAGGGGTCTGGTCGTTGTACCAGTGTTCTATGAGGTAGATCCATCAGAAGTGCGTCATCAAAAAGGTCGGTTTGGAAAAGGTTTTGACCATCTTATATCAAGAATCTCAGTGGATGAATCCACGAAGAGTAATTGGAGAAGAGACCTCATTGATATTGGTGGCACAGCAGGGTTTGTCCTCATAGATTCCAGGTTATCTATTTGTATTTTTTTCTTTTAGAATGTTGTTCGTGATACATTAAAATTCTTAAGCCTTTGGTGGTGTAATAGTATATGTATGCATTTTAAAGTTCACTCTCTTTTAAAGATAATCACGTTTAAAACATTTCATGATACTGATGTGCGACCCAATTCCAAATTGTGGGACCCATATCGAGTGTTAGAAAGAGAATGTTTTTTACCGTCTTCTATGAATTAACTTTTGTTTTGCAATTTTTTTTATTTTTTTATATGGTTGATCTCCATTAGGTATTTTTCTAGAATTGTTAATGAGTTATCTGTGGAATCTTTATCTCAGTATTTCTAGAATTGTTAATGAGTTATCTGTGGAATCTTTATCTTAAATTCACTATCTCACGAGATTATAGGATATGGTGGGTTTGTACTAAAACAAAATTATGCAGAAGAGGATTTGAGGCTTAATATTAATCCTCTATTATAATACAACTAAATGTATCAGAACATGTATGTGAATTTATAAACTTACTAGAGATTGTTAAAATGTAGTAAGCTCAAACTTAATTACTCCTCCCTCAATTGATAAAAACATCCGTTGGTTCATATATTTGCATATATTTACCAATCCATGCGTTTCTCTTTCATTTCACATTGCAATGCAATTATTTCTTCTAAAATTTTGCACATATATTTGCATATATTACTCCTCCCTCAATTGATAAAAACATCCGTTGGTTCATATATTGTAGGAATGAAAGTGCCGATATCAATAATATTGTTGGACGTGTTACTCGTTTGCTAGATAGGACAAAGTTATTCATTGCTGAACATCCGGTGGGAGTAGAATCTCGTGTGGAAGCTGTGACTAAGCTACTAAATATCCAAAATTCAGAAGATGTTTTACTTTTAGGGATATGGGGAATGGGGGGTACAGGTAAAACAATCATTGCCAAAGCCATTTATAATGAAATTGGAAGAAAATTTGAGGGAAGGAGCTTCCTTCTAGGTATAAGGGAATTTTGGGAGACACGTACTAATCACATTACACTACAGCAACAAGTACTTTGTGATGTTTACAAAACAACAACATTCAAGATAAGAGACATTGAATCAGGGAAAAATATATTGAAGGAAAGACTTTCCCAGAATAGGGTGCTTTTTGTGCTTGATGATGTGGATGAATTGGACCAACTAAAGTCTTTGTGTGGAAGCCGTGATTGGTTTGGTCCGGGGAGTAGAATAATCATTACAACAAGAAATATTGATATTCTTACATCATGTAAAGTGGATCAAGTGTATTCAACAAAAGAAATGGAGGATAGTGAATCTCTTGAGCTTTTCAGTTGGCATGCATTCAAGCAACCAAGTCCGACAGAAGATTTTACTACACATTCGGCAGACGTGATTGCTTATTCTGGAAGATTGCCACTAGCCCTTGAAGTCCTGGGGTCCTATTTGTCTAAGTGTGAGATAACAGAGTGGCAGAGAGTTTTGGAGAAACTCAAATGTGTTCCCAATGATCAAGTACAGAAGAAGCTAAGAGTAAGCTTCGATGGTTTAAAAGATGTTACAGAGAAACAAATATTCCTTGATATAGCTTGTTTCTTTATTGGGATGGACAAAAATGATGTAATACAAATATTAAATGGGTGTGATTTTTATGCCGATATGGGAATTAAAGTCCTTCTTGAACGAGCCCTTGTAACTGTTGACAATGAGAACAAACTTAGAATGCATGATTTGTTAAGAGACATGGGAAGACAAATAATTTATGAGGAATCACCATTGGATCCTGAGAAGCGCAGTAGGTTATGGCGCCATGGGGAGGTGTTTGATATATTAGAAAAGCGTAAGGTAAGAGAATTGAAAATTAGTTTAATTCATTTTAGGGTTATATATGTTTTTGTTCTTATAAAATTGTTCCCTTCTAAATTTAGTCCTTACTTAATTTAAATAGATTTTTAGTCCCTACAAAATAAATTCTCCTGCAGTTTTAGTCCCTGCTGAAATAAAATTTGTTTATTTATCCTTTAAATATAAATTTTTTGAATGATTTTTTTATTACTTAATGATTATTTGCACTCATGTTTATAAGTGTCAAATTCCAAAATTAATATATTTGTTTCTGTTTGTAATGTTTCGTTTTCTTAATTTCAGGGAACAGAAGCTGTCAAGGGATTGGCTTTGGAGTTTGCAAGAAAAGAGTGTTTGGAAACCAAAGCATTTAAGAAGATGAATAAACTCAGACTGCTTCGTCTCGCTGGGGTGAAGCTGAAGGGAGATTTTAAATATCTTTCAGGAGATCTTAAGTGGCTGTATTGGCATGGATTTCCAGAAACCTACGCTCCTGCAGAATTTCAGCAAAGAGGTCTAGTTGTCGTTGAATTAAAATATAGTAAGCTCAGACAAATATGGAACAAGAGCCAGGTACAAAATTTGTCAAGGTTTAGTGGAAAATATCTTCAAAATTCCAATGTTTTTTTTCTTAGCTTCTCTTACTCATATTCTCTTGTGCTTTATTTTCTTACAGATGCTAGAAAATCTAAAAATTCTTAATCTTAGTCATTCTCTGGATTTGACTGAAACCCCAAACTTTTCCTGCTTACCTAATCTTGAAAAGCTTGTGCTCGAAAACTGTCCAAGTTTGTCTACGGTCTCCCAGAGCATTGGATCTCTAGATAAACTTCTTTTGATAAATTTGAGAGACTGCACAGGTCTTTGGAATCCCAAGAAGCATATATAAATTTAAATCGCTAGAAACTTTGATTCTTTCAGGATATTCTATGATTGAAGAATTGGAGGAGGATGTGGAACAGATGGAATCGTTGATTAACTTGATTGCAGATAAGACTGCCATCACAAAAGTGCCATTTTCAATAGTAAGAATGAAAAGCATTGGATATATTTCTCTGAGTGGCTTTGAAGGATTTTCACGTGATGTATTCCCTTCTCTCATTCGGTCTTGGATGTCGCCATCAAATAATGTGATATCCCTTGTTCAAACATCTGTGTCCATGTCATCACTTGGTACTTCCAATGACCTTCAAAAACTTCGAATTCTTTGTGTTGAGTGTGGTTCGGATCTACAACTAACTCAAGAAATAGCAAGATCTTTGGATGTATTAAGAGCCACAAGTTATCAGAAATTGGAAGCAAGTGCAAGTTCAATTCCTTCAGATATCTCTGATATGTATGCTTCTCCCTTAATTGATGATTTTCTTCGTAAAGTTCGCACTTCAGGGTCAATGAATCACTTGAAATCTCTTTTAATTCAAATGGGAACAAAATGCCAAGTCTCTGATATTGCTGTAGACAATGTTTTACATGTTTGAATAACTCTTCTGCCTGTCTAGTTTTTAAAAAATCAAACTGGAATTTCGGTTGCAGTATGAAATTATATTTTTCTAACAAATTATTTTGTCCATATTTTGAATTAGACACAAATTTGATTCTTAAAGTTCTTAAACTCATTTTACATTAGTAGTTTGTGAAATGGGTGTGAGTTGTCAACACAAATATCACGTTAAGAATTAAATTACAAGCAAAGTACAGTTTTAAGGAAAAAAAATACCTTTTTTAGACAATACTTTTTTCTTTGGATCCTCTTAATTTTTAATTTGAGGCATTTAAACATATGTTTGTTTTACAGACTGCAGATGAGACTTGGGATTTGTTTTTCCTCCCTTGTGACAATAATTCTGAATGGTCAAGCTTTAGTTGCAATTCCATAATATTTGATATCCCAACAATAAAGGGGCAAAACCTGAAGAGTATGATATTGTTTGCTGTCTATTACTCTTCCTCGGAAAACATAACATCAGAAGGTTGCCACGGTGTGTTGATCATAAATTATACAAAGAGAACCATTCAGATTTATAAAAGAGATACTCTAACCTCTTTTGGCCATGAGGATTGGCAGAGAATAACATCAAATCTAGAACCTGGTAACAAAGTGGAGGCTATGGTTGTTTTTGGGGAAGGTTTCATTGTTGACAAGATTACAGTATCGCTCTTATATGAGGAACCAGTTAACAAAGAAATGGATGTTATTGTTTTTGGAAATGACGATAATAATGGTTGTGTTTCTGGTTGTGATAATGAAGTCATCAATGTGTTTGGAGAGGGAACGGTGAACCATTCGCAGATAACTAGACCCACAAATGTGTATTATGCTGATGTCATCGAACTGGTACAGCCAGTACCGTATGACCCTGACCAGTCTGCGGAGGAAGTAGCTGAGGTGATTTGTGCAGGTGAAGCAGAGGGTGATCAGGAGCAACAGGTTCCTCTACCTGAGGGTCAGCGTGAGCTGCAAGCAGCAACAACACCTGAGACCATTGGACTGGTTCTAGGAGCTCAGATTTTGGACCCCCCGGAAGAGCTCAGGGCAGATTTTGTCCGACTACAGCCGACAGTTACTGCAGTAGAGGTCAAATTAGTAGGCAGTTACACCCAATCAAGATCTGAAGAAATTGAAACGCTCACTGCAACTATCCTTGAACCTACACCTGAAATTCCCCAACCTAAACCTGCATCTGTCACCATTATTGAAGCAACTCAAGCCATACCTACAAAAAGCCTACCCTCTGACCAAAACACTAAGCAAGTCATAGTCAGAAATGTTGAATCAGATTCTGCCTCTGATACAGAAATGATATTTGTGTCAGCACCATCCTCTTCTGAACCTACCTTGATCCCCACAGCTCCTGCTCTTCACCCTGACCTAGAGGGAATTAGTGTTATTATTTATAATAGAGTGAAGGAGTTGTTTTCTGAAAGACTTACATCTATTAGCCCTCAAAGTTATGCTGCTGAGTGGGATAGGCTAAGGGACTCAGTGAATCAAGCCTTGGAGAGGCTGAAGACCGTAAGCTCTAGTGTTGTTGAACAAAATCTAGCTAACTGGCTTGACAATGTCAGAAAGGAGATGGATAGAGTGGATCTAAGAAGGAATATCTTTAGGCAGATTGAACCTCCCCGTCTGCCTCTTATAGATGACCTGCCTGAATTCAGAGGCCTGGCTTCCTACAATGAACTCTTTGCACTGAAACCAAAGGAGCTATTTGTAAAAAGAGAAATCTATGAAGCTCATGCATTAAAGTTACTGAGGGAAGAACTGGCTTCTCAGAGGTTGAAGCAAGAGGCTCTAGAAGATAAGCTTGAAAGTCTGGCTGCTAATCAGGAAGAGATTCAGAACACCCAGAGGAGTATGCAGACTCAACTGGACAATGTGATTCAAGGACAAGTAGAGATGAAGGCCATGCAGGATGAGATGAGTAGAGATATCAAGACTTTGCTGCAACTGCTATCTCATAAACCTTAGGACTTTATTCCCTTTTATTGTTTTGCACTTGTCATCTGACAATTTTTTGGTTTTGTAACTATTTTATGGTTGTTTAAAACAATATTCTGCTTTTGAATGAATGATTGTTTATATTTGCTTGCATAAGTATGTTTTTGTTGATGACAAAGTGGGGAATAGAAGTATAAGTATTTAAGTCATGTGGTTAGAGGGTAGGCTTTTTGTAGGTATTGCTTGAGTTGCTTCATGAATGGTGACAGATGCAGGTTTAGCTTTGGGAATTCCAGGTGTAGACTCAAGGATGATTGCAGTGAGAGTTTCAATTTCTACAGAGCCTGATGTCCACACAGCAGATCTTTTACCAACTGAAGGTGGGGGGTTTGAATTGTGTTGTCGGACACCGCGACAGGGCTAGTCCTAGAGGTGTCCGTGCTTCATAGACCCCAAGTCCTGTTAGTTGTACTTGAACATTTTAACCTTATGATATAGTTATTTCTATGCATACCAGTTTCAGTGTTCTAATCCCTCTCGATAATGTGGTCTAATAAAAGGATGTGCTAGGAATTGTTGGGTTTCATTGTATGGTTGGTCGTATGGTGACACATCTACTAATGAGATGGACAATAAATGGAAGCTTTAAGCATATCCTTTGGTTGATAACGCCACTCAGGACGTCATGTGACAATCACATATTCAATCAAATGTCTTGATGGATACATCTTGTGGCTCAATAATCTCATAATTGCTTTGTTATAGAGATTAGAGACATCTGAGTAAACAAAATTCAACCTCGTTACACATGCAAAATATCTGATCGTAACCAAACTTTACTAACATTTTGTTTTCTAAACTTCAACATTTGTAAACAATTAATTCAAAACTTCTATGTGAAACTTAACCTATCAAATAATCGCAAAAAATTTTAAAAACTTTTTGACAAATTCTAGAGTCAACAAAAGTCTCTAAAAAGTAAACTCTTCATTAGATTTAGAGATTTAAGTTAGTTTTTATGATTTATTTAGACCATAGTTGTTAAACTCAGACTGGAGCAGTCGGTCCAATCGGTTCTACAAAGAACAGGACACTATAAATGTGTTGTCTAATTATAGAATCCGACTCTATAAATGCATTGTATTGGAAAAGGAACCTTGGGGGAGAGCCCCTGGCAATTAATGTTTTACTGCAATAAAATGAAGGTCATGATGTTGATTATAAAAAATGTCGAATTTGTCCATGTCCTAAGGGAAGCTTACCATTAGGCAGATTGTCTTGCAAAGGAAGGATCTTTAATGTCAGGAAGACAGGTGGTAATGGTTCCTGAATTGATTTCTGATTGGTATGCAGGTTTTGGTGTTTCTAGGCGTGTTATGTCGTGAGCAGTTTTGCATGTGGTTCTTTCAGAAGTTTAGGAGGGCAGTTTTGTGTGTGTTTGCAGTTCAGTGGAGTGCTTCTTTGGCCTTGAGTTTTGGGCATTTTGGGGGCTGCAGTTTGGATGTTGGTGCAGTTTTTCTGGTCCAGTTTTTTAGGTTTGTGCTGCTAAATGTAGTTTGTGTGGACAGTAGTTGCTGGTGCAGTTTATTTTCTGTTTGTGTTGTTAGGTGCATATTTGGCTTTTTGTTGTGCCTCCTTTGTCGTTTCATGTTGCTGGTGTTTTCTTTAATTGTAGGCTACGTAGCCTTTATTTGGCAGGCACTTTAAGTTTTCGTTTGTAAGCCTTGCCATTGAAGTGTGAATTGTGTATGTTTTGGTGTTCCCTGCTTTGAGCACATGATTGTGTGAGGCCTTTGCAACCCTTCATAAAAGGTGGGGTAGTGTCGTAGTGTGATGCTTGGGGAGGTTTTACTAATAATACTTTCATTCATCGAAAAAAAAAAAAATAGGACCCTTCTCCGGTCTAGATGTGCAGTTGCACCACGATGTAGTCAATCTGCTAATAAACTGGTCAGACTGGAGATACTCCAATAAAACCGAAAAAACCCACTTAGTTCAACGAAATTCAGAAAAGTGAATGATTAGATAAAATATTTAGAACTTCGGGAATCAAACACATGTCGACTTCATTTTGGACATCGTAATAGCTGACACTAGACACAAGTATGATTTCCCACTCATCCTGTGGAGAGGATTCTTTGCTCAGGCTGGTCTTATTTTGGAGGGTGAGGAAGGGCAGACCATAATCACAACCCCAGAGGACTACCAGGTGTTCGATGTGACTTATCCTGAATACGACTTAAGTCAAACACCAGAAAGGCTTCTTCTCAAGGGAGTTGTGGATGCATACTCCAGAAAAGGAGTCGAAGAAGAAAAAGCAAGACAGTACATACCAAATGAAGATTCTGATACCCGTGCACAAGTTAGACATATACGTCAGGCTCGAGACGTAAAACACACGCTGAATAGGAGACAACCTATTTTATCAAGCTAGTGAGCTAAAAGAAGCGCTGAATATGAAGTTACATATTTCGTCGGGACTAAGACGTAAAACTACAGCTATATGGGAGGCAACTAATCCATTTATTTTTCCTTATTTATTTTCCTTTTCAATAAGCTAAACTGAGATTTCCTTCCCTGATCAATTTCATTTCTTTTTTTGGTACTAATCCTCAAGTATTATCTTATAAAATTTTATTTTTATTGCATTTACATTTATAACCTTTCCTTTTATGTTTTAATTTGTTTTAGTCTTAGAGAGTTATTTCAGAACGTTTACAATGAAGGCTAGTTTACCTTTACATTCAAGAGCACGATAACTTTTGGGATTTACTACTGAAGGTATTCGTATAATCACCATCTCTTTTCTGAATAACATAACCAGTGAAATTTTGAGCCAAATATTTCCATCCATTCTATTACTATAATTCTTTCTATCATGCGTGTTCCATATGGATGTTACTTTTGCTTGAATTTGCGGCCGTTCTTTACGGACGGTCGGTTAAGTGATATTACACACGAGGCAGTTTTTTCTTTGGTACCTTGAGCTTTTGAAGACACCCTTTTATATTCTTATTATCCTTTGTGAAACCACTTTGAGCTTCCAGATGCATTTTTTTTGTTACTAAGTGACGAATCATGTCACAGTCCCGAACTTTAAATGCAATCTGTTTGATTTCTCTTCGAGTTAGATAACTTATTATTATGACTAGGTATGGTTTGAAGCTAACTTCGGGGTTGGTCTTTGCAAATAACAACATTTTAAGTTTGGGGTGGGGTATCAGTAGAACTTATTTATCAAAAAAAAAATAAAAAAAAAGTAGATTACCATGGTCTACACACAAAAAAAAAAAACAAATCAAGAGCCATAAACATAAAAAATTTTGGTCTCTTCAAAAAATAAATTATTTATGTTGAAAGAAAAAGATAAATAGTTCTACTTAGTACCCATCTTGTTTGATTCAAGGAAGAAAGGTTGACAGTACATCTATGTTTAGTAGGAATCTTTAGGTTGATAAACTAACTCCAAGTTCTTTTGTTAGCTTACTTTTCCAAAAATATACACCATTAACATACACCACGTTATAACCCTTAAAGACCTCAAAGTGTGTATATAATTTGATCTTGACTATTTGTTTAGAATTGTATCGAATTTACAGCAAGGTACATTCATGTGACCACTGGAGTGGGACATTTCCGTGACCAGCCTTACTAGCTTTAGGAGATACATATGTGTATCATGGAAAAAAGTGTGGTTGAGTATATGAGCTATCTTATCCAATTCTGTTCTGCTTGAGTGTAACGAGGTAAGTAAGCCAATGATGTGAATGTAATGAATGATAATCTGAGCACAACTCCGAAAATTCATGTTTTTCCTTAAAAAATGCAAAGAATAAGATATGTCTTTCATTCGTTACTTGAGGACAAGTAACAGTTTAAGTTTGGGGTTGTAATGACAAGTCATCTTACGTTATTCTTAGAATGTTTTCTAGATTTGAGTATGTAATTCTATTCTTCCCAAAACATAGCAATTTCAGGATGTTATTTGTAACGCCCGTCGTAATTATTTAATTATTTTGATGAGTTTTAGCATATATTTATATAAATTATGTGATTTATGAGAGATATATGATTTATATGTGATTTATGTGATTTTTAAGATTTATGAGAATTATATGATTTTTAGAGATGTTATGAGATGTTATGACTTATTTTATTATTTAATAAAATAAGATTTGAAAATAAAATAAAATATTGAGTTGTGGGTTGTTTTATAAAATTAGAGAGTTTAGTGGTTTAAGAGGAAATAGAAAAGAATAGAAGATATATAAATAAGAGAAGTTATAGGTAGAAAGACATAGTACGTTTGTTTTTTGTGAAAAAGGGAGAAAAAGTCAGAGAAGAGGAGAAGACCTGGAGAGTGCCGATTTCATCTGTTATAAGGTAAGGGTGAGACTAACTTTCAATATTATTAAGTCTATGATTCTGAAAAATAGATTTAGCATGATGTAGGTTGAGTTTTGTGAGAATTGAGAATTAGGGTTTGAGAGCGATTTTGATGATTGAACCATGAAAACTTGTTGAATTGATGTAAAACTTGTGTACAGACCTTAGATATTCCATAGGGTGATAATTAGATGCTGTTTTGATATTAGAACCATGAGATTAGGTGAAAATTTGAGAAAATTACTTGGAATTCTGGCCGAGCTGACATTCATCGCTCGCCACCGCGAGCAACAACACTCGCCTCGCGAGTGATGAAGTTCATCGCTCGCCTCACGAGCAAACCAGTTACTCGCCACCGCGAGCAAAGTAGCTTGCCTCGCGAGCAAGTCAATTTTTGAGGTCCAGAGAGGTAGTTTTGCTCGCCCTCGCGAGCAATGGTACTCGCCTCGCGAGTTAAGCTGTAGTTGCCCAAAATTGTTTGCCTTGCGATCCTTTTCGCACATGTAGTCTTGAGTTGATCCTAGAAGTAAGAATGAAGATTGTTTAGGATAATATAAGCTGTCCAGAAGCTTGATTTAGATGACTGAGATTATTATTGGTGAAGTAAAATTGTTATATATGCATTATGTGATTAACTATGATGAATAAGTTGATGTGATTCATTCCTAAGATGTTGATATGATATTTAAGCACTGTTATTTGCTGCCTTTGTTGTTGTTTGCTGTTGTTGACCATTAATGTCATGAAGTTGTATATGTCGGTCTAAGTTGTAAAGATGTAAGAAGTTGTCCATATTTTTGGAGTCGTTAAAGATGTTCATGAGGTTCTAAATTGTAAGAAGTTGAGTCCATTGCATACTCATTAAAGATGGGGGCTTGATGCCCTGGAGCTTTTGCTCAATTACGTTGGGGGCTTGATGCCCTGGAGCTTTTGCTCACTTTTGTTGGGGGCTTGATGCCCTGAAGAGCCTTTTTACGCTTATATATATGTTGGGGGCTTGATGTCCTGTATTGGTACCACATGCATTTGCATTGTCAAGATGTTTAAGATGATTTGAGATGTTAAGAGTTGCATAGTCGAGTTAAGAGTTGCATTGTCAAGTCAAGAGTCGAGTCGATTATGTAGTTGTTTATGATCTTGATTATGAAGTCGATTATGAGTTTGATTAAGAAGCTATTTATGATGATTATAAGATGCTAAATGATTATTGTTGTTGATGTTTATGATGTTTTATGTTGTTAAATGTGTTTTGATGAATTATATGCTTAATATGTTGTTTGTGAAATTTCACCCCTTCTGCTTGAAAATGTTGCCCTTCGTATGGGTAACTTGCAGGTAATCAAGAATAGGCGTGGTCGTGAGTGTACTCCTCACTATTGTGTCTTTAGGTGCTCTGATACATAACGGGATGGGAATTATGCTACTGTTTTCTGTTCCTTACGTATTACTTTTGAATTTTCATGAAATAAATGATGAACAAAGACCTTATAAGATTTTTATGATGAGGCCTGCGTGCCAAAGACTTTTATGATGTTGAACTAATTTCCGCTGAGAAGTTTTAGATATTATGATGATGATTTTGAAGGATAATTGTTTATTTATCCATTTTATGACTTTTAAGAAGTGTGACATTCCGTTTATGATTTAAATACTCTGATTTTTATTATGAAATTTGTATGTTTGGAAAACAGGGTGTTACAATTGGTATCAGAGCAGGTTGGTGGGTCCGGCCAAGTAGTTGAGTCGAGTCGTGTCGTTTAATTTAGCAGTTGGAATACCATTATTATGTTGTTCTGATTGTTGTGTGTGATGCAAAGGACTAGAATTGCTGGAAGAAATGATGCTGTGATTGCTAATGCGTTGGAAGCTGTGGGGCAACAGCCTAATGCGGGTGCTAATGCTGAAGTGAGGATGTTAGAGACTTTCTTGTGGAATCATCCCCCTACTTTCAAAGGAAGGTACGACCCTGATGGAGCTCAGACGTGGCTCAAAGAGGTTGAGGGAGCTTTTCGTGTTATGCAATGTACGAAAGAGCAGAAGATACGTTTCGGTACCCACATGCTGGCTGAGGAAGTTGATGACTGGTGGGTGAGTCTTCTACCTACTTTAGAACAAGATGGTGTTGTTGTTACTTGGGAGGTGTTTAGGAGGGAGTTCCTGAACCGATACTTTCTGGAAGATGTCCGCGGGAAGAAAGAGATTGAATTTCTAGAGCTGAAGCAAGATAACATGTCTGTGACAGAGTATGCCGCAAAATTTGTGGAGCTGGCTAAGTTTTATCCGCATTATACTGCTGAGACTGCTGAGTTTTCTAAGTGTATTAAGTTTGAGAATGGTCTGCGTACTGACATTAAGCGGGCCATTGGTTACCAAAAGATTCGTAATTTTTCTGAGTTAGTGAGCAGCTGTAGGATCTATGAGGAAGATATGAAGGCTCATTACAAGATTGTGAATGAGAAGAGAGGTAAAGGTCAGC
This sequence comes from Medicago sativa, assembly GCF_051527215.1. NCBI lineage: Eukaryota > Viridiplantae > Streptophyta > Magnoliopsida > Fabales > Fabaceae > Medicago > Medicago sativa. Next base: position 16,960,552 of record NC_140752.1, on the reverse strand, counting down.
AGAGTCGTCCTAAGCCTTACAGTGCTCCTGCTGATAAAGGGAAGCAAAGAGTTAATGATGAGAGGAGGCCGAATAAGAAAGATACTACTGCTGAGGTTGTTTGTTTCTCTTGTGGTGAGAAAGGCCATAAGAGTAATGCTTGTACTAAGGATGTGAAACGGTGCTTTCGTTGTGGCAAGAAGGGACATACACTTACAGAGTGTAAGCATGAGGATATTGTGTGTTTTAACTGCAATGAAGAGGGTCATATTGGGTCTCAATGCAAGAAACCGAAGAAGGCTCAGACCACTGGGAGAGTTTTTGCTTTGACTGGTACGCAGACGGAGAATGAGGATCGTTTGATCAGAGGTACTTGTTACATTGATAATACTCCTTTAGTTGCTACTATTGATACTGGTGCTACGCATTGTTTTGTAGCTTTTGATTGTGCTTCTAAGTTGGGTCTTGCTATGTCTGATATGAATGGAGAAATAGTTGTCGAAACTCCGGCTAAGGGTTCGGTGACTACTTCTCTTGTTTGTTTAAGATGTCCTTTGTCTATGTTTGGTCGAGATTTTGAAATTGATTTGGTTTGTCTACCTTTGAGTGGAATGGATGTAATTCTTGGTATGAACTGGTTAGAGTACAACCATGTTCACATTAATTGTTTTAGTAAGTCGGTGTATTTTTCTTCTGCCGAAGAAGAAAGTGGAGCGGAGTTTTTGTCTACAAAGCAGCTGAAACAGTTAGAACGCGATGGGATTTTGATGTTTTCCTTGATGGCGTCCTTGTCCATTGAGAATCAAGCAGTGATCGATAGATTACAAGTGGTATGCAATTTTCCAGAAGTCTTTCCTGATGAAATCCCTGATGTGCCGCCAGAGAGGGAAGTTGAATTTTCAATTGACCTTGTTCCGGGAACGAAGCCTGTGTCTATGACACATTACCGTATGTCGGCATCTGAGTTAGCTGAGTTGAAGAAACAGTTGGAGGATTTGCTTGATAAGAAGTTTATAAGACCGAATGTTTCACCTTGGGGAGCGCCAGCGTTGCTAGTAAAGAAGAAGGATGGAAGTATGAGGTTGTGCATCGATTATCGACAGTTGAATAAAGTGACAATAAAGAATAGGTATCCACTTCCAAGAATTGACAATTTGATGGATCAGTTAGTGGGTGCACGTGTGTTTAGCAAGATTGACTTGAGATCGGGTTATCACCAGATTAAAGTAAAAGATGAAGATATGCAGAAGACGGCTTTTAGAACGAGTTATGGACATTATGAATATAAAGTGATGCCTTTCGGTGTTAGTAATGCACCTGGAGTGTTTATGGAGTATATGAATCGCATCTTTCATGCATTTTTGGATCGCTTCGTGGTTGTGTTCATCGACGATATTTTGATATACTCCAAGTAAGAGGAAAAACATGCTGAGCATTTGAAGATTGTTTTGCAAGTGCTGAAAAAGAAGAAGCTTTATGCTAAGTTGTCTAAGTGTGAATTCTGGTTGAAAGAGGTAAGTTTTCTTGGCCATGTTATTTCTGGTAGTGGTATTGCAGTTGATCCGTCTAAAGTTGATGCAGTATCACAATGGGAGACTCCTAAGTCGGTTACTGAGATTAGAAGTTTTTGGGATTAGCTGGTTGTTACAGGAGGTTTATAGAAGGATTTTCTAAGTTGGCACTTCCGTTAACGTAGTTGACTTGTAAAGGAAAAGCCTTTGTGTGGGATGTTTAGTGTGAGAACAGTTTCAATGAATTGAAGAGGCGTTTGACGACGGCTCCAGTTTTGATTTTACCAAGGTCGGATGAACCTTTTGTAGTGTGTTGTGATGCGTCCAAGTTGGGCTTAGGCGGTGTGCTTATGCAAGATGGTAAAGTGGTTACTTATGCATCAAGACAGCTGAGAATTCATGAACGAAATTATCCTACTCATGATCTTGAATTAGCTGCAGTTGTATTTGTGCTTAAGATTTGGAGACATTACTTGTATGGTTCGAGATTTGAGGTGTTTAGTGATCACAAGAGCTTGAAGTATTTGTTTGATCAGAAGGAATTGAAGATGAGACAGCGAAGGTGACTCGAATTGTTGAAAGATTATGACTTTGGTTTGAATTATCATCCGGGTAAAGCTAATGTTGTTGCAGATGCCTTAAGTAGGAAGACTTTACATATGTCTTCTATGATGGTTAAAGAGTTCGAATTGCTTGAACAGTTTAGAGATTTGAGCTTAGTTTGTGAAATGTCATCTCAGAGTGTTAAACTAGGAATGCTGAAGATTGATAGTGAATTCTTGAAAAGTATTAAAGAGGCGCAGAAAGTTGATGTTAAATTTGTGGACTTGTTGGTTGTTGATAATCAGAATGAAAATAGTGACTTTAAGGTCGATGATCAGGGCGTGTTGAGGTTTCGAGGTAGAATTTGTATTCCAGACAATGATGAGATGAAAAAGATGATTCTTGAAGAGAGTCACAGAAGTAGCTTGAGTATTCATCCGGGAGCTACGAAGATGTATCATGATTTGAAGAAGTTGTTTTGGTGGTCTGGATTGAAACGTGACGTGGCACAGTTTGTGTGTTCTTGTTTGATTTGTCAGAAGTCAAAGGTCGAGCATCAGAAACCTGCTGGATTGATGACACCTTTAGATGTGCCAGAGTGGAAATGGGATAGTATATCCATGGATTTTGTGACGAGCTTGCCCAATACTCCTAAAGTTTTGGAAAGATGTGAACAGGTAAACTTAGTGTTGAATTGGGAAAAGTGTCACTTCATGGTAAGAGAAGGAATTGTCCTAGGACACTTAGTCTCTGAATGGGGTATAGAGGTAGATAAAGCAAAAATTGAAATTATTGAAAAAATGTCACCTCCTACCTCGGTCAAGGAAGTAAGAAGTTTCCTAGGACATGCGGGGTTCTACCGCCGTTTCATTAAAGATTTTTCTTCAATCACTAAGCCACTAGCAAGCCTGCTCCTTAAGGATGCAGATTTTGTCTTTAATGATGAATGCCTAAAAGCATTTTGCAGGTTAAAAGAAGCTTTGGTCACTGCCCCAATCATACAACCACCGGATTGGAACTTACCTTTTGAGATAATGTGTGATGCAAGTGACTATGCAGTAGGGGCGGTGTTGGGTCAAAGGAAGGACAAAAAGATGCATGCTATATACTATGCAAGTAAGACCCTTGATGGGGCAGAAGTAAATTATGCTACAACAGAAAAAGAACTGCTAGCAGTAGTCTATGCCATTGACAAATTTCGGCCATACTTGGTAGGATCAAAAATCATTATCTACAGATCACTCGGCAATAAAATATTTGTTAAACAAGAAAGATGCCAAGCCGAGGTTGATCCGATGGATTTTGCTCCTCCAAGAATTTGAACTTGAAATAAAAGACAAAAAGGGTACTGAAAATGGTGTAGCTGATCACTTATCCCGCCTTAGGGAAACCAATGAGGATGAGTTGCCTTTGAATGATTCCTTTCCGGATGACCAACTCTTCTTATTGGCACAAACTAACGCACCTTGGTATGCAGATTTTGTTAATTTTCTTGCAGCAGGAGTACTACCACCTGGGTTGAACTACCAACAAAAGAAGAAGTTTTTCCATGATCTCAAACACTACTATTGGGATGAACCTTACCTCTACAAAAGAGGCTCGGATGGAATCTTCAGAAGATGCATTCCTGAAAACGAGGTAAGTAGTATTCTAAACCATTGCCACTCCTCTTCTTATGGTGGCCACGCCGGTACTCAAAAGATTTATTTCAAAATTCTTCAATCTGGTTTCTGGTGGCCATCACTTTTCAAAGATGTGCATCGCTTCGTTTCTAAATGTGACAAATGTCAACACACCGGTAACATTACTAAAAGAAATGAAATGCCTTTAAACAACATTCTTGAAGTTGAAATTTTTGATGTATGGGGTGTTGACTTCATGGCACCTTCCCCCTCTTCTTTTGGAAATCAATACATATTGGTGGTAGTTGACTATATGTCCAAATGGGTTGAGGCCATTGCCTCCCCCACTAATGATGCACATGTAGTCATGAAATTTTTCAAGAAAATTATGTTTCCAAGGTTGGAGTTCCAAGGGTTGTAATAAGCGATGGAGGGTCTCACTTCATATCTAAACATTTTGAAAAACTTTTACAAAAGTATGGAGTGAGACACAAAATCGCAACACCCTATCACCCACAAACTAATGGACAAGTTGAGGTCTCAAATAGATAAATAAAAGCCATTCTTGAAAAAACAGTTTCTAACTCTAGGAAGGATTGGTCAAGTAAGCTTGACGATGGTCTTTGGGCCTATCAGACGGCCTACAAGACTCCCATTGGTATGACTCCTTTTAAACTAATTTATGGAAAATCTTGTCACCTTTCGGTTGAACTCGAGCACAAAGCTTATTGGGCAATAAGGAATCTCAACCTGGACCCAAACTTAGCTGGACAAAAAAAAAAATCAATTAAGTGAGTTAGAAGAACTTAGGATAGATGCATATGAGAATGCTCGTATTTACAAAGAAAGAAGAAAAAAAATGGCATGACAAACATATCCTCAGGAAGGATTTCAAGAGCGATGATCTTGTGCTGCTTTTTAACTCTAGGAAGAAGCTTTTTCAGGGTAAGTTAAGGTCAAAATGGTCTGGACCTTTCCAAGTCCGCAAGGTTTACCCTTACGGTACAGTTGAAATATTTTCTGAAGAGACCGAATAATTCCAAGTTAATGGCCAGAGGTTAAAAATTTGTAATGCAGGAGAAACCGTCGAAGTGGAAACTACTTAGGCTCTTAATGATCCTCCTTAAGAAAATATGCCTCCACTTTCGTCAAGCTAGTGACGGTAAAAGAGCGCTTCGTGGGAGGAAACCCACGCATTTAATTGCTTTTCCTGTTATTTCCCTTTGTTTTGTAGGTAATTGTCCAACTATGATTCGAAAAAAAGCAAGCAGAATTGAAGATTGGAAGCCAGAAGGTTGGCACGGCCCGTGCTAATGTTGGCACGGCCGTGCCAGCATGAAAACTTCAAATTCCCACCAAATGGCAGAAAGATGGCACGGCCCGTGCTAAGGTTGGCACGGCCGTGCCAGCCTGACAGTCCTGCAGAGTTCAATTTTTGGTTTTCTTTGGCAAATTGTGAGCTTTCCGCACCCCTTTTACTCCTCCTTCTTCTTCTTCTTCCTCTATTTTTCTTCTTTTATTTTTATTTTGAATCATTGAGGACAATGCTTCTCCTAAATGTGGGGGGAGCCTAATAAAGTGTCTAGAGTCATAGTGCTTCCAAACTCCCTTGAACTTTATTCTTTTGTTTTGTTTTTATGGCGAAAGGCATGATTAAGTAGCTTGTTTTTAATGGAAATTATGGCATAAATTTTTTGTTGTCTTCTCTAAAAAAGGTTGTTTCTTGTGCATGAAAGTAATTTCTTGTGTTTTTAGTGTTCTTGCTATACCCACATCATGTTTTATTGTGAAAAATTCTCCAATGAGAAAAGCACTCAGTTGCAATCTTTGAGTAAGTGGATGAGTAGGTATTTTAAGGAACTCATTCTATCTTTAATGGTAACTTAGACCCTTAAAAGTATTTAGAGTAAAAGTAGTATAAGTTTGAGTGGGAAATAATTAATGTGCTTTATTGTTATGCTCTTTTATAAATTGTTGAATTAAAATGGGGTGGGAGAATGGCACCAACATGTGGAGGAAAGGACACTCCCTCTCTAACTTCCTAAATGTGGTGGTGACTCCCTAATTGAACTTAAACTCCAAATCCCTCAAATGAGGAAATAAATTCATCAAAGCTAGGGGGAAAGGACACCCTTTCCAAAAAGGCTTCCTACGCGGAGATGAATAAATATTTTGCAGCACTACTTAGGGTGATTTTGAATCTAGGGGGAAAGGACACCCTCTCCATAAAGACTTCCTATGAGGATAGATAGCCCCTAAGCAATCTGCAGCCCTTGTGCTTAAACTGTTAATCTAATTTAATTTCAACTGAATTCCCATCTCTCTTATATGAAATGAAGAAAAGACTTTTCTCGATTACTTTAGTATTAGGGATAGAACCTGTTCGTCATAATATCTGTCTTATACAGGAGCAAGAAAAGGGTTGAACTGCACACACACACTCACTCGAGACATGTTGTTGGGTTGAATAGGTTCACAAGGAATACTTGAAGTCGTGATTAGTGTACTTGAAACAAACCCTTAAGAGAGACATAAGTTTTCAATTGTGTTGCCATGTTAAATCCTTTTGTTGCTAATATGTCTGTTGCCTTTTGCTTGAGGACAAGCAAAGATTCAAGTGTGGGGGGAGTTTGATGAGTCATTATTTAGTCTGTTTTTATATATTATTTAGTTTCATTTTATTTAGATTTAGTTTTATTTTATTTAAATATTGTTTCCCTTTTGAGCTATTTTACTTCAATTGCCTATTTTTATATTTCAGGAATGAATATTGGATGGAAGGAGTCTTGGAGCAAAAGAAAGGAGTCTGGAGCTGATTTGGAGCAAAAATACGAAAGATTCGAGAACAAAAATATGTTCCCCCAAGTCAGAAGCTTGCACGGCCCGTGCCAACATGTGGCACGGCCGTGCCACCCTCTAGAGTGCCTTTTGCTGGTTTTTCTTCGGGCCCAAGCTACTCTGTTTTAGTTTTACCGAAAAAAGCCCTCGTAATTGCTTAGATTTTAAGTCGATTGTAAACTGTAACGCCCACTTTTTAATAATTGTTATTTGAATTGATTTATTAGAATATTATGTGAAATATTATTAATATATGTTATATTGGTGAAATATATGTTAATAGTTATTAAATAGGTATTTTTCTAAGTGGGGGAGAAATATTATTATTAGTAGAAATAATTAATTATTAAGGGAAAGAGTAGGATTGTGGTGAGAAGAGCAATTAGGGAAAGAATAAAATCAGTAAGTGAGAAAGAAAAACATAACGCGTACAACTGAGAAAAGAGGAGAGAAAGCAGAGAAGTCAGAGAGAACCTTAATTGGACGAAGAACGCGGCTGTTGGAATTCAGAAAACTAATCTAAGGTAAGGGTGGGATTCCTTTCACTAATAATATGTATAATTCTGATTTTTGATGATTGTGCTGTTTTGGTATTAGGGTTAGAAGGTTTTAGGTTAAATTGCTATAATATGATGAATTGTGTTGTTGATGCACGTTTCTATGTTATTTGATTTCTATACTGCCTAATTGAACCTGAAAACTTCTGTTGAAACGTATTTTGGGTAATCAGGGATTGAAAAATTGGGACTTTCGATTGAAACATCGGTGTCAGAATGTTCTACAGACAAGTGATTCTGTGAGGTTTGGGAAATCGATTTTTTTAAGGGGTGGAAAATTGAATATTTCGGTAGATTATGATAGAGGGAAATGTCAGGAGCGTGTAGGCGAAAACGGCACTGAAATCCGCTTAACGGTTTGAATTTTATGCGCAAAATGGTGAAAACGAAAAAGACGAAGAAAAAGCTGTGCTGTCAGTCGAGCACGGCCGTGCCGTGCATGGCACGGGCCGTGCCAACGTTCTGTTCCTTCGTGCTGACAGAATTTCTGTTTCTGCGTTTTTTGTGCTTTTCCACCCATTTCTGTTTTGAATTGGCTTTTGACGTAAACATGAAAGTTGTAGACAATTAAGTTAGCTTTATAATGGCCTTGGTTTGGAGTGGAAAAGATTTGTAGATTTTGAGTTATGATAAAAATAGTCCAGGTGGGTCTTCAGAAAACTTTAAGAAAACTTAGCATAACTAATCCCAAGTTAGTCCAAAAACTTATGGTTGGTTTCCCAACTTCAAACTCAAGTGTTAGGGATTTAGTTGAGGTGTTTTATGGGTTTTTGGCTTATGTTCTATTGATCAAAACTTAATTGCTTTTGAAGGATGTTTTGAACTTTGAGATGAATGTAAGTGATTTTATATATATGCTATGTTGTTGATTCCCGTTGTTGACGTTGTTGTATCATCTAATGTCAAAGTTGGGGAGGGTGTCATAATTGTTGTAGGCACATATGTTGTTGTTGTAGTCGTTGTTGGAGTTGTATGTTGATATACACTAGTTGAGTCCATTGCATTTAGAGTTGTGTTGTTGCATAGTTAGCGATGGGGGCTTAATGCCTGACAGGTCCTTTATGACCTTAGCGATGGGGGCTTAATGCCCGACAGGTCCAATCATGACCTTAGCGAAGGGGGCTTAATGCCCTGGTGGTACCACATGCATAATGAAGTTGTCTAAGTTGTTGTTGAGTTTGTCTAAGTTGTTGTTGAGTTTGTCTAAGTTGTTGTTGAAGTTGTAGTCGCATTGTTCAGTTGTTGTCGTTGTTGTTGCATGGTCGAGTTGTTGGTGTCGTGGTTGATAACGAAATTGTTGTTGTTGCTGTTCTTGTTGCTGAAGATGATTATGTTGATGCTGTATGTATTCTTTTATAAACATTTCAATGATGCTTGTTGTGATATGTTGTATTTTCATTAATTTGATGAATTATATATTATTATTATTGGATAAGTTTCTCACCCCTTCTGCGTATATGTTGCCTCGACCGTGGGTAATGTGCAGGTAATAAAGACTAGCTGTGTTTGTGAGTAGACTCCTCACATCGTGTCATCTAGGATGCTCTGATACGTAACGGGATGGGGATTGTCTGATGCTTGTTTTCCTTGTTACGTATTTTATTTAATAAATGTTGAACATTTTATGAAGACTATTTGAGATGTTAAGTTGTGGCCTTTTATGCCAAAGATTTTATGTGACGTTGCGAACTAAATTTCCGCTGCATTTGATTATTGAATTTTATAAAGACAGGTTGCTTAAATAAATAGTATTTCCTATTATTATATTTGTTGTTAAATGATGTATTGATGTATGTGATGCTCCGTTATGTTGATAAACTCTGATAATTTTTAATGAAATTTTTAAGTCGGGAAAACGGGGTGTTACAATTGGTATCAGAGCAGGTCGGTTCGTCCAGCCAAGTAGTGAGTCAAGTTGTGTCGTTTTAACAGTTAGGATACCCTTATTGTGTTATTATAATTGTTGTGTGTTGCGAAGTGAAGAAAACTGGGAGCTGCAAATCTTATCTGTTATAAGAGAACTAGAATGGCTGGAAGAAATGATGCTGCGGTGGCTGCTGCCTTGGAAGCTGTGGCCCAAGCTATAGGACAACAACCAAAAGCTGGTGCTGGTGTTAATGCTGATGTAAGGATGTTGGAGGCCTTTCTGAGAAATCATCCTCCCACTTTCAAAGGAAGGTACGACCCTGATGGAGCACAGGCATGGCTCAAGGAGATTGAGAGGGTGTTCAGGGTTATGCAATGTACTGATGATCAGAAGGTGCGTTTTGGTACGCACATGCTATCTGAGGAAGCTGATGACTGGTGGGTGAGTCTTTCACCTGAATTAGAGCAAGGTGGTGCGGCTATTACTTGGGCTGTGTTTAGAGGAGAGTTCCTAAACAGATATTTTCCTGAAGATGTTCGTGGAAGGAAAGAGGTCGAGTTCCTTGAGCTGAAGCAAGGAAACATGTCAGTGACAGAGTATGCGGCAAAGTTTGTGGAGCTGGCTGACTTCTATCCACACTATACTGGAGACAATGCTGAGTTTTCTAAATGTATCAAGTTTGAGAATGGTTTGCGTACTGATATTAAGCGAGCCATCGGTTACCAACAGATCCGTGACTTTTCTGCTTTGGTGAGCAGATGCAGAATCTATGAAGACGATTCAAAGGCTCATTATAAGATGGTGAATGAGAGGAAGAGTAAGCAGCAACAAGATCGTGGGAAGCCTTATAGTGCTCCAGCTGATAAGGGCAAGCAAAGGGTGAATAATGAGGGAATGCCTAAGAAGAATGAGACTCCTGCTGGGATTGTTTGTTTCAAATGTGGAGAAAAAGGTCACAAGAGTAATGCTTGTGGTGCTGATGAGGTGAAAGGGTGCTTCCGTTGTGGCGTCAAGGGGCATACAATTTCAGATTGCAAGCACGGCGACATTATTTGTTTCAATTGCGGTGGAAAGGGGCACATTTCTGCTAAGTGTACTGAACCAAAGAAGGCCCCGGCCAGGGGTAAGGTGTTTGCCTTGTCTGGTACTCAGACGGAGGATGAGGATCGTTGATCTAAGGTACAATTTCGAGGACGAAATTCTTTTAAGTTGGGGAGAGTTGTAACGCCCACTTTTTAATAATTGTTATTTGAATTGATTTATTAGAATATTATGTGAAATATTATTAATATATGTTATATTGGTGAAATATATATTAATAGTTATTAAATAGGTATTTTTCTAAGTGGGGGAGAAATATTATTATTAGTAGAAATAATTAATTATTAAGGGAAAGAGTAGGATTGTGGTGAGAAGAGCAATTAGGGAAAGAATAAAATCAGTAAGTGAGAAAGAAAAACATAACGCGTACAACTGAGAAAAGAGGAGAGAAAGCAGAGAAGTCAGAGAGAACCTTAATTGGACGAAGAACGCAGCTGTTGGAATTCAGAAAACTAATCTAAGGTAAGGGTGGGATTCCTTTCACTAATAATATGTATAATTCTGATTTTTGATGATTGTGGTGTTTTGGTATTAGGGTTAGAAGGTTTTAGGTTAAATTGCTATAATATGATGAATTGTGTTGTTGATGCACGTTTCTATGTTATTTGATTTCTATACTGCCTAATTGAACCTGAAAACTTCTGTTGAAACGTATTTTGGGTAATCAGGGATTGAAAAATTGGGACTTTCGATTGAAACATCGGTGTCAGAATGTTCTACAGACAAGTGATTCTGTGAGGTTTGGGAAATCGATTTTTTTAAGGGGTGGAAAATTGAATATTTCGGTAGATTATGATAGAGGGAAATGTCAGGAGCGTGTAGGCGAAAACGGCACTGAAATCCGCTTAACGGTTTGAATTTTATGCGCAAAATGGTGAAAACGAAAAAGACGAAGAAAAAGCTGTGCTGTCAGTCGAGCACGGCCGTGCCGTGCATGGCACGGGCCGTGCCAACGTTCTGTTCCTTCGTGCTGACAGAATTTCTGTTTCTGCGTTTTTTGTGCTTTTCCACCCATTTCTGTTTTGAATTGGCTTTTGACGTAAACATGAAAGTTGTAGACAATTAAGTTAGCTTTATAATGGCCTTGGTTTGGAGTGGAAAAGATTTGTAGATTTTGAGTTATGATAAAAATAGTCCAGGTGGGTCTTCAGAAAACTTTAAGAAAACTTAGCATAACTAATCCCAAGTTAGTCCAAAAACTTATGGTTGGTTTCCCAACTTCAAACTCAAGTGTTAGGGATTTAGTTGAGGTGTTTTATGGGTTTTTGGCTTATGTTCTATTGATCAAAACTTAATTGCTTTTGAAGGATGTTTTGAACTTTGAGATGAATGTAAGTGATTTTATATATATGCTATGTTGTTGATTCCCGTTGTTGACGTTGTTGTATCATCTAATGTCAAAGTTGGGGAGGGTGTCATAATTGTTGTAGGCACATATGTTGTTGTTGTAGTCGTTGTTGGAGTTGTATGTTGATATACACTAGTTGAGTCCATTGCATTTAGAGTTGTGTTGTTGCATAGTTAGCGATGGGGGCTTAATGCCTGACAGGTCCTTTATGACCTTAGCGATGGGGGCTTAATGCCCGACAGGTCCAATCATGACCTTAGCGAAGGGGGCTTAATGCCCTGGTGGTACCACATGCATAATGAAGTTGTCTAAGTTGTTGTTGAGTTTGTCTAAGTTGTTGTTGAGTTTGTCTAAGTTGTTGTTGAAGTTGTAGTCGCATTGTTCAGTTGTTGTCGTTGTTGTTGCATGGTCGAGTTGTTGGTGTCGTGGTTGATAACGAAATTGTTGTTGTTGCTGTTCTTGTTGCTGAAGATGATTATGTTGATGCTGTATGTATTCTTTTATAAACATTTCAATGATGCTTGTTGTGATATGTTGTATTTTCATTAATTTGATGAATTATATATTATTATTATTGGATAAGTTCCTCACCCCTTCTGCGTATATGTTGCCTCGACCGTGGGTAATGTGCAGGTAATAAAGACTAGCTGTGTTCGTGAGTAGACTCCTCACATCGTGTCGTCTAGGATGCTCTGATACGTAACGGGATGGGGATTGTCTGATGCTTGTTTTCCTTGTTACGTATTTTATTTAATAAATGTTGAACATTTTATGAAGACTATTTGAGATGTTAAGTTGTGGCCTTTTATGCCAAAGATTTTATGTGACGTTGCGAACTAAATTTCCGCTGCATTTGATTATTGAATTTTATAAAGACAGGTTGCTTAAATAAATAGTATTTCCTATTATTATATTTGTTGTTAAATGATGTATTGATGTATGTGATGCTCCGTTATGTTGATAAACTCTGATAATTTTTAATGAAATTTTTAAGTCGGGAAAACGGGGTGTTACATAAACAATAAATAGAGTAGCCTCCCATCACAAATATTCATATTTATTTTCTTGGAATTCAATAGTGACAATTGTTTTCTTAATAAATTTCTTTTATTTCTTTACTTTCTTGTTATTTATTTTACGCTTTCTTTCTTCTTCTCTATGTCTACGAAGAGCATGAGCGAGTAGACTTCTTTGTCTTGGAATTGTTGGATAATGATGACATCCTGTCATTACGTAATATTAGGGACTTATTGTGACATTTTGTTAGAGTTCTCATGCAATTTTCACTATTCCGGGGTACAAAAAGATGAAAAACTGAAGTTCTGCCAGACCAAATCGCGCCACGCCAAAATGGAGCCTTGCCGCGATTTTGAAACAACAAATACACACTTCCTGTAAAGAGGAAATCGCGGCGCACCTATTAACAAGGCGTGGCGCGATTTTGCTAGGTCAGGCCCATAAATCTCTATAAATACTGCACTCAGCCAGAAGAAAAGGAGTTACGATTTTGGAGAGCAAAGTGCGATTTTGAGACATCGGAGACGGCTAGAAGGGCGATTTCTTCATCCTTTTACCAATTCATGTATGTTTTAATTATTTCATTGATTATGCTATTTGTAAACTCGATTATGAGTAGCTAAATCTCTTAGAGATTAGATCCGAGATGAATCTTTGTAACCCTAATTGACACATGTTGCTGTGAAACTCTATTTTGTTTATGAATTCAATTCTAGTTTATTCAATTCAATTGTTCTTAATGCTTTTTATATCTTGATCACATATAACTTGATTTCGTGAGAATGAATGACCACTGACCATGGCTTTCAACTTAGACCTAATTGAATTGTTCTAATAAACAGGGTTAGTCTAGGAATAGATAATCGTTTGTTAGTGATAATAGGTTAACGTTCGGTAAAACCTTCAAGAATTATTAGACCACCTAAGGAATTAGGGGCTGTAGTTTAAGAAGAGGGTCCTAACTCAAGGGATTGATTAGGGCTATTTTGTTAATCATCGTAAATTAGAAAAGGATTCATAACAAATAGGTGCAGTAGACCAATTAGGGGAACTTAGAGGATTCGACGGATCTGATCTCATCTCTCCCATATTTTCTTAACAAATCTTTATTTTCTGTTTCATTGATTTAATTAAAATCAAACCAAATCTACTGCCTAGTGGCAAAACAAAATAAATTTTATACATCCTATTTCTATAACGCAATTGAATTATTGAAGTTAAAAACAGTCCTCGTGGGATCGATAATTTTACTACTTCGACAGTATTTGGTGCACTTGCCAAACGTCTATCAAGTTTTTGGCGCCGTTGCCGGGGACTGTTGAATTATTTCAACAAGGCAATTACGTTATAATTTAGGGTTTTTGCAATTTAATTTTCTGTTTTTAATTTTTATTTTTCTGTTTTCATATTCACTTGATTACTTTGCGTTGTGCAGTGCTACTAAGGTATTTTGCTGTTTATGCGAGGTAAACAGAGCTCAGACGACTTAGAGTACGATCCGGAAATTGAAAGGACTGCTAGAGCACTTCGGAAAGCTGTCCGATCGCAAAGGTTAGCTCAGTCCGTTCCACCGGGTGTTCGAGAACAAATACCGGAGCCACTCTCAACTGAATCTGAAACAATCTCTTCTCCTAAATCTGCAACTATGGAAGGAGAAGGAGTTGTACCACCGAGACCTAAGCTAGGAGACTACGGGTTAGCCACTCATCGCGGTCAACTGACCCATACGTTTCAACCAGCTAACCCCGTAGCTTTCAACATCAAGACAACTGTCCTCAACGGTTTGAGGGACAAGCAATTCGATGGGACTGAAGCTATGAGTCCTCATGAACACTTGAGCCGCTTTGCTGAAACCTGTGAGTTTTGTGTGCAACCAGCCACCGTGACTGAAGCACAAAAGAAGCTAAGGCTGTTTCCTTTCACCTTGACGGGAAGAGCGAAAGATTGGTTGCTAACAATACCAAATGGGACTGTCCAAACATGGGAAGAGTTAGAGTTGAAGTTCTTGGAGAAATATTTTCCTATGTCTAAATATTGGGAAAAGAAGATGGAGATCTCTAACTTCAAGCAAGGAGAAGGTGAATCATTGTATGATGCTTGGGAGCGATTCAATTTGCTTCTTAAGAGGTGCCCTAATCATGAGTTCACCGAGAAACAATACCTCCAAATCTTCACTGAGGGGGTAACACCAAACACTAGAATGTTCTTAGATGCTTCCGCGGGAGGTAGTCTCAAAAGCAAAACTGATCATGAAGTTCAAGCACTAATTGAAAACATGGCTGGCAATGAGTATCGTGATCAAGCTAAAAAGAAAGAAAGAGGAGTGTTTGGGGTGAGTGAACAAACTGCTATCCTTGCTAACCAAGCAGCTATGAACAAACAAATCGAAGCTCTAACTAAGGAGTTTAAAGGCTTCACTTTGGCTCATAAGCAACAACAAGTAGCTGCAATCAAGTGTGACTCATGTGGTGAAGAACATCCCAACGGGAATGTGTTCCGGAAGGATCAAGTGAAGAAGCTAACTTCATGGGAGGTTATCAAAGGCAGAATCAATACTACAATTCAGGCATCAATAAGCATCCAAATCTAAGCTACTCAAATAACAATGCTTTGAACTCGCAGATGCTCACTCCTCCTCAACAACAACAAAGGAAGCCATCAGCTCTTGAGGAAACTATGATGAACTTCATGAAGATGACTCAAGGCAACTTTGAAGAGATGAAGAAAAGTCAAGAAGCGGAAAGAAAGAACAATGAAGCTTCTAGGAAGATGCTTGAAACTCAACTGGGGCAATTGGCTAAGCAATTGGCTGAACAAAGTAAAGGCGGATTCTCAGGTAACACTAAAGACAACCCTAAGAATGAGTCTTGTAATGCTATTGAATTGAGGAGCAAAAAGGTTTTGACACCTTTAGTTCCAAAAGCTCCAAAGAAGGTTGATGATGTAGTTGAGGTGGAGGAGAATGATGTAGTTGAAAAAAATGATGAGGATGTAGTTGAAAAAGAAAGTGAGCATGGAGTAGTTGAAAACGAAAGGAAGAAAAAAATAGAGGGAGAAAAAAGTGAGAAATTAATTGATGAAGATTCAATCTTGAGGAAGACGAAGAGTCAAATATTGAAGGATGGAGACAAACCACAAGTTATTCCATCATATGTGAAGCTTCCATACCCTCACCTTTCAAAGAAGAAAGAAAAGGATGAAGGTCAATTCAAGAAGTTCATGCAACTTTTCTCACAACTGCAGGTGAATATTCCTTTCGGTGAAGCTCTCGACCAAATGTCGTTGTATGCTAAATTCATGAAAGACTTGTTGACTAAAAGAAGGAAGCCTAAGGATGATGAGAACATTGCACTTTCTGAAAATTGTAGTGCTATTCTTCAAAAGAAGCTGCCACCTAAGCTGAAGGATCCTGGTGCTTTTACTATCCCTTGTTCAATTGGACCGGTAGACATTGGAAGAGCTTTATGTGACTTGGGAGCAAGTATCAATCTGATGCCTCTTTCAATGATGAAGAAGCTTAAGTGTGGGGAACCAAAACCAACAAGAATGACCATTACTTTAGCTGATCGGTCAATCTCTTATCCTTTCGGTATACTTGAAGATGTGCTAGTCAAGGTTAATGACTTGGTGTTCCCAGCAGATTTTGTGGTCTTAGATATGGCTGAAGATGAAGACATGCCACTCATTCTAGGAAGACCTTTCCTTGCAACTGGTCGTGCTTTGATTGATGTTGAACGTGGAGAGTTAATGTTGAGGTTTCATAAGGAGCAGGTAGTTTTCAATATCTTTGAGGCAATGAAGAACCAAGATGAGAACCACAAGTGTTACCGGATTGACGTTGTTGAAGAGACAATCGAAGAGAACTCCCTTGAATCTCAACCTATTCAACCTCTGGAAGGAGAAATTGTTAGGCCTATTGAAAGTAAGGAAGTGGTTGAAGATGTGGGGATGACAGAGTGTGTTAAGCAACTTGAAGCAAGCACAGAACTTATGCAACAACAATCATCAGGAGACATCCTGGACAACAAGTATGGGGGATTGGGAACTTGGAACAATATGCCTAAGACTACTTTTACTAATCCTTGTGGTGTATTTGCTTATAAGAAGATCCCCTTTGGAATGCGTAATGGGCCAGCTACTTTTCAATGGTGTATGCTTTCTATCTTCTCTGATACAATAGAAAGAGTTAGGAGGTACTATGAAAAAGGGGTGGTAAGAAACAAGCCTTTTGATGAAACTGTGGAACCAAGGAGGTCTGGTGCACAAGGAACTTTCAAGGGTAAGGAACAAAAGCTGAAACGGTACCGTAAAGGAGGACTCCCAAACAATGAAGAGGGAGAGACATCCACTGATCCTTAGGGATAGTCATCAGTCAAGCTAGTGACGGTAAAGAAGCGATGGGTGGGAGGCAACCCACTATTTATTTTTCAGGTATGATTTTATTGCTTTCAAAAACAAAAACACAAAAATATTTTTCTTTTCTTTTAATACAAGGCAGGGAAGTTTTAAAAAAAAATTTGTTCAAGGATACCTCTTGCCAAGAAAATCATGCAAAGTACTGATGTCTTGCATGATTCTCTCCTCAAAAGTTTTTCAAAAATTCAAGGAACTCAGGCATTTTTCAAGAAAACAAAATTTTTGGCCTGAGGAAGCAAAGAATGCTCCCTGTTTGACCAAAATCGCGCCGCGCCTATATATGGCCGCAGCGCGATTTTCACAAACAAACTGGCTAACCCCCTGAGTTTGCAAAATCGTGGCACGCCTAGAAACCACCGCGGCGCGATTTTGCCCTTATGTTGAAAAAAAAAATAGCCGTTGGAACTCCTAGCCGTTACTAGCCGTTACATTTTTGCCCGTTATTGCCCGTTACAATGCAAAATCGCGCCGCGCCTTGCATATTGGCGTGCCGCGATTTTGCCCAAACAGCACTATAAAACCTTCATTGTTCATCATCATTTTCATTCCATTCTTCCTACCTTTCTCTACCAAAACTTCCCTAAACTTCCATTCACGAATTTTTCTCATCTTCATCCCCTTTTTCACTTCCTAAACATCATCTACCCACAATCCTATCATCAATTCATCACTCCAAACCACCATAAAACCACCATCATTCCCAACTTTCCCAAACTTCACAAAACTTCCCTTTCACCATCTTCCTAAACCACAAATGGCCTCCCACCAAAGGAACACCCGCTCAAAGAAAGCCACCAACCCAAAACCATCCACAAGCAAATCCAAACGCCCTCGTGCCGCATCCGAACCACCAGAAAACACCATCCATTTCATCAATGACCAAGCCCAAGAGTTCCATCAATCTATGAAGAGTTTCGAAGTCATAGGGGAGAGGAAGTTTGATTTCACAAAGCTTGTGAAATATCCTTTCTTTGAGTCTGAATTACGAAGGAGGGGGTGGACGAGGTTGAATGAGATGATCGACGAAGCAAACAACAAAACGGTGATCGTCGAATTCTTTGCAAATGCAAGGGTGTCCGATACACCCTTTCAATCTTTTGTGCGAGGCAAATACATTGATTTCAGCCCGGATGTTCTCAATGCATGGCTGAATGTTCAAGCACCGGTGGAGTGTTGGGTTGAAAAATTGAGGAGGGAGAGATTTGCTATTACGGAGGATACCTTTGATGAGATCATCACCACCATGTGTAGGCCTGGGTCGACTTGGAAAAAGTCCCGGATGCTTACCTATGCGGAGATGCTGCCGGTACCCAAGGCATGGGTGTCCTATGTGGTCCAGACTCTTGAGAGTGCATCTTGCACTTCTGAAATTCCTCTCAAGAGGGTGCTTGCTGCCTACGCCATCATTGTAACACCCCGTTTTCCCAACATAAAAATTTCATTTAAAATCAGAGTAATTTTGATCACAACGGAATGTCACATACTTCATTTAAATCATAAAATGGATAATAATAATTATCCTTCAAATTCAACATCATGAAAAATCTTAAACTATTGCAGCGGAAAATAGTTCAACATTTAAAAGTCTTGGCACGCAGGCCTTATTGAAAAATCTCATAAATTGGTTCATAAAAGAGACACGTAAGGAATAGAATTAAAAGCAAGCCCCCATCCCGTTACGTATCAGAGCACCTAGACACCAAGTGAGGAGTCCACTCACGAACGCCTCTAATCTTTATTACCTGCACATTACCCACGGTCGAGGCAACATATACGCAGAAGGGGTGAGATTTCATAATCAATACATTAAGCATATAATCCAATAAAATGCATTTAACAACTTAAACATTAATAACATGTCAACAATTAACAATCAGTATATTTTTCATTTCATAACAAATACAATCATCAAATATCATTACTAATTTTCATCACAAATCATAATCAACTTAACACTCAACTTGACGACACAACTCATCTTTGACCATGCAACTCTATCAACTCAACAACAACTTGACAACACAACTCATCTAGACCATGCAACTCTATCAACTCTATAACAACTTGACAACTTAAACATCATGAAACTTCTTGATATGCAAATGCATGTGGTACCAATCAACAACAAATGAGCATAATAGGCTCTTCAACGTGTGAGCACAAAGGCTGCCGGGCCTAAAGCCCCCAACTTTAATGAGCACAAAGGCTGCCGGGCCTAAAGCCCCCAACTTTAATGAGCACAAAGGCTGCCGGGCCTAAAGCCCCCAACTTTAATGAGCACAAAGGCTGCCGGGCCTAAAGCCCCCAACTTTAATGAGTATGCAATGAACTCAACTTCCAACAACTTAGACAACGACGTGTACAACTCATACGACTCACAATCATGGACAACTTCTTAAATTCCAACAACATAGACCGACTCATGCAACCTCAAGACACTAA
Organism: Medicago sativa; assembly: GCF_051527215.1. Classification (NCBI taxonomy): domain Eukaryota; kingdom Viridiplantae; phylum Streptophyta; class Magnoliopsida; order Fabales; family Fabaceae; genus Medicago; species Medicago sativa. The sequence goes on along the minus strand of NC_140752.1, from coordinate 16,941,311 downwards.
CAGTCGACAACAGAAAACAGCAGCAACATACAACAATTAACAACGCTTGAATGTGTTAACATTCACATAAAGAATTAATTACATCAATATAAATATCATAAAACATCATTATAGCATTCATGCAGCAACACTCCTAATTTCAGTCACCATAACAGACTTCTGGAGCTTATGGAAGCATCCTAAACAGATCTCTAACTTACTTCTAAGGTCATCTCAAGACTACACGTGCGAAAGGATCGCATCGGGACAATTTTGGGCAACTAACAGCCTAACTCGCAGTGGCGAGTAACTTCACTCGCAATGGCGAGCAAAGTGTGCATTCTGGGTTCCTACGTATTTACTCGCAGTGGCGAGTTATTCTGCTCCCAGTTGCGAGCTCACAGGTCACTCGCAGTTGCGAGTTGTGTTGCTCGCAGTTGCGAGTTCTGGGTTCTAGCTCGCAGTTGCGAGTGTTCTTGCTCGCAGGTGCGAGCGATGAATGTCAGTACGGCCAGAAACCTAAAAATCACAACTTTTCACCTATATTCATGATTCCTTCATCCAAATAGCATCTAATTATCATCTTAAGTCATATCTAAGGTCTGTACACTAATTTTGCATCAATCTAACATCTGTTCTTGATTCATTCATCAAAATTGATCCTAAACCTAATTCTCAATTCTCACCAAAACTTAACCTAATCATGCTAAATTCATCCTATAGAATTATACCCTTAATAATATTGAAAATTAGTCTCACCCTTACCTTGTAATTGCAGAATCGATAGCCTCTCCCTCTGGTTCTCCTCTTCTGACTTTTTCTCCTTTTTCCCCAAAAGCGTTTCACGTAAAAACGTTTCCAACTTATGTCTGTCCTATTTATTTACCCTATTACTCATCTCACCTATAAACTTACTCTTTCCACCTCACAGCCCAACTTCTAATATTTTTATTTTATTTCTCATATCTTATTTTATTTAATAATAAAATAAGTCACACTAACATAACAACTTCACAACATCATATACTCCACATAATTTATTTATAAATCATATAATTCACACATATCAATCATATAAATCACTTAAATCATAAATCATATGAGCATATATTTATAATTATATTCTAAACTTCATCGAATTAATTAAATAATTAAGACAGGCGTTACAATCATCAAGGAGCACCCTATAGCTATTGGCCGCCTCTTGGCCAATAGTCTTCATGATCTAGCAACCGGAAACACCACACAATTGGGGCATGGGAGTTTAATTAATTGGTTGTGTGAGCAAGAGTTGGTGCCGGCTTATGATAGTGATCTCAACACAAGCAATATGAAGCCAATCACCGACTCGGTAATGGATGGATTTGTGAAGAAATATGAGGGCTATTTGAAGGAGAGAGAGAGGGAAGCAGCAAGGAAACAACAAATGGAGCAAGGAGGGAGTAGTAGCCAATGGGGTTATGCTCCTCTTCACCCAAAGCTTGAGGAATTCATGCATGTGCAAGCTAATTGGATGAATGAGACTTCAGACCAGCTGTGGGTGAACCGTCCTAGGTTCTCAGCTGCGTTTGCTGCGGAGGCTCAATTGCATATGGGTCCGATTAGTGGGTCTTATGAGAGATTTGGAGGCTCCCGTGAGCGCATGGAGCAATATTTTACACATCAAGAAGAGTATGGGCTGCGCATGAGGAGGGAAATCACTGATGATTTCAATATCACCGAGCAAGATCAAGGGGATGGCATCTTTGAAGGATTGAGGACACCGGGGGCTGGACACTCGGATGATGATGTGAACATGGGCTGATCTACTGATGGATTAGCATTTTCTGCTTTGTATTTTATTTTCAGTCATTTTTCTTTTGATGTATTTTCTTTATTTTCTTTTTAATGTCGAAGTCCATTGAACTTATTTCCCTATTGTAATTGCTCCTGCACTTATTTAATTAATGAATTTGTTTTGTTTCATGTGACCTATTCCAGTTTAGTAACAGTTGTTTGATGAAACGGTATTCCAAAAGTTCTAAAGGAGGGGTGACTTGATTCAAAGGCGAAGTGTACGGCGTTGCTAGGTAGTCACATACTCCCAGAAATCTCAGCCATAAGGTTCATTGCCAAATTTTGTTTTTCAATTTACTTATATTTAGATTAGTTTTCCATGCAACTACATTTCTAGAACTTGCATTGTTTCTCTATTATTAATTGGTCTTTGTCAATTACACACTGAGGCAAAAGTGCTTGGTCCTGTGAGCCTTTTTTGAAGCCTACCCTGTTTTAAATTGTTAAATTTATCCTTTCTTAACCAATTGTGAGCCGGTAGGATTAGAACTTTTTGTTCGGTGACAAACTACATTACAAGCCGAGAGACTTTTAGGACTTGTCCCTTAATGTATTTTCTGAGTTAAGGCATTGTAGAATGTTGCTAAAGAATAAGTTTGGGGTTGCTATTGGAATTTGCAACCAACTAAGTTTGGGGTGGGGGTACTAGAGAATAAGAGAACAAAAATGAAAAGAATTATGAAATTGTCATGCAAAATATACACAAAAATGGTGTATCAAAAAAAAAAAGAGAAATTGAATGATGAAAAAGGGACAAAACATTGAAAATCCGAGTAATTTCAAACTCGATTGTCCCTAAATGTTAAAAATGTTCTCTAGTACCTTTGCATTGATTGTATTTCCATAAGGTGAATGATTGAAGGATTGAATTTTGTGCTTTAACTTCCGTAGGAATGCCTAACTCAAATTTTGTGTAGCCTACTTATCCAAATATATCCCACCTTTCACCTAAGCCCCGTTATAACCCTAAAGACCTCAAAAGTGTGTAATGATGTTGACTTTGATTGATGTTTAGAAACTTTTCAAGCGTATGGTAATATGTAGACCTGCATGTCGACTGGTAGAACCCTATTTCATATGAATGCGTGGAGTTGTGAATTGGTGGATGCGAACAAGTCAAACTAGCTCATCTTTAGCTAGAAGGAGAATGAACTTTTGGGTACTATCGTTTTGTCAGGTAACTGTTATTTTACTGTCGTTTGTCACTGTTGCAAGCAAATTCCTTGAGGACAAGGAATGGTTTAAGTTTGGGGTTGTGATGACATCCTGTCATTACGTAATATTAGGGACTTATTGTGACATTTTGTTAGAGTTCTCATGCAATTTTCACTATTCCGGGGTACAAAAAGATGAAAAACTGAAGTTCTGCCAGACCAAATCGCGCCACGCCAAAATGGAGCCTTGCCGCGATTTTGAAACAACAAATACACACTTCTTGTAAAGAGGAAATCGCGGCGCGCCTATTAACAAGGCGTGGCGCGATTTTGCTAGGACAGGCCCATAAATATCTATAAATACTGCACTCAGCCAGAAGAAACGGAGTTACGATTTTGGAGAGCAAAGTGCGATTTTGAGACATCGGAGACGGCTAGAAGGGCGATTTCTTCATCCTTTTACCAATTCATGTATGTTTTAATTATTTCATTGATTATGCTATTTGTAAACTCGATTATGAGTAGCTAAATCTCTTAGAGATTAGATCCGAGATGAATCTTTGTAACCCTAATTGACACATGTTGCTGTGAAACTCTATTTTGTTTATGAATTCAATTCTAGTTTATTCAATTCAATTGTTCTTAATGCTTTTTATATCTTGATCACATATAACTTGATTTCGTGAGAATGAATGACCATTGACCATGGCTTTCAACTTAGACCTAATTGAATTGTTCTAATAAACAGGGTTAGTCTAGGAATAGATAATCGTTTGTTAGTGATAATAGGTTAACGTTCGGTAAAACCTTCAAGAATTATTAGACCACCTAAGGAATTAGGGGCTGTAGTTTAAGAAGAGGGTCCTAACTCAAGGGATTGATTAGGGCTATTTTGTTAATCATCGTAAATTAGAAAAGGATTCATAACAAATAGGTGCAGTAGACCAATTAGGGGAACTTAGAGGATTCGACGGATCTGATCTCATCTCTCCCATATTTTCTTAACAAATCTTTATGTTCTGTTTCATTGATTTAATTAAAATCAAACCAAATCTACTGCCTAGTGGCAAAACAAAATAAATTTTATACATCCTATTTCTATAACGCAATTGAATTATTGAAGTTAAAAACAGTCCTCGTGGGATCGATAATTTTACTACTTCGATAGTATTTGGTGCACTTGCCAAACGTCTATCAGATAAGTCTAATGACATAATCTGGATCAAACCAAGCCATTAAACCTTAATTTTATGTAACCCTAATTTCTAATCTAGATTCACCGTTTTAACATGAATTAACCATTATCAAACTGTAGAAGCGAAAGTGAAGGGTTTGATAATTGTTAATCCATTATTCCAAATATCAATTCATAAAACGAAAGTGGAGTTTTGATATTCGAACAAGTGAATCTAGACAAGGATTGCGAAACATGAAAATAGTCTAGCAAACCTTGAGACATATAAAGTTTCGAGCTTCAAGGATTCCAAAGGCAATCACCCATGAAAATAGGTGTGGTTGTTGGAGGAACACACTCACTGAGACCGAAAGGAGATGTGATAGGCTAAAGAGAAACTTGTCTTTAGAAATTAGGACCAACGTAAGATTATAAGTTTAAGGGTTTGTTTGTGAAGGATTCGTCATTACGATGAACCAATAATCCCAAGACTCTCTTTTTATTATTGTTATTTGCTCCCGACCAACTGAACCTCCTATTTTATAATCTTTCTTCTCCTCTAATCATTCTCTTAAAGTTAGTTAAATTGAACAACTCCCTAGCGGAAATATACTCTCTTTTACTACTACTTCGATAGACCGTGCACTTGCGGTTTGGCCTATCATGGTACTAGAGTAAAAGAAGAGGAAAATTCTGTAATTTGTATTGCAAATGATAGAAAATGATAAAGATTGTAATCTAAGTAATGAGCCCTAAGTACCTGTCTCTTCTTCCATATTTGTTTTAGATTACTGTATTTTAATGTGATAGCAACTAGGCTTCCTTGTTGAAATTCTGCAGGAATGTAGGTTGATGGAAATCTGTGCCAGGATACCCACCTAAGTTCTCCTGAAAGGTATTTAAAATCCCCCTTAAGCTTCACCCCAGAAAGGCGAAGCAATCTGAGCTTATTCATCTTCTTAAATGCCTTGTATGATTATGTTTTATTTTTCTGACGAAGTATGATTAATATTTTTGAACAGGGCTATATATATATTATATGATTGTGTTTGTTTTTCTGACAAAATGTGCTTAATATAGCTAATATTTGTGAATGTTGATATTTTATGATATATGTTTTTTATCCTAATAATTTAATTTAATTTTGTTTTTTAATTATTTTCTTTAAGGGGTCTGAAGTATTTGGATGCGTTACAAAATAAGGTTTTTCTCGAAGACCAGTTGATGTTTGATCTTTGAGAGTTTCTTGTGTTTGCTTGGGATAAAGGCATTGGTGATATGTGGTTGGTTGGGTGATGTAGACCGGGTTATTTTCTCGACGAATTTGGTTTAATTCTACATGTTTGTGTAGCGTGAATGGTTAATTACTTTGTATATGTTTGTGGTAGCCAGTTTGTTGTTTTGATTAGCCCGTTTTAGGTTATCAATTGTGTGTAGTTCTCTTTTATTCGATCATCAACCTTGATTGAAGTTTTGTGTAAGCGTGTATTTGTATATTTCGTTGGAATGGTCAGGCAAGGCATCTGTTGAAATAATCATAAATTTTAACAATTATTATTTCCACCCGTGCGTCGCACAGGTACTAGACTAGCTTAAAAACGGAGCAATATCTCATAGAAGTAAATTTGAAAACGAAAATATCTTACATTGAAGAGTTCAAACTACAAGAAAACTCTTTTAGAATACTAGCAAACAATGCATCATTGACGTTATAAGAGTTTCATCTCTCTATCGCTCAAACAGTAACCAACTGTTGATGTGTTAACTTTCTCAATGATGGCCTTGAAAATATCAATGAGGAAAGAACATCACCATGCAATTTAAGACAATATTTCAAATCGATCTTTCTAGGTCATGCTTCACTCCCTTATCTGTGACAAGATTACAACATTCCAGTAAGAGTTGCAAAAGCCCATGACAACTCTTTGAGATCACACAGAGTGTTTCATGATCAACATTTGTATATGACAAGTTCAACACTTCTAGTTTGGGAACTTCAAAATTCATTCCGCGCACCTTCACTCCTAAACAACTGTATAAATTCAAATGCCTAATCTCAGAACATGTCTTTAAAACTTGGAAAATACATTCGTCAGATATGTTATCGCAATAACTCAAATTAAGCAACTGCAGATTGGGGAAAACAGCAGCAATCATTTTGATGCTTTCATCTCGTAGACATGGATTACAAGTCAAATGGAGAGATTTTAATTAATGGCTGACAACAAAGGAATTAGAATTGTCTACACTATTATTTTGTGTGTATTTCATTTTAATGGAAGAGGCGACCAAGGAAAGCTAGCAAAATATGTTACCGTAGTAGTGAGTTAGGAGGAGGGAGGTGAGGTTAGGGAATCTTTGGAAGAGTCGACCGAGTCAAAGGCGGGTTGGGTTCCTGATAGTTATTGAGAATCGAAGACGGTTGGCAATCGAGAGGAACTGCTTTGAGACGGCTGAGAAAGACTTCAAAGAGCTGTTGTTGTTGTCGTGGTCGTCGCCATCTTTGAGGAATCTAAAGACAGATTCCCAACACTCATCAAGTAATAATTGTTGAAGTTGTTCAGAATTGAGAGAGTTTCTTGTTTTCATATTGTATACGCGATTTGTTTAGGGTGTGTTTGGGAAGAGGGTTTAGGAGGGGAAGGGAGGGGAGGACTTCGTTAAGTATTTGAATGAAAATGTAGTGTCGATTTGAGTTTTTATCTTAAATTTTATTTATTGGATGTCATTTGCTTTCATTCTATATCTTTTATTCAAACCTCAATTATTTTAAATTCCTCCACTTTGATCTTTGGTAGGATTTGACAACGAAAACTTGCATGTGCATTTTGCTAGTTTGACAAATCAAATGGTTATTAAATTTTTAAATATGATGCGACGTTTTTTTTTTTGACAAACTTGCATATGCATTCATGATCTTATAATATAAAAGAAACCCATTATTATCTTTTAATCAATCATATTCAAATTTTTAAAATTTAATTGATAGCCATTATTTATAAAAGAATATATTAGTGATTAATTCTATTCCATAGTTTTGTCAAAAAAAAAATTCTAATCCATAGTTATGTTGTGCTTCGATTTGTGTTTGATCTAGAAAATGAGGAAAGTTTATTTAAGACAATTCAAAATTCAAATTGATAAATTCTAATAGGATAAAATTCAAGACAGAAATAAAGAAAATTGGGACAATGACAAATATATCATTGAATGCCTCTACAATAAGTTTTTCATTTCTAGATAATGTGGAGAGATTAAGTTAGTGTTGAGAGTTTTTTTTTTTCTTGCTAGTATATATATTGAGAGTTGGTCGAGTGTATGATTAGAATATTTTTTTTTATTTAAGAACATGGGACATTAAATGATTACGGAAATGATAAATTATCATGTGTACTATAATATGTTCTGCCAAGTCTTTTAAAAAATACTTATGCTAGAAAATTGTTTATATTGTAAAGAATACGTAGATTTGACAATGCCTGTTTTTAGGCAAATTTGACCATGCTATAGAACAAAAACTACAATATTTTATTATATGAAAATTAAAAATTATTGATGATCCTATAATATTAACGAAATCCATTATATTTTTAGCTAATCATATTCGAATTTTTAAAATTTATATAATAGCTATTATTTATAAAAGAATTTATTAAAGATTAATTCCATACCATAATTATGTTGTGCTTTTTATTTGTGATTGATCTTGTAAATGAGAAAAAAATTATTTGATTTTTTTCCCTTTTATGGTTGTTAGAACTTTTATACAATAGAGATGTATTTTATTTGTCAAATTAATAAAAAAATTATGCATTAACCCTTTGGTTCCCAAGGGAAAGGTGCGCTAGTCATCTGAAGTTCAGCCGTGAGATAATGATAGTCTTATTGGTAAGGATTATTATAACCCATCAAAAGTTTGTATTGTTGCATGCCTTCTTGCCCCCTTTCTTAGTTGTCTTATAAATTTCGTAAATATTTATACTTTTACACTTATACCACACTTAAAAATATCCCCTTTTGATTCTCATTTTAATTTGAACATGTTAGTTTCACCAAGATTCTTTACTTCTACCTAGGTCCAAAAACAAGATTCTTTGCTACTTTTCTAATCTCATATGTCATCTTGTTCCACATGTCATTTTCACTTCTATGTAGCTTCACGCAGCCTCCCTTTAAAATATTTTGTAGGAAAACACTATGTTTTTCATCCTTTAAATGTCACCACTTGATCCTTGTATCCCAACTGGGGCATCTCCTCTTCACTCTTTTCTTAACTCTTGCATCCATAACCAATACTATATGTTGGATACTCAAACTCTCTCTATGTAAAATTTTAAGTTCAAACAAATCTTTCTATCAGAATTACAAATAAGAAATAGATCTATTTGAAAACATGACATCTCACTCTTGTCCCTTTTGTTTTCTTAAAGTAAGATCAAAAGACAACAAAAAATCTATGATGGATTTACCCTTTGCTTTTATCTCCCCGAGGCTATACCCTCATTCACGCCTTCAAAACTTATCAAACACTCCTTACATGCCCATTTAGATCCCCTCCTAAAAAAATATTTTCTTATTGTGGTATATGTTGGAACAAAATGAGTTTAACAATAAACCTTTGAGAGTTTCGATGATAACAAGGTATTAAAAATTGTCAATTGGATAAGCGAATTTTTTTTATTCAAGTGTACAGGACCATAGACAAAATTTTACATCTTAAATAGGTTCTGGAAGAACAAAAGAGAGCTAAGGAATCAACAAAAAAAGGAAGCTTAAAGCATCTGAAGAGAAGTGCTCCTAAAGTCAAAGTGCTCCTGAAGACAAAGTGTTGCTGAAGTGATGACGTCATCAGAAGCTGAAGTTCATCAGAAGCATCTCATCAGAAGCTGAAGATGACCAGAAGCTGAAGTTCATCAGAAGATGCAAGACTTAAAGCTTCAAGGGATGTTCAATGGATTTAAACTCGTCTAAGCATTGCAGAAGACTAGAAATGTAAAGCAACGGTCAATTTGAGAGGATTTGAAGGCATTGGATGCTTATCTTTAAAAAGCGTTGACAAAGTACAATTGTACGAAGTGTACAACCACTACCTTCACTACTCTGTTTTGTCTCTGCTAAAAGACAAGAAAAACAGCTCTGTCTGCAACGATGTTCCTTCACAATGGGAATTGATTTGAAATTGATCCTTCATAGGACAACTACCATATCAGGCAAAAGATCATTGGTGATTGATCAAAGCTTCAAATGACTCTTTTTGATGTGCTGGCAATTTCACAACGTCTCTTTCACACATCTATATAAAGGAGTGAAGAGTTAGAGATTGGCAAGGACTCAACAACAATTTACAAAGTGCCAAATCTCTACTGAAATTGTTCTGCATTCAAAATTCACTTAGAATTTATGTTTCAAAGTTCACATCTTAGAAATTCTAGAGTCTTAAGAGTCTGTATCTGATTTGTATTGTGAACACCACTGATTGTATATCAAGTGTTCAACCTTAAAAATTTTTCTTTGTAATTTTGTTTGATTAGAAGTCTCTTGCAGTTGTGCTTGAGCATTAGAAGTCTCTTGATTGTGTTCAGGAGCATAGGAAGTCTCTTGCTTGTGTGCTTGAGCAATTGTAATCAGATATTACATTATAGTGAACTCTCCTTGGAAGTGCAAGGGGGACAGGTGTAACGCCCGTACTTAATAGTGTCTAGAATAATAAATACGTGCATTATAATAGGTACCGAATACATTAATTATACAATACAGCGCGACATAAGTCGAAAGTTCGATTACAAAGTCTACTCCAGTCATATGTTACATTATTTTCACCCCGCTTGTCGTACCCAACTTGAATACAAAATATTTTACAACACAACAAATAATATAACATATGCATCACTAGAAAGTCTTATAATCGGAATCCAAGATAGCACAATCAATCCAAAGCCTTCTCCTTACCATTGGCACTCGAAACCTGTGAACCTGAACAAATGAAAGAACGGGATGAGACATAATGTCTCAGTGAGTTCTATCTACTTCCTAGGCTAGTGATAACTTTGGGGACATTCTAAGGTTATCACGTGTCTACTTTACAACCGATTGGTTGATTATACGTGTGTGACTTCTATTCATACTTACACGACCGTGCGGGGTACTAGGTCGCTCTTTATAAACTATACTTGTAACTGTCTTATCATTCATTTTCTTGCCATAGTCATTCCCTACATATCATAATAGTATGTAACAAACAATTATCTGAGTTCGTTTTACGGATTGTTCCGGGTGGAGTAATCCCGAATACAAAACCCATACATAGCCTTACCTAGAGTTCTTGGTGGTTGCATGAAACTAGATGTTACATATACCTTCCCATTTCTATTCAAGCAAAGAAGTCTAGGGTTACATGAATCTTGTTCTAGCAAATGAGGGTTTCTTTGATTGATTAAGAAGTTTAAGGATGAAAACAAATGGTTCAATGATGCTCCAAAGTGAACAAATCAAAACAACAAAAGTGAAGGAATATGTGTTGTTTCAAATGGCAAAAAGTCCCAAGCTTCCAGTAAGTTTTGCTAGTAGCGAAACAAAATTTTCCAGCATGAGAAGTTTCGCTAATAGCGTATTTCTCTGGACTTGGCTGGGAATTTTCGCTATTTGTGTGAAAACCTAGCTAATAGCGAGTTTCTTGAGCATCATCTGCAGAATTTTCGAAATTTCATGTTAAACCCTCAAGCTTGAACCTGTCATCAACCCTAGACATCCAGTAAACATAGCATACATGGGATTTGCAAAGCATAGCATATGAAACACCTTAAACAACATTTAATCTCTTAGTTTCCTCATGAAAAATAAAACTTACATATACCATCTAAAGCTTAATCAAGTATGAAACTATCAAAGACACACCCATAGGATAGGATTTCTAACTAGGAACTCACCTTAAAGAGTATGAAGTTGGTTCCAAGTCTCTATACAACAAAACTCTAGTAATCACCACTTCAAGAAAAGGGAAAAACAAGTTGAGGTAGCTTGATCCTATATGAACATCACTTGCAAAGATTCTTGCCAAAAGGAATTAAGAGAAAGATTGAGTGTAGAGGGAGAGAGAAGGCCGAGTTACTAGAGAGAGGAGAGAGCTCAAAGTTGTTGGAACCCTAGTGAGAGAAAGTGATGGAAATTATGAAGATTTTTGGGCCTAAAATCCTTATATACCCCTCAAGCTCAAAAATCAAAAATGCCCTTAAACTTAATCGCGCACATTTCTTCGTTAACAGGTGATACGTCGTACATGAAAGAGCAGGTTGTTACACTCTCCCCCCTTAAAAAAATTTCGTCCTCGAAATTTTAGAACGTACCTGAAAACAAATGCGGGTATTGGTTCATCATCTCCTCTTCAAGTTCCCACGTAGCTTCACCATCCGGCGAACCTTTCCAAACTACCTTCAAAATGGGATTCTCTTTGTTCCTAAGAGATTTGACATCACGGTCCACTATCCTCTCTGGTTCTAGCTGAAATTTCAAGTCTGATTTCAACTCTATAGCATCTAGCTCAACTGGCTGAAAAGGATCCTGGACATACTTCTTTAATTGTGATACATGGAACACGTCGTGCAAACTTGACATAGCTAGAGGTAAAGCTAATTGATAAGCCGTTGGGCCAATGCGCTTGAGTATTTGAAATGGTCCTATATACCTGGAACACAATTTCTTGGTCTTGAAAACACTTCTCAAACCCAATTTAGGTGTAACTTTTAGAAAGACATGATCTCCTTCCTCAAATTCCAAAGGTCTCCGTCTCTTGTCTGCATAACTTTTCTGACGACTTTGAGCCTTTCTCATCTTTTCCTGAATTGATTTGATTTACAAAGTTGTTTCTTGAATAATCTCTGGTCCAAGAATACTCTTGTCACCAACTTCGGACTAACATAAAGGAGTTCTACACTTCCTACCATACAATGCTTCGTAAGGCGCCATACCTATGCTTGAGTGGTAACTATTTTTGTAGGAGAATTCTATCAAAGGTAGATGATTATTCCAACTCCCACCATCTTCTAGAATACATGCACGCAACATATCTTCTAAAACTTGAATGGTTCTCTCTGTTTGACCATCAGTTTATGGATGATGTGACGTGCTTAACTTGAACAGAGTTCCTAAAGCCTTCTGAAAGCCTTCCAAAAATGTGAAGTGAAAATTGGGTCTCTATCAGACACAATACTCACTGGAACTCCATGTAACTTGACAATCTCAGAGATAAACAATTCCGCATATTGTGATGCTTTGTAGGTAGATTTAACCGGTAAGAAATGAGCCGACTTTGTTAATCTATCCACAATGACCCATATCGAATCATGCCCTTTCCGAGTTCGGGGTAAACCTCCCACAAAATCCATCGATATTTGTTCCCACTTCCACTGCAGAATCTCTAAAGGTTGAAGCAATCCTACTAGTCTTTGATGTTCAATCTTGACTTGTTGACATACAATAAACCTTGCTACGAACTCTGCAATGTCTTCATGTCAGACCACCAATACTCCCTCTTTAGATCTTGATACATTTTGGTAGCTCTAGGGTGAATTGAGAAACTACTCTTGTGTGCTTCCTCCAAGATTAGTCTTCGGAGTTTCGGATCACTTGGAACACATATTCTCCCTTCAACCAAAATCGCTCCATCTGAAGCCATAGAAAATTCCGGATAACCAATTCTTTTCTGAAGTTCTACATATGAATTTTGTGCTTGTACAATCGTTGGATGTAGTTCACAAGAAACTTCTAGTGTATGCAGCCAAATACCTCCATCAACATCCGTGGCTTCGAGGTTAAGGTCTCGGAATTTCTCATACAATTTACAAGTATGCATCATAACTTCGGCTTGAGCTAAAGATTTTCGACTCAAAGCATCAGCTACGACATTAGCTTTTCCCGGATGATACTTTAAATCAAAATCAAAATCCTTTAAGTATTCCATCCAATGCCTTTGCCTCCTGTTGAGATCCTTTTGGTCAAATAAGTATTTCAAACTCTTGTGATCACTGAATAAATCAAACTGCGCCCCATACAAAAGATGCCTCCATACTTTCAATGTCGCCAACTCCAAGTCATGTGTGGGATAGTTCTCTTCATGCATCTTGAGTTGTCTAGAAGCATAAGCTATCACATTATCTCCTTGCATAAGTACACTACCAAGACCTTTGGATGATGCATCACAGAACACCGTATATCTCTTCTCAGGATCTGGCATAGTTAGAACCGGAGCTTAGGTTAACTTCTTCTTCAAGGTCGTGAAACTTTTCTCACATTCTTCATCCCACACAAAAGGTACATCTTTCCTTGTGAGTCGGGTCAAAGGCAAAGCGATTTGAGAAAACTTCATGATAAATCGTCGGTAATAACCGGCTAACCCCAAAAAGCTTCCAACCTCTGAAACATTCTTTGGCCTTGTCCAATTTTGAACAGCTTCCACCTTTGATTCATCAACCGCTACTCCTCCTTGAGAAATAACGTGACCTAGAAATTTAACTTCCGTTAACCAAAACTCACACTTACTAAATTTTGCATACAACTACTTCTCTCGAAAAATATCCAGCATTATCCTCTAATGCTGAGCATGTTCCTGCGGGTTCTTAGAGTATATAAAAATATCATCAATGAAGATAATAACAAATTGATCTAGATACGGTTGGAAGATCCGATGCATATATTCCATAAAGACTGTCGGGGCATTAGTTACACCAAATGGCATAACCAAAAATTCATAGTCTCCGTAACGCGTTCTGAAAGCCGTCTTGGACACATCCGAAGATTTGATACGAATATGATGATAACCCGATCTGAGATCAATTTTTTAGAACACTGATGCTCCTTTAAGTTGATCAAGAAGGTCATCAATTCTCGGTAGAGGATACTTATTCTTGATTGTCACCTTATTCATCTGGCGATAATAAACACACAACCTCATGTTGCCATCCTTCTTATTAACAAACAACACGAGTGCGCCCCATGGTGACACACTGGGTCTGATAAAATGTTTCTGGATGAGCACTTCCAGTTGAGACTTCAATTCTTTAAGCTCCAAGGGTTCTGTAAGGTGCTACAGACACTGGTTCCGCTCCCGAAATCAAATCAATAGAAAACTGAATTTCCTTTTCTGGGGTAAACTTGTAATGTCAGGGGGAAAAACATCCAGGTACTCCTTAACGATTGGGATGTCATTGGGACTTACATCTGACTCTGAAGTCACCGTGAGCATGACATAGAAACCCTTATCTTGGTTACAAATAAACTGAACCATCTGATAAGTATGTTTAAGCATTTTCGACAGAGCCACTCCTTCAACCGAATTACTGGTAGGCATGTAAATACTCTTCTCTGCACATCCTATATACACATGATTTGCTGATAGCCAATCCATGCCTAATATCACATCAAGTTGTTTCATGGGTAGGCATACTAAATCTATGTAATATGTTTTGCTGGACATGGTGATTGAACAATTCTCACAAACATAATTTGCTACAATCCCTCCATTTGTGGCCGTAGTCACCATCATGGGAGGATTTAACAATGAAATAGATAATTGAAGAGCTTCAACACATTGGAAAGAAATGAAAGAACACGTTGCACCACAATCAAATAAAACTCTAATAGGATTCTGACCGAGAAAACACATACCACCGATCAAGTCCTCATTAACTTGAGCTTTCTTCCCATCCAGTGAGTACACCCTGCCCTTGCTCATAGTGGTATCTACTTCCTTGCCTTTGTTATTCCTATTTGGACAATTTGCTACATAGTGTTCCGCCTGTCCGTACGCAAAGCAAGAGTCGGTACCTAACCTGCATTCCTCAAAATGAGCTCTTCCACATTTCTTGCAAGTTGTAGTAGGTCTGGGTGAACTGATCTGCTTCCCTTTTTGAGGAGAACCCTTTGGCTTTAATTTCTCATGATGCCTATCAGCAAAGTTACCTCTCCTTCTATCAAAAGCCGTGGTACCCTCTCTAATGGTCTTATCGAAACCCCTCTCTGCTTCTAGACTATTGTGCACAAGTTCATAAATTAACCTTGTTATCCGTCAAAAACCATTACCAAAGAATAGGAAAGTTTGTCTTGTACATGTCTCTCACAACAATAAGCAAACATTTTTTTTGTTTTTGAAGAAAAACGGTTTGAACCATGATATTCCAATTTTCTTTACCATTACCAAAGAATAGGAAAGTTTGTCTTGTACATGTCTCTCACAACAATAAGCAAACATTTTTTTTTGTTTTTGAAGAAAAATGGTTTGAACCATGATATTCCAATTTTCTTTAAAATGGAATACATTAGAACATAATCACACTTGATGTTACTTGGTTTTACAAAGCAACAAACAACAAATAATGAATAACAAAGAGGTGAAAAAAAGTAGGATAGAAGCACGTGATGTGCAATGTTGTTGATATGGATATCTAATTTATACACATATTTTGTGGGGTAGTTTAGACATTATTATTTTTATTTTATGCATATTAGGTAATTCATAACTAAAATAAAACTTTTGGACAAACATTAAAATACGCTTAAAGTGCATTATTTTCTATTGAATGTATTGATGTGTTGACCTGCATTTTTTTGTAGACACAAAAAAAAAACTCATTTAAAGTACATATTAATGCACGGATTCTCACAAACCAAAGCCAAACGATTCGAACCCTGATATTCCAACTTTCTTTGGAAGGGGATACATCAGAAACCAAGTCGGTCTTTGGGGCCATTTTGATTTGACAGAGAGATCCGAAGTTGACACAAAGAAACAGAAATAAAATAGAAAAACAATTGACGTTTTCTTCATAAACTAATTGTGGTATACTTTTTAGTCCAATAAAAATAGTCACTATTAATTTACGTATACGACATTAACAAAATAATCTTATTTTTTTTTTCGGTGCCAATAAAAATGGTTCTATTTCCTTAAAAAAAATGGTTCTATTTGAAAGTAACTAATGCACCTATTCAATTTAGAAAAAAACTTAGGTACAATTTCTTAGGTTCTTTTCTTATGGTTCTTAACTAAATTCACTTTGATTTCCTTAAATTCATAATTTTCTCAGAGTTTATTATATCCAAAAATTTTGTAGTTTTAGTTAAGAACCATACCAAAGGCACCAAAAGAATTGTACCTAAGTTTTCCGCGGGCTTCTTTGGTTTGTAGTAAAAAAATTATTTTTTTCTAAGAATGTCCAACAAACTTGTTTCCGTCACAAAAAATTAAAAATATTCAATCCATTTAATGTCATTATTAATAATATATTAAACAACCATTATAAGATGACTATTTATTCTCAATCTCCATTTGTAATTAAATTAACATATTTTTTATAATATACTCCCTCCGTTTTAAAATGAGTGACGTTTTAGCAAAAAAAAAATTGTTTCAAAATGAATGTCACTTTTAGTTTTTAATGCAATAATAACTTTTTCTTTTCGATTGTACCCTTTAATTAATACTATGTTACACTACTTCCAAAGAATTATTTTTTCTTTAATGAAAAACAAACAAATAGTTGATTAGTATAATTTGGTAAAATTGCTATGACATTTGACTACTTTATTCCATTCCTTAATATGTGTGCAATTGGCTAAAACGACACTCATTTTGAAATGGAGGGAGTAAATGATATATATGGTTACAAATATAAATATAGAAAGTTATTGAAATCCAAATGTTTGAGGATGCTTGGTTTCTCAAGAGTGTTTTTTAAGAGTGTCACATGTCAATACCATATTGAAACTTGAAAAAAGGGTCTTAAATTTATATAATATAGATATAGATTCCTTAAAAAAAAAAATGGTTCTATTTGAAAGTAACTAATGCACCTATTCAATTTAGAAAAAAAAACTTAGGTGCTTTTCGTATGGTTCTTAATTAAATTCACTTTGATTTCCTTAAATTCGTAATTTTCTCAGAGTTTATTATATCCGAAAAATTTGTAGTTTTAGTTAAGAACCATACCAAAGGCACCAAAAGAATTGTACCTAAGTTTTCCGCGGGCTTCTTTGTTTTGTAGTAAAAAATTATTTTTTTTTAAGAATGTCTAACAAACTTGTTTCCGTCACAAAAAATTAAAAATATTCAATCCATTTAATGTCATTATTAATAATATATTAAACAACCATTATAAGATGACTATTCTCAATCTCCATTTATAATTGAATTAACATATTTTTTATAATATACTCCCTCCGTTTTATAATGAGTGTCGTTTTAGCAAAAAAAAAATTGTTTCAAAATGAATGTCACTTTTAGTTTCCAATGCAATAATAACTTTTTCTTTTCGATTGTACCCTTTAATTAATACTATGTTACACTACTTCCAAAGGATTATTTTTTCTTTAATGAAAAACAAACAAATAGTTGATTAGGATAATTTGGTAAAATTGCTATGACATTTGACTACTTTATTCCATTCCTTAATATGTGTGCAATTGGCTAAAGCGACACTCATTTTGAAACGGAGGGAGTAAATGATATATATGGTTACAAATATAAATATAGAAAGTTATTGAAATCCAAATGCTTGAGGATGTTTGGTTTCTCAAGAGTGTTTTTTAAGATTGCCACATGTCAATACCATATTGAAACTTGAAAAAAGGGTCTTAAATTTATATAATATAGATATAGATATAGATGTCACTTTTAGGCTTTGTTTGGGAGTTTGGAGGGAAGGGGACGGGAGGGTTTTGGAAAAAAGGAAGGAGCAAGTGGAAGAAATAGAAGACATTGGGAGGAGAGGGCTTTGGAGGTTAATTTTTTACTCATAATAAAAAGAAAATTGCTTTTTTGACAAAGAATACTTCCAATTGACACAAGTAAATGACCTTAATGCCCCTGGCGGTTGTTAACTACTGCTAGGAAACACGCCGGTAGTTAACTACCGCTGAGTGCCAGCGGTTGTTAACTACCGCTGAGTTCTGCATCTTAAGAACGCAGAAACCTCCATTTTCTGGTTACAGTGTTGCATGCTAACTTCTCAATTCAAACCAAAAATCACCCAAACTTCAATTTGCTCGAAAATCAACAAAATTTCATCAATTAATTCACAAGTAAGTTATATTCTTCATATTTACAAGCAATGTAGTTTGTTTAGGGTTTTATTTTACATATTTTGGAGCAAAATGTTAGTATCACATTAGGTTAGAAAATTGAAAATTAAGCATGATTTGATGTTTTAAAGTATTGTTTATGTTGTATTTGTTGTTTAGAAACAATGTAGGTACAATGTAGCCCTTTAGATGTTCAAATCACACTAATTATGCTCCTAATTTAGAATGCACATAAGGTGTTTGATAAAATGCATAAGTGAGGAAATCTTGCTTTTTTTGTGTAATTTGTTTTCAAATATGTTCAATTTTATAAAGTATATATGTTATAATTATTATAAGCTTGGATTTTAAAATTTTTTGGCAAGTTTGAAGCATGACATAATGTGGTATGTTATATAAAGTTTGATGAACTTATTTTATGAATGCCTAAGTTTCATTTTTGACAACTTATTTATGTTTTTTAAAATTTGTTTTGTACAGATATGGCTAGGGATACGGATGAGCAGCAGCGGGTTATTAGAGAGGATAGGATGTGGAGAGGTAAAAAGGCGAGTACCGCTAGTGCTCGGAGAGAAAAGAGGGCTGAAGACCCATATGTCCCTAAGACTCGGAGGCGCAAGGACCCGATGATACATGGAGAGGGCTCACAGGCACATGTGGATGACTCCTCCCAGGTGGTTGATCCGACACCAGCGCATGATTATGCTGGGTATGCGGATGATGGTTTTGTTGGCTATGATCGGATGGAGGAGGAGATGATGTATTTTCAGCCGCCGCCGCAAGACGAGGCAGAGGATGGGGGGTGCCAGAGGATGAGGGGTGCCAGAGGATGTTATGGAGGATTATCTTGAGGCAGATAATCCTGTTCCTGAGGGTGAGCCTGAGGCGACGACTCAGCCACGACGTCATCGTGGTCAGTTGATACCACCGAATCCTGCTGGAGAGCCTCCCTTTCCTAGAGGACCTGAGACCACGTCATTATTGTCCGACTACGCGAGACACGTGGCGAACCCTCTTTGGGTGAACCATAATAATGTAAGTGTTTAAATTGTTTAAAATTCTTTAAATGTTTTAAAGTGATTATTTAAAATATTATGTAGCGTAAGTGTTTTAGTTATTTAAAATAATATAGGGTAAGTGTTTTAGTTATTTAAAATAATGTAGCGTAAGTGTTTTAGTTATTTAAAATAATGTAGCGTAAGTGTTTTAGTTATTTAATATAATGTAGCGTAAGTGTTTTATTTATTTAAAATAATATAGCGTAAGTGTTTTAGTTATTTAAAATAATGTAGGGTAAGTGTTTTAGTTATTAAATATAATGTAGCGTAAGTGTTTTATTTATTTAAAATAATGTTGCGTAAGTGTTTTAGTTATTTAAAATAATGTAGCGTAAGTGATTTAATTTATTAAATATAATGTAGCGAAAGTGTTTTATTTATTTAAAATAATGTAGCATAAGTGTTTTAATTTATTAAATATAATGTAGCGTAAGTGTTTTAGTTATTTAAAATAATGTAGCGTAAGTGATTTAATTTATTAAATATAATGTAGCGTAAGTGTTTGAATCATTTAAAATAGTGACAATGTCTTATTTAATTTGAATTTCAGATGTGGCATGATCAAGTGGGTTATAAGAGCGTAAACGCAGGGAAAAGGTTGCAAGACCTTGATAAGCCGGAGGCGGCTTTGAGGTGGTTTTGGGAGCTTATGGAGGGGTCTGGCCTCCATGGTTTGATACACGTTGGGTATTCGACTGTGACCCATGCCATGATACGTGCTCTATGCGAGAGGTGGCACACGGAGACCAGTAGTTTTCATCTACCTGTGGGGGAGATGACGATCACTCTGGACGATGTGCATAATCTTCTGCACATTCCTATTTACGGTCGCATGCTGGAGCACGACGAGGCGATGGATAGGGACCGTTCAATTGATCTCATGATCAGGTTGTTGGGCATGTCAGATGTTGATGCCAAAGCTCAGGTTAGGGATGAATCTGCTGGTCATATCAGTTATCCCGCACTGAAGCGGTTTTATGAGGGGCACCTGACTGAGGCTAGACGACTTGAGCATCCACAGTCGAGGGAGGAGATGCAGGAGAGAGCCAGGAGGAGGGCGTGCTGTGTGAGGTGTTTCCTTCTATATCTCGTCGGTTGTGCGTTGTTCACTAACAAAATGAACAGACACATCGACTTGATATATCTTGATTGCATGGCGGACTTGGGGGCAATTGGGAAGTGGTCATAGGGAGGGATGACCTTAGCCTACCTCTACGATTATCTGGATGATTCTGTTATCTTGAATAACAGAACAACGGTTGGCTTTACGACTCTTTTTATGGTAATATTTATCTTAATTTCTTTATGAATTTATTTTATAAATTTTATTATCATGTTAGACTATTTTATAATGTTTTAGATTTATTGAATATTTAACTCGAATAATTAGTTTTGTGTATTATTAATTTTGTTGCAGGGATGGATTTTGGAGCATTTGCCAGGTCCTTACCCAAGGAAGCGTAACCCGGAGTGGGACCCGCGGACACCATGTGCTGGGAGATGGCTCACTAGCAAAGGCCATAAGAGTGTGCACCATTACCGCTCACGCCTGGATCGCTTGGAGCTGTCAATTGAGCCCCAATTCACAAAGCCCCACCTAAAAAGCCCCCACTAAACCCACTAAATATTAGGCCCCTTATTAAATTAAATTATTTTGATCAAGCCCACAATTTTTTTGTTTTTTAGTGGGCTACGATGAGGGGGCTTTAGGCCAACTAAAACATCACACTTTCAGCAATTGGAGAGAATTAGAGAGAACACTCTCGTTCGACAAAAAACACGAGAAACACAAATTGAACTCAGTCTCACTTCTCCGCCTACCTCCTCCGATCGCCGCCGACTATCGCCGTCGTCTCTCTCCTCTCCTCCGATCGCCGCTGTCTTTGGCTCTCCTCTCCTTCTCGCCGCCGTCTCTCCTTTTCTTCTTCTGGTATAACCAAAATCGTTCCTTGATTTACGATTTTTAGGTTTTTTTATTTGTGTTTCATAATCGTATTGAGCAAGACTCGATTACAGCGAATTTTATTGAGTAGATCTAGTAGCTTTTGCTTGATTTTTGAGATGAAGCTTGTGATTTTCACACTTATCTGTGATTTTTTTGCTGAAGCTTTTGTTTTCAGACACAGTAGTTTTTGCTTGCTTTTGTTTGATTTTTGAGATGAAGCTAAGTGATTATGATGATAAGCGCTTGCAAATAAGTTGTTTATAAATAAGTGATTATGATGAAGCATCACATAAGATAAACCTCGAGCATACACTACATGTTCATATGTTGGCTTATAAATAAGTTGTTCAGTGCTCATAGAAACTCCTAGTGATGTCACAGTGCTGTTCTGTGCTTTCAATCCATTGAATGAATTCAGTCCTGTGATAAACTTGACATTGCTACCTTTCATATGCTATAAAGTAAAGAAAAACAATATGATATTGAATGAAGATAGTGTATGAAATATGATATATGTTATGCTAATTTCATTTCACTTCTGTACCTGAAACAATGACATTGACCTAGATACTTCTTTTTTCATTTCATTTGATTTAGCGGTGTCATGTCTGGTGTCCATTTCTGTAGCGGTGTTTCATAGAGTGTTAACATGGTCGTTACGGTATCGTGTCAACCAAAAAACTTAATAGTCTTAAACAACCCTTTAGCATGACCGAAATCAACCAAAAAACTCATCGTAGTTTGCTTTTGGAAGCTATTGTTGCTGATGATCTTCCTTTTAGTTTTGTTGAGTATGGTAAAATCCGAGAGTGGGTGAAATATTTGAATCCTTCTGCTGAAATGGTCTGTAGGAATACCGAAGTTTCAGATATTGAAAAGATATATGATAGGGAAAGAATGAAGCTTAAGGATATCATTGGAATGAAACCTCCACACACTGGTATTGCATTGGAAGCAGCTCTGTAATTTAGTAGTCAAATTCTGTAATTTAACAGTGTCTTTTTGGATCATTGGAATGGAATATGATGTGGTTCTACTGTGTTATATAATGCTGTAATCTTATTCACAGATGAAGATGAAAGTAATACCGAGGATGAGGGATTGACTGATGCAACTGGTCAAGAAGATTGATAAAATTGACAAGGGGTTTATTGACTCGTGTTGGAATGAAACAGAAAAATCGAATGGATTCTTATTGATGTTGAATTTTGTTAGGTGTTGGATTTTGTTGGATAGTAGCACTGTTATTATTGTTATTGATCTTATTGATGTTGAATTTTGTTAGGTGTTGGATTTTGTTGGAAAGTAGTACTGTTATTATTGTTATTGATGTTATGTTTCAAGAAATTGGTGATGTAATATGACACTGAATTTGAATGAGGTATTTTCTTAAGTTGGTGATGTAATAGGACATTGAATTTGAATGTGATTATTGATGTTATGTTTCAAGAAAGTAGCTAAAGTATTTAAATATTCTAAAGGGTTGGTATTGAAAAAAATAGGAAAGTTTTTTTTGGAAAAAAGTAAAAAAAAAAAAAGATTTTTTTCTGGAAAAAAAAACTCGCCGGAGCGCCGCCGTGAATTGTCGGAGCACCGCCGCTGTAACACCCCGTTTTCCCAACGTAAAAATTTCTTAACAATTATCAGAGTTTTTCATCACAAAACGGAATGTCACATTTCTTAAAAATCGTAAATGGAATAAATAATAATTTATCCTTCAAAAATATAAGAACATAATCTTTTAAATCTCGCAGCGGAAATATTTCAACATCATAAATAGTCTTTGGCACTAAGGCCTCATCATAAAAGTCTCATAAAATAGTCTAAACTGTATAATTGGTTCAATCCATAACTTCATTAAAAATCTCATAAAACAATACGTAAGGGAATAGAAAACAAATGCCAAAACTCCCATCCCGTTACGTATCAGAGCACCTAATGACACACTGTGAGGAGTCCACTCACGACCGCAACTAATCTTGGTTACCTGCAAGTTACTCATACGAAGAGCAACATTTTCAAGCAGAAGGGGTGAGATTTCTCAAACAATAATATTAAGCATATAAATCATAAACTACACTTAACAACGTGAACATCATATAATTCAATAATTATATCTAACATCTTAAATTTCGTTAACTAGCATCATTAATCTTCTTATATTAGTCATAAACACTATCATATACTATCATAATACTAATCATAAACATCTTCATATACCATCAATTACTAATCTTAAACATCATCATATAACATCAAATATTATTTATAAGCATCATCATATATCATCAACATATGAACATCGTATATCATCTTAAATATAATCACAAACAATCATCACATATGTTATTCATCATTGGATACTTCTTTAAAACTTTATAACTTAACGACTCGACTCGACTATGCAACTCTTCGTCTTAAATCATCTTGTCTCAACTCAACTCGACTATGCAACTCTTATCATCTTAAATCATCTTGACTCAACTCAACTCGACTATGCAACTCTTATCATCTTAAATCATCTTGACTCAACTCAACTTAGCAATATATCATCATATAACAGTCACAATCATCGTCACATAACATCATACAAATATTTCATCATTAGATTACTTCGTTAAAACATCACAACTTAACAACTTAAACCATCGTGAAACTTCTTGATATGCAATTGCATGTGGTACCATTCAACAACGTAAATGAGCGTAATTAGGCTCTTCAACATGTGAGCATAAAGCTGCCGGACTTAAAGCCCCCAACGTAGTTTGAGGACAAAGGCTGCCGGGCCTAAAGCCCCCAACTTTAATGAGCACAAAGGCTGCCGGGCCTAAAGCCCCCAACTTTAATGAGCACAAAGGCTGCCGGGCCTAAAGCCCCCAACTTTAATGAGCACAAGGCTGCGGGCCTAAAGCCCCCAACTTTAATGAGCACAAAGGCTGCCGGGCCTAAAGCCCCCAACTTTAATGAGCACAAGGCTGCCGGGCCTAAAGCCCCCAACTTTATTGAGTATGCAATGGACTCAATCTTCCTACAACTTAGACAACAACGTGAACATCTTATACAACTCCATAATCATGGACAACTTCTTAAATTCTTGCAACTTAGACCGACTCATGCAACTTCAAGACATTAACAATCAACAGCAGCAACCAACAACATTTACAGCATTTAACAGTGTTTAAATAACATATCAACATTAAAGAGAATGAATCATATCAACTTATCATCATAAAGCATCATAATAACACATATAGTGCATATATAACAACATTTACAGCATTTAACAGTGTTTAAATAACATATCAACATTAAAGAGAATGAATCATATCAACTTATCATCATAAAGCATCATAATAACACATATAGTGCATATATAACAATATCACATCATTAATAATCTTAATCATCTTAACTTAGGCTTCCTGGACAGCTTCTAATAATCTAGACATTCTTCCTTTCCTACTCCAAGTTCATCTTAAAACTACACGATCTTTAAATAGTAACACATCTTTATATACACATCAAAAAAATAACACATCAATTACACATCGTCAATAACACATCAATTAATATTTCAATATTTCAATTTATCATTCAAAATATATTTGTTTAGTCATGATAAAATATATGCTTCAGCCATTAGGATATTATTTTGGTGTCCTAATCACTTACGGTATATCTATATTTCTTCAACATATTAGGAGCTTTACAATATCATCTCCCCCTTAATATATTCTTTTTTTTTTCTAACTAATTAACTAGAAATTAATCTTCTAGTTTGGGATTTCCGAGCTCATAGATCCACGTAGTAATAACAAAAAGGAATAAGGATATTAAATGGACTTATACATTACTAGTATGTTTGCATTTCATCAAAGGACATTCAAATAATTATCATAAGGTTGGTCTTATTAAGAAAGCATCATATAGTCAAAACTTCAGGCTTAGTTTTCGATACAAACTTAAAGGGATCAGGATGAATAACCAAAGCAGACCCTGAAGAAAATATACATATATGGTTGAATTTGTTTATTTAATCGCAGGATTAAACCGCAAGATAGCACACAAACCGAATTCAAGTTATTGACAAAAATCATAAGCCAAAGACAATATAATGATATTTTACGATAATGGCCAAAAAGGAAAACATAAGTGTACTTGCTAAGAAACCCGTAACGACACAAGCTATTAAGAAAATCAATGGCGCACCGCATCGCGTATATGTGATAAATAGGAAAATAGAAACTGAAATCTCAAGGTGCTACCTTAAAGATCATTCTATACCTCTAATTTAATTTCATGATTTCTACTCAAGGTTTCTTATATTTATCAAGAGTCAAGGCACAACAAAACCGTATGAATTTAATATGAAAACATCGTAAACCAGAAACAAGAAATTAATCATGTAATCACAACAGCAAAATAAGGCACAGATTTGACATGAATTCGTTAAAAGATCATTAAAAATAATGGAAAACAAAATCCTTCACTACCCATACGTTCACACAACCTTTATATGAATAGAGACTCCCCCCTTACAAACTCATTCTAAATCATGTTAATTGTAATCTAATGATTCACAGACTTAATATTACTGCAAGATAGTCTCACCCTTACCTTAGATTGTTTTTCTGAAATCAAAAGCAGCGTTCTTCGTTCATAGGGTTCTCTCTCTGAGTTCTCCTCTTTCTCCTCTTTCTCCAAAAAGCGGTTTTAACGTAAAAAAACTTTTTCTAACCTAAGCTTCCTTATTTATAATACTAATCACTCTTCCTAAATATATTTAGGCTCAATAACTTATTCTTCTTTCTATTCTAACCTCCAATTCTACTTACACTAATAATTCTCATATTCTAATAAATAATAGACTAATGTCACATAATAAAATACTAACACTTCATATATATAAATAAATCACACAAATAGATTCTAACTTAATAAAAATAATTAAATAAAAGGAGGGCGTTACAGCCGCCAGATCACAGGCTGCTCCGGCGTTGACCAGGTGTTGACCACAGCCATCAACCAGAAAT
Organism: Medicago sativa; assembly: GCF_051527215.1. Taxonomy (NCBI): domain Eukaryota; kingdom Viridiplantae; phylum Streptophyta; class Magnoliopsida; order Fabales; family Fabaceae; genus Medicago; species Medicago sativa. The sequence goes on along the minus strand of NC_140752.1, from coordinate 16,915,062 downwards.
CTGACAAAAAAAGAGAGTTTTTATTTAAAAATTGGGGCTTTTAGCCCTTTGGGGCCTATTGTTTATTTAATGGGCTTAGCATATTTGGGGCCTATGTGAAATGGGGCTTGTTTTGTTTGCTGCTTTTTAAGCCCCCTTAACATGTGGGCTGGGGCCTAAATGTTGAAGCCCCATCAAATTGACAGCTGTACTTGGAGGTGGATGACGTCAGGTTTTCTACCTATGGTGATCACAGAGACGTGCACCCATTTAGTATCTTGTGCACTTACTCGGGATGGCTCATGTGCGGGAAGGAAAGGGTGTACCGTCATTTGCCTGAGCGAGTGAAGAGGCAGTTCTCCTTTGTGCAGGACGTTCCCAGACATCCGTCAGATGTCCCTCTGGTGCCTACACAGATGTTGACCACTGTGTTGATGGACGCTCGGCCATGGCTTGTACCTGCTTGGGGAGATGGGTGTCAGACACCATGGCAGCATGTTCCTGGCTACATGGCTTGGTATGCCAGAGTCTCTCACCCTCGCATTCTCCCACCTGATGAGGGATCCCCTCCCAGGCCGGCGAACGTGGAGCAGCTCATTGAGGAGGAGCATGCCAGGGAGATGCTTGACACACTGACGATCGTCCGGGATGTGGCGCGCATAACCCGAGATATTGTGGCCAGGCATGGCGAGATGACCAAAGAGGAGGTTGTCCAGGAGGTCATGCGGATAGCAAGTGCTACTGAGCCTGCCCTTACTTATCAGATTTCCAGGCGGCGCAGGGGGCATCAGAGGCAAGGTAGGCAGGGCTGATTAGTATTAGGATTTTTTTATGTATTTTTTTACTATGATGATCATGACGTATTATTATCACATGTTCCATAAATTTTCCTATTTCTATGACATATACGTACGTTCGTTTTATATTATTTCTTGCATTTTAATTTTACCATGTTTCTGTTAAATATTGGATGAATATGTTTAGGTATTATTAGATGAAAATTTTAGAAGAATTTTCAATTGGTTATTTGATAAAAAATTTAGATGAAAATGAAAGTTAAAATTGGTTAGGAAAGACATTGGAAGATGGAAATGAGCTTCTGGAAAATGATAAGCACGTAGCGGCAGTTAACAACCGCTACCTTCAGCTTCGGCGTTAACAACCGCTGGCACTCAGCGGTAGTTAACTACCGGCGTGTTTCCCAGAGGTTGTTAACTGCCGCTGGGGGTAATTTGGTCATTTACTTGTGTCAATACGAAGTATTCTATGTCAGAAAAGCAAAATTTGGACATTTCTAATAAAAAAATCCCCCTCATTTGGGGGAACTCAAAAATTGTATTGGGGGAGGGTTTTGGGGGGTTATGGAGGGTTTATATGAATTTTTCAAATTCAAACTATGTTGTTATAATATTCTTAAAATTAAAAGTATATTAATCATAAGTATTAGTTTATCATTGTCTAAAAAACTGTTTTTTCAAAAAATGTGAATTTTTTGTCCATTTTTCTATATGTTTCCAACCCCCCAAAACCCTCCCCTCCCTTCCCCTCCAAACTCCCAAACAAAGCCATAGTTTCCAATGCAATAATATTTTTTCTTTTCAATTGTACCCTTTAATTAATATTATGTTACACTACTTCCAAAGGATTATTTTTTCTTTAATGAAAAACAAACAAATAGTTGATTAGGATAATTTCGTAAAATTGCTATGACATTTGACTACTTTATTCCATTCCTTAATATGTGTGCAATTGGCTAAAGCGACACTCATTTTGAAACGGAGGGGGTAAATGATATATATGGTTACAAATATAAATATAAAATGTTATTGAAATCCAAATGCTTGAGGAATGCTTGGTTTCTCAAGAGTGTTTTTTAAGAGTGTCACATGTCAATACTATATTTTTTTGGCGGTGGCCAGGTTTGAACCCCAGACCTTGCATATTTTATGCATTGTCCATACCAACTGAACTATGCTCACGAGGACATGTCAATACTATATTAAAACTTGAAGAAAAGGTCTTAAATTTATATAATATAGATATAGATATAGATATAGATATAGATATAGATAATGGATGTCTCCGGTCCACTCTCTTTCTATCTATGCGTTGTAAAGCTTATCCTCATAATTCATATTAACTTTTTGTGGCTGAAAATATTTATATTTATGAGACGACTTTGACTTGTAAAATTTATAGCCCACATGAGGCAAGTAGGAGTTGCTATTCAAAGATATATTTTTACCTCATTATTTCATTTCAATTGGTCATTTCTTCTTCAGCTTCTTTTGCTATTTTCACTTTGACCAATATTCATCAAATCCATCCATGTCTTCTACTACCAATACAAAGAGAAAGAGCTACGACGTGTACTTGGGTCTCTGTCATAAATATGCGTATTATTTTGCTTTGGAACTCTATACAGCTCTTACTTCAGAAGCTGGAATCACTGTTTTCTGGGACGGTGAGAGGATTGGACGTGGAGATCAAGAAATATCAACCTCGGTGCTGAATGTGATTGAAGATTGCAAAGTTGTTGTAGTCATATTATCAAAGAATTATATGTATTCTAGTCCTAGATGGTATCTTCAAGAATTGGAGAAAATAACTGAGTGCTACCGTACCGAAAATGGTCCTATTGTTTTACCTGTGTTCTATTCCCCCGAAGAAATGTCGCCGGAAGATATGTATGGAAAGGCTTTTTTTCATGGTTTTCTGGATAGAATCTCAATCAAGGAGAAAACCTCTTCCGAAGATGAAGACAAGTTCATGAGTTGGGTAGCAGAAATCAGCAATGAAGCTTCCAAATATGCTGCATTAGCTTTTTTACGATATGGACCAAATGAGTAATGAAATTAGATTACTAAATCTTTATGGCATTTTTAATACTAAATATTTTGATTCATTTGACTATTATGAGTTTAGCAAATTTAGTATTTTCACTTATGTACATGTTGGAGAATTGTTGTACATATAATAGTCTCTTGTTTCTCTATTATACAGGAACAGGGTTATACTGATAACAAAGGTAGTTGAATGTGCTACTCTTATGATAAGCAAGAAAAGAGCCTCGTTCCATATAGAGAGCATACATTCTCGTGCCCAAGATGTGATTCAACTATTAAAACAATCAAAATCTCCTCTCCTAATAGGGATATGGGGGATGACAGGGATTGGTAAAACAACCATCGCCAAAGCCATTTATGAACAAATTGGGAACTTTTTTGAGTATAGGTGTTTCCTCAATGACATCAGCCGGGTTTGGAAACGAAATGGAGGTCAAGTTTATGTCCAAGAGCAACTTCTTTCTTCTATTGACAGACCAACTGAATTAAATTATGAGTTAAGATCCACTCAATTTTATACAATAAATGGCAATATCCATTATTATAGTCTTGGTGTATAAATGTCTAATTAATGTCATATATTTTAGAAATGTGTGCATTTATATCATGTATTGTAGGAATTGGAGAGGACCTCAACTCGAAACGATACCTACAACTGAAGCAGGAAGAGTTATTTTAAAAGAAACACTTCGACATAAAACGCTACTTCTTCTACTTGACCATGTTGATAAATTGGAGCAGCTAAAGGATTTGTGTGGAAATCAGGACTGGTTTGGTCCAGGCAGCAAAATAATCATCATGACAACAGATAGGCATCTTCTCAAGGAGCATGGAGTTCACCATATATACAGCGTGAAAGAACTGAACGAAAGTGAATCTCTTGCACTTTTGAATTGGGGTGGAAACAGCCTACCAACAAATACTCAAAGAGATTTTGGTGAACTTTCTAGGCAATTAGTTACTAATTCTGGGAGATTGCCTCTTGCTCTGAAAGAACTTGGGTTATTTTTGAATGGAAAGGAAGCACTTCAGTGGAAGAATGTGTTGAAGAGTCTCGAAAGACTTTCCATTCCAGCTCCACGACTACAAGAAGCTCTAGAAAAGAGTTTTAGTTATTTGAGTGATGAAGAGAAAAGAATATTCCTTGATATAGCATGTTTCTTTGTTGGGATGAACCAAAAGGATGTACTCCAAACAACACAATACACCACTCTTCAAATAAGTCTCCTTGAAGACAAGAGCCTTGTAACCATTGATAAAAATAACAAGCTTCAAATGCATGTTATGCTACAAGCCATGGCAAGAGGTATAATTAAGAGAGAATCAAGTCAAAAGACCGATCAGGTGAGTGGTATTATGTCTCTTTTTCTCTCCCTATATATTGTGTTTGTGAGTGATTTTGAGGCTACGTTTGCTTGTTGTATCACCAATGTTTTTTTTTCTTGGTTCCAAAATATATATATATAAAACGTTTATTAGCGTTTGGTTTCATTTTTTTCCGATAAATAACTATCTCATTTTCATTAGCAATAATAGGTTCAATACAATCAGATATCCCATTAAACAATTGGAAACTAGATACAGATGTAGCCGCCCTATATGAGCAACCTCATTCACCTGTCTCCTAATAAACTCAACCTACAAGTTTTTGAAAAATGATGAGAATGAATTTCTACACTCTCTAATAATAGCTCCAAGCTCCGATTCATCACTGTGATTACTATGGAAGTTATTAACTACTCTCTTAGAGTTTAACTCAAAAGTCCCGTTATTAAAATGCAAATCCTTGAGCCGTCTTACAGCAAACACTAAGCCTAAGAGAAATGGTAGGAACACTCTCTTTCTATCACTCTCTCTAACACTCACGCTCCTATTGGGTGAAACTTATGTGGGTCTTACCACTTTGTGTAGGATCCATTTCCAATGTATGATAACCACATTGATTTCACCCAATAAGAGAGTGGGTGTTACAGAGAGTGTTAAAAAGAGAGTGTCCATAACACTCCTCCTAAGCCTAAAGCCTCTTCATAAATCAACTTTAAGAATGGTGATATCCATTCACTTTTTGCCAAGACGAAGCTCCCTTGGTCGTCCCTATTACACATACTTATCCCCACACCATTGTTTATCTTTGAGAAAGCTGCATCGACGTTACATTTGTACCTCCTCCCTAAATCTGGTTTCTTCCATCTATGGTTAACAAAATGCTGCTGTTGTACCGTCGCGCTATTACGACATGTTTGCGCATTTTGCCAACTCATGAGGAGATTCCTGCCCCTCTCACAAACTTCTACCCGAGCAACAGTTTCATTCCTCCAAATTAGATCATTCCTTTTCTTACAGATTGACCACAGGGTACACACGAAAACAACTTGGACATACTGGCCTACGTTTTTTTTAAAAATTACGAATCAGTGAACTAACATTCTGTTCTAATAGTTGTGGGGGCTGAATCTTGCTCCAAATATCTATGTGCTGCCAACAGAACTTGCTGTTAGGGCAGTGGAAAACTATAAGCATACTATCTTCCATTCCACTTTCACATAACACAAAATTATTCGGACAGTTAAAACCACGGTCATGGAGCCTTACCCTCGTTGGTAAACAGTTACGACAAATTCTTCATACAAGATTCTTCAATTTCAGTAGAGCTTGGAGTTTCCGTATTAAATCCCCAATTACCTTCTCTCTTCAAAAAAATAAAAAATTCCCAATTACCTTCGACTCTGTGATTATTGGAATCCAAAAGTTACTGCAAGCTGATAAGATAACCACTCCTAACCGAGTATATTCCATTGGCTTCTAGATTCCAAATTTGTTTGTCATTGTGAACAGCCTCAAAGATAGGAGTTTGAAGGATACACTTCAAATCATCATTACTTGCCAAATTTTGAATAAATCCTACATTTCACACCCTCAATTTGGGTATCCGAATGTCTGCCACTGTGATACTAATCAGCTCATCTCTGCAGGGAATTCGGTCAGACAATTGCGCTACCATCATCTAGCCAATTCTGATCCCAAAACGGAATATTATGACCGTATTTCTCGCACCCCATATACTACGCTAAACTTAGTGGGTTACATTTTTGTAAAATATTTGACTTCAAAGAATCTAGTGACTACGTTGTTTGGATCAGTCATGAACTTCCATCCTTGCTTGCCTAACATTGTATACTCAATCCTTAATCACCATCCTTCTTATTGATACTCAATCTTTCCCAAGACATCCAATTTATATCTTTAACATCTTGTCTATTATGACCCCAACAAAATTAGTTCATTTTCTCTCATCAACAATAATGGATTTTGGAATAGAGTAGATACTCATGATGTATGACGGAATCGCCTAGGACATACTTGATTAGGAATCATCTTCCTGCTTGAGATAAACACTTACTACGCCAAGTGTTAATTCTTGTCCAAACTCTATCTTTAATGAATTTGAAGGGTTTTTGTGCGACTTCTTCCTAGCATAGACGGAAGTCTCATGTATTTTCCTATACCGAGAACTTGTTGGACACCTAATATGTGAGAAATTGAATTTTTACGAGTGTTGTCAACATTTCTGGTACAAAATATTTCCGACTTCTGGAAATTTATTGCTTGACCTGAAGCACTTTCATATGTTGCTAAGATATTTTTCATTGCTTGGGCCTAACTTTCTGTAGTTGAAACACATGAAGCAATCATCTGCAAAGAGCAAATGCGAAATGATTGAAGCATTAATGCAAATTTTTGCTCCCTAAATTTTTTCTCTACCTTCTGCTTTCCTAATAAGAGATGAAAGACCTTCAGCAGACATTGTAAACAAAAAGGGAGATAGAGGATCCTGTTGTTTGAAACCTCTTCCAAAAACAACAGGTCCAACTTTTTGACCATTAATCAGCACTGAATAATCTACTGATTCAACACGTAACATAATCCAATCCGTCCAATTTTGACAAAACCTATTTTAACCATTATTCCTCGAAGATATTCCCAGTCTATTCTAGCATATGCCTTACCAATGTCCAGTTTAAGATCAACTACACCTTTAGAGCCTTTGGTCTTTCACTGCATAAAGTGAACAATTTTGAATACACCCAACGCATTATATAAAATGGAGGGACCTGGTACAAAAGCTGATTTGGTTTCCAATAAGCATTTGTCCAGAACTTTTTTAATCTGTTGGCCAGCAATTTTGTCACAACTTTGTAAAGGACATTGCACAGTCTTATAGGTCTCAAATCCTTCATAGATGTTTGTGTCTCCCGTAGGAATGAGAGTCATATCAGTAGAATTCAGATTCGGTGGAAAAACCCCATTGTCAATCCAACCACATGCTGCATCGAAAACATCCTTTCCACAAATGTTCCAGAAATTATTGTAGAAGCCATGATTATAGCCTTCTAGACTTGGGCGTTTGTCGTTATTCATTGAGGAAGCAGCATCACGAAATTCCTCCAACATAAAACAAGTAGTGAGCGATTCTGTTGGAAATCCCGCCCCGAACGTGAGGGGGTGGGTTGGTAATTCCACCTTAATTGCGATCTGCCCCTAGTTGCCTTATGTTGGCTTGTCTTTGAGGGGGTGGATTTAGTCCCACATCGGTTAGATACATCGGTTAGATAGGAAGCTTGATCAGAGTTTATAGAGAGGATGCACTCCTCACCTTACAAGTCGGTTTTGTAAGGTTGAGTTAGGCCCCCAAATTTCAACAGATTCATTTTCCTGGGTTGTGATATTTGTTGGAATTGCATAAATCTGTCACGGTCACCATCCTTTTGTTGAAAAAGATCAAGAAAATACTCCTTAGCTATATTTTTCAGACCTTCAACCATAGAACAGTTCACTCCATTGGCATCTTCATGATGCGTTATTTTATTTACAACACGCCACGTCGTTGCGGATGTATGGAAGAATTTCGTCTTGCTTCAGTGTCACGGTACCAATGAGATTTTGCATGTTGTTTCCAAAACAGATGATCTTTCACGAGTATCATGTCGAGTCGTTTCTTTACTCCAATGTTGAAGATCATCTGCACACTCATCGAGCTTTTGCATCATTTGATTGCTACAATAAGCCTCCCACCTTTGTTCAACAAATGGTTTAAATTTTGGCTCAACCAGCCACCTGTTTTCAAGCCGAAAGCTCCTGTTTCTACAACCTGTTGACAGATTCGGAACACACTCCAAAAGCAACGAATAATGATTTAATGCAATTGTCGTTAGAAACTCCAACCTTCCATTGGGGAAACAATCAAACCAACTATTGCTTGCCAAATTCCCATCGAATTTTCCTTATACTTCTCCCTCTGCCCGCAAACTTTTAAACCAGGTGAAATTGTATCCTTCTATATGAATATCAATCAAGCTAGCTTCAGAAACTGCTTCTTTGAATCCTTAATCAACCAAGTTGGTCTATCTACTCTGCCTTTCTTCTCATATGCGTGCAGGATATCATTGAAATCTCCTGTTACACATTATGGCAGTTGTGACAAAAGTGCTAGTTGCTTCAAAAAATTCCAAGATGCCCTTCTTTAACGTCCCTCAGGAAAACCATAAAAACCTGTTAACCTCCAACTCCGTCTTAGGGTAACTGTAATTTCTACATCTATAAGGTTCTGTGAGTAATTTGTAATTTTACAATTAAGGGTCTTTTCCACAACATAGTTATACCGCACCCCTTATTCCATCTCTATCAGAACAGGAAAAAAACCAAAACTCAACACATACTTCAAATCCTCTAGTTTATTCGAATTGCTCATAGTCTCAGAGTATTATTACATCCGGCTTATAAATCCAGTTTGTATACTTAAGGTTTGGAACAGTGCTCGGGCTACCTAAACCCCGACAGTTCCAGCTAAGACAAATCATTTTTGTAGGCAGACCTGGGCTTCAGATCCTGCCTTTACACTAACATCAAATTCAAAAGTAGGATTTTAATGCATTGTGATGTCATCTCGAACATGAGACATTGTTCCAACTTCGTTAGAGATTTATCCACTTCCTTCACTAGTTTCTGTAAAACCTATCACATCCTGCAGATTTTCCTCATTCAGCCTTACACGTTTTTCGGAATAGTTCCCTAAGTTTTATCCAGTTTGGCTTCGCTCATCGGGACATTTCCCCTTTGACTTGCTTTGTTTGTTAGTAGTAAGTGAGATAGGACCCTTGTCTCATGGGACATTCAAATCAGCAGCAACTGATCATTTGACAATCCAAATTTAATTGATGGGTGCACAAGAACCATTACCTGTGATTGGTCACACAGAGAATGTGTGGGAGTCAACATCGCTGGGGTCTGGACAGAATAAAGCAGCCCATTGAGTTCTAGCGTTTCTCTCTCCTTTCCTTTATCAACATTCATATGTCTAATTATTAAGACACTTGATGACAGATCCACTAATCTGCTGGCTGATTGGGAACTGTAACTGCCAACGGGATCCACTTAGTGTTGGCATCCTCTATCCCTCCGTTCTTACCCACCACACGCCTGAAGAAAACTAGGCTTCTGGAGACTGGGTCGCGTGTGGTTTTCATGCGCCTATGGATCTTGTGTCTCCAGCTACCTTCTGTCCATCCTTTACCCACATTCACTCCACCTAGATTCCCTGAGCCTCCATCCCTTCCTCCATTCATAGCAACACCGCCTGCTCCATGCCATTTATAAGTCACCGAACCTCCTTCCATATTGTTGTTTTTGAAAAATCCTCCTTCCATATTGTTATTCTCAACTTTCAGAAAATTTCCCCATTCTTTTTCTTTCTCCACATAATCAGGTCATGCTTTTTCATGCAAAAGTTTTCTTGTCCAATAATACCACACAAATGACACATAACACCTAACTTTTTATACTTGAACAGAACTGATACTACTTGCCCATCCTCCTTTTCAAACGACCAACCCTTGCTAATTGGTTCACTCACATTCAAGCGCACCCTCATCCTCATGATTTTCACCATGGGCTCATATTATTGCTTTCATCATACTTCAGCAGCTCGCCAATGTGACTCCCGATCAAAGCCCCTACCTTCTCATTCATGAAACCGTAAGGAACATGGGCTTCCTTATCAAAGTGGTAAAAGTCCACTGATATAGGATCATCACCAAAATCCAGCTTTTTGAATATAACCATTTTGTCGTCGAACAACCGTGGGCTTCCTTGATAAATTATTTCCATATCACACAGGTGGTAAAATTGACACATGATCTTCTTGTCATCAATGGGTCTAATAGTGACTCTATTTCTTGCTGCCAAAAGCTTGCAAGCCTAACTTTGAGTGCAGTTAAGTTCATAGGTTTATTGACCAACACTTTCCATACAAGACAACAATCAAGAAGACTTTCAGGTGACAACTGAGATGAGTTCCTGTTTTGGTCATTCATGGTTTCATGGATATTGATGTTTTCCATTGGTGCACAAAGCATAAAGACAGAAAGGAATATTGAGACAAGAATATTACAGCTCTTTTGCATAGGATTCGATTTTTTTAAATGGTACTGGACCTCATATCTTACCACCTTATTTATACCAAATGACCTGAATCAGATCCCTCATAATCCTCACAAGTTATGGGGTAGTCATTTAATATGATGATTCGCCAGATCAAAACATTGTAAAGACATATTCCTTTCATATAACGGTAATATTGAATCTTTGATATAAGAACCAGAAATACAATCCCTTCACTTAAAACCCTGATTGCAGATCTGATTTCTAAACCAAAGACCAAGAAAAACCTTATGCTAAGAATCAGACAGGATTGTTGACTATTTGTATGCGTCTTCACATTGAAAGTGCATAATGTTGTGAATCCGACTTAAAGAGTACAGAGATAATGCCTAAAACAAAAAACAACTGATCAGATTTCATCAATCTAGAGAAATATCTCAAGATTCTCTCACTTAGGTGTTCGACAACGACTGTACAGACCCCCTAGGAGAGAACCTTAAGATGAACGTTATCCTTCTGAATTAGGATACTGCTACTTATGACCAGAGAAAAATATATTCTTTTCATTATTCACCTAAATAAATAACATGTGCAACTCAACCTCTTTCGTTTTCTATATTTTATTTTCTGAAGTGTGTTTCATAATCATCACAAAAAACATCACAAGTTAATTAATATGACTCTAAACTAAAAGTTAACTACAACTTAAATTGCGGGTAACCTCATAGTAGATGATTTATAAGTGGCATCAAGAATCTCAACATCCATATACCTAAGCTGTGTTTTTTTTCCTTTCTCGGTGATGTTTCAGCCAAAGATGTACGATGTGTTCTTGAGTTTTAGAGGGGACGACAGTCGTGCGAAATTCGTTTCACATTTGCATTCCTCTCTTCAAAATTCCGCGATTCATGTTTTCAAAGACGATGACGAGATCGAACGAGGAGATCAGATCTCAATATCACTGTTGCGAGCAATTGGACGGTCTAGAATTGCCATCGTTGTTTTGTCTAAAAAATATGCTAATTCAAGATGGTGTATGCTAGAGCTGGAGAAGATCATGGAAATTGGTAGAGTCAGGGGTTTGGTGGTTGTGCCTGTATTCTATAAGATAGATCCCTCACAAGTACATCATCAGAAAGGCCAGTTTGGTAAAGGTTTTGATGATCTTATATCAAAAATCTCTGTGGATGAATCCACAAAGAGTAATTGGAGAAGAGACCTCATTGATATTGGTGGCATAGCAGGGTTTGTACTCAAACATTCCAGGTTATTTATTTATATTCTTTAACTCTCTATTTTAGAATGTTTGTGATATGTAAAATTCTTAGGCCTAAATGTTGTAATATAAAACTTACTGCAATGTAAAATTCTTAGTTTTTTAATTTTTTAATTCTTTTTTTTAAAGGTACAAGTTAGCATGACCTTTTTTTATCTTATTTTTATATTTTTTCTGATGGATCTCTAGAATTTCCCAAGAAAGGCATGTGTTCCTAAATCCTCCATTTGGAAGCCATGAATCTTTATCTCAAATTTTTCCTACTTTTTTATTCTTCACTTTTCTTTACCGTATGGAATTGCAGAACAAATACAACTACGTTGGTATTCTTGATGTGTTATTTTAACTGAATTATTCATGACACTAGGATATGGTGGGTTTATAATTTATGCAAAATTGTAATTGAGGGTTAATATTGACCCTCTATTATAACACAACTTATTATATTAGAACATGTAAGCATGTTAATTTATAGATTTACTAGCTATTCTTAAACTACTGTCCAGTGACTTTTGGTAAACTTAATTAACTCAACTTCTAGTAAATGAGAACAGATTACTGGTTTACCAGTGGTTGTGTTTCTCTTTCATTTCCCATTGCAATGCAATTATTTCTTTCAAAAATATGCATGTATACTTGCATATAATGCTCCCTCCTCTTTTGATAGATGCAATTGATTCTGCTCTTTATCATTGGTTCATATTTTATAGGAATGAAAGTGATGATATCAAGAATGTTGTTGAACATGTTACCCGTTTGCTAGATAGGAAAGAGTTATTTGTTGCTGAACATCCAGTGGGAATTGAATCTCGTGTGCAAGCTGCAACTAAGCTATTAAACATCCAAAACGCAGAAGATGTCTTACTTCTAGGGATATGGGGAATGGGGGGTATAGGCAAAACAACCATTGCCAAAGCCATTTATAATGAAATTGGTAGCAAGTTTGACGGAAAGAGCTTCCTTCTGAATATAAGGGAATTTTGGGAGACAGGTACTAATCAAGTTTCACGCAACAAGTACTTTGTGATGTTTACAAAACAACTTCATTCAAGATACGTGACATTGAATCAGGGAAAAATATATTGAAGCAAAGACTTGCCCAGAAAAGGGTATTTTTTGTACTTGATGATGTTGATGAATTGGACCAACTAAAGGCTTTGTGTGGAAGCCGAGAATGGTTTGGTTCGGGGAGTAGAATAATCATCACAACAAGGGATATGCATCTTCTTAGATCGTGTAGAGTTGATCAAGTGTATAAAATAGAAGAAATGGATGAAAGTGAAGCTCTTGCTCTTTTCAGTTGGCATGCATTCAAGCAACCAAATCCGATAGAAGATTTTGCTACACATTCAACAGATGTGATTGCTTATTCTGGGAGATTGCCACTAGCACTTGAAGTCCTTGGGTCTTATTTATCTGACTGTGAAATAACCGAGTGGCAGAAAGTTTTGGAGAAACTTAGATGTATCCCCCATGATCAAGTACAAAAGAAGCTAAGAATAAGTTTTGATGGTTTAAAAGATGTTACAGAGCAACAAATATTTCTTGATATAGTTTGTTTCTTTATTGGGATGAACCGAAATGATGTAATACAAATATTAAATGGGTGTGGATTTTTTGCTGATGTTGGAGTTAAAGTCCTGGTAGAGCGAAGCCTTGTTACTGTTGACAATAGAAACAAACTTAGAATGCATGATTTGTTGAGAGACATGGGAAGGCAGATAATTTTTGAGGAATCTCCGTTGGATCCTGAGAACCGAAGTAGGTTGTGGCGTCATGAGGAAGCGCTTGATATATTATCAATGCAGAAGGTAATTACTAATTAATAAATTTCTATGGTTTATGTAGGAAATAGATATGGAATATTTCAAAGTGGTAAATAGAGTACAAGCACTAATTCGTTTAAAGGGACTTATCTAAACCTAATAGTCCCAATTAATAGGCCGAATACATTTATTACTAATAATTACAAATACACAATATTTACAACACTCTCTCTTAATAGGACTTATCTATTCCGAGTGTGCAAGTAAGTTGGTCGCAAACATTCTGTTGATAATCCATTTGTAAACATATGTGCCAGTTGAAGCCCAATAAAAATGTAGGTTGTAGTTATCAATCCACTATATAACTTCTCTTTGATGAAAGTCGGTTAATATGATTTGTTTTGTCATGATGAACAAGATTAGGAGTAATACTGATGGTTGGATTTTCATCCACAATAGGTCACAAATTCCTTGTGTCTTAGCTCTATGTTATGATTCATTGCTTATCGAGCTACTATACACTTTGCTTCTTACTCATCCAAGAAGTACAATAACTTGAAGTAGATCTTATATCATTCACTACACCTGCATAATCATCATCATTCTAAGCCTCCATGGTTAGGCTTCCACCTCTTTTAAACAAGACTCTTTTCCCTAGAGTGGATTTGAGTTATTGTAGAACACGGTCTAGAACCCGCTAGTGTCTCATGGTCATATCATGCACAAGTCGACTCACAACAGTGATTGCATAAGCTGAATCCATCCTAGTATGTGCCAAGTAAATTAACTTTGCACAAGCTTTGATATGGACTTTGTCAACTTTAGTACTTTACTCTTTTAAACTAATATTGTGATTTTGTTCAATGGGAACACTCATAGGTTTGCATCCAAGCTTGTATGTTTCCTTCAAAAAAATCAAGTATTTAATTTCTCTGAGAGATAAAAAGACCTTCCTTTATGAAATTATTTACAACCGTTAATATATGTTATTGGAAAATACAACATTGAAGGAAGTGAACTAAATATTGATCAATCAATTATTAACATTTATTTGAATTACTAATTATCCCATGAAATATGAAATTAGTTTCATTCATGATTGTTGTCGTTTTCTGCTACATACATGGGATTCTAATGTCAAAACTATAGACTGCATTACAAACCTTTTAGCTACCAGATCTCAAAGCTATTGGTTTTCTGACATGTTACTCTGATTTTTACATTCAGGGAACAGAAGCTATCAAGGGTCTGGCTTTGAAGTTTCAGGGTGAAGAAACAGTTTGTCTGAATACTGAAGCATTTACGAAGATGAATAAACTCAAATTGCTTCAACTTGCTGGTGTGCAACTGAATGGAGATTTTAAATGTCTTTCAAAAGATCTTAGATGGCTGTACTGGCATGGATTTCCATTAACTTACGTTCCTGCAGAATTTCAGCAAGGAAATCTAGTTGCCATCAAATTAAAACATAGTAATCTCAAACAAATATGGAAGAAGAGCCAGGTACATATTCTATATACTATTTTGCCTGATGACAGTCAGTCATGCACTATTTTTAGAGTCTTTTTCATGATATTTTTGAGTTCACAAGCAAGTTTAAGCAGCAAAAAGAGCAGAAAAATAGAAGATTTTGAAGAAACAGCTGTGCTGATGTTTTTATTGAGTCTGTAGCAATTTTAGACAGACTGGGGGTGTGAAAAGCAGAAAATCTGGAAGTGCTGGAAAACCAGAAATTGTAGCGCGATTTTCACAACCGTAGCGCGATTTTGGCTTGGCAGAATGCATGTTTTTGAAGCAGTGAAATCGTGGTACGATTTTCACAACCGTAGCGCGATTTTGGGCGATCCAGAAGTTGCCTATTTAAGCTCAGCTCACTCTCAAACATAAGGATTACGATTTTGGAGAGCTAAAGTGCGATTTTAACACCCAGAAGGCTGCAGCAGAGAGGATTTCATCATCTCTAACCCAGTTTATGTATGTTTTAATTCTTCCATTGATTATGCTATTTGTAAACTCAATTATGAGTAGCTAAATCTCTTAGAGATTAGGTCGAAGATGAACCTATGTAACCCTAATTGATCATATGTTGCTGTGAAACTCTATTGTTTACTAATGAATTTCTAGTCTTTATTCAATTCAATTGTTCTTAATGCTTTTTATATCCTGGTCAAATATAAACATGATTTTGTGAGATCGAATGACTACTGACCATAGCTTTCGACTTAGACCTAATTGAATTGTTCTGATAAACATGATTAGTCTAGGAATAGATAATCGTTTGTTAGTGATATTAGGTTAACGTTCGTAAAACCTTCAAGGATTATTAGACCACCTAAGGAATTAGGGGCTGTAGTTTAAGAAGAGGGTCCTAACTCAAGGGATTGATTAGGGCTAATTTGTTAACTATCTTGAAACTAGAAAATCATTAGTAATAATAGGTGCAGTAACCAATTAGGGGAAACATAGAGGATTCGAAGACCTAATCTCATCTCTCTCCATATTTTCTTAATCAAATCTTATTCTTTTATTTGATTTCATAAAATCAAACCCAATCTACTGCCTAGTGGCAAACAAAAATAAACCTTTATACATCCTATTTTTATAACGCGATTGAATTATTGAAGTTAAAAACAGTCCTCGTGGGAACGATATTTTTACTACTTCGATAGTATTTGGTGCACTTGCCAGAGATCTATCAAGTTTTTGGCGCCGCTGCCGGGGACTGTTGAATTATTTCAACAAGGCAATTACGTTATAATTTAGGGTTTTTGCAATTTAATTTTCTGTTTTTAATTTTTATTTTTCTGTTTTCATATTCACTTGATTACTTTGCGTTGTGCAGTGCTACTAAGGTATTTTGCTGTTTATGCGAGGTAAACAGAGCTCGGACGACTTAGAGTACGATCCGGAGATTGAAAGGACTGCTAGAGCACTTCGGAAAGCTGTCCGATCGCAAAGGTTAGCTCAATCCGTTCCACCGGGTGTTCGAGAACAAGTACCGGAGCAACTCTCAAGTGAATCTGAAACAATCTCTTCTCCTAAATCTGCAACTATGGAAGGAGAAGGAGTTGTACCACCAAGACCTAAGCTTGGAGACTACGGGTTAGCCACTCATCGCGGTCAACTGACCCACACTTTTCAACCAGCTAACCCCGTAGCATTCGACATCAAGACAACTGTCCTCAACGGTTTGAGGGACAAGCAATTCGATGGGACTGAAGCTATGAGTCCTCATGAACACTTGAGCCGTTTTGCTGAAACCTGCGAGTTTTGTGTGCAACCAGCCACCGTGACTGAAGCACAAAAGAAGCTAAGGCTATTTCCTTTCACCTTGACGGGAAGAGCAAAAGATTGGTTGCTAACAATTCCAAACGGGACTGTCCAAACATGGGAAGAGTTAGAGCTGAAGTTCTTGGAGAAATACTTCCCTATGTCTAAGTATTGGGACAAGAAGATGGAGATCTCTAACTTCAAGCAAGGAGAAGGTGAATCATTGTATGATGCTTGGGAGCGATTCAATTTGCTTCTCAAGAGATGCCCTAATCATGAGTTCACCGAGAAGCAATACCTCCAAATTTTCACTGAGGGGGTAACACCAAACACTCGAATGTTCTTAGATGCTTCCGCGGGAGGTAGTCTCAAGAGCAAAACTGATCATGAAGTCCAAGCTTTGATAGAAAACATGGCTGGAAATGAGTATCGTGCTGAAGCTAAGAAGAAGGAAAGAGGAGTGTTTGGGGTGAGTGAACAAACTGCTATCCTTGCTAACCAAGCAGCGATGAACAAACAGATCGAAGCTCTAACTAAGGAGTTTCAAGGCTTCACTTTGGCTCATAAGCAACAACAAGTAGCTGCAATCAAGTGTGACTTATGTGGTGAAGAACATCCCAACGGTGAATGTGTTCCAGAAGGGTCAAATGAAGAAGCTAACTTCATGGGAGGTTATCAAAGGCAGAATCAATACTACAATTCAGGCATCAACAAGCATCCCAATCTAAGCTACTCAAATAACAATGCTTTGAACTCTCAGATGCTCACTCCGCCTCAACAACAGCAAAGGAAGCCATCAGCTCTAGAGGAAACTATGATGAACTTCATGAAGATGACTCAAGGCAACTTTGAAGAGATGAAGAAGAGTCAAGAAGCTGAAAGAAAGAACAATGAAGCTTCTAGGAAGCTGCTTGAAACTCAACTGGGGCAATTAGCTAAGCAATTGGCTGAACAAAGTAAAGGCGGATTCTCAGGTAACACTAAAGATAACCCTAAGAATGAGTCTTGTAATGCTATTGAATTGAGGAGCAAAAAGGTTTTGACACCTTTAGTTCCAAAAGCTCCAAAGAAGGTTGATGAAGTAGTTGAGGTAGAGGAGGATGATGTAGTTGAAAAAGAAAATGATCATGGAGTAGTTGAAAACGAAAGGAAGAAAAAAATAGAGGGAGAAAAAAGTGAGAAGTTAATTGATGAAGATTCAATCTTGAGGAAGTCGAAGAGTCAAATTTTGAAAGATGGAGACAAACCACAGGTTATTCCATCATATGTGAAGCTTCCATACCCTCACCTTTCAAAGAAGAAAGAAAAGGATGAAGGCCAATTCAAGAAGTTCATGCAACTTTTCTCACAACTACAGGTGAATATTCCTTTCGGTGAAGCTCTCGATAAAATGCCGTTGTATGCTAAGTTCATGAAAGACTTGTTGACTAAACGAAGGAAGCCTAAGGATGATGAGAACATAGCACTTTCTGAGAATTGTAGTGCTATTCTTCAAAAGAAGCTGCCACCTAAGCTGAAGGATCCTGGTGCTTTTACTATCCCTTGTTCGATTGGACCGGTAGACATTGGAAGAGCTTTATGTGACTTGGGAGCAAGTATAAATCTGATGCCACTTTCAATGATGAAGAAGCTTAAGTGTGGGGAACCAAAACCAACAAGAATGACCATCACTTTAGCTGATCGGTCAATCTCTTACCCTTTCGGTATACTTGAAGATGTGCTAGTCAAGGTTAATGACTTGGTGTTCCCAGCAGATTTTGTGGTCCTAGATATGGCTGAAGATGAAGACATGCCACTCATTCTAGGGAGACCTTTCCTTGCAACTGGTCGTGCTTTGATCGATGTTGAGCGTGGAGAGCTAATGTTGAGATTCCATAAGGAGCAGGTAGTCTTCAATATCTTTGAGGCAATGAAGCACCAAGATGAGAATCCCAAGTGTTACCGGATTGATGTTGTGGAAGAAACTGTCGAAGATAAAACCCTTGAATCTCAATCTATTCAATCTACGGAGGTGGAAAGTGTGGAATCTATAGTTAGACAAGAAGTGATTGAAAATCTTGGAAAGATAGAGGGTGTTAAGCAACTGGAAGTAAGCAAAGGACAGATGCAACAACAATCACCAGGAGACATCCGTGAGAACAAGTATGGGGGATTGACAACTGGTAACAATGAAATAAAGACTACTACCACTGGTCCAGGTGGTAAATTGGCTTATAGAAGGATTCCCTGTGGGATGCGTAATGGGCCGGCTGCTTTTCGATGGTGTATGCATTCAACTCTCTCTGATACTTTGGAAAGAATTAGGAGGTACTGTGACGAAGGGTTGGCAAGAAACAAGCCTGTTGATGAAGCTGTAGACCTCAAGAAGTCTGGTGCACAAGGAACTTTCAAGGGCAAGGAACAAAAGCTGAAACGGTACCATAAAGTAGGACTCCCAAACAATGAAGAGGGGGAGACATCAACTGATCCTTAGGGATAGTCATCAGTCAAGCTAGTGACGGTAAAGAAGCGCTGGGTGGGAGGCAACCCACTGATTTATTTTCAGGTATTATTTATAGCTTTCAGCTTTTAAATTTTTTCTTTTGGAACAAAACACAAAAACAGGCAGAGGATTGTAATACAATACTGATGTTGTATCACAATCTCCCTTTCCAAGAATAATTATTTTTCAAAAGTAGAAGTCCAGAAAAAAAAAAAAAAAAAAAAAAAAAAAAAGAGTTTAAATTTTAAAATATTTGGCATTCTGACTTTACAACATCGCATTACGATTATACAATCGTAGTACGATGGTGAAGTCAAACACCTGGACTTTGACTTTTGATATCGTATTACGATTATGGTATCGCAATACGATAAATGGAAAAATTTTGCACCCTTTCTGTTTCAAACAAATCGCACTACGATGGTAGAATCGCATTACGATGGCATCAAGAATTTGAAAGATATAACCGTTACAAACTGCAATCGTAATACGATTATACAATCGCAGTACGATTTTATCAGATTCTATAAAAACCCAGCAGTTGCAAGCACAACCCATTCGACCCTTTTCCTAGTGTTACTCTGCCCAAATTTCTCCAGAAACCCTAACCACGAAATTCATCCCTTTTCTACCAATTTTTCATCTTCCTAACACTTCCCAACATCAATTCCTTCAATAACCTTCATCTTCATCCACATAATCCAACATATTCATCCAACCCTTTTCACCAAATCATCCAATTTTCATCAATGGTACCCAAACAACAACCACCTTCTAAACCATTGACCCGTCAACAATCCAAGCCTAAGAAAACAACCACCCAACCTTCATCTAGCCAAAACAAACGCAAACGAACCGCCGTCCCACCAACAAATGTTAACCGGTTCATTTCCGAAGATGCTAGAGCGTGGTTTGATTATTGCAAGGGTTTTGAAGTGGTGGGAGAACGAAAATTTGATGTGGTGAATCTCACAAAATATCCAGTCTTTGACACAATGCTTCGTGAGAGAGGATGGGAAGAGTTGAACAACATGGTACCGGAAGAGAATAACAAATCTGTGGTGATGGAGTTCTATGCAAACGCTCGTTTCACGGAAACGAAATATCAATCCTACGTTCGAGGGAAGGTGATAGATTTCAGTCCTGCTGCTATAAACAATTTGCTTGGGTTAATTGCACCGGAAGAGTGTGCGGTTCGGAGACTGGAGCGTGAAGCAAAAAGTTGGGGTGATGATCGATGGGCTGAGTTGCTTGCCCAAATGTGTAGGCCAGGGGCTACATGGAAGAAAGCCCGGATGTTGACTTATGCTGAATTTTTGCCCATTCCAAAGGCATGGGCCTCTTTTGTTATTCAGACGCTTGAGAGCACTTCTTGCTCCTCTGAGATTCCTCTCAAGCGAGTACTCACTGTTTCTGCTATTCTTGATCAACAACACATAAATGTTGGTGAACTCATTGCCAACAACATTCATATGATCGCAAAGGGTAGCAAGTCAGTCTATGGGCATGGGAGCATGATTAATTGGCTATGTGAGAAGATGCTGGTGTTAGAATTTGAGGGTGACTTGCATACTCCTACCACAAAGCCTATCACTGACAAGACTATGGATGTCTTGATGAAAAAGTACGCGGATTATATGCGGAGGAGAAGCGGTGAACATGAAGCATCACCACAGCAGCAGCCACCACAGATGGAGCATGGAGAGGGTAGTAGTCAGCATGGTTCTTACCCTCCAGTTCATCCTATGGTTCTAGAGTACATGTTCAGTTCTGCTAACTGGATGAATGAGACCTCTGATCTCATGTGGGTTAACCGTCCGAGGTTCTCCGCTGAGTTTGCTGCAGAGGCACAGATGCATAGGAGGCCTATCACCGGGTCTTATGAGAGGTTTGACAAGTCTAGGGAGTCTATGGATGCTTACTTTGATCGCCAGGAGCGATATGCTGCTTTCATGAAGAAGGAGATCACTGATGATTTCGAGGCAGGAGAGAAGGCAGATGCTGATGACTTCTTTGATGGGATACCCGGAACTGCTGGTGATGATGATGTGGATATGGGACTGGATCACTGAGGATCCAGCTTTGCTTGTTCTATTGTTTTGTTGTACTTTTTATTTTCTGTTGAACAATTTTATTTCATTCCGTATTGTTTTTATTTCTCGTATTGTCAAAAGTCCGTTGAACTAATTTCCCCGTTTGTGATAAATTTGCACTTGTTTTATTAATGAATTTGTTTTGTTTCATGTGACCTATTCCAGTTTAGTAACAGTTGTCTGATGAAACGGTATTCTAAAAGTTCAAAAGGAGGGGTGACTTGAATCAAAGGTGAAGTGTACGGCGTTGCTAGGTAGTCACATACTCCCACAAATCTCAGCCATAAGGTTCATTGCCAAATTTGTTTTTCAATTTACTTATATTTAGATTAGTTTTCCATGCAACTACATTTCTAGAACTTGCATTGTTTCTCTATTATTGATTGGTCTTTGTCAATTACACACTGAGGCAAAAGTGCTTGGTCCTGTGAGCCTTTTTGAAGCCTACCCTGTTTTAATTTGTTGAATTTATCCTTTCTTAACCAATTGTGAGCCGGTAGGATTAGAACTTTTTGTTCGGTGACAAACTACATTACAAGCCTAGAGACTTTTAGGACTTGTCCCTTAATGTATTTTCTGAGTTAAGGCATTGTAGAATGTTGCTAAAAATTAAGTTTGGGGTTGCTATTGGAATTTGCAACCAACTAAGTTTGGGGTGGGGGTACTAGAGAACAAGAGAACAAAAAATGAAAGAAATATGAAATTGTCATGCAAAATACACACAAAAATGGTGTATCAAAAAAAAAAAAAAAAAAAAAAAGAAATTGAATGATGAAAATGGGACAAAACATTGAAAATCCGAGTAACTTCAAACTCGATTGTCCCAACTATTAAACATATTCTCTAGTACCTTTGCATTGATTGTTGTTCCATAAGGTGAATGAATGAAGGATTGAATTTTGTGCTTTAACGTCCGTAGGAATGTCTAACTCAAATTTTGTGTAGCCTACTTATCCAAATATTATCCCACCTTCACCTAAGCCCCGTTATAACCCTTAAAGACCTCAAAGTGTGCATTGACATTGATTTTGATTGACGTTTAGAAACTTTTCAAGAGTATGGTAATATGTAGACTTGCATGTCGACTGTGTGTGAACCCTTTTCATATTGTTGTGTGGAGTTGTGAATTGGTGGATGCGTACAAGTCAAACTAGCTCATCTTTAGCTAGTAAGGTGTTGAACTTTTGGGTACTATCGCTTGATCAGGTAATTGTTATTTTACTGTCGATTGTCAATATTGCAAGTAAATTCCTTGAGGACAAGGAATGGTTTAAGTTTGGGGTTGTGATGACAGTCAGTCATGCACTATTTTTAGAGTCTTTTTCATGATATTTTTGAGTTCACAAGCAAGTTTAAGCAGCAAAAAGAGCAGAAAAATAGAAGATTTTGAAGAAACAGCTGTGCTGATGTTTTTATTGAGTCTGTAGCAATTTTAGACAGACTGGGGGTGTGAAAAGCAGAAAATCTGGAAGTGCTGGAAAACCAGAAATCGTAGCGCGATTTTCACAACCGTAGCGCGATTTTGGCTTGGCAGAATGCATGTTTTTGAAGCAGTGAAATCGTGGTACGATTTTCACAACCGTAGCGCGATTTTGGGCGATCCAGAAGTTGCCTATTTAAGCTCAGCTCACTCTCAAACATAAGGATTACGATTTTGGAGAGCTAAAGTGCGATTTTAACACCCAGAAGGCTGCAGCGGAGAGGATTTCATCATCTCTAACCCAGTTTATGTATGTTTTAATTCTTCCATTGATTATGCTATTTGTAAACTCAATTATGAGTAGCTAAATCTCTTAGAGATTAGGTCGAAGATGAACCTATGTAACCCTAATTGATCATATGTTGCTGTGAAACTCTATTGTTTACTAATGAATTTCTAGTCTTTATTCAATTCAATTGTTCTTAATGCTTTTTATATCCTGATCAAATATAAACATGATTTTGTGAGATCGAATGACTACTGACCATAGCTTTCGACTTAGACCTAATTGAATTGTTCTGATAAACATGATTAGTCTAGGAATAGATAATCGTTTGTTAGTGATATTAGGTTAACGTTCGTAAAACCTTCAAGGATTATTAGACCACCTAAGGAATTAGGGGCTGTAGTTTAAGAAGAGGGTCCTAACTCAAGGGATTGATTAGGGCTAATTTGTTAACTATCTTGAAACTAGAAAATCATTAGTAATAATAGGTGCAGTAACCAATTAGGGGAAACATAGAGGATTTGAAGACCTAATCTCATCTCTCTCCATATTTTCTTAATCAAATCTTATTCTTTTATTTGATTTCATAAAATCAAACCCAATCTACTGCCTAGTGGCAAACAAAAATAAACCTTTATACATCCTATTTTTATAACGCGATTGAATTATTGAAGTTAAAAACAGTCCTCGTGGGAACGATATTTTTACTACTTCGATAGTATTTGGTGCACTTGCCAGAGATCTATCATTGCCCATGATATTTTTTTCCACAGATCATATTTTCACAGATCTTATATGTTTCAATAGTTTATACTTTTTAACAATGCAAAATAGAGCACACAAGAAAGAAGTCAATTGTACATACAACAAAAATATGGCACGCTTGTCATATTGATTTCTTTTGCACTTCATAACATTGCAAAGTGACTTTAGTGAAAGTTTTACCACAATTCATGTTATGAAGCATCATGTGTTAGAGTATCAATTTGAGTGGAGAAATAGTGAAAACTTCTCCTGCCAATTCTTTTTGGTTGCGCTACTCTGTGCCTGTAATTTTTGTGTTTAGTAATATTATGTGTATTAAATAGTAGGCACCACATGACATGTTAACTGGACATGTGTAATAAATAGTAGGCATATGGCAATTGGCATGACATGTTAACTGCACTTTTGTAACATTCATTGACCTCTATTTATGTTAAGCACGTGTAAAATGTGTTATGTCTATTACACCTCGCAAACAAATGTTAAAAAATAGAAAAATTTGTATATACAAACACTGTTGTAAAAGTGAGCTAAAAGAATTCAGGTTATCACCTTCACAAATTATATATTCACCCCTAGCTTTAATATTTAAAGTGAAATCAATAATGATATAACAATTAACCAGTCTGTAGGGATCAACAAAACCAACACTAAATAAATAAGTGATTGATACATTCAAGTGTCAAGGTTTAGTGGTAATTGTAGTTATTCTTCTGTATTCCAATCTATTCTTTTCTAAGCTTGTCTTACTCTTACTATTCTCTTGTGGTTTTATTTTCTTGCAGATGGTACAGAGTCTAACAATTCTTGATCTTAGTCATTCTCTATGTTTGACAGAAACCCCAAACTTTTCATACTTGCCTAATCTTGAAAAGTTAGTGCTCAAAGACTGCCCAAGTTTGTCTGCGGTCTCCCATAGCATTGGATCTCTCCAAAAACTTCTTCTGATAAATTTGACAGACTGCACAGGTCTTCAAAAACTTCCAAGAAGTATCTATACATTAAAATCTCTAGAAACCTTGATTCTTTCAGGATGTTCCAAGATTAACAAATTGGAGGAGGACATAGAACAGATGGAATCGTTGACAACCTTTGATTGCGGATAAGACTGCTATAACAAAAGTCCCCTCTTCAATAGTAAGATTGAAAAGCATTGGATATATTTCTCTGAGTGGCTTTGAAGGATTTTCAAATGATGTATTTCCTTCTATTATTCGGTCTTGGATGTCACCATCAAACAATGTGGAGTCCCTAGTTCAAACATCTGTGTTCAAGGACCTTCCTAAGCTTCGAAGTCTTTGGGTGGAGTGTAACTCTAAACGACAACTTAGTCGAAATGTAAAAAATATTTTGGACGTATTAAAAGCCACAAATTGTCGTAAATTGGATGAAAGCGAAACTATATCACAAAACTCTGATATGTTTCCTTCTCTTTTAATTGATGACTCTCTTGGTCAAGTTTGCACTTCTGGGTCAAAGAATTACTTGAAATCTTTCTTAATTCAAATGGGAACGAAATTCCAAGTCTCCAATATTGCCGAAGACAGTGTTTTACAGGTTTGCATATCTCTTCCGAGTATATATTTAAAAAAAAAAAAAATAACTGGATTTAGATTTCTGAACTCAATTTTTTTTTTTTTCAACCAAATTATGTTGTCCTTAATTTTAACTAGACACCATATTAATTCTTACAGTTTTTAAACTCATTTTACATTAGTAATTTGTGAAACAGTCTGAGTAACTCCACCATTAATTCACACAAAATTTAAGATTCAAACATTTAAAGTAGAGTTCATTTTTTTTTGGAAAATAAATTCAAACATTTTTTCTTTGTGCAGACAACAGATGGGACGTGCGATTCATTTTTGCTCCCCTGTGACAATATATCTGATTGGTTAACCTTTAGTTGCAAAGGTTGCTCTATAATATTTGTTGTCCCAACAGTGAATGGGAGTTATCTGAAGAGTATGATGTTGTTCATTGTCTATAAATACTCTTCACCGGACAACATAACATCAGAAGGTTGTCAAGGTTTGTTTGTCATAAATTACACAAAAACAACCATTCAGGCCTACAAAAGAGATACATTAACCTCCTTTGAGGATGAGGATTGGCAGAGCATAAAATCAAATCTAGAACCTGGTAATGAAGTGGAGGTTATAATTGTTTTTGAAGAGGGATTCACTGTAGAGAAGACAACAATATATCTCTTATATGATGAATCAACGAACAAAGAAATGGAACACTGCAATGCAGTAGAGGAGGAGGATGCTATTGTTTCTGGGAATGAAGATACGGATGTCGGTGTATCTGGTGGTTTTAACCTTGATGTGCCACTGGGAAACAATATCACTGGTCTTGGTCAAGATGAAAATATAAGTGAAGATAAGAACTTGCATGCAATGAATAAGAGTTCTGGTGATGATGCCATGGAAACAAATAAGAAATGTGCATGCTGTTTCTGGTGGCGGTGACATTGCCAAAGATAAGAATGGTACAGTTTCTAGTGAAGAGGAAAATGTGAGTCATAATAATATAATAATTTTTTCTTAAATAAAAACTTTTTTCTTTTCATGTTGAGATACAAGCAGGATTTAACAAATGAACCTGTTGGACAAATTGAATTTCTCCTACTGTTACAAACAGGATTTATGCTTCAAAAATGTGGGTTTATTAGAGATATGGTGGAGTCTTCACCAGGCTTCCTTCCCTTGTTCGTGCTGTTCTGATCTCGCGGACTTTCTGGTTCAGACTGGTTGGCATTCTGATTTGGATCACTTGCCGCCATTTTAAGAAAGGAAGAAGCTCGAACCTTTTTACAAGGTAATAACATATATAGACTTTGTTATGACATGTGCGTTTATTATTAAGAGTCCATAGTTATTGTTGAGGTTGAGGGGAGAAATTTTAATCTAAAAGATTGAGAGGGAAGAGGAAAGGAGTGGAGGGATTTGATAGGTATTTTTTTGGTTGAGATAAATGGAATTTAGTTCACAAGCTAAGGAGAGGGATTTGGAATGCGGAAACTTTTTTCTCCCTTCCAATATTTTGAATCATATAAGAAAGATTAAAAAAATATCTTCCCCACTCTTTCCTTCATTTTGCTTCAAGATGTTCACTTTGAGGACACTCTATAGGCAAACAGGCAAACACTGGGCAGTGCCGCTGGTGGGCTTTGGTTTTTCTACTTAAAATGTTGATGTGTTAGTTTTCAGTAATTTAGTAAACACAAATGACTATTTTGATAAAGGACTTATGTGTGAGAGAGTTGAGTCCGAACATCTTTTTTGAGTGTGTAGCTTGTGAAACTGGAAACTCAAAACTTGTTTGAGAATTGAAATTTTGCAGGGAATTAGGATATCATTGGTATGACAGTATAATATTTTGAAAAATAAAAAAATAAAGCAATTATAATAAGTTTCATCATATGTTTTTGTAAAAATAAATTTATTATATGTTTATCAACTTTGCTTTTGTGACTTCCTCTATCGTAATTTGATCGATCCTTTTATGTCTGTAAAATGAGTAGATAAGTTCTCTGATACTATGATGAAATGTAGGCATACACGAAGAGGTAAATGGCTATTGCATTGCGCACAAAAGCTTATTACTTACAAGAAGGCCAACAGTATCAGTCAGAGAGTTAAGCTTGGGAGTAATTGTAGGCCAACATGTTATGAGTCCTAAAATGAGTAAATAAGACAGCTCGATGTGGTATTTAAGTCATGAAGCTTTCTCCCACCAAATGAACAAGTATTTTGGGGTGCGCTTTCCTCTTGGACTGAATTCATAAACAATTGGTCAGTTTCACTGAGATTTGGGTTAGTGAAAGAGCTATGTATGGCCGGGTTTGATTAAGGTAGAGCACCAAATACTGATAAATGAGTGAAGCCGTTTAATTCTAAAGTACTTACAGAACACAAATTTGAAACAAAAATACTATTTAATATGCTTCTGTGATAAAATCTTTTGAAGCTTTTAAACTTTAAAAAATGCATTAGTTATATAATTTTAATCTTCATATATTTTTAAAATTTTTGTTTACATGTTTTGATATTTATTGTTATTTTACCATTGTGTGGCAGTGGCGGAGGCAGTCCAACTCCATGTACCTGTAGCGGATGTCCATATCCAATACCTGCAAATATTTTGTTGCACATCACATTGAGTCATTTTCGAGGGTCCTGAAAATATTTGTCCATCCTAAGGTTGATTTAGGAGCATGTTGCAGTTTAGTTATGGATTGGAAATGTAATAAAAAAAAGTTGAAGTTAAATGACATACCATTTTTCGTCGAACATTCTTTCCTTAAATTTGAGGGAATCGGTGGACGTTGTAGGTTCAGCTGAAAGGTTCTCCAAGATCACTCTTACATATACCCAAACTTCATTGTCTGGCCTTACCGCAAAGGCAGCATATCGTGGATTAACGATGACTTCCTGTAAGTCTCAAGGGGACAACATTGAAATCCACATTAATAAACCTGTTGAAGTCACATTTTAACATTATGAACAAACATATATACGGCTTGTGTTTTTGACCAAACATATATGTAACTGTAATAAAATGCAAATTAGTTAAGAAAAAAATTAATCTGTGTAAAACTTAATAAAAAGCCAAATAACCTTTTAATTCATGTGACTCTGGTCATTTATATTTTGCACAATTTCTTCCATCAAGTCATGCAGTTTTATGGTTCTTCTACCTTTCTGAAGGTACTCTGCAAAGCACTTCGTCATATGGCGGTACCTGCTCTGCTTCGATGCTTTTGAAGACATCTTATCTGTTATTGATTATGTGTGCTTCAAGCCCGATGCAGAAGGCATATGGAATTGAAGATATGATATATATATATTTGGTCAAGAAAACTATAATCACTTTATTAGTGTAAAATCAAAGATATAATTCATGTTTACATCAATTGCTATATCTTTGTTCTAGAAAAAATAAATAAAATTCCTCCAACATCTCTTGCTTCTGAAAATGTTACCACAACCAGTAAGCAGGATCACTGAAGACAATTTCGAAAAAAGCGGATTCCCTGCAATGCAAAAGTAATATCACCTTCATCTAGTCTGCGCGTCACTCTTCTCATTTTATCATCTCGGGATTGTCCTAGTTTAACAAGGCCCTGGTCATTTAACACTTTGTACATGTTTGAAAATTCCATGATTCCAGTAGGGGGAATTAGTGATAATTTGCATATCTTCGCATAAGATTTATATAACTCGCCAAGGATTGAGTCTATCTTGGCTCCACGGAAACGTTTCATCGAGGAGCAGAGTATAATCTGTTGATGATGTGACAGAGATTGTATGGTATCCGCCACTGGTGATCTATATGTTTTGGACAATGCAAAAGCCATATGATCAATCCTTACCATATGAAATTCTTGTTTTTTAACACAATCCAGTGTTGTAGGAAGATTTTATTCCGAGGATGATTTCTCTTCCAAAGCATTCAAATTGCAAGCAGAATCTCTAATTTCTGCTACTAGCATCTCTATTGCACTTCTGCATATACAAAGATGTTGTAAATATTAGACTGTTAATAGTAATTTGTATTTATGGGAACTGGAGCTTTGTCCTGGTCATAAAAAAAATAACAGTCTATTGTAACTCTATCAACCACTGAAGCTGAGTTTGTGGCAGCTTCATCTTGTGCTTGTCAAGTTATATGGCTGAGAAAGATTCTCCAACATCTTGGTCAGACACAGGAAGAGTGCACATAGATATTTTGTGATAATAGTTCATCCATTAAGCTCTCTAAAAATCCAATTATGCATCGAAGATGCAAACATATTGATGTCAGATATCACTTCTTGAGAGATCTTACAAAAGATGGAATTGTTGAGCTGTGCATTGCGACACTAAAAATCAAACTGCAGACATATTCACTAAGTTACTGAAGTTGGAAAGCTTCTGCAAGTTGAGACTACTAGAAAAAGCTGAGATACCGACGGAATTTAGAGACGGAATTATTTTTGTCTCTAACAGAGACCGAATTAGAGACGGAAAAAAGCTATGGGAGACGAAAATTATAGGTTATGAATTTGTGACGGATTTAGAGACGGAAAATTCCGTTTCAAATAGTTTCCGTCTCTGTGTCCGTCTCTACATAACTAGCTTTATAATCATTGATAAAAAAAGACATTTAGAGACGGAATTTGAAGACGATTTTTTTCCGTGTCTAAGGAATTTGAGAAACCCAATTGATAAATTGGAATTGTGAAAAAAAAAAGGGTTTTTTTTTGTTACAAAAAAAAAAGGATTTATACATGTTCATGATTTCAGAAGCACAGTTAAACATTCAAAACAACAACAGAGTGAGTAATAACACAAATACACGAACACACAAGGTTTTGTTCTTGTTCCTGCGATTTGTAAAATTCACCTTTGTTTCTCGTGATTCTTAATTTCTCAAAATGTTTACATTCAATTGTGTCGTTTTCTCAAACTATTATCGGTGTCAACGTGTTAGTGTTGTATCGTGTCCGTGCTTCACATGGTAATGGTGTTATGGGATCAAGGCTTTTCCCTGTTTCAATGCATGTGTATTATGTCATTTTAGTTTCTTAGATACTCTTTTCTATTTTTTTTTGTAATGTTTTTTCGATGTGAACTTCAGGTTCTTCATCATTCCTTTACTTTGTGGTAATTTTTACATTAGTAAAGGTCTGTGCTTGCCGGTTTTAATGTGTCTCAGGTTACTCAATATAAGTTTTGAAGCACTAACACAAACATTGAAAACGGACATGGCACCCACACTGAAAATGAATTATTTGAACTTAATGACATGTATTAGTGTCGTGTTGGTGCGTTGAGTTTGTCTACATCAGTAAAGGTTAGTGCGTTGAGTTCAATAGATACGGTGAGATTCTTCAACATTTTCTTTACCAAATTGATATTTATATTTAGTAGTTGTCTGTACAAAATATCAGAACGATTTCATTCAATTGTGTCATTTTCTCAAATTATTATGGATGTCAACGTGTTTTCTCAAATTATTATCGGTGTCAACGTGTTAGTGTTGTATCGTGTCGGTGCTTTACAGGGTAATGGTGTTATGGGACGAAGGCTTCTCCATGTTTCATGTGTTTTGTGTCATTTTAGCTTCTTAGATACTCTTATTTTTTTGATGTTTTTCCTATGTGAACTTCAGTTTCTTCATCATTTCTTTACTATGTTTTCAGGTGTTTCTGCCGGTGTTCAATCTTTTAGGAGTGATTTCGTAAACTGTAACGCCCGTCTTAATTATTCGATTATTTAAAAATATATTTATATATATGATTTACGTGATTTTCATGATTGATATGTGTGAATTTTATGATTCATGAAGTTGAGTGGGTTATATGATTTATAACTGCATAATGTGGAGTATTTTGTTGTGGTGAAGTTGCTATGTTGTTATGACTTATTTTATTATTAAATAAAATAAGATATGAGAAATAAAATAAAAATATTAAAGATTGGGCTGCGTGGTGAGATGAGCAATTAGTAGTGAGAAGAGTAAAAAGGAGAGATAAATAGACAGACATAAGTTAGGAAAAGTAGTACGTACATTTTTGGAGAAAAAGGGAGAAAAGTCAGAAAGAGAGAAGAACCAAGGAGGGCTGCGATTCTGCTATTATCAGGTAAGGGTGAGACTAATTTTCAATATTATTAAGGGTGTAATTCTGTAGAATGAATTTAACATGATTAGGTTAAGTTTTGGTGAGAATTGGGAATTAGGGTTAAGATCGATTTTGATGATTGAACCATGAAAAGATGTTAGAATGATGCAAAATTAGTGTACAGACCTTAGATATTGCCTAAGATGATAATTAGATGCTAATTGGATGAAAGAAACATGAGAATAGGTGAAAAGTTGAGATTTTTAGGTTTCTGGCCGTACTGACATTCATCGCTCGCAACTGCGAGCAAGAACACTCGCAATTGCGAGCTAGGAGCCATCGCTCGCCATTGCGAGCAAAACAACTCGCAACTGCGAGTAACCAAACACTCGCCATTGCGAGCAAGATAGCTCGCCATTGCGAGCAGGACCTTAGGAATCCCAAAATGTGCGCTTTGCTCGCCAT
Source organism: Medicago sativa (assembly GCF_051527215.1). NCBI lineage: Eukaryota > Viridiplantae > Streptophyta > Magnoliopsida > Fabales > Fabaceae > Medicago > Medicago sativa. The sequence continues at coordinate 16,883,365 of NC_140752.1, read as the reverse complement.
TGCGAGCAAAGTTACTCGCCACTGCGAGTTAGGCTGTTAGTTGCCCAAAATTGTCCCGATGCGATCCTTTCGCACGTGTAGTCTTGAGATGACCTTAGAAGTAAGTTAGAGAGCTGTTTAGGATGCTTTCATAAGCTCCAGAAGTCTGTTATGGTGACTGAAATTAGAAGTGTTGCTGCATGAATGCTATAATGATGTTTTATGATATTTATATTGATGTAATTAATTCTTTATGTGAATGTTAACACATTCAAGCATTGTTAATTGTTGTATGTTGCTGCTGTTTCCTGTTGTCGACGGTTAGTGTCTTGAGGTTGCATGAGTCGGTCTATGTTGTTGGAATTTAAGAAGTTGTCCATGATTATGAGTCGTATGAGTTGTACACGTCGTTGTCTAAGTTGTTGGAAGTTGAGTTCATTGCATACTCATTAAAGTTGGGGGCTTTAGGCCCGGCAGCCTTTGTGCTCATTAAAGTTGGGGGCTTTAGGCCCGGCAACCTTTGTGCTCATTAAAGTTGGGGGCTTTAGGCCCGGCAGCCTTTGTGCTCACACGTTGAAGAGCCTATTATGCTCATTTTGTTGTTGATTGGTACCACATGCATTTGCATATCAAGAGGTTCATGATGTTTAAGTTGTCAAGATGTTATCGAGTTGATAGAGTTGCATGGTCAAAGATGAGTCGTGTTGTTAAGTTGTTGTTGAGCTGATAGAGTTGCATGGTCAAGGATGAGTTGTGTCGTCAAGTTGAGTGTTAAGTTGATTATGATTTGTGATTAAAATTAGTAATGGTATTGATGATTGTATTTGTTATGTAATGAAAAATTATGCTAATTGTTAATTGTTGATATGTTATTAATGTTTAAGTTGTTAAATGCATTTTATTGGATTATATGCTTAATGTATTGATTATGAAATCTCACCCCTTCTGCGTATATGTTGCCTCGACCGTGGGTAATGTGCAGGTAATAAAGATTAGGGGCGTTCATGAGTGGACTCTCAGTTGGTGTCTAGGTGCTCTGATACGTAACGGGATGGGGGCTTGCTTTTACTTCTATTCCTTACGTGTCTCTTTTATGAACTAATTTATGAGATTTTTCAATAAGGCCTGCGTGCCAAGACTTTTAAATGTTGAACTATTTTCCGCTGCAATAGTTTAAGATTTTTCATGATGTTGAATTTGAAGGATAATTATTATTATCCATTTTATGATTTTAAATGAAGTATGTGACATTCCGTTGTGGTCAAAACACTCTGATTTTAAATGAAATTTTTATGTTGGGAAAACGGGGTGTTACAATTGGTATCAGAGCAGGTCGGTCCGTCCGGCCAAATAGATGAGTCGATGTGTCGTTTTACAGTATTGTACTGTATTTGAGTTGTCTTGTTTGTTGTTTGTTGTTTAACCCTTTGTATGGACTGGTTGGAGTGCAACCATGTCCATATTAATTGTTTTAGTAAGTCGGTGTATTTCTCTTCTGCCGAAGAAGAAGGTGGAGCAGAGTTTGGTCTACTAAGCAGCTGAAGCAATTAGAACGCGATGGAATCTTGATGTTTTCCTTGACGGCATCCTTATCTTTTGAGAATCAAGCAGTGATTGATAAGTTACAAGTGGTGTGTGATTTTTCTGAAGTTTTCCCTGCTGAGATTCCTGATGTACCACCGGAGAGAGAAGTTGAATTTTCTATTGATCTTGTTCCGGGAACGAAACCTGTGTCTATGACACCTTACCGTATGTCAGCTTCTGAGTTGGCTGAGTTGAAGAAACAGTTGGAAGATTTGCTAGATAAGAAGTTCATAAGACCAAGTGTTTCACCTTGGGGAGCGCCGGTATTATTGGTTAAGAAGAAAGATGGAAGTATGAGGTTGTGTATTGATTATCGACAGCTGAATAAAGTAACGATAAAGAATAGGTATCCACATCCTAGAATTGATGATTTAATGGACCAGTTAGTGGGTGCACGAGTGTTCAGCAAAATTGATTTGAGGTCGGGTTATCACCAGATTAAAGTAAAAGATGAAGATATGCAGAAGACGGTTTTTAGGACGCGATATGGACATTATGAATATAAGGTAATGCCTTTTGGTGTTAGTAATGCGCCTGGCGTGTTTATGGAATATATGAATCACATTTTCCATGCATTTTTGGATCGCTTCGTGGTTGTGTTCATCGATGATATCTTGATTTACTCTAAGACAGAAGAAGAACATGCAGAACATTTGAAGATTGTCTTGCAAGTGCTGAAAGAGAAGAAGTTGTATGCCAAATTGTCTAAGTGTGAATTCTGGTTGGATGAGGTAAGTTTTCTTAGCCATGTTATTTCTGGTAGTGGTATTGCAGTCGATCCATCTAAAGTTGAAGCGGTATCACAATGGGAGACTCCTAAGTCGGTTATAGAGATTAGAAGCTTCTTGGGATTGGCTGGATATTACAGAAGATTTATAGAAGGATTTTCTAAGTTAGCACTTCCGTTAACGCAGTTAACGTGTAAAGGTAAAACCTTGTGTGGGATGTTCGTTGCGAGAACAGTTTTAATGAATTGAAGAAGTGTTTGACGACGGCTCCAATTTTGATTTTACCAAAACCTGATGAACCTTTTGTGGTGTATTGCGATGCGTCCAAGTTGGGCTTAGGTGGTGTACTCATTCAGGATGGTAAGGTGGTTGCTTATGCAACAAGACAGTTAAGAATTCATGAACGAAATTACCCTACTCATGATCCTGAATTAGCTGCAGTTGTATTTGTGCTTAAGATTTGGAGACATTACTTGTATGGTTCGAGATTTGAGGTGTTTAGTGATCACAAGAGTTTGAAGTATTTGTTTGATCAGAAAGAATTGAATATGCGACAACGAAGGTGGCTCGAATTGTTGAAGGATTATGACTTTAGTTTGAATTACCATCCGGGTAAAGCTAATGTTGTTGCGGATGCCTTAAGTAGGAAGAGTTTACATATGTCTGCTATGATGGTGAAGGAATTGGAATTACTTGAACAATTTAGAGATATGAGCTTAGTTTGTGAAATGTCATCTCGGAGCGTTAAGTTAGGAATGCTGAAAATTGATAATGATTTCTTAAAAGATATTAAGGATGCGCAGAAAGCTGATGTTAAGTTTGTGGACTTGTTGGTTGCTAGTAATCAAACTGAAGATAGTGACTTTAAGGTCGATGATCAGGGTGTGTTGAGGTTTCGAGGTAGGATTTGTATTCCAGACAATGACGAGATAAGGAAGATGATTCTTGAAGAGAGTCATAGAAGTAGCTTAAGTATTCATCCCGGAGCTACAAAGATGTATCATGACTTAAAGAAGTTGTTTTGGTGGTCTGGATTGAAACGTGATGTAGCACAATTTGTGTACTCTTGTCTGATTTGTCAGAAGTCGAAGGTAGAGCATCAGAAACCTGCAGGATTGATGACACCATTAGATGTACCAGAATGGAAATGGGATAGTATATCCATGGATTTTGTGACAAGTTTGCCGAATACTCCTAAGGGAAATGACGCTATTTGGGTGATTGTTGATAGATTGACGAAGTCGGCACATTTCCTTCCGATTAATATTAGTTTTCCTGTGGCTCAGTTGGCAGAGATTTATATTCGAGACATAGTGAAATTGCATGGTGTTCCTTCAAGCATCGTGTCAGATAGAGATCCAAGATTTACTTCTAGATTTTGGAAGAGTTTGCAAGAGGCTTTAGGCTCTAAGTTGAGATTGAGTTCGGCTTATCATCCTCAAACAGATGGTCAGTCGGAAAGAACGATTCAGTCACTCGAAGACTTGTTGAGAGTTTGTGTACTTGAGCAAGGTGGAACTTGGGATAGTCATCTTCCGTTGATAGAGTTCACTTATAATAACAGCTATCATTCAAGTATTGGGATGGCACCTTTCGAGGCTTTGTATGGTCGGAGGTGTAGGACTCCGTTGTGTTGGTTTGAGACCGGTGAAAGTGTGGTTCTAGGACCAGAAATTGTTCAACAGACTACTGAGAAGGTGAAAATGATTCAAGAGAAGATGAAAGCGTCGCAGAGTCGACAGAAGAGCTACCATGATAAGCGTAAGAAAGACCTTGAGTTTCAAGAGGGAGACCATGTGTTCTTGAGAGTTACTCCAACGACCGGTGTTGGTCGTGCATTGTGTAACACCCCGTTTTCCCAACATAAAAATTTCATTTAAAAATCAGAGTATTTTTATCACAAACGGAATGTCACATACTTCATTTAAATCATAAAAGGGATAATAATAATTATCCTTCAAATTCAACATCATGAAAAATCTTAAACTATTGCAGCGGAAAATAGTTCAACATTTAGAAGTCTTGGCACGCAGGCCTTATTGAAAAATCTCATAAATTAGTTCATAAAAGAGACACGTAAGGAATAGAAGTAAAAGCAATCCCCCATCCCGTTACGTATCAGAGCACCTAGACACCAACTGAGAGTCCACTCATGAACGCCTCTAATCTTTATTACCTGCACATTACCCACGGTCGAGGCAACATATACGCAGAAGGGGTGAGATTTCATAATCAATATATTAAGCATATAATCCAATAAAATGCATTTAACAACTTAAACATTAATAACATATCAACAATTAACAATTAGCATATTTTCATTTCATAACAAATACAATCATCAAATATCATTACTAATTTTCATCACAAATCATAATCAACTTAACACTCAACTTGACGACACAACTCATCCTTGACCATGCAACTCTATCAACTCAACAACAACTTAACAACACGACTCATCTTTGACCATGCAACTCTATCAACTCTACAACAACTTGACAACTTAAACATCATGAACTTCTTGATATGCAAATGCATGTGGTACCAATCAACAACAAAATGAGCATAATAGGCTCTTCAACGTGTGAGCACAAAGGCTGCCGGGCCTAAAGCCCCCAACTTTAATGAGCACAAAGGCTGCCGGGCCTAAAGCCCCCAACTTTAATGAGCACAAAGGCTGCCGGGCCTAAAGCCCCCAACTTTAATGAGTATGCAATGGACTCAACTCCCAACAACTTAGACAACGACGTGTAAAACTCATACGACTCATAATCATAGACAACTTCTTAAATTCCAACAACATAGACCGACTCATGCAACCTCAAGACACTACAGTCGACAACAGAAAACAGCAGCAACATACAACAATTAGCAACACTGGAATGTGTTGACATTCACATAAAGAGTTAATTACTTCAATATAAATAGCACAAAACATCATTATAGCATTCGTGTAGCAACACTTCTAATTTCAGTCACCATAACAGACTTCTGGAGCTTATGAAAGCATCCTAAACAGCTCTCTAACTTACTTCTAAGGTCATCTCAAGACTACACGTGCGAAAGGATCGCATCGGAACAATTTTGGGCAACTAACAGCCTAACTCGCAGTGGCGAGTAACTTCACTCGCAATGGCGAGCAAAGTGTGCATTCTGGGTTCCTACGCATTTACTCGCAGTGGCGAGTTATTCTGCTCGCAGTTGCGAGCTCACATGACACTCGCAGTTGCGAGTTGTGTTGCTCGCAGTTGCGAGTTCTGGGTTCTAGCTCGCAGATGCGAGTGTTCTTACTCGCAGGTGCGAGCGATGAATGTCAGTACGGCCAGAAACCTAAAAATTCCAACTTTTCACTTAATCTCCTAATTCTAACCTCAATTCAACATCTAATTATCATCCTATGGTGTATCTAAGTTCTGTACACTAGTTTAACATCAACCTAACATCTTTTCATGAATCAATCATCATATTCGGTCTTAAACCTAATTCCCAATTCTCACCAAAACCTAATCTAATCATGCCAAATTCATCCTATAGAATCATACTCTTAATAATATTGAGAATTAGTCTCACCCTTACCTTGTAATTGCAGAATCGATAGCCTCTCCCTCTGGTTCTCCTCTTCTGACTTTTCTCCCTTTCTCCAAAAGCGTTTCACGTAAAAACGTTTCCCACTTATGTCTGTATTATTTATTTACTCTTATTACTCATCTCACCTATAAACTTACTCTTTCCACCTCACAGCCCAACTTCTAATATTTTTATTTTATTTCTAATATCTTACTTTATTTAATAATAAAATAAGTCACACTAACATAACAACTTCACAACATCAAATACTCCACATAATTCATTCATAGATCATATAACTTACTCAAATCATAAATCATATAAATTACTCAAATCATAAATCATATAAGCATATATTTATAAATATATTCTAAACTTCATCAAATTAATTAAATAGTTAAGACGGGCGTTACACATTGAAGTCAAAGAAGTTGACTCCAAAGTTTATTGGTCCTTATCAGATATCCGAGAGAATTGGCACGGTGGCTTATAGAGTTGGCTTACCACCGCATTTATCGAATTTGCACGATGTGTTTCATGTGTCGTAGCTGAGGAAATATGTTCCAGACCCATCCCATGTGATTCAGAGTGATGATGTGCAAGTTAGAGACAACCTTACGGTAGAGACCTTACCCTTGAGGATTGATGATCGCAAGATCAAGACGTTGAGAGGCAAGGAGATACCTCTAGTGAGAGTTGTTTGGAGTGGAACGACTGGTGAAAGCCTGACATGGGAGCTAGAGAGTAAGATGATGGAGTCTTATCCAGAGTTGTTTGCTTGAGGTAAATTTTCGAGGACGAAAATTCTATAAGTTGGGGAGAGTTGTAACGCCCGTCTTAATTATTCGATTATTTAAAAATATATTTATATATATGATTTACGTGATTTTCATGATTGATATGTGTGAATTTTATGATTCATGAAGTTGAGTGGGTTATATGATTTATAACTGCATAATGTGGAGTATTTTGTTGTGGTGAAGTTGCTATGTTGTTATGACTTATTTTATTATTAAATAAAATAAGATATGAGAAATAAAATAAAAATATTAAAGATTGGGCTGCGTGGTGAGATGAGCAATTAGTAGTGAGAAGAGTAAAAAGGAGAGATAAATAGACAGACATAAGTTAGGAAAAGTAGTACGTACATTTTTGGAGAAAAAGGGAGAAAAGTCAGAAAGAGAGAAGAACCAAGGAGGGCTGCGATTCTGCTATTATCAGGTAAGGGTGAGACTAATTTTCAATATTATTAAGGGTGTAATTCTGTAGAATGAATTTAACATGATTAGGTTAAGTTTTGGTGAGAATTGGGAATTAGGGTTAAGATCGATTTTGATGATTGAACCATGAAAAGATGTTAGAATGATGCAAAATTAGTGTACAGACCTTAGATATTGCCTAAGATGATAATTAGATGCTAATTGGATGAAAGAAACATGAGAATAGGTGAAAAGTTGAGATTTTTAGGTTTCTGGCCGTACTGACATTCATCGCTCGCAACTGCGAGCAAGAACACTCGCAATTGCGAGCTAGGAGCCATCGCTCGCCATTGCGAGCAAAACAACTCGCAACTGCGAGTAACCAAACACTCGCCATTGCGAGCAAGATAGCTCGCCATTGCGAGCAGGACCTTAGGAATCCCAGAATGTGCGCTTTACTCGCCATTGCGAGCAAAGTTACTCGCCACTGCGAGTTAGGCTGTTAGTTGCCCAAAATTGTCCCGATGCGATCCTTTCGCACGTGTAGTCTTGAGATGACCTTAGAAGTAAGTTAGAGAGCTGTTTAGGATGCTTTCATAAGCTCCAGAAGTCTGTTATGGTGACTGAAATTAGAAGTGTTGCTGCATGAATGCTATAATGATGTTTTATGATATTTATATTGATGTAATTAATTCTTTATGTGAATGTTAACACATTCAAGCGTTGTTAATTGTTGTATGTTGCTGCTGTTTCCTGTTGTCGACTGTTAGTGTCTTGAGGTTGCATGAGTCGGTCTATGTTGTTGGAATTTAAGAAGTTGTCCATGATTATGAGTCGTATGAGTTGTACACGTCGTTGTCTAAGTTGTTGGAAGTTGAGTTCATTGCATACTCATTAAAGTTGGGGGCTTTAGGCCCGGCAGCCTTTGTGCTCATTAAAGTTGGGGGCTTTAGGCCCGGCAGCCTTTGTGCTCATTAAAGTTGGGGGCTTTAGGCCCGGCAGCCTTTGTGCTCATTAAAGTTGGGGGCTTTAGGCCCGGCAGCCGTTGTGCTCATTAAAGTTGGGGGCTTTAGGCCCGGCAGCCTTTGTGCTCACACGTTGAAGAGCCTATTATGCTCATTTTGTTGTTGATTGGTACCACATGCATTTGCATATCAAGAGGTTCATGATGTTTAAGTTGTCAAGATGTTGTCGAGTTGATAGAGTTGCATGGTCAAAGATGAGTCGTGTTGTTAAGTTGTTGTTGAGCTGATAGAGTTGCATGGTCAAGGATGAGTTGTGTCGTCAAGTTGAGTGTTAAGTTGATTATGATTTGTGATGAAAATTAGTAATGGTATTGATGATTGTATTTGTTATGTAATGAAAAATTATGCTAATTGTTAATTGTTGATATGTTATTAATGTTTAAGTTGTTAAATGCATTTTATTGGATTATATGCTTAATGTATTGATTATGAAATCTCACCCCTTCTGCGTATATGTTGCCTCGACCGTGGGTAATGTGCAGGTAATAAAGATTAGGGGCGTTCATGAGTGGACTCTCAGTTGGTGTCTAGGTGCTCTGATACGTAACGGGATGGGGGCTTGCTTTTACTTCTATTCCTTACGTGTCTCTTTTATGAACTAATTTATGAGATTTTTCAATAAGGCCTGCGTGCCAAGACTTTTAAATGTTGAACTATTTTCCGCTGCAATAGTTTAAGATTTTTCATGATGTTGAATTTGAAGGATAATTATTATTATCCATTTTATGATTTTAAATGAAGTATGTGACATTCCGTTGTGGTCAAAACACTCTGATTTTAAATGAAATTTTTATGTTGGGAAAATGGGGTGTTACATAAACCTCTAGGTAATTTCAATTGAATATTATTACATTTCTAAATATTTATCTATATGTTTGTGTGTCTGTCGTGCATTCTGTTCCTATTATTCGTTAATTATGCATTGTTCTATCTAAGTTTACTCTAGTTTCATTGCTAAGGTTATTTGACTATAATTTTACTACTTACTTGCTTAGTTATAGTATATGGTCTAACTGTACTATCTCTATGCAAAGCGGCAGTGATTTTTAATATGACCCATAGGTGAAAAAGTGTTAAATTTAGCCTGTTCAGCATATTCCCCAAGTGAAAAAGCGTTTAACTTAGTCTTTTTGTGTGCTTGTACTCAAACCTTTTAACTATTTCCATTTAAACCCCATGAGAATTCCATTGAATATATGTACTATCAAGTATTGGCCATGAAAATACATTATTTTGTTTTTTATGTGTGACAAATATTTTTATTTGGTCCTGACACTTGGAAGTGGTGATAATACATCTTAACCTTAGACATAACTATTGTTTTATGAAAGCTGGAAATTATTCGGTTCCTATTTACTACTTTTGTTACAGTTTATGTTTTTGATTTTTGTTATTTACTCATTAATCAAGAAGAAGATCATTGATGGTTATTTGCTACCTATATGTATTATGATTGAATGAATTCAATGTTAGTTAGGGTATCCATATGGTACTGAAATTTCTGGTTGTATCTAACTTTTGGTGATTGGTGGAAAATGATTGCTAGTTAGTTATTTTCAGGTGTCATATTTTGAGATCAGACTCAATGTGCATAGTGGAGGATCCATATCTGCTAGAGTGCATAGAAAAAAAATGGTTAGTGATTCTTTTTGTTTAAATTACAATGTAAATATGTTCATACTAACTTGTTGTTTGCTGGTTATGTTTTAGAGAGTGGAATTGGATAGGGAACCAACATGGTTTGAGATTTACGATAAACTTCATAGACCAAAAGGGAAACCAGATGGGTGGTTTAATGAAACACAAGCTAAGATAGCTGCATGTATGCACGCGTTTTTTATTTTATTTTTTCTTTCATATATCTAAATTATATTACTAATAGTAACTCTTTTTTGCAGGAAATGTACCAAACTCAAACGTTTGAGAAACACTCTCAAAGTGGTGAGATTAGTAGTCAACAACCTACTGAAGAAATTGACAATGATATTTATATGGAAATTGTTGGAGGCATTAACAAGAAGAGGCGCATGTTTGGATTAGGATCTCAAGCTGTTGTTGTCAAAGAATCTTTGAGACCATCGCCTTCAATTTCTACCGATGTAGCTTCTTCGAAAAAAGTTGTTTCTATGGAGGCTAAGATTGAAGCATTAACTGCTGAACTTGAAAAGAAAAATCTTGAACAAGAAACGCTAAAACTGAAGATGGAGCGCTTGGAGCAAATGATTGGGAATATTGTGCCTAATATGAACACTTCAATTCAGCCGAAAGGAGAATGTGATAATGGTAACAACGAGATAGATGACCTTTAGCTTGGTAGCCTTTATTTTGGTATCTTTTGTTAGATCAAACATATCATGGTCTTTTATATTTTAGACAACTCTATGTTGGTAACTACTAAGTGGATTGATGGTAAACTTATCTTGGTAACTACTAGGTGGATTGATGATAATCTTTAGTTTGGTTACCTTTAATATTTTGTTTTTATGAGTGTACTTTGTCCCTTCTCCTAACTTGACGGGTATCAAAATTATTGACATTCTTGAGTTAGAGTTAAATGTATTAATATTTTAAACATTGTTTTAGCACTAAACAAGGAGAATATTGAGGCAAATATATTATAAAAAAAAATAATACATTTTAGTGAAGGAATTTCAGTTTGTCTCTGTTGAGACGGAATATTAATTAATAGAGACGGAAATTTTAACCTTTGTGACAACATTTTAGAGACGGAATTTGTATATTGGAGACGGTATTTTCCGTCTCTGCAGAGACGGATTTTTCTTAACATTCAGCAAAGTTTGGGTGACGGATTCTATTTGTTAGAGACGGTTTTATTTCGTCTCTGATCAGAGACGGAAAATGAAAGTCCGTCTTTAAAGGGTTTAGAGACCACAAAAACAACGACAGACCTAGTTCCGTCTCTGATTCCGTCTCTAACACGTATAGAGACAGATTTTTTTCATTTTAGAGACGGATTTTGCCTGTCTCTATTCTCATTTTTTTTAGTAGTCTAAACTTGGAGTTTGTGAATTTGATAAGCTAGATTGTTAGTTTGTGTATTTGTATATTTAGATTGTCTGTTTCTTTTGGTTACCTTTAATCTGCAGTTTCTTGAGAAATTCATATTAGGGTAGTGTTTGTAAGAAGTGAAATAAGGTGTTGCTTGTAGCACAAGCTTGTAACATGGCTATATATATGCCATGTACCTTGAGTAATAAACAATGAGACATTTACCAACTTAACCCTTTTGAGTAAATTTTTTGTTGAAAAAAAATTAAAACATCTTAAAAATTTAATATATCAAGATATAATATTCAAAAGCAACAATTTTGCCCTTTTATTCATTATTATATCCTTACATATGTTTTTATTTAACGGATATTTCCATGTATAACCGTAGAAATTAATTTTTTGAGCAAGCAAATTCTTATCTTTATAAATAACTGATCTTCTTTTTGAAAAAATTTAACACTACCACATTTTTAAAGTTGTATTTGAACTTAAGACTTACCACCACCAAAAAAAATTGGTGTTGGTGGTACACCGTTACATACAATGGATCAACAATCTAATGGCTGAAATCATATATGAAATATTAGGATTAAAAAAGTAACTAGAGGATCAAACTGATTGACAGAGCATATCTGAGGGACCAAACAGGAAAATTTTAGAGTTAAGGGACCAAATAAAAAACAACAAATAACTTAAAGGATCATTTATGTAATTAAGCCTTTCTTAAAAGGTGTATCATGGGTGCTTTAATTGCGATCTCATTCTCGCAGAGTCAATGTCGTCAGCAGACCAATATTGCCTTCATCTCCGAGACGAGTTCCAACGCCGTTTCAAATTTGTGCTTATAGGGATTAGTACGTCTATAGGCACTCTCTCTATGCTATTATATTTGGATTCCAAATACATCAAAATATATTCTCCCTTTATTTGTTATTTTATTTTAATATTATTGGTAAAATGTAATGATATAGGGTTATTGATAGGATCTATTCAACAATTTTTTGAGGTGTTAGGTTTGATAGATTGAGAGTTTATTAGTCATATCATAAAAAAACGGTTTGTTAACGAGTGCTTCCGGGACACTCTTTAAGCATTCGTAATAAAGAAATTATTATTTAAAAAATTATGGACTTTAATTTCCAATGCAATAAATTTCATATAATCTTACCATTTTAGAAGCTTAAAGAATATCCCGGAAACACTCGTTGACATTTCCTTTAAAAAAATATAAAACAAGTATCGTGTCTATGTGTGATCCAGTTATAACACCAAAATTGAGAAACTTTTTTGTAGATGCTCTAAGTGTGTATGATTACAGCATGCAACTCAATTAGGTTGATATTCGAATTGGATGAGTCAGTTTTAATTTAAGCAACTCAAAAGAACAAGTGAAACGGCGTGATAAAATTTCGAAGGAAATTTTTTATGTTAGGTTTATGTTCAACGTATTGTTCGTAGGAAGAGAAATAATACGACACATATGTTGGCTATATCCTTATTCGTATGTCAATCCCTTTACAATAAACATGTGCAGAGCACGAGTCAAATATCTAGTTAGTGTCAATTTTGTGTCTGGTATATGTGTTATCCGTGCTTCATAGATGGACAATGATATATATGACTAGTGTAGATATGAAAAAGTTGAGATAACCTTTTTATGGATGCTTCAAGCATTTTTTTTATGAGGAATATTTCAAGATTTGTTACATTTTGAGAAATATTTTACAACCGGACGTTCTAGCTTTGTGCGTTTTATGTAACATTTCAGCTACAGAGACAGCCAAGTGCTTCTTTCTTATATTAGAAGGTTGAAAATCTATATGCAAATAGACAGAAAGGGCGAAATTGCAATGATGAAAAAGTAAATGATCAAATCGTTGTCTAAAATTAATTTAAACGATCACAAGTGTAATTTTGCCTAATAAATATCTAAAAATTTAAAATATATAGGATATTTAATTTGTAAATTTGAAATTTTGTATCATATATATAATCTATATAATGTACTTTTTTTGGTTTCACGATGTTAACTTGAAATAATCACGGTTAGCCAACGTGATACCAATCACAAAGGTATTTAGATATCGAGTTTATTATTCAATGATTTTATAACAAAAAACAACTTAGATGACAATGGCAGAGTCGGTGTATGCATATAAAATGTAATACTCTTTTTTCAAACATACCCTTCATTAATACTATCAATGTACTTCAAATATAAAAAATTAACATTAAATATATACATACAAATGATAATTTGATAAAATATGCATACACTTGTGACAAATTACTTTTGTTAATAACCATTTTTGTAAACTAGGGAAGGGGAGAGTATGATACGATTCATTTGTTAACTAAGTTGGTAGGGATCATGCATAATATATGCATGAGCCGGGGTTTGAATCCCGAAAATCCCACTTATCCACATATTAATTAGGTGTGAATTTCCGCCACTAAACTACTTGACCAAAAAGACTCATTTGTATTTATTATATTAAGCTAATATAAAACCAACTATCCTGGAAATCTCACTTCTCCATATATTTATTATTTACTAGGTGTGAATTCCAGCCACTATACTACATGACCAAAAAGATTCATTTATATTTATTATATTAAGCTAATATAAAACCAACTAGAAGAAGCAAAATAAATCAACCAGCAATAGGTAAATGAATTTATGATTACAAGTTTATAACCTTAGCGGTAGTTATAGTAGGTACTGTTTTGTGGCTGAAAATTTTTAGCCAGGTTTGGCTCCCAGTTCAATTAATAATTCTACTCTATGAGACGACTTTTGACTTGTCATCACTTAAAGCAAGCAAGACTTTTTGTTCTTTTTATTTTTCAAAAATGTTCTATTTTTCTCGATATCAATAGCGGTCAAAAACTGGCACAAATGACATATTAAAACCAACGAGTTTGAAAGTATAATGTTGTTACGTAAGTACTTGTATTCTTCAAATTTGTAATTACATTTAAATATTTAATTATTAATTTTATCATTTTAGAATATAAAATTTAATTATTTTTTGAAAGAATATAGAATTTAATTATTTTAGAAAGAATATAAAATTTAATTTTAATTCGCTTATTTCATCAATTTTAATAATTAGTTCAATAGTCATTGTGAACATTGCTCAGTTGGAGAAGAGAAACCACAGTTCGAGAAAGAAGACAAATTTGATAGGATTTAAGCTTAATCTTTCTTTAAAAAATATTTTTTATTATTTTTTTATAATTATTCTCAATAAAAATAATGAATAAAATAATAATAAAATATAATAATGTGATTGGAAGGAATTTTTTTTTTTGTGCCCTAAACTCAAACCGAAAATCAAAATGTACCCTACTTGAAAAGGTTATTCCAAATCTACCATACTTTTAGAAAGTTGACCGCTATGTCTCAAGTCCAACTTGAGACATACCCTATGTCTCAATTCCAACTTGAGACATACCCCATATGTCTCAAGTCCAACTTGAGATATAGGGTATGTCTCAAGTCCAACTTGAGACATATTTATTTTATTATTTTCGTTTTAAATTTAAAAATTTTAATAGAATTAGTTTTAAAAATTTTAAAAAAATAATTGAAATAAATAGGGATATTACGTTTTTACCCCCCTGTAATATGGGCGAGTTCTGGTTTTCCCCCTGTAAAAAAGATTCTTTCGATTCCAACCCTGAAATATGAAGATTCTTTCGAAAACACCCCTGATCCCATTTGACACACTCCCCTGTTGACGTGGCAATGACGTGGCACGCTGACTCACCTTTTCTGATGATGTGGCGTGCTGACTGTATAATTAATTTTGTTTTTATTTTTTTATAGGGTACACGTGGCATTTTTTAAAAAAAAAATATAAAAAACTAAAAAAAAATCTTAAAAAATACCGAAATTTTTTTTAAAAATTGGAAAAATTATTAAAAATGAAAACAAAAATCCGGAAAAATTTTAAAAATAAAAAATAAAATCTGGAAAATTTAAAAAATATAAAAAAATTTAAAAAAAATTCTGGAAAATTAATTAAAATTGAATTTAAAAGATTCTGGAAAATTAAAAAAAATTAAAAAAAAATTCTGGAAAATTTTAACTTCAGATATTTTTAGTTTAATTTCAGAAAATTTTTCAGAATTAAAAAAAATTAAAATTCTTTTTCGAATCCAATTGAAAATAATTAAAAATTAAAAAATAACATCATATTAAATGATTTTTTTCGACGAGCTTAAATAATTAGATGCTGAATACTATATTTAACAAAACTTTATACGTTCTTTGTTAAAAAAAAAAACTTTATGCGTTCACATTCTTTTTTTATTTTATTTTGTATAGTTAAGAAATAATTGCAATAAAAAAACATAATTTCAAAAGAACTTCGAAAATATTTTAACTTCAGATATTTCAGGGTTGGAATCGAAAGAATCTTTTTTACAGGGGGAAAACCAGAACTCGCCCATATTACAGGGGGGTAAAAACGTATTAACCCTATTTATTTCAATTATTTTTTTAAAATTTTTAAAACTAATTCTATTAAAATTTTTAAATTTAAAACGAAAATAATAAAATAAATATGTCTCAACTATGTCTCAAGTTGGACTTGAGACATATGGGGTATGTCTCAAGTTGGAATTGAGACATAGGGTATGTCTCAAGTCGGACTTGAGACATAGTGGTCAACTTTCTAAAAGTAGGGTAGATTTGGAATAAACTTTTCAAGTAGGGTAGATTTTTATTTTTGGTTTGAGTTTAGGGCACACAAAAAAATTCGATTGGAAGATTTAAAGAAAAAAAAAGTTTATGGACCAATACCAAAGTGCAAGGACCAATATTATAAAGTGCAAGGACTAATGATATTTTTAAGTCAAAAAATAAATAATGAGTAAAAAGTTAGAATATTTTAATTCTAAAAAATTTGTGTTTTAGTGCGTCACATGGCGTGTAATATATGGCGCACGTGACACATCGTTAGTTATGTTTTTTTTTTTAACAAAGACTTAATTTGAGGACTATTTGTAATTTTTTTACAAATTGCAGGACCAATGACAAACAAATAAAAATGTGCAGGGACTCATGCCAAAATACAATAAAAGTATAAGGACTAATGACATATTTAAGCTTGTGTAAAAAAATGACATATTTAAACCAAAAAAATGTTTCTGCTTATGAGCATCCACAAGTGTAGTAAACTAACAAGGGTCCTTAAATGGGTCCAATGTCTACATATAATTTATTTACAATTTTTTTAAAAAAAAATTAAGGACTCGATGACTCCAATGATAAAATAAAGAGTCCTTAAATAGATTCACTAACATGTACTTTAATATATTTATTTAGAAAATAAATAAAAAGTAATTGAAAAAAAGCAAGAATAACATGAGTTTTAGATAATGGGACCAACATTTGTCTTTTTTTCTTCTTTCTGTTTTAATTGTAAGACTCGTTAGTTATATAATTGCAAACTAATAGATACATATTTTCTTCTTCCTCTCACGATGGTCATTAGTGCACGCGGAAAGGTGAGAAAGCACCATCTTTATCATAAGGATAATTATGCATAATAAAATATAATAATGTGATTGGAAGATTTAAGGGAAAAAAAGTTTATGGACCAATACCAAAGTGCAAGGACCAATATTATAAAGTGCAAGGACTAATGATATTTTTAAGTAAAAAAAAATAATGAGTAAAAAGTTAGAATATTTTAATTCTAAAAAATTTGTGTTTTAGTGTGTCACATGGCGTGTAATATATGGCGCACGTGACACATCGTTAGTTATGTTTTTTTTTTTAACAAAGACTAAATTTGAGGACTATTTGTAATTTTTTTACAAGTTGCAGGACCAATGACAAACAAATAAAAATGTGCATGGACTCATGCCAAAATACAATAAAAAGTATAAGGACTAATGACATATTTAAGCTTGTGTAAAAAAAAAAAAGACATATTTAAAACAAAAAAATGTTTCTGCCTATGATCATCCACAAGTGTAGTAAACTAACAAGGGTCCTTAAATGGGTCCAATGTCTACATATAATTTATTTACAATTTTTTTTAAAAAAAAAAAAATTAAGAACTCGATGACTCCAATGATAAAATAAAGAGTCCTTAAATAGATTCACTAACATGTACTTTAATATATTTATTTAGAAAATAAATAAAATGTAATTGAAAAAAGCAAGAATAACATGAGTTTTAGATAATGGGAGCAACATTTGTCTTTTTTTCTTCTTTCTGTTTTAATTAGGGGTGTTCGTGGTGCTGTTTGATTTGGTCTTGAGTATAAAAGTCATCCAAACCGCGAGATAAAAAAGCATGCGGTTTGGTTTTGTTTGGTTGATTTTTAAAAAGTCATCCAAACCAAACCAAACCAAACCAATGCGGTTTGGATTGGTTCGGTTTGTGCGGTTTATCGCGAGATAAAAAAATATTACATTAACTCTAATATTGCTAACTTGTTACAAAATAAATATAGGACATTTTATTTTGCTGTTTATATGATAAAATATTATAGGTAAAACTTATATCAAAATAGGTAAAGTTAAGAAGAAACATAAGCATGAAACAAATTATTGGGAAGTAAAGGAAACAAATTCATCATGGGAAATGAATTGAAAGAGATGGAAAGGAATTAGAATCGAACTTGATGGTGCAACAATGGAAAAATCGAATCAAAAGAGATTATTCTTGAGCTATGTAAATGGGCTAGTACATTTTTAAGTAATAATCATTATTCTTGCGGTTTGGTTTGGTTTGGTTGCTGAGATGCAAACCACAAACCGAACCGAACCGCGCGGTTTAGTGCAAAAGTCATCCGAATTCATCCGAACCAAGTGCGGTTTTTTGCGGTTTCGGTTTGAATTGGTTTGGTTTGCGGTTTTTCTATTGGGTTGGTTCGGTTTTTAACACCCCTAGTTTTAATTGTAAGACTCGTTAGTTATATAATTGCAAACTAATGGATACATATTTTCTTCTTCCTCTCACGATGGTCATTAGTGCACGCGGAAAGGTGAGAAAGCACCATCTTTATCATAAGGATAATTATGCATTTATCAAATATACATTTTTTTTTCCTTTCATTTTTTCATTCATTTCAAACAACCTACAAATCATCTTACTCTCCTTTCATTTTTCTATTCACTTTTTTTCCTTTATCATTTTTTCCTTTTGCTTTTTTTATTTTCAGATCCAAGCATAGCATCAGGGTACTTTATGAGACGACTTTGACTTATAAAGCAAGCAAGCAGTACTTTGATACAGAGACTTTTGCCTCATCATTTCACTTCATTTCTTCTTCTGCAATTTCATATTCACTTATCACTTTGAAGAAATTTTCATCATCAAATCCGTCCATGTCTTCTTTCACCAATTCCTCCTCTGAAATCCAACAGGAATCTGAGTCCATATTTATTACTACTAATCCAAAGAACAAAAGCTTCGGTGTTTACTTGAGTTTCTGCAACCAAGATGCTACTTCTTTTGTTTTGCATCTTTACACGGCTCTTGCTTCAGAAACTGGAGCTGCTGTTTTCTTCAACGGCCACAAGAGGTTTGAAAGTGGAAATGAGGTAATAACAGTCTCAGAATCAGGACTGAATGTAATTGGAGACTGCAAAATTGCTTTAATAGTATTTTCAACAAATTATGCTAAATCAAGATCGTGTCTTCAAGAATTGGAGAAAATAACTGAATGTTGCCGAACAAATCCTGGTCTTATGGTTCTGCCTGTGTTCTATGATGGCGTCCATCTCTCGAGCGGAACATGGATGAATGATATGTTTGGAGAGGATTTTCATGATTTTCTTGGTAGAATCGCAATGAAGGCGGAAACCTCCAAAGAGGAAGACAAGTTCATGAGTTGGGTAGCAGCAATCAGCAAAGTTCCCGTATTTCCAGGACATCTCGTTGACAAATTATGGTAATTATTAAGATTTTCTTAAATTAATGTTCATTTTAAAGAGGTTTATAATCATGTGAGCTCAGCTCAGTTGATAGTGATATTGCATATTATATGTCGGGACTGGAGTTCGAACCCGAACACTCCACTTCTTCACATTTAAAATGTGTGAGCTCTAGCCACTAGGTTACTTGACAAAAAAAAAAGGGTTAATAGTGCTTTACCCATGTAATATGCGCCATATTCGGTTTTCCACCATGAATTTTTTTATTTTAAGTTTTCGTCCTTGTAATTTGAAGATTTCTGGTTTTGGACCTTCATGAATTTTGACCGTACAAAATCGATGATATGACATGGGGTAAACCAAAATTTGTTCAAATTAAGAGGGGGTAAACCGAAATTTGCTCAAATGACAGGGGTAAACCGAATTTTTGCTCAAATCACAGGGGGCGAAATTTGTTATGAAGATCCAAAACAAAAAAATCTTCAGATTACAAAGACGAAAACCAAAAAAATAAAAATATTACAGAGTGGAAAACGGAAAATGACTACAGGGGTAAAGCATTATTAACCCTTTTAAATATCTAACAAGGAGATGACTGATTGATGTAGTGAATATTATGAAAACAATGGTTTGGCATTTTAATTTATTTTTAAAACTGGTAGATCTGTTTTCAAAAGTTGTAAAAGAAGATAATTAGGAAAGTAATATCTTATGCTTTAGTAGTTGACGTGAAAAAGAAATGGGGATCTTAAGTTTTTCTTTTAAGAGGTGATTTTAAAGATAAAATTTGCATGATTAGAAATGGGGAGTAAACACCTTTCTATTATAATCCATTTGGCATCTGTTTGTAAGGTAATGGTTCAACATTGAACCAACCAATTTATGTTTAGAATAACCCCTCCCGCTCCTCAGACCAACCAAACAGAGTCTAAGGCACGTTGAGATTAAAGTTCCTTTTAATACCGTTGTGATTTAAATTTGCAGATCTCACCTTACTACTCCTTTCCTTGACTCATGCATGTGTTGGAAATCACTTATGCATTTCATCTTTTGTGCTTTTCATCCAGGAATGAAAGTGCATATATTAGCCACGCGGTTGATCTTGTTGCTCATTATGTGCTAAACACGATAGACTCATTTGGTGGTTTATATACAGAGAGCATAATATCTCGTGCGCAAGATGTGATTCAACTATTGAAACAGACAGAATATCCTCTCCTACTAGGGATATGGGGGATGGCAGGGATCGGTAAAACACAACTTGCAAGAACCGTTTATAATCAAATTGGTCTCTATTTTGAGGATAAGAGCTTCGTCAAAGTCAACAGAATATCCTCTTCTACTGGTCAAGTTCCTTTACAAGAGATGCTTCTTTTTGATACCGACAAAGAAACTGAATTACAGATACTTCCAATTGAATCTGGAAAAGTCAGTTTAAAAGAAAGACTAAAACATAAAAGGGTACTTCTTATACTTGACGGTGTTGATACATTGGACCAGCTAAAGGCTTTGTGCGGAAATCGGGATTGGTTTGCTGCGGGTAGTAAAATAATCATCACGGTACGAGATAGAAATATACTCGAGGAGCATGGAGTTGATCATATATATAGAGTAAAAGAACTGGACGAAAGTGAATCACTTGAGGTTTTTAATTGGGATGCATTCATCCAAGAAACATGTCCTGCAAAAGATTTTGTTGAACTTTCTAGAGAGGTAGTTTCTTATTCTGGGGGATTGCCTCTTGCTCTTAAATCCCTTGGGAGGTTTTTACATGGAAAGAAAGTACTTGAGTGGAATAGTGTGTTGAAGAGTCTTGAAAGATTTTCCTTTCCAGATCAAGAAGTACTAGAAGCTCTAGAAAAGAGTTTTAGTGATTTGAGTTATAACGGGAAACAAATATTCTTTGATATAGCATATTTCTTTCATGGGATGGACCAAAATGATGCATTCCAAATGTTTAATGGGTCAATACAAAGTGCAGCTCTTCAAATACCTGTCCTTGAAGACAAAAGCCTTGTAACCATTAATGAAAATAACAAACTTGAAATGCATGTTCTGCTGCGAGCCGCTGCAAGAGATATCATTAAGAGGGAGTCAAGTAATAAGACTAATCAGGTATTCTGTGTCTATATATATGATTTTGAGGCTATCTCTGTCAGTGCCAAAATACATAACAAACATGAAATGCATGTATCACCAATGTATGGTATTTTGGTTCCAATATATATAACAGCTAAGCAAGCAAAGTTTATGATGCTTATGACTGTGAATTGAAAATATATAACGATATAAATTTTGGTAATCTTATAGTTTATGATGTATCCATGGAATTAAGAATTTCAGCAACCATATATTTAAGCTGTGATTTTTTTTTTTTTTGTTATTTCAGCCAAAGATGTACGATGTGTTCTTGAGTTTCAGAGGGGATGACAGTCGTGCAAAGTTCATGTCACATCTCTATTCCTCTCTTCAAAATGCAGGGATTTATGTTTTCAGAGATGATGAAGAGATTCAACGAGGTGATCAAATCTCAATATCATTGTTGCGAGCAATTGGACGGTCTAGAATTTCTATCGTTGTTTTGACTACAAATTATGCTAATTCAAGATGGTGTATGCTAGAGTTGGACAAGATCATGGAAATCGGCAGAATGAAGGGTCTGGTAGTTGTGCCAGTGTTCTATGAGGTAGATCCCTCAGAAGTACGTCATCAGGAAGGTCGGTTTGGAAATGCTTTTAAAGAGCTGATATCGACAGTCTCAGTGGATGAATCCACAAAGAGTAATTGGAGAAGAGAACTCTTTGATATTGGTGGCATAGCAGGGTTTGTACTCATAGATTCCAGGTTTTTTTTTTATTTTTTTTCTCGCAATTTTGTTTAGGCCGCTTTCAAATTCTTAAGCTTTGGTTTGTGGTGCAATAATATCTCATGTCCATTTTAAAAGTCACTTTCTTATAAAAATTATCATTTAAAAAAAAAAATTGAAGATGCTTATTTAAGTTTTCGAAAATAATTAAGAAATCGAAATTTAATTGCAATGAAAAGTTATTTTGAATAATGTTAATTTTTAAATAGAAATATTATGATTCTAATAAGTATGGAAATGATGAAAAAATGCTAAAAATGTTTTCTTCAAGAGTGTAAATACATACATGTTCAGAACATTGCCAAGTAAACATATAAATTTCTAATATTTAACTTTTGCTTTCCATAAACATCTTTAAAAGAGTATTAATTTTTTAATCTAATATCTATTGTTTTCCCTACTATTATACATTTCTCAGATAGGTTAGTGTTCCTTAATCTTCCTTTCACATTTCTAAAATTGTTGATGCAATGAGTTATTTGTAGAATTGATGACTCATTACCTTCTACTCCTTTATTGTATTTTACCTTATACCCTTTTGTTGTTTACGTTTCTTTAGTGTAAGGTTTTGCATACCAAATGTGATGATGTTAGAGGTGGAATTTTAACTGAATCACTCACGAAATAGCAGGTTTATGCTACAGCTAAATTATGTAGGAGTAGCAGTGGCTTAGTATTATTCCTCTATTATTTCACAACTAATTATATCGGAACATGCACGTGAGTTTATAGACTTATAGTGACTCTTGGATTATCAGTAATAAATTATTTACAGAGAATCTTAGAAAGAATTTAGCAAATCTTTCTTAAAATGATTTTATGTTAGTTACACACTGACGAACAATCTATTTATAGATTGACCTAATAATCTCTAGAAGGATCTAGCTAACTGACAACTTGTTACGAGTCTCACATTGGAAGTGGGATGGCCTGAACAAGTGTTATAACTGGGACTCACATCACTAGTCGGTTTTGTGGGTTGTGTTAGGCCCAACCGCAAATTCTAACATGTATCTAGAGTCAATTGAAAGACAACCCTACACCGTGTTTATCTGGTGGACCCACTGTCTTCCAGTGAGTAACTTTTCTAGGAAAACCGTGATTCATCTCCGTTTTGCCCCTCCTCTGTTGCTGTGACACATTCTGGCACTCGTTTCAACAATTTTCTGGTCAGATCCGCCACTGTCACTGTTGTAACCACTTTTTCCGGCGTCATTTCTTGTGGTTGACCACCACCATCAGCCAATCCCCCGAAGCTCGCCGTCAACCGCCGTGTCACGAACTCACACACACTGGTATCTTCACACTTCAGTAGGTATTTACAGTTAGCTGTAACAATATGAAAACAATTATGTGGGTTTTAATTTAGTGTGGTAAGGCCTATAGTAATGATACTAATGTGAGGATAAACTATTCATTCAATACATTACAATTATTTCTTATAACATTATGCACATATATTTGCATATAATTATCGATTTTCTTTTGATAGAAGCCTATGTTGAAGAATGCTTACATACATACAAATTGATTGTGCAACTTATCACGGTTCGTATTTTATAGGAATGAAAGTGCTGATATCAAGAATATTGTCGAGCATGTTACTCGATTGCTAGATAGGACAGAGCTATTCGTTGCTGAACATCCAGTAGGAGTAGAACATCGTGTGCAGGCTGTAACTAAGCTATTGAACATCCAAAATTCAGAAGATGTTTTACTTCTAGGAATTTGGGGTATGGGGGGTATGGGTAAAACAACCATTGCCAAAGCTATTTATAATCAAATTGGGAGCAAATTTGAGGGTAGAAGCTTCCTTCTGAATATAAGGGAGTTTTGGGAAACAGATACTAATCAAGTTTCACTACAGCAACAGGTGCTTGGTGATGTTTACAAAACAACAAAATTCAAGATACGTGACATAGAATCAGGGAAAAACATATTGAAGCAAAGACTTTCCCAGAAAAAGGTACTTTTTGTGCTTGATGATGTGAACGAACTGGATCAACTAAAGGCTTTGTGTGGAAGTCGTGAATGGTTTGGTCCAGGGAGTAGAATAATCATTACAACAAGAGATATTCATATTCTGAGATCTTGTAGAGTTGATCAGGTGTATGAAATAGAAGAAATGGACAAAACTGAATCTCTTGAGCTTTTTAGTTGGCACGCATTCAACCAAGCAAGTCCGGTAAAAGATTTCGCTACACATTCAGCAGATGTGATTGCTTATTCAGGGAGATTGCCACTCGCACTTGAAGTTCTTGGGTCCTATTTGTCTGACCGTGAAATAACAGAGTGGCAGAAAGTTTTGGAGAAGCTCAGATGTATTCCCCATAATCAAGTACAGAAGAAATTAAAAGTAAGCTTCGATGGCTTAAAAGATGTTACAGAGAAACAAATTTTCCTTGATATAGCTTGTTTCTTTATTGGGATGGACCAAAATGATGCAATACAAATATTAAATGGTTGTGGATTTTTTGCTGATATCGGAATGAAAGTCCTTGTAGAACGAAGCCTTGTAACTGTTGACAATAAGAACAAACTTAGAATGCATGATTTGTTGAGAGACATGGGAAGACAGATAATCTACGAGGAGTCACCATTTGATTCTGAGAAACGCAGTAGGTTGTGGCGCCGTGAGGAAGTGTTTGATATATTATCAAAGCATAAGGTAAGAGTTAAACATTGGTGAATAAATTATTAACATTAATTTCTTAATTACCACATAAAATATGAAAATTAGTTTCATTCATGATTGTTTTAGATTTTGCTAAGTATTTGGGTTTCAAATGTCAGAATTATAGACTACGTAACAAGTATTTTGGCTACTAGGTATCCAAGCTATTCGTTTACCATATCCATAATTTATTAATTTCAGGGAACAGAAGATGTCAAGGGTCTGGCTTTGGAGTTTCCAAGAAAAAATACAGTTGATCTAAATACAAAAGCATTTAAGAAGATGAATAAACTCAGATTGCTTCAACTTGCTGGGGTACAACTTAATGGAGACTTTAAACATCTTTCTAGAGAACTTAGGTGGTTGTACTGGAATGGATTTCCCTCAACTTACACTCCTGCAGAATTTCAACAAGGAAATCTAGTTGCCATCGAATTAAAATATAGTAATCTCAAACAAATATGGAAGAAGAGTCAGGTATAAATTCTGTTTAATATTGTTGAAAATATATTATGATCTTTGTACTTATTTGTATATATTATGATCTTTGTACTTATTTGTATTAGCCTAGTGGCTAGATGCACACACATTATGTGTGGAGAAGTGGGAAACCCAGGGTTCGAACCCCGGCCCCTGCGTATAATGTCCCTGGTAGCTACCAACTGAGCTACACTTACAGAACGTATTTATTTGTGTTTATTGTATAGTCATATTATATCATGTAAATATGGACAGTATATCGTATTTTTTTTTATAGGCATGAGCCTATATAAAATAGAATCCTCTGTGTGGTTCCAACACACAGTTTCACCATTTGTCTTTCATTTTCTCTCATTAAACAAATGTTTTGTTCATGTTTGTCATATTGATTTCTTTCTCGGTCTTTATAATATTGCGAATGATTTTAATGAAAGACTTACCAGAATTGAAGTTCCGAAGCATCGAGTTTAGTGTATCAATTTGAGTTGAGAAATAGTGAAAACTCTTCCTCCCAATTTCCTCTCACTGCGGTACTTTGTGTCAGTGATTTTTGTGTTTATTTAAAATATCTCCCACTGATATTGTGTGTAAAATATAGTAGGCATGATATTTTAACTGCAAAAAATCAACACTAAACAAAAAAGTGATTGATACATCCCATAGTCAAGGTTTAGTGGTAAATAGTGATTTTTCCGAATTCCATTCTTTTTTTTTTATAAGCTTGCCTAACTATTCTTGTGGTGTTATTTTGTTGCAGCTGCTAGAGAATTTAAAAATTCTTAATCGTAGTCATTCTTTGGATTTGACTGCAACCCCCGATTTTTCATACTTGCCAAATCTTTAAAAGCTGATACTCAAAGATTGTCCAAGTTTGTCAGCGGTCTCCCATAGCATTGGATCTCTCCATAAACTTCTTCTTATAAATTTGACGGACTGCACAAGTCTTATGACACTTCCAAGAAGCATCTATAAATTAAAAGCTCTAGAAACTTTGATTCTTTCAGGATGTTCCATGATTGACAAATTGGAAGAGGACTTGGAACAGATGGAATCTCTGACAACCTTGATTGCGGATAAGACTGCTATAACAAAAGTCCCCTTTTCAATAGTAAGGTCAAAAAGCATTGGATATATTTCTTTATGCGGCTTTGAAGGATTTTCACGTGATGTATTTCCTTCTCTAATTTTGTCTTGGATGTCACCATCAAATAATGTGATATCCATAGTTCAAAGATCCCCGTCCACATTATCTCTTGGTGCTTTCAAGGACCTTCTAAAGCTTCGAAGTGTTCATGTGGAGTGTGGCTCAAAGCTACAACTAAGTCGAGATGTAGCAAGAATTTTGGATGTATTAAAAGCCATAAATTGTCAGAAAATGGAAGAAAGTGCAACTACATCACAACTCTCTACTATGTATCCTTCTCGTTTAGTTGATGATTGCCTTGGTCAAGATCACACTTCAGGGTCAAATATTCAATTGAAATCTTTCCTAATTCAAATGGGAACCAAATTCCAAGTCCCTAATATTGCCAAAGACAACATTTTAGAGGTTTGCATACATCTTCTGCGAATCTATTTTTAAAAGTAAACTGAATTTCCTGTGTATGAAATTTATGACTCATTTCGCATTAGTAGTTTATAATCCATGATTAATTCACACATAGTTTAAGTTGAAAATTAAATTACGAGCAAGGTCATTTTTTAAGGGGAAAAAAGACCATTTTACTTATAGTTCTACTTAGATTGGACTATCATATTGGTGAAAAGTAAATTACATAATAACTATATCATTTTATATAACTTACGTAGGGATGATAAAATAAATTACATAATAACTATAATGAAATTTTTTCTTTTGATCCCTAATTATTTCCATTTAAACATTTGACTATTGGACAGACTGCAGATGGGACACTGAATTCGTTTTTGCTCTCCTGTGAGAGCAAATCTGATTGGTTAACCTTCAGTTGCAAAGGTTGTTCTATAATATTTGTTGTCCCAACAACAAAGGGGAGTGACCTGAAGAGTATGATGTTGTCTGTCGTCTATTATTCTTCCCTGGACAACATAACATCAGAAGGTTGTCAAGGTGTACTGATCATAAATTACACAAATACAACCTTTCAACTCTATAAAAGAGATACACTAGCCTCCTTTGACGATGAGGATTGGAACAGCATAACATCAAATCTAGAGCCTGGTAACGAAGTGGAGGTTATAATTATTTTTGGGGAGGGATTCATTGTAGAGAAGACAACAATATATCTCTTTTATGATGAATCAACGAACAAAGAAATGGAACATGGCAGTGCAATAGACGAGGAGGATTTTATTGCTTCTAATCATGACGATACAAATGTTAGTGTTTCTGGTGGTTATAACATTGATGTGCCAGTGGACAATAATGTCAACGGTCTTGGTCAAGATGCAATGGATAAGAGTTATGGTGATGATGCCATGGCAAGAAATAAGAAATGTGCATGCTGCTTCCGGTGGCGGTGATATGCCAGCAGACAAGAATGGTATACTGTTTCTAGTGAAGATGAAAATGTAAGTAATATTACTAACTTGAATGCGGTAGATAAGGATGTTAATGTTTCTTGCGGTAGATAATAGTATAATAATTTTTCCTTAAATAAAAGCTTTTTTCTTTTTATGTTAGGATGCAAACAGGATTTAACATATGAAGCTGTTGGACAAATTGAATTGCTCCACTGTTACAAACAGGATTTAAAAACCACATTTATGGGCTTATTATAGATATCGTGGACTCTTCACCAAGCTTCCTTCCCTTGTTCGTGCTGTTTTGATCTTGCGGCGTTTCTGGTCCAGTCCAGTTGGCATTCCGGTTTGGATCACTTGCCGCCATTTTAAGAAGGGAAAAAGCCCAGAACTTTTTACATGGTAATAACATATCTAGCTTTTGTTATAACATGTGTGTTGATTATTAAGAATCCATAATTATTGTTGAGATTGAGGGGAGATATTTTAAGGTAGGAGATTGAGAGGGGAGAGGAAAGGAGTGGAGGGAAATAGGTATATTTGTTGAGTGAAATGGAATTTGTTTCACAAGCTAAGGAGAGAGATTTTGATTGAGTAAATATTAAAGTTAATACCTTCTCAACCCTTTCCTTCATTTTCTTCAAAGATGTACACTTCAATTTGAATGAGGAAACACTGGGCAGGGCCGCTGGTGGGCATTGGTATTCGGAGCCCTTCTATCTGTGAGTTGAGTCTATTAAAATTTTGATGTGTTAGTTTTCAATAATTTAGAATACAAAAATGAGTATATTGATAAAGGAATTATGTGTGAGTTGAGTCCTAACATCTTTTATGAGAGTGTATCTTGTGGAAACTCAAAACTTGGTTTGAGAATTGAACTTTTGAAGGGAATTAGGATAGGCTCAGATCACTCAATGTTAGGACAATATACTATTTTGAAAAAGAAAAACATCAAACAGTTATAATAAGTTTCATTATATTTATTTTGAAGAAAAATCATTATATGATTATCGACTTAACTTTTGTGTTTTCCTTTTATCATAATGTGATCTATCCTCTCATGTTTGTAAAATGAGTAGATAACTTCTATGCTATTAAGATATGTACTTGGAACTTAAATTTATCCCCGTTTGGATAGTCTTGGTTTACTCTGAAAGTTCTAAACCAATACTGATATATGAGTGAAGCTGCCTAATTCTTATAAATGAGTAGATAACTTCTATTCTATTAAGATTTTTAGTTGTTACTAAAAGAGCTACGCTTGGGCTGGATTAAGGCAGAACACCAAATACTGGTAAATGAGTGAAGTCGTCTAATTCTGAAACACAAATTTGAAACCAAAATACTGTAAAAGATGCTTCTCTGATCAACTTTTTTTGAAGCTTTTAAACTTAAAATACAAAATGCTTTACTTATATAATTTTAACGTGTATACATTTTTAAATTTTTGTTTATATTTTTTATTTTATTTTACCATTGTGTGGCAGAGGAGGTGGTCCATGTACCTGTAGCGGAGGTCCAAATCATACCTGCAAATATGCTGTTGTGCATCACATTGAGTCATTTTCAAGGGTCCTCAAAATATGCCTATCATAAGATCGATTTAGGAACATGTTGAAGTTTCGTAATGAATTGGAAATGTAATCAAACTTATATTTTATATAATTTTGGTTTTATGTCATACTAACTTGCATATTTAACATAATGAAGCGCCTATGGTTGCAGGACTTTGGTTCTCTAAATCTAGTGACCGATACACAGAAAATGAGAGATGTCAATCTTGTAGATGATGTGTCATGTTTACTGCTTCTAACGAACTCGGATGATCTCATTTCATATCTCATCATGTCTAGAGAGGTGGGCATTTAACATAAACAATGTTGAAGTGAAATGACATAGTACCATTTTCGTCGAACATTCTTTCCTTAAATTTGAGACAATCGGTCGATGTTGCAGGTTCAGCTGAAAGGTTCTCAAAGCTCACTCTTACATATACCCAAACTTCCTGTAAAGTTAACATATCGTGGATCAACAATGGCTCCGGTAAGTCTCAAGGGGACAACATTAATGAGCCTGTTGATGTCACATCTATTATCTTTATTAAATTATACCCTCAAATTACTTTGTTGACATTTCATGACTTTTTCGCCATGTAATAAAGATTCTGATGTGACACTATTGCATTTCTACTACAAGCAAATTCTTAGTCTCATTAACCCTTTTTCCCATCAGTGTAACTACTGTTACTATCTCTAACTCTAACCCGTTAAATACCATTATATCCTACCGTTATCATGTCCTTGCGTATCCCATTATATTCTACTGTTATTAAATCTATATGTTGTTTTTCTCCCGTATGATAGTAATTCCTTCAGTTGCAAAGGTTGTTCTATAAAATTTGACGTCCCAACAATGAAGAGGAATAGCTTGAAGAATATGGTGTTGTTCGTCGTCTATCACTCTTCCCTGGACAACATAGCATCAGAAGGTTGCCAAGGTGTGTTGATCATAAATTACACAAAGACAACCATTCACGCTTATAAAAGAGATACACTAACATCTTTTGGCCATGAGGATTGGCAGAGCCTAACATCAAATCTAGAGTTTGGTAACAAAGTGGAAGTTATGGTTATTTTTGGAGAGGAATTAATTGTAGAGAAGACAACATTGTCTCTTTTATATGATAAACCAATCAACAAAGAAATGAAACACTACAATGCTGTAGACAAGGAAGATGTTATTGTTTTTGCGCATGACGATAAGAATGTTCGTGTTTCTGGTGGGGATAATACTGATATGCCTGTGGACACAATGTTACTGGTCGAGAGAAAGATTAAAATATAAGTGAAGATAAGCGTAAACACAAACATGATGTAATGTGTAGAAAAAGAGAGGAGACATGACAACACTGTAATCGGATACACTACAATGGAGGA
Organism: Medicago sativa; assembly: GCF_051527215.1. Taxonomy (NCBI): domain Eukaryota; kingdom Viridiplantae; phylum Streptophyta; class Magnoliopsida; order Fabales; family Fabaceae; genus Medicago; species Medicago sativa. Next base: position 16,852,910 of record NC_140752.1, on the reverse strand, counting down.
GTATTTTCAATAGAGTTTATATAAAACTCTAAAGCTCACTTTATACAAGTTGGTTTTGTATGGCTTTGTACCTTAGCATTTTCTTTCATTCTCCATGTGGTAAATGAAAGATTAGATTACTCAAAATCCAAGTTTGCGTTTTGAATATGAGTTAGTTTGAAGTTGTCCATTATTATGATGTATCTACCTTCCCTATGTGTTTACCTTGTTTATTTGTCTAAACTGATTCTTTACTCTGCTCTTTTTCACTTTGCTAGTTTAAATTTTATAATTTTGTGTGTGTGTGTGTGTGTGTGTGTGTGTGTGTGTGTGTATATATATATATATATATATATATATATATATATATATATATATATATTCATTGATATTTGCAGTATTTTTATAAATACTAGTGATTTGGTAAATACTAGTGATTTGTGATAAATTTATTACTTCAACGATTTTCGATAATAACGATTTTTGTAAACTAGGGACGGAGAAAGTGTCATAAGATTCGTGAGTTTAACTTAGTTGGTATAGACAATACATAAAATATGCAAGGTCCTGGTTCGAACTCCGACCACCACCACAAAATATTCATTTGTTTCTATTGCATTAAGCTAATCTACAACCAAAATTCCATCTTTTCTCTAAGTTTTCTTTCTCTTTCACTCGTCGAGGAGGGGTGGTTTTAGGTCATTTTTTGACCTATAATCACCCTTCTGCATCCTTTTTTCTTTTTCTTTCAATCTAAATAAGTGATTACCACATATATCAAGTTTTTTTTTTGTGTTTTTTTCATGATTTCGTCGTCTGAGTGAGGCGTTGTGTTGTTCGTCGTCTTGTGCGACGTTGTTTGATTTCGCGTCTTGTTGCGGTGTTCGTTTGGTTCATATTGAAAGATATTCAATCGATGATTTGGACGCCAACGTTGCAGATCCGGAAGCATGGGTATTCTGGTGATTTAGATTTCATCATATTTTTTTGTAGGCATTTTGCCGTTATATGCTATTAACTTGGATGCTGTGAGTTTGTACGCAGATTCATCCTTTACGTTTTTAGCGATGTTGATTCTGATGTATTCTATCAATTTGAATGAATGAATATCGTTTTGTTTTTATTAAAAAAAAAAAAAAGCTAATCTAAAACCAACTAGAAGAAGCAAATTAAGTCGGCCACCAGCAACAGGTATATGAATTTATGCTATAACCCGTGATTTATGGGTAGCATTGGGTGACATAGGTGATATTGGTCAACTATAATATTACAAGTGATTTTCTTCTCTTCTATAATATTCTCTTTTGAATTGTGATTGACCAATGTCACCAATCACAATATTACTGACCACAATGTCACCCAATGTTTCTTCTCTCTTTTTTTGTTTTGGACTTGAAATAAAACCTTATCAAGAGACATAGTTGTAATTGTTTTTTCAAAGAATTATACTAAATCAAGATGGTGTCTTCAAGAATTGGAGAAAATTACCCAGTGTTGCCAAAGAACCACAGATGGTGTCATTGTTCTGCCTGTGTTCTATGATGGTGTCTATTCATCGGACAAAGGATTGTGGGTCCGACAAGATATCTATGGAGAAGATTTTGTGGACAAAATCTCGATCGAGAAGGAAACTTCTTCTGAAGATGAAGACAAGTTCATGACTTGGGTAGCAGCAATCACTAATGAAGCTTCCAAATATGATGGATTAGATTCTCTACATTGCAGACATGAGTAATGAAACTTGCTTCATTTGAAATTAGATTACTCCTTCTTTATAACATTTTTAATAGTGCCTCATTTGATTAATATTACTATTAGTTTAGTCAGATTTACATTATTTTCACTTAAGCACATATTGGAGAAATGTTATATATATAATCGTCCCTTGTTCATCTATTATACAGGAATGAAAGTGAATATATTAAGAATGTAGTTGAATTTGCTACTCGTGTGATTAGCAAGAAGGGATACCCGTTCAAGGAGAGCATACATTATCGTGTTCAAGATGTGATTAAACTATCGAAGCAATCCAAATCTCCTCTCCTGCTAGGGATATGGGGGATGCCAGGGATTAGTAAATCAACCATTCTCCATGCCATTTACGATCAATTATTGGTCCCTATTTTAAGGACAAGTACATCATCAATAACATCGGGGGAGCTTGGGAACAAGATAATGGTCAAGTTTCTTTACAAGAGAAACTTCTTTGTTATATCGACGGAGAAGATGAAATAAAGATACATACAGTTGAATCAGGAAGAGTAATTTGTTGGATTAATTATTTAATTAATCAATTATGGATTGACAATAATCAATTATTATAAGCTGATGTCATAATATAAATTATGGTCTATTGTGTTAAGCACTAATTATATGATGAATTTGAGTGATTGGGCTTTTGTTACTAAATGGACCGTGATGGGTTGGACCATTTAGATAAGCCCAATGAGAGGTCCCTGCCCTCAGCCGTTTAGCTATTTAAACGTCATCCCATTAGACGGTTAATGATTCTGAATATTGGTGAAAACCTAGAGCTAGACGGAATGAGGGTAGTCACCCTCTCATAGTTGTCGGCGTTGTTTACGGTTATCCTTCATCAATCTAATTCGAAGGTACACAATTTCTTGTTCTTTCTTTGTTATATGATGATATGCTATAATTTTGTATCTAGTGATCCATGGCTAAATCCTAGAAATTTCATCATAATTTTAAAAGAAAGACTTCGACAAAAAGGGTACTTCTTCTACTTGACAATGTTGATAATTTGGAGCAGCTAAATGCTTTGTGTGAAAATCGGGATTGGTTTGGTCCAGGCAGCAAAATAATCATCACAACAAGCAATAGACATCTGCTCGAGGAGCATGGAGTTGACCATATACATAGAGTGAAAGAACTAGATGAAAATGAATCACTTGAGCTTTTTAATCGGAGTGCGTTCAGGAAAGCAACTTCTCACAAAGGTTTTGCAGAACTATCCAAAAACATAGTTGCTTATTGTGGGGGATTGCCTTTAGCTCTTGAACTCCTTGGCAACGATTTGTGTGAAAGGGAAGTACATCAGTGGAAACGTGTGTTAAGGAGCCTCGAAAGATTTTCTTTTCCAAATCAAGACGTACTACAAGTTCTAGGAATGAGTTTTGATAAGTTGAGTGATGAAGAGAAACCCATATTCCTTGATATAGCACAATTCTTTATCGGGATGAACCAAAATGATGTACTCAAAACATTAAATAGGTCAACACATTTCACAACTCTTCAATTAGGTCTCCTTGAAGACATGAGCCTTGTAACCATCGATGAGAATAACACGCTTCAAATGAATGTTCTTCAACAAGCCATGACAAGATATATCATAAGGAGGGAAACAAGTAATAAGACTAATCAGGTGCGTGGTACTATATATGATTTTGAGACTAGTTATGAGTGATGAATCATCCATGTGTGGTTTTTTGGTTCGAAAATGAATGACGGAAAAAGAAGAAAATGAACATCAATAAAATCAGTTTGTTAACATTTAGTTTCATAATTATCACAAGAACCTCGCAGGCTAATTATCACGATTGTAAATTGAAAATTAGTAACAAAATAAATTGTGGTTAACCTCATAGTTGATGATTTATCAATGTCATCAAGAATTTTATCTACCGTATCGAAGCTGAGATCTTAATTTTTACTTTCTTCTGATGTTTCAGCCAAAGATATACGACTTGTTCTTGAGTTTTAGAGGGGAAGACTGCCGTCCAAAGTTCTTGTCACATCTTTATGCTGCTCTTCAAAATGCGGGTATTCATGCTTTCAGAGATGACAACGAGATTCAAAGAGGAGATCAAATCTCAATCTCACTATTGCAAGCAATCGGACGGTCTAGCATGAAAAGAAGAGAAAGAAAGGGACATATGCAAAGTTTTAGCGAGAGAAAGCAATGTTTGCCTGATTTTTGGATAGTAACTTGTGTGTTGACCATTTTTTTTTTTTGTAACTTCTCTATATGTACATACAATTGATTGTGCACCTTGTCATCGGTTCATATTTTATAGGAATGAAAGTGTTGATATCAAGAATATTGTTGAACGCGTCACCCGTTTGCTAGATAGGACAGAGTTATTTGTTGCCGAACATCCGGTGGGTGTAAAATCTCGTGCGGAAGCTGCGACTAAGCTCCTAAACATGAAAAAATCAGAAGATGTTTTAATTCTAGGGATATGGGGGATGGGGGGTATGGGTAAAACAACCATTGCCAAAGCAATTTATAATCAAATTGAGAGCCAATTTGAGGGAAAGAGCTTTCTTCTGAACATTAGGGAAGTTTGGGAGACAGATACTAATCATGTTTTACTACAGCAACAGGTACTTTGTGATGTGTACAAAACAACAACATTCAAGATACGTGACATCGAATCAGGGAAAAATATATTGAAGGAAAGACTTTCCCAAAAGATGGTACTTCTTGTGCTTGATGGTGTGGATGAAATGGACCAACTAGAGGCTATGTGTGGAAGCCGCAAATGGTTTGGTCCCGGGAGCAGAATAATCATCACAACAAGAGATATGCATCTTCTTAAACTGTGTCAAGCTTGTGAAGTGTATAAAATAGAAGAGTTGAGCGAAAGTGAATCTCTTGAGCTCTTCAGTTGGCATGCATTCAAGCAACCAATTCCAACAGAAGATTTTGCTTCACATTCAACAGGGTGGTTGCTTATTCTGGGAGATTGCCACTGGCACTTGAAGTTCTTGGGTGCTTTTTGTCCAACTGTGGGATAACAGACTGGCAGAAAGTATTGGAGAAACTCAAATATATTCATGCGTTTTATGTAACATTTCAGCTTCGGAGACGGCTAAGCACCTCATTCTTCATTGTGGGGTGGCGAATTTGATTTGGTCAAAATCATGAGGTGGTTTGGTTTTAATTTTACGACACCACATAATTTATTTGTACGTTAGGAGTGTTGGAGTGAGCAGGCGAGGTTGAAAAAGTTCCGTAAATGTTTTTGGTTAATTTTTTTTTAAGAAACTAAAATTAATTATATTAAACTTCCCAATCACAAGGAGCGCTAAAGGAACGCCAAATATTTACAAAAGCATAACAACATAAACAAAGTACAAAATGAAAAATGAATCATCAGAATTAACCTATGCCCATGCACAGTAAAGGGTTAAGCTCACCATGGTAATCAAAGGACAAGTTAGGGATCTTTGTCTTTAACCACCAAAACGAGAGAAGCTTAACACTATCAATAAGTTGAAGTCTAACTTGTTTAATGCATGAATGATGTTGGGATCCTGTATATAGACATTGTATGCTGAGGTAGAGTTTTTGGGTGCAAGCTTTTGGAGGGCTGCTGGGTTCAGGCTTGTTGTCTGCTGCGTTGCTTTGTTGTTTTAGTGTTCAAATCTATGGTTTTAATTTCTTCAAGTCTCTCAATCTTCAAATATATGATTTTTCATTTATGCTTGCATATGAATCTTAAATTTAAAGGTTGAACATTTATATGCAAAAGGACGACAAGTGCAAAATTGCAATGAAAAAAAGATAAATTACCAAATTGATATCTAAATTTAATTTAAGAGACCACAAATGTAATTTTGCTTAATATATATCTAAAAAAAATTAAAACATATATAGGATATTTAATTTGTAAATTTGAAATTTTGTATCAGATATATAATCTATCTATATTATGTACATTTATTTGTTTCACGATGTTAATTTAAAATAATCACGGTGCGCCAACGTAATATCAATCACAAAGATATTTGGACATTGAGTTGATTATTCAATGATTTTAAAAAGAAAAAACAACATGGGTGGATTATTTTCCTTTAAAATTCAATGATTTTAAAACAAAAAAAAAATCTGTAGGTTTATTATTTTCCTTAAAAAAAACGTAGGTTGATTATTCAATGATTTTAAAACAAAAAACAACGTGGATGACAATCGTAAATAAGATACTTTTTAAATATTTATTATTATAATTATTAATTAGGTTTTGAACCCCCTAATACATGATCTTGGCAACGCTTGTTTCTCCTAAGTTTATGTTGAAATTTTGAAGAGGATTAATTTTGTCATAGTTAACAACACAGGTTATTAGAACATCTCCAGTGGAGGGTCCTTACTTAACAAGGACCATTTCCCGTTAAGGAACCTTTATTGGAGGAAGAAAAATTTAGTCTTTATTAAGGAATAGACAACTATATAATGATCCTCTCTCTCCTGGACAACTAACGGGTCACACGTTTAAAAGAAGTAATAAAATATGTACTACTTGGTCCCACTTGCAATTTAAAGATGTAAAGTTAGTGGAACCTATTTAAGTACTTTTCATTAATATTTTTTATTAGTGCATTGTCATTGGAGGAGTGAATCATCAACTTCGTCCCTGAATTTGCAAGCATCAGCCAAAATCATCCTCAAATTTTGCGAAATATCAATTTCGTCCCTAAATTTGTAAAATGTCAATCAATTTCGTCCTTCCAATTAACTGGGGTGTTAACGGAGCTGACATGGCCGTTAACCTCTCACATGGACTACCATGTCAGACGCCACACAAGCAGGGACTAATATGGCCGACTGTAACCAACGTTTTCAATGACTAATTAGGCTGATTTGCAGAAAATGTAAAAATGTCATATTCCCCAATGTCTCTCTTCCCCAATGGCTATTTCTTCCCCAAATGTATAAAATTGAAACCCTAATTTTACGATCTTTAATCCACACTCCAAAATTCCCGAAAATTCTTCCAATAATTAGTGGTAACGTTCTTCCCCAATTGAAATAACCTCAAACCCTAATTTTTTGATTGAATCCGAAATCTAAAAATTCCCAAAATTCCATCAAACAAAATTGTTGTAATTGAATCCGAAATGATGGGGGTGGGTGTATGAGCAAAAAATTTTTATCTTCATGTTCAAGTCAAAGGAAAGCAAGAATGAAGTTGTTTGGAGGGTGAGGTTGATGGACAAAGTTGATACTTTAGGAATTGATTAAGTTTTTGATAGTCAGGGTTTGCTTGTTTGAGTTTGTGAACATGCTTCTGAATTGTACTAGACGTGTGTAATGTTGTAATGAAAAGAGGTTGAAGATGAATCTTCATGTAACCTTTCTGTCAAAATATTTACATCAGATTAGTCCTTAAATTTTATGGCTATCCATCAAATCGATCCCTGGTTTATGTTAAAAAACACCAAATCAGTCCTTGAATTATATAACTAACTATCAGTTTGGTCCTTGAAAGACAAGCTTTGTAGAACAAAATACAAAACGCAGAAAACACAACTTGATCTTTGCAGTATTTACAACATTTGCAGCATCAACATTTCCACCATTTACAACATCAACAATTACAACATTTCCACCATTTGTAGCATCAACATTTTATACATTTCCACCATTATCAGCATCAATATTTTTTGCATTTCCACCATTACAAGCATCAACATTTTCTACATTTCCACCATTACCAAATATAGTAACCAACCAGAACAAAAATCATTTTTCTATTTTTTAAACCGAAAACCCTAATAAGACTAATCTAAACAATTAAAAAAAACTGAAAACTTGAAAACAAAATCATTAAAAATGAAAACGAAATCATTAAAACTAAAAACGAAATAATCAAAACTAAAAACGTAAATAAAAAAAACGGCCAAAAAAATGGTGAAAACGAACACGAGGAGAAGGTGAGATGGACGTGAGACTTACCTTAACCAAAGACCGTTTCATTCTTCAAAAACCCATTGTTGATCGCCGGCGATGATGATGATTTTGAAAGGAGAAGGTGATGAAGGTTTTAGCGGGAAAGAGAAAGGTTGGGGACTGTTTTGATGGGTATGACTGAAATCTGAGGGTGGAAGGTAAGGATTAAACAGGGGTAAAAATGGAAAAGCAAAAAAAATTGCATTTGAAATGTGAAAACTGAATTTTTTGCGTTTCCATCAATTTAGTCCTTGTACACGTGGCTTTCTTTTTGACACGTGTACAGGACAACACAACATGCAGGGAACCAGCTCAACATCTGAAATTCTAGCGCACTTGTTTTAATATGTTTTGTCAGATGTTTTAACGTTTGCAATGTTCTGTTCAATGTTCCAACATCACGAAATAAACAGAAATAAAAACAAGAAAATAAATGACAGGAAAGTAAAGAACACAATGAGTTTGTTGACCCAGTTCGGTGACAAACACACCTACTCTGGGGACTACCAAGTCAGGAAGGAAATCCACTAGTGTAGTCCTTATTCAAAAGCTCTCAGCAAACTCCTCGTTTACACTTTATGACCTAGGACCTACCCGTATAGACTTCAACCTTGAAAGTCCTAGATCTGAGATCACATCTCACTATCCTAATGGTCAGTCACAGCCCCTGTGACCTATCAGACCTAAACACAAACACAAAGGTGAAGTTACCTTCAAACACAAACAACTAACACCTTGTTTCACAACTTCGGTGTAGTACACATGAGTATCAAACTCACACAAATAGTCCTAAACAAGTATCACAAACGATACAAGAAAGGCTCACAAAAAGGTTCTAAACTTGCATCACAAACGATACAAGAGTAGAGCACATGTAGACTCAAAACCCTAAAAATCTAAACTTTTTAGTATGACGTCTTGAATAGTTCATTAGGTCTTGAAGTCTTGTATATATACTGAAGCATCTTGAGCCAAATACTTAGTTGGGCTTCAGAACAAAGCAGATCGGTTCAGCTAATCTGCAAAACAGAAATCAGAAACAAATATGGAAAGTCCTAAAATGTCGGAACATCTTTAGGATCGTTCCAACAAATAACAAATATTTCCTAAAATATAAATACTACTTTAGAAATATTCCACAGCTGATTCTGTATAGATATGCGCGTTGCTTGGACAATAAGATAAGGAAATATTGTTTTCTTAAACAATAAAGGGTGTGCGTACATCTTACCGAGATGCCTAACCACATGTTGGAACATTGGTTCCAACTTACAGAATAAGGATATTTGTTTTAGCAATAATGCAGCTAATACAAATACCCAACAACATCACTAACGGACCTTTTGGATGGAGGGACCATTTTGATGGACGTGAGAGAAATTCAGGGACGAAATTGATATTTCGCAAAATTTGGGGACGATTTTGGCTGATGCTTGCAAATTCAGGGACGAAGTTGATGATTCACTCGTCATTGGAGTCATTGAATCCTTAATAGTTACTTTCCTTAGTGGATTACCATTGCGAATGCTCTTGCCATGGTTATTTAACAAACAATAAGGAGTAAATAGGCAATTACCCCCCCCCCCCCCAAGAAATTGTAAGTTTTGTCAATAATCCCCCTGAAATTAACAAAACTTTAATTACCCCCATGAAATTGCACAACGTTAATCAATTTACCTCCTCCGTCAAATTCTTCTGTTCGTCAACGTGACGTTTTGCAAATACCCCCCGTGCAAAATGGCCCTTGAACTTGAAAATTAATTTTTTTTTTCTTATCCTTAAAAGTGATTGCATTATCACTGAATTGTGGAGCATATTAGCTAAGTTTTGACGGTATACAACCATATATTGGCAGTATGGTATAACAATTGGCAGTATTTGGTAAACCCTACAATAATGTTCAAAACTCAAGAATATTTACAAATCAAACATAAAAACATTTATTTGTTCCAACATCAGATGTTGTTTTTTCAAGTTGTCCTTCACCCTATTAGAGATCAAAAGGATGGTGGCTATCATGTTTTTTTTTATTCTTTTAAAAAAACATAATGAAATATACATAATATAATATTATTATCATTCCTTTGAATCCTAACAGGGGAAGAAGACCATGATTCCTTCAGGATCTTTTATAAAGTGAGAGAAGTAACAAGTTTATGTATTATTTTTTTTTTTTGAAAGTGAGAGAAGTGTGTTGGTGTAGAGTGTGCAGTGCTCACAATATAAAGGAAGTGAAATTTTTTGGTGTGGTTAAAATCAGCAATTACAAAGCCATATATTTTGACATCTTGGTTATGTCAATCATATGTCATTTATTTGCTTCATTATGTATGTCATGCATTAGTTTTTCATCTGATATGTGTGGCTGTACTTTGCTATGCTGACTTTCATATCATTATACATGGTTAATGTTTGATCGTTTCAGGAAACATATATGGTCGTATACCGTTAAAACTTAGTTAATATGCTCCACAATTCAGTGATAATACAGTCAGTTTTAAGGATAAGAAAAAAAATATAAATTTTCAAGTTCAAGGGTCATTTTGCACATAAGTGCAAAACTTCATGAGCTATTTGCAAAACGTCATGTTGACTAACAGAAGAATTTGACAGGGGGGGTAAATTGAATAACGTTGTGCAATTTCAGGAAGAGTAATTGAAGTTTTGTTAATTTCATGAGGTAATTGACGAACTTTATAATTTCAAAGGGATAATTACCTATTTACTCAGGTACAATCAACTAGAAGAAGCAGATTAGACCGGCCACCAGCAATAGGATAAATGAATTTATATGATTATAAGTTGGCTAAAATATGGTATTGGTCCCTGCAAAATAGGACAGTTTTGGTTTTAGCCCCTGCAAATTTTTTTTATAGCTTTTGGTCCCTGCAAAAATAGGTCAGTTTTGGTTTTAGTCCCTGCAAATTTTTTTTTATAGTTTTTGGTCCCTGCAAAAATAGGTCAGTTTTGGTTTTAGTCCCTGCAAATCTTTTAAAAAAAATTTATAGTTTTTTTTTTTAAAAATTAAAAAATTCTGGAAAATTGAAAAAATTAATAAAAAAAACTAAAAAAATTCTGGAAAAATTAGAAATTAATAAAAAATTGAAGAAAAAAATTAAAAAATTCTGGAAAATCGAAAAATTAATAAATTTTTTTTAAAATTCTGGAAAAATTTAAGGGTTAATAGTGTTTTTCACCCCTGTAATATAGGCCATTTCCAGTTTTCGCCCCTGTAAAAATTCCGGTTTGATTTATGCCCTTGTAAAAAAAAAAATTTCCGGAAAACACCCCTCCCCCTCCAACTCAGCAGATTCGCTGACGTGGCGCTGACTTGGCTTTTTTTTTTTTCATTTTTTTTTTTTTTTAATGCCACGTGTAAAAAAAATTCCAAGTCAGATTTTTTTAAAAAAAATATTTAAAAAAATATTCAGTTTTTTTTTCCAGAAAATTAAAAAAATCGAAAAAAAATTTTATAAAAAATAAAAAAAAATCCAAAAAATCATAAAAATAAAAAAGTTTTTTTCAAAAAATTTAAAAAATCGAAAAATAATTTATAAAAAATAAAAAAATCCAAAAAATTATAAAAATAAAAAAGTTTTTTTCAAAAAATTTAAAAAATCATAAAAACATTCAGTTTTTTTAAAAAATTGAAATATAAAAAAACAGAAAAATAGTCATATTTTTTTTCCAAAAAATTTTAAAACCGGAAAAAAAATTAGATTTTTTTGAAAAATTTAAAAATTAGAAAAAACCTATTAAGATTGTATTTGGAAATTTAAAAAATTAGAAAATATAATCAGATTTTTTTAAAATTAAAAAGATTTTTAAAAATTCTGGAATTTAATTTTCAAAATACAAAAAAAGTAAATTTTCAAAATTAAAAAAAAGATCAGATTTTTTATAAAACATTCTGGAAAAAAAATTAATTTTTAAAAATCTGAATACAAATATAGAAAAATTCAGATTTTTTATTCGAAAATCTTATACCACAATTTTAATAAAATATTGCGAAAAAAATCATTTCATTCCAAAAATTATTTTTTTTTGCCCAATGATTCTAATAAAAATCCATTTTGGGGCTATAGTAAGACTTTTTTATTCTCAAATAATATCAGAGGGTTTTGCCATCGTCGTGAAAAGATTTTATGAGATTTATGATTTATGATTTCTACCTCCTCTAAGGAAGAGCATAATTATAGGAAAAATGGAATTCCCTTAACTTATTTCTTTTATTCAATTTGGTCCCATAAGTATTAACTTTGTCAAACACGTCCCTCAACTTATCTGCCGTTACCTAATCTAGTCCTTTCCGTCAGATTTTTTCAAAAAACATTAGTTTTGTACATGTAGGCGTGCCAGGTGTAAAAAAACTGAGATGAGTAAGCATGTATGAGTCATCAGTATATATGAGGGCTAAAATTGTGAGGGAAAAAAATTAGGGTTCCAAAAACACAATTTCCCCTTCTTCTCCTTCTCTCTCGCGCCTCTCTCTCCATTTCCATCTGCTTCTCTTCTTCTCTTTCATCTTCTTTGTTGGGAAAAATCCAGAATATGTCAAAACAAGGATCCAAAACACAGTCACGGGGTTGGGTACAGGATGAAGGTTTTGTTTCAACTGGATCCAGTCTTAGGAGAAGAACAAGCATGGAATGTAAGTGTGGAGATTTTCCAGTAATAAGAACAGTGAATGATACTTCAAATCCGAATTGTGGTAAGAAATTTTGGGGTTGCAATAATTACAGGAATTCATTTGAAAAAGGGTGTGGGTTCTTTAAGTTGGTAGAGGATGAAGATTTTCGTACTGAGTCCAAAGAGGAGGGATTGGAACTGAAGCTGAAGAGTGAGAAAACAAAGAGGAAGAACAGGAAGTTGAAGATGGAATTAGCAAAGGCAAAAAATTGGTTAAAGCTGTCACTTGTTTTTGGTTTTGTTTCCTTTGGGACCTGTTTGGTATTAGGGACAATTATACTATGCAAATAGGTCATAATTGTTAGTGAATTAGTCTCTGATTGAAAGTGAAAGTGTTGTTAGGGGTTGTAACTGGTTTAAGTTCTTATTGTAGTTTTCTTGTTTAGTTTGCAGCTATGTTATGTTATTAGGTAATGAATTGTAAGTCTTTATGAAGAGCAATGAAAACGTTGTTATTTGGAAGAAAAAAAATTGAAGGTTACTCTATAACAATTATGTTTATATCATTGTTGGAAATTATATTGCAATGTGATAATGATATCAAATGTCAAGCAAATTTTGATATCATTAGTAAGTATTTAACCTGCCAAACTCTATAATGACACACAATTGAGAAGCAAAATATAGTTGATATCATTAGTACTTAACCAAAAAATATGGTCTTAGCCATTACACCATTTGTGCAGAATATGACACCAAAAGCACATTAGATGTTCTAGACATAACATGTTCTAGACATTACATCAACATTACATAACCAGAATTACTTACACAAAAGGGCATAAACTAAATTAGATATTCTAGACATTACACCAAATATGCATAACCAACAGTACTTAACCAAAATGATGTTCTAGACATGACTGTTACAAAAAGATAAATTTGATGTGCTTGGTAAAACATCAAAGTTACATAGGCTGTGTAGAGGCCACACCATCTTTCCTTGCTTTCTGTCTTGGTTTCTTCACAGCAGGTGGTTGAGATGATACAACCCTCTCCTTGGTCTTTCTCTTCTTACTCTTTGATGCACTAGGCTGCTGAGATGGATTTTCAGTTGATGCACCAGGCTGATGAGTTGTTGCAGCCCTTTGCCTTCTTAAAGCTGAGTAGTAGTACCTTGATTAGTGACCTGAGATGCCTGAGTTGGTGCAGTGACCTGAGATGCCTGAGTTGGTGCAGTGACCTGAGATGGAGCTGACTGTGTTGTTGTCTGCTGAGTTGGAACTGAAGTAGTAGTTCCCTGCTGAGTAGATGTACTACCATTTGCACCTTCAGTTGGTGGTGGAGGTGGTGGTGGAAGTTTGCAGGTTGACTTGTTATGGCCAAGTTGTTTACACCTGCTACATTTGATGCCATATGTTGCCCTTCTCATCTCATTGTCATTCTTCCTTAATTCTCCAGCTTCTAGTCTTCTCTTCTTCTTTGGCCTTCCAGGTTGCCTTTTTATGGGTGGTGGTTGTAAATCTGTATACTCAGTCCTCACCCATAAATTTTGTCCATTAGCAGGGTATATAATGCTACTATAACATTCAGCATATCTTTCCTTCCTAAATTCAATAGGGACATATGACTCTATGTCCAAGTTTTGGTGTTTCATACATGCCATAGCATGACAACAAGGCAGTCCTGTCAGAAGCCATTTTCTGCAATCACAAACCTGCCTCAACAAATTCACAGAATATTTGTCTCCATCTAAAGATATGTGTGTGACTTGATAGTCATGTTCACCACCACGCCTAATATGCCAAAAAAACAACATATAACACTTAAGCAAATATACACCAGAACTTATATCATTTAATGTAATAAAGAAAAAATTTGGTGTAATGGAAATATTACCTTACAAGCCAGTTTTTGGTATAAGAGGATTCCTTCTCAAGCTTTTTCTTAATATTAGGCAGAACACTATCTTCATACCTTGAGATTTTTTCTCTGTTTTTCTGCCATCTTTCCATCATATATAGTCTGATTTCCTCCATGTTAGTAATCACAGGTTTGGACCTTGCATTCACTATGACTGAATTAAAGGCTTCTGACATGTTATTCACCAAAGTATCACACTTTGAACCTGATTTAAAGAAGGCTTTGCTCCAATGTCTAGCTGGAATGTTCATTAGATATTCAAATGCTCCTTCTGAGATGGATTTGATCTTCTTCATCTCTCTTTCAAATGCATTAGCATATGTGGCATTTGCAGCTCTCCACATCAATTGCTTCAGTTTCATCCCTGGGTGCTTCTTTCTGAAATTGTTATACAGATGCCTGACACAAAACCGTTGTTCAATTCCATCTGCTAATTCATCAATAGCTGGTAAAAGACCCTGTTGTAAAGTTGAACATATTATCAGGTTAGTCTAAAATGTAAATCTGTAATAAATTAAGAAGTGTATAAGATAAATAAAAATTACCTTTTGCTGGTCACTTATAATTGTATATGTCTTGAACAGTCTAGTGCCACCCAAATCATTAATCAAAAGTTTTAAGAACCATGTCCATGATTCTTTAGTCTCACCTTCTACAATTGCATATGCAATTGGTAGCATTTGATCATTAGGATCCCTCCCAATAGCAGCCAGCAGTTGACCACCATAATACCCTTTGAGAAAGCATCCATCAAGGCCAATTATGGGTCTGCACTTCATGAAACTTTCTTTGCAGGCTTTAAAACAGACATAAACCCTTTGAAAGTGAGGGAAAAATACTGCATTAGGGTTTTCCAAATCAGCCTCAGTCCCTTGATATGGTAGAGTAGTCACTCTAACAGTAGAACCTTCATTTGATCTCAGAAGTTCATGACAGTAGTCATACATCCTTGTGTATTGTTCCCTAAAAGATCCATCAACAAGTTCTTTTGCATGACTCCTAGCTCTGTATGCTTTGCTAGGGCATACACCCACATTCCACTTTCTATGTGTCCTGTTGATTATATCAAGAATACCCAATTTAGGATCCTCTTTGACCCTTGTATGTAGTTTTCTGCCTAGCCACTTTGAATTCATCAGCCTTGGATTATACTCTTGACTGCAGCTATGTTTTCCAGTTATCTTTCTCAGTTGCCATGTCTCTTGATCTGGTATCTTATAACAAGAAAGTCCCCAATTGCATCCAGGTTTACATCTGACCCTTACCCTTATCTTATCATTCTTCTTAAACTTGAGACCCTTACCATCATGTACTGCAAATGTCCTGACAGCATATATAAACTCAGCTTTTGATGCAAAGTAAGTCCCAACCTCCCACTTATAGTCCAACATATTATCAGGTTGCTTGAACAAGGGGAACTTTGTTTTCTTAGCACCTTCCTCATCACTATCAACGCCACTATCCAATTCATCACTGTTTTGTTCTTCACCTTCACTAAAATGGGCTTCCCTACTTGACTGACCAACTTCCCCAACATTGTTAACAGAGTTTCTTAGAGCTTCAAGAACTTCATCTTCAAAAATTGGATCCTCCAAATTCACAACCTTCTTTGGCCTTCCTTTCCTTTTCTTTGGCTGAGATTCCCTTTCTTTTCCCTTTCTAGATGTTTTCTTAGGACCATTGTTGCTTGTACCAGCTGCATCTGTATTGACAGAATCAACACCTGCATAAAAATATGAATTAAAAATCATGAATAATAACCTAATATATTTGAATCAGAATCATGTATAATTTAATGTGAGGATATATACTTACAAGAATCAACACCTGCACCTGTAGCAGAATTAACAACTCCATCAGCCTCATTTGCACCTGCATTTCCATCACCTATAGTCACATTCTCTTCACCATCAACACCTTCAAAATGTTCCCTCACTGGATCATCATTAAATGCTTCACCTCTTACTTCTTCATCATCAAGTCCTCCTATTTCATTGTCAAAGTTACCTGCTAAGCAACAACCATCATCACTCTCACATCCTTCATCTAAGTTTCCCTCCACACTAATTTCCTCCACACCAGTTTTCTCCACATTAGTAGGTTCTGCACCAATTTCCACACCACCAGCACCAGTTTCTTCCACAACAGTAGGTTCTGCTTCAGCTTCCACACCACCTGAACCAGTCTCCTCCACACCAGTTGGTTCTGCATCAACAGAGGGACCACTTGCACTAGGTTCTGCATTTATATCCACATAACCTTCCTCATTTATGTCAGCACCACCTACACCATTTAAGTCCACACCAACACCAAAATCCACATTTACTCCACTCACATCCTCACAGAATGTTACTTCAGTCTCAAAAGGGCCAAAATCATGTGGTCCAATGTCACTTGCTTTCTCACATGTGGTCCCCACACAGTTGGGAATATTCCCCCATCCATTTTCCACTTCTGTAGGGCCTACAACAGATGGTCCATGTTCCTTTTCTTTCCCTTTTGTGGACCCTACAAATGTTCCCTCAAATTCTTTTTCTTTCCCACTAGTGGACCCTACAACAGATGGGCCAGCTTCCATTTCATTCTCACCAACACAGGGATCAGTATATTTTGCATGCTCAGCCATAATAGGGTATTCAACTAAGGGGTCTAGGGCAACTATATCAGGCTTACACACAGGGTGAGTTACATATAAGTGGACTCTATCATAGTTTTCAGCAATGTTTTTCATCCTTCTAATCCCACTGTCATCCCTTAACCTAGCAATCTCACCATCAATGTTTGGGTCATAATACCATAGAGCCTCAATTAAGGGGTAGCCCATTTCCTTTACCTTCCCTATTATTGCAAAATAAGACCAGAAATCTGTTGAAGCAAAAATCTTTTTGATGAATGTTTTAATGATAACAAACCTAGTGGAATAAATAATAAGTTTTATGAATGGTGATCTACTGATGGTTGCACTTGAGTTTTTGTTAAAAGAACAGGAATCACATAGTGGATAAGCTAGAAGCCACCCACATTGATAAGTGCATCATATCTACTCAACAATGAAAGAATGAGTATATCATCAGTTGAAACAACAAAGATCACATCTCCATGAAGATTCATAGCTCAAGAATCATGATGGAAGAACTTGAATCATGCTGGAAAAACTTACATCACAAGCTGCACAAGAATGTGCAAGAAGTTATATGACAAAACTCACATTGAGTTTTATCCTATATGATTTGAAGATCCACCATGGATAAAGAAGATAAAAGGAAATATGCATACAAGTTAGGAAGATTCTCAGAACCTTCTCAAAGTATCACACTTCCAAAGCTTCTGAAGATAAGAAGTTCTGAGTTCAGAATGTTCATATGAACATAGATCAGAATGTTCATGTGAATGGAGTTAATCATGAACATTAACCCTGAATATATCCAGAAATAATAAAGGATTATTTCATGGATAAACAAGAATATTTAAAGTCATCAGTTACATGCAATGATGAACTAGAGGCAAAGAAATATTCTTTTGGACTTCAAAGAAAGAATCATCTTGTTTGTCAAAACAAATGATCTCTCATTTATATGCTTCAAGTAGTTCTTGAAGGAAATAAATAAACAACCTTCATAAGGTTCAAAGTGTTGAAGAACATCAGAATGTTCAGCACAGAGTACAACCATCATAAAGGAAGGAACCCAGAAGAAACATTCTGAAGTTCATATGTTTGAACCCAGAAGGAGTTCAGAAGGTTGTTCAGAAGGTTGCTCAGAAAGTTCATTAGAGCAAAACCATAAATCAATGTCCACACCAAGAACATGCAAGAACAGATGTGACATGAACATATCTTATGCAGACAATGATTTTGACTTTGGATCAAAAAATCATTAAATACATCTATGGTGATTAAAGGATTAATGGACTTTGATAGTTCTTGGTATTTGTGCATTCTTGAGTGATTAACCAAGACACAAACAAAGTTAAAACATACCAAGATACAAGAAATCAAAGAACATTTGCATTCATGAACTAACTCTAAGTTCAGAAAGTTAGTTCAGAATGTTGTTCAGAATGTTGATCAGAGAGTTGATCAGAACGTTCTGATGATAGTTCAGAAGGTTGTTCATAAGCAAACCCAGAATCATCAAGAACGTGAAGAACATGCAAAGCACACTTGACATGAATAAAAGGTCCAGAAAAGTACATCTGCATGGATCTATCAACAATAAAGGCATGGACAAAGATTTATGTCAAAAGGATCTTTAATGTTCATCCAAGACTATGAACATTAAAGTACTAGGATTATTCCAATGAGAATATCATCCTAGATGTTGCATTCACTGCACTTCAATCGTGTCTCTACTATTAGGATTGATTACATCAAAAGTAGTCTTACAAATCATCCTAAAGTAAGCACAAATGAAACATTCTGATGATCAGAATGTTCACTTATGCACATGCTTCCAGCCATGAACAGTGTAGTTGGTAAAAAGAAGAAAAAGGTAACAAAAGGAGATCTTGCATCAGAGATAACTTGTACTCTGAACAAAATCAAGCAAATCTCCTAGAAGCATGGGCCTGAAGCTGCAGACCACTATCCTCTCTTTCCTGCACAAAGTCCAAGACATATTTGGTTCACTTTATCCTACTTTTCCAGCAACTTTTGAAGCATATGGAGAAGCTACTTTTTGGAGGATAAAACTCAAACAAATCTCACATCACGTGCTGGGCAAGCCCAGAAATTCATCCAACATTCATCCATGATGAACCCAGATGAAGAACATCATGAATTTCCAACATTCTGATGAAGAACACAGCAACATTCTGATGTTCATCCTGGGAACGCAACAACATTCTGATGGTCAGAATGTTCACCCAGATTTTCAAGTAAAAGCTTGTGGGGCCCAGGACACGTGGCATAACACCATTGGACACCCTACAACGGCTATTTGAGCCCAAAGACTCTATAAATACAGATCTAAGGCTCAGCAAAACTTGCACCATTGCAAAGCATACAAGAAAACAACAAAGTTTGTTTGAAGCTCTTGCAATCTGAAATTGATCAATGGCTAAGGCTTCTGTTTCCTTAGTGCACATCAATACTCTCTGTTATCTCGTGCCAAGATAACTTTCTCTTCCTCCTCCTCTGTTTGATTCTCAAACATTCAAACTCCACACAAATTGCAAAGCATACAAGAAAACAACTTGATTTTGTTTGAAGCTTTTGCAATAGAAATTGATCAATGGCTAAGGCTTTTGTTTCCTTAGTGCACATCAATACTCTCTGTTATCTTCTTCACAGATAACTTTTTCCTTCCTCTTTTCTTCTTGTCTGTTTGATTCACAAACATTCAAACCTTCATACAAATTGTAACAAAGTCTCATCTAGCTTTAGGGGTACTAAAGTGTTAGTTTGAGCAAAGGTGTAAAAGTCTAAGTGGGTAACTTAGCAAGAAGAAAAAGTCTCATCTAGCTTTAGGGGTACTAAAGTGTTAGTTTGAGCAAAGGTTGTGAAAGTCTAAGAGGTTATCTTAGCAACAAGGTGCAAGCCTGCTGAGGCTTAGAGAATACAGGGTTGTAAGTGTTCAGGTGAACACATATTGTAAGGTGCAGGATTTGAGAGGTTATCTCAAGCATCATAGTGGAAACTCTCACAAGATTGTGAGGAGTGGACTAACCCACATTGGGTGAACCACTATAAACTTCTGTGTGTTCTTTCTCTTCCCTATACTCTTTACTTACTGCAAACACAAACACACACAAACACATTCACTTTGTTAAACTGTTTTTGCACTCAGACATCAGAACATTCAGAAGTCTGCTTTAAACTGTTTTTGCACTCAGACATCAGAACGTTCTGAAGTCTGCTATTAACTTAACTATTCCAAGTTTCCACTTGAGAATTAATTTTTAAATTGCAGGATAATTTTTAAAGGGTCACAATTCAACCCCCCCCCCCCCCCCCCTTTCTTGTGACTATTTTATCCACTTCAATTGGCATCAGAGCCCGCCTCTATGGTTTGAGCACTTAACAGTGTATGAGGAAAAGATCCAGAAGGAAGTGATGTCAAAGCCTGCAAATCAAAGTGCATGTCACATATGCAACAATGTGGGATACTTCAAAACTAAATGCCCTCTGAAGAAGAAGATGCAAAGATGGCAACCAGAGATGATTTTGAAGTCAGCACATGAGTAAAGACAAACACAAGAAGTGAAGAGGTAAGAAATTCTAATCCTTATCTTTTATATAAAGTGTTTAATTATATCTCATTTGACTCATGCATTTTATCTTAAAAGTATGAACTTTTAAAATAATAACTTTTCTTGTATAAAGAAAGAAAATGTGAAACTACTAATCCTGAATGATATATATTTTAAAACCATTCAAAAATTGTAGTACTATCATTTTTAAATATTTGAGAAACATAAGACTCTCAATGATCAAAATTTTGTAAGATTTAGAAAAGTCTGAATTTTTGAAACAAGATGTTATTTTGAAAAGGAAAGTAAAACTTTGAAAAATGACATATTCAACTTTCTAAAGTCTGTTAAGACCTTTCAAAAAGCTGGTTTAGGAGTCATAACCTATCACAAACAAAAGTGAGAAGGTAAATGAAAAATGTTCATTTTGAAAAATCTGAACCTATATATTTTTCTTAAAAAGAAACTTGAGAAAAAGTCCTCATTTCAAAAAGACATTCTATCCTAAATTAGAATGAGCTCAAAAGGTTGAGATTGGTAAAATATAGTTTTCTTGTTTCAACAAATCTGATCATCTTAAATCAGAATGTGGTCATAAGAAAGAATCTCTCAAGAAGAGAAACACTAACCTCAAGGACCCAAAGTAATACGGGTACCAAAAGCTTTACCAATTTGTGATGCAGGAATGTCTTCTAAATTTCTAGGAAGAGCTTGATTCATGGACAAATTATGTTCAAGAAATATGTGGAGATCAAAATGATAAAGATTCTGAAACTTCTCAAGATGATGCTGAGTTGTTCTAGAACAATGGAACAATTTAAAATGAGTTCAAGTCAAAGAACCAAAACTTCATTTACTAGCACACATCTAAGAAGCTATCATTTGTCATCACCTAAACATGAACCACAACATATCCTAGAATACACCAAACCTGATCATGATTCCACAAATCTTAAAGATGTCCCTAAAATCTTCCATAACATGATTAGGCACACCTTACTCCCTAGATGTGAAACCTTTGATGTTGATACTGATTTATGTATCATCTCATGACCAAAACAAAATTCAACCTCTACTTCTTAATCCTTCAATACATGATTGATTCTTGTTTGGCTGTCAAACAAAAAGTTGTTAAGTTACCATATGGGATTCATATGACTCTCATCTTTAAGGTTGCACAAGTATCCCTAGAAGGTGAAGAAAGTAAACACACCTTCATGAGATTCACAACAGAAACCTTAGGATAACTTCACATCACAACCACCAACATGCCTACTCCTCAAAAGACTGGATCAGTGAAGAGACTTTCTGATCAGAAAGTTCAGGAAGTAAGAGAGAAACAGGAAGCTGACAAGTCTGCCAAGAAGGAGATTGGATCAAGCTCTCACAAAGCTGAGAAAGGCAAACCTACTCCAGCTCCTGAAGTCTTTGCTCATGTTGCTGAACATGCAAGAGAGCTGGTTGAGGCAAGCACTCAACAATTTGAAGCTATGATGGCTACGTGATCTGTTGATAAAGTTGGAGAAACTACTGTTGGTCATCAGAAAGTTGAAACAACTCTGAGTCAAGGTGTTGAAGTACCCTCTGAAGATATAAGAGATGAAGAAAATACTGAGCAACATGCTCAGAAAGTTGATAATGATACACAGGAAGTTGCTGAAATCCTGGTATCAAACACTCTTGGAAGTGAGCATCATCATATGGAAATTGATGAAGGAATTCAGTTGGAACAAGATAATGTTGGAGCTCATTCTGACTTTGATCTCAACATTGAAGACACTACAAATGATCCCTACAATGAGATCTTTCAAGATGCTCAGGGAGAAGACATTCAGCAAGATGATCAGAATGTTCAAAACAACACTGATCAAAATGTTCAGGAGGATACAGATCAGAAAGTTCAGAGAACTAGGAAGAAAAGAAGAAGGTTAGAAACCTATCCAGCATACAGAAGGAAGAAGGAGATGGATATCTTATGGAAGATAATGAAGCTCTTTCTCTTCCATCCCTGGAGTTATTTCAACAAGTTGCTGATCTTGCAAGAAAAGCAGTTCAGATTGCTGCTGGTGAGAATGAAGAATATCTTCAGAAAGAAGATGAAGTTGTTAAAGAAGAAAATGTGCAAGATGAGGTTGTATATCGAATAGAAGATGATGAGATACCTCAAGAAGCTCATATGGCTGCTTCAATCTCAGAAGATGATACTCAGAAGGTTGATGATGTATATCTTCAGAAGAAAGATGAAATTGATGTAGAAACTCCAGTGAATGCTGCTGAAGAAGAACATCAGAAGGTTGACACACCTCAGAATGTTTAAGAAAACCCTTCTGACCAAGATCAGAAAGTTGAAGAAAATACTGAGCAAGCTTCTAACAAAGTTGATAAAGACACTCAGGAAGATGCAGAAATCTTGGCTTCACAAATAATGAGTCAAGGAAATGCGCAAGTATAAAAAGATGAACACATGAAATTTTCATCTGGTTTTGATCTCAACATAGAAGATCTAAACTCATACTTCAACACTGATGTGTTTCAAGATACTCAGGATACAGTCCAGATTGTTCAAGAAACATCTGAAACTGATGATCAGAATGTTCAAAGTGACTGCAATTCAGAATGATCAAGAAACATCTGAAATTGAAGTTCAGAATGTTCAGGTGTCTGCAGATCAGAATGTTCAGGAAAATGCTCCTGATGCTGAAGCTACTCAATCCAAAAAAAATTGAAAGCTTCAAAGTTCATCCCTCTGTTTTCAAGCAAGGTAGAAATCTTACACTTTGAGAAAATTGGTCAGCAAGAGCTATTACTCAAAGAACATTCAATAACTTTGGAAGGTTGGAGAATGTTGGATCAAACATCAAGGACCTTACTGGTTATAAGAACTGCACTCATATGATGCAAATAAGAGAATTATTTTTGCAAGCTCAAGATTGAAGAAGATGGTCAGATCAAAAGACTTGTCTAAACAATCTCTGCATTCACTTGCTACAATAAGTGAAAGTGTTTGAGTATGTCATTAATGTTGATCATCTACCATGTTCTCAACATATTGTCTTTCAATCTCAACTACATGTTTTTGCAACATATGATTGAAGAACAAGAAGACTTCTCATATTCTATATGAATTGGCTTTCACACTCATATTCAAGCATTTTAAGATGCCTCTGAAAAAATGAAGTGTATGAGAAGGATTGCCAAATCTTTGACATAAAGAATTTGACAACAATGAGGATCCTCCAACAATGGATGAAAACATCCCTGAAGAAACCTTCCAAGAAGTTGCAGACATTGCTAATGAAGATGTTCAGAAAGTTGATGAAGCTCAGAATGTTGAACAACTTCAAAAGGAAGTTGATGTTGCTGAGAATGGAAGTCAGCAAGTTGATGCAATACCTCATGTTGGAACAAAATGTGTTTGACAATGAACCTTAAAGAGTTTTGATGATAACAAGGTATTAAAAATTGTAAATTGGACTAGCTAATATTTGTTCAAGTGTACAGGACCATAATTATAAAGTTACATCATCATTGGTTCTGAATGAGCAAATAAAGGGCTATGGAAACAACAAAAATTTGAAGCTTGGACGCTCCTGAAGGCAACTTGCTCCTGAAGAAATAGCGCTCCTGAAGTAAGCTGCTCCTGAAGAATAGTGCTCCTGAAGACAAGAGGTCCAGAAGCCACATCATCAGAAGCTGTATCATCAGAAGCTGCAGAAGTCATCTCATCAGAAGCTGCATCATCAGAAGCTGCATCATCAGAAGCCGCATCATCAGAAGCTGCCTCATCAGAAGCCATTTCACCAGAAACTGAATATCAACTGGATTTGCAAAGAATCAAGATTTGAAGAATTATCAACGCAAAAGCTGTCAATTGGATTCGAAAACACAAACAAAGGATTAGTGGAGTTTGCAACGGTCATTTCAAAGGTGTTTGAAGGCGTGTGCTTGCATTTTGGACGAAAGTGTTGACATTGTACTTTGTACGAATTGTACAACCACGTTCTCCACCACTCTGTTTTGTGTCTGCGCTTCAAGACAAGAAAACAGCTCTAGAATACGGTCTCGCCTGCATATATGTTCCTTTGGATAAGGAATGGTTTTCAAATTTGTTCTTCATAGGACAACAACCAAATCAGGCAAAAGATCATTGGTGAAAGATCAAGCTTCAACAACGACTCTTTGGTGTGCTGGCAATTTCACAACGTCTCTTTCACACCTCTATATAAAGGAGTGAAGACCTAGAGAATTGGTAATGCAAGAACGCTGAACGAAAGACTCACAAGATTTTCACAAGTACCAAACCTCTGCTGAAATTGTTCTGCATTCACTTAGAATTTCTGTGTCTCAAAGTCATATCTTAGAAATTCTTAAGTCCATTGAGTCTGTATCTGATTTGTATTGTGAGCACCTCTGATTGTATATCAAGTGTTCAACCTTAAACAATTTTCTGTGTAATTTTGTTTAGTGAGGAAGTCTCTTGCAGTTGTGCTTGAGCAGGAAGTCTCTTGATTGTGTTCTTGAGCAAAGGAAGTCTCTTGCTTGTGTGCTTGAGCATTGGAAGTCTCTTGCTTGTGTGCTTGAGCATTTGTAATCAGATATTACTCATAGTGAAATCTCCTTGGAAGTGCAAGGGGGACTGGACTACTTCCGGTTTGTGGAAGGAACCAGTATAATTGCTTTGTGTCGTTCTTCTTCTCTCTCTCTGTTTTATTCCGCTGCATTTAGATTCTGATCATCACTTCAGAAGCTGTCTCACTTAGCTTCTGATCAGAGGAACGAAGAATTTTTCAAAACACAATTCAACCCCCCTTCTTGTGTTTTTCTCACCTTCAATTGGTATCAGAGCCTTGGTCTGTTGTGTAACACTTAACCGTGCAACAGTCAAAGATCTGAGAAAAACATGTCTACTCCTACTCCTACTGGTCCTGGTGATACTAGCTATAAACATGTCTCACATGATTATAGTGATAGTAAGAAAACCAGTGTTGGAAAAGTTCCAAAGTTCAATGGAGATGCTGAAGAGTTCTCTTGGTGGAAGACCAACTTTTACAGTTACATCATGAGCCTAGATGAGGAATTATGGGATATTCTGGAAGATGGTGTTGGTGATTTAGTCCTTGATGAAGAAGGAGCTGCTGTGGATAGAAAGAAACATACTCCAGAACTGAGGAAACTTTACAAGAAGCATCATATTATCAGAGGAGCTCTTGTCACTGCCATACCCAAAGCAGAATACATGAAGATGAGTGACAAATCCACTGCTAAAGCTATGTTTGCTTCTCTCTGTTCAAACTATGAAGGGAGCAAGAAGGTCAAAGAAGCAAAGGCTCTCCTGCTTGTACATCAGTATGAGTTATTCAAGATGAAGGATGATGAAACTATTGAGGAGATGTACTCAAGGTTTCAAACCTTAGTTTCTGGGCTACAGATTCTAAAGAAGAGCTATGTTGCTTCTGATCATGTAAGCAAGATTCTCAGAAGCTTACCTGCCAGATGGAGACCAAAAGTGACTGCCATTGAGGAAGTTAGAGATTTAAACACTTTAAGTGTCGAAGATCTTGTTAGTTCTCTCAAAGTTCATGAGTTAAGTCTTAATGAACATGAGTCTACTAAGAAGAGTAAATCAATAGCTCTTCCATCCAAAGGCAAGTCATCAAAAGCTCTCAAAGTGGTTGAATCTGAAGAGGAAGAACAGTCAAGTTCAGATTCTGAACCAGATGCTGCAGAAATGGCCATGCTCTCAAACAGACTTCAATATCTGGCCAAGAAGAACAGAAAGTTTCTCTCCAGAAGGGGTAACTCCAGAAGCTCAAGGAAAGAAGATCAGAAGGGATGCTTCAACTGTAAGAAGCCAGGTCACTTCATTGCTGAATGCCCTGATCTTCAAAGAGAAAAGTCAAAGGACAAATCAAAGAGGTCTACATTCAAACCAAGCAAATTCAAGAAGCAGATTAAGCAGAGTTTAATGGCAACCTGGGATGATTTGGGTAGTGAATCTGGATCTGATAAAGAGGAAGCTGATGAAGATGCAAAGGTAGCTGTTGGGTTGGTAGCAACAGCAACTTCAGAAGCTGGATCAGATTCAGACTCAGAAGATGAAAATGAGGTATATTCCAAAATTCCCAGAGATGAACTTGTTGAGTCACTTAAAGAACTTCTTACACATTTTGAAGTAAGAACCAATGAGTTGAAGGATTTAAAAGAAAAATATGCTGATTTGGTACAACAGCAAAAATCAACTTTATTGGATCTGAAAGCTTCTGAACAAGGACTTAGGGGCTTTGACTTCATGTGTAAAACATATGAAGATCAGCTCAGGTTCTTATGTCAGAAGCTACAAGAAAAGTGTAATGAAAAACCTTTAAGTAACCATGAAATTGCTCTTGAAGATTTTATTATATCTGGCATTGACAGAAGCAGAGTAGCTTCTATGATTTATAGCATTTACAAGAACAATGGCAGAGGAATTGGTTTTCCAGAAGTGAAACTGGAGAAAACCAATCTAAAGTCTTGTTGTGAATGCATCAAGGAAGGTCTGAAAACATTCTTTGTACCAGAAGGGGCTGAGTTGGAAACTGTTGTTCAATCAGAACCTGAAGCTTCTAGTTCTAAGGCTAAGATTATTTCAAAGCCAAAGAACTCTAAGTCAAAGGCTATGATCAAATCTGATTCCAAGACTTCAAAGGTTAGGATCCTGAAAAGATCAGAACCTATTCCTCAGAGTCTGGTGAAACCAAAATCTGGGGTTCTGAAGTCTAAGTTTCAGAAGAAGACAGTTACTGCTTCTGAAGTACCAAAACCTAAGGTGATGGTTAATCAGAAGCAACCCAACTCACAGCACAAGGTACAAGAAGTGAAGAGTAAAGCCTTAAGTACTAACCTTCCAGGACCCATAGAACAATGGGTACCTAAAACTAAAAATGTCAATGATGCAGGTATGTCTAAGAGCAGTGCCAAAGCAAAGATCATGGTACCTAGACAGCGGTTGCTCAAGACACATGACAGGAGACAAGTCCATGTTCCTCAGCCTAACAATGAAAGAAGGAGGAAATGTGAAATTTGGAGGCAACCAGTCAGGCAAGATCATAGGTACAGGAACTATTGGTAATTCCTCTACCTCAATTAATAATGTATGGTTGGTAGATGGTCTTGAACATAACCTTTTGAGCATTAGTCAATTTTGTGATAATGGTTATGATGTGCTTTTTGAAAAATCCAAATGTACAGTAATCAACAAGGAAGACAAATCCATTGTGTTCAAGGGAAAGAGAGTTGACAATGTCTATAAAATCAACTTTTCTGAACTGGCTGATCAGAAGGTGATTTGCCTACTATCAGTGAATGATAAGAAATGGATGTGGCACAGAAGGTTGGGACATGCTAACTGGAGATTAATCTCTAAGCTTAGTAAGTTACAACTTGTGAAAGGGCTACCAGACATTGACTATCATTCAGATGCACTCTGTGGTGCATGTCAGAGAGGGAAAATTGTGAAATCATCTTTTAAAACCAAAGACATTGTTTCAACCTCAAGACCTTTAGAATTACTCCATATTGATTTATTTGGACCAGTGAATACTGCATCCTTATATGGAAGTAGATATGGATTAGTCATTGTTGATGATTACAGCAGATGGACTTGGGTGAAATTCATAAAAAGTAAAGATGTTGCGTGTGATGTATTCAGTAGCTTCTGCACTCAAATTCAATCTGAAAAAGAATCAAAAATTTTGAAAATCAGAAGTGATCATGGTGGAGAATTTGAAAATGAGCCATTTGAAGCTTTTTGTGAAAAACATGGAATTTTCCATGAATTCTCTTCTCCTAGAACACCACAACAAAATGGGGTTGTAGAGAGAAAGAATAGAACTTTACAAGAAATGGCCAGAACCATGATTCATGAAAACAATTTACCAAAACATTTTTGGGCAGAAGCAGTGAATACAGCATGCTATGTTCAAAACAGGATCTATATTAGACCTATTTTGGAGAAAACAGCATATGAACTCTTTAAAGGAAGAAAACCCAATATCTCTTACTTTCATCAATTTGGATGTACATGTTACATTCTGAACAACAAGCTCTACCTAAAGAAATTTGATGCCAAGGCCCAAAGAGGAATCTTTTTAGGTTACTCTGAAAGGTCAAAGGCATACAGAGTGTATAATTCAGAGACACTCTGTGTTGAAGAATCTATGCACGTTAAATTTGATGACAAGGAGCTTGAAGATAAAACTTCAAAGCAAGGTGAAAGTTTTGCAGAGATACAGGTTCCTGAAGCTACTCCAAAACCTGATCAGATAGCTGAATCTGAAGATAGTCCAGAAGCTGAACCCACATCAGAAGCGCAAGATGAAACTGCTTCTGATGAAGCACAAGATGGCTCACATCAAGAAGATCCTCCCAGAAACACATTCAAACACAAGTCTTCACATCCTGAGGAGCTAATCATTGGAAACAAAGATAGTCCAAGAAGAACAAGATCACATTTCAGACAAGAAGAGTCAATGATTGGACTAATCTCAATGATTGAACCTACAACAGTTGATGAAGCACTTTCAGATGATGGATGGATCCTAGCTATGCAAGAAGAGTTGAATCAATTTCAAAGAAATGATGTGTGGGATCTGGTACCCAAACCTCAGCACAAGAACATTATTGGAACAAAATGGGTATTCAGAAACAAGCTGAATGAGCAAGGTGAAGTAACAAGAAACAAAGCCAGACTTGTTGCACAAGGGTATAGTCAACAAGAAGGCATTGATTACATTGAAACGTTTGCTCCAGTTGCAAGATTGGAAGCAATCAGGTTACTTCTTTCCTATGCAGTTAATCATGGCATAATATTATATCAAATGGATGTCAAGAGTGCATTTCTAAATGGTGTCATAGAAGAAGAAGTGTATGTCAAGCAACCTCCTGGATTTGAGGATATTAAATATCCTGACCATGTTTTTAAACTGAAGAAATCACTATATGGCTTGAAACAAGCTCCCAGAGCTTGGTATGATAGACTAAGTAATTTCTTAATCAAAAATGATTTTAAAAGAGGACAGGTTGATACTACACTCTTCAGAAGGACCCTTGGGAAAGATATTCTTGTTGTGCAAATATATGTTGATGATATAATATTTGGTTCTACTAATGCATCTCTTTGCAAGGAATTTTCTGAGTTAATGCAGGATGAATTTGAAATGAGCATGATGGGAGAGCTGAAGTTCTTCCTTGGCATTCAAATCAATCAATGCAAAGATGGAGTCTATGTTCATCAATCAAAGTACACAAAGGAGCTTCTGAAAAAGTTCAAACTTGAAGATTGTAAAGTGATGAACACTCCAATGCATCCTACATGCAACCTGAGCAAAGAAGATGAAGGAGCTAAAGTAGATCAGAAGCTATATAGAGGTATGATTGGTTCTTTGTTATACCTCACTGCATCTAGGCCAGATATTTTATTCAGTGTATGCTTGTGTGCAAGATTCCAATCAGATCCTAGAGAATCTCATATGACTGCTGTCAAGAGAATCTTCAGGTATTTGAAAGGAACAACTAATCTTGGACTCCTTTATAGGAAATCCTTAGATTATAAGCTAATTGGATTCTGTGATGCTGATTATGCTGGTGATAGGATTGAAAGAAAGTCAACCAGTGGCAATTGTCAATTTCTGGGTGATAATCTTATATCCTGGGCTAGCAAAAGACAAACAACTATTGCTATGTCTACAGCAGAAGCAGAATACATTTCAGCTGCAAGTTGTTGTACACAACTACTTTGGATGAAACATCAGTTGGAAGATTATCAGATAACTGCTAACAGTATTCCCATTTATTGTGATAATACTGCTGCTATTTGTTTGTCTAAAAATCCAATTTTGCATTCAAGAGCGAAGCACATTGAAATCAAACATCATTTTATCAGAGATTATGTTCAAAAAGGAATTTTAGATATACAATTCATTGATACTGAAAATCAATGGGCTGATATATTTACTAAGCCTTTAACTGTTGAAAGATTTGATTTTATAAAGAAAAATTTGAACATGCACTTTGTATCTGATTAAATGCTTGCTTGCTCCTGAATAGGATTTTAGGTTCTGAAGTTAGTTCAGAAGCGGTAGTCCATCAGAAGCTCTTTATTGAGGTTCTGAGGAAAACTTGCTTCTGATGATGACGTCAGCATCTGAAGTCCAGAAGCTGGATTTGTTGCTTCTGAATAGTTGAATTAGTGGAAACGTTGGAAGTTACCTTTTAAAAAGTAACTTCTGGCCCACTAACTTGGTAGTTACTCTGTGAACTTCTTACGTGGCCTGTATGTGTTGGTGTATAACTAAAAGGGCAATGATGATTTAATAGCCTTGAAAGTACTTTTCACGCGCCCCCAATTTTGTCATTAATGTTATGTTTGTTTGTCTCTTTTGAATTGCAATCGTTTTACTTTTAACACTTTGTCAATTCACACACTACTCACTCACAACAAACACATTTGCTCTCAAACCTCTTGCGAAGTAAGCGCATTCTCTCAACCTTAGAACCCTAAAATCTTCATCTTCTTCAAATCTTCGTCAATCATCAAATGGCATCATCAAGCTCAAAAGTTTCAGAATCTACATCAAACAAGCAAAGCGTATCAGAATCTGGGTCCATCTACAAAGAAAAGACTATGGATATTCCATGGGAATCCTTAATAGTTCAAATAGAGTCACCGGTGGATTTTACTTCACTCAAGAAGTACGAAGTAAACATGGAAGGATTGATAGAGACACAGGAGCTGTCTGAGTATTTCAGGATGCTAAATGGGCCAACATATGTGAACTTGGTCAAGGACTTTTGGTTAAAAGCTGAAGTGTACAATGAAAAGCCTGCAAAAGTCGTAAGCAAACAAGCTGGGTCAAAGAAAGGGAAAATGGTCATGGATATGAATCCTACATCTTTTGACAGCTTAGAAATAAGGTCTGAAGTGATGGGCATTCCTATAACCATCACTGAAGAAGTTATAGCTAAAGCGTGTAAAAGGCATGCAGAGGGAAGATTCCAAGAAATAGTCAGGAAGGAAGATGTCCTGCTACAAGGTTACTTCAACACTCTTTTGGGTGGGAAGAAAGATGCAAAGCCTTCTGAAATGGAGATTCACAACAGGATGTTGGTGAAATTCAGTAATGATTGCTTCTTTCAAAGAGCAGGAGGATCTGACCAACCCAACAATCAACAGAAGCTAGCAATCTACTTCATGGCTATTTTGGAAAAGATAAACTTCCCAAGATATGTAATGGATCATCTCTGCTGGGCCATAAACGAAAGCATTACAAGAGGAAGAAAACAAGTACCCTATGGAAGATTGCTGTCTGAAATCTTTCATCAAGGAAGGGTGCTGGAGTTCTTAAAAAGGACAAGGAGTGCTTCTGATAGTTGTTTCGAAGTCTCTACTGCTGAAAGGACTATCAGTAGCAGGAGCTTATGCTCTATGAAGTTCATCAAAGAAGCCCCTAAAGATGAAAAATGGTTAGAGATGACAACTGCTGAAACTGAGATAATCAGGGACTTTCCTCACATCTTTAAGGAAAGTGACTCTGATTTTCTAGTTCAATCAGTAGCTGAGTACGTCTTGGAGGAAGCTGCTCACGCTAAAGGGAAAGGCAAGAAGGCCAAGGCAGTTGCTGTGTCAGAAGCTGCTGCTTCTGATGCACCTAAAGGGAAAAGGACCAGAACTAGTTCTGAATCAGAAGCTGCTCCTACTAAAGGAAAGAAGGCCAGAACTAGTACTGAGTCAGAAGCTGCTAAACCTGTTTCTATCAAGGAAAAAGGAAAGATGCAGAAGGTTGGTGCTGCTTCTATTCCACAGAAGAGGAGAAAAGGTAAGGCAGACTTGGTAATCACTCAAGAGCAGCTGGATGAAGCTCTTGAAGAAATAGAGAAAGAGGAGGCTGATCCCAAGCTGAAGAAGAAGAAGGCTCCCCTTCAACTTGTGAGTCCTATGGTTGAGATGACTCGAATAAGGAAAAGGATGGCA
This sequence comes from Medicago sativa, assembly GCF_051527215.1. Classification (NCBI taxonomy): domain Eukaryota; kingdom Viridiplantae; phylum Streptophyta; class Magnoliopsida; order Fabales; family Fabaceae; genus Medicago; species Medicago sativa. The sequence continues at coordinate 16,820,487 of NC_140752.1, read as the reverse complement.
GATGAACGTGCTGCTGATCTTATATCAGAAAGAAAGGATCAAAAAGCTCAATACATTCATCAAAGAGATGAAAAGCTCAAGGCTTTGGGATTGGAGGACTGTGATAGGTTCTACAAAGATAAACTGGCTGAAGTAAGAGCCATTGCTGGTAAACCTACTGAAGACAATGAAGAAGACGATATGATGCTCATTTTTGAAAATGCTCCAGAAGAGGGAACTTCAGAAGCAGTTCCTCAATCTGCTGGTCCACAGAAGATCTCTTCTGAAGCTGGCCCTGCAGATCAGGTAATCCAGATTCCAGTCACCTCTATCCCCATTTCACCCTCTTCACCATCAGCACCTGAACCAATAGAAGACACTTCTGTCTTAGATAATCTCATTCTGCACTATTCAGGTGACTTACCCAAAGACAAAACTTCAGAAAAGGCCTCTGAAACAACTCCAGAAGCAGTTGCTTCTGAAAATGTTGTTTCAGAAAACCCCCATCAACAAACACCTGAACCACATAAACCCACAACACCCCCTCAATCACCAATAGCTACTATTGACCCCCAACTCAACACTCAAACATCATCTTCACCTCAACAACCACCAATTGAAACTGAGTTTCAACCTTTACCTGAACACTCTCCAGAACCAACTCCCATGGATGTTGACATCTCTCTAGTCAATGTTCAAGCCTCAACCTCCACCACACACATTGATTCTGACCAGCCTTCATCTTCAAACACACAAACACACCTTACCATTCCAGTTCCTAATCCTATTCAAGATTTAGAAATCAGTGATTCTGATCTTGAAACCCTTGATCATCCACCCACAAACATCCTGGAATCTGGATATATTAATTCTGAGCTTCTCACAATCTTGAGTCAGATGCATAATCTGGTGGATCAAAGAAGGACAATTGATCTCACAGGTGCATATGAAGACTCCTGGGCATCTCTTCAGAACCGGGCAGCTGGGCTTATTGAAGAAATCAAGGCTAAATGCATCAGAGTCAAGCAAGCATCAGTCAGAAGGGTAATGGAGCATCTGAATCAGAGTCTCAGAGTAAGAAGTTCTACACTGCTCCTGGCAAACCAGCCTTTCTTCTTTGAAACGGATTACTTGACCAGAGAAGCAAGGTTGTGTAAGCTTCTGAAGAAACAGATGGCACAGCAGCAGCAAGAAGCTAAGGAAAGGGAACAAGCTCTTCTTCAGAGGCAACAACAACTTGAAGAACTGTTGAAGAAGAAGACTGAAGAAATGGAAGAAATGAAGAAACAACAACAAACCAACCCTTAGTTGCACACCCTTGTGTTTTACTTTTTGTTTTGTTGTTTGTTTTATTTTCTTAGTCCTTGCTTCTGAAATCATCTTGTCTTATTTTTTTTTGCTTCTGAATGCTTACTGATTCTGACTGTTTAGCTGCTTCTGACAATTGAATATACATGATTTTTGCTCTGATTTATTTAGTTCATTGCTTAGTATACTCTCTCACGTTTGAGTTTCTCTCATATCTTTTTGTCTTTTGTGCTTAAATTTAATTTCAATTTTTTTTTGATAATGACAAAAGGGGGAGTATATGTGACAAGTATTTAATGGCTCTGAGCCCCATTAATGGCATTTGAAATTTTTGAAAACCTTCTATCATTTTTTTTACCTTATTGGTATAAGCTATGAACGAACGAATGAGTATCAAAATTCAAGTAAAGTTAATTGAACCATTCTTCTTATCTATAAGTTAATTCTTTCAATGATTCAATTTTGCTTTTAAGCTCTGATAATATTATTGCGCGAAAAATGAATTTAATTAACCTGGATAGAACTTAGGGGGAGCTTACAAACCTCACCTTAAAGACTATCAGACTCAGGGGGAGTTTGAGCTTACAAACCTCAGATTCTGAGCTTACAAACCTCAGAACCCCAAAGTCAACTTGTTAATTAGATTAACAACAATTGATCAATTTTAAATACTTTTGTTTGTCATCATCAAAAAGGGGGAGATTGTTGGAACAAAATGTGTTTGACAATGAACCTTAAAGAGTTTTGATGATAACAAGGTATTAAAAATTGTAAATTGGACTAGCTAATATTTGTTCAAGTGTACAGGACCATAATTATAAAGTTACATCATCATTGGTTCTGAATGAGCAAATAAAGGGCTATGGAAACAACAAAAATTTGAAGCTTGGACGCTCCTGAAGGCAACTTGCTCCTGAAGAAATAGCGCTCCTGAAGTAAGCTGCTCCTGAAGAATAGTGCTCCTGAAGACAAGAGGTCCAGAAGCCACATCATCAGAAGCTGTATCATCAGAAGCTGCAGAAGTCATCTCATCAGAAGCTGCATCATCAGAAGCTGCATCATCAGAAGCCGCATCATCAGAAGCTGCCTCATCAGAAGCCATTTCACCAGAAACTGAATATCAACTGGATTTGCAAAGAATCAAGATTTGAAGAATTATCAACGCAAAAGCTGTCAATTGGATTCGAAAACACAAACAAAGGATTAGTTGAGTTTGCAACGGTCATTTCAAAGGTGTTTGAAGGCGTGTGCTTGCATTTTGGACGAAAGTGTTGACATTGTACTTTGTACGAATTGTACAACCACGTTCTCCACCACTCTGTTTTGTGTCTGCGCTTCAAGACAAGAAAACAGCTCCAGAATACGGTCTCGCCTGCATATATGTTCCTTTGGATAAGGAATGGTTTTCAAATTTGTTCTTCATAGGACAACAACCAAATCAGGCAAAAGATCATTGGTGAAAGATCAAGCTTCAACAACGACTCTTTGGTGTGCTGGCAATTTCACAACGTCTCTTTCACACCTCTATATAAAGGAGTGAAGACCTAGAGAATTGGTAATGCAAGAACGCTGAACGAAAGACTCACAAGATTTTCACAAGTACCAAACCTCTGCTGAAATTGTTCTGCATTCACTTAGAATTTCTGTGTCTCAAAGTCATATCTTAGAAATTCTTAAGTCCATTGAGTCTGTATCTGATTTGTATTGTGAGCACCTCTGATTGTATATCAAGTGTTCAACCTTAAACAATTTTCTGTGTAATTTTGTTTAGTGAGGAAGTCTCTTGCAGTTGTGCTTGAGCAGGAAGTCTCTTGATTGTGTTCTTGAGCAAAGGAAGTCTCTTGCTTGTGTGCTTGAGCATTGGAAGTCTCTTGCTTGTGTGCTTGAGCATTTGTAATCAGATATTACTCATAGTGAAATCTCCTTGGAAGTGCAAGGGGGACTGGACTACTTCCGGTTTGTGGAAGGAACCAGTATAATTGCTTTGTGTCGTTCTTCTTCTCTCTCTCTGTTTTATTCCGCTGCATTTAGATTCTGATCATCACTTCAGAAGCTGTCTCACTTAGCTTCTGATCAGTGTATTCAGTTGTTTAGAGGAACGAAGAATTTTTCAAAACACAATTCAACCCCCCTTCTTGTGTTTTTCTCACCTTCACCTCAAACATTGAGATTGCAACCAATAAGGTTTGGGAAGCTAATACAGCTACTGAAACATCACTTCAGAAAGTTGACACAGCTGCTGAAGATGGGAAAGTTGATGAAGTTCCTGCATAACAACTTCAGAAGGTTGATGAAGTTGAAGAAGCTTCTGGAGAAATATCTCAGAAAGCTAACAAAGCAGAAAGCTTTTAGTGGAGAAAGATTCTTTAAATCTTCTACTGCTGAAACAAATTTCAAAATCTGAAGTTCATGTTACAAACATCATGGGTGAACTCCAGTTTGATGAACAAGAAATTGTTCTAGAATCTGATATGGGAAATGTTCCTGTGTCATTAAAAAATCCAGATATGCATGATGTTGCTAAAGCTCTGGCCACACACATGCTTAGTGAAAACACTACCACAAAAGAATCTGATGAGGATGAGCTAGCTGGAAATCAAGCTGGTTTTGATCTGAATATGGAGGAATTCAGCTCAGACTTCAATGCAAGTGTCTTTGAGGATTCTAAGATGGAAAATGATGGAACAATTCCTTCAACTCAAGTTCAGAATGTTCAAAGAAACATTCTTCATGAACAAATCATTCCATCAGTTAATCACATGTCTGCAGATCCAGAAACATCTGGATATGTTAAAAGACACTCAGATCAGAAAGATGGAAAGACTAAGAAGAAGAGAAAGCTACTGATGATTAAGCTGCTTCAGAAGGTTATGCTTATTGATGCTTGGACTTCTCCATTCAGATGAGAATGTATTTCAAAGAAAGAGAAACATGCTCTCTTCATTGAATCTCAAAGTAAGGGATATCATCGCATAAGGTACACATTTATTTGCACTAATAAATATGATAATTAAGTTTATGAAAATATCATTCCTCAAACATGATTTTAAATGAATCTTATGTTTGAATTAGCATTAGAAGATTTTTTATATTCTTGATCTTCATGTTGATGTTGTGTATGATCTTGTTATAATCTTCAAATATTTCTCTAAGGTTTGCATATTTTGTTCTTAAACTTATATTGGATTTGCTTTGAGCATAAAAATTTGTTTTAAGCATTGTTGAATAATTATCTTACTTTAATTGCAAAAATTGAAGACAAAGAAAAAGTTGTAAACATCAATGGCATATCAATATGTGTTTGTGCATAAATTTGCTGCATATACTTGATTGTAATAATGTATGTTTTCCACAAATTGTGTCAAAAATTGTTGCTTGTAATTGTTTTCTTTTAAAGAAACTATCTTGCATCAAATGATACTTTGAAGCATTTCAGCTTTTGAAAAAACTCAGCAATATTCTCCAACATGAGAATACTGTAGAGAGAGAAAGATCTTTTCAAAACTCTGATTTCACCGCTTCCACAAATACTTCATTTTCTCTCAATTTTAGAAATTGATGAATAAGATCAATCGATCTTTGCTCTTTTAAAACTCAATTTAGATTAGATAATCATCTTCTAAATTATGAGCATGACTTTGTCAAAATGAAAAACTTATCTGCTATGACAATAAGTAAAAGAAAATAATTATTTTCTTAGAAAATCAAAAGATTTGAAATGTAATAGGATATTCATCTCTAAAATTTAGGGGGAGTTTTCTATACTTGCAGATATCAATCTTTTCGAAAACATTGAAACCAAGGACAAAAACATTTTCTTAAATCTTGAGAAAAATTTCTCATATTTTGAATATGTTGAAATGGTTGCATATGTTATCATTTTTCATGTCTTGTTTACACAACTGATTGAAATAATGATTGATCATGATCCTTGCATTATGTTTTAATTAAACCATGAGTTTAATATATGAATGCACTTGTGAATTACATGCAATGTCTTGTGATTCTTACCTTCCAAGATTATGTCACTTTTCCTTCATATCACCCCTAGTACTTATTGATAGATGACAAAAGGGGGAGAGATATATATGATGGGATAAAAACCTAGGATGGGGAGACATATGTATTATGGGAGAGAAAAATCTAAAATGGATTTAATTAATGAAGAATGTTATGAATTAACCCTTTCCATATGTTGAGGGGGAGTTTAATTAGGTTGATAAGAATTAAACTCTTGCATGTGTTTAGGGGGAGTTTAATTGCATATCCATGAACATTCTTACATTTATTATTATATCCATCATAAAACTTAATATTTATTCAAAAGGTTTGTCATCATCAAAAAGGGGGAGATTGTTGAAGCAAAAATCTTATTGATGAATGTTTTAATGATAACAAACCTAGTGGAATAAATAATAAGTTTTATGAATGGTGATCTACTGATGGTTGCACTTGAGTTTTTGTTAAAAGAACAGGAATCACATAGTGGATAAGCTAGAAGCCACCCACATTGATAAGTGCATCATATCTACTCAACAATGAAAGAATGAGTATATCATCAGTTGAAACAACAAAGATCACATCTCCATGAAGATTCATAGCTCAAGAATCATGATGGAAGAACTTGAATCATGCTGGAAAAACTTACATCACAAGCTGCACAAGAATGTGCAAGAAGTTATATGACAAAACTCACATTGAGTTTTATCCTATATGATTTGAAGATCCACCATGGATAAAGAAGATAAAAGGAAATATGCATACAAGTTAGGAAGATTCTCAGAACCTTCTCAAAGTATCACACTTCCAAAGCTTCTGAAGATAAGAAGTTCTGAGTTCAGAATGTTCATATGAACATAGATCAGAATGTTCATGTGAATGGAGTTAATCATGAACATTAACCCTGAATATATCCAGAAATAATAAAGGATTATTTCATGGATAAACAAGAATATTTAAAGTCATCAGTTACATGCAATGATGAACTAGAGGCAAAGAAATATTCTTTTGGACTTCAAAGAAAGAATCATCTTGTTTGTCAAAACAAATGATCTCTCATTTATATGCTTCAAGTAGTTCTTGAAGGAAATAAATAAACAACCTTCATAAGGTTCAAAGTGTTGAAGAACATCAGAATGTTCAGCACAGAGTACAACCATCATAAAGGAAGGAACCCAGAAGAAACATTCTGAAGTTCATATGTTTGAACCCAGAAGGAGTTCAGAAGGTTGTTCAGAAGGTTGCTCAGAAAGTTCATTAGAGCAAAACCATAAATCAATGTCCACACCAAGAACATGCAAGAACAGATGTGACATGAACATATCTTATGCAGACAATGATTTTGACTTTGGATCAAAAAATCATTAAATACATCTATGGTGATTAAAGGATTAATGGACTTTGATAGTTCTTGGTATTTGTGCATTCTTGAGTGATTAACCAAGACACAAACAAAGTTAAAACATACCAAGATACAAGAAATCAAAGAACATTTGCATTCATGAACTAACTCTAAGTTCAGAAAGTTAGTTCAGAATGTTGATCAGAGAGTTGATCAGAACGTTCTGATGATAGTTCAGAAGGTTGTTCATAAGCAAACCCAGAATCATCAAGAACGTGAAGAACATGCAAAGCACACTTGACATGAATAAAAGGTCCAGAAAAGTACATCTGCATGGATCTATCAACAATAAAGGCATGGACAAAGATTTATGTCAAAAGGATCTTTAATGTTCATCCAAGACTATGAACATTAAAGTACTAGGATTATTCCAATGAGAATATCATCCTAGATGTTGCATTCACTGCACTTCAGTCGTGTCTCTACTATTAGGATTGATTACATCAAAAGTAGTCTTACAAATCATCCTAAAGTAAGCACAAATGAAACATTCTGATGATCAGAATGTTCACTTCTGCACATGCTTCCAGCCATGAACAGTGTAGTTGGTAAAAAGAAGAAAAAGGTAACAAAAGGAGATCTTGCATCAGAGATAACTTGTACTCTGAACAAAATCAAGCAAATCTCCTAGAAGCATGGGCCTGAAGCTGCAGACCACTATCCTCTCTTTCCTGCACAAAGTCCAAGACATATTTGGTTCACTTTATCCTACTTTTCCAGCAACTTTTGAAGCATATGGAGAAGCTACTTTTTGGAGGATAAAACTCAAACAAATCTCACATCACGTGCTGGGCAAGCCCAGAAATTCATCCAACATTCATCCATGATGAACCCAGATGAAGAACATCATGAATTTCCAACATTCTGATGAAGAACACAGCAACATTCTGATGTTCATCCTGGGAACGCAACAACATTCTGATGGTCAGAATGTTCACCCAGATTTTCAAGTAAAAGCTTGTGGGGCCCAGGACACGTGGCATAACACCATTGGACACCCTACAACGGCTATTTGAGCCCAAAGACTCTATAAATACAGATCTAAGGCTCAGCAAAACTTGCACCATTGCAAAGCATACAAGAAAACAACAAAGTTTGTTTGAAGCTCTTGCAATCTGAAATTGATCAATGGCTAAGGCTTCTGTTTCCTTAGTGCACATCAATACTCTCTGTTATCTCGTGCCAAGATAACTTTCTCTTCCTCCTCCTCTGTTTGATTCTCAAACATTCAAACTCCACACAAATTGCAAAGCATACAAGAAAACAACTTGATTTTGTTTGAAGCTTTTGCAATAGAAATTGATCAATGGCTAAGGCTTTTGTTTCCTTAGTGCACATCAATACTCTCTGTTATCTTCTTCACAGATAACTTTTTCCTTCCTCTTTTCTTCTTGTCTGTTTGATTCACAAACATTCAAACCTTCATACAAATTGTAACAAAGTCTCATCTAGCTTTAGGGGTACTAAAGTGTTAGTTTGAGCAAAGGTGTAAAAGTCTAAGTGGGTAACTTAGCAAGAAGAAAAAGTCTCATCTAGCTTTAGGGGTACTAAAGTGTTAGTTTGAGCAAAGGTTGTGAAAGTCTAAGAGGTTATCTTAGCAACAAGGTGCAAGCCTGCTGAGGCTTAGAGAATACAGGGTTGTAAGTGTTCAGGTGAACACAGATTGTAAGGTGCAGGATTTGAGAGGTTATCTCAAGCATCATAGTGGAAACTCTCACAAGATTGTGAGGAGTGGACTAACCCACATTGGGTGAACCACTATAAACTTCTGTGTGTTCTTTCTCTTCCCTATACTCTTTACTTACTGCAAACACAAACACACACAAACACATTCACTTTGTTAAACTGTTTTTGCACTCAGACATCAGAACATTCTGAAGTCTGCTTTAAACTGTTTTTGCACTCAGACATCAGAACGTTCTGAAGTCTGCTATTAACTTAACTATTCCAAGTTTCCACTTGAGAATTAATTTTTAAGTTGCAGGATAATTTTTAAAGGGTCACAATTCAAACCCCCCCCCCCCCCCCCCCTTTCTTGTGACTATTTTATCCACTTCAAAATCTTCATCAACAGACCAAACATCCTCACAACCATAGTAGTCTAAGTTAGTTAACCCAGTAAACCTACCCTGGTGGTGAAACACAACCTCAAATCTACCTTCCATCTGTTTTAACAATGGAATAAACAATACTCAAATCAGAATATTGGCACAGATTTCGAAAATAGACAAAAATTCCTTGTATATGAATAATGGCTACTTGACAGATACATCCAAAACAAGGAATAGTAAACCCTAAACCATTAAAATACACATGTACACAGACAAAATCCACCTTTTTCGTTTTCAAAACCCTATAAATTCGTAACCCCAAAAAAGAAACATAAAACCCAGAGAACCATAACCCTAACTTTAAACAATCATAAATATCTTTAACTTTAATCAATCAGAAATATCCAAAAGTTTAACCTTTTTCGTTTTCAAACATGTATAAAGAATTTAACTCAAACATAGCAACTCAAATAACAACCCAGAAAAACCCTAACCCTAACTTTCGTAACCCAAACCCTAAACAGAAGAAGAAACAGCGAAGGAGAAGAAGAAGATACGAAGAAGAAGAAGAAGAAGAAGAAGACAAACCTGAGGATCTTCTTCACCAGCCATTCAATCCGTTGATTCGTTCTCAGCAACTTCTTCTGATGTTTTTCGCTTTCTCTCACTAAGTTTCTCGTTCTCTCTCTCTAAGTTTCTGAAAAACAAAGAGTTATGCCACGTAAATGCCTATCTGGACTGGACTTAACGTTTTTTGAAAAAATCTGACGGAAAGGACTATATTAGGTAACGGCAGATAAGTTGAGGGACGTGTTTGACAAAGTTAATACTTATGGGACCAAATTGAATAAAAGAAATAAGTTAAGGGACCGGCAGATCAATTAAGCCTAATTTCAAAGGGATAATTACCTATTTACTCAAGTACAATCAACTAGAAGAAGCAGATTAGACCGGCCACCAGCAATAGGATAAATGAATTTATATGATTATAAGTTGGCTAAAATATGGTATTGGTCCCTGCAAAATAGGACAATTTTGGTTTTAGCCCCTGCAAATTTTTTTTATAGCTTTTGGTCCCAAAATAGGTCAGTTTTGGTTTTAGTCCCTGCAAATTTTTTTTATAGTTTTTGGTCCCTGCAAAAATAGGTCAGTTTTGGTTTTAGTCCATGCAAATCTTTTAAAAAAAATTTATAGTTTTTTTTTTTAAAAATTAAAAAATTCTGGAAAATTGAAAAATTAATAAAAAAAACTAAAAAAATTCTGGAAAAATTAGAAATTAATAAAAAATTGAAGAAAAAAATTAAAAAATTCTGGAAAATCGAAAAATTAATAATTTTTTTTTAAAATTCTGGAAAAATTTAAGGGTTAATAGTGTTTTTCACCCCTGTAATATAGGCCATTTCCGGTTTTCGCCCCTGTAAAAATTCTGGTTTGATTTATGCCCTTGTAAAAAAAAAAAATTCCGGAAAACACCCCTCCCCCTCCAACTCAGCAGATTCGCTGACTTGGCTTTTTTTTTTTTCATTTTTTAATGCCACGTGTAAAAAAAAAATCCAGGTCAGATTTTTTTTAAAAAAATATTTAAAAAAATAATAAAATATTCAGTTTTTTTTCCAGAAAATTAAAAAAATCGAAAAAAAAATTTATAAAAAATAAAAAAATTCCAAAAAATCATAAAAATAAAAAAGTTTTTTTCAAAAAATTTAAAAAATCGAAAAATAATTTATAAAAAATAAAAAAATCCAAAAAATTATAAAAATAAAAAAGTTTTTTTCAAAAAATTTAAAAAATCATAAAAACATTCAGTTTTTTTAAAAAATTGAAATATAAAAAAACAGAAAAATAGTCATATTTTTTTTCCAAAAAATTTTAAACCGGAAAAAAAATTAGATTTTTTTGAAAAATTTAAAAATTAGAAAAAACCTATTAAGATTGTATTTGGAAATTTAAAAAATTAGAAAATATATTCAGATTTTTTTAAAATTAAAAAGATTTTTAAAAATTCTGGAATTTAATTTTCAAAATACAAAAAAAGTAAATTTTCAAAATTAAAAAAAGGTCAGATTTTTTATAAAACATTCTGGAAAAAATTTAATTTTTAAAAATCTGAATACAAATATAGAAAAATTCATATTTTTTATTCGAAAATCTTATACCACAATTTTAATAAAATATTGCGAAAAAAATCATTTCATTCCAAAAATTATTTTTTTTGCCTAATGATTCTAACAAAAATCCATTTTGGGGCTATAGTAAGACTTTTTATTCTCAAATAATATCAGAGGGTTTTGCCATCGTCGTGAAAAGATTTTATGAGATTTATGATTTATGATTTCTACCTCCTCTAAGGAAGAGCATAATTATAGGAAAAATGGAATTTCCATGACTTTTATAAAAACCTCTAAATTTGTATTCAGATTTTTAAAAATTAATTTTTTTTTCAATTTTTTATTAATTTTTAATTTTTCCAGAATTTTTTTAATTTTTATTAATTTTTCAAATTTTCAGAATTTTTTAATTTTTTTTTTAAAAAACTATAAAAAAAATTATAAAAGATTTGCAGGGACTAAAAGCAAAACTGACATAGTTTTGCAGGGACCAAAAACTATAAAAAAAAATTGCAGGGACTAAAACCAAAACTGACCTATTTTTGCAAGGACCAAAAGCTATAAAAAAAATTTGCAGGGACTAAAACCAAAACTGACATATTTTTGCAGGGGCCAAAAGCTATAAAAAAATTTTGCAGGGCTTAAAACCAAAACTGACCTATTTTGCAGGGACCAAAACCATATTTAAGCCTTATAAGTTTATAACCCCGAGTTTATTTCTTCTCTCTTTTTTGTTTTGGACATAAAGTAAAACCTTATCATGAGTCATAGTAGTACCGTTTTGTGGCTGAAAATTTTCAGCCATGTTTGGCTCCCAGTTCAATTGATAATTCTACTGTACGGTACGGGACGACTTTTGACTTGTAATAGTAATCATATCACTTAAATCAAGCAAACTGTTCATTTCATTTCAGTTTATTTCTTAGCAATTTCAGATTCACTTATCATCACTAAATTTTCATAAAAAAATACATCCATGTCTTCCTTCACAACTTCCAATTCAAACAGGAAGAGGTACGATGTGTACCTGAGTTTCCGTGACGAAGACTCGCGTTCTTTTGTTTTGGGTATATATACAGCTTTTACTTCAAAACCTGACGTTGTTGTTTTCTGGGATGATCAATGGTTTGAAAGTGAAGATCGGAGATCAGAACAACCCTCAGATTCAACTCTGAATGTTATTGGAGATTGTAAAATAGTTGTAATTGTATTTTCAAAGAATTATTTTAATTCAAGATGGTGTCTTAAAGAATTTGAGAAAATAATCCAGTGTTGCCAAAGAGCCACGGATGGTCTCATTGTTCTGCCTGTGTTCTATGATGTTGTCTATTCATCCAACAAAAGATTGTGGGTACAAAGAGATATGTATGAAGGATTGGACAAAATTTCGATGCAGGAGGAGACCTATTCTGAAGATAAGGACAAGTTCATGACTTATGTAGCAGCAATCACTAATCAAGCTTCCAAATATTCTTTTGATTCTTTACATTTCGGACATGAGATTTATCTGTCATATAGGAACAGAGGCGAACATATAACACATGTAGTGAAATGTGCTACTCTAATGATAAGCAAGAAGACGGGCCCGTTCCATATAGAGAGCGTACATTCTCGTGCCCAAGATGTGATTCAACTATTGAAACAATCAAAATCTCCTCTTCTAATAGGGATATGGGGGATGAAAGGGATTGGTAAATCAACCATTGCCCAATCTATTTTTTATCAAGTTTGTCCCTATTTTGAGCACAAGTGCATCCTCAGAAACATACGGGGAGCTTGGGAAGAAGATAATGGTCAAGTTTCTTTACAAGATAGACTTCTTCTTTATATTGACGGAGCAACTGAAATAAAGAGACCTACAGTTGAATCAGGAAGAGCTTTTTTAAAAGAAAGACTTCGACATAAAAGGGTACTTCTTCTACTTGACAATGTTGATAAATCAGAGCAGCTAAAGGCTTTGTGTGGAAATCGAGATTGGTTTGGCCCAGGCAGCAAAATAATCATCACAACAAGCAATAGACATCTGCTCAGGGAGCATGGAGTTGACCATATACATAGAGTGAAAGAACTAGACGAAAGTGAATCGCTTGAGCTTTTTAATTGGAATGCATTCAGGCAAGCAACTTCTCACGAAGGTTTTGCTGAACTTTCTAGACAGATAGTTGCTTATTGTGGGGGATTGCCTCTTGCTCTGAAAGAACTTGGGAGGGATTTGCGTCAAAAGGAACTACTTGAGTGGAATGGTGTGTTGAGGAGTCTTGAAAGACTTTCCATTCCAACTCCAGCATTACTAGGAGCTCTAGAAAAGAGTTTTAGTGATTTGAGCGATGAAGAGAAACAAATATTCTTTGATATAGCATGTTTCTTTATCGGGATGAGCCTAAATGATGTACTTCAAACATTAAATAGGTCAATACAATGCACAACTCTTCAAATAAATTGCCTTGAAGACAAAAGCTTTGTAACCATTGATGAGAATAACAAGCTTCAAATGCATGTTCTGCTACAGGCCATGGCAAGAGATATCATTAACAGAGAATCAAGTAATAAGATGTATCAGGTTAGTGGTAATACATATATGATTTGAGGCTAGCTCGGCTTGAGCTATCATCAATATATGGATTTTTGGTTCCAAAGTATGTGACGGTAAAAGTAGCAAATGAACATTAATAAAATTAGTTTGTTAAAATTTAGTCTCATAATCATCACAAGAACCTCGCAGGCTAATTATTAAGATTGTGAATTAAAAATTAGTAACAAAATAAATTGTGGTTATTCTACCATATCGAAGCTCTGATTTTAATTTTTACTTTCTTTTGGCGTTTCAGCCAAAGATGTACGACGTGTTCTTGAGTTTCAGAGGAGAAGATTGTCGTACAAAGTTCATATCACATCTTTATACCTCTCTTCAAAATGCGGGAATTTATACTTTCAGAGATGATGACGAGATTCAGAGAGGAGATCAAATCTCAATCTCACTATTGCAAGCAATCGGGCAGTCCAGAATTTCTATTGTTGTTTTGTCTACAACTTATGCCAATTCAAGATGGTGTATGCTAGAGTTGGAAAAGATAATGGAAATTGGCAGAACTAGGGGTCTGGTCGTTGTGCCAGTGTTCTACGAGGTAGATCCCTCAGAAGTACGTCATCAGACAGGTCAGTTTGGACTTTGTTTTGAAGATCTTATATCAAAAATCTCAGTGGACGAGTCTACCAAGAGTAATTGGAGAAGAGACCTCATTGATATTGGTGGCATAGCAGGATTTGTACTCGTTGATTCCAGGTTATTTGAATTTTCTCTTAGAATATTTGAATTTACTCTTTTATTCTTCACTTTTCTTTAGGTTATGATTGGGAGTTGAATTTTGATATATATTTGATATTTTAAGAAATTGAAAGAACATGTGTAAAAAAAAAAAAAAAAGGAATCTAAAGAACAACATGATAAGTAATTGTATAATACTTCAATACCACATAATTCATTTTTAAAAATATTTTAGTGGCTTTAATTTTAAAAAGAAAAGTATTTTCTCCCCTCCAAAATCCTTCATCTAAACATACCTTTAGTGTAAGGATCTGCAGACCAAATGTTCTGATATTCGTGGCATTATAGATGTGGGATTTTAATTGAATCACTCACAAAGTGACAATAACTAAAGGATATTGGGGGGGTTGTTCTACAGCAAAATTATGATGAAGAATATTACAACTAATTATAACCTGCACGTGATTTTTTACACATATTGACTCTTGAATTACTCCATTATAGCTTTAGTGTAAGAAGAGTATTTGTTCACTAAAGCATGTGCTTCTATCACATTCTCATTGCAATACACTTTTATCTTTTCAAAATATGCACATATTATACATGCAGTTTATTTTGCACCTTATCATTGGTTCATATTTTATAGGAATGAAAGTGCAGATATCAAAAATGTTGTTGAACGAGTCACCCGTTTGCTAGATAGGACAGAGTTATTTGTTGCTGAACATCCGGTGGGTGTAGAATCTCGTGTGGAAGCTGCAACTAAACTATTAAAGATCCCAAAATCAAAAGATGTTTTGCTTCTAGGGATATGGGGGATGGGGGGTACGGGTAAAACAACCATTGCCAAAGCCATTTATAATCAAATTGGGAGCAAATTTGAAGGAAAGAGCTTCCTTTTGAATATAAGGGAATTTTGGGAGGCAAATATTAATCTAGTTTCTCTACAGCAACAAGTTCTTTGTGATGTTTACAAAACAACAACATTCAAGATACGCGACATCGATTCAGGGAAAAATATATTGAAGGAAAAGCTTGCCCAGAGTAGGGTGCTTTTTGTGCTTGATGATGTGAATGAACTGGACCAACTAAAAGCTTTATGTGGAAGCCGCGAATGGTTTGGTCCGGGGAGTAGAATAATCATCACAACAAGAGATATGCATCTTCTTAGATCGTGTAGAGTTGATGAAGTGTATGCAATACAAGAAATGGACGAAAGTGAATCTCTTGAGCTTTTCAGTTGGCATGCATTCAAGCAACCAAGTCCGGCAGAAGGTTTTACTACACATTCAACAGATGTGATTGCTTATTCCGGGAGATTGCCACTAGCACTTGAAGTTCTTGGGTCCTATTTATCTGACTGTGAAATAACCGAGTGGCAGAAAGTTTTGGAGAAACTCAAATGTATTCCCCATGATGAAGTACAAAAGAAGCTGAGAGTAAGTTTTGATGGCTTAAAACATGTTACAGAGCAACAAATCTTCCTTGATATAGCTTGTTTCTTTATTGGGATGGACCGGAATGATACCATACAAATATTAAATGGGTGTGGATTTTTTGCTGATATTGGAATTAAAGTCCTTGTAGAGCGAAGCCTTGTAACTATTGACAATAGGAACAAGATTAGAATGCATGATTTGTTGAGAGATATGGGAAGGCAAATAATTTATGAGGAGTCACCTTTAGATCCAGAGAAGCGCAGTAGGTTGTGGCGGCGTGAGGAAGTGTTTGATATATTATCAAAGCATAAGGTAATTACTAAGTCCATGAATCAATTGTTAGCATTCATTTAGATTCTTAATTATTAGATGAAATATGATAATTAGTTTTTTTCACGGTTGTATTAGTTTTTGATAATTATATGGGTTTCAAATGTCAAATTAAACTGAATTACAAAAATAAAATAAAAATAACTACCAGCTATATAAGCTAGTCATTTTCTGTTTCGCTTCTTTTTCTCAGGGAACAAAAGCTGTCAAGGGACTGGCATTGGAGTTTCCAAGAAAAAATACAGTTTCTCTGAATACCAAAGCATTTAAGAAGATGAATAAGCTCAGATTGCTTCAACTTGCCGGAGTGAAGCTTAAGGGAGATTTTAAATATCTTTCCGGAGATCTTAAGTTTCTATACTGGCATGAATTTCCAAAATCCTACATTCCTACAGAATTTCAACAAGGAAGCCTAGTTGCTATCACATTAAAATACAGTAATCTAAAACAAATATCGAAGAAGAGCCAGGTACAAATTACTGTTTAATATTTTGTTCATGATTTTTTTTCCTCCAATTATATTTCCTTTAAGCAATATATTTTCACCGGACCATAAAAGAGGAGTCAGGTATATGTTTGCAATACAGATTAAAGAATTTTATTCTGATTTTTTCTTACTATTCTCGTGATTTTCTTTTCTTGCAGATGCTAGAGCACCTAAAAATTCTTAATCTTAGTTATTCTCAGAATTTGACTGAAACCCCAGACTTTTCAGACATGCCTAATCTTGAAAAGCTAGTGCTCAAAGACTGTCCAAGTTTGTCTAAGGTCTCCCATAGCATTGGATCCCTCCATAAACTTCTTATGATAAATTTGACAGACTGCACTGGTCTTCGAAAACTTCCAAGAAGCATCTATAAAATAAAATCTCTAGAAACTTTGATTCTTTCAGGATGTTCCAAGATTGACAAATTGGAGGAGGACTTGGAACAGATGGAATCATTGAAAACCTTAATTGCGGATAAGACTGCAATAACAAAAGTTCCCTTTTCAATTATAAGATCAAAAAGCATCGGATTCATTTCTTTATGTGGCTTTAAAGGATTTACACGTGATGTATTTCCTTCTCTCATTCGGTCTTGGATGTCACCGTCAAATAATGTTATATCCCAAGTTCAGACATCAATATCCCTGTCATCTCTTGGTACTTTCAAGGATCTTCTAAAGCTTCGAATTCTTTGCTTGAAGTGTGGATCACAACTACAACTAAATCAAGATGTAGCAAGAATTTTGGATGCATTAAAAGCCAAAAATTGTCATGAATTGGAAACAAGTGCAAGTACAGCTACATCACAGATCTCTGATATGTATGCTTCTCCTTTAATTGATGTTTGCGTTGCTCAAGATCACATTTCAAGGTCAAAGAATTACTTGAAATCCCTTTTAATTCAAATGGGATCGAATTGCCAAGTTTCAAATATTACCGAAGACAGTATTTTCCAGGTTTGAATATCTATTTCACGTATTTATTTTTTAAGTAAATTGGAACTTTGGTTCCTGAAATTATTTTTTTCTAATAAATTATGTCATCCTTAATTTGAATTTGATGCGAATTTAATTCTTAAAGTTTTCGAACATCATTTACATTAGTAATTCTTGAAATGAGTGAATTTTTTTCATTAAAAGAAAAATTTACACTCATTTCACAAACTACTAATGTAAATAAAGTTTTAATGAGTGTGAATAATAACTTCATGATTATTTCACACATGACTTAAATCAAGAATTAAATTAAAAGCTAAGGACATTTTCAAGAAAAAATACAACCGTTTTATTTTTCTTTCATAAGATCACTTGACTTTTATTTCTACTTGAATAGATGATCATATATGTGAAAAGAGAATATATTACATTATCGTATATATTATAAGTAGTATTATATTATCGTATATATCATAAGTAGGGATGATAAAATAAATTACATAAATTTAATGAACATTTTTTCCTTTGATCCGTAATTTTAGCCATTTAAGCATTTGTTCATCATACAGACTGCAAATGGGACTCGGAGTTCATTTTTTCTCCCCTCTGATAATAACTCCGATTGGTTAACCTTCAGTTGCAACGGTTGTTCTATAACATTTGATGTCCCAACAATGAATGGGAGTAACTTGAAGAGTATGATGTTGTTCGCCACCTATCACTCTTCACTGGACAACATCTCATCAGAAGGTTGCCAAAGCATGTTGATCATAAATCACACAAAGACAACCATTCACGCCTATAAAAGAGATACACTAACCTCTTTTGGCCATGAGGATTGGCAGAGCATAACATCAAATCTAGAATCTGGTAACAAAGTGGAAGTTATGATTGTTTTTGGGGAGGGATTCATTGTAGAGAAGACAACATTATCTCTCTTATATGATTAACCAACCAACAAAGAAATGGAAGACTGCAATGCGGTAGACAAGGAAGATGTTACTGTTTCTGGTGGTGATAATATTGATATGTCAGCGGTGAATAATGTTATTGGTCGGGAGCAATATGAAAATATAAGTGAAGATATGCACGATCATGATGCAATGTGTAGAAAAAGAAAGAGAGGAGACATGACAGAACTGTAATGGGATACACTACGACCAATTCGTAGTAACCCTCACATTTATATTACTAGGTTATGATAGTTGTACATAAGGGTGCATTTTTTTTAAGCCAAAAAAGAGAAAAAACATTGTCAAAATCATAATTTAATAGTGTTTGTTTATTTTTATTTTTTTTGTCAAAATCATTGTGCTTGTGTTGTGATTTGCGGTTGCGTCTTCTCTGTCGTGCTCTTCTCAATTGTGACTGTGTAGTTGTGATCGTATTTGATCTAGTGTTTCTCCATGTCGTCTTCTTTAATTCGTATCAAGTAAGTTTTCTTCTTCTTCTTTGTTATTTTTTCTTCGTTATCTAGTTTTTCCCTATTCGGTTTCAAGTATTCAGTTTCTTATGTGAGTTTTTGTGGGTTTTAGTTATGCACTGTATAAGATAAATTATGGTTTTTGTTGGGGGCTTTTGTGAGCAATAGTTATGTTCATAGTTGAAGGTATTAGTGAAAAGCTTTGTTACTGTGAAATCTCATGCAAATTTTGTGCTTAAAAAATTCATCAATAAAAGTAAAACTTTTGTTTTAGAGGTTGAAACTGAAATTCATCAACCGGTGCTTTAGATAGGAAACATAAGCACTCTGAAATTGATGTTGCATGTGATTCAACCAAAGTTTCTCTTGACCTACACAAATGTTTTAACAATGTCGCATTCTTCAAAAGTGTTTTTAACAGTTTTGGCCCTTTTTGGATTCTCAAACGTAAGGGATTGTATAGTGTAGTGCCATTACTTACTGAAGGAACTTTGTCCCCTCACTAATAAAATTTTACTTTAGCAATCAAAGTCTCTTTATGTTTCATCTTTTGGATTTTTTTTAAATTTTATTTTGAAGGGTTCAAATTTTAAGCTCTTTTTGTTAATTTTTTTTTGAAGATAAGCTTTTTTCGTTAATATAGGGTACAAAGTGTTTGTCTAGTGCAGAGGATGTGAGCTTCAAAGACGCTAGTGTTAATTTAATGTGGGCTTAAAAAGAGTTTAATATTTTTTATCCACACTTGTTGTTAACTGAGGATGTGATTCCTTGTTGCGATCGTCTCTGCCGTCTCGTGTTCCTCCTCTGTTTTGTCACTGGGAACATATACTCTAACTAGTTAAAATTGTGATAAATCTCTGCCGTCTCATGTAAACGAGACAGTAGAGATTTAGACCCAAAATCTGTAAAAATTGCGATAAATCTGTAAAGTGGCGTGTGACTTTCATCAAATTGATTTTGATCAGACGCAGAAGCTACACAGAGTAGCTTCAACTAGAATTGATTGTGCAAAGCAAGAATGACGTTTTTATATTATTGTCAAACATCACACAAATGCCATAAAATCATGTATGGAGTAGAAAATTGTGTTTACTGCTTCAAGACGCAGAACCAAACAGGGCTTAGTGTTCTAGTTCAAAAATACACCGAGACACACATATTTTTTTTGTCACAATGCATTACGGGTTTTGTCTAATATGAACAAACGGACACATTAGATGATGCATTGTGCGCAAATTAGATTTACCATTAAATTTAGAAGTCCCATGCAATCTTATGGTGTTTGTTTCTTAATAAATTTTTCTTCGTGTTCCTTACTAAACTTTTCATCTTCTTCGTCGATATTATTAACTTTATATAATAAGTTGTGAATTAATCCTTCACTAACACCTTCCAATAATGTGGATGCTACCATAGATTACTACCAGTTAGGCAGAGATTCCTTACTTTTGGAAACCATGGTTGCACATAATGCTATCTATCAGAGAAGCGTTAATTTTTACAGCAGCATCGTGAAGCAGAACATGATCACATCAGACCACTAGAATCTCAATCAGGCGATAGAGTTCTTTTTTGAGAGAGAACGAACTTTTTTTTTTTTTTTTGATGACTTCAAGTTTGATACGTCAAGACTCACTAATTGTATAGAAGAGAGTGTTGCAGGCAGGTATGAACTCCCACTCTAGAACGTCAAATGTGGAAAGGTCAAAGAATTACTCCGACATATAATTTTTCTTTTTTTAAAGAACAGACAGATAATGTTCAAACCTAAAAAAAAAAAAAAAATCATTGAGTAATTAAAATGTGTTTTAAATACATTAGAAAGAGGAATCCTTATTTATTAATTTTGTTAGGTCTGCAACAATTTAACCTAATATTTTCCCGCTCATTTGATGTATTAAGTTATCATTATTTATTAACTAGTGTATTTACCCGGCGTTGCCCGGGTTATGCATATTCAAGAAGATCAAAAAATTCTATGTATGATATCCGCAAATAAAATTTATCACGGATTGGTATGGGACGAATATCTTAGTAAATACACACGAATATAATAAAATAAACCATATTATAAATACTCGTAAATTTATAGATGCACATACACATAAAATTAACTTGATTTAGTAAAACTATTAACACATATAGAATAAAATTAACTTTTTTTAAGTTTTCGAAATCGCATAAATCCATATTCGTTATTAAATTAATAAAATTATACAATTGTTGTGTTACATGAAATAATCTATAACTGGATCTCCTAATTAATGATTTTTTTAATAGTAATTTGTGAATACTTGGTTTGGATTTATTGAACTTCAGGAACAACATCGTTAATTATTAGTTTTGAATTATTATAGGGTGTGTTTGATACTTCCATTTGTTTCTGAAAGTCCAAAATATATAAAAAAATAAATGAACATTTGGAAACAATTTTTAATATACAAACTAAACACAATTTTTAATATACAAAGTAAACTTTAATTTGAAACACGTAAGAATTTCTCAAGAAAAATACTTCTATACAATTTAAACTTAGCCAATTGCAATATCAACATCTGCATTAGAATATGTTGTTAAAAGATAATATACTAACTAACCGAAGCCTTTTATTTCGTTAAAGGAAAACTAATTGAATAATACATGTTGAAAGATTACATGGTAGCTAATTGAAGCTTCTTTTCCTAAAATAAAAAATAAAAAATATTTAATGGATATGAATGAAGGGTATTGTATGCAATTTGTTGATATTTTTCGGTTACATAAAATATTAGGAATTCAATAAAAAGTTAAGTAAAATATATAATTGATAAGATCAAAAGTTTGTAGAGATATTTATGCCAAATTAAATATTAGTTTTAAAAAATAGAAAAATAATAAAAAATAATGCGAATAAACGTAGAAGTGACACGTGGCATAAAAAACATTACTTTATATATATTACTAGTTTAGAGAGCCGGCGTTGCCCGGGTTAGATATTAAATAAGTTTTATAAGTTTGTGTGCACGAATACACGTGTCAATATATTAGATTGAATTTATTTAAATTTACAGTTATAATAATATCATAAAAATAAATATAAATATTTCAAAAAAAAATTAAAAATAAATATAAATGATGAGATGAATGTCCAATGCAAGAATAAAAAGTGTAACAAAATCAATAATGAATTAGTCCAAGTGGTAATAGTTTTGGGTCCTTTAAACATGGACTATTACTTTCCCACCCTATTGCCTTCTCCCGCGCCCTGTAAAATTTCTAAAAATGCTCTTGTGCATTCCGGATTTTAAAATTCGGATTCATGTTTACTATTTCGGATTTTATAATCCGGACAATTCTTATGTATAATCAGCCATCAGACTCTCTCACATTTCAACAGTTTTTGAGTTTTCCTTTTAAAAACAACAAAAAACTAAGTAAAAAATGCTAAAAACCTGTCAAATAAAATCATAAAAATATAAAAATAGTACCAAAAAATTCTAAAAATCAAATAAAACTAATGGAAATTTTTTCGGATTTTTCTGAGAATATGAAAAATTAATAAAAATGAAAAATGGGTCTAAACGATGGAATTTTGGATTTTGAGGGGCGGAGTCCCGTAAGAAGTCCCTTCTACGGGAGTCATGGTCCTTGAATTTTTTCTGATTTTCTGGGGATGTTTCGGAGCAATCCGATCAAGTAGCCCGAAAACCCGATTTTTGTTAAATAAAATATTGGTTTTTAAAAATAGAAAAAATAATAAAAATATTGAGAATGAATGTGGAAGTGACATGTGGCATAAAAACCTTACTTTATATATATACTATTGATTGATTCATTTTGTTAGGTCTGCAGCAATTTAACCTAATATTTTCCCGATCATTTGCTGTATTAGGTTAGCAGTAATTTAACCTAACAAATTCCAACTAAAAAAAATGGCACCAATTTCATTCCTATCCTCTTGCCTTTTCTTTTTTTTTGACAATATTTTGTACACTTATGTCTTTTTATTTTCCCGCTCATTTGCTGTATTAGGTTAGCAGTAATTTAACCTAACAAATTCCATCTAAAAAAATGCATGGCACCAATTTCATTCCTATCCTCTTGCCTTTATTTTTTTGACAATATTTTGTACACTTATGCCTTTTTTTTTTTTTTTACAATATTTTGTACAATGATTTAATACTAAAAAAATGCATCGCTATCATGTTGCGTTTTTTTTTTGACAATATTTTGTACACTTATGCCTTTTTTTCCTTTTTTTTGACAATATTTTGCAACTTTTTTTTTTACAATATTTTGTACACTTATTTAGTACTAAAAAAAATGCATCGAACCAATTTCATTCCTATCCGGTTGCCTTTATTTCTTTGACAATATTTTGTACACTTATTTAATACGTTTACAAATGGAATACCCTGATTTCCATGCAAACTCGGCTACCCTAATTTTCATGTAAACTTGGCTATATCCTTATCCTTATCCTTATTTATTAATTTTATTAGATCTGCAGCAACTTAACCTAATAATTTCTCTCTAAAGTGCTGCATTAGGTTAGCAGCAATTTAACCTAACAAATTCCATCTAAAATGCAGCCCCTAATTTCCATGCAAACTCGGCTACCCTAATTTTCATGCAAACTTTGCTATATAGAGCAAAACCTAAACCGTGTTTCTCTAAAAAAAAAAAAAACCCTAACCGTGGTAAATTACACAGACAGCAGAAGAATCATATATTTTGATATTTTGAGTTTTGCAAATGGAAGGACGTGACCTTACAACCTTCCTCTCATACCACTGCTTTACTGGTATTCTAATTTAACATGCATTTTATCGATATGCACATTTTTTTTGAGAAATGGAATATCCTTTTTGCGTTTTTTGTTTTTAGTTTGAGATGTTTGCACCAATTTTGGCAGTCTTCCTTTTACAGCAAAGTAACAATGCCCATTGGAATGAAGGTAGTCAATGGATTCTATATTATGTATCTTTTTTGTTAATCGTATTCTACTGTTGTTCTTTTTTTGTTGAAAAATTTAATCGCATTCTAATTGATAACTAAATAAAACTAATTCCCTTAAATGCTAACTCTTGGAGCAGAAAGGATGAGCGGGAAAGAAACAATAAGTGCAATGAAGTAGTAATTTATGTTAATTTTTCTTTTAGATTTTTCGATTCTATTTTATTTTTTAACCATGTATTTGCTTTTTGTTTTGCTAATTTTTTTCTTTGTGAACCGTCATAATATTCCTAAAGGCTTACACTACAAGAAACTTGCCATTTAGCAACGGCAGACACCGTTGGTAAATGTAATACCCCGTCTATTTAGGTTGCGAGTAATATCAGTTAAAGAAAGAAAGTGCGCGTTTGAGCTTAGGGGCGTAATTGGAATTTGAGCTTGAGGGGTATTTAAGGGCAAAAGGTCCCAAAATATTCATTTTCATTGGAACTTTCTCTCTCTAGGTTTTCAACAATATTTCTCTCTTCCTTCTCTCTACAATTTCGGTCCCAAACTTCTCTCAAAATCACCCACTCTTTGTGATAATTCCTTGAGGCAAGCATCATGGAAAGGGATAAGAAGTTCTTGATGGAAAACACCTAAAGATTGTAGAAGCAAGCTCTCTCTTTTGATTCTTGTCTACCTAGGGTTTGGTTTAAGCTTAGAAACACTTGAATCTTATTTCTTTTGGGCAAGGTGAGTTCTTAGTTAGAAAAACCTTCCTTTGGTTTGAGCTTTCTTGGTGTGTAAGCTTTGATTGTGCTAGATGTGTTTATGAACTTCAAAGCTAATTCTTGATGAATATTTGTTAAGTTTACCATGAAATATGTTATTTATTGCTTTAGTATGTTGCTGGATGTTTTGGTGCATTGCAGGAAGCATTAGGATGCGTTTTGGGTCAAAAATTGCAATTTTGGTACCACAGGCCCGAAGAACTACGCTATTAGCGAAATTCTACGCTAATAGCATAGCTCCCCAGAAAAGCCACGCCCCAGGGGCGCTATTAGCGCAGCCCTCTGGAGTGGCCAACTTAATTTTGGCCTTTTGGCCCTCCCTCGGGTCGGTGGTGCGTTCCGAAGTATTTCTTTCATCGTTTTACAATCTTATAACCCCAAAACGACATCTAGGCAATGCATCTAACACGTAACAATTCTCGAATTAAAAATCATGGCAATCATAACATAATCATTAGGGATTTCTAGTGAGCGAATCACTTGAATGTGAAAGGGAAAGTAATAGTTTATCAAGGGAAGAAACATAGAGACTCGACATAGTTGGTCGAGAATAGAATAGCATCATTTAGACGATGAATGATAGATTGTGATACGATTAGATATCTTTTCACTAAGAATGTTTTAACAACATATATGTGCCGTGTCTCTTGTGATCACACTAGGTTGGTTTCAAGAGGTTTCCATTAGGTGAAACGGGAATAGCCGTAAGGGACCCACACGTCACTAGGGAGTTCCGGTGGTTTACCTTAGATAGGTTTCCATCGAGCAGATAGGGTTTGCGCTCGGGTTTACTCCACCCCGGGGCTTTCCATAAAATGAATCCAGATATTGCTATTGTTCAACGCTAACTCTTATTTCAATTATTGTTGACTATGAGATGACGTCAGATACGTTAAGCTTCAGACTAGAATAGTTAAAGATAGTTTTGTTGATGACGATTCTAGGTTTTCCCCTAATCGTACGACTTAGTAATGTGACATATGTAAAGACCTCGATGCTTAGAGAGTATCTTGGTAAAGCGGTCTTAGATTTACCCCTTAACCGCGATGTCATATTTAGAGATATTGAGACTATAACAAGTAAGTTGAACCTACGACGGGTCTAGCATGCACTACTGTCTAGGAAAGCAACCCACACACGTATAATCAACCGTCAGGTTGTAAAGTAGACACGTGGTAACCATAGACTTTCCCCGAGGTTATCACTAGCTAGGGTTAGATAGAACTCACTGAGGCATTATGTCTCATCCCTCTCCTTATTTGTTCAGGTTCTCAGGTTTCTCGCAGTAAAGGTAAAAAAAAGGTGCAGGAATAGCATGCTTGCAAGGACTTCATCTTGGTGTTAAAGTAGTTGATGCTTATGTATAATTATTAGCACATGTAGTATTGTGGATGTATAATTAGATTTGTACGACAAACTTCTATGAAGAATGATGTATTATAAGACTTTGGTTGTTGAAGTTGTGTTTTGATGACAAAGTTATATTGTAAAAATTAATGTATCCAATATCAGTTTTAACGCACTTTTGATTATTCTAGACACTATCAAAGTGGGCGTTACAAATTGGTATCAGAGCAGGTCGTTCCAGATCGTGCCTTGGGTCATTAATATTACAATCCAAGAAGTCGTTCTTTCGAGTTTAGGATATTGTCCTCATTGTTATATTTGGTTGAAATTGATCACTTTGACTTAAATATGGCAGTTAGAGCGGAAATGTCCGGAGCGCGAAGAGGACGAGGCCGGCCAAGGAATAATCAGAATGATGAGGAGAATGAGAATACTAGTGCTCAGATGTGGGCACAGTTGATGCAGCAGAATCAGCAGATGATGCAAATGATGCAACAGCAGATCCAGCAGAATGCTCAATCCCATCAGCAGTGGGTTGCAGCTATGCAACAAGGTCCGGGAGTGCATCAACAGCATCCTCCACCTCCAGTTGTGGGGAACCTAGCTTTCCGAAAGTACAATCAGAACCATCCTCCAGAGTTCGATGGTAGTGGTGAACCACCAGAGGCTAAGAGGTGGATTAAGCACATGGAAAAGATTTTCCTTATGGCCAACTGTACCGAGGAAGATAAGGTGATCTTTGCAACTAATCAATTCCGAGGTGCAGCCCAGGATTGGTGGGAAACTGCTCGGCGTAGGATGGAGGCTAATGGGCTAGAGTTGAATTGGGAGAATTTTAAGCAAGTTATGAAAGAGAAGTACCTTCCTTTGACATTCAAGGTCAGAAAAGAACAAGAATTTCTTCACTTGAAACAGGGTAACATGTCCGTGACGGATTTTACCAAGAAGTTCGAGGAGTTATCTCATTACTCAACTCACAATGAGTATGCTGGTAATGAAATGTGGAAGGTTAATCATTATAAGCATGCTTTGAGGGGCGAGTTGTATGCGGTGGTCAGTCAACAGAGGTTGACAAACTTTGATGAGATGGTACATAATAGCTTGGAAGCTGAAAGAGGTTTTGACAAAGCTGTTAAAGAAGGTACCACTGCTTTCGATAGAAGAAGAGGTAGCTTTGTTGATAAACATCATGAGAAGTTGAAGCCAAAGGGGTCTCCTCAGAGGGGTAAACAGCCGGGTTCTTTCAGATCCTATCCAACTTGTAAGAAATGTGGAAAAGCTCATACGGGGGAATGTAAGCTGGGTGACAACTCTTGTTATGCTTGTGGCCAGACGGGACATTACATGGCAAATTGTCCAAATAGAGGAGACAAAGGCAAGGGAGCAAGCATTACAATGACTAGAGGAAGGGTGTACTCACTAGATGGGAAGAAGGCTCAGGAGAATGAAGACTTGATCGGCGGTATGTGTTTTCTTGGTCAGAATCCCATTAGAGTTTTGTTTGATTGTGGTGCCTCACGTTCCTTTATTTCTTTTCAATGTGTGGAAACTCTTCAATTGTCCGTTTCATTACTAAAGCCCCCTATGATGGTGACTACGGCCACTGATGGAGGAGTCGTAGCTAATTATGTATGTGAGAATTGTCCTATCACCGTGTCTAGCAAGACTTATTATATAGATTTAGTATGTCTTCCGATGAAACAACTTGATGTGATTTTGGGAATGGATTGGCTGTCAGCGAATCATGTGTATATAGGATGCGCAGAAAAGAGTATCTATATGCCAACTAGTGATACAGTGGAAGGAGTAGCCTTGTCAGAATTGATTAAGCACACATATCAGATGGCTCGGTTTATCTGTGCTCAAGATAAGAGATTTTATGTGATGCTCACTGTGACTCCAGAAACAGATTTAAGTCCTAGCGACATTCCAATTGTCAGTGAGTATTTGGATGTTTTTCCGGCAGATATCACAAGTTTACCTCCCGAAAGAGAAATTGAGTTTTCAATTGATTTGATTCCAGGAGCAGAGCCAGTATCAGTAGCGCCTTATAGAATGTCCCCCCTAGAACTCAAAGAATTGAAAGCCCAGTTAGAGGAGCTTATTCAGAAGCATTTCATCAGGCCTAGTGTGTCTCCTTGGGGTGCACCTGTATTGTTAGTCAAGAAGAAGAATGGCAGCATGAGGTTGTGTATTGATTATCGCCAGCTGAATAAGGTGACCATAAAGAATAAGTATCCTTTACCAAGGATTGATGACTTGTTAGATCAACTCAAGGGAGCGTCAGTGTTCTCGAAAATTGATCTCAGATCGGGATACCATCAGATTCGTATCAAGTCTTCAGATGTGTCCAAGACGGCTTTCAGAACACGATACGGGCACTATGAATTTTTGGTCATGCCATTCGGTGTAACTAATGCCCCAGCAGTTTTCATGGACTATATGAATCGGATTTTTCAGCCATATCTAGATCAGTTTGTCATTATTTTCATTGATGACATTTTGGTTTATTCCAAGAACCCGCAGGAACATGCCCAACATTTGAGAATAGTGTTGGACATTCTTAGGGAGAAGCAATTGTATGCAAAGTTCAGTAAATGTGAGTTTTGGCTAACGGAAGTCAGATTTCTGGGTCATGTTATTTCTCAGGGAGGTGTAGCAGTGGATCAGTCGAAGGTAGAGGCCATTCAGAATTGGACTAGACCAAAGAATGTGTCAGAAGTTCGAAGCTTTTTGGGACTAGCTGGTTATTATCGCCGTTTCATTATGAAGTTTTCCCAGATTGCTTTACCCTTAACCCGACTCACAAGGAAAGATGTACCTTTTGAGTGGGATGAAGAATGTGAGAAGAGTTTCAAGACTCTGAAGAAGAAGTTAACACAAGCACCAGTCTTGACTCTTCCAGACCCGGAGAAGAGATATGTGGTGTTTTGTGATGCATCGTCTAAAGGACTTGGAGGAGTACTCATGCAAGAAAACAATGTGATAGCTTATGCATCTAGGCAGCTCAAGACTCATGAAGAAAACTATCCCACCCATGATCTAGAATTGGCAGCCATAGTGTTTGTTTTGAAGAGTTGGAGGCATCATTTGTATGGAGCACAATTTGAGTTGTTTAGTGATCACAAGAGCTTGAAGTACTTGTTTGATCAGAGGGATCTGAATATGAGGCAGAGGCGTTGGATGGAATACCTAAAGGACTTCGATTTCGAATTGAAATATCATCCAGGAAAAGCCAATGTTGTAGCGGATGCATTGAGTCGTAAAGCCTTGATCCAAGCTGAAGTAAAAATGCATGTTTGTAAGTTGCACGAGGAGATTCGAGACCTTAACCTTGAAGCCACAGAGGATGTTGATGGTATTTGGTTACACAGATTAGAAATCACTTGTGACTTGCGGTCAAGAATTGTACAAGCACAGAAGACAGATGGTGACTTACGAAGGAGGATTGGTCATCCAGAATTTTCTATAGCTTCGGATGGGGCAATTTTATTCGAAGGAAGAATTTGTGTACCGAATGACGCAGAACTCAAAAGGATGATTTTAGAAGAAGCACACAAGAGTAGTTTCTCGATTCATCCTGGTGCTACCAAGATGTATCGCGATCTAAGGAGAGATTATTGGTGGCCTGGAATGAAATCAGATATTGCTGACTTTGTAGCTAGATGCCTGGTGTGCCAACAAGTTAAGATTGAACATCAAAGACCAGCGGGGTTGCTACAACCGCTAGAGATTCCTCAGTGGAAATGGGAGCAGATATCTATGGATTTTGTGGGAGGCTTACCTCGTACTCAGAAGGGACATGATTCCATTTGGGTAATCATGGATAGATTAACCAAGTCGGCTCATTTCTTACCGGTTAAGTCTACCTACAAAACCTCTCAGTATGCAGAATTGTTCATTTCAGAAATAGTTAAGTTACACGGTGTTCCAGTGAGTATCGTGTCGGATAGAGATCCCATCTTCACCTCACACTTCTGGAAGGCTTTCCAAAGGGCTTTAGGGACTCGCTTGAAGCTGAGTACGTCTCATCATCCACAGACTGATGGACAAACAGAGAGAACCATCCAGACCTTAGAAGATATGTTACGTGCTTGCATATTGGAAGATGGTGGAAGTTGGAATCATCACTTACCTTTGATAGAGTTTTCCTACAACAATAGCTACCACTCTAGTATTGGGATGGCACCTTATGAAGCTTTGTATGGTAGGAAGTGTAGAACTCCTTTATGTTGGGCTGAGGTAGGAGATAAGAGTATTCTTGGACCAGAAATCATTCAAGAGACAACCTTGAAGATTAAATCGATTCAGGAAAAGATGAGGATAGCTCAAAGTCGTCAAAAGAGTTATGCGGACAATCGACGAAGGCCTTTAGAGTTCAATGAAGGTGATCATGTATTCCTGAAAGTTACTCCCAAATTAGGCTTGAGGGGTACTTTCAAGATTAAGAAATTGTGTCCTAGGTATGTAGGACCGTTTTTGATACTCAAGCGTATCGGACCAGTGGCTTATCAATTAGCTCTACCTCCAGCTATGTCAGGTATACATGATGTGTTTCACGTGTCCCAACTGAAGAAGTATGTACCGGATCCTTTCCAACCAGTTGAATTGGATTCTATAGAGTTGAAATCAGATTTGACATTTCAGCCGAAACCAGACATGATAGTAGACCGTGATGTCAAATCTCTCAGAAACAAAGAAATTCCTAGTGAAGGTAGTATGGAAAGGTTCACCAGATGGTGAAGCTACGTGGGAACTAGAATCAGAAATGTTGAAGCAGTATCCGCATTTGTTTTCAGGTAAATTCTAAATTTCGAGGACGAAATTTTTTTTAAGGGGGGTAGAGTGTAATACCCCATCTATTTAGGTTGCGAGTAATATCAGTTAACGAAAGAAAGTGCGCGTTTGAGCTTAGGGGCGTAATTGGAATTTGAGCTTGAGGGGTATTTAAGGGCAAAAGGTCCCAAAATATTCATTTTCATTGGAACTTTCTCTCTCTAGGTTTTCAACAATATTTCTCTCTTCCTTCTCTCTACAATTTCGGTCCCAAACTTCTCTCAAAATCACCCACTCTTTGTGATAATTCCTTGAGGCAAGCATCATGGAAAGGGATAAGAAGTTCTTGATGGAAAACACCTAAAGATTGTAGAAGCAAGCTCTCTCTTTTGATTCTTGTCTACCTAGGGTTTGGTTTAAGCTTAGAAACACTTGAATCTTATTTCTTTTGGGCAAGGTGAGTTCTTAGTTAGAAAAACCTTCCTTTGGTTTGAGCTTTCTTGGTGTGTAAGCTTTGATTGTGCTAGATGTGTTTATGAACTTCAAAGCTAATTCTTGATGAATATTTGTTAAGTTTACCATGAAATATGTTATTTATTGCTTTAGTATGTTGCTGGATGTTTTGGTGCATTGCAGGAAGCATTAGGATGCGTTTTGGGTCAAAAATTGCAATTTTGGTACCACAGGCCCGAAGAACTACGCTATTAGCGAAATTCTACGCTAATAGCGTAGATCCCCAGAAAAGCCACGCCCCAGGGGCGCTATTAGCGCAGCCCTCTGGAGTGGCCAACTTAATTTTGGCCTTTTGGCCCTCCCTCGGGTCGGTGGTGCGTTCCGAAGTATTTCTTTCATCGTTTTACAATCTTATAACCCCAAAACGACATCTAGGCAATGCATCTAACACGTAACAATTCTCGAATTAAAAATCATGGCAATCATAACATAATCATTAGGGA
Source organism: Medicago sativa (assembly GCF_051527215.1). Taxonomy (NCBI): domain Eukaryota; kingdom Viridiplantae; phylum Streptophyta; class Magnoliopsida; order Fabales; family Fabaceae; genus Medicago; species Medicago sativa. The sequence continues at coordinate 16,788,974 of NC_140752.1, read as the reverse complement.
TTTCTAGTGAGCAAATCACTTGAATGTAAAAGGGAAAGTAATAGTTTATCAAGGGAAGAAACATAGAGACTCGACATAGTTGGTCGAGAATAGAATAGCATCATTTAGACGATGAATGATAGATTGTGATACGATTAGATATCTTTTCACTAATAATGTTTTAACAACATATATGTGCCGTGTCTCTTGTGATCACACTAGGTTGGTTTCAAGAGGTTTCCATTAGGTGAAACGGGAATAGCCGTAAGGGACCCACACGTCACTAGGGAGTTCCGGTGGTTTACCTTAGATAGGTTTCCATCGAGCAGATAGGGTTTGCGCTCGGGTTTACTCCACCCCGGGGCTTTCCATAAAATGAATCCAGATATTGCTATTGTTCAACGCTAACTCTTATTTCAATTATTGTTGACTATGAGATGACGTCAGATACGTTAAGCTTCAGACTAGAATAGTTAAAGATAGTTTTGTTGATGACGATTCTAGGTTTTCCCCTAATCGTACGACTTAGTAATGTGACATATGTAAAGACCTCGATGCTTAGAGAGTATCTTGGTAAAGCGGTCTTAGATTTACCCCTTAACCGCGATGTCATATTTAGAGATATTGCGACTATAACAAGTAAGTTGAACCTACGACGGGTCTAGCATGCACTACCATCTAGTAAAGCAACCCACACACGTATAATCAACCGTCAGGTTGTAAAGTAGACACGTGGTAACCATAGACTTTCCCCGAGGTTATCACTAGCTAGGGTTAGATAGAACTCACTGAGGCATTATGTCTCATCCCTCTCCTTATTTGTTCAGGTTCTCAGGTTTCCCGCAGTAAAGGTAAAGAAAAGGTGCAGGAATAGCATGCTTGCAAGGACTTCATCTTGGTGTTAAAGTAGTTGATGCTTATGTATAATTATTAGCACATGTAGTATTGTGGATGTATAATTAGATTTGTACGACAAACTTCTATGAAGAATGATGTATTATAAGACTTTGGTTGTTGAAGTTGTGTTTTGATGACAAAGTTATATTGTAAAAATTAATGTATCCAATATCAGTTTTAACGCACTTTTGATTATTCTAGACACTATCAAAGTGGGCGTTACAAATTGGTATCAGAGCAGGTCGTTCCAGATCGTGCCTTGGGTCATTAATATTACAATCCAAGAAGTCGTTCTTTCGAGTTTAGGATATTGTCCTCATTGTTATATTTGGTTGAAATTGATCACTTTGACTTAAATATGGCAGTTAGAGCGGAAATGTCCGGAGCGCGAAGAGGACGAGGCCGGCCAAGGAATAATCAGAATGATGAGGAGAATGAGAATCCTAGTGCTCAGATGTGGGCACAGTTGATGCAGCAGAATCAGCAGATGATGCAAATGATGCAACAGCAGATCCAGCAGAATGCTCAATCCCATCAGCAGTGGGTTGCAGCTATGCAACAAGGTCCGGGAGTGCATCAACAGCATCCTCCACCTCCAGTTGTGGGGAACCTAGCTTTCCGAAAGTACAATCGGAACCATCCTCCAGAGTTCGATGGTAGTGGTGAACCACCAGAGGCTAAGAGGTGGATTAAGCACATGGAAAAGATTTTCCTTATGGCCAACTGTACCGAGGAAGATAAGGTGATCTTTGCAACTAATCAATTCCGAGGTGCAGCCCAGGATTGGTGGGAAACTGCTCGGCGTAGGATGGAGGCTAATGGGCTAGAGTTGAATTGGGAGAATTTTAAGCAAGTTATGAAAGAGAAGTACCTTCCTTTGACATTCAAGGTCAGAAAAGAACAAGAATTTCTTCACTTGAAACAGGGTAACATGTCCGTGACGGATTTTACCAAGAAGTTCGAGGAGTTATCTCATTACTCAACTCACAATGAGTATGCTGGTAATGAAATGTGGAAGGTTAATCATTATAAGCATGCTTTGAGGGGCGAGTTGTATGCGGTGGTCAGTCAACAGAGGTTGACAAACTTTGATGAGATGGTACATAATAGCTTGGAAGCTGAAAGAGGTTTTGACAAAGCTGTTAAAGAAGGTACCACTGCTTTCGATAGAAGAAGAGGTAGCTTTGTTGATAAACATCATGAGAAGTTGAAGCCAAAGGGGTCTCCTCAGAGGGGTAAACAGTCGGGTTCTTTCAGATCCTATCCAACTTGTAAGAAATGTGGAAAAGCTCATACGGGGGAATGTAAGCTGGGTGATAACTCTTGTTATGCTTGTGGCCAGACGGGACATTACATGGCAAATTGTCCAAATAGAGGAGACAAAGGCAAGGGAGCAAGCACTACAATGACTAGAGGAAGGGTGTACTCACTAGATGGGAAGAAGGCTCAGGAGAATGAAGACTTGATCGGCGGTATGTGTTTTCTTGGTCAGAATCCCATTAGAGTTTTGTTTGATTGTGGTGCCTCACGTTCCTTTATTTCTTTTCAATGTGTGGAAACTCTTCAATTGTCCATTTCATTACTAAAGCCCCCTATGATGGTGACTACGGCCACTGATGGAGGAGTCGTAGCTAATTATGTATGTGAGAATTGTCCTATCACCGTGTCTAGCAAGACTTATTATATAGATTTAGTATGTCTTCCGATGAAACAACTTGATGTGATTTTGGGAATGGATTGGCTGTCAGCGAATCATGTGTATATAGGATGCGCAGAAAAGAGTATCTATATGCCAACTAGTGATACAGTGGAAGGAGTAGCCTTGTCATAATTGATTAAGCACACATATCAGATGGCTCGGTTTATCTGTGCTCAAGATAAGAGATTTTATGTGATGCTCACTGTGACTCCAGAAACAGATTTAAGTCCTAGCGACATTCCAATTGTCAGTGAGTATTTGGATGTTTTTCCGGCAGATATCACAAGTTTACCTCCCGAAAGAGAAATTGAGTTTTCAATTGATTTGATTCCAGGAGCAGAGCCAGTATCAGTAGCGCCTTATAGAATGTCCCCCCTAGAACTCAAAGAATTGAAAGCCCAGTTAGAGGAGCTTATTCAGAAGCATTTCATCAGGCCTAGTGTGTCTCCTTGGGGTGCACCTGTATTGTTAGTCAAGAAGAAGAATGGCAGCATGAGGTTGTGTATTGATTATCGCCAGCTGAATAAGGTGACCATAAAGAATAAGTATCCTTTACCAAGGATTGATGACTTGTTAGATCAACTCAAGGGAGCGTCAGTGTTCTCGAAAATTGATCTCAGATCGGGATACCATCAGATTCGTATCAAGTCTTCAGATGTGTCCAAGACGGCTTTCAGAACACGATACGGGCACTATGAATTTTTGGTCATGCCATTCGGTGTAACTAATGCCCCAGCAGTTTTCATGGACTATATGAATCGGATTTTTCAGCCATATCTAGATCAGTTTGTCATTATTTTCATTGATGACATTTTGGTTTATTCCAAGAACCCGCAGGAACATGCCCAACATTTGAGAATAGTGTTGGACATTCTTAGGGAGAAGCAATTGTATGCAAAGTTCAGTAAATGTGAGTTTTGGCTAACGGAAGTCAGATTTCTGGGTCATGTTATTTCTCAGGGAGGTGTAGCAGTGGATCAGTCGAAGGTAGAGGCCATTCAGAATTGGACTAGACCAAAGAATGTGTCAGAAGTTCGAAGCTTTTTGGGACTAGCTGGTTATTATCGCCGTTTCATTATGAAGTTTTCCCAGATTGCTTTACCCTTAGATTTGGGAATATGGCCTATACAACGCACATGTCCCCTCTTTTCAGCTCCTTTTACTCGGGAATAAATGTCATTCTTCCAAGGCATATGACTTTGTGTCTCAACCGATTGAGAAGTTTCTGCCTCATTATTATGTTTGTTTAGTTCTTCCTGAAAAATTATAAGATATGTAGATTATAAGAATACATTTTAAAATAGAATTCATTAAGATGACAATCAAAACAATTGAAAAGGGTCACTTTTATGTCATAATCAGAACAAAATTATTAAAATAGAACAATTGAACATAATTCAGAACAGAATTCAAAACAGAGTTCATTAATTTAAAACAAAATTCAGAACATAATTAAATTAGAACAACTGAACCAGAACAATTAAAACAAAATAAGCAAGATCAAAGTAATGGTTGTGGATGGTCATTCGAATAGGGGACCGCTCATTTGAATATATCAGTTATTTGTAACAACTAGTTCAATTTTACCAACAATAAAAACACACAGCATCATGACAAGACAATCCGAAATAAGGCCAATATAAATAACAAAATTCCCCACCTGAATGGCATCATAAAAATCATTCAAAGGGAATAATTAAAACAGAACAATTGAACCAGTTTCAATTCTTACGGTCATAATTCAATTTTTTACAACATTCAATTCAATTTTATACAACAGTCGGGGATCCAATTTCATTGATTTAAGATATTGTTTCAGTATAAGTTATAGAATCAAAAAAGGTATGAACAAAAGAAAGTCTTACAATAAATCTTGCAGCATGTACATTAACAATTGAACCATCTTTACGAGTACGTGTATCAATGTAAATCTCCTTGCGTGTGGGCGACACTCCTTTAGCTTTTTCTTTCTAATACCAAACAAATGAAATTATAAGTAATTTGTTTTATAAATTCAATTTATTCAATTATAAGTTCAAATATTAACTAACCTTCTCATTGATCAATTTTGGGAGACTTTTTGTACCCATGCCATGATTATCTTTGTATCTTTTACGATTCTGACTATTCATTTTACTTTCTTTCTACAATTGATAGAACATAATGTTAGTCGAAAGAAGGAATCAAGTTCGAATATTTTTATAATATGACAATATCTCTTTTAAATTTGACTTACTTGTGCCTCTGCAGAAAACCAATGACGAACCAATTCACGATATTGACTTCGATCAACTCGAGAATCTAGTTTAGCGGATGCAACTTCTTCTTCCGTTTTACTTGCGTCAAATGTCTTTTCTTTTATAGAACACTTCCATTGTTTCCACTTCATATTCATCTCATATTTCAGATATTCTCTTGTAGTCTCATTCATAGGAGGATCAAACCCAAAGAATTTCTACACATATAGAGATGTGTTAAGTAAATACAGCATCAGTGATAAAAAAATTGGGTACATAATTATTTAAATATATTGTTAATCAAATACCTCTATTTCCAGAACCATGTCATTCTTATTGTCATCAGGCATATCTTTCCAAGATGTGTAGTTAATTGGAGCATATTGATTCCTTCGAACCAAACTCCCTATAAAACGAGTAAGAGTCGACCCTTCCGGACCAATGAATCGACCACGCTTGTCCATCTTAACAACTATGTAACTGTTAGGATCCATTTCCCATACATCAAACATTCTTGTTGGGCCTCTTTTTTTTTTGGGTTGAACATCTACAAGTAAAACAAAAGATGTTATATAATTTAAACATAAACTATATATAAAATAAATTACAAAAACAGAAACTATATATAATTGAAACCTTTATTAATTTCTAGTTCTTCTTCTGCTTTTATATCTGAAGGAATAGAGTAGGAATCTTCAGACTCATGTGTGACAGCTTCCACATGACTTGGGTTGGGCCTTGTTTCTTCAACATTACTTCCTTAGGCATGAGTTGAGGTTGTATGAGTTTCTTCTGCATTACATCCTTGAGCATGAGTTGATGTTGGATGCGTTTCTTCAACATTACTTCCTTGGGCATGAGCTGAGGCTGTATGAGTTGCACTAGTTCCTTGGCTTGATTCTTTTAGCCTACGACTCCCAATATTCAATTTTCTCTTCTTTGCCATTGCTGCAATAATTTCAATTAAGTGAGTGATGAACACAAGGAACTAATAAGTCAAGTCCAATTGCATACAAAAAGGTATAAAGTCATTCACAATGGAAGAAAGAACGAAGCATACCTTAATTTTCTTGGCAACCTGTTCCCTTTCTTTTTCAGATAGCTCCTGAAATACCTTTCCTTTAATTATACATGGCTCAACTGCATTTTCATTTGAAGCCAGTGTCCCACACTCCAGAGCTATTGCCTTTGCAGTTTGAAGGTTGTCTCCGGTAACCATGCGTACCTGATACAAAAGAATATGTTCATGTCCGTGCGCATCTGCGTAACGGAAGGAAAAGCTTAACAATTGTTCAAGGGTTAAAGAAAGAGTCTAGCTATAGCAAGATACTCATGGACCTGAAGAAAGAGTTTTGCTGTAATGGTACTGTTGTCGAGGACCCTGAGTTGGGACAAGGCATACAACTTCAGGGAGATCAAAGGAAGAATGTTTCTACTTTCCTCGTGCAGGTGGGAATTGTGAAGAAGGAGAAAATCAAGCTTCATGGTTTCTAAGAGTAATCAACAGTGTGCAATTTAGATACATACTAAATATTTAGCATGCAAACTACAGTCAATATCATCTGAATTCAAGTAATCAGCAATAGCAACATATATAGCCAAGTGTTATATATAATATATACTCTACATATTTCGGATCAGTATTTGCTAGGTTATGATAAGGATTAATGTCTGCCTCTAAGACAGATGCCTTGAATAAATTTTTTATAATTTCTATCCATTCAATCACCAAATAAATCTAACAACTATTAAGTAGCTTATTAGACGCTTATAATAGCTTAATAGCTTAATTCAAAATTTCTCCAATTTCATCACCAAATAAATCTAACAAACACTTGACTAGAGTCAACAAGGGATGTAAAGGGAAGGATAGAGAGTGAACCTGAGATTTGTTCAGACGATGAAGACAGAACACGGTTTCACAGGCGACTCATACTCATACACTATGGACAATACCTTGGTTCCACTACAACATTTTATGAACTGTTCTGAATTCTGATGGTGCATATATCTCACATTTTTCATGCAGGTATTTATTCTGTTCTGGAATGTTCTGCTCAAATGTTCCATTCTATAAGAAGTTCCTAACCCTTATTAAAGTTGTCGAGTACTTTTCCTTAAAGCAATATGTAAAATAGGAGAAGCTATCTCAAATAATAATATCAAAAACAGAAAAAACAATTTAACAGGTAAACTAACCCAAATTCGGGGAAACCACCAGAGATCACTGTGATAGAAAAATCTGCAACAATGAAAATTTGTAATCAGCAGCCAAATGAAGCAAACACATGAGGGACAATCATATTTATGTTTTCCTCAAAACTGGTCTTGAATTGAATTTCTCAGTTTTAAAAACTTCAATATATCCATATTGTACACACGCCTATTTCCTAATTCAAAATTTCTAAATGTTTATTATAGATTATTAGTGTAATTCAAAATTTCTAAATGCTTATTATACACCAGTTTTACTAAATAAATCAAATAAGCAACAAGAGATGTAAAGGGAAGGAGAAAGAGAGTGGACCTGAGATTTGTTCATATGTGGCACAGCAACCACAACGGAACATGGTTTTACAGCGACGGTTAGAAAGGAACGGAGAGAGGGTCTCGCGACACTGTTCAATCGGAGACTGCAAAGTTGGTGACGATGAAGAAAGAGTGAAGCTCAACGGTGGAGCTCGGTGGTGAAGTCAGAATCGGGTGGTTGGATTCGACGGAGGGAAAAATTCATGCTGAACTGGAAAAAATCGAAAGGGAAAATAATTAAAAACGTGAAGAAAAAAAATAGAACAATCTGAAGGGTTAAGGACCTCTACCTCAAATGGGTTGGTCGGATTCAGAGAGATGTAGAGAACTAAAATTGATTCTTAGTTCGATTGAACAAAATTGATGCTGGAGAGGTTGGGCTTCTGCGATTTGGTTGAAGGAACCTGCGATTTGGATGCTAGAACGTGGGATTGATGTTGGTGAGAGGAAGTGGAACGCGATTTGGAGTTCTCTGAGGAAGAGGAAGTTGAACTGAGTAATTTTTTTTTCTTTTGTTTTGTTTTATTTTGTTGTGTGAGAGAAAGAATAGGTGGAAAAAAAACTGAAAAGAGACTGAAAAATTGAGCGCTAACTTTTGGAGGTATGTGAATATTTGATGAAAACATGTGGAGCCTTTTTTTTCCAACGCCTTTTTTTGCGGTCACTAAAGATGTGTGTTGCTATATGGCAAATTTCTTGTAGTGTTAGGAGCCCTTCAGAAAGGCTCTAAGACCTCCAGAAAGGTTCTAAAGACCTCTAGAAGGACTCGGGCGCCTCCAGAAGGGCTCCCGAGCCTCTGGCGTGCTCATCTTAAGGCACCGCCCTTATAAGCTTCTAGAAACCTCTAGAAACCGCCTAAAATACACAAATACCCCTGTTGCTTGGGAACCAAGCAACCAAAACCCAAGCCCATGGCAGTCTATAAATACTACTCTTGAGAGCATTCTCAAGGCATCCAATAATCAGTCTAAAACCCTAGTATACGATTCCTAACCCTAGAATCCTTACCGTACTTTTTGCAAGTACAGTTGGCGCCGTCTGTGGGGAAAGGTAAAACTAACCTAGACCACTCTTTTGAATCGTAATCTGTGATTCAGAAACCCTAAAGCCATAGAAATCCTAATCGTAGTCACTAAACTGCGATCCGGATCACCTTTTCACATCAAAACCCTAAATCACGCCTCTCGGATTTAGGAACCGAACTTCATCATTCTCAACCGCCACGATGACCGAATCCTCCGATCACGACGCCGTTGGATGAAAATCAATTCGGAAGCATGGCAGCAACCTCGCCGATAAGAAGTTGTTTCGTCGCCGCCATGCCTGCACCTCATCTCGTTCTCACAAAAAGAGACCGCTTCTGAAGTTGTACAAGGCAAAGTCAGAATCGCTACAATAATGAAAGCAGGCTTGTGAAAATTCCTTCAATCGAAGGAGAATCGACACTTAACAGGTTTCACTGGTTTGTATTTATTTACGTTAATATCTACTGTTCGGGCATGTGTTTTTTAGAATCTCAATCACGCCCACCTTAATGCTCTATTTTGAAAAGTCAAAATTGCTTAACCAACAACCAGACGTTATATTAACCTCGTTAGTAATTCATCATAGAACGCACACAAGTTATTTAAGAAAGCATAATATTTTTAACATTACCGCTTCTCAGCGAAAGGGTTTTTAATCAGTGTTGATATCTCAGCCAAATTGTCAGATAATAATATGGTCTTTTATGTATTTGGTTCTTTAATCAACAACTTTGTAGGTGGCGTGACCAGAATTATTAACTTTATAAAATTGCTTGCCTCCTTTGCATAAAAATCATGATATAAAATTGATTGGGTGTCTTAGCCTATTATTAATTCCTTTGTTATGAAAGCCACGAATAAGATATACAATATCTTGTTGGGTAGATTATGTTTCATCAATTCCTTGTTATGGAAGCTACAGGTTATGTGCATGTGCATATCAGGAGTTATATTGGTTATTTATTTTGAATGGATGATCTCTATGTATTAATCTTTTTAGTTCATACAAGTACATGATAGCTTAGCAGGTGTAAATAAATAAATGATATTGAAACTCATAATATGGGTATGACCCGTAATTGAAACATGTCCCATGTTCTTTTATCTTTATCTTTCTTAATTTCATGTTTCATAGAAACGTGGTCCATACACCACATACGATATTACTTCTTTACCTGAGAAAGGATGAGTCACTTTGTGCCTATATGTCATAGCATCATGTCGAATTTAGTTTCTTTTTAACTGGCTTGTTTAGTAAATGCCTCATAAGTCAAGACGACAAAGCTTATGGTATTGTTAGTTCAACCATACTGAGAAGTTTTTGTTCTGTCCTTTGTTTGAAAGACGCCCCTTTTTTAGTTCAAAAAGGTGTAAGCTACTCCACCTCTCTGTAAAACATCGACGAATCAGTATTGAATTAATTGTTTAAAAGTCCATTATTAGACAACATTTGTATACAACAACAAGACAGAGCGTGAAAGATCGGTAGTACCTACTATCTCGCAAGTTATAGTGTTGCTCGTTAATTCCATTAAATAGATTGCCATCAATCAAGGTATGCTCACTTTCATTATTGTTGTTGATCCCATAACATTTCTGGAAGACTTAAGCTTCAAAGTTACCGACTGAAAATTTAGTATTTTTTGTGATGACCTTTTATTCAAAGTTTGTGGCTGTTTGCCCTATTTATGTGTTGATAAGGTCGAATATCACACCTGAGTTCATAATATTTAATCTTTACAAATTAATCATTCTTATACGATCTCGAATGAATGAAGTAGTGAAAACATTTATGGGAGGTATTAACATTGCACTTGGATAAACTTTGATATAGATTATTGCCTTGGTAAAACATAGTCAATTTATGAAGACAAATATATGGATTTTCAACCAAAAATACTTTCCTAAACAGGAGTATACCATTAGACAGTTGAGCGGGCGTGTAGTCAATAGGCGAAGGAAGACAAGTAGAAAACAACATAACTAAACGGACGAATTAGTCTAAGGGAGTATAATTATATTTATATTGTAAAGTAAATTCTATCATTAGGCAAATTATTTAACTACTATAGGTACCCTGCAGCAAAAGTACAGTGTAGTATTGATAAAAGGTCACATGTGAGGGTTTCTGGCGAGGAAAGCCTTGGTATTTAAGAGGTCCAAGTGACCCACCTCTCTTTCCTGGGAACCCCTTCCATGTACCATTTACTTTGCAAACTGAACTAAACTGTTTAGTAAAAATATAGATAAAGACTAATATCACTAGACCCACATAGAAGAATGAAGATGAGCAGACGACTTAGTTCCAACTTTATGGGAGGAAACAAAGACATACAAAATAAAATACCAAGCAAATTAGAATTCAAGTTAGTAGGAAGAAGAGAAGGAGTATAAAATAAAAGAACGAAGTAGGCGAGCTAGTAAGGAAGTAGCGGGAGAACTTGGTTTCCAATCTAATAGAAGAGGAAAAAGGTTTAAAAAGCACAAGATAATCATATAAGAAGATTAGCAGTAGAGTAAAAAATGTAGGAAGGGGAGTAGGAAATATGGGTGAGTTTAATAAGCGAAGACAACGAGTAATTAGTAGGATGATGAAGACGCCTTTATTTTGGAAGTTCGAAAGTAACTATATATTTCAGGTTAATGATAATACGCATAGCCTATTTTCGTATATAAGCTGTGTTTATGATGTCATAGAATTCCTGACAAATAGAGGTGAAAGTGGCTAACGTGACTTGCTAAATAAGACTCCTTTATTTATGATACTGATTACTTTGGAAGCGTAGAAGAATTATTATATTTCAGATAAATCAAGATAAATACTAACAAGCCCGCAAGAGGCTAGATGAACGAAAGAAGAGAACTCACCAAACAAACGCGCCATGATGCAAGGAAGCAATGGTCTCGCCATTAAGAACATAAAGATGAAACACGAAGTTATTCTAACCTTTCTCAACCTTTGAGATTTGTTTTGCAGGTTTTTAACAAGGCGCCTTTTCCTTTCATATATGATGATCTCCGCTCTCCTTGTTTATTTCTCGTTACAGATAGAACTTCACTATTCACAATATGGTTGCCAGAAGAAGATAGACCCCAAGGATCTGCGAGCCCATAAAACGTCAACCTTTAAGCAAGGCTCTGACGGGGTCTCGCCAAGTCGAAGATAGATCCCAAGGATCTGCGAGCCCGTCAACCTTTAAGCAAGGCTCTGACAGGGTCTCGCCAAGTCGTAAAACGTCAACCTTTAAGCAAGGCTCTGACAAGTTGAAGAGAGGTCCCAAGGACCTGCGAGCCCGTCAACCTTTAAGCAAGGCTCTGACAGGGTCTCGCCAAGTCGAAATAGTCAACCTTTAAGCAAGGCTCTGACAAGTTGAAGAGAGGTCCCAAGGACCTGCGAGCCCGTCAACCTTTAAGCAAGGCTCTGACAGGGTCTCGCCAAGTCAAAAATCATCAACCTTTAAGCAAGGCTCTGACAAGTTGAAGATAGATCCCAAGGATCTGCGAGCCCGTAAACGTCAACCTTTAAGCAAGGCTCTGACAGGGTCTCGCCAAGTTGAAAATCGTCAACATAGATCCCAAGGATCTGCGAACCCGTAAACGTCAACCTTTAAGCAAGGGTCTCGCCAAGTCGAAAATAGATCCCAAGGATCTGCGAGCCCGTAAACGTCAACCATTAAGCAAGGCTCTGACGGGGTCTCGCCAAGTCGAAGATAGATCCCAAGGATGTGCGAGCCCATGAAACGTCAACCTCTAAGGAGAGGCTCTAAGGGGTCTCGCCAAATCAACATCGCCCGCAAATTAGTAGCCAAAATACAAATTTAAATTAAAGCGACAAACGGAGTAGTTACGCACGGTCACGCAATAGGAATTAAGCAAATAAACGATGATATTTAACAAAGCAATTTTTCATCACACATAATTCAAAGTAACAGCTCAAAATATTGGAATTAAGTTATCAAGCACATAATTAGTGTTCAGAAAGGCGCTTCATAAAGCCGCCGAAGTTAACATGACGGCCATCGACGAGTAGTGGAAATACAAGGAGTTTGTAGCTACACGGAAGGCGCCCTAATAAAACCAGCCCAAACGAATAGAAGCACACGAAGCCGCCACTAGGCGTCCTCCTTTGAACGAAACACGCCCAAGACAGCCATAGGTCACAAACCATCTCGCCTTGTCCCAAGACTCATGCTTGGGGGGCTATAGAGACCAGTAGACCGCGAATACATACACCCTCGGGGACTGTTAAAGCATTTCGTGATAACAATGCTCCAAAGTTCAGGACACAGTTCTACCCTCGGGATCTCCGGAACATTCCAAAATCGCCTTGGGAAAATCCTTCGAAATAACAAAGCTATATGGCAGGATTTCACATCATCATCACTTCGCCTTGTTCCAAGACTTGTGCTTGGGGGGCTGTGAACCACCAAAACCTTCCTAGAAGACTTGATGACCTCCAGAAGGTCCAGCTCCATGCTATCATCACTTCGCCTTGTCCCAAGACTCGTGCTTGGGGGGCTGTGAACCGTCATAATATTCCTAAAGGCTTAGGAGCCCTTCAGAAAGGCTCTAAGACCTCCAGAAAGGTTCTAAAGACCTCTAGAAGGGCTCGGGCGCCTCCAGAAGGGCTCCCGAGCCTCTGGCGTGCTCATCTTAAGGCACCGCCCTTATAAGCTTCTAGAAACCTCTAGAAACCGCCTAAAATACACAAATACCCCTGTTGCTTGGGAACCAAGCAACCAAAACCCAAGCCCATGGCAGGCTATAAATACTACTCTTGAGAGCATTCTCAAGGCATCCAATAATCAGTCTAAAACCCTAGTATACGATTCCTAACCCTAGAATCCTTACCGTACTTTTTGCAAGTACACTTTGTTTTAATTAATTTTCTTGCATTCTTTTTTGTAGACAGTGCACTTTTGAAAGATGCTCATATTGGGTAACATCCATGACTAGGGAAATATGAAAGGTTAAACTTTATATTGGACTGGAAAGACATGATTTACTGATATAAGAGATACCATCAAAGACATGATGTTTGTGTAGGAATGTTATCAAAGAGCCCAAAGATAGTCAATTTGATACCTATATATGACACTCTAAAAATACAGTCAATTTAATACTTATATATATGACACTTAAAAAAAAATCGTGCATCGCACGGGTCGAATTCTAGTTAAAATGAATTATAACCACTAGACTACTTAATCAAACAAAAATAGAAAGAAAAAAATATTTTTTAAAATTTAAAAATAGTAGCGTCTTGTCGCCCCTACACGGTACGGGTTAAGACACTAGTTAAAATGACACTTTAAAATATTGTCAAGGACTACAACGGCCATAAATTGCGTCACATGACACGTAAGCCGTGGTGACACAACGACATGACATGGTAATGGTGGACACAAAAGTTGCACATTAGAAGGAAAAAAAATCATTTTTTTTTATATATAGTCTCCTTCAACTTTATTTGGGAGTTTGGAGGGAAGGGAAATAAAGGGTATTTTGGGGTGAGAAATATATAGAAAATAGATAAATCTTTCACATTTTTTAAAAGAGCAATTTTTTAGATAATGAAAAACTAATACTTATGATTAATATATTTTTAATTTTAAAAATATTTTTTTTATATTTTAAGAATATTATAACAACGTATATATATTGAATTTTAAAAATTCATATAAAACCCCAAAACTCTCCTTCAATAGTTTTTTTAGTTCTCCAAATGATTAAAATTTTGTATTATGAATAAAAAATTAAGCTCTAAATCAAGATCCAATGGATGCTACAATGATCATTCAAGTTTTCACATCAATCAATAATGTGAGTTGAACTCATACATTGATAAAAAAATGTGTCAACTTCTTATCAACTAAGTCAAGATTCATTTGTCCCGGTTTATTTTTGTATAGGACTAATATGTGTATTTATTTTACGGGGACCACTTTGAGTTTTCACTATTTTTCATGACTATATAAAAAGTATATTCGATAAAATTAATTAATTTTTTCTTTTCATTTTATCGATATTCCTTTGTTCATCGGAAAAAATCACAACCCTTTCTCACGTTTCAGGTATAAACATTATTATTCTTCTTCGTTTCATTGTTCTTTTCTGAATATTATTGGTTGTAAATTTACGGTTGTTTCATAAGTTGTCACGTTGTTTAAATAACACAACTTTATAAATAAATTGGAACACATCTTTCATATAATTTGAGCATTTCATGTGCTACCGAATATAATTAAGTATGAAAAAACTTTTTGAACTTAAAAAAAAATGTCAACGTTGACTTTATTTCGGTTTCATCTCATTCCATTAAGATTTTTCATTCATGATATAATTTATCGATATTTCATAAATTTCAGATTTTTCGAACTGAAAAATCAACTATGTAAGACGTTCTCAATGTTTCATAAAAAAAAAAAAAAAAAAAGAAACAATGTCTATGCATCGGAAATAAACAAGAGCATTTGGGGTTAAATTGAAAATACTTAAAATAAATATGCATTGAATGTTTTCATTAATTTATAAGTTTATAAATTATAAGGCAAACTTATATTAAAGGACATTTAACTTATTTATTTGTAATACTTTGGTCCTTTATTTTTATTTTTTTTGAAAATACATAATTTTATTTTTAAAATATATCTTTATTAAAAATATAAAAAATCCAGAAATACAATGAACATGTTCATCATCTTCATTTGAATCTTCATCTTCTTCGATTGAATCTTCATCATCTTTATTGAATAATTTTTTTTTACACAAATATATATCCAAATATCATGAATATTTATTTCAAATCTTCTTCTAAACAAAAATATTTCTACACTACAGAGGTCTATTTGTAATGCTACTATGACGTCTTAAACGTTGTGTTTTGGTTCTTTGAGGTTCTGTAGCATGAATTCTGCTCTTTACCCAAATGGTTTTGCTCACTCCCAACGTAAAAATTCAAAATGCCCCTACGCAACTTAACATGCGTAGCGTGAGTTAACAAGCGCTAGTTATAACAGAAACGTAACTGAAGTCACGCTGCGTGACTTAAGTCACATTGCGTCCTGTTATCAGCCAGGCAGAACCTCATTCTGTCTCATTTTCTCTCAAACAACACACACAAATCTCAATTTTCTCTCAAATTATCCAACTCCAAAATTCCTTCAACTTCAAATCAAACAACACTACAACAACAAGAACAAGTAAGCTTTCACTTAAATTATGTTGGTATGATAGATTTTTTCACTTAATCTAGAATTTGTTAGGTTTATTGTTTTGTTAAAATTTTTATTTTTATTTTTTTGCAAGAAATGATAGAATGTTACATGCAAATGACTTATAGTGCTTAATTGTTTTGATGTTTAGATGTTTGCATGATTATGTTAGATTTTTTACACTTAGATTAGATTTTTTTAGATTTAGGGTTTGTTTAAATTTTGGTTATTTTGTTTTTTGCAAGATATGATACAATGTTACATGCAAATGAGTAATATTGCTTAATTATTTAGATGTTTGCATGTTTATGTTGTAGTTATCATTTTTAGGGTTTATGTATAATTTGCACTCCAAGTGTTTGAAGAAATGTTTGAATGAGTTTTTCATTGATTGTGTTTAATTTCCAATTGTGTAGATTTGAAGCAATGGCTGGGTGGATCGACGTTCATGCAGAATTCAACGGCGGAGAACCTCAGAGGTTGAAGGTTCGGTGCCTTGATGTAACGTTAAGAGGTCTCAAGATCAACTGAATGAATTCAACCAAGGAGTCAACCCCAGAGACACAAGGAGGGTGGAATACGTCCGGTATAAACGTCCAACGCTCGACGAGGGGATGCTATCATTCACTTGGGTTGAGTTAAAGAACGACGAAAACGTGACGAGCATGTTTTGGGAGCACAGCATGTTCCAGTGGATCGATATGCGGGTGACGTTGCTGAGGTCAACTGAAGATATTATCAAGAGCTTGATTCCGCCAGAAGATCGTCATTAGTTAGGGTAAGGTGCATTCCAACTACAACAATTGTCTTACTTTGAATGGGGTAATTCAAACTCGCCAAACGCCAGGTCCTCAGCATTCGCCCAGCATTCATGTTTTTCCTTTGAAAAGATTAAATTCTTGTTAGGCTGGTTTAGAAGAAGTGTCAAGGAATGAACCTCATTTCGATGGCACTTGAATAGCATCATCTGAAGCAAGCGTAACTGTTTTATCTTGGTTTTTTCGGGTGTCAAGCATTGATTAAGCTTGGACCTTTTTAACCTTTGATATCTCCATTTTTTCTTGGGAAGGGAAAAATGAGGAAAAAACCCTTGAGAATCGAGGTTCGGGAGTTGTTTTCGCTATAGGAAGGTGTTAGGCACCCATAACGACTATAGTATTCTATAGGAACCGACTTTACTTTCTACACCTAACGCTTTACTTTTACACGCTATTTATTGAAAATATTATTCACACCTAAAGGTTTGCTAGGTTAAGAATTGGAGGGAGAAGAATGTGTTTGGATTTTTGTTTTATTTGATTTGGAGGAGTGTTGGCTTCTTGCCTACGTACCCTTTTAAGGGATCAAAACCAATCGTAGTTCACTTCCAAAAAAGAGTTTGTTGATTTCGTTGTTTGATTTTAATTTTTAAAAAATGGAATTTTGAAGAATGGAGATAAGAGGCCTCAAGGGCATAAGATTTGGAAAATAGTGGGGTGTGATTAGTTATTTATGAAAATGGTCTAAGTATGGTTAAAATTCATTAAGACTTTTATTTAAGAAAACAAAGGGAAAGGGAGGAGTTTAGACTCCTATTTTTTGAGAAAAATTTTCAAGTGAGATTGTTCACATTTTTTTGGAAAATGAAGTTTTCGCCTAAGTTTCAAATTTCCTAGCCATACATCTAAAGCATACATATACCATACACGTGATGTGTGTGCATGTGTCCGTGCATGTGTCGGTGTACATAGTTATTGTCCATTGTCCTTTTACATCATTGGCCTAGATACACACTACTATCCTTGCGAGAACTTAATCTCGCATAACAAAATAAATGCAAGAAAATAAAAGTGAAGGAGTGAGATGAAGTACGGAATGCTTATATGACACATGAGGTAAAATGGTTAGTAGAACAAGATATATCATGGAAAAAAAAAACAATATAGCAAAAGTGAGAAAATTAACACAAAAAGCAAGTAAAACAAATGCAAAAATATGCCTAAAATTACACCACAAAATGCAAGGTTTACACATGACTTATAATCCTCATATCCAAACAAATTCTCAAAATAAATAATTCAGTTTTTTTGCATAGAGGATCAAAGACATGCGACATACCACGCATTTTAAAGTGAGTTTAGACATATCCTACATTATCCATTCACAAACAAGACTTGTAAAAACAAGTAACTAACCACAACATATTCATATACAGTAAAAACACATCAAAATAGTAGTAATTTCATCACAAGTTCACACATCACAAGTCACAAACATATATCAAGAATTGGACTCAAGATTATGCAAATTTTCACAATATTTTAACATGAAATTTCACAAATAAGCAAGGAAAATATCACATCATTTTTTTTTTATCAATTTTTCCAGTACAAAATTACCACAAAGGTCACAAAATTAACAAGAAACACTCATGAATTATTTTGGAATTTTTCAAAAGGTTTTAGGCATGGCAGGAGTATGAAAATCACAGACAGTGTGTAAAATAGCAAGAAAAACAATAAAAATTGAAAATACAGTAAAAAAAAGGCCCAGGCCCAAAGTCTTTGATGGATTTGAACTATCTAAACGCCTCAGAGGCGTTGGATTGATCCAATTCCATCTAAACCTAGATCCAAGGGTCATAAAGCAACAGGCGCATGGTAAGGCAAAGCAGATACACAGGAAGGACAGATCTGAATCGTACACGTGTGAGAGCTTAGATCAGACGGCCTAGGATGGAGGAAAGATGAACCAGAAGTGAACCGGACCGGTTCAGGCGTCTATATAAGCATAGAGGCACCGGTCCAGTTCATTTCTCCATCTTCTTTCTCTCTCTACACCAAACCTAGTGAGAGAAGCTCTCACTTCTCTCTAAAACCAGACCGTCGGAGATAGATCGGAGAAGATGACCGGAGAAAGCTCCGATACGGCGGTTCGCCAGTGGCGCCATCGTACCGGAATCTTTCTGAACCCTTTTTTCAAAGTTTTTTACATGATTCTTCTCGTTTCTTTCTCCTCTTTGTGGTTTTGAGGTTATTTTTGTCAAACTGTGAATAAAACGGAGTAGATCGGGGTTTGAATCTTACGGTTTTCAAGAATTTTTAGGTTTTGAATCTTTTTCGAAGATGTTTTCCTGAAACCACTGATCTACTCCAATCTAGCTTCGTTGATGTTTTAAAGAGGAAACTGAGAAGGTTTACGTGTTTACCTGTGATTTAATTTGGAGATTCGAAGGAGAAGACGAAGGAAAACTTCTTGAATCTTCTCTGATCTTCTGGTGAACACTTCATCGTTGTTGTAAACCGAAAATAAATCGGTGAACTCGTTCCTCTTCTTCTCCGGTTCAATTCGAATTCGATCCCTCTTCTGCTCTGTCATATCAAATCCTTCGTGATCGCGTTGGATTCGTCACAATTTATGATGAATTTACGCTGGAATTGCGAAGGTACCGATTCAATGATGAAGATTCTTCATAGAATCTCTGAGAATCTCTGTAAATTCGAACCGGTTTGATGAAATAGTTGTTGGATTGAGTTTGTTTGTGGTGAAATTGATGCGAATTTGTGAGGAATTGGTGTGGAATTGAGTTCTGGAAAGTTAGGGTTTATGATTTGGGGATGAAGTTCTTCATGAACTTCATCATGTTCTTGATGAATTCTGGAAAGTTGTTGAGTTTTGATCCTTGAGATCAGAGAGAGAAAGTTGGGAAGTGTTTTTTGTGATGTGGCATGTAATGGATCGTTCTTGGCACTGTGCATTAATTGTTCCCCTTTTATAGACTGACACTTGGATCTGTGAGCCAATCAGGACTTGATACCTGGCTTCGGCCTTGAGCTTGGACTTAAAAAGGACCTTCCTGCAAAAATGTGAACTACAAGGACCAACTTGCAAATAACAAAAGTTTTAAAGGACTGGATTGTAATTAAGCAGCAAAGGACCAAAAACAAATTTTAAAAACTTGAGGACTGAAATGTAAAGGGAAAATAAAGATAAACTAAAATGAATTAAAATTGGTAAAATGAAATAAAAGTAAAGTGAAACAAAATTTTAAAATCAATCAAAAGGACTAAAATGAACCAATTACAAAAAATGAGGTACTTTCAAGTAACCTCTCTGCCAAATTTTTGTGTGAAATGACCAAAATGCCCCTAGGGACTAAATTGACTCAAAATGACTCAAGTGCAATTTTTGAAAAGGTTTTTATCATGGAATTAAAGCAAGAATTTATACAAACAAATTGAAAAAACTCAGAGACAATTTACAGGGACTAAAATGAGTTTGAATGCAGGAAATGACTAAAATACCCTTTTTCATGATTTTTGCAAATAACATTGAAGAAATTTGCAGTTATTCAAAGACGATTTCAAATAACTCGGAATGCAAGAAAACCTTTTGGATGGTTTGAAATGCAGGAAAACACAGACAAAATTACAGTTGAAAACATTTTCAAGTAAAAGCAGTAAATCTCAGATAAAGCAGAGTATCAAAAAGCAGTAAATTTCGGATAAGGCAGAGCAAAATGTCAGAGTAAAACAACAGTAAATTGCAACCTCTCAAGAGTCAAAGACCCATCTCAGAGATGAGAAAACATTTTGAGCAAGTATTTTTAGGTCCAAAATTAGGGTATGACAGCTGCCCCTATTTAAGTTTCTTTGTCCGGAGGGTCAAGAGACGAAGTCTTTGATTTGACGGGACGAAGACACTTAAATATTAACATTTGCACTATTTTTGGACGTAAAAATACGCTCTCACATTTCCAAAAATCATGAATTCCATGCAACATTTTGATTATGAATGCAAGACAAACAACTGGAGTCTACAAGATATGTCATATCACTGGGGATTTTGGTAGACATTAACAGGGTAGACAAACCAGGGAACAAAAGATAGGTACAAGCTGTTCAAAGGATACGACCGAAACAAAAACTGCAGGTGCAAGCTGCTCAAGGGATACGAGCTGGCTACTTGACCGAGGATACAAACAAAAGATGGGTACAAGCTGTTCTTTGGGTCGAACCTGCTACTTGACCGGGAATAAAAACAAAAGACAGGTACAATCTGTTCTTTGGATCGAACTCGTCACTTGACCGGAAACACAGACACATAGGCAGATACAAGTTGTTCTTTGGATCGAACTTGCTAATTGATCGAAAACACAAACAGATAGGCAGGTACAAGCTGTTCTTTGGATCGAACTTGCTGCTTGACTGATTAACAAAACACACAGGTAGGTGCAAGCTGTTCTTTGGATCGAACTGGACGCTTGACCGATAACAAATCGTATAGCAAGATTCATTGGAAGTTTGATTTAACGAGACACAAATTGAAGGTAGATTGACATTGACTTGATTTGAAGATAGCCATGACCATTATTGTTGGCCTAAAAAGACTTTCACGGAGATTTTAACACAGACATCAATTTTGCAGATAGAAACATGGCCGAGTAACATTGGCTCACAGAAAATTTTTTACAGGGCTTTTTTCTTTCATAGACATTGAATTGAATTGGAAATTGAGACTGGAAATGCAATATGTATGTATGGTATAACAATTTTACAAATGCATGAGCACATAGAATGCATGATTATGCATGTATGGATGCTTGGAAATGTGTGATTGTTTGCAATCTGGCAGGATAGTTTCACGGAGACAGGCAAAATATTGGAAGATTGGGCACGTGGTGGCTCGTGCCATAACATATACACTGGGAAATCCTCTCTGGAGAGATCGACGTTGAGAAACGTATTGAAACCACGGCTGAGGCAATATCACATCACATATGAAAAACTTATAGAAGAGGGAACCTTGGAAGATCCTTTGATACAGGTTGCCATTGCTAGGCGCGTCAGTGTCGGGAAACATTGGATGTTCGCATCTGTGGTCAATATTTTTCATATCACTTTTTACTTTTCATTTTTCATTCTTTCATTCTGTTTTTTCTCATTTTCACTTTTCAATCCCATTTTTCCTGAACCGCCCTTTCGGGTTTTCGATCCACCGGGAACACATTCTTTTCATTGCCCCATTTTTGCCTGAATTGCCTTCACAGGTTGTCAATTCAGCGGGGTGCTCATTTTTTGCCTAGGCCGCCCTTTCGGGTTTTCGACTTAGCAAGCTTTCCATTTTTTCATTTTCGTTCTGTTTTTTCATTCTTGCCATTGACCACAGATCATCCTGGGGAACCACCTGCTTGCAACATGTATTGAAATAGACATTGACACACATTGGTTCATGCATGTTTCACTTGAATGTATCTTGCTGCTCAGGTTTGCTT
Source organism: Medicago sativa (assembly GCF_051527215.1). Taxonomy (NCBI): domain Eukaryota; kingdom Viridiplantae; phylum Streptophyta; class Magnoliopsida; order Fabales; family Fabaceae; genus Medicago; species Medicago sativa. Next base: position 16,767,141 of record NC_140752.1, on the reverse strand, counting down.
TCAAAATAGACAGGAAAAAGGTTTTTCAATTTTTCAAAAATGTTTGTTTCAGACATTGGCATTATCAAATGGAAAGAAAATATTTTTGTACATAGCATTGGAAGTTGAAGGAAAGTAGAATTTCAAAAAAAAACACAGGCTCAAATTGATGTAGAGGAGTGAAAATCAGCCAAGGGCATAACTCCACGGATTTACAAAGCTTGGAAAAAGGTAATTTTATTGGTTGGTGGTACATTGAGCACGATGACCCCTACATTTCATGGAAATTTTGAATTTACCAGTACAAAAGCTTCTGATGCAGACAATCGTTGACAGTTGCAGATGCCCCAGGGGTGATGGTGACTTGCCAGATATAGTTACTTGTCTTTTCATTTTCAATCTCATTCTTGCATGAACCGCCCTTTCGGGTTTTCGGTTCATTGAGACGCTCATTTTTGCCTGAGTTGCGTACAATCTCAGCGAGCTTTTTTCATTTTCATCGTTTTTTTTCCCTAACTTTTGCCTGGATCGCCCTTTCGGGTTTTCGATCCACCGGGAAGCGCATTTTTGCCTAGGCCGCCCTTTCGGGTTTTCGACCTACCACGCTGTTCTTTTCATTTTTCATTCATTTTTTTTTCAGACAAAGTATTTCTTGACTATATCGGCATTTACAGGATTCGGAAGCTCAACACCATCCATGTGTGTAAGAATCAAAGCACCACCAGAAAAAGCATTCTTGACAACGTAAGGCCCTTCATAGTTAGGTATCCATAATCCATAGCATCCATGCGTTTTTCTTCAATCAAATTCAACTGATCATGCCGACTTTGACACCATTCAGCCTCAGTTAATTTTGCTTCCATGATCACACGAAGAGATGGAATCTCCACTTCCAGAGGGAGAACTGCTTCCATACCATATACCAAAGAGAAAGGAGTTGCCCCGGTTGAACTACGCACCGTAGTACGGTAACCATGCAGGGCAAACGGCAGCATCTCATGCCAGTCTTTGTAGGTAGTGACCATTTTTTTAACAATCTTCTTGATGTTCTTGTTAGCGGCCTCAACTGCACCATTCATCTGAGGTCTATAAGGAGAAGAGTTGTGATGTTCAATCTTGAATTCCTCACATAAAGCTTGCATCATGTTATTATTCAGATTGGAACCATTGTCAGTGATGATCTTGCTGGGAGCACCGTATCGGCAGATGATGTTATTCTTGATAAACTTCACTACTACTTGCTTGGTCACATTTGCATAGGAAACAGCTTCAACCCACTTGGTGAAGTAGTCAATTGCCACTAGAATGAAACGATGTCCATTAGAAGCTTTTGGCTCGATTCTTCCGATCATGTCAATGCCCCACATAGAGAAAGGCCATGGGGAAGAGATAACATTGAGAGCATGTGGAGGCATATGAATCTTGTCAGCATAGATTTGACATTTGTGGCATCTCTTGGCATGTTTGTAGCAGTCGTGCTCCATAGTCATCCAGTAATAGCCGGCTCTTAGCAGTTTTCTTGACATAGTGTGGCCTGTAGCATGGGTTCCGAAGGTACCGTCATGTACGTCATGCATCAGTTTCTCAGCTTCTTGTTTATCAACGCATCTCAACAGGACCATGTCATAGTTCCTCTTGTATAGGATTTCTCCGTCCAGAAGGAATCTACTAGCCAATCTTCTCAGCGTCTTTTTATCATTGTTGGAAGCATCAGGTGGATATTCATGATTCTGCAAGAACTGTTTGATGTCATAGTACCAAGGCTTTCCATCATTCATATCTTCATCAGCCTGACTAGGCACTTCTTCAATAGTAAACACATGAGCGGGTCTATCAAGACGTTGCACCCTGATTGTGGGCACATCATTCCAGTGGTTCACATGAAACATGGAAGATAAAGTAGCAAGGGCATCAGCCATCTGGTTTTCATCCCGAGGGATATGGTGTAGCTCAACCTTTGTAAAGTATGTCAACAGCCGTCTTGCATAGTCACGGTAAGGAATCAGCTTCTCATGATGGGTCTCCCATTCACCTTTTATCTGATTAATAACAAGTGCAGAATCTCCGTAGATGTCAAGATGCTTGATCCTCATGTCAATTGCTTCTTCAATTCCCAAGATGCATGCTTCATATTCAGCCATGTTGTTTGTGCATTCAAAAGTTATTCGAGCAGTAAAAGGAATGTGATGCCCCTGCGGAGCTACAATAACGGCCCCAATCCCTTTACCATAAGCATTGATAGTACCATCAAATACCAACCCTCACTTGCTATTGGGATCTGGCCCTTCACCAATCAGTGGCTCCTCACAGTCCCTTGCTTTTAGATACATAATCTCTTCATTAGGGAATTCAAACTTGATTGGCTGGTACTGATCCAGAGGTTGACAAGCAAGGTGTTCAGCAAGGATGCTTCCTTTGATTGCCTTTTGAGCTTTATACACAATATCATATTCAGACAATAGCATCTGCCAACGCGCAATCTTTCCAGTAACAGCAGACTTTTCAAAGATGTACTTAACTGGATCCATTCGGGATATCAACCAAGTTGTATGATTCACCATATAATGACGCAGGCGTTTGGCAACCCAAACTAGAGCGCAGCACATCTTTTCAAGCATTGTATATCAAGTCTCACAGTCGGTGAATTTCTTGCTCAGATAGTAGATAGCATGTTCTTTCTTTCTAGTCTCGTCTTGTTGACCGAGAACACATCCCATGGATTCATCTAATACTGACAAGTACATAATCAAGGGCCTTCCTTCCACTGGCGGGACAAGGATAGGAGGTTCCAACAAGTATTCTTTAATGCTATCAAAAGCTTCCCGACATTCATCATTCCATACAACAGGCTGATTCTTTCTAAGCAATTTGAAAATTGGTCCACAGGTAGCAGTCATGTGAGATATGAATCTGGATATGTAATTCAGGCGTCCGAGGAAGCCTCTGACCTGCTTTTCAGTTTGAGGGGCCGGCATCTCTCTGATGACTCGGACTTTATCAGGATCAACTTCGATACCTCTTTGGCTGAAAATGAAGCCTAGCAGCTTTCCAGATCTTACACGGAATGTACATTTATTGGGATTCAACCGCAGCTTGTACTTTCTCAACCTTTCAAACATCTTTTTCAAGTATACAACATGCTGCTCTTCGTCACTTGACTTCACAATCATATCATCTACATATACTTCAATCTCTTTGTGAATCATATCATGAAACAAAGTAGTCATACCCCTTTGATAGGTAGCACCAGCATTTATCAAGCCAAAAAGCATTACTTTATAACAGAATGTTCCCCATGGAGTGATGAAGGACGTTTTTTCTCTATCTTCAGGCGACATCCGTATCTGGTTATAGCCAGAGAAACCATCCATAAAGGAGAACACTTTGGATTGAACAGTACTGTCAACGAGCACATCAATATGGGGTAATGGGAAGTTATCTTTCGGACTTGCTTTATTCAAATCTCTGTAATCAACACACATCCGAACTTTCCCATCTTTCTTTGGCATTGGTACAATATTGGCAATCCACTCAGGATAATCAGCTGTCATGAGGAAACCTGCATCAATTTGCTTTTGCACCTCGGCCTTGATCTTAAGAGCCATGTCTGGATGAGACCTTCTCAATTTCTGCTTGACAGGAGTGCATTCAGGTCTTGTCGGTATCCGATGATCCACAATCTTGGGATCTAGACCCGGCATGTCTTCATTGGACCATGCAAAGACATCTGGATAATCACGGAGAAGCTGAGTAATCTTCTTTTTCACTTCTGGCTCAAGTGTAGCACCAATTTTGATCTCTCGCTTGTTTTCCTCAGTGCCCAGATTGACGAGCTCAATTTCTTCCTGGTGAGGCTGAATGGTTCTTCTTTCTTGCTCAAGCAGTCGTGTGATCTCACATGGTATCCCTTCATCACCTTCCTCATCTTCAGTTTCATATACAGGGAATTCAAAATTTGGAGGAAGCGTAGGGTCACTGTGCTCAACGGGTTTATTATGGTTCAATCTGCATAATATGATTGGGATGATTTTAGAAAAAGGTTTTTTTCATGCAGATTTTTGAAATTAATAAGAAAATAAAGATGTTTTGGTTTTTTCTGGCATTACCATTATTTCCAATAAAAATGCACTAAAAAGTAAAAACAAAGAGTCGCGGAAAAAACGACAATTTTTATTGCTAACGGCAATGCCGAAACAAACATGCCCTTACAAAGACATCACTTTCGCCTTGGGCAGAGCGAAAGGATTGTTATTTTGAAAACAAAGAAAAGCATGAGCAACAAGACACAATATATGGAGACATACATGATTAAAGGAATGTCAATGGCCTCCTAATTTCTCACAGTGTCTCCTGGTACAACAAACACAGGCACATAACTACTTTCAGCAGCATCTTCGGCAATGGCGTTGATAAATCCAGCACTATAGAAGGTTCCTGTTGAAACACCTGAGGTCGGGGAGAAGCCAAGGCCCTCTTTGCACTTGTTCTCCAGAATTTGTATCACTTTGCCCCAGCCAGCAGCCTGCCCTTCTTGAATAGCTTTTTGGGCGTCTTTCAATGAGGCCATAGTAGTACTAGCTCTCCGAGGCTCTGCACCTTCAATAGTCAAGCCCTGAAATGACGTCCCTTCAGCGGACCCTGCTTCAACACAAGAGAAAGATGACACTTGGCTAACCAGATACGCTTCTTCACCATGTACAGTGACAAGCTTACCATTCCTCACAAACTTGAGCTTTTGATGCAGAGTGAAGTCACTGCCCCGGCGTCGTGAATCCACGGCCTTCCAAGGAGGCAACTGTAAGATGCGTTGATGTCCATGATCTGGAAAGTAACCTAGAATGTCTCCGGACCAATGGTAATTGGCAGATCTACCTCTCCAAGAACAGTCTTATGAGATCCGTCAAAAGCGTTAACCAAGTAACTGCTTTCCCTCAGAGAAATCCCGTGATAACTCAACTGTCCCAGTGTAGACTTGGGCATTACGTTTAAGGATGATCCAGTGTCCACCAACACATTGGATGGCATGTCAGACTTACAGTACACTGAAATATGCAAAGCCAAGTTGTGGTATTTCCCTGCTTCGGGGAGTTCATTGTCACCAAACCACAAGTTATAACAAGCAGCAATGTTACTCACCATTCCATCGAACTGATCCACGGAGACCTCATGATCAACATAGGCCTGTTCCAGCACTTTCATTAACACCTTCCTGTGGGCTTCTGAGCTCAGGAGCAAAGACAAGATGGATATTTTTGACGGAGTTTGCAGCAGCTGGTCTACGATCTTATAATCGCTCTTTTTAATAAGCCTCAAAATCTCGTCCAGATTAGATTCTTCAATAGACTGGCCCGATGGGCTGGCATTCTTGTCAACATGAGGAGCAACTGGTGGAGTTACTGTGGCAGCAGGTGTAACGACCTTCTTCTGGAACAAGGGCGGAAGGACCCTTCCACTCCTCAGAGTTGTAGTTTCTTCAGCAATGTTACTAACTACAGCTGGGATACCAGAGGCACTTCTATTCCATTCTCAATCATAGTTGCATCATACTTGTAAGGGATGGCTTTAGTAGAGCCATAAGGTACCGGACCAGGTAGCCTGATCACCAAGGGTTCGACATTCCTTGTCTGAGGTACACTCTTGGCAGGAAAACCATGAAACACTGGAACAATCACGCAAACGTCGCTGGCAACCAAATGTTTGTTGTCCTTTAGGCTTTGTATATCACCCTGCACTATACAACAGCCCATAGGATTCTGGAGACACTCTGAACAGGAAGCATGATCATGATTAAACAAGGAAGCTTGGCAGAGCTTGACATGTAGCGGCACCAAAGGAGTAGCAACATTACGGACATCTAAAGCGGGAATTTCTTAAGGAACCCGAGATGTCATAACCTTATCAAGAGCACAGACTCCTTCGAAAGCCTCAATCATGTTAACAACCGCATGGTTTGGAAGTGGATTGTCAAGAACGTGCGGGACACTATTTTCAAAAGTCAACTGTCCTCTGTCTATTAGATCCTTTACAACGCTTCAGAGCATATCAACCTTCAACATCGTGGCCTTGAGCGCCCTAATGGAATTCACATTTGAGATCATGTCGGAACTTGGGAGGCAATGGTGTAGGCGGAGGCTTGCCTGGCCTGGTGGCGCAATGTCCTTTAGCAAGTAGGGTTGGGAGCAATTCAGCATATCGCATTGGTATCGGGGGAAAATAAGGCTTGGGTCGAGGGCCCTGTTGTTGCGGCTGTTGCTGTTGAGCAAGAGGCTGTTGTTGTACTTGCTGAGCAATGGCATTAACGGGCACTGGTGGTTGACCCGGTGGCAGAGGATATTGCTGGTAGAATGGTGGGAAGAAAGGATGTTGAGAGTACTGCATGTATTGGTAGGGTAGAGGTAACTGAGCAGCATTAACAGGAGCGACAACAGCCACAGACTGGTTACCGGACACCATCCCTACCTCGGACTCCTTCTTCTTATGGTGGCCGTTACCATACTTCTTCGGCGCACTAGCTGAGGATTCACCTTTCTCAAGAATAATGATGCCTTCTCTGACAGCATCCTCTAGACGAGTTCCCATGGTAACCATGTCGGAGAAGTTATTTGGCGCAGAGACTATCATTCTTTCAACATATTCCTTCTTCAAAGTTTTCAGGAATGTCTGTGTCAGTTCTTCCTCATCAAGCGGAGGAGAAATACGGGCAGCTGCCCCTCTCCATCTCTGAGCATATTCACGGAAAGTTTCGTCCGTCTTCTGAGACAAAGACTTAAGAGAATCCCTATTGGGCTTCAAGCGGGTGTTAAACCCATAATGATTTTCAAAAGCAGCAGCGAGTTCCTCAAAAGTATGGATATTATCTTTACTCAAGCTAGTGTACCAGTCTGCCGCATCTTCCGTCAGACTATCCTGGAAGCAGTGGATCATCAGTGCATCATTATCTGCATAGTTGGCCATCTTTCGGACGTACCGAATGACATGGTTATGTGGACGAGAAAATCCATTGTATTTGTCGAAATCTAGCACTTTGAACTTCTTAGGAACCTCAAACTGGGATACCAGGCATAGATCACGAGCCTTAGCAGAAACACCGTTCCCACGGCTAGCTTTGACCTCACGGAGTTCTCCAGCTAACTCTCTTAACTGTTCTCTCATAGCCTCCACTACAGGGTCCTGTCCACGAGGAGTGTCAACATCAATTACCTGATGCACAATGTGCACAACAGGATCGGTAACAACAGTGGTCATTTGAGGCATAGAGGTATTCGCAGAAGCAAAGGTTGTTGCAAGAATCTGTCCTTGATTGGCAATACCAGAAATACCGGCTGCAGTGTTGGGAGCATAGAAAGCTGAGAGTCCATAAGGGCGCCCATTGGGCATAACGAACCGAGCATCAGAAGCCACTGTGGACAATGGGATGGATGGAATCATTTCAGTAGTAGCCGGAACAGACGTGGCCGGTTGTTCTTGTGCAGCCATCAAGGTAGACATGGTGTCATGAGCCTTGGCCAAGTCTTCTTTCATAGCAGCCAACTCGGCGCGGAGCTGAGCATTCTCTTCTTCGAAATTAGCCATGTGTATCCTTCTATATGATCTGGTTTGATGAACTCTGATCGGTTGGTAAACCTTACGAGCACGAGCCACCTTTCAGACTGCGGCAGAAGAACCAGGAGGTAATGAGCACGAGGGAAGTTTTTTTTTTTGGTGACCAATGTATGATGCATATGATGCATGATATGTACAGATGCATATGCAAAAAAGACTCTTTTTGTGTCATCGAAGGGTTTTTTAGACAAATTAGGACTTTTGTAAACATTACTACACAACAATTAACATAAATGGGTAAAACAACAACCAACATATAGTTTTACAGGGTGATTCCCTTTGAAATGCCAAGCCAAGGGATAGACTTTGAAATGTAAACAATGTAAACAACAACTGGAAACACCGACAGGAAAACAGGAACCCTCAATCATAGGAAGTAGAAGGATCATCCTCAGGCTCAGACTCAGACTCGTAGCTGCAGTATCGGGCATAGAAGTCATGGGCACCCCTAGCCCTCTTGGAATCCCTCATAAGCAACTCATCCTTTTCTTCAATTTCTTTTCTAGCCTTAGCCAACTCCCTCTTCAACATCAAAACCTCCTGAGTCTTTTGCTCATCTTTTCCATCCAAAGTCATGATCAGATTCTCAGCATCATAGTATCTGGCCTTCCACTGATGCTTCTCTCGGCTCTCCATAGCTAGATGCTCCTGATACATCTCTTGAGTAGGCAGAGGTAGAGGCAAAGGCATGGATGGAATAGATGCGGACACATATCTCATGGCGGAATAAGGCATGCCAATCTTCTCAGCCCGGTCTATTACCCATTGGGTATAAGCCTCATGAGCAATACCGGATCTCACACCCATATGCTTCACATCCTTCTTCCAAATCTTGGACCAAGCATCTATGAAATCTTCTCTTATCCCTGTAGGAGCATTGGAGTAATGGAGGAAATAAGGAGATGTAGCAAGATAAATGGGCTTCTCTTTCATCGGGAAGCCAAATTGTCGCAAGGTGAGCTCCGGGTTATAGTTGATTCCACCCCGGGTACCAAGAAGTGGTACATTAAGAAACTTTCCACCACCGATGATAATTTCTTTGACCTTAGCGGCGGGAGTGAGCCAAACCACCTCGTTAGGGGTGAGGGCCATAATCCGCTGTGAAATAGTATAATTTTCTGGATTAGCATGGAAAGACTTCGGAAGGTGCGAAATAAACCACCTGTATAGAAGAGGCACACAGCAAAGAATGTAACCACGACCCTTGACAGATCGGCCGTGAATAGCATGGTATGTGTCAGCCAGCAAAGTAGGAACTGGATTCTTGGAGCGGAAGATCACAATAGCATTCATATCCACGAAATTGTCAAGATTTGAAAAAAGGATAAGCCCATAGATGAGTAGTGCAAGAATAGCCTCAAGAGTGTCTTGACAAGTAGTTTTGAGATTGGCTTTCTCAAGTAGATATTTCGAAGTGAACCCCCGGATGTGAGACTTAGTGACAAGATTCTTGGAAACATCGGAAGTCTTGAGATAGAGATCACGGGCAATAACCAAAGGAATAGGAGGATGCTCAAGACCCGTGAAAGGTATCCCTTTGGCTATAGATAAACCCGTCAAGGAGGAGTAAGCCTCGAGGGTAGGTACCAACTGAAAGTCGGGAAAAGTGAAGCACCGATAACCGTGATCATAGAATTGCACTAGAGTGTGCACAAGCTTCTCTTCCACATTAGTCCGGAGAAGAGTAAGTAAGTTCCCATAACGGCGTCGGAAACCGGTCGGATCCTCGATCTTGAGTGCCAAATCTCTCAAGCTAGCCAAATCAACCTTCATGAACTTGTAGGACTTAGTCTTCCCCATTCCTACAATGTTTACAAATTCAATTTGTCTAAGCCCTTCGATAAATGCATGGAAAAATTTTATGCATGTATGCATGTATGCATGATCACATTCAAGTACGGAGAGAACATGGTGGGTTAAGATTTAAAGTCAAGGAGTCATGGGTGAACACGGTGTCCGGTGATACTAGGGTTTTGGGTAATAGTAACCGGGTTCTAAAAGGTTCCAAAGTCGCAACCTCTCCCACGTATATCATGGTGCCACGAGACAAACACTCGCTCCATGATTATTCGTAAGAAGGTCTAACCTGAGTGTAGTATCGCGTGACGACTAAAACTCGAGGCAACACTCGGTTTAGCCACCGCACTACATCTTAGAAAAGGCCATGGTTGGGTTCGGTTATCTATGGGCCATAGCGTCATAGAACAATTGGAAGCAAAGTGCCTAAACGCGACAAACACGCGCCGACAACATCACCCCCAAAATGCCTCAGCTATGTGGGATTGATCGCATAACCCAATACACGAGGCAACCCTCGGATTGAATTGTCGATTATATCCCCCCTAATCCTAAGCTCACTCAGCCCGGGCGTAGGACTTTAATATTCTCACCCTCACACGTTTGCAAAAAATTTAAACAAGTAGGCAAGTATAGCAAGAAATAAGTAAAGCGCAAGCGTAAGAAATAAAGATTAGGCGTAACTCTCAAATCTCCCCAGTGAAGTCGCCAGCCGTTTTATCTTGGTTTTTTTCGGGTGTCAAACATTGATTAAGCTTGGACCTTTTTAACCTTTGATATCTCCATTTTTTCTTGGGAAGGGCAAAATGAGGAAAAAAAAAACCCTTGAGAATCGAGGTTCAGGAGTTGTTTTCGCTATAGGAAGGTGTTAGGCACCCATAACGACTATAGTATTCTATAGGAACCGTCTTTACTTTCTATACCTAACGCATTACTTTTACACGCTATTTATTGAAAATATTATTCACACCTAAAGGTTTGCTAGGTTAAGAATTGGAGAGAGAAGAATGTGTTTGGATCTTTGTTTTATTCGATTTGGAGGAGTGTTGGCTCCTTGCCTACGTACCCTTTTAAGGGATCAAAACCAATCGTAGTTCACTTCCAAAAAAGAGTTTGTTGATTTCGTTGTTTGATTTTAATTTTTAAAAAATGGAATTTTGAAGAATGGAGATAAGAGGCCTCAAGGGCATAAGATTTGGAAAATAGTGGGGTGTGATTAGTTATTTATGAAAATGGTCTAAGTATGGTTAAAATTCATTAAGACTTTTATTTAAGAAAACAAAGGGAAAAGGGAGGAGTTTAGACTCCTATTTTTTGAGAAAAATTTTCAAGTGAGATTGTTCACATTTTTTTGGAAAATGAAGTTTTCGCCTAAGTTTCAAATTTCCTAGCCATACATCTAAAGCATACATATACCATACACGTGATGTGTGTGCATGTGTCCGTGCATGTGTCGGTGTACATAGTTATTGTCCATTGTCCTTTTACATCATTGGCCTAGATACACACTACTATCCTTGCGAGAACTTAATCTCGCATAACAAAATAAATGCAAGAAAATAAAAGTGAAGGAGTGAGATGAAGTACGGAATGCTTATATGACACATGAGGTAAAATGGTTAGTAGAACAAGATATATCATGGAAAATAAGGCAAGAAAAAAAACAATATAGCAAAAGTGAGAAAATTAACACAAAAAGCAAGTAAAACAAATGCAAAAATATGCCTAAAATTACACCACAAAATGCAAGGTTTACACATGACTTATAATCCTCATATCCCAACAAATTCTCAAAATCATTTATTCAGTTTTTTTGCAAAGAGGATCAAAGACATGCGACATACAACGCATTTTAAAGTGAGTTTAGACATATCCTACATTATCCATTCACAAACAAGACTTGTAAAACAAGTAACTAACCACAACATATTCATATACAGTAAAAACACATCAAAACAGTAGTAATTTCATCACAAGTTCACACATCACAAGTCACAAACATATATCAAGAATTGGACTCAAGATTATGAAAATTTTCACAAGATTTTAACATGAAATTTCACAAATAAGCAAGGAAATATCACATCATTTTTTTTATCAATTTTTTCAGTACAAAATTACCACAAAGGTCACAAAATCAACAAGAAACACTCATGAATTATTTTGGAATTTTTCAAAAGGTTTTAGGCATGGCAGAAGTATGAAAATCACAAACAGTGTGTAAAATAGCAAGAAAAACAATATAAATTCAAAATACAGTAAAAAAAAAAGGCCCAGGCCCAAAGTCTTTGATGGATTTGAACTATCTTAACGCCTCAGAGGCGTTGGATTGATCCAATTCCATCTAAACCTAGATCCAAGGGTCATAAAGCAACAGGCGCATGGTAAGGCAAAGCAGATACACAGGAAGGACAGATCTGAATCGTACACGTGTGAGAGCTTAGATCAGACGGCCTAGGATGGAGGAAAGATGAACCAGAAGTGAACCGGACCGGTTCAGACGTCTATATAAGCATAGAGGCACTGGTCCAGTTCATTTCTCCTTCTTCTTTCTCTCTCTACACCAAACCTAGTGAGAGAAGCTCTCACTTCTCTCTAAAACCAGACCATCGGAGATAGATCGGAGAAGATGACCGGAGAAAGCTCCGGTACGGCGGTTCGCCAGTGGCGCCACCGTACTGGAATCTTTCTGAACCCTTTTTCAAAGTTTTTTACATGATTCTTCTCGTTTCTTTCTCCTCTTTGTGGTTTTGAGGTTATTTTTGTCAAACTGTGAATAAAACGGAGTAGATCGGGGTTTGAATCTTACGGTTTTCAAGAATTTTTAGGTTTTGAATCTTTTTCGAAGATGTTTTCCTGAAACCACCGATCTACTCCAATCTAGCTTCGTTGATGTTTTAAAGAGGAAACTGAGAAGGTTTACGTGTTTACCTGTGATTTAATTCGGAGATTCGAAGGAGAAGACGAAGGAAAACTTCTTGAATCTTCTTTGATCTTCTGGTGAACACTTCGTCGTTGTTGTAAACCGAAAATAAATCGGTGAACTCGTTCCTCTTCTTCTCCGGTTCAATTCGAATTTGATCCCTCTTCTGCTCTGTCGTATCAAATCCTTCGTGATCGCTTTGGATTCGTCACAATTTGTGATGAATTTACGCTGGAATTGCGAAGGTACCGATTCAATGATGAAGATTCTTCATAGAATCTCTGAGAATCTCTGTAAATTCGAACCGGTTTGATGAAATAGTTGTTGGATTGAGTTTGTTTGTGGTGAAATTGATGCGAATTTGTGAGGAATTGGTGTGGAATTGAGTTCTGGAAAGTTAGGGTTTATGATTTGGGGATGAAGTTCTTCATGAACTTCATCATGTTCTTGATGAATTCTGGAAAGTTGTTGAGTTTTGATCCTTGAGATCAGAGAGAGAAAGTTGGGAAGTGTTTTTTGTGATGTGGCGTGTAATGGATCGTTCTTGGCACTGTGCATTAACTGTTCCCCTTTTATAGACTGACACTTGGATCTGTGAGCCAATCAGGACTTGATACCTAGCTTCGGCCTTGAGCTTGGACTTAAAAAGGACCTTCCTGCAAAAAAGTGAACTACAAGGACCAACTTGCAAATAACAAAAGTTTTAAAGGACTGGATTGTAATTAAGCAGCGAAGGACCAAAAACAAATTTTAAAAACTTGAGGACTGAAATGTAAAGGGAAAATAAAGATAAACTAAATTGAATTAAAATTGGTAAAATGAAATAAAAGTAAAGTGAAACAAAATTTTAAAATCAATCAAAAGGACTAAAATGAACCAATTACAAAAATGAGGTACTTTCAAGTAACCTCTCTGCCAAATTTTTGTGTGAAATGACCAAAATGCCCCTATGGACTAAATTGACTCAAAATGACTCAAGTGCAATTTTTGAAAAGGTTTTTAACATGGAATTAAAGCAAGAATTTATACAAAGAAATTGAAAAAACTCAGAGACAATTTACAAGGACTAAAATGAGTTTGAATGCAGGAAATGACTAAAATACCCTTTTTCATGATTTTTGCAAATAACATTGACGAAATTTGCAGTTAATCAAAGACGATTTCAAATAACTTGGAATGCAAGAAAACCTTTTGGATGGTTTGAAATGCAGGAAAACACAGACAAAATTACAGTTGAAAACATTTTCAAGTAAAAGCAGTAAATATCAGATAAAGCAGAGTATCAAAAAGCAGTAAATTTTAGATAAGGCAGAGCAAAATGTCAGAGTAAAACAACAGTAAATTGCAACCTCTCAAGAGTCAAAGACCCATCTCAGAGATGAGAAAACATTTTGAGCAAGTATTTTTAGGTCCAAAATTAGGGTATGACAGTAACAAAAATTTATTATTTTCAAAGGAAAAACATGAATGTCGGGCGAATGCTGAGGACCTGCTGTTTGGCGAGTTTGAATTTACCCCATTCAAAGGTAAGACAATTGTTGTAGTTGGAATGCACATTCCAACTACAACAATTGTCTTACTTTGGATGGGGCAATTCAAACTTGTTAATCGGCATGACTCCAACATTCGATAAGCCTCTTGAATGCTGGTATTCAAGTGTCAAGGAATGGACCTCATTTCGTTGGCACTTGAATACCATAATTCAAGATGCTGATTGTATGTTGGAGTCCTGCTGCTTATCAAGTTTGAATTTGCCCCATTCAGGGGCAAGACAATTGTTGTCGTTGGAAGGTGCATGTAATGTAATGTAATTGTTGACATACATGTCGTTTATGTAATGTAACGAAACCGTAATTTGAATTTTTATCCGAATTCACGCTATCGCAATATTTATTCGAATTCACGCTATCGCATTTTTTATTCGAATTCACGCTATCGCAATTTTTATTCGAATTCACGCTATCGCATTTTTTATTTGAATTCACGCTATCCCATTTTTTATTCGAATTCACGCTATCGCAATTTTTATTCGAATTCACACTATCGCAATATTTATTCGAATTCACGCTATCGCAATATTTATTTACTTTATTCAAACTCATTTATTTACTTTATTTGAATTTATTAATTCAATACGCAATCATAAAATAAATGCAACAATGAACAAAAATAAAGAAACAAAAATAATAAATATAAAATATCATTTTATTAATAAATTCTTATTACATTTACAATGGGGTAAAACTAAAACTGCGAAAAAATAAAAACCACCAGAAAACCGACCTATCTGGTGTAAATCTAAAAGAAAACCATCAGAAAACCTATCTTCATGGGGTAAAA